>NC_083815.1:5771929-7234256 GCF_015708825.2 Lethenteron reissneri | reverse complement strand
TAAATGACGTCACGCACCTGGGGGTGGGGGTCAGACATTTGTGACGATGTGTGACGACGGGGGGGGGGGTTGAGAAATGTGACTTCACATTAAAATGCGCAACTTTAAATAAATATAGACAACACGTTCTACTTAATTAAATAGACTTAAAAAAAATTCTCCTACAACATCAGAGTGCAGCACCACATTAAATACGCACTATAATGACAGTAGTTTAAAGCGATTTGAAGCATGTTTTATTTTTGGGGGGGGGGGCAGAGCTTTGTGACGTCATATTTGAGGAGGGGGGTCTGACTGTGACGCCGTGTGACGAAGGGGGGGGGGGGGGGTCAAAAATCGTTCAAAATCGCGTGACGTCATTTATGGACGGCCCCTAACGAGATAAAGAAAACACGCTTTCAAGTGACTTTCAGGCGCTCCGCCAAATCGCTCTCATGACATCCCACGTCACGTAGCATTTCACGACAATACGGCTGCGGTAACATCACAAGAGCGCATCACAAGAACAACTTTGAAATCTCCTGTCTCATCAACGAAGCGTAGAATATACATCGGGCAGGCCGAGGACACCGCAGTCTAAGTAAAGCACCAACAAGATAAGAGCAATTTTATTTATTTTAAGTAACAAACAAACAAAAAAACCATTTATTCCCAATTCAAGTCAGGAAATAAACAGAGCCCCCACCATGGCGTACGTGTGTTCTGGGTGTTTTGGGATTACGCCTGGTGATGGAGGAAAAACAAACGGGGATTACAAACACAAACCCTCCGAAGAGATTTTTTTATTTATTATGAACGGACACCATCACCGCTTTTGTGTTCCACTGAAAGGTATTGTTCCCTGGGGGGGGGGGGGCTGGGGGGGCTGAGGCTTCTCTCCCTTGCCCAGAAACGCCCCCGCTGGACCCAACAATCTCCCTTCCGCTCTAATTGGCCTGTAAAACAGAAGCAAATTTGTCTGTCAAGAGTAAAATATAGCCACGGCATGTTTCGAAGAGCGAGGCATGTTTATGCAGTCATGGGGAGGTGGTGGTGGGGGGGGAGAGGAAGTGACGGGAGTTTCCAGGTTACCCGCAAAGGGCCTTCCTCACGTGCGTTCGGTCAGTCGAAGAAGAAGAAGACGAAGCAGTGTGGGCCTACAACTTTGAGGCTGCGAAAAAATTGAAGACTTTGGTAAAAATAATAATAATCACTGCCATGATAATTGTTTTTTTACCCTTCTATCTGGCAACAAAACTGACACCTTTTTTACAAGGAGTCATGTTTGCATAGACCATAAATACCTGCAGTCATGATGCAAACAAAAACATAACTTTGATAATGTATGCACTGTCCTTGAAGTTGATTGTTCCACACCCGAGACAGCTTTCCTTAGAGCCTAGTCTCAATGGGTTGGACCAGATGGACGCCAAAAGGCGCACAACTCAAAGACAATGCACCAGTTTGCATTTCGCACTTACTTAATAACATGTTGGGCTCGTGCGTTTTTGAGGAGCGGTAGTGCCAGTGGTTAGCTCGCTGCACTACAAGCCCGGTGACCAGATTTCAATTACCGCTCACGGCCAAGGCAAGTGACGAACACCTGAAGCGGTACTCGGCCTCTCCAAGGTCAAGCGAGTACATGGTGTGGTGTGTGTACACATCGCCACTGGGGAGACAAAGGCGGCCGGGCGTGGTGCTGGCCACCCACCCCTCTTTGTGTTATGTGTCAGCCTTCATAGGTGCTCGCTAACAGCCCTTGCCCCAACAGTCTGTTAAGGCTATAAGGGTGGATTTATGTAATTTTTTTTGATTTTAAAGCTTTCGTGACTGCAGGGATTCATCTTCTTGGTTCTTTCGGTAAAGTCACGTAGAAGGGAAATAATAAATTAATAAAAATAAAACATAATAAAATACAATTCTCACGACGTTTCGGCCACAACGCAAGCAGCCGTCCTCAGGTGAAGAACAGGTCTGTCGGAAGACAGGGTGAAGAACCTGTTCTTCACCTGAGGACGGCTGCTTGCGTTGTGGCCGAAACGTCGTCGAGAATTGTATTTTCTAATGTATTTTATTGTTGGTATGTGTGCACGCGTGCACTTGCACGTCACCAGTGGAGTGTTGTGTGCACGTGTGTGGAAAATGGTGGCACTGTGTAACCCAATGTCTTGAGTTCAATTCCCGGCCACGGTCAATATCGATTGCACGTATAAATAGCACCTGTCCTTGGCATCATCTATGTCTACGCATCCTTCAATGAAGGCTTGGTGTGGTTAAATTTCGATTTAAAGCTTTCGTGACTGCAGGGATTCATCTTCTTGGTTCTTTCGGTAAAGTCATGTAGAAGGGAAATAATAAAATAATAAAAATAAAACATAATAAAATAATTCTCACGACGTTTCGGCCACAACGCAAGCAGCCGTCCTCAGGTGAAAACCAGGTCTGTCGAGGCGACAGTGTGGTGTGAACACCTCAGCACTTGGGAAACAAAGATGACTGGGCGTGGCATTAGCCGCACAACTCAATTTGTGTGCCATGCTGGCCTCAATGAACGCTGACGCGTAGGACTTCCTCTGTGGTTTATACGGGGATATGGGAGATCTTTGTATTTTGCACGTGTGTGGTATTGTAGGCTCCTATATCCACGTGGCCTTGTCTACACAAAGTTTGGCGCGGGCAAAACGCTGATGGTGCTTCCTTTAATGTGGTGAGTCATAACGGCACATCTCTACATTTGTACACATTCATAAAAAATTACAGCGCTCTGTCAATCCACTGCTAGATCAAGGCCTTTCCCAGATTTGTTTTGGGTCACAAAGGCTAGTTTGACCACACTTTACCGCGCTGGTGGTGAGTGGGAGTAGGGGTTGGTAAAGGGTGGGGGCAAGGTCAAATATCACTCGCCACCAATGAACTAAGGTCACCGGGGTCAACAAGCGCAGTGCACTAACACAGGGCACTGTTCCGGGCCCCTCGTGCGGGGCTCCACGCACGCCGACGTGTATATTTGCGTGCGCAAATACACTGTATCTTGGTGATGGTCTGTCTGCTTATATGTCTGTCTATAGTTTTCTGGTTAGATTTTATGTCGCTATTTTCATTCATACCTGATGATGATTGCTTGTGTTGCAATCTAAACGTCGTATGCTAGTATTTAATTTATTAGTTATCTTTATACGTGACTTTACCGAAAGAACCAAAGAATAACGAGCGGAGAGTGTTTCATTGCTTGGCCTTGTGCGTCGCCGTCGCATCCTGCAAGCGTGGCAGCGCCTCTGAATAAAAAATAAAGGATGGCCCTGGTCCCCTGGGGGACCGGTGGACGCTGGGGGCTGTGCTGTGCGTGCGTGCGTTTATATTTTTCGGGAACCCGGCCAAGTGAAACAGCCCCCTTCTTTTTTTTGACATTACGTAAGCGGGAAACGAGGGCACGAGCCAAGCTCTTCGCGACAACAGGTAACAACGCGGGGGGGAGCGGGGCGGGGGAGAGCGGCCGACGCGAATTGAGACGCGGTTCGCTCTTTTCCTCGTGCATGTACGCCGAACTTCTTTCGCGCCGTACGTAGATAACCGTGCCAAGCGGAGGTGCGGCGGCTGGGCCGGCGGGTGGGGGTGGGGGACTGACGGACAGGAAATGAACACAAACAAATCAATGGGACCGGTGGGTTAGCAGCAGCGCACCTGTTCGGTGCATAAACACGCGCGCACACATATACGTACACACACACACACGCGCGCACACACGCACACACGCGCGTACACACACACACGCGCACACACACACACGCGCGCACACACATACGTACACACACACACGCGCGCGCGCGCACACACACACACACGCGCACACACGTACACACACACACGTACACACACGCGCACACACACACACGCACACACACGTACACGCACACACGTGACGACGACGACGCACAAAGGCCGTGCCAGAGAGACACGCGGGCGGGGGGAGGCTCCCGGCCACAATGGCGAGCGCGTTGGGCACCACAGATGATGGACGACGAACGAATGGGTACAGTAATTCGATTTTGGGGGGACGCAATTGCCTGTAGAGAGGTAGGTGGGTGGGTGGGGGGGGCAAAAAAGGGGGGGGGGGCTTGGGAGGGCAACCAAGTTGGCGTGTCTTGTCCCCCGTTCCCCCCTCGGTCGCGAGGGCGGTCAGGCCAACACCAAGATTGAGAGCGCAAGGGGAGGCAAGCGTGAAAGAGTAACGGGCTTAAGTGGCAAGGAGTGACAGGCAGGGTCAGTGCGGGAGACCGGCGCGTCTAAACACGGAGTTAACAGCTGCACCCGGATGGTCAGCCGGACTGGTCGAGGGAAACCCATCGCTTGTGGCGCCCCCCATTCCGCGCTCGCATTCCTTCTTCAACGCGACCCGTTACCCACCCTGCTGGAGGACACGGAGGTGGTGGCGGGGGTGGGGGGGGTGGGTTCGGCCACCGTCGCCCCCCCACCTCTCTCTATCTCACGGGGGGCCTTGTGAGCCGCTTCTCGATCGGCGCTGCTCCTCGATAATAAAGAGGAGGCGAGAGCAGACCCGTCAGTTGCAGGGCACCGCGAGAGTGATGAATTGGTGACAAGTCTCAAAAAATGTTGTCTGTGTTCTGGTCACTCGTTTTTCTCCCCCCCCCCTCTCTTCCAAAAGTGCTACGCGATGCGGGCATGCGGCCCTTCCTGTCCCGTAGTTCATTGTGTGCGTAAGTGGGTGCATTAAAAGCATTCTGGTCATGGACCCCCAATGTTTTCTGTCCGCTGATTTCCCTTTCCTCGCCGATCGTAGATATGTGAATGAATGCGCGCCCCCCAATGAATGAACGTTTGCATGAATGCAGCCGCATATAATAATAGTCAGTGGAACACGTAGGCTTTCGCGACCAATATTATTCATAATCAACGTTTTTGGGTTTAGATCGCGTTATTTATAAATGTGTTGTAACCCTCCACCACCCGACAAGGCCAATCAGTAAAAAAGTGTCACGTTGGCAAAAGACAACTAACTAGTTCACTGCTTTAGCCCACCGGTGTGTTGAAGCGTGAAACCACAACATTTACAATTTGAGTACGACGTTTCGCTGGAAATTGCATCCAGCATCATCGGGTCGCGGTGAAGAAGGAATGCGAATTGCCCGATGATGCTGGATGCAATTTCCAGCGAAACGTCGTACTCAAATTGTAAATGTTGTGGTTTCACGCTTCAACACACCGGTGGGCTAAAGCAGTGAACTAGTTAGTTGTCTTTTGCCAACGTGACACTTTTTTACTGATTGGCCTTGTCGGGTGGTGGAGGGTTACAACACATTTATAAATAACGCGATCTAAACCCAAAAACGTTGATTATGAATATAATAATAGTGTAGGGCTCTTTATCAATCCACTGCTGGATGAATGCCCCCCCACCCCTCACCATGCTGTGTCAGTGGTGGGGTTTGCCTGACCATATTTCACTGACCATCATTTCGGGTCAGAGCACGTGGGTCTAGGATGGGAGGCTCAGCAACAGTCAGATGTCACTCGCCAGGAATTGAACTCGCCACTGCGGTGTGCGAAACACCATGCCACCTTTCCACTGATGCAAAGTATCATCATCGATGTGCCCGCATACTCTGTAAAATAGGCTCTTTGGAGCATCATCTACTGCCCGCAAAAATATTAAGTAAACAAATGATTGCAATTCCTTAAAGCATGAACCAATACGTTTTATTGCTCAATAGACATTTTCTAAATGAACTCTGCATGACTATATGCAACACATACAGCTATCGTTTCATCTACAGCATCTGATAAATGGCACTTCAACCAATACATTTAAGAAAACACAACTTTCCATCATTAAATCAATAGAGGGGGCCGCAACACTTTGCCCCCCCCCCCCACCCTTCTCGTGGAGAACAATTCTGAATGGGTGCCATTTTCAAGGTATTATTTAGCTTTTTTCACCGAGCACTCAAAACGGTATTTGTGCAAAGTGTTGTGTGGAAGCAGGGGCAAGAGGTAGCACTTAGAACATGCAAAAACACGGCACGCACGCACACACACACGCGCGCGTGCAGGAAGTGTGCGAAACCCGGCGAATATAATGCCTTTATTTCTTATATGAAAATGCCCTCCCTCCTGGATACCTTCCCTGAGGGCCAGAGGCTGTATTTTTGTAATCTTTTGCTTAATATCCTGTAGCTAAGCTGACTGGAAAGCTGCTCCTGTGACTATAAGCAAAGGCTGTAAGCACAAGCATAATAAAGAATGGTTGCTGCTGGGTGGTTACACAAACCCAGAGTGCTCCGGTTAACGACTTGCAGACTTAATAATGGTAAATTCCGAATTTTGTTAAGGCATCCAGCGGCTTATTGGTTTATAATGTCAATAAGGTTTTTTTTTTATTAATGGCGAATGTGCACAAGGGTGATAATTTAAGTACGGGTTATTAAAGACATGTATGTAAATATATATTGTATATTGAGGGCTTGCTCTGAATGAGACACTTTAAAGAAATGTTAAACCGACGTAAAGTCAGGCTTGCAGTAACGCAATCCCTCCTTTAAGAGTATATACGGAATAACTGATTGCAGGAAGTCTCACTGATGTGAGCCGCTAACACATGTGGAAATAAAGCAATAAGTACGACGATACGTATACACATAAATATATATTTTAAAAAATAATCTATGAATTATTTCAGGTCCCCCCACCCCACCCATGCCTGCTACAACCCCATTGACTATGCTAAGGTGGGGCTTTGTGCAGATTTGGGCAGAGCACCAAGTTTTGGTGCCACCGATCGCGGCTTTCGTTTAATCACGCCAGCATGCTCGGCGGCAATGAGCTGACTTTTTTGATGGCACCCTCCAGTCGTGAATTTGGAGAAATGTGGGCCAAATTGTGGGTTCAACTTTGGCCATGACATTGCCACACAATGGGCCTTTTCTTGCACGCGCGATGATGTCAGATTTCTCTGCCCGTTTTTTTTAATGTTCGTAAGCAAGCAGATGGGACTTTGCTCGAAGAGGGACAGCCCTAATTTTGTGAACGCTCCCCACAACACACAATGAGGAGGCCACGAGGTTGGGTCCTACTCTGAAGAGAGTTATAGTGGAGCGCGCGCGTGCGCGTGTGTGTGTGTTCATGCACAACAGGGGGAAAATGAAACCCAATAGAATGGAAAAGAATTGACCATTCTCATGAAAAAGTTTTATGTTTCAGTCAAAAGAGGAGGTGGAGGAATCATCATTACCTTTGTTCATCATCATCATAATTAATTACTTCATCATGACTGTATCATCCTCCAGAGGTTGATCTAGAAATTTCCCAGTGGGGCTGGAGGAGTGGTCCCTTACATTTTCTGGGGGGAGGGAGATTGTCCCCATCGCCCCCTACCCCGCCCGCCCCACCCCTGGAATCTACAACTATCATGATCATCCTCATAATAATAAAACACTAACACATGCAATAAAGATGTACGTTGCTAAAAGTTGTACTTTACTTTTTTTTTTACAAAAATAATTTGACTATCAATGAACGACAAATATACGCAGTCAGAAGTCCCTCGTATTATCAGGTGACCGAAAAACAGATCAAATGATTGCACCGTGACCTGCTAGATTTCAACACACCGCATTTTCCCCCAACCACTGCAAAAGTAAAATCATATATATATATTTTTTTTAGCAATTTCAAGTATGGAATTTACGATGTATAAAGAGTATTTACTGGTCACATTCCAATTGCTGACTACCCCCCCCCCCCCGCGCAAAAAAATCTATGAGATCTATCTCAGCCTGCAAGTCATCAGTGACACCTCTTTCACCCTTTGGCTCAGAGGTTGAAGAAAAATCCACCCCTCCAACCTCCCCCCACACTGGAGCAGGACTGTGAGAAGTCACGCGAATTCGTGCACCGCGTGGCCCCGTTAACTGCGTCAGGGAGTCACCTGGGACGGTCTAATTACGCCAAAACTTCCTGTCCACGATGTCACTCTCTCTCTCTCTCATTCAAGCAATGCGCACCGCCAATTGCAAAAACTGCAGCGGCTGACCGTCCGACTCTTCGCACACGTTCATAAGTAAACTCTGAATACGTACCGTGGTTAAGAAGAGCCGCGGTCGATTTACGGAAGACGCCGAAAATGTAGATTTTTGTTTATTTATCGCGTGATCGAAGTTCGTTTCGGTGCATCGATTTGTGGGGGTTCTCTTTTGCTTGTCAAAATAATGACCGTGGCGTGATTATTTTGAGAGCTGGACATGCGTGTCTTCTTTTTCAATGAACAATATTGATTCGAAACGGCCGTGCGTGTGTGTGCGCAATGATGTAAAGGGGTCGTCGTTTGTAAAAGTACGCAACGAAAACGTGCGTCAGAGATGATCTTGCCCCTAGTTGAGCGTTCTGCAGGTCATTCCGTGGGCGTAAGAGAAGACAACCACGCAGTGTACATCGCGGCCAACGTTCTCTGTGCAGTCCGTCGAATATCCGAGACCCGTCACGTGTCCGCCCCTCGACACACCCAGGGCAATATTTCTGCCCGGCGGGATTGTCATTTTCGACGCGTGGGTTCGTATATATGTCTGACCTGGACATGTGTGAAAAAGAGCTTCATAGTTCATCGGATTCTTCCGGTATAAATGCAGATTCTGATTCTGTCCTTTTCACGTGTCCACCTCGACTCTCATTCCCCAGCGAGTCGGACATGCGACGTTGCACTTCATAGCCAAGCAAAAAAAATATTCATCACCCGTGTTCGTTCGCCAAGCGCAATTGTTCAGCTAATCATCGCCCCCCCCCCCCCCCCCCCCCACGTCACGCGTGTCAACTAACACGCTTTTGAGATCGTCGTTTAACAAGACAGTTGCTTTCTCCGTCGAAGGACTGTGGGTCAATTGAAAATGTATGAATTTTATACTATTGGCCGGGTCATTAACATGTGCGGCCAGTAGCGTTCATTCGTAAAGGTCACTGTTGGAGGCTGTCAGCAGACTGGACCCACCGCCTCCTCTCTCGATCCATTGGCCCGGGCGGGTCGGGTTCTCATGCCTGCTTTTAAGCTCGTACATTCCTGCAATTATCCAAGGCCACACAGTGTCAGAGGCATTCCACCCTCGCCCCCATACCTCCTCCTCACCCCCCCATCCCCTTCCTTAGCCTCTCCCCCACCCCCACTACCCCCCCTCTCTCCTTTTCTCTGTTCCCTATTGCCCCACACAAGGGCATTGGGCCACGTAAGCTCACACCACAAAAGTCGGCCCGCCAACCATTCCCCTGGAAATGTATTATTTACTTCCACCACCAGCCCCTCCCCCCCTCCTCATTTATTTTATTTGCCCCCCAATGTCTTTGCCCACCCCCTTGTAATTGATTCATTCACTCGTTCATTCATCCAGGGCATTGATTATTTTACACTACACAGTGGTTCCTCTTCTTCTTCTTAACCTGGGGTGCACGCTGAACCCCCTGGGGGTGCGAGATGCCCTTTTCTGGGGGTGCGAGACGTGGGACAGATTATTTTAGAAGGTAAATAATCGAAACGCACAAATTAAGTACGGCCACGTAAGTACAACTACTTTTCGATTTAAAGCTTTCGTGACTGCAGGGATTCATCTTCTTGGTTCTTTCCCTTGCCTTCTACGTGACTTTACCGAAAAAACCAAGAAGATGAATCCCTGCAGTCACGAAAGCTTTAAATCGAAATCTTTCGGTAAAGTCACGTAGAATAGAAATAATAAAATAATGAAAATAAAACATAATAAAACGTCGTGAGAATTATTTTATTATGTTTTATTTTTATTATTTTATTATTTCCATTCTACGTGACTTTACTGAAAGAACCAAGAAGATACGACTACTTTGTTTAATCAAACCCCTATTTATTTATTAACATGAAACACATATTGCGATTGAGAACCAAAGGGGTGCAAGGCTGCAGTAAAAGGTGATGAACCGCTGCACTAAAGCAATTCCCTCTGAGCATCGTTTGTTGATGGCCTTGCCGCCACTGCTGCTGCTGCTGCTTCTGCGCTGGCAATGTCTAGGTCCCTAGTAGTGCCGTGATGATCCTTCTTTTAACGTGTTTGTGGTCGTCAACCGCACACACGTTGTAATTACGTGGCAAGACTGCTCTCTTCCATTCCACAGGAACGCGAAGCTCTAATTTCAAGAGCAATATCCAAGACGTGAATTAGTGGACGCATCTGATAACTACTCTGTTAGATACTTTAAATATAATGTACGCTGCGCATGCAAACGCTCATTGTCATCTACGTTCATACATTATGTGGAGTAATTCTCATCTTTTTTTGCAGTTGAGTATGCAATGTCCACGTTTAGCCCGAATGAGTAGTAATGCAATTAAAACTTAATTTCGATACATGTTATATTTTTTTATCTATTTGTTCACTGATTTTTTTGTTGCAAAGTATGAAGGATCTGTTTTTTTGAGGTTATCGCAATGGAATGTCTGGCCAATTCCTTCTTAAAGAGTGGCTTCCATGCATTATAATAATGTGCCAAATAATTAATGAGGCTCGATGCAGATTCTTAACGATGGTTTCAGCAGAAATGCATCATTGTCTCTGCATGCCATTAAGCTAAGAGTTCATAACCTCTCAATAACCATGCTTTCTTTGTAAACCAGTTTAGCACGCCATCATCATCATCATCATCAATTGGCCATGCTCTATCCACTGCTGGATGATGACCTCCTAAAGTTATTACATCAACAAAATTAAATCGACTGTAGCCGCTAAAAGTACCAACCTCTATATCACATTTAGAGCCCGTCCGATGGTCAACGCACCCCCAAAAATTGCATTCTCTCTTGCCCCTTCCCTAAAGGTGACCCAAAAATGTGACTCGAAGTCTGCGCGCCATGATGACTGCCCAGAGTTGCAGAATTCCTCCGCAATGCTACGAGTGCCCTGCAAGGGCCTCCGCCAGGGTCATCGCGCCCTTGACATTATTCTGGCGACCTCTCCGCATTGGGAATGCATCGTTAAAGGAGGAACGCGCTAATTGTGAATAATGGGGTTTACGCCACCTCGCATTGTATTTTTAGAGGGAAGGATAGAGTATTTCGATTCAAAGCTTTCGTGACTGCAGGGATTCATCTTCTTGGTTTTTTCGGTAAAGTCACGTAGAAGGGAAGTAATAAAATAATAAAAATAAGACATAATAAAACAATTCTCACGACGTTTCGGCCACAACGCAAGCAGCCTCGACAGACCTGGTTTTCACCTGAGGACGGCTGCTTGCGTTGTGGCCGAAACGTCGTGAGAATTATTTTATTATGTTTTATTTTTATTATTCTACGTGACTTTACCGAAAAAACCAAGAAGAAGTATAGAGTATTTTTATTTTACCTGGTAAGGCCCTCTGAGCTGTTCAGCTCTTTTTCATAAGGGACCTGGAAATCAGAAATTATAGCTCAACGAAGTGGCTTATCATCATGTGGAATTGTACAGCAGCCAGCCAAATAACTCTAAACACACGTTGATTCCAAATGCGGAGAGAAAAACACGGAGGACCCGGAGGAAAAATCGACGAGAGACATGCAAACTCCAAATATTCACATTCCTTGGGTCTTTCGGTAAAGTCACGTAGATAGGTAATTTTTTAAATAAAAAAACTACGACGTTTCGATCACAACACAAGCGATCAACATCCACCTGATGATCGATATCCATCGATCACTTGTGTTGCGGTCGAAACGTCGTAGGTTTTTTTAAATAATTATTTTCTTGAACCTATCTACGTGACTTTACCGAAAGACCCAAAGAATAGAATCAAACTCAGTTTGCTAGGTTCTTTGAACATTGAGCGAACCACTGCACCACAGTCTAAACGGGTCCGATGCTGCCGGCCCACTTGACCTCATGAATCCTGGGGCTGGATACGCGTGCTGTTTCTTCAGCGACTCCTGTCCAAAGAGTTCTCGACGTTCATCAACACGGGAACTGCCGTATCGTTATCTACGGTACTTGTGTATTGACGCTTGGGTTGGCTGGGGTGGTGTGCAGGTCCAGTCCAAAGTTTCCTGGTTCAAGTCCCCAACCGCGGCTCCCTGATAATGTATTGTGGGCACGATACCAACAACAGCAACAACAAAAAAAAACCCTCCGGATGCCATCGACTCACTCGTGGACATGAAAGATCCCCGTGATCATAAGCCTGGGTCATTGTGTGCCGTGTCATGGCCAAATTAACCACCCACAATAAATAGGCGTTACATATTAACCGAAACGCAACGCACACACGGGGCCTTCTCTTCAACAAAGGCGTTTGTGTGCACGGGCGGATACGTTGAAACCATGGGGCATGACAGTCATCGTGCACGCGCAATAAATAAATAAGCAATAAAAAACAAATTAATTAATGTATTCATGAATGGCCGTTCAATTTACACACGTGATCCACAGTCTTATGCAACCAGGACCATTACTATCCTGATTAGGTTCAGCACGATCTTTGTTTTAGTGTTATGAGATGCTATTAGCATGAATGACGCTTTTGAAACGAAATGATTGTTAAAATATCGACGGATATTAGCTTGTTAATAATGTATCATCCACAGATGTTCAACGGGTAGCTCACTCAAGTGACGCTGCTGGATCAGAGCTGGTAAGAGAGTAATTGATTTGTGTTACCCTGAGCGTTCTGACAGCGTGAGTATAAGATGAGGACGTTAGACATGACATTGGATCAGATTTAAAATGAGAAATGTCCTCTTTGATTAACTTAAAACGCACTGTTAATCAGATGGACATACCAGATCTGACATCTCGCAGATGTAAGGACAATGTCTTGGGTTGTATGAGCGATACTGCATGAATGAAAAAATAAAATGCGAAAAAAATCGAACAAAAATAACCCAAAAAAAGGCTCATTTTCTTTTTTTTGTTACTGAAAGGCCATTTTTTTTTTTGCAAATGCATCAATCATCACCATCAATCGCCATACATGATCTATCCACTGCTCTGGATGGAAGCCTACGAGTGGTAGCAAAGAGGAGGGAATGCACCCGAGGGAACATTGACCACGGAGACGGAGTGATGAAATCAGCTGGCGTGCAGCAACGAATGTGAATCGTTGCATCGCATTCATGGCAAAGTGCTCGGTGGATGGTCACACCTCAGGAAAGCGAGTTGGGTCGCGACGGCTTCGGGGAGGCCTTTCTCCAGGAGTGGATTGGCCATGGCGGTCGATGGGCACCTAGAATAATCGGGAGGCAATATTTAAATGCAGGAAATTCAAACAAAAAGCACAATATGAAAGTGCCCATCAACTCTTGGAATCTCCGAGTTCAACCAGTCTACACAACAAAGGCGCATTCCCAACAGCGTGTTTCAGCCGCACCGAACCTCACAATAATAATATTCAGGGCCTACCTTGGCTCCTCCCACCCTCAACCAGTATATATACAAGGACTGTTATCTTGGAATTTCTCTTACTTGATACAGCTATCGTGCTGTGACGGTTCCACCTGAAGACGGAAGCTTGTGTCGCCTCCGAAACGTCGTGAGAATTATTTTATAATGTTATATTTTTATTATTTATTATTTCCCTTCTACGTGACTTTACCGAAAGAACCAAGAAGATGACTCCCTGCATAATATTTTATTATGTTTTATTTTTATTATTTTATTATTTCCCTTCTACGTGACTTTACCGAAAGAACCAAGAAGATGAATCCCTGCATAATATTTTATTGTTTTATTTTTATTATTTTATTATTTCCCTTCTACGTGACTTTACCGAAAGAACCAAGATGATGAATCCCTGCATAATATTTTATTATGTTTTATTTTTATTATTTATTATTTCCCTTCTACGTGACTTTACCGAAAGAACCAAGAAGATGAATATGAAAGCGATTTATTTCGCTGAAGAAGGCCGATGGGTACGGACAGCATAACTGTCCGACTTGCCACGGAGCCGGTTTGCGAGGGTTTCGCGCAAATTGGCTCAGCGGTAATGCTGGGGGGCATTATGAAAACACGCCGTCTGCTGTAAAGTGGACACTAAAGACCCTCTGACATCATTCGCAAGGCCAGGCAATTGTGCGCTGGTTTAATAGTCCATAGCTCGAGTTTGGAATTGAAAACTACCCGCAATTAAATTACAGGAAAGAATAATAGGAGCCTTTCCTTAGATGGTTAGCCAGGTTTCCTCCCTCCCCCCCCATCCTTAAGAGATATTGTATCTCGATGTGCTGGCGCATTAGCTCATATTTAATGAATGCGCTCGTATGAAAAGGACGTATGTAACTATACACTGGCCATTGCACGTATAAGCATTTTAACAAAAGGACGAAAACCAAACAACATTATTTATGGCTCATGCGGCCAACCTAAGACAAAGGAGCTACAAAACAACTACAAAATTACAACCCAACTCACAATTAAATTAGGCCTCTTGCCAATGGCGGGGGGGGGGGGGGAGACATCTTGGGTGGCCAGCCTTTTAAAAGGCCCTGGCATACTTTACATGTCTGAGTCTCAGAGGGAACTAACAAGGCATGAATGGGAGGTGTTTTTTTTTTTGCATAATGAAACAAGTTGTTCATTCTCAAAGTAATAAACTTTTGTGTGTGTGTGTGTGTACACCGCCATGCCGCACGTACAGCAAGCGGAGTGCAGCGTGCGTCTCAAGATGCGTCTTGGAACTTTCTCCACCGCTACGTTTCTCAAACGTGTGCGGAGCCAGCGTGAATGATCCGTCCTGTTCCCATGGAGGCTTTGTTCTTTTTAAATCCTTTATATTAAGTTCACTTGCTTGCTTGCGCGCTTACGACCGTGCAAATCTTTCGGTCGTTTTTTAACCCACTTCCCGTGATTCAATCGAGCTGACATTTTGCACACAGACTCGTTGTGCGTGACAATTAATTTTCGTGAAAAAAATTTTCTCCAAAATTTTACACTTTTTAGGAAAAAAATAATTATATTTAATTACCAATTGCTTAATGGTGGCAGGCAATCATCTGACCCATAGGTGGCAGCCATCTCAAGCCAGAGGACGAGAGGACTCTAGCCGCCACGCATATAAAGGATTTATAGTGAAAAACTTTGTTTTTACGGGTTAATTTTTGTTGTTGTTGCGTGGTCGCGTTTCGGAGATGCTTGTCAACAGCCACTCGGATGTGTCCTGCATGTTAGCGAAATCATTTTGAAAATGATTGAATGTATTCTTTTTTAATTAGCAGAAGATGTGCACGCATTAATGACTTCTCATACTCAGAAATAAAGTCTCAACCCGATGCTGTGTTTTTGCCAGTTATGTTCAATGACCAAATTAATTGTGTTTTTGCCAGTTATGTTCAATGACCAAATTAATTGCAATTGTAGCAATGCATTGCAATTAAAGACGAAGTGTGCAAACCGTTGTAGCCTTAGCATGAATACAAAGTGGACATCAGTGGCATGTTTTTGATATAAATATTGCAAATTACAATTTTGTAAAGGTCAGTTGCAAATTGTATTCTTTGTTATTTTAGATAATATATAAATAAGAACAATTCATTTTGTCACTATGGGAACCTAGATGCTTGCCCCGAGCTCTCATACTCTGATGGTGCATTGTCTTTGAGTTGTGCGCCTTTTGGCGTCATCTGGTCCAACACCATGTGAGACTAGGCTCTAAGGAAAGCTGTCTGTGGTGTGGACCAATCAACTTCAAGGACAGTGCATATATTATCAGAGTTATGTTTTTTTGTTTGTATTATGACTGCAGGTATTGCAGTCTATGCAAACATGACTCCTTGTAAAAAGGTGTCAGTTTTGTTGCCAGATATAAGGGTAAAAAACCAATTATCAATTCATTTTGTGTTTTGCATCGACTCCTGCAGCAACTTCAAGTGCACCTTGACCCCACTGGACATCCGTGTAAAAGAGTTTCACAGCTCATCGGATTCCTCCTGCAGTTTAAATAAAGAGTCTGAAATTTAGTTTATGAATTGCTGCAGCCAGGGAACGGAGCACGTCCGCGTGGACGTTCGCCGAAGGGAGATGGAGCGGTGAAATCAGCTCCTGTGTAGGTGCTCGGTGGATTGCTACATCACAGCATGTTGAGAGACGTCTGCAGCTTGCGGAGGCCTTCAGCCAGCGGCGGATTGATCATGGCCCAACATGAATGAATTGCTTTTCAGGCTCATGTTCTCTCTCTCTCCCCCGTGGTCACGTGGAATGTTTCTCCGGGTCCTCCGGTTTCTGACCGCTAGAAATGTCCACGTGACAAGTCACTTCGTTGAGCTATCATTTGTGGCCAGGTCGCCTTTCGAAAATAAGAGCGCTATAGAGCTCAGTGGGGCCTTATCAAGGTGAAATTAATTCAAACAAATAGCTTCTTGCAAGGCCTATGGCTTAAACGAGACATCCTTTTTCCTCTTAAGAAACAGAAAGAGTAAAAAAAAAGTTAAAGTGCCCCAATGGACTAGCGGTGTGTCCTTGGCACCACCGCTAGAAAGTATACGGTGTCCCTGCGAGCGGCCTCAGTGAATGGAGAAGTGAGCAGGGAGGAGAGGTTCAGTGCAATCCATTAGGCCTGTGCTCCGCTGGAATGTGTGCACGCTCTGTGATCAGAAGGGTGCGATTGTTATGAGAAAATTCCCCTTTTGCTGGGAGGCTCTGGGCTGGGAAAAAGGGGGTGTTAGCAGAGACCGGGAGACCCCCACATAACTCATCCACAGGGCCTTGGCCAATGGATATGTTAAGTACCAACAGCTAATATGTCGGGCGAAATAAGACGCATGAAACAGATGTGATCATCGCATCGCGAGCGAACCGCGTTTGGAAGTTTTCTGCAAAGCGACGGTGTTTGTACGTCGTGGGGCCTGTTTGGTTTAAACCGTGCGTGGTAAATGAGACGCTGTTTTCGTAACGTTAAAAGTGTATTGTTGTTTTGTGCGAGGATATTGCAATTTGAGTATTTGTCTTCATGTGAAATACTGGGTCAATATTTGTTTCATATTTAAATATGTACTGCGTGCATTGGATAGATACGTTATGACTCAAAAGTTATGATACAAGGGTGGATTTTTTTTTTGTTCGGTGCTATTTAATATCAATGTAATATAAATTACATACCGTGACAAACTAATAGCAAAGTGAGTGCGCAAACTGTTGCGTACAAAAAAATCCACAACGGCTAAAAATGAACAAATGAGAGCGAGAGAGAGAGACATGGCGAGGAATCGATTTTTGTGATAAAACAACTATGAAATTAAGATGTGACAAGCAGATGCATCAGACAGACAGCGAAAAAGTTAATCAATCACCCCCCACCCCTCCACCACCACCACCAACACCGCACCCCCCGTCATTAAACACGGCTAAGTTCAACATTTTTTTTTCATTTCATGCTTCTCAGAGTGGACATTCTTGGCGGAACACCAGCGGGCCATTGTGACGGGCACTGGAAGAATGGCGATTGTGGTCATCTTGAGAGAGTATGAGAAAAGAATTCGGACCTCATATTTATCTGCATTAATCATGAGGTGGGAGTAGGGGGGGGGGGTGAGCAGCGGTCTTGGGCACAAGCGCTTGAGTCTATTTGCCTTTTTAAAAGAGTCTGGAAGGAAAAGGCTTTCTTAAAAAACCTCGGGCCCTCCACAAAAAAAAACTACAAAGTGTGCTCATTCATTGCTGCCGCAAAGGCCCTGCACAATATGCCCTCTTCATTGGCCTGAATACAAAGTTTTGCCACATTTTTCTGAGCGTCAGGTCCCCTCAATGGGCTCGGGGTGGGGGCGGGGGTGGTGGTGGGGTGGGTGGGTGGGTGGGGGCTCTCTACCTATTTCCTTCACACAATGGCGCAGAGAACAACTTTCTCTCGCTGACTGTGCCGAGGGGCCCCACAGTGAGAATGGATGTCTCGCGGAGCCGTGGGGGGAGAGGAGGGGGGAGGGGAAAAAAATGCTATTGTCATGTCTGCCCGGGTTTTTTTTTGCATGTATTTGCCTGCTTGAAGAATGGGTGGCATGAGGTGATGGGGGGGAAGGGGAGGCGTTGTGGTAGTGGGGAATGGGGGGGGTCTAACATGCATACACGCCAATGCACATGCTTAACCCCAGACACCAAAGACAAAGATCCCCCCCCCCCGCTCACACCGCCCTCCGTATAGCCTGAACAGACTTCTCGAGGGAAATTTCTGCTAGCGAGCACCCTACCGGCCTTCGTAGGCAGGCCGGCACGGCACACGAGGGTGTGTACCACGCGCGGTCGCCTTTGTCTCCCCAGTGGCAATGTTTACACATCGCACGAGGTACACATTTGAGGCTGAGTCGACCTAGGGGAGGCGCAGGGCCGGTTCCAGTAATTGTCAGCGGTGTTGGCCGCGAGCGGGAATCGAACTCGGGTCGCTGGGCTCGTAGTGCAGCAAATTGCTTCAACGGCAAAATGATTCAAACCGTGATGAAGACACATCAAGACATATCAATGTAATAGTAGTTTTATTAAGATTGCATGTAGTTTTAATTTACGTAAGTATTTTTTTAAATACCAAATGCGAAAATTGTGAAACCAAATCTAGTTTTTTTTATTTTCATGGTAAAGGTGATAAAGGTGCAGCCCTGCAATTGCTTGCTCATGCCACTCCTGGTGGAAAGGCTTACCACTATAGGAAGTTTTATTGGGGCGCCACGGTGGCTAGGAGATGTTAACTACCTCGCCTGGTATGCAGGAGGCCGTGTGTTCGATCCCCACCCTGACGCCTGCTGTATATTTGGAATTTGCGTGTTGTCCCCCACATTGATAAAAACTTGTGTTTAGAGTCTTTGGCTGCTATAGATTTCCATACGATGAGCCAATTCGTTGAGTTATCATCTGTGACCAGGTCGCTTCTGAAAAAGAGCTCTATGGCTCAGGTGGGCCTTACCTGGTAAAATAAATTGTATTTATTTAATAGCTCAGTAGATTCCTCTCCATGATATTTTGGCCTATTTCTTTTTGATGTTGGCCACCACACACGACCTCACTAGCTCTAATCGGCTATTTGAGTGCTCTACTTATATTGCCACCCTCTGATGGTCGCTGTTCATTTCTTTGTTGCATTTTGCACGACGATGAATGCTGTCCTGGGGCTGCCAAATTCAAATAAACCCTGGAATCAACAGCAGGGGCGTGCAGTGATGCATCGAATAATTGATTAAAATCGCCACCTACGCTCACCATACACGCATCAAATTGCGCGCGTGAGAATTGATTATTTACGGATGCATGCAAATTGCGGTATATGCAAACCTTATGCTAATGCTACACTTAGGCTAATGGGGCTGAAACAAAAAGTGTACAAATGAGACGGAACAAAAGGAGAAACAGAGACAAAAATGAAGGGGATCAAATCATGACACCGATTTGCGACATTTCATTGGACCAATCAATCAACACGTCGGCTTTTGAGACCAATATTATCCATTACAGAGGTTTTCATTTGGGTTAGATCGCAAAAACTTTAAACGCGCCACCACCGTATGCAGCCAATTCGTAACGTTTAACAAACCTTGCAGAATCTTCTTGGTTCTTTCGGTAAAGTCACGTAGAAGGGAAATAATAAAATAATAAAAATATAACATAACAAGATAATTTTCACGACGTTTCTTCACCTGAGGTCGGCTGCTTGCGTTGTGGCCGAAACGTCGTGAGAATTGTATTTTATTTTATTATGTTTTATTTATTTTATTTTATTATTTCCCTTGTACGTGACTTTACCGAAAGAACCAAGAAGATGAATCCCTGTAGTCACGAAAGCTTTAAATCGAAATTTAAACTTTTCAGAACTTTACTAATTGGCTGTGTCGGGTGGTGGCGGGTTTAACGACGCATTTATATTTACACCATGCAACTCCCCCCCCCAAAACAAATTTCTATCATGGATAATATATAATTTGCGTGCCAATATCGGCCTCAATAAAGTGGGCATCAGAGCGCATGACAGCAGAGACGCTGTCTCCCCGACAGACCTGGTCTTCACCTGAGGACGGCTGCTTGCATTGTGGCCGAAACGTCGTGAGAATTATTTTATTATGTTTTATTTTTATTATTTTATTACTTCCCTTCTACGTGACTTTACCGAAAGAACCAAGAATATATACACCCCAATGGTTGAGTGGTAGCTCTGTGGTTGGCGCGTCGCTGCTTGGGACCCGGCCGCCAAGTTTGATTCCCGTTCACGGCTAAAGCCGGTGACGAGTGACATCACAACGGGCCCTTGCACTGCCTACCTCCTTCACGAACCACACTGACCAGCGTGGTGAAGTATGGTCACGAAAAAAAATCACCCTGACTGACGTTACTCGGGGAGGCGTTCACCCATTGGTGGATTGGGAATGGACGGACATTTTTTTTTATTTAACTTTTTTTTTGCTCACAATGGGTTGAACTTTTTTGGTGATTTCATAACTTGAAAATTAATTGCAAGGTATAAAAAACCCCTTAGTATTCTGAATAATCTCTTTGTCAGGGGTATAACATTTTTACTTAATTTTCACGTAAAATTTACCGACACATTTTACACACTGTACACTCAGCAAAGCAGATATTACGGCGTGTTTTCGCAAAATAATAATCTTAATTTATTTGCGTATGGACGCCTTGCCGATTCTAAAGACAAATCAAGAGAGCCCTGCTGGAGATGCGTGGATAAACCCTTACGATGCTCATTATTCAATTATTATTTCTGCAAACTCTAATACGCGAATACCGAGGTGAATTCCAGGGAATTCCAGGGAATTCATTCAAGAGGACGCCTTTACCACGGCGATGGAGCGATAAGACCAGCTCGCGTGCCAGGTGCTGGGCAGATTGTTACATTGCGAAAGCATGAGGGATGTTGAGGGCTTTTGGAACGGGGGGGGAGGCTTCATCCAGCAGTGGATCGATCATGTCTGATGGTAATGATTACGTACGTAACGCAGACACACACGTGCGTGCTTATTTAACCAGGCGAAGCGAACACATTATCCGATCAAGGACAGTAACTTTCTCTTGATACAGCTATCGTGCTGTGACGGTTCCACCTGAAGACGGAGGCTTGTGTTGCCTCCGAAACGTCGTGATTTTGATTTTATTTTATTAATTTAAATTTTTTTTACCTACGTGACTTTACCGAAAAAAAACCTAAGAATAAAAAGGACAGTAACCCCAGCGGGGCATGCGTGACGCAAAATCGTGCAGCTTGAAAAAAAAAATCGGAAATAGAATAAGGAACCTCGCGGGGAAAGTGGGGCAGTGACATCGGCACGCGCGCGCACGGCTCTCTCCACTCGACCCGCTTGTGCCCACCACCCCGTGCCCCCAACGAACTCCCCCCCTCCCCCCCCACCTCCTTCTCTCCGTGTGGTCAACGCGCCATTCAAAAACGCGACCGGGCATTGACTCGTCTCCATTTGTTTTAGTCTTTCGTGCGAGTGTGTGAGAGTGTGAGTGAGTGCGTGTGAGAGAGTGTGTGTGAGAGTGAGTGAGTAATTGAGTGAAAGTGTATGAGAGTGTGAGAGTGTGTGAGTGAGAGTGAGTGAGAGTGTGTGAGTGAGAGTGTGTCAGTGAGGGCGTGTGTGAGTGAGAGTGTGTGAGTGAGAGTGTGTGAGTGAGAGAGTGTGTGAGTGAGTGGGTGAGTGAGTGGGTGAGTAAGTGAGTGGGTGAGTGGGTGAGTGAGTGTTTGAGTGAGTGAGTGTGTTAGTGAGTGAGTGAGTGGGCGAGTGAGTGAGTGAGAGTCTGTGAGTGAGAGTGTGTGAGTGTGTGTGAGTGAGAGTCTGTGAGTGAGAGTATGTGAGTGAGTGAGAGTGAGTGAGAGTGTGTGAGTGTGTGAGTGAGTGAGAGTGTGAGTGATTGAGAGTGAGTGAGTGTGAGTGAGTGAGTGTGTGAGTGAGGGAGTGTGAGTGAGTGAGAGTGTGTGAGTGAGAGTGTGTGAGTGAGAGTGTGTGAGTGTGTGAGTGAGTGAGAGTGTGAGTGATTGAGAGTGAGTGAGTGTGAGTGAGTGAGAGTGTGTGAGTGAGTGAGTGTGTGAGTGAGGGAGTGTGAGTGAGTGAGAGTGTGTGAGTGAGAGTGTGTGAGTGAGAGTGTGTGTGAGTGAGAGTGTGTGAGTGAGTGAAAGTGTGTGAGTGAGTGAAAGTGTGAGTGAGTGTGAGTGTGTGAGAGTGAGTGAGAGTGTGTGAGTGTGTGAGTGAGAGTGTGTGAGTGAGTGAGTGAGAGTGTGTGAGTGAGTGAGAGTGAGTGAGAATGTGTGAGTGAGAGAGAGTGTGAGTGAGTGAGAGTGAGTGAGAGTGAGAGAGAGTGTGAGTGAGTGAGAGTGAGTGAGTGAGAATGTGTGAGTGTGTGAGTGAGTGAGAGTGAGTGAGTGAGAATGTGTGAGTGTGTGAGTGAGTGTGAGTGAGAGAGTGTGAGTGAGAGTGAGTGAGAGTGAGTGAGAGTGAGTGAGTGAGAATGTGTGAGTGTGTGAGTGAGTGAGAGTGTGTGAGAATGTGTGAGTGAGAGTGTGAGTGAGTGAGAGTGTGTGAGTGAGAGAGTGTGAGTGAGTGTGAGTGAGTGAGAGTGAGTGAGAGTGTGTGACTGAGTGAGAGTGAGTGAGAGTGTGTGAGCGAGAGTGGGTGAGTGAGTGTGAGTGAGTGTGTGTGAGTGTGTGAGAGTGTGTGAGTGAGTGTATGAGGGTGTGAGTGAGTGTGTGAGTGAGAGTGTGTGAGTGAGAGTGTGTGAGAGTGTGAGTGTGTAAGTGAGAGTGTGTGAGTGTGAGTGAGAGAGAGTGAGTGAGAATGTGTGAGTGTGTGACTGAGTGAGAGTGTGTGCTTTTTTGGAGGAAACTTTGAAAAGTCAGCTGTAGCCAAACAATAACATCTGCGGTGACCTTTGAACCCGTTGCGCGACCCCTCCTTTTGAGGTAATTTCCCAGATCAAGGGAGGTTTTCAGATCCCATTCAGTGTCATGGGGATTTATTTGCCAGCCATGTGTTCCCACCATTATGGGACCGCTACGTCACACCGTGCCCTCATTCGCGTCACCCATTGTGCTCGAGTGGGAGTTCTGATTGTGACAAAGAAAAAGTGCAAAAATTACAAGGACATTTACGCTCCCGGCGTAGCTGTATGCGCGGTTCAACGGCTTCCTTTTTTGTTGTTTTACCACTCGCTACGATTGTTGCAGCAGCGTAACAACACGTTAAGTGCACGTGACGAAACAAGGTGAAGTCTATTCACGGCCAACAGTCGCAGAACACCGATTGGAGGCGTCGCACAAACGCGGCGCGTCCAATGTTGTCTTTGTTGTTGTTGTTGTGATGGTGGGGCTCGTCTCACTCGGTGGCAGATCGTGCGTCCCACTACTCGCGTCGCCCTTCCAATAAACCCGCTACTCGTGACAACAAACACTCCCCGTGTCGCCTGAACAGAATGTTGGGGCAAGTGCTGTTAGCGAGCACCTATGAAGGCCGGCACGGCACACGAGGGGGTGGTGGCCAGCACCTCGCCCGGCCGCCTTTGTCTCCACAGTGGCGATGTTTGCGCACCGCACCAGGTACTCATTTGAGGCTGAGTCGACCTAGGGGGGAGGCCCAGGACCGGTTCAACAAATAGGCACGCGAGCACGTGGTATCAGAACATTCGTGGCACTCGCTTCGCCGCAGCAGCGCACCACCTCCTGAGCAGTTTGTCCTGGCCACGGATGCCGATGGGAATGATGTCACCGAAAGGAAAAGCCTTGGAATGTGAATAATAATAATGATACAGTTGACGTGGAATTTTCTTTTGGGTGAGCGTTTCACGAGAACAAGAGTCATTGATATTACGTTGTTATGATTTTATTTTTTTGTTAAAGATTAATTTGCCGATTGATATCCATTAAATGAAAGCCTATGAGCCCACTTTTTTGGAACAAAACACTTGGCAAAGGCCAAAGAACGGCGTACTACTCTGGCAAATTAAGACAATAGCAGTCTTACATTTCACGAAATGCACCCCCCCCCCCTCTTTTCAGACTATATCAAGGGCAGTTTACAATATTTTCACGCGCACTCGGAAACTTCTTCGGATGATGGTGATGCTTTCAAAAACGACATGGACATTAGTATAATTTTTTTAGACCATTTCCAAGAAATGTCACAGACCGAGTCTCACCATTCACGAACCTTCCTGGCTATTCGTCCCCCAATGCAGGAAACTTCCTGAAAATGAGTCTTGAGACTCAGTGAGGCTTTCGTGGGAAAATACTTGCCGTGAGTACATAAGCATGATAATAACTGCATTAGAATAGCAACTCATAAACACACGCAATCACAAAACATTGGGTAAAACTAATTATAAATGGCGACCATACCGCCCATGCATTAACGCAAGCTCTCACACGTAGTCAATGCAAATCATTTTAGTGTGATCGTCATCTGTAGCAAAATAAACCATGCATCCTTCCCATATTTGTCCTTCCGCATTAAAACATTCAATTACCGGCGAAACGTCGTCCTCAGATTGTAAATGTTGTTGATTTGCTCTCCAACACACCGGTGTGGTGTATTAGTAACGAATTGGCATTTTCTGTTTACGTGACAAACCTTAATAATTGGCCGTGTCGGGTGGTGGCGGGTTTAACGCCACATTTATATTTACGCGATCTAACCCAAAATAAAACCTGTATTATGGATACAGCATTCACGTGGGGTGTTTTTTGTTGTTGTACACAACCCTTTGGCTGCTCGGCATTGTGGGAATGCATATTCTCAGCAATGGTTCAATACAAGCAAGCTCTGAACCGGTGTTTACACTGAAGTGTCTCATCAGCGTGAGGCAGGCTTGCTTGAACCAACGCAAATACCCTTTTTGTAAGATAATTACGTCCTGGTTTGGTGCAAAACTTTATAGCACAATAATAATAAAATGTCACGTTTTTTTTTAAAATGAGTGATTATTTCGTCTCATATATGGCAGTTGTCTTGAGGCTGTGCTCAATCTAGAGACACAGGCTGACCAGAGGACGGCGTCAGAGATAAGGATGACGTCTTCGCTTTTTTTGATAATATTCGACGCAAACACCCAGGCTTTGAGGTTTGGCTCGGACAGAATAGCCAGCAAAATGTGCCTCAGATAAGCACAGTGGCTGAATTGTAGAAAATATATAATTAAAAATGTGCTCCTTTTCGCGAGTAATGTTGTTTTCCCCCTCTCTCTCTTTCAAATTCAAATTGCACACCTCTGTCTGCAGCTCATGAACCCTGGTGCTGCTGACACGCGACCACGTGACTTGCGAGGGATTTAATTAGGAGCGCGCCCTGGATTTCGGGGGAATGCTGCCGAGGTGTTCATGGTGAGTTCGCTGGCCTTGCGATCCCAAGATCGCCGGTTCGATCCCAAGGCAACTGCAGTTGAAACCACGGGGCCGGATTTCTTAAACCCTCACCCCCCCCTGCCCTCACGCCTCTGTCCACCCAGCAGCAATATAAATGGGTACAGTTGCCTGGTTGGTCACCTGTGATGGGGTAAGGTGGGCGTACTCTCACCTCTTACAACTCATCTTCTTGGTTCTTTCGGCAAAGTCACGTAGAAGGGATATAATAAAAGAATAAAAATAAAACATAATAAAATAATTCTCACGACGTTTCGGCCACAACGCAAGCAGCCGTCCTCAGGTGAAGAACAGGTCTGTCGGAAAGACAGCGTCTGAATGATGTGACTTTACCGAAAGAACCAAGAAGATGAATCCCTGCAGTCACGAAAGCTTTAAATCGAAACTCTTACAACTCATCTGGTCAGTGTGAAAGAAGAGGCCAAATGCCCTTTAGCTCCCTCGAGTGAAGGCCCTTCTCTCTGCAGGGGCCTTAGCAAGAAATTGCAGGACTCCTCCTTTACCTGCTGCCGTGGACTTCTTGGCTGATATAATAACACCGCGGTGCCAAATTGCCGAGGAAAGATGCACCAATTGAGTTTGTCAACTGGCCCACACATTTATAGACTCATGAGACCATTTGCCTAGTCTGGCCAAGATTCATGGACTGGAGTGGGTGGTGACAGCAAAATTGTGTTCATAAAAAGCGATTTGAATGAAGACAAACACTGATTGAGAAGCTTGTTTCATATTTCAAGCGTGCGTGGAAAATACACAACACTGATAGTATGTGGTGGGAGGTCCTATTACGTCGCGAAAAAAAAAAAGTTTGTAAAAATGACAAATATCTCACGTTCTCTTTTCAAGAATTCATAGAGAATTTTTGGCAATATTTTAACGTTTCATGAACACGACTAAAATAAAACGAAGGACAATGACTCATGACTTTATCGGCATTGCACATAAATTGTCTGTAGACAAAATTGAGGGGGGAGGGGGGGTGGAGTGGTTTCCTGGTGACAGCTAACATCCCAGAGACAAGTGAAATTCAAATCAAGATTGGGAGCCAGTTCTGGGGTGTCTCCCTTTGCCAACTCGCACTGACCAGCACGGTGAAGTATTCATAATCAACGTTTTTGGGTTAGATCGCGTTATTTATAAATGTGTCGTAACCCTCCAACACCCGACACGGCCAATCAGTAAAAAAAGTGTCACGTTGACAAAGGACAATTAGTTCACTGCTTTAGCCCACCGGTGTGTTGAAGCGTGAAACTACAACATTTACAATTTGTGAGTACGACGTTTCGCTGGTAATTGCATCCAGCATCATCGGGCGAATTGCCCGATGGTGCTGGATGCAATTACCATGGATGCAATTACCAGCGAAACGTCGTACAACTCAAATTGGAAATGTTGTGGTTTCACGCTTCAACACACCGGTGGGCTAAAGCAGTGAACTATTTGTCTTTTGTCAACGTGACACTTTTTTACTGATTGGCCGTGTCGGGTGGTGGAGGGTTACGACACATTTATAAATAACGCGATCTAAACCCAAAAACGTTGATTATGAATAATACTGGTCGCGAAAGCCTCACACGTGTTAAACTGAAGGTGAAGTATGTCGAACAACCCACCATGAATAAAAGTGTGGGGAGGCCTTCATCTAGCAGTGGACTGATGAAAGGAATCACGTAAAAAAATTTGAGAAAAACAATGATCAGTTCGCGACAAAACTTACCAACTTCTTGGTTTTTTCGGTAAAGTCACGTAGAATGGAAATAATAAAATAATAAAAATAAAACATAATAAAATAATTCTCACGACATTCAGACTCTGTCTTCTCGACAGACCTGTTCTCCACCTGAGGACGGCTGCTTGCGTTGTGGCCGAAACGTCGTGAGAATTATTTTATTATGTTTTATTTTTATTTCCCTTCTACGTGACTTTACCGAAAGAACCAAGAAGATGAATCCCTGCAGTCACGAAAGCTTTAAATCGAAATTTAAGACTTACCAAGCCAAGAAAACATTTCTAGTTTTATATTCTCCCCATTGAAATACTGAAATGCTAATTTGTGTCGGTGCCCACTGTATCTTCACAATCTACAAATCCACGCGGCTGCTGAGAAATGCTGAAACAACTAAAATGAAATACGAATGTCTTACTTTAAAATAACATCGCGCAGTTGACATTTACTCCAGAGTATCTTTCGTTCGGCGATCAGCTGTTGAAGTAGATTAGTATTTTTCTTTTTACGTGAATAGGGCCTGGCGTCATTGGTGCAGACATTTGAAAATATTTTCTGCAGTATTTTTTGCAAATGAGGAAAGTGTAAAAAAAGAAAAAAAGAAAAGCACTAAATATCCACGCACTCTAAAAATAGCATTTTTGTGGCCCTTTGTCAATTAAGTTCTGGACTAAGGCCTCCCCATGCAGTGTTGGCCAAGGGAGTTAGTTTTGACCATACTTCACCACGCTGGTCAGTGCGGTTTGGCGATATTTCCTCTGATATCAACTCGCCATTATAGTTCGTCGTGCGGCCAATAAAAATCGAAGAGCTAAGGTCGCCGGGTTTATACAGCGCGGCGCGCAAGAAACCATCGTGTGCCACCATCAGTCCACCGCACAAAAAATTGCGACGATGAAAACTTTCCATATTTTTTGGCCGTCCGCCGAGGTGGCGCCGATCTCGTTATTGAGACGTCGCCGAGCGCACGTTTCGAGTCTGGCAACTTCAGGAAGTGGGTATGACCAAAAAAAAGTCCAGACACTCGTGCAGGTTGCAGATTAGCAGGTCTTACACGGCATTAGGGGGGAGTTTAGCGCAATCAGGCCATGTGCACCTCAGCTCCGAGTCGTAGTGCCACTTGCGGCAATGATCATTTTCTTAAAAAAAAAACTCTACTCGTCTTTGTACACGGGCATGCGAGCCCGGGCACAATAAAGGAGGAGAGAGAGAGAGAGCGGGGGGGGGGGGAGAATCTATAAAATAAAGCAAGGCTGGAATGCAGCAGCGTCTGAAAAGGGGGTACGGGAGAGAGAGCGCCCAGAGAAGGGGGACAAAGGATGGCAAGGATGAAAGAGAGAAAATGAAGTCAAATGGGCTATGCAGCAGAGGAAGCCAGGATTAAGGCCACAAAGGAGAGGCTGAATGGGCAAGGCGGAAGAAAGCCGGGCTCGGGATTAACCGCGGGCTGTGCCCTATGCGACCCTGCTGTCCACGCATTGATGGGAGGTGGGGAAAGGGGAGGCAGCGGCGGCATCGGGGATCTCGGCGGGGACGGGGTGGGTGCGCGTGTAAGGGTGGTGGGCGGCCGGGGCGTGGTGGTGCTGGCCACCCACCCACCCACCCCCTCTATCTACCCCGTCGTGTGCCGTGCCGCCCTTCGTAGGTGCTACTCGCGAACATCACTTGCCCCCCCCCCAACCCCTACCTACGGGGGGGGGGAGGGGTGTGTAATACTTGTGCATATTGCCGCGTCGAACTTCAAGCCCGAGGAGATTTTCGAGTGACCGTGCGCGAACACATTTGTCCATTGTCCAGCAGCGGTTTTATTTTATTTTTTGCGCGAACAACTTTCTTCGGGCAGAGAGACATTTTGTTGCTGCCTTTGATGCGATTAGAACCGCGATTGAGAGGAGCCGGGCACAACTCATCTGCACACTGCGGACCTCCAGCCGGTGTGTTTGCGCACATTCCACATTTCCATGGCGGGAGACAACCTTCCCATGGGATAGCCACCGATGATGTCCATAGCTACGACGGTGGATTTATTGTGGGCGGGAAAGAACGGACCGTATTAATCCGCGTTTGCTATAAATTCTGTTCGCGTAAAAAAAAATTAGCCATACGTCAAAGCTTTTATAGAATTACAATGTTAATGAAAAACAATCAATGCGCCGCGTGCAATAATCTCCAGCTAAAGAATCGCAGAATTTTTTCTAAAAAACGTCCTCGCGTTAAATATGCACATTTTCAACAAGCCACTTTCTAACCGCTGACATTTCACCTGAGGTAAAAACATCGAAAACCTCGTACGCGATTTAAGCGACGACTTTGGACACAGCGAAGGGCCTTCTCGATCTCGACAGCACCGGGGGCCCAACGCCTTGCTCCAAATGTCCGCTCTGTCCACCGGTTAGAGGCGATCCCCCGCCGGGTCTTCCCAACCCACTCCGACGACGAGTCCAAGACGACAACACGGACGGTGGCGATTCGCCCTTTTTCATCGCCGAGCCGCGACGCTCGGATTACCGTGCACCCATCAAGGTGAAAGGGAAAATAATAATGCGCGCGCCAGAGAGAGAGACAGAGAGCGAGAGATTGGAGCTGTTTTGAGGGATGAGAGGCGCGAGCGAAAGACCAAATAAAACATCTGGCCAGAAATGGCGTGGGGGGGGGGGGGGGCGAAAATAAATTATAAAAACCTCACGCAAATAACGGAGCGCGACCCACCGAGCGTCGTGAGGGGGCTGAACGAGACGTGGGCGTGAGGGCTGGGGGTGCCCCACACTTTGGAAACATGTTAAATGGTGGTGATGACGATGATGATGATGATGATGATGTTTCAAAGCCACCTCGGTTCACGCCGATGTACTCGGACGCCGCGGAGAGCTTTGCGCACGCGTAGAGGACCCCGAGAGAACACTCCCAAGTTTCACGCTTATTTTGGTTTCACCAGGTGAGATCGCAAGGTAGAATCCCGTTTGCAAGAGAGTGACCTGGGGCTTTAGTCTGCCTAGTCGGGGGCGATGATTGCTACGTGTACAAACCCAATTAACTCCGGCACGCGACGGCCTCACTCTTTTTGTTGCGAACGACGTCAGGGGGACCTTTCACGTCCGCCGCGAAGCGGACGCAGTCATGTCGTCAAGGGTTATACGCACCGCAGTAATAACTAGGCAGGCCCCTGGATTCGAACCGTGAGCCTGTGCAACAGGCGGTGATATGCGCCAGCGACGTGTCCTGCCCAAGCTCCCCTGCTACTCTGAACGTTGTTAACGACCCACACGCACCAACGTTACCCGTCCTACGTGCGGAGTCAACACTCTGAGTCCTGTATCACGCACCGTGCTTCTGCAATGGCACAGCAACGCTATGCGCTTCTGCCCACAACAGCCATATATTCAAATCATCCACATTAACTCATTGCTTCCCCAAAATGCCACAGCGCTCTCTGGTAACTGATGTAAGCACAGTACACGGTTGCTCCATTGCAATGGAACACGTTATTTTGGCGATGCTGTACTGCGTTGCCATCGGTGCACAAGTACACATAACAACACAACTTAACACTTCATCAGTAATCATGTGTGGCCTTAAACGGGGAAAAAATATAATAGGCGACGTTTCAGGTGATGGCCCTTCATAGCAGAAATGGATGACTATGAAGAAGGGCTATCGACCGAAATGTCGTTTATGATGTATATTCCTTTTAGGCCACGGTGTTAATGATGCATGTGCTGAGTTATTTGTCTCTTGTAAGAAGTTGCTAATTGTAAATGTATGATCATAAGCTCTGTTTCACCATGGTGTGTGCTACAGTACTTGCATGTTTTATCGTTTTGCTATACATAGCCAGTTTTCAATGGGGAAGTCGATACGTATTTATTTATTTAAACCTAAGAGTATAGGGTTTAAAGTGTTCATACATTAGCGCCTTGCGCGTCTACCGTCTCGGTCGTGACAAGCGGTCGCAATCACTCGCGTGGCCTATTAGAACATCGACTAAAGGATGAGCCGAACAATTTCAGGGAGAAAGGCGAACGCTGAACCGGTGTCAGCCTTTTCGGCCAAGGAAAATGAGCTCAGAGGCCATTCGCGTCTCCCAAGGCGTCACGAATGTTGCGACGTCGTCTCGACTAGTGACTCGGGGAGGGATCCGTTCATCAGCACTAATGGTTGTACTGTACTTCCGTGTTCAACACGCGTGTTGTCAAGAATTAGAGAAGACGCGACGTGAGCACAGCTTTGCATTTCTTGTTTGGTATTTGTTTTTTTTTGGCTCGGAAAGTTACCCGAGTCTCACATTTCTTCTTTAGCAAGGGGGCCCCTACGCGTTCTTGGGGACCCTTTGACCAATTCTCGTTGAGTTTTGTGGTTTCCGCGTTGGAGGAAACGAGCGTACACCCGGAGAAAACCCCGACGCGCATTCGGAGATTTCGCTCAAAATCTCTACACAGATGGGGCCATGAACTGCCCCCGAGGGTTTGGAAATTTTTGCAAAATCAAATACATCCATAAACTCTCGCTGGATAGCAGTTGCATGTCGACATGTCCGGCTGTTATGTGTGACGTGTTTTTTTTATGAAAGAACTTTCAAAAATTTATCAAAACTGAATGAATTGTGAAACTCCACGTGCATAGGACAGAGCGCAACCGAAGATTCCCAGTTGGTGAACGCTTTTTTTCGACAAGAACGGCTCATGAACACAGGTAGCCATTAATGACTAAATATTAATACGTTTTAATAAATATTATGGATTTTGATTTAAAGCTTTCGTGACTGCAGGGATTCATCTTCTTGGTTTTTTCGGTAAAGTCACGTAGAAGGGAAGTAATAAAATAATAAAAATAAAACATAATAAAATAATTTTATTATGTTTATAAAAATAAAACATATTTTATTATGTTTTTATTATGTTTTATTTTAATTTTTTTATTACTTCCCTTCTACGTGACTTTACCGAAAGAACCAAGAAGATGAAATATTATGGAATTGGAGGAAAAGGAGAGAAGCGGGTCCAAGGATGGACGACCCTCGCGGAGATGGAGCGACGACATTGGTTCATGGGCAGGAGCGAGAGCACTGGATCATGAGGGGTGGCGACGGTATGGGGAGGCCTTCATCCAGCAGTGGAGAGAAAATGGTCGATGACGACGATGATGATGATATAATGTGGACATGGGCACATTCCCCAAATCAACAGGGAACCTATCTTATTGCCCATTCTCTTCCTCTCCCCTCCACCCCTTCCCATCCCTCCCCTGCCCTTTCGTGATCCCCAAGTTTTCGTCTTTCGCTGTCACTCAGTCCTCAATCCTTGCAGCACGCCCCTGCCATCTAAACCATTCCACTCTGTCATCGTTTCTAAGCTAAGTCAAGCGCCTTGTGTGATACGTCAGATTAGATTAACGTTTATAGGCATGTTATAATACACTAGAAGAACACTGTTACGTATATGCACCTTAGGTGGGATAAATATTTCTATTACATCTCTGCAGTGTCGTGAGAGATGGTGCCGGCTTGGATGGAGGTCTTCCTCCAGCAGTGGATTGACCATGGCATATGATGATGATGAATATTTTAATTGGGAGAAACCTGATAATGATCATGAGAAGAAACGGGTGTAATATTAGATTAGAGAATAAAATGTTAAGTTTCCATACATATATATTTAAAAACATATTAAAAAGTATATATCAGGAAATGGCACGAATTATAAGCAGGGTTCAACAATATTATTATAGCGTTGCATTTTTTTCCCAGACATATTTAATCAGATTGAAAAAAATAAGTCAAGTCATGGTTATTTTATTTAAAAATATTTTTTTGAGGGATGAATCATGTAAAATTGTGTGCACGTGTGTGTTTGCGTGCATGTGAACGTTATATTTTAAAACCACAGGTCCAAACTGTTTTGTACGTTGTGGGTTTTCAAGTCTAGCCGTTGTCTCTGATACACGCGTCGATGTACACCGAGACAAGGATGTAGTCACCATGAGAAATGTAACGTTTTTTTATATAATTCATACGCAAAGATTTTCACCACCGATATCACGACTCACGATATAACGCAACTAATTTATTTTGGGTTACATTATTGCCTACAGGTATAAATTTTGTCAACTATTACCCTCCACCGATCTAACCACGTGAGATATAAATCTAGGTATGTAATCACTTTGGCAAATATGCCAATATGAGCAAAATCGGAGTGTTGAATATTAATGTGACACCAACGATCCCTTCAATGGACACGTATCACCAGTTCCTCATGGTGTCAATAACAAAATAATGCTTATTTGATTAACCATTTAACCAATTAACGCTTAACCAAAATAACTATTCACACGCCCGATAAAAAAGAATAATCGCGATACACATGCATATAATTAAGGAACGCATCCTGTCCCCAACATCCACTCAATAGATTCGTTTATTTTTATGATAACACTGATCTGACCTGTCAATCACGACCAATCGTGTACCAGCAATGAACTCTCATTGTTAACCTGAAGAGTCACCTGCATGGGTTGGCCGAATGATGCCATGGCCCCCTGCGACCGTCCAATAGCCCGTTTGTTAGTTGTGCAATGTGACATTGTTTGTCTTTGTTTTGGGAGTTGTTGTTGATGTGCTCACGTGGTACCACGAATCTTCCGTGTAAAATTGCCGGGCAACTTAACTGGCCAAACGGAAACCATCACCACCACCATCATCATCATCATCCGTGTAAGAAATAAAATGAACTCTAAACTTCAGAAGGGCCAAGATCAAGAAGCTCTTTCCGAGCGTTTGGGGCCGTCCATAAATGACGTCACGCGATTTTGGACGATTTTTTTACCCCCCCCCCTCGTCACACGGCGTCAAAAAAAGTCAGACCCCCCTCAAATATGACGTCACAAAGCTCTGCCCCCCCACCCAAAATAAAACATGCTTCAAATCGCTTTAAACTATTGTCATTGTAGTGCGTATTTAATGTGGCGCTGCACTCTGATGTTGTAGAAGAAAACATTTATTACAAAGTCTATTTAAATAAGTAGAACGTGTTGTCTATATTTATTTAAAGTTGCGCATTTTGATGTGACCTCACATTTCTCAAACCCGCCCTCCCCCTCGTCACACATCGTCACAAATGTCTGACCCCCCCCCCAGGTGCGTGACGTCATTTATGGACGGCCCCTTTGTGAACATCTGATGATGATGCGAAACGTCGTACACAAATCGACAAACTGTTGTTTTAAATCTTGACTTTCTCCTGATGATGATTGCTTGTGTTGCGATCGAAACGTCGTGATATTTTTATTATTTTTCATTCACTTTATTTTTATTTTTATTATTTTATTGCTGTTATTTTTTCTATCTACGTGTCTTTTCCGAAAGACCCAAAGAATATGTTGTTTTAAATTTCGTTATATTAAAAAAAATTTTAAGAACATTTTTTTTATTAGAATAATTTATTTTGGGCAAATGTGTTTTATGCCGACATATATCTTACCCATAAATACACTAAATTAAAGGAGTTAATTTGAATGGAAACAATTTACTATCTTCTTGGTTCTATCTGTAAAGTCACATAGGAAAGAAATAATGAAATAAATATTTTTATTTATTACAAAATTTTATGTAATTTTTTTTATATTTTATTATTTCCCTTCTACGTGACTTTGCCGAAAGAACCAATAAGATTAATCCCTGCAGTCACGAAAGCTTTAAATCGAAACCATTTGCCACTTATGTTCCTTTAATATATTGTGTACTATACAAGGAGAGTTTACACACTTATTTACGTACACTTTATATACAATATAGTATAAACTAAATATGCAGTTGGAGAAAACAGCAAATTAGATTGTTAAATAGTCCAGAAACAAAAACATTCTAAATATAATCTATTTAATTTTGAAGTATGACAAATAATCAATATTAATTGACAAATATTGACTTTTTTTACATTTGCATTACGTAAAAAAATGGTGTAAAAATCTGTATAAAATTGTTAAATCACTTTAAGTAAACATGTCAGTGAGGATATGGCTCTTTCTAACTATATTCCAGATAAGGTGAAAAGCAGCAATTGACTGCCAACCACAAGTTTACAAAACGAGTTTCACATTATTTATAAAAATATACTGTTCTTAAAATAATTAAACCAACATGTATTTCTAACGTCCATAATTTGTTTCAACAAATGCAATATTTATTTTTTATTTAACACAAATATATGCGAACATATTAGTTTAAACAATGCCTTTTTTAACGTATTTTTTTGTTCATTTGAAAACCTTCATGCAAAACAACTTCAACAGAACTTTGAACCAATGACCAAGCAGTATTCTAAGCGACATAAATATTACAAAAATCTCATAGAACGAATAAGTGATCTCGAGATGACGTGAGCACATTTAGTGCAACGGTCACAATTTAAATATGCTTATAAAGACATTGAATACAGTATTGCAGAACCACATGGCCTGGGTATTTTAATAACTATGTGTGTGTACACAGGTTAGTGAGGAGCGGACGTTGAACGGTTAGCGCGCCAGTGACGATGATCTGAAATGGTCCTGGACCTTCCCTAGGTCGACTCAGCCGCAAATGAGCACCTGGTGCGATGTGTAAAACATCGCCACTGGGGAGACAAAGGCGGCCGGGCGTGCTGCTGGCCACCCACGCCCTCGTGTGCTGGGCCACCCTTCGTATAGTTGCTCGCTAACAGCACTTGCCCCAACAGTCTGTCAAGGCTATATGGGGGATCTTTGTCTTTGTGTTGTACTGTGTGTGGGTGTACATTGGTTATATAAAAAAAACCCCAATGTCTACCACGAACGTTCGTTCTCACAAGCGACCACACCCTGCTCATAGGCAAAACATTTACATATTGCCTCCAATGGTAAGCAGTATCGCTCACATTTCCTGTAAATATTCAACCTCACATGCAACAGCTGCCTTTGGTCACAGAAATTCATGTTTTCATTTTGCAGTATTACCCACAACACCGAGTACAATATTCTGCTTATTTTAACATGTAGTATGTATCGTGTTTGGGATTATATTGTGTCAAATGCAAAGCAATTATATCTCTATTTATAGCAACCACAATAGCAGCCGACTCATTTTAAATGTTTTTTTTTAATATGTAGAACCAAACCGCGTTGCAAATGGATATTTACCCAAAGGTTGGAAAATAATCTTACAAGAATAATGACTGGGTGTAGTGGTCCTTAACAATCAGGGCCGTTTACAAAAATCACAAATATATTTCCAACCAACAGCGCACAGAGGTTTATGAGGACAGCCCGCATTCACAGTTCCCGCACATCCAGTAACGTGGCGAGAAGCACAGCAGCGACAGTCAGAACAGCAAGCACGCATCGACAGAGATGTAGCCACACGTGCTGTTACTGCTTAAATAAACAAAATGCCCCGTTGTTCGGTGGGTACATAAACGTCTTCACCTTCAGTTCGCGTTGTAAATCTGCGTCGAACGGAGAGGGACAATTGTCCACCGGGGGATAATCTCATTCATTCAAACTCGGCCACTTGCGGCAGTGTCTCCCCTGCCTCCCTTCGCCTGCCCTCGCCGCAACATCAACCAAAGCGACCACGCTCTGTTGCCACACCGGGTGAGCAGTGTCGACACGAGGCTATTACCAAGTAGCTGCTGCTGTGGCTGCTGTGGCCGTGCCCGTGGGGGGCGGTGGTGGGGGCCCCGACATTTGCAGCATCTATACGGACACATCAGGAGGGGGTTAAGGAAGTCCCCGGGGTTTGGGTGGCGTCGTGGAGCGGTGGGGCGGGTGCAGAGAACGCGGGTGGAACAGGAGCTTCGCGTTTGCAGGCGACTGCTGCGGCGGTATAGACGCGTGGCTACAAACATTGCTCTTGAACCTCAATGCATGGACAGGGAAAGGCATCGTCGTGTCAGGGGTTGCAGACAGCGAGAGTGAAGCAGAGGGGAGGGTTCGCCCAGCCGCGTGGCCTCCGCATCGCCTTGGCAGCTCGCGCCCACGGCTGCTCGACTGCGTTGCTGCTGCTGCTGCTGACGTTCCGTTACATGGGGAGCGCCGTCTTGTTCCCCATCGGTTTCACGCAGTTGCGCATGCGAATGAACTGTACACGTGTTTATGTATAAATGGTGTGTGTACGTGATATGTGTAGGCTCATGTCTCGCTTTGCTCACGTGGTGTATGCGTGTGTATGTACGAACACGTGTTCTTTACACTCTTGATAGTTAAGTGCCACGGGCATGATTTTCTTCTGTCGTGATTCAACGCAGGCACTTTGCATGATATTACATGCGTGAATATTAACATGGTATATGTTAGAAATGTATATAAATCTAGCGTTGCTTATGAATGCACACACACTGCGTATATACAGCCACGCATGCTTGTAACTGTAGAGTTTATAAGTAACCAAGTGTTGATTCTCCATTGCTGCTTTACTCTGCTATTACATATAGACCTGGAATCTATGTATCTTTCCAATATCCATGTTCTATTATAAATAGGCCCATGTGCGGTGTATATTTATATCTTTCAGCATAGCTACATTTTCTTGGTTCTTTCGGTAAAGTCACGTAGAATGGAAATAATAAAATAATAAAAATAAAACATAATAAAATTATTCTCACGACGTTTCGGCCACAACGCAAGCAGCCGTCCTCAGGTGGAGAACAGGTCTGTCGAGGAGACAGAGTCTCTATCAAGAGTGTAAAGAACACGTGTTCGTACCTATACACGCATATACCACGTGAGCAAAGCGAGACATGAGCCTACACATATCACGTACACACCATTTATACATAAACATAATTATTTTATCATGTTATAAACATAATTTTATTATGTTATAAACAGAATTATTTTATTATGTTTTATTTTTCTTATTTTATTATTTCCTTTTTACGTGACTTTACCGAAAGAACCAAGACGATGAATCCCTGCAGTCACGAAAGCTTTAAATCGAAACACAGCTACATTGTAGGATAATAAGTAGAAAGGTGTCGTTTCAGTTTTAAAGCCGTTGCAAAATAAGCTTGCAAGTTTAAAGGTCGTATTTTCAGCTTTCTAAACGTCTGAGAAAAATCAAACTTTTATTGACATTGATTATTGATTTCAGATGTAGCAATTTTAACCTATAAATATCCCTTTTCTTTAGTTCCTCTTTAACTTACAACGAATTTACAAGTGAACATAAGACACAACCATCAGCATGAAATCATAACCCCCCCCCACCCTCCCATAAATCCACGACAGTTTCACAAACATTTCATTGCGTCAACATTTCCCCGCAAAAATCTGTTACGATACAAAAGAATAACAATACAGGCACTGGGACCGTCGCACGCACGAGTCACAACGCTGCAAGTTCGATCTAGAAAGCGCGCTTCTGCGGACGATGCTGATCGATACGGAGTAACGGCAGCGACGTTAACAAATTCGGACTCAACAAAAGCGTCGCAAGCCAGCCCCTCTGGTAGGGGTCGCATATCGACGTCTCGAAGTTTGCCAGTGCTCCCACTGCGCTCCCAGACCCCTCCTTCCCCCCATGGGGTGCCACACACCCGCCTTGTAGTCATCCTTCCTAACGTTCGCGCGACGTTACTCTGGCCGCACACAGCCCACAACGACTTCAAAATGGCTGAGAAAACGTTCAGCGCCACTCACTGGAGGGGGCTACGTTCCAAGCGGCATCACCGTTCGTACCAACCCCGCTCGGTCGCAAGCCCTCCGCCCCCCCCCCATCCACGTATTTCGTTCGTGGAAATTTGAAGAAGCAGAAGAATAAGATGAAAAGGCACCTCTAAAAAAATTAAAGCCTGCGCGCGCCTTATTTAGAACCGCGACAACATAGATCGCCAACAACCCGCAACCACGTGCAGCATCACAATAATAATACTATGCAATCGACGATTCATAGCAGCGATTCGTATACAGTACGCGAGTCAAGTTCAAGTTCATTTATTAGGTATAGCCCTGTGAGCCATTCGGCTCTTGAATCAGGTGCAACCGCAACAAACAAAAAACAAAAACATGAACAAAAAAACATCCTAAAGTGAATATGTGACTGAGCGCAAACAGAAAATCCAAGAAAAGACAGCAAAATATTGCAGAAAAAAATCACCGTACACCAACGCTGTGTGCAAAAATTCCAGTGGGATGCAAGTCAAACAACAACAACCACAAGACAACTTAGATTAAGGCCATCAGTCGTTGGTTAAAAAAAACACACGGACCAGAGGGGTTGGGTCACCACCGCCAGCCAACGCTTTATGAAATGTAGACGTTTCGATCACAGGGAGAGGGGGGGGCATCGTATATCTTAGCCTCCGTCGTTCCAATGAGGACTTTGACTCCCCTTCCATCATTATCATCATTAGCCATGGTCAGTCCACTGCCGGATGAAGGCTTTGCCACGCTGTCCCCACCTATATACCCCCCCATCCCCCCGATGTAACAAGCACGACCCTCCCTGTACATCTTATTTACGAACACAACTCACGTCTTGATATTCCCATCCCACATCCCGTTGCGTTTAAATTCGCGCGCGCGTTGTGATAACACAGCGCGCGCGAATGCGGCCAAGCAGCGAGGCAGCTATCAATGCGATGGATCGATTGGCTCTTTGCGAGCGTTGTGCCCACGTTTGAATTCACCTGCCGTGAAATGATTGTTCGGTCATTTTGAAGAACGGACATCTGCGGTGCGCGTGACGGGACAAGATGGGCTGATGAAACGCGAATTAACGCTTACGAAAAATATGATATTAGGTTTTACCCTTTCTGGCAATATGCAAGGAATCACGTCTGACAATGCATATATTATTATATTATTACAGCATGCTTGTTTGCATGTTCTCCACTCGCACTTGCAGTTAATTCAGATTTGATTCCTTGCAAAAGGGATCGATTTGGCGTTTGAACAGCTTTAACACCCGTTATATTGCCAGAAAGGGTAAAACCTATTCAAAATGTTCATACTCTGATACTGGAAAAAAGGTCCCACAGATATAAAATGCGTATGTTTATATAGTCAAAGATCCAGGGTGGGGAGGGTAATTTATTTTTGAGAAACCCCACGACTAATTTCCGATGACCGTCTGAGTCTCTTCTCGACAGCTGATGGAGTACCGCGTTGAGAATGAGATGGCCCCGTGTCTGACAGAGGGGAGAGTTTGACCAGGAGGAGGGAGTTCAAATATTGAGATCGGTGGTAAGACGTCGACCTGGAACACGCTTCGAGCTCATGTTCGGGATCCATCCCTGAGTCTGAGCCAGTTTCGCAGCAGACTCAAAACGGTGTTTGTTGTTGTTGTTTTAGAGAGCCGACTGCAACGTGTCATCAATGCGCATTCGTGACGGACTGGTCTCATACGAGTGCGCACTAGCAAACGTTTTTGCTTACTTAAGACTGTAGGTGCTTTGACAAAACACATATTTTTAAAATTAATTTCTGACGATTATTTTGGTGGGGATATTTTTAAGTAAAGCACAGGCTCACCCCCGGAGTATGATTGCATATTGTATGCACGTAGAGTGGCTTGCAGATCCAGGACAGCATCACTGACTCAAACCTGGATGTTGTTCTGAATAATTTAACCTCATGGCGGGACCCCGGGGTCCCATAAGGCCCCGGCTCTCGCATAAATTGCGTTGCCACATCATTTTACGTCTGTTGAAGGCGAACGACACGGCAATCTGTTCATCTCGACGAGCTCTACACGATGCGCTCATCAAAGTTTTCTTCTGCGCATTCGTCCTCGCCGCTGCGTTTGGACACGACAACAGAACGATCCGTGCCAGGCGGGTCGCAACGTTCACGTGCGCGGTGGGACGGAATCGCCAAAAAGAAATTAAAATTAATCGCGATTTTGACTTCCGTTTATTCGGGACCCCGGGGTCCCGCCATAAGGTTCAATTATATCCGTGCAGACAATTTACCTTAAGCGTTTCACTTGCAATGCTACCTGGTTTTGGTCGTTCACATAAAGGTTTCTTTCCCATCATGGTTGCTTTTAAAAAATAAGTATAAATACTGTATGATTACGATTACTTGAACAGTGTGCTTTATACGGTAACATATCTTCTGCCCCATGCAAGAGTGCAATTCTTCATGACCTTAGGATAAAGGTAGAGTCCAGTCCACAACACCACGTATCCGACCGCCTACGGGGACCGAGGTCGTAGGCGAGGCGTGAATGTGACGAGGTCAGATCATTGTGAACATCCAGAAAGAATTGAGGGTCACAGTGGCTCAATTTGGCCCGGGCGGATGAGTGACGGTCGAATATGCGACGTTGCATTGCAGAGAAGAGCTTGACAATTATTGCCCTGTTCCAAAATAAAAAAAACCAAGAGACTTTGGTTGCTGCTGTTGTTGTTGTTGGTGTAATCTTATTGCTGCGATGTGAAAAGCAACCCGAATTTTGATTTAAAGCTTTCGTGACTGCAGGAATTCATCTTCTTGGTTCTTTCAGTAAAGTCACGTAGAAGGGAAGTAATAAAATAATAAAAATAAAACATAATAAAATAATTGTCACGACGTTTCGGCCACAACGCAAGCAGCCGTCCTGCTTGGTAAAGTCACGTAGAAGGGAAGTAATAAAATAATACAAATAAAACATAATAAAATAATTGTCACGACGTTTCGGCCACAACGCAAGCAGGACGGCTGCTTGCGTTGTGGCCGAAACTTCCCTTCTACGTGACTTTACCGAAAGAACCAAGAAGAAGCAACCCGAAGCCAAGGAGACACGGTGTGTCAAACCGGGGAGTTTTGAACTGCGAAGGCTGGACACGCTGCTAACCTCTACAACTCTCGCATCCGCCGAACCCAGACTCTGGTTCAAGATGGCAGCAGTTAAAAAAGGTGGTTACAAAAAAACATTCCCTTAGGTGAAAGGCGCTCACGGATGATGAAAAACGCCACTTTGAAAGGAAGCCTCTGTGACCTTAACTCTGCCCCCCGTTCCCTCCTCCCTGCTGCACCCACCCTCCCTCCCAGCAATGGATGAGCTCACTTCTCCTCAAGAGCCACGTGTTTACTGAGAACAAACAGGATGAGCTGGTGAAACGGTGGCACAAATAGGGCGGGGGGAATAACAACAACATAACAACAAAGGCATCGACATCATCATCAACAACAACAACATCTAGAGCTCAGCGCGATTGTGTTCATGTTTATCCGTGAGCAGCAACAAGTGGAGTGTGCGTGTCTGTGTGTGTGTCTGTGTGTGTGTGTCGGGGCGTGGCAGGCTGGCCGCGTGCCCAGGAATGACCTTAACGCTGCAGTCCGTGCCACCAACCCGTGCGCGCCTCTCGCCAACAGCGTCCGGTGAAACCCTCAGCAGCAGCAGCAGCAATTGCTTAACGAGTCTGGGCTCTGCTGATGAGGCCCTGCAGGTGGAAACCCATCCAGCCGTTCGTTTTGCTTAACGAGTCTGGACTCTGCTGATGAGGCCCTGCAGGTGGAAACCCATCCAGCCGTTCGCTTTGCTTAACGAGTCTGGGCTCTGCTGATGAGAACCTGCAGGTGGATACCTATCCAGTCGTTCGCTTTGTTTAACGAGTCTGGGCTCTGCTGATGAGGCCCTGCAGGTGGAAACCCATCCAGCCGTTCGCTTTGCTTAACGAGTCTGTGCTCTGCTGATGAGGCCCTGCAGGTGGAAACCCATCCAGCCGTTCGCTTTGCTTAACGAGTCTGTGCTCTGCTGATGAGGCCCTGCAGGTGGAAACCCATCCAGCCGTTCGCTTTGCTTAACGAGTCTGTGCTCTGCTGATGAGGCCCTGCAGGTGGAAACCCATCCAGCCGTTCGCTTTGCTTAACGAGTCTGGGCTCTGCTGATGAGGCCCTGCAGGTGGAAACCCATCCAGCCGTTCGCTTTGCTTAACGAGTCTGGACTCTGCTGATGAGACCCTGCAGGTGGAAACCCATCCAGCCGTTCGCTTTGCTTAACGAGTCTGGGCTCTGCTGATGAGACCCTGCAGGTGGAAACCCATCCAGCCGTTGGTTTTGCTTGGGGGGAAATGACGCCTGGCAGTTTTCGTCTACGGACTAACATGTATTTGGCGATGCGAGATGGAGTTTTGCTCATGATATTCCTAAACTGAAAATACGTCTTGAATTGTTATGATACAAGAAATGATGAATCTCTCTCCCTGTTATGGAAGCAACATAACTCGCTATTTTATATACTGTACCATAATGGCAACTTATATTGCCGATCAAATCCTTGAATTTAAGGAAGTGTGTATCAATTATTCTGAGAGGTAAGCCGCAATGACCGTAACGCTAATTTTGTTTCGTGGCTTTCAATATTTACAGAGCAAAGTCAGGGCTGCTCTTCAGGAAGATATGTTTACAATATCCTTTGTTCGGAGCATTCCTAAGTGAGCGGTCCGTAATTTACGAAACATTTTTATACCGAGAAAATGTGTAAGCCTTCTGTGGCAGCGTGCCGTCTGGTCTGCAAGTCTCGAGCGGAGAAGTCAACTACTCGATTTAAAGCTTTCGTAACTGCAGGGATTCATCTTCTTAGTTCTTTCGGTAATGTCACGTAGAAGGAAAATAATAAAATAATAAAAATAAAACATAATAAAATAATTCTCACGACGTTTCTTAACCTGATGACGGCTGCTTGCGTTGTGGCCGAAACGTCGTGAGAATTATTTTATTGTTTTATTTTTATTATTTTATTATTTCCCTTCTACGTGGCTTTACCGAAAGAACCAAGAAGAAGTCAACTACTGTACAAGGGTGGACAATTAAGTTGCAAATGTATTTATAATGGCTTGCGTGAATATTTGCAATGGCTTGCGTGAATATTTGATACACTTTGGCCATTTGGGCAGTTGTGAAAATGGTGTGGCGATTTTGCCTGAATAACTTTCTTAGTCGTGTAGCTATCGTCACTAAAAATGGAACGGGAGTCGAACCTGCGTCCTTTTTGACAATCGTGTTGTAGGTTTATTTGAGTGATTAGACTGTGTTAAAACACAATCGGTATTCTTTTCTGGAGTTCTTTTCAAACAAAGAGAATAAATATTTTCCCGTAAATTGCAAAGAGCTGTGGGATATTTAATTAAGTAAAAATACTGTAGCCTAATAATAAAAACAAAGCACTGCGGAAAATATGTATTGCGTATGATAAAGCCATAGTTGTTGCAAGGATGTTTTAGCAACTTAAAAAAACGGGAATTAATTGCATATTTAGCGATATGTTTTACCTACCACGGATAATATTTAGTTGGCAGTACATTTTAAATATTAATTATTGAGCAGCTGAAAGTTACTCTTTTAAACAGCTATGAAAAAAACTTAAACAAGCTGAGACACCGGAGACGTGGTCTACACAGCTGGCAGAACTGTCAAGATATAAACATTTAAAATGGTACGCAATAATTACTGAATGAAGAACTATACATCAGGAAAATGAAAAAAACAAGACTGCATTCAGGAGAGCACGTATATGTTTGTTTTCTTGCTTGTGCGCTTGACACAAAATTACCGGAGTGATATATACCGAGCAGCATGTGTTTGTTGTAATGGTTAAACTCTATCGCTGTGGTCCGCAAGTGATGAACTCACTGCCCCTGAGAATGCAGTCACATTTGTTCTCGCAACACGTGGGGGAAGAGACTCGGTGTTGCGGCATTTGTGGGTTTTCAGCCACGACCAGATGCCCTCTGCAGCTGGAAGTGTGGCAGTGCACGCTATTCAGGTTCGATTTATCTCGTAATTACAGTGGGCCGTGCGAGAGTGGGGCCACATCAGCTCCTGTGCAGGAACAAGATAGAATAATCGACTGTTGTTGCATCACGTTGACCACCTTGCATCACGTGGTCGTCGACCGCTTGGGGAGGCTTTTATCCAGCAGTGGACAGACCATGACTGATGATGATGCTATTGACTTGCTTAAAACTTGCAGTCAAAGTGTCCCTAAAAGCTGAAAGCGAGCATCGATGTGGGACCAATTTCCCATTGGTCGCCCTGAGATTAATATTCCACATTTCCATGCCGAGGATAATTGATGTCACAAAATAGTCACGGTTGTTTTACATGCACTAAATCATGAAATAATACCAATAATTAATAACAAGGTGTTTCATCAAAACTCTTTATCATCGTTTGAACACCGCATTATTAAACGTGAAAAGGTATGTTTGTACGATAATTTATTTTGCGTGGAATTGTATATCCAATTAAACTAAGCGAAATATAGGCCGCTTAACGTATTCGAATTACAACTCCTGTACATTGTCAAGATTTGCCACTGCTTAATTTCACAGACCTTTATGAATCCCCTGCTGTATGAAGGTCTCTCAGCACCGTGTCGGTCACGTGGGTTTATTGACCATACTTCACCACATTGGTCAGTGCGAGTTTGGTGAAGGTCTTGAGATGCCAGGGCCACCCCAGATGTCACTCGCCATTGATGTTTGCTGTGGCTAGAACACATTCCTCCTGCGGAGGGAGCTGGTAGGAACGTTGGGTTGCTCGGTCAATGGCCAGGGTCAACGGCGGCGTGGTGTATTCCGCAAATATGCCCGACTGTGAGGGCGGGCACAAGCCGGCGTGAGTAGGTTAAACGTTGAGTTTTATAAGGGCACCACGGGGTGACCAGCCCTTCCCCACCCAGCCCGACCCCTCCCACCCCTCACCCAGCCCCACCCTCCCCACCCAGCCCCTCCCCACCCTCCCCACCCAGCCCCTCCCCACCTTCCCTCCGCACCCAGCCCCACCCCTCCCACCCCCACCCAGCCCCACCCTCCACACCCAGCCCCTCCCCACCCTCCCCATCCAGCCCCTCCCCACCCTCCCCACCCAGCCCCTCCCCACCCAGCCCAACCCTCCCCACCCAGCCCCTCCCCACCCTCTCCTCCCCACCCATCCCCTCCCTCCCCACCCAGCCCCTCCCTGTACGACGGACAGACACAATAATCCCCTGTGGGCTGGTGTAACCAGGAGGTTCCTACCAGTAAATTGAACTGGCTTCATGGCACCACGGTGTGCTCACCACTGCGCCCACCACTCCACCCTCAGCTACTGTTTACTGATTACAAATAAACAAAAGTCAGATCATAACATGTTCAGTATTTCCAGGTTGCATATATACGCAAAGTACAACCGAGGGACAAATAATACTGTTCTTGATGTCACAAAAATTCATCGTTAGCCACAATCAATCCACTTCTGGATGAAGGGCACCACATTCTGTTGCCATCTGTCACTGACCGTACCAAGGATAACGCTGCAGAGTAGACGCATTTGGAGAAGCAAGCATGCCACGTAACAAGCCGATCTTACTATGCTACTTGATTTTTAAAAATCCGTACATTTAGTTTTTTTTTATTCTGGAAGGAGAACGGCTAATGCAATTGGTGCCAATGAGAACGGGGACGGTGATGCATCTGATATTTGGTTCGTCAACACGAGAAATAATTTCCATTTTACTCGCCCCGAGTGTGTGCGTGTGTCACATGCCACACTGCCATGATTAACACCTCCACAGCCTGCAAGACTAAACGCAGGATCTATGATTATTATTAAGCCGTGGAAAGAAAGACACACTCCGAACTTGTGACCAGTGTCAATAAAATTATACCGAGGGGGGAAATAAAGTTTGTTTTATAATCCGGATAATATGGTGTGTGTGTGTGCGGGTGGGCGGGCGGGCGAAAGAGAGAGAAAGCGTTTTTTTTTCGTTTCATAAATTTTCAGCCAAACTTTTTCCCGTTTTGTCATTTTTTCCTACCGATGACTGTCTGCAGGCTGTGGTGCGTGCGGGTTCGCTGAAATTTGGACAAAATCATCGCGAGGCAGAGAGAGAGAGAGCGAGAGAGAGAGAGTGAGAGGGCATTTCGCGGCTGTGGCTGATGACGCACTACAGCGAGCACGTGGAGGGAAATACAAAACAAGGGGGTTTTTTGTTGCGATATTTTATCGTCTTTCTGGAAGCAGAAATCAATTAACTTCACGAAGCCCTTTCACATGTATATTTTTTCTCATTCGTGTTATATACCCCAGTAACATTTAGTTAGCGAAAAAGCTTTAAAGAGAGCGGGGTGGGTGGTGGGGGTAAATCATAGCTGGTCACCGCAATAAAGTCACATTCCGACAATTGTGGAGGAAAATCCACCCACCGTACATTTTTGGAAGTTGTACTTCAATAAAAGCTCGAAAGTAAATGAGAGTAAACTTATTTTGTATTTTTATGACCCCAAGGATTGTTTCAACTTAGCCGGCTGTTTCATCCATGCTCACTGCGATTGGGATTTAAGTTTTCTGCAAACTCTTGTATATTGCAGATGATATTCACAACGATAAATACGTGTTTGTTTTACATATGTTAAATTGTGAAGTCACTTTTTCTGCCGTTTGAAATGTTCTCTTAAAACGTGACATGATATGCAAATAATCCAGGACATTAATAATATCAACGCAACAAAGTAGATACGTTCAAATGTAACTCTGTTAACGGCAAAATGCATTTTCCAGATCTTTCCACGATGCATTACAGTAGTTGGATTTGACCGGACAATGTCATAAAATAATGACTCATAACTCTTGGCAGAAAACAATTATTGTCAATAGCTCGGTTTTTTCCCACAATTCAGGGATTGCCAGCATCACAAAACAATACTCATCATCACCATAATCGAGAGCCAATATCTATCCACTGCTGGACAAATGCCTCCCCTGCACTGCCACCATCCCGCACTTGTCCTGGGAGACGATGCCTCGATCCATCTCAGTCCTGCACGTGAAACGGACCTGTGGAATGTCGTCCTTCTCGTCCATCCCCCTCCTTTGACTGCCATTCCGCACAGCGGTCTCGTCTCTTGGCCATCGTCACACCTCGAGCGACGTGTCCCGTGTCCCAAAACAGCTTCGTTTTTTTTTTTAAGTCAACATCACGTTTCTGTTTCGATTTAAAGCTTTCGTGACTGCAGGGATTCATTTTCTTGGTTCTTTCGGTAAAGTCACGCAGAATGGAAATAATAAAATAATCAAAATAAAACATAATAAAATAATTCTCGCGACGTTTCGGCCACAACGCAAGCAGCCGTCCTCAGGTGGAGAACAGGTCTGTCATTCAGATTATGTCTTCTCAACAGACCTGTTCTTCACCTGAGGACGGCTGCTTGCGTTGTGGCCGAAACGTCGTGAGAATTATTTTATTATGTTTTATTTTTATTATTTTATTATTTCCCTTCCTACGTGACTTTACCGAAAGAACCAAGAAGATGATTTCCTGCCGTCACGAAAGCTTTAAATCGAAAGCTACAAGCGTTTAAAGCAATTTCTGGAGGGATTCCCCGATGCAGCGGTTGCATTCACGACTGAGCGAACGCGATTTCGACGTGCAACGCTGCACCTTCCGAATGTTGTGTCATGACCGTGCGAATTAACGCTTATCGGCCACGATTCGACCGGCCTCAAGGCATCATGGGACCTCCTGCTCACCCCGAGCTCTCATTACTCTGACAATGCGTTGTCTTTGAACTGTGCGCCTTTTGGCGTCATCTGGTCGAACACCATATGAGACTAGGCTCCAAAGAAAGCTGTCTCTGGTGTGGACCAATCAACTTCAAAGACAATGCATAAATTATCAGAGTATTATTTTTTGTTTGCATTTGACTGCAAGTATTGAGTTTAATGTAAGCATGATTCCTTGCAAAAGGTGTCAGTTTTGTTGCCAGAAAAAAGGGGAAAAACCCTATTAGTACGGCCTCAAGGCAATTAACATTTTTTTGTAAAAGGAGCGTCATGAAGCAACCCTGTTCCTACTTTTTTTGTTCTGAAAAGGAGCCGCATCGATCGCTGATTTGAGCAGGAATTGCTCAGAGCCTTCGCACTTTACTCTCAAACCAAATGGGTCGGCGAGGGGGGGGGGGCGGTGTTGGTCGTGGGGCTGTTAGGGGCCGTCCATAAATGACGTCACGCGATTTTGGACGGTTTTTGACCCCCCCCCCCTCGTCACACGGCGTCACAAAAAGTCAGACCCCCCCCTCAAATATGACGTCACAAAGCTCTGCCCCCCCCCCCTCCAAAAAAAATAAAACATGCTTCAAATCGCTTTAAACTATTGTCATTGTAGTGCGTATTTAATGTGGCGCTGCATTCTGATGTTGTAGGAGAAAACATGAAAACGTCTATTTAAATAAGTAGAACGTGTTGTCTATATGTATTTAAAGTTGTGCATTTTGATGTGACGTCACATTTCTCAACCCACCCCCTCGTCACACATCGTCACAAATGTCTGACCCCCCCCCCCAGGTGTGTGACGTCATTTACGGACAGCCCCTGCTTTTTATAAAAGGGACATCCATTGCGAATGCACGTTCGGGCAACCAGGCATGCAAACTAACCTTTATACACAGAGACTCGCAAAATACAGGGGGGGGGGCATATAACAAGTGAGCGAGTGAGCGGAGAGAGAGAGAAAAAAGTGGGGGGGTGGGGGATTAAATAAAAATAAATAAATAAATTTGTGTGGCGCCTGTTTGGGCCATGTTGATCTCTCTCCCATCAATACCACCATTCAGGTCACTGGAAAATGCCGGGTTGTTCTTTCCCAAGTAGCTCAGCGTAGCCAGAGCGAAAAAATTGATTCCACCTCTGCCCGATGCTCGTTTTGACTTTCTCAACGCCTCTGCTCAAAAGGACGAGCCACTTGTGGTCTTATTTTTTGGTTTTCCGTCCAAATTGCACGGAGAGAGAGAGAGAGAATTCGCGTTAATTCCCACGCACTTAAGAAATTCTCCCAGTTAGGTTAAAAATCTCACCACCACTACGACCACCATCATCAGCCACGCTCAATCCACAACTGGATGACAGGTCACCGCACCGCCCCAAGCCGTTCGCCGTCGACAGGGCGATGTGACGATCCACCTTGCACCTCGCACACCCCGAGCCGATTCCATCGCTCCGCATCCTCCCCGGACGTCCCATCGGACGCGGCTCTACGACAATCCGCTGTCACTCCGTCGCCTGTGCTTGATCATCGGATATCTCAGCACATCTGTCACGGTCGATCCATCTTTCGTGATAGACCGTCCGTACACGTACATACTTCTCTCTGCAGATAGTTTATCCCAGCCCCACCCCCCCCCCCCAAAGCAAGGACGTACTTTTTGGAGGAAGCTGACTGCGAACATTGTCTCTTGAGCGGCGAGAGGATTAGGCGGATTGCAAGTGGCTGGCGCCGCTGTTGCGCTGTTCAGTACCAGCGTCAGGAGACGAGGGCGGATGGACTGTGGACCTCGAAGCGACGCTGCGGCGCTCGCGGCCCAAACGTGCGCGCAAGATGAACGTGCAGATAAATGTGCAGATGAACGTAACGTGCAGATGAACGTGTGCAGATGAACGTGTGTATGAACGCGCGCAGATGAACGCGCGCAGATGCACGTGTTATGAACGTGCGAAGATGAACACGCGCAGATGAACGTGTGCAGATGAACGTGTGCAGATCAACACGTGCAGATGAACACGTGCAGATGAACGCGCGCAGATGAACACGTGCAGATGAACGCGCGCAGATGAACACGCGCAGATGAACACGTGCATATGAACGTGTGCAGATGAACACGCGCAGATGAACGCACGCAGATGAACGTGTGCAGATGAACACGCGCAGATGAACACGTGCATATGAACGTGTGCAGATGAACACGCGCAGATGAACGTCGGCGGCCCCGCGGGGAAGAAGGGGGAACGTGGTTCGGCAGCGTGCGCTCGAATACGAGCGAGACGAAACTAAATGAATGATTGTACAGTGCGGCACTGCGGGTTGGGGAAATGTTGCTTTTTGTGAGCTGATATATTTAATCGCACCTCCGATTAGCGCGGTGGGCTTCGTACGGTGCGAAAGAAGTTCAATGTACGCACGTACAATCCAACTTTTGCATAACATGTAATATTCCGGTTACGAGTATACTCGCTCACGCAATAATAAAACTTGCTTCAAGTACGGCATTGTCCAGACGGATTTCTTTTTATATTATATATAGCTATGGTACGCCAAGTCGCACTGACCAGTACGTTGAAGTATGGTCGAAAGAACACCTCCACCCCATGAGATGCATGGTGTAGGGAGGCTCTCACCAAGCAGTAGATTGACAACGGGCTGTACACCAATTTCCTTTTTTTACAATTAATCATAACCTCGCTGTACACGGATATGTACAAGCTATATCCCGTTTAATTAAACCGTAATTTACAATGCAATGTAATACAAGCAATGTTACGATGCCCAGCATATTGCAAATTAACACGCGACTCATCTCCCCGACAGACCTGGTCTTCACCTGAGGACGGCTGCTTGCGTTGTGGCCGAAACGTCGTGAGAATTATTTTATCATCTTTTATTTTTATTATTTTATTATTTCCCTTCTACGTGACTTTACCGAAAGAACCAAGAAGATGAATCCCAGCAGTAACGAAATATTTAAATCGAAATTTAACACGCGACTGTAAATGTGTTTCTTTCTAAGCCAAAAAAAATGCGACGCGTACATTTACCCGACGAAGAAGCGGATGCGACTACCCTCCGTCGCGTTTCACGATTCCGTAATGAGAGGCGTGCAATTTAAATCGCCCTCAATCGCGAACGCTTCCCTTACACACACACACACACCGCACGCATGTACAGGAGGCGGCCGCGTTAACTTTGTTATAAATACGGAATTCACGATTCTCCCTTGCGTTCGCATCGAATGTGAGCAGACACATCGGAAAGCCATTTACCACCCCCCCCCCCAACGAAATAAACAATTAAATAATAAAATACGCCAACGTATGCAATATCGACTTCGTTCAGCGCGCTGGGCAGTTCACCGTTTACAGTGCGGGCATTCACGCTCTATCAGAGCAGCGCTGAGAGAGGGGGAACCCACGAACATTGAATTTTTTGGTTGGATTTAATGCGCGCGATGTCAACCCACGGCACCCGGGCCTGTGTCCCGTGACCTCGCGCCAGCGGGCGTCCGACACGTCACGTGGCCTCGCAGTGCACGTGGCCTGGCACAAGCGCCGTGGTGACGTCGCCGCCACTTAGGGGCGAATTGGCGGTTGTTTGTTGCTGCCCTGTGCAATGTGACCTCGTGCTCTGTTCCGACTGGGGAGCGGTCGTGAAAGCGGTTTGCGCTGCGCTGCGCTACCGACCCGGCGAGCCGGGTTCGATTCCCGCTCACGGCCAACACCGGTGACGACTATCTGAACCGGTCCCTAGGCCCTCCCCTAGGTCGACTCAGCCTCGATGTGAATACCTGCTGGGGGAGACAAACGCGGCCGGGTGTGGTGATGCCGTGCCGGCTTCTCAAAGGTGCTTGCAATAACAGCACTTGCCCCAACAGTCCGTTAAGGCTATGGTGGGGGTGGGGGGGATTTTTGTCTTTGTGCAATGTGGCCTCTTGGTTTGTTCCTAGTGAGGCCCAAAAACGCAGCTGACATGAACACACGCCTGCAGTCTGAGGCAGGAAATCTGTTGGCATGCGGCGCAGACTTTAAATCACACTGCAGGATGAAAACGGAGTCTCGCGTGCCTACTTTTCCTGCCCCCCCCCCCCCGAACTCCACATCTACGTTCCTACCCTCCCCTAATAAAACATAAAAAAAATATAAGCCTGATGTTCCACCCGGTGGAATTTTTTGCCGTCACACATGGGGATGTGTCGCAGCCAAATGAAACAACCATCCCAAAGTCGTATTCCTCGAAACAAAAGTCGGGTCTCTTCGTCAACCAAAGCTGCGGCCACCTTTTTTACTTGTATTTTTTGGGAAATATTTTCAGAGGTGCATTTTGGTACGAAAAGCTGCGCCCGTGCAAATGCGCGCGCCGCGTAGACGCACGAACGACACGGGATAGAAGGAAATAAAGGAGATCGAGAAAGTTAAAAAGGCTCGTTGCCATTTGCGGTAACATTTCCGATTATAATTGTTTTAAATCGAATGCAGTGTGCGTGACGAAAGTGTTGATGTTTGTTTTGTTGTATGTGCTTTGTGCACCAAAGTCTAAGTGGTATCACCAAATAACGTGAGATGAAAATATTATTTCTAATTTCACGCCGTGCTCAACTCTAACTGAATGTCGGCATGCACGGGCTAATCTCGCTTGCACCAAATTAAAACACCGATTAATTCACAAAGGTATGACGTGCCATAAAGAAGGAGTATTGCCCGAAACGTCGCCTGCTATATATGTGTGTACTTTTAAGGCCGCGCACACACACACAAGGTGTTTTGAGCTTTAAAAAAAAACATTTGCTGAGCTAATTCAAAATTGTATGACGCAATAAACGTAACATACACATCTTTTCATTCCTGAGTTGTTAAAGCTTGTCTAGACAATTAATTAACGTGAGGCTGCCTTTCGGTAATTAATGTAATTTAATTTAATCTTATGTCACTTAAGTCACATTTCGTAAAAAAATATATTATACACTATATCATTTTTTTACTACATAAAAATTGCAGCATTTAATAACCGGGGGAAATTATGTACTATGCCCGGGTTGGCCAACGACCTCATGAATATAAACTTTATCAGCGGTATAGTCATTAACAGTTTGCATTTGCGAACCTGCAATTAATTTTAACTAATGTGTTCCTGCCACTTGCCAAGTGGCTGGGGGCGCACTTTTTTGCGCAACCAATAAAAGCGGTTCCACAATTTAGTTTACCACCCAGCAAGCAGCGAGGGGCATTTTCACATATCACTCGAACGCAAAAACAATGTCACAAACGTGAGCTATAATAAAATTGCACTCGAAGAAAGTAACTGCATTTAGACCGCAGTGCGAATCCTGGCTATGTGCGCGCGCTCGCGCTCGCGTGAGTGCACGTATTTTCTATCAGCAAAAGTTTGCCAAAGTGTCACTTTACAGAGTGCAAAAGTGTAATCTTTAAGAGCGCAGTTGGCGCCCCTGCCTCTATCATACAGTGTGCTCAGTGCGGCAAAAAATTTTTTTTATGGGAAAGTGGCAGCTGCTAAAGAAACTTTTGGCTTTGATTCCAGCCAAGTTGCAACATGCCTCTTTGAGCCACGCTGACACAGGAAATGCCTCCACTGATCTCTCTCGGTCCCACATAGTTCGTTTAAAGGAGGACGCCAGTGTCCAGACACTCAATCCTTTGTCGCTCTGCCGCCATTCCATAAAGCGAGCATCCGAGGCATGTGCTCAGTAGCTTCGGGGCCTGGAACTGTATCACAGGCATCATTCGAAGTGGCTGCATCAGCAAATATAGACATTTTGGTGGAACAAAATTCTCGCCGCAAGGGCCACAGAGCGGCATTTTAAAACTGAACTCAAGAGTGAAATGAACCAAAAACCTTACGGAAACATTCGAACGTAAACATTTTTATTTAAAATAAAAAAACCCACCAGATCAAATAACTGAGGTGCGATTTCTTGCTCATAGGGTGGTTTGAAAGCGGCAGTACTGGAGCGGGATTATTTACCTAAACTAATGTATTCATATACTTTACAAGCTACCCATTTCTCGTTAGCTGACCGTGCGACTAACTGTGGTTACGATATAAGCCACGTCCTCAGAAGCGTGTGTACAAATTGCACGAGCTTTTGGTAGAAATTCCCAGCTTGTTAATTTGCAACTTTCGATATGGAACGTAGCTGTATTTACAGAGCACATTTACACACCTCTGCCATCCGTGTTGCTATCTCCTACATCTATCCCACATCCTATCTCTGCATCTCGTGCATTTTTAAACCATTTAGCCGGGGTGCACGGCCGAAATGCGATGGGTTTGTTTATAATGTGGTACCCATAGAAAGCCTCAGGTCACATTCCTTCAAAGATAGCATTGTGCATATTCAAGATGCATTACATAAACATGACATAACGTATGATGGGAATAATTCATTATATCAGGTGCAGTACATCTGAGGTCACTGAAATGTAAGTGGTGTAGACAGAGAGTGAGAGACGTAACCTTGCTTTTGACGAGTAAATGTCGACGGTAGGTTATGCCTGAAGCGTCAATCAAATCAAACTTTACTTAAATAGCACAATTCGTGCAAAGAATGCAATACAAAGTGCTTTACAGGACTAAATAAAGGGACTGAACCAGTGTAAACAACAATAAGAATTTTGATTTAAAGCTTTCGTGACTGCAGGGATTCATCTTCTTGGTTCTTTCGGTAAAGTCACGTAGAAGGGAAGTAATAAAATAATAAAAATAAAACATAATAAAATTATTTTATTACTTCCCTTCTACGTGACTTTACCGAAAGAACCAAGAACAATAAGAATAATACGTAAAAAAAGAACATGCATTATAATGAACTAAAAGTTTAATAAATGCATAATAAACACGTACTAAAATGCGCCATAATGCGAAACGGACAACGTTTACAAGTTCACGTAAGTCATTACCCACACCGTGCTAATGATGTCGATGTGGGCAAAAATATATATTCTGTAGTGGATAGACGATGATAGACTATGACGATGATGATGATGATGACTCGCAGTGAATGGCAAAGGTGCAGCAGCCGTGCGATTGCTTGCTCCCGTCGCCGCCAGCAGACGGGAAGGAGGACTGGGGAGGTCTATCACTCGAGAGGGCCTCCTCTCACACACAGGCCAGAGGTCTTAGAACAAGGGGGGGGGGGGGTTACCCACACGTTACTCCACCACACGTAACCTGCCAATTGACTAAGAGCGGTGTGCCCAATTATATTGCCGTCAGATGCCCACGGTGGCTAGGAGGTGTTAACTACCTCGCCTGGTATACAGGAGGTCGTGGGTTCGATCCCGACCCCGAGGCCTGCTGTATATTTGGAGTTTGGGTCTCTCTCTCTTTTTTATCATCATCATGGTGGCTAGGAGGTGTTAACTACCTCGCCTGGTACACAGGAGGTCGTGGGTTCGATCCCGACCCCGACGCCTGCTGCTGTATATTTGGAGTTTGGGTCTCTCTCTCTTTTTTATCATCATCATGGTGGCTAGGAGGTGTTAACTACCTCGCCTGGTACACAGGAGGTCGTGGGTTCGATCCCGACCCCGACGCCTGCTGCTGTATATTTGGAGTTTGCGTCTCTCTCTCTTTCTCTCTCTTATCATCATCATGGTGGCTAGGAGGTGTTAACTACCTCGCCTGGTACACAGGAGGTCGTGGGTTCGATCCCGATCCCGACGCCTGTTGCTGTATATTTGGAGTTTGTATGTCTCTCTCCCCGTGGTCGCGTGGATTTTTTTCCCAGGTCCTCCGGTTTTTCGCTCCACATTTAAGATCAAGGTCACGCGTTTGGAGCATTTAGCTGCCGTAACTTTCCACAAGATAAGCAAACTTCGTTGAGCCATCATTTGTGGTCAGGTCCATTTTGAAAAGGAGCTATACAGCTCAGTGGGCCTTACCTGGTAACATTAAAAAAAGTTTAGTTGAAAGTTTACAGTAATCGTAATCTTTTTATGTATTTTGTATGTAAATATATTACCAACGACAACATATCCAACCATTCGTTAACCAAGACCTCGAAAACCCCAATGATCCCATCCCCTCGCACTATTTTCGTCAGCGTTCCTATGCGAGTGGACTGTCGCCATCCTCGACCGAAACATGTTTTTTTGTTAAAACGTGACATCGCTCTTACAGCCTGACTCCACGTGGACTTGGATGCAATATGCACGGATGGGAATTTACAGCAGCAATGCATGAATCCAAAGTTTCCCAATTTTTCCCCCATTCACTTGCGAGCTTTAGTGAGAACAGGTGTGTGCCCGCGTGTGTGTGTGTGTGTTGACCCTGCAGTTAAATCCTTTACATTGTACTGCGGCTTTTTGCTATAAAAGCTGCATTCCTGTCCAATTGCACTCGGCGGCACTTCTTCAAAAGAGAATGGGTAGGATTTAGCCTACGATAGGTGAGATTATCTGCGCACTATCTGCGCCGCAACATTTCACTTGACGCTCGCAAGCGAAAAGGGAAAAGCTCAGGCGGTGGCGGCTATGTGGACAATGGGCGCTGGCAGTCCGCGCGCACCTGTCCCAGACTCGGCGTTCAGGTGTGCGAGGCCATTGTGCTCTAAATTACATAATTGCTCGAGGAGAGTTTGCATCCCCCAACCCGCCCCCCATCGCTTCAAAAACTGCGACGCTGCCGCAAAGCACGAGGGGTTGGAACAGCGCACAGAGCACAACCCCGCTCCCGAAATGCACTCGCGAATTTCACGACCGAGTCCGAAGGCTCCTCTTTTTTGTTCAGGACGACCGGAGTCTTCGGCCCAACACGTTCGTGCATTGAATGTTGAATTTTGGTAAAACGAGGACGTGGCGCATGCCCATTATGCGAACGATTAATTCAACATAGCCCGGGCATTGTGGGTAGTGGAAAGAGGTGTCCCTTGGGTACGGCGAATCGGGGGGGGGCGTCCCGGGCCCCGCATTTTTTTGGGAGGGGGGCACACCTCGATGTCGTCAGATGTGATACTTCCGCTTTAGTTTCATGGCGTCGATAAGGGGGGGGGGCACACGGTGGGATTTGCCCTGGGCCCACACCCCCCCCCCCCCAATAAACGACCCTGGTGATGGCTAAACGGATTTTTTGGGCTGCCTCCATAAATGCCTCATAAACGATAGTTCTCAAAACGAAACATCTACAAACACGAGGCCGACCGCAGGGTTCCCACTCGCAGAGCACTTGGTGGGCTGACACAGCTAGGGGTCGGGGTCACCGCTCACCGAGTCTGGCTTCCAGAGGTTTTTTTTTTGCTTGCGATGTTGACTGTGAATTCTAGAGTTGGCAGATACGTAGGTTGAATGGGGGCTAAGCCCCGTTCGCCCTCGCCACCCACTAGCACCAATGCCAGACTCAAGGGCTCTTGGACGAGGCAGTTAAGCTGCGTGTAAGGCAATCGGTTCAGTTCACCAGCGAAGAGAGACGTTGACTTGCCTCAGAAAGCTGGACTGTATGTGGCCCATTAATTGCGTCTAATTGGGACTGCTTGCCTGCGGTATACTCATTGAGCGTGCCGTGCGTGCGCGTGCGTGCGTGCGTCTGTGAATATTTCACAGCCAAAAACAAGAACACCGTGGATACAAAGGCATCTGGATACGAATGCAAGGACCACCATCTGCTTGCATTGACTTGCTGGATTAATAGGTGTTCGCTAATCGACCGGTGGTGCATTGTGCTCAGAACCCAGGTGAGCTGAGTGTGATTCTCAGCCAGGGCTAACATCGATTCTCGAAACTAAACTATTTTTTTATTTTACCAGGTAAGGCCCACTGAGCTATAGAGTTAGTTTTTTTCAGAAGCGACCTGGCCACAAATCATAGCTCAACCAAGTGGCTTCTCAAGTGGGCATTTCTATCAGAAGTCAAATCCTCTAAACGCGTGTTTCTAAATGTGGGGCAGAAAACCAGAGGACCCGGAGAAAAACTCACGTGACCACGGGGAGAGAGGCACGCACACTCCAAATATACAACAGGCGTCAGGGTCGGGATCGAACCCAACGACCTCCTGTATACCAGACGAGGAAGTTAACATCTCGCGAGATGACACTGTACTTCATCGAGTAGCGAATTGACCACGGCTGCCAACTCGTGATTATATATGTGTGAAGAGGTGTGTGCAGGGTGACACGCACATAACAAAGAAACCCCGGTGTCTTCCTTATTTATATCTCTATTTAACTCTTGCGTGAGATAATTGCGGTTTAAGGCTGGGCCTTCTTTTTTTTGCCTTGATAGGGGGCTTCGACAGGAATGGGCCTTTTACCCGCCAGGCATCAGCTGCTGTGTCTCAGCGAGCACAGGAGGACGGGTTGTGAGAGAGAGAGGGAGGGGGGGGGGGGAGTTTCTGGTCCAGCTGGATTTGGTCAGGAATTGCCACGGACAGGAGTGGCTCAATCTAACTTGAGCCCCAACCCCCTGGCCCCCCCCCGCCCCCCTGCCACCCCCCCCCTCTTGCCCCCCCCTCCCCCGCTAAATACCACACATGCACACACAAGCGTCCCGCGTGCACACGCATAATTGTGACTGTTATATTTCGATTTAAAGCTTTCGTGACTGCAGGGATTCATCTTCTTGGTGCTTTCGGTAAAGTCACGTAGAAGGGAAATAATAAAATAAAAAAAATAAAACATAATAAAATAATCTTCTTCACCTGAGGACGGCTGCTTGCGTTGTGGCCGAAACGTCGTGAGAATTATTTTATTATGTTTTATTTTTATTATTTTATTATTTCCCTTCTACGTGACTTTACCGAAAGAACCAAGAAGATGTGACTGTTATTATGTTTATCGGGACACGTCCTCGAACTTTGCCGTCCACGAGTATGTTGTTGTTGTTGTTGCATTGCAATCGATTGCTGCATTTTCAGATTTTTTAATATACTGTATACATTGTAATAATAATAATAAAGGTTTTGATGAAAAAAACTAATTATTTTGAACAGTATGAATATCTGATGTTGTTTCGGTCACATGCTCCTGTGGAATGTGTTAACATGAGTGGTGAGTGATATCTGGTGAAGTATGGTCAAACACCCCCCCCCCCCCAACGAATGAAAGGAACTCCTCTTTCCAGCCGTGGATTAACAAAGGGCAATACGTTTACGTTTGTCAAATGGTACACGTGCGTTTTTAAACCTCTTGTGAAATAACGCAATAAAGTGGTCGTCAAAATCAATAATAGATTCTTCGGCTGATTTGTGCATTGTATACAACAAAACAAACCCCGTTTCGACCGCTACTTAGATTGTATTAAGACAAGTAATACGATGCCTGGTCTGAATTTCCCCAATGCAGGAAACAAATGTTCACTATCAGCGCTTACCCTTTGCAGCCTAATTTCAATTTTTCATTTACTTTACCAGGTAAGGCCTACTGAGCTATATTTTTTCTTTTTCAGCAGCAACCTGGCCACAAATGATAGCCCAATGGAAGTGGCTTATCACGTTGAAATATTTTACGGGACAATACTCTAAACGCATGTTTCTAAATGTGGAGGTAAAAACCCAGAGGAATCGGAGAAAAATCCACACGGCCACGGGGAGAACATGCAAACTCCAAAGATACAGCAGGCTTCAGGGTTGAGAGCCAACCCACGACCTCCTGTATACCAGGCAAGGTAGTTAACATCTCGCCACCGTGGCACACCCATAATGATGGGGGCAGGGTTGGTTGCTTCCTGGAGAAATTGAGTGATCATCTGGGTTAGATATTCTTAGGTTCTTTCGGTAAAGTCACGTAGGTAAAAAATTAAAATTAAAATTAATGAAAGTAAAATAAAAATAAAATAAAAATCACGACGTTTCGGAGGCAACACAAGCTTCCGTCTTCAGGTGGAACCGTCACAGCACGATTGCTGTTTCAAGTACGAGAAATTCCAAGAAAACAGTTCTTGTATATATACTGGTTGAGGGTGGGAGGAGCCAAGGCAGGCACCTGGATATTATTATTGTGAGGTTCGGTGCGGCTGAAGCGTGCTTCTCTTACTTGAAACAGCAATCGTGCTATGACGGTTCCACCTGAAGACGGAAGCTTGTGTTGCCCCCGAAACGTCGTTATTTTTATTCTATTTTTATTTTACTTTTATTAATTTAAATTTTTACCTACGTGACTTTACCGAAAAAACCTAAGAATATGAATCCTTGCAGTCACGAAAGCTTCAAATCTAGAATCTGGGTTAGACACCCACCTAGAGGGCAACAGGAGGGTGCAAGTGGTAGGCAGTACAGCTCGTAGATTGTGACCGATTGATGTGGCACTTCACCTTCCTTCGTAGGATTAGTAGCTAATTATCTGCACAACAGTTTGCGTGTGGGTGATAGGCGCATTATTCCATCGCAGGAATTTGGTGACAGCTTGGGCAGGCCTTCATCCATCAGTAGATTTTTCATGGCTGATGATGATGGTGGTGGCATGACACCTTAAGTCGTCCCCCTTCATCCTCGGTGGGGTTTCTGTTGACACTCTGCGTGCCTCCCACACATTATAAGAACAACTCAAGGCACTCGCTAAATATGCCAAGCACTTGTCCTCTGCAAAATGAGTCTTAAGGATGAGGCTTACATCTTACATTGAATGAAGAGTTAAAATACAAGACGATAATACATCTCACGATGCAACGCAAAGTGGGGGTGGGGCATGAACATTGATAGGGAGTTCTTTCGGTAAAGTCACGTAGGTAAAAAATTTAAGTAATAAAAAATAAAACAGTAAAAATCACGACGTTTCGGAGGCAACACAAGTCTCCGTCATCAGGTGGGACCGTCACAGCACGATGACGGAGACTTGTGTTGCCTCCGAAACGTCGTGATTTTAATTGTTTTATTTGTATTAATTTAATTTTTTACCTACGTGACTTTACCGAAAGAACTAATAGTATGAATCACTGCAGTCACGAAAGCTTCAAATCTAGAATTGATCGGGAGATCTTCTAAGAGAGGAGGGATGATGATTACTTGGTGGCGATACAGGGCAGCAGGGCAGAGAGGAAAATTATGAAATGACCCGGTTCAGATATCACTCACTCCTAATGTGAGCGAGTTCAACCCTGATAAAGAGAGCTGAATGGAGTTCAAAAGAAATAAAAAAAACTTGTGAAAGACTTCAACACAGAAGATCCCTGGGTTTCATCTTTCACGAAGCTCATGGTCTACCCTAAATCGCATCCACTGCACAAATCATGGTAGATGCGGATAGCTGATGCACAAATAGACAATTAAAAAGTTCTCCAGCGGTGTGGTCATCCAGAACGTATCAACGACGCGATGCCCCGATTCACAAATGCGACGGAGACGTCACAGCGATACAACTCCGCTGTCTCCTGATGCGGCTGTCTAGACTTGACCACCTGCATTTGAAATCGCAGTGGTTGCTTTGCGTCTAGATCGGCAGCCTTACAAGAAGAAGAGTCACGTTCGCGGTGGCTGGGTGTCAAACTCAGGTCGCTGTCACACAGTGCATTGCAATGACCACTGTTACCTCTTCTGTGTCAGAGTCTAGTTGTTAATGCTACCCCTATCCCCTCCCTTTGATGCTGCTAATCCTGCATAATGCACGGCATAATATGACTTTGAAACCCTCCACCCACCTCCTACGCAATCCACAAGTAGTACTAATCACATATTTAGCATTTCTCATAAATATGCTAAATTCCTCTTGATATGCAAAGAATTTTGTCAAAGCGCTCTCCCCCTTCCAACCCAGCTTAAATATACGCTCCAAGCGTGGTGGTGTTTCATTCAGACGCTATCTCCCCGACAGACCTGGTCTTCACCTGAGGACGGCTGCTTGCGTTGTGGCCGAAACGTCGTGAGCATTATTTAATTATGTTATATTTTATTATTTTATTATTTTCCTTCTACGTGACTTTACTGAAAGAACCAAGAAGAAGTCTAGTTGTTGTTATCACCAAGACCCACCTCTTTCAATGCGTAACTGTTTGGCGGTGTCAGGAGCTGGACTACTGTAAGTCGAATACTGGTAGGAACCTCCTGGTTACACCAGCCCACAGGAGATTATTGTGTCCGTCGTGCAGGGAGGGGCTGGGTGGGGAGGGAGGGTCTGGGTGGGGAGGGGAGGGTGGGGAGGGGCTGGGTGGGGAGGGTGGGGCTGGGTGGGGAGGGGAGGGTGGGGAGGGTGGGGAGGGGCTGGGTGGGGAGGGTGGGGAAGGGCTGGGTGGGGAGGGTGGGGCTGGGTGGGGGGTGGGAGGGGTGGGGCTGGGTAGGGAGGGGCTGGTCACCCCGTGGTGCCCTTATAAAACTCAACGTTTAACCTACTCACGCCGGCTTGAGCCCGCCCTCACAGTCGGGCATATTTGCGGAATACACCACGCCGCCGTTGACCCTGGCCATTGACCGAGCAACCCAACGTTCCTACCTGCTCCCTCCGCAGGAATGTGTTTTTGTTCGTCCACCACTCTAGAGAGGATGGTGCTCTAATTTGCTTGCACTGGTGAGACGACAGTGACGCTTTGTTGACATCACAACGAGGAGATGCACTGCAGGCGCGCGCGCGCACGTTGTTGTGGGTTTCTGTTTGTCGTAGAAAGGCAACGGGTTTGTGTTTTGTCGACGATTAACGCAATCTCCTTTCGGCGGTGGGAAGCTGTGGCTGCAACGGAAAACACCAAAGCGCAGGAAGCCCTATTCATAAAATAATAATGAATTATCGCAACGCACACATTTCCATGTGTTTCACTGTCATCGACCATCCGTTGCTACATGCAAGCGTAATTTTTTGGAAATATTATTCACCGTTAGGAATTACCATAAATATCGGCAGGTAGAAATGACGGTAAAAATATTTCAGGATAAATTCACGGGCATTTTCAGAGAAAAGGGTTTAGTCAGGAATTCCAGTGCGTTTTCCTAATGAGGGCTGGTTCGATGAAGAGGTGATACTTTTTTTTGCAAATGCTTACAATTATCTGTTTATTATTATTATTATATCAGAAATGTCCATATTTTTACTTAAAAAATAAGATAAGGATGTGAATTCGTGAGCACCATTTTCCACGAGAACGCAATGCTAGTGCCCTTCATTCATACTCCGAAAAGCCTTTTGTGCTTTTAAATTGCACATTTTAATCAACCTTTTTCGTGTTGTTGCATTTATTGAATCGAGCATTGTTTGATGTACGCGACGGCGAGTTTCCTCTAATTAGTTACCGACTTACAAGCTATTCACACGTGCCCCATTACAACGTTATTGCGGTGCAGCGTGCCAAAACCCAATCGGCACGTGCACCTGAACGCATTTCCAGTCTCCCACAGCCAAGGTGCTACGGCAGGCACATTCACGGTGGGCGTACACATTGGCCTTCATTGGTCGAGCAGGGGGACGTGTCGATAGAACAACACAACTATGCTGATACTGACAACGTTGACGACGACGACGATGATGATGATGACGATCATCATCACGATTATGATGACGCCAATAGCACACGACTACGACAGCCTTACCGCTGGCAGCAACGCGGCTTTTTTAGACAATGTGCGTTCACGATACACGGGCAGGCTATAAATAAGCGTTCGAAAAGAGGCCGTCGTTTTTTTCTCTCTCTCTTCCCAGGACCAGAGCGGAAGCAATGGAATTATTTTTTTCTCCCCACTCCATTCGCATTGCTGACAGACACAAAGCGGCTTTGTGCAGGTCGTCCTCTATCAACACCCCCCGCCCACCCTCCCCCGACCCGTCGCCTCCCTCCCAACCTCGTTGTGAGCCCTAGTCCGCTTTACAGGCACGTTATCAGCTGCCCCGTAGGTCACAGGTAGCAGCCGCGGGCAGAGGAGCCGAGGGACGCAGTCACTGGTGCATCTTGTGCTTTGCCTGGAGGCCCACCTAACACATGTCGACACGGCCAAGCGACACCCGCGCAGAAGTTCGCAAACATCGCGGTGTCGATGACGAGCGCGTTCTGACTGAGCTGACGACGGAACCGTGGAACGCACAGCGGTTGCGTAGACTTAACACCGCTGTCTGTCGTGGAAGTGGAACTCCGCTGCCTGCCGAACCCTATTGCCTGCAGCGACTCGAACAATTTCACCAATGACCACCGGGAAACCATTCGCCAGCGAGACGCCCCCAAACCTTGCACGGTGTTGGCCGTTCCCACGGGCAGCCACTGACTGGTCACACATCGTCCGCCCGTTGCGTGGACAAAATAAAAGTTGCCCTCCCACTCATCCTCATCCTCCACCAACTCCACCCACCCCACCCCACCCCCTAGTTTTTTTTGCCCCACACATGGACCAAGGTTTTGAAATCAAAACTCTTCGGCCGCCATGTGAGCGGAAAGTGGTTTTTTTCAGGAGCTTGCAACAATTTGGCCTCGGTAGGGGGGGGGGGGAGGAAACAAAAAAATTTGCCCGGGCAATTTTTTTGTGGGGGGCTCCGCGCTCCTCGCTAGCTAGCTAGCGCCGCGCGTACCATCGTGTTGCGAGCAACACGTGTTACGCGTTACTGTGAGAAAGTCCTTAGGGGGTCCTGGCGTGGTGCTTCTGTGGCTGGCGATGTTATGAAGATGGCCAATTGTTGTCACACGTGGCGGCGGCGTTGGCCGAGGCCGGGACTCGGCCGATTTGGAGGAGCGGCGTCGCTTCGCGCTCTCCGCAGCGTCTCTGCCGTTGCCTCCGCGGGGGCTTTAGACGGAGCAGCGTCGTCACTGAGAGCAACTTGTTCGCGTTGGCTAATTACATCGGGGCATGGACGTTGCATCATCATGCTTTCGTTGAAATGGCTGTACAACATTGCAACAAGTTAAAAAACACACACAAGTAATACGAGTGTAAGAAAGGGAACGGGTGTGTAGGTCGTGTTCTGAATAATAATGATGTATTGCTCTTTTTTTATTCTTGGTTCTTTCGGTAAAGTCACGTAGAAGGGAAGTAATAAAAGAATAAAAATAAAACATAATAAAATAAAATAATAATATAATAATATAATATTTTATGATGTTTAATTTTTATTATTTTATTACTTCCCTTCTACGTGACTTTACCGAAAGAACCAAGAAGATGAATCCCTGCAGTCACGAAAGCTTTAAATCGAAAAGCATTGCTCTTTGTCAATCCACTGCTGGATGAAGGATTCCTCATGGCACGCCATTCAGGATGTTTGACAACAATCCAGGTGTCCGCACGCCGTGTCAATCGAGGGTGATGTTGGACCAAACTGCGCCATGCGGGGGGAGCGGTGAACGTCAGCGTGAAGGCTTACGAGTAGAAGTTTAGTTAATGCAGCGTGGATAGACGTGGGGGGGGGGGGGGGGCGCAGAAGTACAGCACAACAATGGATTTTGTGGCACCGCTCTCTGTTGTCCACCACGTAGCCGCGCAGGCCAGAGCCCCGATTCTGCACGATGCTCCCCCATCCAAGCACTATCCAGGCTCAACCCCAGCTTAGCTCGTGAGATCTGCCAAGGTGTTGGAGAGCGATTTAAAGCTTTCGTGACTGCAGGGATTCATCTGCTTGGTTCTTTCGGTAAAGTCACGTAGAAGGGAAATAATAAAATAATAAAAATAAATCATGATAAAATAATTCTCACGCCGTTTCGGCCACAACGCAAGCGGCCACAACGCAAGCAGCCGTCCTCACCTGAGGACGGCTGCTTGCGTTGTGGCCGAAACGTCGTGAGAATTATTTTATTATGTTTTATTTGTATTATGTTATTATTTCCCTTCCACGTGACTTTACCGAAAGAACCAAGAAGATGTTGGAGAGTGGTCGTGTGATTTGGTCGTAGGCTAATTACACCTCAGAAGGCCGCCATTCAACCGGTGTCCATCGCAAACATATTTCGGAGCACACACACACAAAAAAAACCCAGAACAACATTTTTAAAATATCCTTCATTGTAAACGTACAATAACAATAATAACGTTGCATGAAGACCCAACGAGTTATTTTTTTCTCTCTCTTTCTCTCTCCAGCCATCGTTAAACATACCTGAAAGCTTGTTGCAACAGTGCCCAGAATGAATGGCACGCCCGGAGTAAAATGTTATGTTGTCGTTGAGACCCCGTGTGAAGTCACGTTGAAACAGCGAGAGATGTAAACCCTTCAAGTGAGTGTGAGAACACGCCGGGGGTAACCACGTGGACAGACGGACAGACGCGTGGAATTAAGGGCAACAATAGGCTCGCTTGCATGCACACAGAGGGATCACGTGTGACTTAATAAATGCCGTTCTCTGATCCCACGTTTGGTGACTGCTCATCGTCACACATTCCGTGGTGGAATGCCTCCTTCCGCTTTGGTATCGCGCTCTCTTTCTTGTAGCTCTGTGGATGAATATTGTTTCTTTTTTAAGAAGACGCAAGTTGGTGTGTAAATAATGAACTGGTCCTGAGCATTCTCTTCATCGATCAACAACTAACAAGCGTGGTGAGTTTAATCTTAATTTGGAGCTTTCGTGACTGCAGGAATTAATCTTTGGTTCTTTCGGTAAAGTCACGTATAAAGATAAAATAATAAATAAAATAATAGCATACGACGTTTCGATTGCAACACAAGCAATCATCATCAGAAGAGGCCCTCATCCAGCAGTAGATTGACAAAGGGCTTTACGGTGCTTATACGCTACGATATTTGCACGCATTATTATTATTCAAGCTTTGTGTGCTCATATTTACAGGTTCGAAAAATCATGAGGTCATTTGATTTAGGTAAAGAAAAATATCACCGCTGTATTTACATTCAATTATTGCCCCGCAAAAAAAGCGACTTCGCCCACATGAAGAAAACATAATGGCATGCCAAACGCATTAAAACATGAGCATGTATGATTATGATGAATAATGGGATTTTTTGGTTTTGCACAAGAAACGAAGGTGTTTAACAAAAAAAACCACACATCTTTGCATAATTCATGAATATCCTATACTGAGAAAACTCTATAAACCCCGAACCAAAAAAATCGTCATGAAGAAGAATCCAACTTAACAAATACAGAATACCACTGTCGTCAAAGAATAAAACTAAAACCACCGATTTGGTTGCTGCCTGCCTTAGCGTAACTGTGAGCATACTGGACTTGCAACCCAGAGGTCACCGGGTCAATCTCACTGCGTGATAATTGAAACGATGCTGCAAGTTCATGAAATCTACCCTCTTCTGTCCACCGCGCAGAATAAATGGGTACACCACAGTGAGCCGATCCGCATGTGGTGGTGGTATGGGGAGCTTCACGGATCAGACACCTCTCCCGAGACATCTAGTCATCGTGGAAAAGTAGGCCAAATATCCTCTAGATCCTCCTTTAGCAGAGGCCCTATCAGCAGCAGCAGCAGCATGAGTGAGTCATTCCAGGGATGCACCTTTACCCTCCTATCGAAGTATGGATATTGTTAAACATGGATCGTCCTGTGGAGACTGGCTCCTATCAGATGAATACGGCACGCTTGTTTTGGGATGGAGACGCTCATACCTTTTTGATTGTTATGAAAGGATACCCGTGCAAAAAATGCTTGAAGAGCTCGTAGTGAGGGGGGCTCAGGTTGGGCCTGGCTCGCATTACGATGAGACTTTCTGTTCCTGGTTTCATCCGCTTGTAATTAAAGCCGGGTTCTCACGTGGAGCGGGTTAATGGTCTCAGTTCAGACACCAAATAACTGCACAAATCAAAGAAGGAAAAACGTGATTAAATTTGGCTAAATTCTAGCGCTGAGAATGACAAACCTCGTATCGGGTTGACCGTTATGCAATAAACAACCTCACAGCATTGCTGCTAGGGCGCTACGTTCGCGAGATGTTAGCTACCTCGCCTGGTATGTAGGAGGTCGTGGGTTCGATCCCGACCCTCATAGCTGCTATATATTTTGAGTTTTAGGTGTCTCTCTCTCTCTGTGGTCACGTGGGTATTTCTTCGGATCCTCCGGTGTTTCCCTCCACGCGCAAGGCACGCGACTCACGGGGTCGTCACGATTCAGACGTTGCCGCCCGCCTGACGATTTGAAATGCCATCCGAATGACTTTTGCCGCGTCAGGTTTGCCGGCAATCATAAAGGGGTGCGGCGGTGGTGGCGAGATGTTAACTACCTCGCCTGGTATACAGGAGGTTGTGGGTTCGACCCCGACCCTGACGCCTGCTGCTGTATATTTGGAGTTTGCGTGTTCTCCCCGTGGTCGCGTGGATTTTTCTCCGGGTCCTCCGCTTTTTTCCTCCACATTTAGAATCGACTTGCGTTTAGAGTATTTGGCTGCTGTACATTTCCACGCGATAAGCCACTTTGTTGAGCTCGCCTTTCTGATAGCCAGGTCGCTTCTGAAAAATAGTTATCGAGCTCAGGGGGCTTTATCTGGTAAAATAAAACAATAGTTAATCGTTTTATACTGTTAGTTCTTTCGGTAAAGTCACGTAGGTAAAAATGAAATTAAAATTAATAAAAAATAAAACAATAAAATCACGACGTTTCGGAGGCAACACAAACTTCCGTCTTCAGGTGAAACTGTCACAGCAAAAAATCTGTATCAAGTGACTTTACCGAAAGAACTAAGAGTATGAATCCTTGCATTCACGAAAGCTTCAAATCTAGAATTAATTGTTTTATAGTTTAGAAAGTGTGCCCCCACCCCTCGCAGCTGTGTAAAGGATATGATGTAAACTTGAAGGATTCTGTGAAAAAAAAATAACTCACTCCCAGGGGCCACACATTGTCTGCCACGCATGGTCCACTGCTCTGCGAGATTTCTTTCCCTCCGTAACACGAAGCCCCCCACCTAGCCCCCCTATTAAAATAAATTGGGTGGGGGGGGGAATTAAAAAGAAGATTGTTATACAATTTTTTAAAAAAAATCCGCCTTCCTTTAATGTCGCTTTCATCCCAAGCTCGACAATTAGGTAGCTAGTCGAGGCTCGCGTTTTGGCTCAATATCTACTGTCACTAACATGAGTTTATTAATCCCCTCATATTACTTCAAGTCTGCACGAAAAGAGAACAGCGCAGAGAGAGAGAGGGAGAGAGAGAAAAAAAAGTTTTGCGGTGAGCCCTTTAAATTCCTGGACAGGGTACTCCAGGAAAATGGATATCAGGTTTCAGGCAAGCGTTTCCATCACCGCTGTTGCCATACAGAACGCGACGCAGGGCAGGGTAGCGATATAACCTTGCAGTTGAGCCTTACAGCTGGGCTGATAAGAAACTAAGGGGGAACAGAGTTACGAGAGCCATGGCCAACTTCGCGTTCTAATCAGGAACTGGCATCGTTGCCCCCACTAAAGAGGTGACGCTGCAGAATTTATACACAAAAGACAAAGATCCCCCGTGTAGCCTTGACAGACTGTTGTGGCAAGTGCTGTTAGCGAGTAGCACCTATGAAGTCCGGCACGGCGCACAAGTGGTGGCCAACACCACGCCCGGCCGCCTTTGTCTCCACAGTGGCGATGTTTACACACCGCACCAGGTACTCATTTGAGGCCGAGGCGACCTAGGGGAGGCTCAGGACCGGTTCAGATAATCGTCGCTGACGGTGTTGGCCGTGAGCGAGAATCGAGCTCGTGTTGCCGAGTCCGTATCGCAACGCGCTAACCGCTACACCACCGGTCCCTAAGGAGTGGCCCTGCAGAATTTATATACAATACACACACACTGAATTACTATGGCACCCATACATATGTATTCCATAACATGATATCGATCTCTTCAGTGTATGGTGGCGATTGTGTTGGATAAATGTGTTTGCAGCTTAATTATATCTCACCCGAAAATCTGCCGAACATTTTTTTTATATAAATCATAACATTAGTCACCAAAAACTATGCGTTATATATTATATATTAAATGGCTCATATACCATTCACTGAAATATGATGATATAGCACATATCACGAGGCTTTATCTGCCGGTGAATTTGACCATGGCTGACGATGATTGCACGCTTTATGCAAACATACACTGAACAAGTCTCTAAAGATTGTTGTGTAGCTTTCCGCTTAGTGGTTAGCAAACTGCACCATGAATTCGTGGACCTGAGTTCAATTCCTGGTCACGGCTACCATCTCAGTGGAAAGTTATATTTAAACGGGTCTTGGGTCATCAGCAACTCCCACGGACCATCATGGCGAAGTATGGTCAAACAATCCTCTTGACAGACACGGCTTGGGGTGACATTCGTCCAGCAGTGGATTGACAAAAGACTGCCAATGATCATAATTATCAGAGCAAGGCTTTTGAGTGCGAATATACAAAGATAGCCTGTTTGGACCTTGAGACATTAGGGGAAAGTGCTGATAACGAGTACATTGTTTGGGCTAATGCAGTAAACGTGGTGAAGCCAAAACCACACCTGCCCACTGTTGTCTCCCCAGCTTGAATGGGCACCACGGTGGCTAGGAGATGTTAACTACCTCGCCTGGTCTACAGGAGGACGTGGGTTCAATCCCGACGCTGACGCTGGCTGTATATTTGGAGTTTGCGTGTCTCTCTTCCCGTGGTCGCGTGGATTTTTCTCCGGGTCCTTTCGGTTTTCCCCTCCACATTTATAAACACGCTTACAGGGTATTTGGCAACTATTAATTTCCACGCGATAAGCCACTTCGTTGAGCTATCATTTGTGGCCAGGTCGCTTCTGAAAAAAAAGAGCTATGTAGCTCAGTGGGCCTTACCTGGTCACATAAAAACGAATAGTTTATATTTTGATTTAAAGCTTTCGTGACTGCAGGGATTCATATTCTTGGTTCTTTTGGTAAAGTCACGTAGAAGGGAAATAATAAAATAATAAAATATAAAACAATAAAATTCTCACGACGTTTCGACTGCAACACAAGCAATCATCATCAGGTGTGAAATCCACAGCAAGAACATTTGAAATTTTGGATTTCGCACCTGATGATGATTGCTTGTGTTGCAGTCGAAACGTCGTGATAATTTTTATAGTTTTATATTTTTATTATTTTTTTATTTCCCTTCTACGTGACTTTAACGAAAGAACCAAGAATATGAATAGTTTATAGTTTAGTTTTAATATTTAAAATTACAAAACTGCTGTATTTAAGTTCTCTTAATTGATATGTGGGGTGACCGATATCCAGCCACGGCTAACATCAGGAGTGCGTGACATCTGAACCAGACCTGGGGCCTTCCTCTTTCCAACCCACACCCACGAGCGTGATCAAGAATTCATCGAGCAGTGGATTGAAAAAGGTGTACGCATTATTAAAATGTAATACTATTATTCACGTACATACATGCAAATATGTGACTCCCCAAACATGTTTCAATGTTGATCATTAATATATCACCTTAGTATAATATATAACCCAAGTATAATATATAATCCAAGTACAAAATCTTGAAAGCACATATGCATGTTATTTAGGGGACCGATTACAGGAGGACTGTTTAAATCTCAACGTTGGGATCATTTTATCCTAGACGTATGGGATTTCTGTTTTAAACGACGCTGGTAAGTCCTATTGTGTAGGAAGCAATTGTGTTGCAGTCTCGCGTATTAGTTGCAAGCGCCGAACATGCTGCACTTTAAGAGCCGATTGACTGCTTTCGGTATTTTTTGTCTCAGCGTTGGCGCTGGAGTCGCTCCACAACAGCGGCTGGCCTGTTCCTTTTTCTCAGCACCGCAAATCATATGGATAAGCTTCCTCCGCAAGTAAATTTCCACTCGTGTACAATACCCACACACACACTGTAGTGACTAAACAGTATGGGAAATCGCCCTGAAATCCTGCATTTGTGCGTGCGAGTGCATGTGAGTGCGTGTGAGTGCAGGGAGCGGTGGTGTCGCGGTTAGCGCGCTGCGCTATGAACCCGGCGACACGAGTTCGATTCCCGCTCACGGCCAACACCAGTGACGATTATCTAAACCGGTCCCGGGCCTAGGTCGACTCAGCCTCAAATGAGTACCTGGTGCGGTGTGTAAACATTGCCACTAGGGAGACAAAGGCGGTCGGGCGTGGTGCTGGCCACCCACCACCTCGTGTACCGTTCCGGCCTTCATAGGTGCTCGCTAACAGCACTTGCCTCTACAGTCTGTTAAGGCTATATGGGGGATCTTTGTTTTTGTACATTGTGAGTGCAGGGAGCGGTGGTGTCGCGGTCTGCGTTACGATACCGGCGACGCGAGTTTGATTCCCGCTCACGGCCAACACCGGTGACGATTATCTGAACCGGTCCTAGGCGTCCGGGCGTGATGCTGGTCACCCACCCCCTCGTGTGCCGTGTCCATCTTCTGTTATGGGTGCTCGCTAACAGCACTTGCCCCGAAAGTCTGTCAAGGCTGTAAGGGGGGTCTTTGTCTTTGTGTGCGTGTATTGTTAGCACACTGTCATCCAATTCTGGCCACGTTGGTTTGATTCCCGGCCATGGCTAACATCAGTGGTGAATATCAGAACTGGTCCTGAGTCCTGCCACTCTTCGGTTGACGTTACGTGTTAGAGACAAAGGCGGCTGGGGAGACAAAGGCGGCTGGGGAGACAAAGGCGGCTGGGCGTGGTTCTGGCCACACCATCTCCTCGTGTGGCGTGCCAAATTTCGTCGGCTACATGGGGGATCGTTATCTGTGTTTAACACGTTCGACTTTCGCGACCAAAATTATCCATTTTATAGTTTTTTGTTGGCTTAGATTGCGTTTATATAAATGTGTCGCTCTTGTTGGGAGCGATGGCGCGGTGATTCGCACACTACACGGCAATCGTGGCCGTCTGGGTTCGATTCCCGGACCATGGATAATGTAAATGGCAAGTCGTATTATCTCAACCTGTGTTGGGTTTAATCCAGGTGAACACTTGGCCTTATTTGAGCACCTGGTGTAACACGTCCACAATTATGCACAGATTATCCAGTATGTGCACATATATATTTATTGTAGTAGCCACTTTTTGAATATATCATGACATAGAATTATATATATATATTACAAGGCTAAATAGGGAAATACAAGTATTGTATTATTTCGAGTGAATATTTATTTTAAGTACTGAACTCAAAAGTAAAACAAGAAAAAAAGATATCAGAATCTTTATTTATCCTGGAAAAATCCGATGAGCTATGCAGCTCTTTTTCACAGATGTCCAGTAGGGAATGGGTCAGAAAGTGTCAACACCAAACAATACAAAAAACAAAGATCTGAGTGCAAAGTATAGTAAAAAGAAATCAAATCATTGAAAATAAATACGTACAAAAAAGTAGAAATTGCCACGTGACAATTTTAACAATTTATTCGATGATACGGCATCGCCGGTGGCGCACATGCACAAATAACCAAAATAAACATTTTGTTTTCTTGGTTCTTTCGGTAAAGTCACGTAGAAGAAAAATAACAAAATAATCTTTTGTCAAGGCGCTCTTCCCCCTCAAACCCAGCTTAAATATACGCTTCCAAGCCTGGTGGTGTTCATTCAGATGCTGTCTTTCCGACAGACCTGTTCTTCACCTGAGGACGGCTGCTTGCGTTGTGGCCGAAACGTCGTGAAAATTATTTTATTATGTTTTATCTTTATTAATTTATTATTTCCCTTCTACGTGATTTTACCGAAAGAACCAAGAAGATGAATCTCTGCAGTCACGAAAGCTTTAAATCGAAAAATAAACATTTTGGTGAACGTGTTGCATTTTCATGACATGTCTACTTAAATGCTACGACCCATCAACGTACACCCACTGGGGGTTGTTCATCCTGTGCGTACACATTGCATGGCTGTTATCCGCAGCAAGAATTCCCAGATGGCTTTCGATTTGCCCATATTTGGAGGCGCTGTATATATTGCAGTACAATATTTGACTTCCATTGAATCGATCCCTATCATATTTGACCACCTTCCCACGCAATCTTGTACATGTTGCCGAGCTATTGCTGGGACCTGTGGCTCAATTATGCACATGCATGCACATTCGCACACAAAGACAAAGATCCCCCGTATGGACTTTTAACAGTGTCGAGGCAAGTGCTGTTAGCAAGCGCCTATGAAGGTCGGCACGGCACACGAGGGGGTGGGTAACCAGAACCACGCCCGGCTGCCTTTGTCACCGTAGTGGCGATGTTGAAACATTGCACCGGGTACTCGTTTGAGGCTCAGTCGACCTAGGGGAGGCCCAGGACAGATTCATACATTGGCCGCGAGCGGGAATCGAACTCGGGTCGCCAGGTTCGTAGCGCGGCGCGCTAACGACTCATCAACCACTTCCTCCGCACAAAGACAAAGATCCCCCGTATAGCCTTCATCAGACTCTTGGGGCAAGTGCTGTTAGCGAGCGCCTATGAAGGCCGGCACGGCACACGAGGGTGACCAGCACTACGCCCTGTCGCCTTTGTCTCTGTAGTGGCGATATTTACAAATCGCGCCCGGCACTAATTTGAGGCTGAGTAGACCTAGGAAAGGCCCAGGATCGGTTCAGATAATCGTCACTGGTGTTGGCCGTGAGCGGGAATCCAACCCCCCCCGCTCCCCTTCACATACGAACTTACATGTATATGCGTACACACACTCGCACATTTATTCACCACATGCACACACACACAAACAACCCCACCCTCACACACACACACGTACATAAGCGCATACTTACAGACACGTTAATTAACTCACGAAGTCACACACTCACACAATTGCTCCAACTCACTTGGACACACACACTCACTCACTGGCACATTCACACGCACACACACACACCGCCAAGTCCGAAACCCGTTGCTGCTCTGTAACATTAAAACAAAATAATAAAAATAAAACATAATAGAATAATTTTATTATTTCCCTTCTGCGTGACTTTACCGAAAGAACCAAGAAGATGAATCCCTGCAGTCACGAAAGCTTTACATCGAAAATTAAAATAAAAATGTGCGCAATTTTTTGCTTTGAAAATTGGTATGCGGTAGAAGCCTCAGAAGGTTTAAATATCGGCAGATTACCGCTTAAATTGGCAGGCTTTTACAAGACCGATACAATGCAATACGCTCACGTAAAGCGATGCCAAACTGCACCCGTTACTCGAAATCACTCAGCAATGGCTAATTTGGCTTCGTATCAATTGTTTTAAAGCATTCCACGCGCCATCGATCATTAACCATTGCGATGCAACCACGGGGCCTCAACCGTGCCCTCGATATTCGGGCTTAAACACCGTGATGAGTAAAAAAACAAACTTGCCACGTCGGTTTCAAACATTGCCATGGACACACCGCGTTATTGACGCATTCTCAGCTTACAACCTCCGTCTGTATTTTTTATTAGAAGACGCTGCTTCCAGATTGTTGTTTTTTTGTGTCGTGCTAAAGTCCAAAATTCTCAGTTCAATTTTTGCACATCGTTTACAATGTCGACAGGATAGTGTACACCCCCACTCTCTCTCCCACCCCCCGCGCTTTTACACTGATACAATTGACGAAATTTATTCCGGCGAATTCAATTGACCGCGCGACATCAACAACTTTACTGTCAGGACAGCAATTGGACAGGCAGGAACATTCCGAATATAACGCAAATAGCAGAAATTTTTATTTAAAGCTGTCGTGACTGCAGGGATTCATATTCTTGGTTCTTTCGGTAAAGTCACGTAAAAGGGAAATAATAAAACCATAAAAATATAAAACAATAAAAAAAAACATTTTCACGACGTTTCGACTGCAACACACGCAATCATCATCATCACACCTGATGATTGCTTGTGTTGCAGTCGAAACGTCGTGAGAATTTTTATTGCTTTATATTTTTATTATTTTATTATTTGCCTTCTACGCGACTTTATGTTTTATTTTTATTATTTTATTATTTCCCTTCTACGTGACTTTACCGAAAGAACCAAGAATACAAATAGCAGACATTAAGCCCGCTGGCGAATCAACACAAATTTAGGAGTGATCTTTTTTGTTCCCGATTTACGGAATAGCGTGTCAAACCAATAAATAATGAAATCTTTCAATAAAAAAATGTGGCAAGTGATACAATCCACTCCTGTGCACGTTGTTTTTTTTTATGGGCAAGTTGCCTGAGAATCTGTAAACATTTCATCATGCCAGACTGCAATCATGTGAATCAAACGTCAACATCACAATATTTTTAACACGTAGGCTTTCGTGACCAGTATTATTCCTAATAAAGGTTGTTGGGTTAGATCGTTGTGGATTCACTCTTCAAACACACCGGTGGGCTGAAGAAGTAACTAATTGGCGTTTTGTTAACGTGACACATTTTTGACTGATTGTCCGTGTCGAGTGGTGGAGGGTTGCGACACATTTATATTTAACCCAAAAACCTTGAATATGAATCACACTCTTTACCGGCTCATTATGTGTACATAGATATGTGTCCCCTCCATGAACACCGCACAATGCAAAGATCCCCCTTATAGCCTTGACATATTGTTGGGGCAAGTTCTGTTAGCGAGCACACGATGCGGTGGGTGGCCAGCACCATGCCCGACCGCCTTTGTCTCCCTAATGACGATGTTTACACATTGCACAAGGTACTCAATTGAACTAGAGTCGACATAGTGGTGGCCCAGGATCGGTTCAAATATTCGTCACTGCTGTTGGCCGTGAGCAGAAACGGAATCCGCGTCTCCAGGTTCATAGCGCACATCACTAACCGCTACACCACCACCACCACACAATACGCGCGCGCACACACACACACGCGCGTGCTATATACCATTAAAAAACACACACACACATTCTGTCCGTCTGCTCAAACATCTGAGATAAGGCCATCATGTCCAATGTGTGGTAATGAGTCTCCAAAGCGGCAGAAATACATGTTCCCACTGACCGTCGCGATCAGGAAATGGGCCCTTTTGCTGCCGTCGCCACGGATTTACAAATGACCAATCAAGTCACAAATTATGCCGGGCCAGAATAAAAACCTTGGAACAATAGCGCCGCAATTCCCCTTTTGTGGCCGAGCGTTATTGTTAAATGGCGGCGTGTGAGCGTGACGTGTCAAAGCAAAATTCATGTTGGGTATTTGGTGAATTAATTGACGTCGATTTAAAAGCCCATTCGTCGTTTCGTTGCAAAAGCCATCGCAATTTTGTCGGGAGAAATGTGTACACTTTACGGGCAGTTATTTGCTCGATTTCATGTTTGTTTGTAAAGAGGTTAATTTTTGGCAAACAAGTAGAGCTCAAAACGTTCCGTTTGACATTTGAACAAAGTATGCGGTTTTTAATCGATAGGAATAAGACCAAAGTAAAATGTTCTTTATGAATTTAAGATAGACAATTAGTACGTAATACGCAATACACACTTTGGTTCAGGCCCTTATTTCGCTTGTCAACGTAGTCCCAACTCATTATGGAGGTCTACAACACACAATCCCTGCTTCGTCCGTTCTGTTCGGTGTCCGGCTTTTTTGTGTTTCGCTTGTTGTCCTTCCACCCGCACCTTCGATTAGCGCGTTCGTCTATGTACGGCGCGAAAGAAGTTCAACATACACACATACTTTAAGGCTTTTCTGTGTCGGCTGCAGCTTGAATGCCGGGTGTCGTTAGCTCTAACTGCACGCCCACATATGGATGTACATTAATAGATAATTATTAGTTCATGCTATTTGCATACACGAAGCACCAAGTCAAAACGAAAGTCTGCATAGAATCGTGCTGTTCAATCGCTGCTCTCTTACAAGTCGCCCTTCCCTTGCCGGTTATTGAATTGAACCAGGGCCTGCTGCAGTGTTGGGAAGCCATTAGTCCGTGAAGCAATTGGAGTGACACCCCAAAAAAAGAGCCGAAATCAAAGAAAAATCAGAAGCCGCTCTTCGACAGAAGCGACCAAGAATAGGAAGGCACGAACGGACATGGGGAAGGACTTTGCTCAGCAGTGGGTATGTACAGGCCCACGACAATAACAACAACAATAACAGCAACTACAATGGAGGGACGGACAGCTGCGTTAACTCGATAGTAATCTTCTTGGTTCTTTCGGTAAAGTCACGTAGAAGGGAAATAATAAAATAATGAAAATAAAACATAGTAAAATAATTCTCACGACGTTTCGGCCACAACGCAAGCAGCCGTCCTCAGGTGAAGACCAGGTCTGTCGGGGAGACAGCGTCAGACCCTTCTACGTGACTTTACCGAAAGAACCAAGAAGATGAATCCCTGCAGTCACGAAAGCTTTAAATCGATAGCAATCGTTAAGTGATACTTGTGCGCGGTTGGTCATGTGCTCCGCGCTCTATTGAGCTTTCAGAAGAGACGTTGAACAGATCAGCTTCCCCGAGCAGAGAGGCCACGTGCGTCTAAGCGTACGGCACTGTGCATTGCCATTGCAAAAGAGGGCGGACAACGAAATGTAAGAGTCATTTTTACGATTCTTCTCACCCTGGGACTAGGACTTTTATTTGACCGAGTTTCAAGCCAACATGATACCGAAAAGGACCTTGGTATTTCCCCTGTTGACTTTTTGACGGTAAATTTCAAAGCTGAGCACCGCCCCCCCCCCCAACCTCAAATAAACCAAGGAACTCAATTTTACCCAATGAGAGCCTCTTGGTGCCCCAATGTGCCCCCCCCCGTCCCCCCGACCACATTCGCATTTCCATCGTCCACTCAGACGCTCCTGAGCAATGCAGCTCATGGGTCCCGCATGCCACTCACGAGGGCTTTAAAGCCCCCAACCACCCCCCACCCCACCCCCACTCCTACACGAAACTCAAAGCTCCCACTCCTTCCTCTCGAACGCACAATCGCACGGCCTTGTGTCATGTGTGCCCCAAATAGGGGTGAAGATGAGAAGACTTTCGTAAAAAGGATAAAAAAAAAACGTCAAAGAGTCTCCACGGCCAAAGACGCGTTTAGTGGCACTCAGCTCTCTAGGCGGTCTTGAGTAAAGTGATGGAAATTCCATATTCTCATGGAGGGGCTTATCCACACATCCACAGGGAAAGTACTTGCATTCCCATGAAGTGGTGCTCATTTTATTGACCCCACTCGAACCTCAACCGGGATTTGAACCTTCCAACTGTGAGCAGAGTGTTCGGCAACAGGCATCAGCCTGACCCTATATGATTTTTGTCGCGTATGGGATGTCCATAATTGTTGCGTCCATGGTTAAAGAATCACAATTAGACAGTGAGTTGGTCGAGGTGAATATGAAATGTTATCGTGAGTCTTATCACAATCACCGGGCAGTCCCCTGGCTTAGCGGGAGCGCGTTTGCTGCTCGCTGCAGAGGTTCCCAGTTTGAATTTAACAGGCCGCCCCGGTCAATCCTGCGGGCGTATAAACTTCACGGCGGCTATTTCACTGTGGACATTAAAGGTGTATGTATGTTGAACTTCTTTCACGCCGTACGTAGCCAAGCCGTGCTAATTGTAGGTGTGGGGGAAGGACAACGCACTAAACACAAACACAGTTATAAAGGAATGAGTTTTCAATATAGATTTAAAAGTGCATAGCTACAGTGGCTTCCTGATATCGGAAGGAAGCGCATATTTCATTCAAAACGAGTAGGCCATTGTGTGCCAGCATCAGCGTGGTCCAAATTTGCCAAACTTGAAATCTGATCTGCAAATTGCTAAACTCGGTACCTGCACATAACTCAAATTGCTATTCCATCGCACTTTCAAGGGGCCCGCTAAATGCTTTCAAGCTATCAATTCCGGTTCAGTGATTCTGCACTCGCTCTATTACTATAGTACTATACCGCCTTCAACTTCTATGAACCGACTGGGTGTTAAAGGTTATCGATTGGTCGTATTATCTGGCCGTATAGCAAACGAAAAAAATACAATTACCTTACCATGCAAGTTAAAAATGCGTGTTCTAATATTTACGTGTTTTATTTATGTAGGAGCCCCTTTACAACATCATGCTACAGGCCCAGGCACGAGCTTCATCCGGCACTGACCACGACGAGAGAAGGAGGGGGGTGCCGCTCGTGACACCGTAGGGCGACACCGGAATGCCGCCGCCGATGCTCCACTGGGCCGGCTCAGTTTGGGAAGTGGCCGAGCGAGCCGAACTGCTGCGAGCGAGTGGTGGGGGGGGGGGGGGGTCGCTGCCACCTGCCTTTCCGCAATTAGCGTGTGGGGCGAGGAGGCGAGCACACGCCTGCGACGCAGGCATTTAATAACGGCATGCCTTACTCCTCGCGGCCAAAGCAGCCCGGGTCGCTCTGAGCATTTAGTCATCGGTAGACGCGACGTGCGGGATTGAGTGGGGGGTGGGGGGGGCACAGGGAGTGGGGAGCGGTGGTGTAGCGGTTAGCGCGCCACGCTACGAACCCCGCGACCCGAGTTCGATCCCCGCACACTGCCATCAACACCGGTGCTGGGTCTCCCCTAGGTCGACTCAGCCTCGTGTGTACTGCGCCAGTTACTCATTTGAGGCTGTGTCGACCTACGGGAGGGTCAAGAACCGATTCTGGTCATGGTCGCTGGCGTTGGTGGTAGTGAGCGGGAATCGAACTCGGGTCGACGGGTTCGTAGCGCAGTGCGCCAACCACTACGCTGCTGCTCCCCATACGCTCAATATTGGTGGAGCCACGTGGGTTATCTTCTTGGTTCTTTCGGTAAAGTCACGTAGAAGGGAAATAATAAAATAATAAAAATAAAACATAATACAATTAAATTCTCACGACGTTTCGGCCACAATGCAAGCAGCCGTCCTCAGGTGAAGAACAGAGCTGTCGGAAAGACAGCGTCCCAATGAACACCACCAAGCTTGGCAGCGTATATTTCAGCTGGGTTAGAGGAGGAGAGCGCCTTGACAAAGGAATTTACATATCAATGTAAATTCATATCAATGTAAATTCCTTTGTCAAGGCGCTCTCCTCCTCTAACCCAGCTTAAATATACGCTGCCAAGCTTGGTGGTGTTCATTCGGACGCTGTCTTTCCGACAGACCGGTTCTTCACCTGAGGACGGCTGCTTGCGTTGTGGCCGAAACGTCGTGGGGATTTTATTTTATTATGTTTTTATTTTATTTTATTACTTCCCTTCTACGTGACTTTACCGATAGAACCAAGAAGATGAATCCTGCAGTCACGAAAGCTTTAAATCGAAATTCCACGAAGCAAATGTTCACAAAGCCATACTGGACACGTGTAAGAAGAGACGATGGCGTTGATGATGATGATGTTGACGATGGCGATGGTGGTAGATGCATGCGTACAAATGATAATAATAGTCTTTGGGTCTTTCGGTAAAGTCACGCAGATAGGTACAAATTAATACAAATACATATAAAATAAAAAAACTACGACGTTTCGATCACAACAAGGGGTCGTCATCAGCATTCAGCAGATTTCCCCCTCTTTCCTCCTGATGACGATCGGTTGAGTTGTGATCGATACGTCGGAGTTTGTTGTTTATTTTATATTTATTCTTTTTATTAATTTGTACCGATCTACGTGACTTTACAGAAAGACCCAAAGAATATGAATTCCCGCAGTCACGAAAGCTTCAAGTCAAGATAATAATAATAATGATGTCCACCGATTTCTCGCTCACTCCACTGCTGGCTGAAAGGCTTCCACTCAAAAAGCTCTGGAGGCCCTCCCCCCCGCCCCTTCCTCTAAGGGGGGGGGGGTGTTTTGGCCTATTCTTCCACGATGCCCGAGTAGTCACGTGACAAAAAAAATGCAGATCAAACTTTTCCTTTATCAAGGGAACAAAAAAAAACTTGACACCGAAGAAAAAAACCCCCCTTGACAAAATAAGATTAATCATTCAGCACATACAAGTGCATTGAGTTAAGACATGAAAGCATTTGGGGGGGGGAGGGGGGGGGAGATGCTTTCCCAGGCATAACGCTGTGTAACCATGGCCATTGTCACACTCGAGCAGGTTTAATGATCGACCCAAAATGTGAGAACATTTTTTCGCGCTCGTGTGTATATTTTTTTCTCCTCTCTCTCTCTCTCTCACTTCCTCTCCACACGCCACTGCCGCTATGCCGCGTGTGGGAGCGTCGGAGGGGCCCTGCGAGGCTAGATTTGAAGCTTTCGTGACTGCAAGGATTCATACTCTTAGTTCTTTCGGTAAAGTCACGTAGGTAAAAAATGAAATTAAAATTAATAAAAATTAAATAAAAAAATTAAATAAAAAAACACGTCGTGATTTTTATTTTTATTTTAATTTCCCTGCTAGGCTGTCGATGACCACGAGCGAAAACACAATGTCGACGGTCGAACTAACTTTGTGTAAAATAATAAAAATAATTAATGCACCACGGCGGCTTTACATTATTTTGAGAACGGTGCGTTGGATCAGGACCCACGGTTTTAAAACATTACCAACAGCCTTGCGGACTACACGTTTTGTACATTTTCACACACGCGCGCCACACATTCAGGCGGTGATCGTGCAATTTCCTAAAGGCATGTGGCATGAAGTACCGTTGCACAGAATTTCTTTCAGTTAACCATTATTATATTTGCTTAAATGTAGAGTTTCAGCTTGCGAATGTAAACCGTGCACGAAAAAAATCACGAACACATACAGTCGGTCGTGAGTGACTGCGTGTGTAATGTAGAGTCGAATTATGTTAATGTGGAACAAATATACCTTTAAATAAACATTCCCCACTCCTCCCCGGGTATAACATATACATACATTGACTAGACAATAAAATGTTTGACTTTTTAGTAACTTTTTTGTTAACCTGGACATATGAATGTTTGTATTCGGGCGATTTGAAGGAAGATAACACTGGACGTAATATCATTCCAGATTTGAAGCTTTCGTGACTGCAAGGATTCATACTCTTAGGTTTTTCAGTAAAGTCACGTAGGTGAAAATAAATTATACAAATAATAGAAATAATAATAGAAATCAAATTTTAAATCACGACGTTTCGGAGGCAACACAAGTCTCCGTCATCAGGTGGGACCTGATACAGTCAATGTAGCTGTGACGGTCCCAGCTGAAGACGGAGACTTGTTTTGCCTCCGAAACGTCGTCATTTATTATTTTATTTCTATTATTATTTCTATTATTTTTATTTTTACTATTTATTTTTCCTACGTGACTTTACCGAAAAAACCTAAGAGTACGTAATATCATGTTTTAAAAACGAACAAAAAAAATTAACTGTTGAATAAAATGGGAGCCGATTGTTTACTGAATTTTCTTTTGAACCCAAGGCCATGCATTTAGAAATGTTCAAAAACGCAGAATAAAAATAGGGTTTATCTATGAAAGATATTCAATTATGGAGGATTGCCCCCCTCCCCCACAAAATGTGACAAGAACAAAGCCTGCTTCCAATTACTCGCAAATAATAACATTAATATGTGTATTCTTGGTTCTTTCGGTAAAGTCACGTAGAGGGAAATAATAAAATAATATAAATATCAAACAATAAAAATTCTCACGACGTTTCAACTGCAACACAAGCAATCGTCATCAGGTGTGAAATCCACAGCAAGAACATTTTTTTCCACATTTTTCTTTCCGTGGATTTCACACCTGATGATGATTGCTTGTGTTGCAGTCGAAACGTCGTGATAATTTTTATTGTTTTATATTTATATTATTTTATTATTTCCCTCTACGTGACTTTACCTAAAGAACCAAGAATATGAATCCCTGCAGTCACGAAAGCTTTAAATAAAAAATGTTATATGTGTGTTTGTATAGGGGGGGGGGGGGGGGGGGGTAGGGGGCTATATTGACTTATGGACCTTTAACAGAAATATTATGCAACGGTATTTGTTTCTAAGCGGCGATCAATAACTTTGTGCGACTCTTTAGCGAGCCATCGTTTCCATCTATCAAATACGCGAGTTTGTCGGAAGCACACTGACTTAGCCAGTAAACAATAACAATAAAACGTGAAGAAGGTCTGTCCACGCTTGCTGGTAGAATCTCTTTCCTTTGCGCCCACAAGGCAACTTAAAGAGAAGCGAAACTGTTCGTCTTCTTCTTATTCTTCTTCTTTTCGTGGGTAAACACGTGAATAGTGGTTGATAATTGAAGCAAGGTCACATCCTTGTCAAAGAAATGCCAATTTTTTTAGGAGACTGGAGGTGACAACAGTTTGCTTAATCTTTTAAAATGTACATTCTAACAGGAGAGAGAAAGAGAGAGAGGGGAAAAAAGCGAACACTAATTTCCGTTTTCACAGTGTTCGTCTATCCACACGCCGTCTCAGATGACGAGGATATGGGCTGCCTGGTATGGATTTTTCTTTCTTTTTTTCATGCTTCTGTAAACACTGGGTCATTGCCAGGTTTTAAAATTCACAGCATAGCATTCTTGTCAAAGGAAGAAGAGGAGAGCGAGATAGAGACACCTCCCCCCACACACACAAAGACAAAGCTCACCCGAATAGCTTTCACATACTTTCGGGGCAAGTGCTGTTAGCGAGTAGCACCTATGAGAGGCCGGCATGGCACACGAGGGGGTGGGTGGCCAGCACCACACCCGACCGCCTTTGCCTCTCGAGTTACGATGCTTACACATCGCATCAAGTACTCAATTGAGGCTGAGTCGACCTAGGGGAGGCCCAGGACCGGTTCACATATTCGTCACCGGTGTTGGCCGTGAGCACACAAACTCGCACACGAATGCGTGCACACCTCCACGCGCGCAAACTCAGAAATACGCGAAGGATGTTGAGATTTTCTAATTATAAAGTAAAAAAAAACACGATTATGCAGAATGGGTCATTCGTTACCAAGCACAGGCTGGGTTCTGTGGGTTTAAGGTGTTTTTTTAAATTACGTTTAAAAAAAGTACATTAATTGCGTGATTAATATTATATCGCACAGTATACCACCCCCATAAAACACAAACCCGCACCGGATATGATGTCAATCCCACATAAGAGAGTGCCCGGAAATTGCTTTATAATTTGCAAATTCTGTGCAACGTTATCCAAGAAACCCAAAATTTCCACTTGTGCCCATTTCGGCTGCAGAACAACTCAAAATGTGTGGGCCCCACCCAGCTGTTACACGTCTCGGCCACTCGCTGGAAACCACCTGACAATTGGGGGTCCACAACCGAGCACACATTCAGCCCAGCATGCCAGCAGCAGCAGCAGCAGGCTCAAGATGAAGTGCTGCAATTTTTAGCTTGACACTTAACCTCGCACTGTTTACGCGTGGTTAACGTGTGCCAACCAGATATTATTGAGTCCCGTAAAAAGTGTTGTTATTATTGACGCGCTCTGTATGCAATGCACGTAACAGTGTTGTGCCATGCCAAGAAGTCATATGGATACGCTATGTGGTTTTGAGTTAGCACGGTTTGCTATGTACAGTGTGAAGGAAGTTGAACATACATACACCGTGCCTTATTTTGAAGACCCGTATTTATATGTGATCGTATAAAATACAAGGAGTGTGTTGATTTAATTGTTTCATATTTAAAAACAATCCTGAGATTCAATATGTACATTTGTTTTAAATATCTCCCTTCTGAACACATGCTTGAATCACTTTCCTTAGGCATGTGTGGACTTTTAATTAATCGTATCAAATACTAGAGGCCTAACGAAGACCGGTTAATTCAATAAATTAACAATTCTGTGAAAAACCTATTATCAATGATATGCACCGTCGAACAAATGTAATCGTATTGTTCGATGTTTTATTATTTTATAAACAAATCTCAGATTCCTGGTTTATCTGTACAATCGTCCACTATTTTAAAGGGCAATGCTTTCTCAGGCAAGAGATTGCCAAGATATTGCCTGAGAAAGTCCTACGCTCTTGACTATTTTGAAAGTATGAACTTTACAGAGTGTGTAAACGCTACTCACCAAGTCACCATTGTTTTCCCGAAACGAGTCGCGTATCTTGATGCTACGTGATTTAAAACGCAATTCCTTGCGCGCGTTGTCTGTGCCCTGTGCCATTCGTTCGCACACGGCGTTCCACACAACGGGAAAATGCAGTTGCGTTTTTTTTTTACGAATCATCGTTTTGATCGTCAGTAAACCACATGCAACAACAACAACAAATATACGAGTCGTAGATTAACAACTTGTGGGAAATATGGAAATGTCCTGGGTAATGCAAACCTCCACGGTTTTTGCAGAAATTGACTCGCACTCCTAATCTCGCCAAGCCACATCTCCACCGACACACGTCACGGGCGTGCTCACGGCTGCGATATTGTCAATGCGCGACCTCGATGACAAATATAACTTTCCGATGCTATTCACGTGAATTCCTGAATTTTTGTTGCAGTGTTTACAACAACAACAAAAACTCCCCGCGCGAGTGAGTGCGCGCGGCGTAAAGCCGTCGGAACGCGCATGATGGGATTTACTTTGTTTGTTCGCGAGGCTAAAGTGGGAATTTGAAGTAACGTCAAGGGAACGTGTGTGTCACCCCCGTGGTGACATGCGGTTGAAGTTTCCCGTCGCTTCGAGTTCGCGGATGGTCGCACCGCCGACCGCATTTTGCGTCTGGCCCCCTGCAGGAAATGGCCTACGCGGACTGCCCAGCCACACTTTGCGCGGTGTACAGATTGGGAAGATACTCTTAGTTTTTTCGGTAAAGTCACCATGTAGGTAAAAAATTAAATTAAAATTAATAAAAATAAAATAATAAAAATCACGACGTTTCGGAGGCAACACAAGTCTCCGTCATCAGGTGGGACCGTCACAGCCAGATTTGCTGCATCAAGTGAGATTGGGAAGAGTCATGCGTCGTGCGATGGAAAGGAACATCTATCTATTTAGATGTGAAACACGTGATTTTGATGCTGCTGCTGCCGCGTTGGCAGTGATGCACAACATTGTGGACCGTTTAGTAGATTAACCATAGTTGTATAAACTACTAAGAGGAGAATACTGATTATACTTGTACGGTGTATGAGTTCCTAAGGAATTTCTGAACATGTAACCTATAACTAAACGATTTATTATTTTACCAGGTAAGGCCCACTGAGCTGTATAGCTATTTTTTCAGAAGCAACTTGACCAAAAATGATCGCTTTATGAAGTGGCTTATCACGTGGAAACTTATAGCAGCCAGATACTCTAAACGCGTGATGTTGTTTCTAAACGTGGAGAGAAAAACCGGAGGACCTGGAGAAAAATCCACGCGACCACCGGGAGAGAAACATGCAAACTCTAAATATACAGCAGGCGTCAGGGTCAGGATTTAACCCACGTTCTCCAGTATATCAGGCGAGGTTGTTAACATCTCGCCACCGTGGCGCCCTTCAAGGCCAACAGGCTGTGGCAAACCCATTGACCACGGGGCTATCCAGCCACAAACGCGTTGATGTCGTGCCACGGATTCACCAAAATGTTGACGGAACTATCGTGTTAAAGAGGTGGAGCGGTGGCGCAGTGCAAGTAGGCACGCACAGCGCTACGAGCCCGGCCAGCCGAGGTCAACCCGCTAGCACAGACGATGACCGATGGTCGAAAGTGATAATAACGGAGCGGCAGCCAAAGGATGAAACGCGTCCGGGAGGACGTCAACTCGGGGAGATGGAGCGATGAAGTCGGATCGTGCGCCGGATCGTGAGAGATGGTGATAGCTTGGTAAGGCCTTAATTCAGCAGTTGATTGACTATGGCTGATGATAGTGATTATGATGATGAAATAAAATAAAATTCATGGCACGTGTTATTCCATTCATTTTCACTATTCACGTGTCCCATGTGTTACTAGCCGAATAGTTACAGATTATAATGAACTTCTTATTCATTGTATATTGTCAGAATGATTTGATATACAGTAAAACCTTGGATTGCGAGTAAACTTGGTCTGCGAGTGTTTTGCAAGACGAGCAAATTTTTTAAATAAATATTAATTTGATAAACGAGCGAGGTCTTGCAATACGAGTAGTACGTGTATACGCTTTGTCTGCCGAGCGTCCCGTGATCACAGCTGATATACGAGTGCTTTGATATACGAGTGAGTTTGGATTACAAATACGTTTCCGGAACGAATTATGCTCGCAATCTAAGGTTTTACTGTATTTATGTTACATTCTGGAGGAGCGGTGGTGCAGTGGTTAGCACGCAAACACTACAAACCCGCAGGACCGAGATGGATTCCCGGCCACGGCTGACATCCGTGTTGAGCGCTGTCTAACAGACCCGTCCTGCTGCCACACTTCACCACAAACTATGCCCCTGTGCGATTGTTGCCTATCTCCCGGTACACGTACGACGACGTGGCGTTTGCAGAATGCGGGGACTCCAGTACTTACGAACATTCAACGAACTTTCAGAGATACGAACAAACCTGTCGGTATGTCCAGTTGCCACGCAACAGGTGGCAGTGGTGGCATCTCCATCCGCGGAACATGAAGAACCAGTGGCATCTACATCTACAGGAGATTATCAAACTTTTAAAGCCATTCCCCGTCTTCTTGGTTCTTTCGGTAAAGTCACGAAGAAGGGACGTTTCGGCCACAACTCATGCAGCCGTCCTCAGGTGAAGAACAGGTCTGTCGGAAAGACAGCGTCTCCGTGTTTAGTGTACATGCCGTATAACAAGTTTGGAATCGACTGGAGTAAAGTTGGACTTGTGAACAAATCGACTTACGAACAAACCGACTTACGAACAGAACTCTGGACCCTAACTCGTTCGTAAATAGAGGAGTCCCTGTGTTGGAATTCCCTGCAGCCGAATGCCTCTCTGTGCCCACGGGGTTTAGCCAACGAGAGCCAGGGAGTACTTGGCGTCCCCTCAACTATGCCGTGGGTTTCCCTCTCTCCCTCTCTCTCTCGCGTCTGGCTCTCTCTGTCTCCGTCCCTCCCCTCACATGCACTTCCAGTGCGTGGCCATGAAATACAACACACACACAAAGCCTCTCCATTTAGCCTTATAGAATGTAGAGCAAATACCGATTAAGGCCAACAAAGTACATGAGGGGATGGTGTGGTTGGAGTCATAGCCAACCACCTTTGGCATGTAGGACAAAGACAAATGATAAAGAACCCCGTATAGCCTTTAACAGGCTGTAGGGGCAGGTGCTGTTAGCGAGTGGCTGTGAAGGCTGGCACGGCTCACGAGGTGGTGGGTGGCCAACACCACGCCCGGCCGCCTTTGTCTCCCTCGTGGCGATGTTTACCCACTACACCAGGTGCTCATTTGAGGCTGAGTCGACTTAGGTTCGGCCCAGGACCGGCTCAGAACATCGTCGCTGGCGTTGTTGGCCGTGAGCGGGAATCGAACTCGGGTCGCCGGGTTCGTAGCGATGGCACGCTAACCGCTGCACTGCTGCTCGCCACGGGGGAGGCCAATACAAAGACAAAGATCCCCCGTATAGCCTTAACAGACTGTAGGGGCAAGTGCTGTTAGCGAGCACCTATGAAGGCCGGCACGGCACACGAGGAAGTGGGTGGCCAGCACCACGCCCAGCCGCCTTTGTCTCCCTAGTGACGATGTTTACACATCGCACCAGGTACTCATTTTAGGCTGAGTCGACCTAGGGGAGTCCCGGGACCGGTTCAGATAAATCGTCACCGGTGTTGGCCGTGAGCGGGAATCGAACCCGGGTCGCCAGGTTCACAGCGCAGCGCGCTAACCGCTACACCAATACAGACACACACACACACAGACATTTACCCACACCCACACAACTCACTCCAGGCAGGCATGCCACCTGCCAGGCATTCTGTCGGGGATACCAAGCTAGCAGACTCCAGAAGCGACGCCCGACTTTGCAAACATTCAATGCCAGCAGGGAGAGGGGGACTAGGTGTTGCGGGGGTGTGGAGATGGATGAGGAAGGTGGTGGGTAGGGGGGGGCTGGCTGCCCATTGGTGTCGGGTAGGTGGGAGGAAGTGGCAATTAGTCCATGCATATGCGAGAATGTTTCGTTCGTGAATCGCAAAATCCTGAACCTGTCGCAGTTGTGCGATGTTTTTTTTCTTCCCGGTTGTTGTTTGGTGAAAGCCCCTTAAGTTGAACTGCCGAAAACGAACTTTAAGCCCAGATTAAGGACGCCGCGGTGGCGAGATGTTAACTACCTCGCCTGGTATGCAGGAGGGTGGTGGGTTCGATCCAGACCCTGACGCCTGCTGTATATTTGGCGTTTGCATGTCCCTCTCTCCGTGGTCGCATGGCTTTTTTTTTACGGGTCCTCCGGTTTTTCCTTCCACAATTAGAATGAACGTGCGCTTCGGGTATTTGGTTGCTATAAATGTATAAGTGATAAGCCACTTCGTTGGGCTATCATTTGTGGCGTTACCTGGTAAAATCAAACATCGTTTTTAGTTGTAAGATTCCCAGCACACGGAGCGAAACTCCGTCCATCACGCCGAACAACGATCGGTGCGTCACCTGAAAACTGATCAGAAATAAACCTGGAATATGTCCTATCGGCCATGGTTGGAGTTATTTCTCAGGCAGCGAAATGGCTCGCGACGGAGCAATGCGTCTCAGAAACACATTTTGGAAACTGGGCCGTGAGCGCCATGTACACTGCGTTCAATTACACCGTGGCACACGCCTTTGTCTCGGAGGAATGGTTGGTAAGCTAAAGAGGAGCAGCAGGAGTAATAACAAAAACAAAAATCATAGGGCCGAGTAGAGAGCCGATTTAATGGTGCCAACAAACAATTCAAGGGGGTGATGATTTTAGACAGCCGAGAGTAATTCTTCTTGAGTGCTTCCAATTGGGGTTGAATGGCCTGGCCAGAGAAGTTATTGAGTGCACCAAAATTCCAGGTTTGTGCATTTTTTATTTGCTGGCATAGGGGAGAACGTCACCACATTTTTGCACGGTGGACGAATAATTATTTGTAATATATTGCTCTGTTTGTGATATTTCATCGCTTTTGTTCTTATTGTACGGTATTTTTACAAGTATAAAAATAGTTTTTTTTAAAGTATTTTGCTGTTATGTAAAACAAAACACAATAACAACTTTATTGCATGGTATTTTTCATACGATTAAATAGGTTTGAAACGTCTTTTTTTCTTCTTCTTCAACTTAAGCGTAACAACTTTATATTTCTGGGTTTGCCTGTTAAATCAAAGCCAAGCTTCGTTAGCTTAAGTGAAACCAGAATTCGAGTATAACTGCGGCAGAGCCCTGCGTTCCCATTAGCAAAGGTTCCCACATTCCTCAGACAGCCTCGGGGTCTCTTGATCTGAATCACATTAAATTTCATTTGAACATTGGCAATTAATTCATTTTCGCGGACGGGGGACGGCACGGCACAGATGTTTGCAGGTACTTTAGGTGAAATCGCCCCTATGCACGTTATGGATGTTGAACTAATTTCGCACCGCATCGTAGCCAACCGCGCTAATCGCCCCTAACTAGTTGAGACACGAAGACGCGAACACCACCGGCCCGTTCATTATACAGACTCTGTGCATCAAGTGAATGGAAATGAGCCAGCGCAAGTGATCGCCATTAAACGTGTCCAGTGCATTTTATTGGTTGATATTTTTCACGTTTTCCCTACATTGGCAACACCTGAAATGAGTATACAGAACTCACAACGCCCGTGGTTTTTTTGCATCATGTTGCGAAATGTAAATTAAGTGCAGCCTTGCAGCCTCTTGGAATGACGCGTATGACATTGGACGTAAAAACACATCCAGACACGCACGTTTAAAAGGCACAAACACAACAACAACAAAAAATCACCCAATAAGTAAATCCTCGCTGGCATATACCACAATGAAAATATGCACAATGCGCGTGATTTAAACCACCATCCCTGCCCGCCCCTCCTAAAAAAAAGAAATTCGTCGACATTTCTTCTTTTAAAAGTTTTTTTTTGGAAATACCGTCTCGGCCAAACATTCTCAACCCACACTCAGCCGTCGCAACGGGAGGGCCGACCCCCCCCCCCCCCGTTGGAAAACATTTTTCGGCGGCTCGAAACGCAAAACACGGGCGTGCTTGTGCGTGCTGTGGGCCCCACGACCGCCCCCGCCCCCTCCTCCCCCTCCCCCGTACGAGAGACCTGGCCCCCACCATCTCTCATCCCAACCTGACCGGTCGTATTCAAAGTTCAAAGTTCATTTATTAGGAATAGCCCTGTGAGCCATTCGGCTCTTGAATCGGGTGCAATCGCAACAAACAAAAAAAACAAAAACATGAACAAGAAAACATCTTAAAGTGACTATGCGCAAACAGAAAATCCAAGAAAAGACAGCAAAATATTGCAGGAAAAAAATCACCGTACACCAACCCTGTGTGCAAATATCCCAGTGAGATGCAAGTCAAACAACAACAACCACAAGACAACTTAGATTAAGGCCATCAGTCTAACTCTGTACTACAACAAACAAACATGGCCAAACTAAAAAACGTTTCGTATTGCGAGCCCCCTCTCCCCCGCCAGCTCCCCGCCCCCCCCCCCCAGCGAGTTCGTACATTCAACATGACCTCACACGGCAGCAGCGGCAACACACAGGGGAGGCGGAGGTGGTGGGTGGCTGGTGGATTTGTGTGTGTGGGGGGGGGGGGGCCTCGTGCATTCCTTTTGTTCCACCAGCGTGTTCCTACTCATGCCCAGAGAGATTTGACGGGCCGTCAGACAGTACAAAATTCCTAGCGGTCAATAGCCCAGAGCTTTAGAGGCAGCCATCTCTCGCCCGCCATCGCCTGGCTCACTACATCCTCTACCCTCTCGCTCCGGCATGCCCCCGGTCAATTATTATTATTATTTTTTAAAGCAAAAGAGTGCATTACTGTACTGCAAAGACACACGGATAATTCATCGGCGGTGGTGTGTTTTTGTTTTTGGGTTTTTTCGCGCCGCGTCTGCAGGAGCCAGCGCAGTGGGGGGGGGGGGGGGGGGGGGGAGTTCAGACCGCGCTCGAGGAGAAGGAAGATGGACGCGTCCAGGTAACGCTTCGGCTCTCGCTCCACCCCCGGTTTAATCACTTCCAGCCATAACAGCGGCGGCGTGATAAGGTGTCGGCTCCTGCCGCCGTCGCCCTGCAGCTCATTTCAAAATCGGAAACATGGCACAGCGGGGGGCGCGCTTTTGCCCCGACGCCAGCACTGTTTAGAGCGAAAGAAATTATTCATATAAACACGGCCCTTCATTTTCACAGTATGTGCTATGAATAAGAAGGGTTATTGCCCGAAACGTCACCGATTATAAAAATGTTCTCCTTTCTTGGCCACAGTGGTATTGACGAATGTCTTGAGTTTGTTGTTCTTGTTCAGCTTATTTGTGCTTCTGCATCACTGCCAATGCAGCGTCGCCAACGTATTTGTTTAATATCAAGTGCACATGTGACCGCTGCTTTGCGAGAGGTTGACAATTGTCATTCTAAAGACAGCGTGGCCCCTACCGTGGGAACCTGGAGTTCCCACTCGTTGTGGCCCATCAAAATGAAGGCCACTCCCATAGTAATAGGTTTTTACCCTTTCAACTGGTACAAAAACTGACACCTTTATACCAGTTGAAAGGGTAAAAACCTATTACTATATTTTACCACTGGTAAAGGAAGTCTCATAGTGTAAATGCCACTCCCATACTCATGAGGATGCAGGCACTTTGAGCGCAGGTAAGTACAAGAAAATGCCAGATTCCAGCGGTCACATCGCTACCGGACATCTGTGAACGAGTGCTTCACAGCTCATCAGATTCCTGCAGTATAAAACGAAGATTCTGATGAAGGTTTTCCTGCAAAACGATGCACATCTAAACTGTCACGGTGATACATCTCATGCCACGCATCGGACATTTATATTTTCAGCCCTCGTTATTTGATATCATAAATTTGATCTTCCATTGCGTACATTTGCCGACAGCCTCTTTCAGTGACCTACACATTTCCAACACGCTTCAACAAAGATGTTTTATATTTTTCCACAAAATACTGTAGGATTTCTACGTGTGATTTTGTTTATGGAAACAAGCCTGCATTGCATGAGCCAAATAGAATTCCATTACATATAAAGAAATAAATAAATATATTTAAATATTCAGTTTACGTAGTTAACAAACACAGAATTGCTTTGAGACACATTTAGAAAGTGCCAAGGGATACAATTAAATGTTACCACAGCTAAGCAGCCTCAGCCCACTCACCAGTAACTGCACTAAATTCAGTCCCGCACCTAAATGTGTCTCTGCGAAGGAAATATCGATTTGCCCTGCGACAAATAGGACTCGAATGTACAGAACGAGTGGGTATGTGCTGCCTCTGCTGGGTGCACAAGATGTGACGACTCGAAGGTAGTTCTGTGATATCCACTTACACGGGGCCCACTCTCTCACACGAAGGATTGCAACTGCTCTGCGAGAGGTCTTGAATGGTAACGATGCCGAAAGCACAATCGGGACCAATGAACGAATGTTACCAGAGTGGTCGTTCGCAACAAACTATTTAGGTGGCACAGTCTTCACCGGGCTCAATTTGCAATTTGAGATTCTTGCTCAGGGGTTCACTCGGCCCACCATCATCTGCTGTGGTTGATAAAATTAGTACTAAGTTGCAAGAACTCAACTTTGGTTGTCCTATTATAATGTGGCTCACTCCTGCCATCGAAATGTGGAATTTCTAGCACTCACACAGGGCTTCAAACAGGAGACACGTCCCTCTTCCAAGCTTTTTTGAGCGGGAAGCTACACTGAATAACAATGATAACAACAACAACAGAGAGACAAATACAAAATTATCTGCGCTCTACATATAACTGAAACGTGTTGCGCGCTTTCAGGAATTCTTCTTCAGGAGCCACTCATTGATATTCAGGGGCGATTAAAACACAGCGTAGCAGCTGGTGCGCATCCTATTGAATGAGGACACACGCACAGACACACACGCACGCACGCACAACAAAGACAAAGATCCCCCGTGTAGCCTTAACAGACTGTAGGGGCAAGTGCTGTTAGCGAGCACCTATGAAGGCCGGAACGGTACACGAGGGGGTGGGTGGCCAGCACCACGCCCTACCGCCTTTGTCTCCCCAGTGGCGATGTTTACACACCGCACCAGGTACTCATTTAAGGCTGAGTCGACCTAGGGGAGGCCCAGGACCTGTTCAGATAATCGTCACTGGTGTTGGCCGTGAGCGGGAATCGAACCCGGGTCGTCAGGTTCATAGCGCAGCGCGCTAACCGCTACACTACCGCTCCCCTACGCACACACGCACGCACACACGCACACGCACGCACGCGCTCACAAACGTTGTCTTTCGGTGGGACCGGGCCAGCCCGTGGGATCCTGGCCAAGCCCGCCACGAAGTGCACGACTTGGGCCACCTGTTCAGTGCCGGCTGCTGTGAGCAGCAGGCGTAGAGCCGAGCGGGGGAGCACGCGTCTGCACTTGGGATGCTAATAGGACTTGCGGAGGCGGCGGGCGGGCGGGCCGGGGGGGGAGATAGAAACACCCCACCCACCAGCCAACTCGCCCGGCCGCCCACCGTCCCACCAGCCAACGCACCGAAACCAACCCCAACCACCCCAACCCCGAACCCAACATTCGGCCCTCGTGCGAGGAAAACAAAACCAAAATAAAACACGCACACGCGCGCGCGCGCACAAAGACGCTCGCTGCCACGTGAATGCCCCCCCCCCTCTCTCTCACAGGGCCCTCCCACCATTTACATAGCACCATTAAACAAATTGCCGGTTTTCAAAACTGCGGCAGACTGCGGCGTTTAGGGGCGAGCTCTCCAACAGAGCGCCGTCTAATGATCGCGGGGAGGGGGCGGCGGGTGGAGGAGTGGGGGGGCACGGCACAAAGGGGCTCATTGTTGCACGCGCTGGCATGTCGGGGAAGGCTCTTTCCCGCGAGTGACAATCGAGCACCCAATGGGGGGTTTCGGAGATCGCTTCGGGCAGTAAGAGTCGTGGTTCTTACTTGCGAACGCACGCTGTGCGCGGGTTTCCCCCCCTCTATCTCTCTCTATCTATCTCGAAATTTTCTCAAATGGTTTTGTTTAATTTAGCTTGTTTCACAACTTTGGCCCATATTCAGATGTTCTTATTTTGAAAAAAAAGTTTAATTTAATGATAATATCATTGGCAATGTAATGGTATCGATTTAAAGCTTTCGTGACTGCAGGGATTCATCTTCTTGGTTCTTTCGGTAAAGTCACGTAGAAAGGAAATAATAAAATAATAAAAATAAAACATAATAAAATAATTCTCACGACGTTTCGGCCACAACACAAGCAGCCGTCCTCAGGTGAAGAACATGTCTGTCGAGAAGACAGCGTCTGAATTTATTATGTTTTATTATTATTTTATTATTATTTCCCTTCTACGTGACTTTACCGAAAGAACCAAGAAGATGAATGTAATGGTAATAATGATGAAAAGAACGTCCGTTGGCGTATTTTGGAAGGAAACAAATCCATTGTTTATTGCGTAAAGACAAAGTCATAACCACATAGGTTATAACAATAAAATCACAGTTTTGGATGGAGGCCTTCCCATTACTTTTTTGTCACAGTGGTTGATTGACCATACTTCACCACACTGATCAGTACAGGTTAGTGAAGGGTGGAGGTGGGGTAACCACCCAGCACCGCTTAAAATATTTCCTGCCACTGATGTCAACCGTGGCTTGATTCTGAACATGTTAAAAACAATGACAATTTAAATCTGAACCTGGCTTGGTCTTCCTTGAGGTTCACAGGGTTGATAGGCCAGTGCGCTAACTATTGCACCATCGCTAAATATACCACCAGCGATGATGTTATTTGCTCCGGATTACTTTTTCCAATTTAAATACTTTAAGGCTAAATCTGCTAATGGTAATGCAAATCCTGTTTAAATACATTGTGTGTCTGCTAACAGTTTGTTTTACCTCTCAAGCAAATGTGAAGAGTTAATGTTGAATCGGCAGGACGTAAAAAAAAATCCCAAACTTTGCCAAAGTTAAACTGTATACTATGAATCAGTATAAACAAAATGTAAATATAATTTGATTGCCCGTTTAGCCATATTGACTATTGGTACAAATGCTGTGAGAAGCGATTTAGACCAATGCAGCATATGTAACTAAGCTACCAAGCCCCGCTATCTTTGTCACCCCAATATGAATGTTCATACAAAGCACCAGATACTAATTTAAGGCTGAGTGAACCTCGAGGAAGGCCAGGCGAGGTTCAGATTGTAATTGTCATTGTTTTTAACATGGGCAGGAATCAGACCCAGGGCAGAAATCAAACCCAGGTTGGCAGTGGCAAGGCGTAGTGCAAATCCCACTACGACACCACACTGCCTATAAGACAAAGATCCCCCATATAGCCTTAACAGACTCTTGGGGCAAGTGTTGTTTGTGAGCACCTATGACGGGTCAGCATTGCACACGAGTGAGTGGGTGGCCAGGACCGCGCACAGCCACCTTTGTCTCCCCAGTGCCAATGTTTACACAGGTACTCATTTAAGGCTGAGTCAACCTAGGAGAGGCCCAGCACTGGACCAGATATTTGTCGCCGATGTTGGCCATGAGCGGGAATCAAACTCGAGGTCGCTGGGTTCGTGGTGGAGCGTGCTAATCGCTGCGCCACCGCTCCCCATAATCTGCCTCTATGCACACGCAACACGGACACGCATAAACATATGTCCATAGATAATATCCAGCTGGAGTGGCAAACTGATTGGTTTAACCCTATGTGAAATTTGCACTTTCATGCCGATCAACAAACACACAGTACCCTACCAAATGCAAGACTGTCCAATTAAATACAAAATAAGGGAAATAAACAGCCACAATTAATACAAGTTTTTTTATACCTCCTTAATTATTGAAATGTATGCCTGCGTACCACCGTAAAGTGTGTTTGTTTATCGGTACAATAGATGAATTCTATGGGAGTGACCTTAGAGGCAGTGATGTCACGGTTCCTAACAGCTGCGGGGCATTTTGACCCCTCAGCCCCTCCCCTCCCGCCTCTGTGCGACCTCCTAACACCTGACCCCCCCCCCACCCAACCAGCGAGACACATGGCACGCGCAGGCCTCAAAATCAAAAGCCAATGTCATATGCAAGGAGGTAGCGGGATGAGGGTCATCTCCCTTGGCCATATGGTGGGCAAATTACTTTCTAATCCATCCTCGATGGAGTACTTGTGAGAGCTAACAACACACACACACACAAAAAAATCCGTTTTAAACCCTGCTAAGTATAGCAACTTATCACACCACGGCTGTGGATATGGGGCACAATAGCAAGCCGTGAGATATACCAGAAGAACTAGTTAATACGGTGTTCCTCTATGCGGAGATTATGTATGAACGTAAGTAAGTCTGTGTTAATGTGCGCATGTAAAAACGACGTATGGTGTGGTTTCTATGTGCATGAAGCCTTACACACGTTTACTTATTCATATTTGTATGCATGCATGTGTGTGTGTGTGTGAAAACTACATTTGATGTGTATGTTAAACTTATTTCAAACCATACATAGCCAACCGTGCTAACTGTAGGTGCAGGGAAGGACATTATCACATATACACATGTGATTATGATTGTTTTTTTAAGATTCGTCATTTAACGCTGCTGTATAACAGAACAATGCTAGGAGGGTGACATTTTGCCAATGGTCCTGTAGCTCTACATAATGTTTGTTTCCATCACGAATTAAAATATTCAGAAGGGGGACCAATGTTAAACAAATATTGGGTCGTGCTTCCAAATAAATCCTACCCCTTGTTTTTTCTTCTCTCACAAATAATCTTTCCTCGCATGTAAGTCTATGTCGACGCATTTTCAACCAAAACTGCATCCTAACACCATTCGCTCAACATGCGTGCACCTCCCAATGGACCATACGCCAAGTGACGTGTTGAACGGTGAACGTCTGTTGTTTTGTCATTGGCATTTGTCCCTGCGCACCACCATTCACTTTACATGCAGTTCTGTGTTTGTACAAACGTGTGAGTACGTTCGGCAAACATCCAAGTATAGGATCACAGAGCTTGGCATTTTTTTTGGTGCCGGTTCTGGCCGCCTACTCGAACCACATGTGAGCCTCCCGTGTGTAAAATCTGCGCGAGATGCAATTTGCACGAACGGCGTTGTATACATTATTATTATTGTTTATTCCTCTTAATTTCATTCTTTATATCATGGTCCGTCTTCAATAACGGTCCCAGGCACAATGACTCCCATGTGTGGGTTAAAGGACAGCCGGGTGGGCGAGAGGCGAATGAGGACTGGTTGGAGCGCTTTGGAAATCTGAACTTGATCATGAAAATAAAACTCGCCAATGTGCACTACCTGCTGCCAAGTACGGTTCAGTGGCGTGGACACCGACAAAGACAATTGTCCACGCAAAGCAGCGTCGGAGAGAGGTGCACGCTTGGAATTAGACGGATATCAGGGCAAGGTTAGAGACATCGTATTGAATACCAAGGAAAGTGAGAGAGTGACGGAGAGGACGAGTGGCGAAAGAGGCACGATGATGATGGTCGATGATTGCGACGGATCGCAAGGTGGCCGCGAAAGGAGGGGACACACACTGAACTTAACAAACTTTTTATTTTATTTTACCCAGGTAAGGCCCACTGAGCTCTATAGCTATTTTTTTCAGAAGCGTTCTGCCCAACAATGAAAGCTCAACGAGGTGGTGTATCATGTGAAAATGTGTAGCGGCAAAAAATACTTGAAAATGTGCAGGGAAAAATCCGCAGGACCCGGAGAAAAATCCACGCGACCACGGGGAGAACACGCAAGCTCCAAAACATACAGCAGGCGTCAGAGTCGGGCTCGAACCCACGACCTCCTGCGTACCAGGCGAGAGAGTGAACATCTCACCACGTGGCGCCCGCACAGCGAGAGAACGCCTGCTGTGCGGAGATGGAGCGGCCCGATCGGCTGGTGTGCAGAAGCTCGAATGATTGTGGCTATTGCGAGACCACGAGGGATAGCGATTGCTTGAGGAGGCCTTCATACAGCAGTGGATAGGCCACGATTTACGCAGAGTATGGTAAGTAATTGAATAGACACGGATTGCATATTGTCAATGTTCACATCATGAGCCGTTATCTATCCACTGCTGGATTTGTGTGGCGATACAGGATGTGGCGGGCATTTCCTTTCAAATATATTTCAGATGAATATGAAAACATCATTAATGAAATAACAATAACAAAACTAAAAATGCACGAAAAGAGAAGTGCGTGCCAATTTAATTAATCAACAGAATTAATGAATAAATGCCTTGAAGCAAAATGTATCGTGTGAAATTGTTGTTGTGATAAACATGGTACAAAGGAAAGTTCCGTAATAACGTATTTAACGCGTTCTCGCGTCGTGAACAAATAAATGAGCTTGTGTTAACCCTGAAGTGCGGCGTTTATTTGGCTGTTTTTCTGACACTTCACCACTGCCAATGCAGTAGCCACATTTTTGCTCAGCATCGCATTAATTAACCCTCTGACTTGTGAATCACATTACAACGTCATAAAAAAACATAACCACAAACAAAAACAACAAAAAACACAGCATTTTATTTATTTAGTTATAATTTAACTAAATTTTTTTCCACGTGAAGAATTTTCTATATATCAGTTTAAGAACGGTATTAGAATCCTATTTCCAGTTTTTTTTAAATCTCGGTCGTATGATCCGCGGCTTAAATACGTTAACAGCACTGGCTTCGATAGAAGAATGGAAAAAAAGCAGCTCGTACACAAGAAAGCAAAAGCACGTTCAACAGAACGTACGGTTCCAACTCAGTTCTCATATTCTTTGTCATCTGCTAATTCGGCTAGAAGGAACACCCACTCCCCCTTCACGTTTTATGGCCACAAGTGGCTCTAACAAAGATACATCTGTCTACTCCTTTGAAACTTTTGTCTTTTGTTGCAAACAAAAAAAATGTGTACGCGTTTATTTATTTATTTGTTTCCCCCCTCCCTCCTCCTCCTCCCCCTTCATCTTCCTCTCAGACTCATAAGCAGCAAGTGGCGCGTCATGCTGCCTTGCATTGGAACAGGCGTCCCAAAATGAGATTTTTTTTTAATGATTTGAGGATGGCCTCCACTGGAGCTGGTGGCTCATTCTCGAGACATCTGTCGATTGAAACCTGGCCAGTCCTCCCGGGCAACTTTTGTTGACGCTTCCCATCGTGATCTCTTGAAGTGTCCAGTTACGTCACCGTTACGTGGCCAGACACGATATTCCACGAAAAGTTGTTTCATTTGCAGTTGGATAGGTATAAAACTAATTATGCCGGTATTGTTTTTTGTTTGTTTTAAAGAGGAAGAAACTTAGCTCACTTGATGCAGCTAATTCGGCTGTGACGGTCCCACCTGATGACGGAGACTTGTGTTGCCTCCGAAACGTCGTGATTTTTATTTCATTTTATTTTCATTAATTTTGATGTTTTACCTACGTGACTTTACCGGAAAAAACCTAAGAATATCAAGGCAGGTGTTTTTGCTGTCTTACTTGAAACTGAGAACACGAGTCTTCTTTGAAGATATTATTTGAATAACTACCGACCACTATCAAAATGAGGGGAAGCCTTTAAATCCCACAGACAGATTGAGACAGGATGTGGTGCATTATTTATTAGCTACACGTCAGCACGGATCCATGTTGGCTTAAAACCTTATGCGCACATTTAAACGTGATCATCCTGATCGGTCCAATTTTTTTTTGCATCAGGTGTTTTCAATATCACTAAACTCTGGTTGATTACTGCTATTGTAAACCCACAACAATTGTAAATGTTGTGGGGTTTACTCTCCAACACAACGGCATGCTCAACTAGTAACTAATTGGCACATTTTGTTTTTATGACAAACCTTACTAATTGGCTGTGTCGGGTGGTGGTGGTGGGTTTGACGACACATTGATATTTACGCGATCTAACCCCAAACAACTCTATTATGTGATCGTCTCTTTGTTCCAATTTTTAATTAACCTTATGCAAGTCAAGATACATATTTAAGTTAGTCTAGTATGCCCTCATTTGTGCTGTTTGTTGCTGGCTGCTTGGTACGTTGAGACTTTTTGAGCCTGGGCTTAGCCAACATTATAACAGAACCAAAAAAATGTAAATATTAAATTTCAAAACAACCATTGTAGTTTGAGAGAAAAAAATAGGGGCCATTAGAATATATATAGTTTTTACAATGTTGGTTTCAGGCAACATCACGTGCGATTGTACATTTAAAAAACGGTTTAAATATAAATGTGTTCCTGTATCATTTAGTTTATTTGCATGTTTCAAAGTCCAAACAGCGCCTTCTAAATTACGACAACCCCCCCCCCCCCCCACTTAAGAAACGTTTTTGTTACAATGTCATTAAAGCCTCTGCCACTTTTAGACAAATTACACGTGGTTTAGTTAAGTCAAAGCAAAACCACAAATGCATCTTTAGAATTTCCACCTCCGCCCCTCCCGCCCCTGCCGCCTCCCCCGCTTTTGAGAGTAAAATTACCAGCTGGCAATGAGGGCCGCAATAAATTCATAGCGGCTCGCCCCAAAAAGATGTTCAATTAGGGTAACGTTTATGCATGAGTGGTCACATGCTGTCGAACAGATGAGAATGTCGAGTGCCATTCACATGCTAAGCGGCGGGTGACCACGCACAGGCACAGTGTTGACTTTGACACAAAACAAGCGGAGCACGCGCGCGCGTGCGGAGCAAGAAGAGAGAGAGAGAGAAAAAAAAGAATCTGGCAGATGACACTGCACACTGTCATCGTCCTAGAGGCACACTCGCTCGGTGGTTCCATTACAACACTAACCAGGGACAATGGGGGCACACGTGGGAGGCTACGGGAGGAGTTGCGCAAGCGGCCGTCCACTTTGTCCACCCCTGTCCCATTACGCAAACCGTCTGGGGGTCGGTCAGGGGAGAGGGGGGGGGACACACAATGTTTGTCTGGCCCTACAGCTGGCCACGATCTGCGGGGTCGCAACTTAAACGGTGCCTGCGAGGACAACACTCGGGATTCATTACGACCATCACAGAGCGGCACCGGTTGCACGCCCACCCTACCCCACCCATCCATCCAGCCCGCCCGCCCTGTCGCACCAGCGGCACACGCCGAACTCCCTCTGCGCCACGCGACGCCCGCGGCGTCCGTCACGCACGCGCCAACGTTTCGTGCCCAGCGATGCAAACGCGAGGTCAAACAGAGATTTGTACGGGCCCGCTATGGGCATCGTCCGCACGCGACGCCGCTTTGCAACACGCCCGTTGGACGACGCAAGGTCCAACAATCATTCGTACCGCCCGTTTTTGCAAAATATCGTTAGATTCTTGACGTCTGTGGACGTGCTGGCTCCAGTGCCGGATTAAGCTAGTGCGGGGCCTGTAGCATATGTTAGAAAGGGACCCCTAAATAATAATAAAACCGCATAAATATTAAAATACTAATTTGTAACTTGCACAGTAAAGTTATTGTATTTTTTTTATTTGCTATACAGCGGGATAATACGACAAATCGCTAACATTAAACACCCAGTCGTTCATTAAAGCTGAAGGCGGTATAGTACTATAGTAATAGAGCAAGTGCAGAATCACTGAACCGGAATTGATAGCTTGAAAGCATTTGAAGCGTGGGGCCCTCCTTGAAAGTGCGCGGCCCGTAGCATATGCTACAATTTGCTACGAGGATAATCCAGTCACTGGCTCTGTATGGAACTTCTTTCGCACCGCACGGACGGCTCATTTTTCTAAATATCGTTAGATTTGTAACGTCTATGTACGCGCTGTATGTTGAACATCTTTCGCACCGAGGGGCAGTGGAAGGACAACAACCGACACGCAAAAATCAGTTATGAAGAAATACATTTTCAATCTAAAATTAGTTTTCAATCAATAACGTTTTCTATTTTCTCGATAAAATATTAAGAAATGGCAAAGGTGTAAAAATTAAGGTTGTAAATATATCGATATTGCCTTTGATAAACTTATACAAATATGAGTTTACTTTACAGAAAACACGAGACAACATAAAGACACCATCAAGAGAATACAGCACATTTTCTCTGCTTTTCCTTGCAGAATGAATTACATTTTATATCATTCAGCGTCCTGCTAATTCTAATAAGGATTAATCAATGTTGCATATCTCACAATCTATTAAATGGCCTCAATGAATAAACTTGCCAAAAAGAGCTTTCCAACAATAACTTACATCACCGTCATCGTCATCATAATATTTATACATATTTATTGAATTAACAAATTCGTTATTCATAGTAATTAAAAAATACTACAACAGAGTTGAAAAACTCACAAGCCAGTCGATGGCATAATTCAGATTGTGAACAAAATATCTTTACCGACATTATCCCGCATAATAATAACTACAATAAAAATCATCATCATAATAGTAATTTATTTTTCGATTTAAAGCTTTCGTGACTGCAGGGATTCATCTTCTTGGTTCTTTCGGTAAAGTCACATAGAAGGGAAATAATAAAATAATAACAATAAAACATCATAAAATAATTCTCACGACGTTTCGGCCACAACGCAAGCAGCCGTCCTCAGGTGAAGAACAGGTCTGTCGGAAAGACAGCGTCGTGAGAATTATTTTATTATGTTTTATTGTTATTATTTTATTATTTCCCTTCTACGTGACTTTACCGAAAGAACCAAGAACATCCTGGTAATCTTGCAACTCGTGTTGTCATTTTGACGCTTCATTGCATCTTAGCTGAGCTAGGGGAAAAGCAGGCAAATGTAAATGAAGCAATTCGGTAGATGTCCGTGTGGACGACATACGAGGAGGCATAAGGTCTGGGCGGGAGCGGTTTTCTGAGCATGGCACGCGTCTGTCAGTGATGATCGGGTCAGTGCCACCAATCTCATGCTTCCCCTTTAAAACACTGCGCTCAAAAGGGACCGCAACAGATAAACCCACGTGCTCCCAACGGTCGCGTTGGGAGCACGTGGAAACCCGCCCCCCCCCCCCCCCCCCCCAGTGTTTAAGGCTAAACAAACGGGGCAATGGAAATAAAAATGACGGACGACGAAGGGAAAAAAAAACTTTGCGAATGTGTTCGTTAATCCTATATCGTGCAGCTGTCAAGGAACTTATATAACAAGAACTATTTCATTCCAAAAAGAAAAAAAAATGGGCAATTGCCAAATGCAAACATAATTGTACATATTGTACGTACATACACACAAAGATCCTCCCTACAGCCGTACAGACTTTTGGGGCAAGTGTTGCTAGCCAGTACATATTCACACTGGCATAGTGCACAAGGGAGCTGTGTGGTCAGCACCGTGCCCCAGCCGCATTTGTCTCCCCAGCGCTAATATTTACATATCACACTAGGTACTCGCTTATGGCCGAGTCGACCTAGGGGAGGCCCAGGACCGGTTCAGCTACCATGAACCACTCATGTTAGCCGTGTCTGGGAATAGAACGCAGGAGTTCGTAGCGCATTGCTATAACCATTGTACTACCTTTCATGTGTATATCCATGCATGCACCGTGTATTAATATAAAAGGATTAGAAAAAATAGTTCCTTCAAATATTTTTTTGTACAATTGGAATTTTTATTTTTGAGTTCATGAACAAGAAATTTAGTGTGGGCTATATTTAATTATTATTTTAACACTTATTAGGATTTGGGTCGTGTTACAGTCAAATCATCAGCCTGCTCTTAAAATGTATGTCACAGGGTCATTCATATCAATATTACAGTTGAGGACAAGCTTTTATAATCATGCCCCGAGTCAAGCTAAAACGATTGAAACTATAGCGTTGAAGTGTTACACATCACCAGAGTATTAGATATTGTAATCTACTTATACTTCAGAGTAGACCATTTTCGTAATGTATTAAACATATATTGAAATGTTTGACGCTACATTGGCATTACGGTTAGCACACTGGACTTGCAATCCAGTGGCAGGTGGAACAATGTTCACGTTCATCAATCTCTCTGCCCACCCTGCAGTATAAATGGGTACAATCACGCGAGTGGTGGGATAAAAGTGTGGATACTACAACCCCCTTCCAAGATGTCTGGTCAGCGTGGAAGAGTAGGCCAAATACCCTCTAGTGGGGCTATCTAGAGCTCCCTCTCGCGGAGGCCCTTCTACCATCAGTGGAGTGAGTAAGAAATTGCAGGGTTGCACCTTAGCCTTTTATTGAAAGATTGGCGTGGTGGTGCAGTGGGTAGCGCACTTCGCCACTAACCCGGCATCCTGCGTTGAATTCCCAGCCACGGCTAACATCAGTGGGGAGTGACATCTGAACTGGTCCTGTGGGCCCACTTTCCTTTCAGCAACCCACACTGACCATTGTGATGATGTACAGCCAAACAAATCCCCACGACAGACACAGCATATAGGCATAAGCAGGCCTTCAACAACAACAACAAGTGGATTTCCGAAGCGCTGAGCATTACTTAATCGTATTACTGTAATGTTCGCATGTTATTTTTGCAGACAGTCGTGTGGGTGCAAAAAAAAAGGTTTAACGAAGGAGAAAATAGAGTCCCTGTACATCTGGTCAAAATCATCATGCACACTTTAATACTGTAAGGGATCCATCTACCAATGTGTAACCAGCACTCGTAATAGTTAACAGAATGTGGCGTAAGAATGTCAGTGGCTTGCGTGTCCATTTTACACAACGTGGGATAAACGCGATCATTAATTTCGGCAAGGAAAACTTTAAAACACTTAAGATGATGTAAAGCAGACTGCGGATGGGCGCGGTGCTTTGCTGAATGCTGGCGGCAAGGATGGCCGATAGAAGAGATGGCAGCAAACATTCCCCAACCCCCCCACTCTGCCCCCCAAAAAAAATTGTGGCTCTTTAATTTAATTTATTTTTTTGCTTTCCAAGACTTCTCTTTTTTTCGGGAGAGGGGAAACGGGGTGTTGCATCGCTCAGCTGTCCTCATTAAGATTGGCCCGGGGCCCGAGCAAATCCAACACCTGTCCACGCGACGTCACGTGCCAGGACATCAAACGGTGGAGCGTTCCATCCCGTGGCCCCGCCATGTGCCGCGCAAAAGGCCCCCTCACCACCCCCACCCCCCCTTTGTCCGCCGGCAAAGTGCACTTGAGCAACTCGTTCATGACGCTCTACGCGACGGACACAGGCGGAGACGGGCGGGGGGATTTGTTGGAGAGTCGGGGACGGGGGGGGGGGGGTGCTAGCAGCACAATTCATGAATGAGCCCCCCCACAAATTCCACATCTGTTGCTGTTTGTCATTTGCAGTCCTGTTCTTGTTGGGGGATTTTCTCTCTTTCTCTCTCTCTCTCTTCTGGCTTTCCGCACGAGTGCAGCACACTGCTACGTTGAACATCCCGATTCTTTCACTGAGCGTTGCGCTTTTTTTTCTTCCCCCTCCACCATCTAACGATGAAAGCAAAACTGTGCGTAGTTGACAAGCGCGGTGGACTGTGGCTGTTTTCCCCCTCTCCCCTATCCTACAAGCGAGCTGTTTGTTGCATTAAGAATGAAATGCATGTGCAGTATGTTGAACTTCTTTTGCGCAGTACGTAGCCCGCCGTGCTCATCGGAGGTGCGGACGAAGGACAGCAAACTGAACGCAAGAAGCAGTTAAGAAGAAGTTGGTTTTCGAATTGGAAATGATCTACGTTAGTCAGGGATTAATAGTCACAGCAGAGTAATGCGGATTTTGAGCACTGTTTTGTATTTTCAAGATGTCAAAACAGCATCGGGGAGCACAGCAGCGGTGGTGTAGTGGCCGCCCTTTGACCCCGGAGACCCGACTTCGATCTCCGGCCACGGTTAACGGCAGGGACATCAGTTGTGGGAACCCCTGTTTATCCAAGCCGCAATGACCAGTTTGGTGAAGTATGGTCAAACAACCAACCGTGACCGACATAGCGTGGGGAGACTATTATCTAACAGTGGAATAGCAACGTGCTGTAATTTAAAAATACACGTGTAAATAAACATCACAAAACTGTGACGGTAAAACAGTTAAATGTGTAACAGTTGAATATCCCGTAAAAATGTTTCAAACTTTTAGATTGAATGCCATTTTAAATTTGACCCGCAAATTAAAATGTCGGACTTAAAAACAAATCTATCAAGTTGTCATTATATTGGTTCAAACTATACAGACTGTGTAAAAAAATGCACAAGAGGTCATTAATAAAGTGAATTCGTTTTCATAAAAATGAACATGCGCTAATTGACGTGCAACACACATGTCTGTACATTTTATGAATGTAAAATGAAAACCCGTTTCTAAAGTCTACAGAAGAATAGAGACTAATAGTTTACAAAGACAAAGCAGCCGGTACAAGGATTTTTTTTCTCTCTCTCTCTCTCTCTCCAAAAGAGCTCCAAAATGCTTCGTTAAGTCCAAATCAATTCCCTATCAGGCGTTACGCATTCTAATCGAGACACGCTGTGACAATCACATCCCCGCGTAGTATAGGCGGTGACAGTGTGAATTTAGGGGTCAACCGAGAGGTCAGACAGGACATTGATGGCTCACAGGGTCCCCTGCTGTCTCCGTGTGCCTTTACGTTCCATCAAAATCCAATACCCTCAGTGTAACAAAAAAATTGCCGGGCCCACTCTTTGTGAATGGGAAGAAAAAAAGAAAACCACGCGCGTTAAGCCACACTTAAAAGTAAATTCATCGCGCGAAAATACGGTGGGAAGTTAAAAAAAGTGACTTCAGAAAGAAATCGATTACTGGAACATTGCAGAATATAATCACGGCCGTGTGGGTCATTTGCGCAACCGATTTATACATTAATTCACCGTAGTACATTTGAATCCCAAAGCAGTAGAAACATCCACACATCATGATGATTTGATGACGTGCAGATACATGACGATTATTATCATCGTTTCATGATTTCTGGCGTGATGTGAACTACCTCGCCTGGTATACAGGAGGTCGTGGGTTTGATCCCGACCCTGATGCCTGTATATTTGAAGTTTGCATGTTCTCCCTGTGGTCGAGTGGGGTTTTCTCCGGGTTCCTCTGGTTTGTTCCTCCGTTTACAATCAACGTGCGTTTAGAGTATTTGGCTGCTTAAATTTCCACATGATAAGCCACTTTCGTTGAACTATCATCTGTGGCCAGGCCGCTTCTGAAAAAGAGCTATGTAGCTCAGTAGGCCTTACCTGGTGAAAAAGAAAAGGAATCATTCGTCATAAATAAGTATTCTTGGTTATTTTGGTAAAGTCACGTAGAAGGGAAATAATAAAGTAATAAAAATATAAAACAATAAAAACATTCTCACGACGTTTCGACTGCAACACAAGCAAGCATCATCATCAGGTCTGAAATCCACAGCAATTTTCTTGCAGTCGAAACGTCGTGAGAAATGTTTTATTGTTTTGTGTTGCTGTCGAAACGTCGTGAGAATTTTTTTATTGTTTTATATTTGTATTATTTTATTATTTCCCTTCTACGTGACTTTACCGAAAGAACCAAGAATATGAATCCCCGCAGTCACGAAAGCTTTAAATCAAAACATAAATAAGTAGTTTATTGTATATCCATATTTATTTATCTGTCTACTACGTGCGATGAAACTCAGAGCAGTAGATGAATAACCACAAATCCGTATGAACAAACGAGGCGTGAAACACCCAACTTCTGTTCCACCGTAAATTGTCAGTGATCACAACTGCTCCTCACGAACAGAGGGACATGAGAACATATGCTTGCCCGTTGAGCACCAGGGCTACTTATATTTATTGCCTCTACGTCTCCTACTCTCTGGGGCTTGAAATATGGACCGTGCTGAGCAGGCTACCCAGGAGGGGACGGGGGAGGGGGCATTTGGTGGGGGGGGGGGGGGGGGGGGGAGGCCCGTCCTTGGGTCTGGGTCGCGCTGTGAACTCGCCACGTTCCCTCTGGTTTCAGCCACGAGCAGGAGAGCGTCCTGCAGCGTTATCATCACTGGGTGCCTCAAGCCGGGGATAATATATCCCGGCGATGTTAACTCGCCCCGGCAAGGTGTAGGGCAGCGTTGCGGCCATCGTAGCGAGAGACAATTAAAGCTTCATTTCAATTCTAGATTTGAAGCTTTCGTGATTGCAAGGATTCGTATTCTTAGGTTTTTTCGGTAAAGTCACGTATCTTGGTGATATCTGTCTGCTTATATGTCTGTCTATAGTTTTTCTGGTTCGAATTTTTTGTTGCTATTTCATTTCTACCTGATGATGATTGCTTGTGTTGCAATCGAAACGTCGTGATTTTTATTTTGATTTTATTTTACTTTTATTAATTTTAATTTTTTACCTACGTGACTTTACCGAAAAAAACCCAAGAATATGAATATAATTATAGCTTCGTCCCAGTTGGGGTGTTTTTTTTGCCAATTGCTCTTCCGGGTGTTCTCGAAAGAACCTATTGCTGTACGGTATTTGAAATATATAATAACGCGCAGAGCTGGGAAGATTGGTCAAGTAAGTTGACTAATCGGCAAAAAAATTGTGAAAGATCACTTTTTCTGTGGTCGATTAAATTGGTCCCCTTTTAAACTGGTGTCTACCCCGACATCCCATCATGTGTATTGCCTGCCACGTCACAGACATGGCGTACTAAACAAAAATGGAACAAAACATGTCAATTGCGATAAGAGACAGAGAAGCACACGAGGATCACAGAACTAACACGTAGATTAGAGACGTAATTTTTACCATAGTTTCTTGTTTTGGTGCCATTTCTTAATTTGTTGATTAATTTTTTATTTTTCTCGGGAGTAGGGTTTTTATTTGCTTGCTACGTATGTGTGCGTTGGGCTTTTTTCACGCCGTACGTAGCCAACCGCGCATATATGGGATGTGGTCATTATACATAATTAATGTACAGCGTTGTGCGCTCCTGTTGGCATGAATGACACTATATAAAGTTAAAGTATTATTATTGTTCGGAATGATGAGTGGCCTAGTGCAGGACATACCGCTTAGAGGAGTTGACTGGCTGATGGATGAAGTGGCAACCAGAGTAGGGATCGTACCCGGGAGGACAACGACCGTGGAGATGGAGCGAATTGTCTCACGTGTGAGATGCAATACCGACTGTGGCTTCGTGAGCCTGTGGGGCGTGACGATGACATGGGGAGAACTTCATCCAGATGTGAATGGAGGATGGATGACGATGCTAATTTATAAAATTTTAGCATTGCAAAGATATTAGTTTTTAAATAACATCTGGAGCGGATCTATTAATTTGCACACGTTTTAGTTTCAACAAGTAAATGTCCGTCATTAAATATGTGACGATCCAGCAATGTTGACAAGTATTTCTTCAATGACAAAATGCATAAAAAGTGGCAAAAACGAATGATCTTGCGAATAAAGGAAATGTATAAAACTATAAACGAAAACATGGAACGGCTAACCAGGGAGATGGAACGATTAAATCGGTGCGTGTGCAGGCGCTGGGTAGATTGGGGAGGCAATTTATCCAACAGTGAATTGACCACGGCCGATGACGACGACGATGAAATGAGAATAGTTTAATACGATACTCGTAGGAAACGAGAGTACAGTTTAGTTGTTTCGATTTAAAGCTTTCGTGACTGCAGGGATTCATCTTCTTGGTTCTTTCAGTAAAGTCACGTAGAAGGGAAATAATAAAATAATATTATAGAAGGGAAATAATAAAATAATATTATTTCCCTTCTACGTGACTTTACAAGTAGAAGGGAAATAATAAAATAATATTATTTCCCTTCTACGTGACTTTACCGAAAGAACTAAGAAGATTTGAGTTGTTGTTACGCTACTCATTCGTTTGGCCACAATTGACACAGCTTGCCAATTGCACGGCCTCACCTCCCAGCAACACATGGCCTTCGTGGAGGTTTCGATGTTTACACGAGTCGCGATGCTTTTTGGCGGAGAATAAAGGTCGGGTTGTAGAGGTTTCAAGCGCAAAAAAAACCCTCCCCCATTCGTCGGCGAGCTTGTCATCATGAGCCGTGACACTCGAGCGAAACCATAAAGGTCCCGCTGATCTTTGGCACTCGCGAGGTCACCGTGCGCGGGACACTTGTGGCCGCTGGGCCATCACCGGGGGCTACACTCCATCATGGAACGTCGGGGGGGGGGGCGGGGGGGGGGACTTTGAGACTCACGGGACGCGCCAATACAGGAACGGTGTTGGCACGAAAAGGGGTTCAACACAACGCGTCATTGGGCCGCTGCGTTGCATTGCGCCCGGCGTATTTGGAGCAAAATACATTTCAGAATATGCGCACATACGCACTAACGCACACCTGGTTTACACTTTAAAAGACGCACCCGCAATTTTTTTGCTTGCACATCTCAGGTGGGGGGGGGGGAGGGGGGGGGCGGCGAGTGGGGTGGGGAGGGGGGGGGAAGGTGCATCTTATTTTCCCAAAAAATATGGTACCATAATTGTACAAATCTGAATGGACGCGACTGGCCGATGCGGAAACGAGTTGCCGCTGCTGGGAGCTGTGTGTGTGTGTGTCTGCTGCACAGGAGGTTGCACCTCGGGGCCTCGAGGCGTTTCCCCCCGAACCCTGAGAAGCTGGAGAGGCCTGAAGGGTGCTCGGGCAAGCCACCCCCATTGAGCAGTGAGAGGTCGGGGCAAGTCCGGTGGACGTGCTATTTGAGTTTGCACAATGACCAGCGAGCAGGATGTTATGACACCTGGCCCGTATGGCTCGCCTGGACGGTCACCCTCCACTGCTTTGGGATTCTTAGCATATTTAGCAACTGCTGGGATTCTGCGTGGGAAATGGTTAAATGTCCGTAGTGCCACACCAAACCATGTGCATTAAATAAACCACACGGACGAGAGTAGGGATAAGCCTTTGCAGGGCGCGTGCTTAAATGGACCGACGACCCAAAGTGCCTTACGTCACAACTCATCTCAAGCATTCCGAGCTGTGCCAAGTGTGAGATTTCCAGCAACAAAAAATATTTTTCTGATGCGAAGGTTTAGCTTTACATTTTGACGATGCCGACCCGAGATTGTTTTTTTATACTTTGGCTGCTATAAATTTCCACACGATAAGCCACTTTGCCGAGCTATCGTTTGTGGCCAGGTCGCTTCTGAAAAAGGTCAGTGGTTTTTACCTGGTAAAATAAAAAAAAACAACGTTTCTTTTATTTGCATTTATTTTAGTGATTTGCTAACCTTTCCCATAATTTGCACTACGATCGTGTTTTTTTGTATTGTCCATTGTTGCAACGTTCTGACTCGCCCTTCCTGGACATCTGTGAAGAAAGAGCTTTATAGCTCATCGTATTCCTCCAGTCTAAATAAATATTCTGACTCCGATATAGTCCACTGCTTGCAAATTGCACACGTGTTCTAAAGATCTGCAGCACCTAAAAGGGCACGAATAACAATTTCTGCAAAGCTCCAAAAACACGTCTTTAAAAAAAATTTAACATGGAGGCAAATATCAAAGCTTTTAAAAGGTGCTTCATTCTATACACTTTCACGGAAGGCTACAGATGACTGAGAGCATTTGACATTTTGAAAAGAGAGAGTCCCATCTCGGGCTCTATGCAATGCCGCACAAAATAAAGAAATAAAAGGAGTCTCAGAAATAGAAAGCAGAGATATATAATTTAAATGCCTGAAAGAGGAGGTTGTTTTCTTTGCACACAAACCTAAGAGTGGCAGTGGTGTCATTTTTGCAGCGTTCATTTAAACCACACGTTGTTCATTTATTTAGTTAAATGCCAATTGTGTCCATAACCAACAATATAACAACAATAACAAGGCACATCCCTTCATCATGTCCACTGCTGGATGGCAACCTACCCCACCGTGCGTTGGTCACGGGGCTAGTATCACCTTCGCCTAACCCACACTGGTCGCCGGCGAATTTCTGAAGGAGGTTAAAGCTGAATGCCGATGCGTAGACAAAACTCACGCATTTTCGTGATTGCAGTTGAAGGGTAGATTGTGGTGAGCTGAGCTGAGCTTCGGTTCCCGCAGACGGCTAACGTCAGTGGCAAGCGGTATCATCAAATCCAGTTCTAGGGCCCCCACCCCCCACTTTAACAACTCAAACTGATCAGCGTGGTGAATTATAGTAAAAAAAAACGCGCAACTCCAATGACCGACATGGCATGCCGAGGCTTTCAACCATTGGTGGATTGACAAAGGCTGGCATTTTTGTGAGCGTTAAGGCTAGATTATTAAAACAAATCTATTGCAAATGTGTTTCCTATCAATTGCACCGCACATGCATCCTGAAAGGTCTGCGCTTAAGACTCATTTGGAAGTGCAGCTGCATTATTTCATTTAAACTCACAACTTTTTTTTTTACGTTTATTTACTTTTGCAGAAATGTAGAGACTTGTTTTAATTGTAAAAGCATCGGCTTTGTGTTAAAACTCGCCAATATTGCATGACCACTCTTCCCCGCCAGCGCTGGATGTTTATTTTTTGGTCTCCGATGAGAATACGTTTAGGTCCAATTATTATTTTCATGCACAAAGGCGACATTAACTTCTCTCTCTCTCCCTCTTCTCAAGTGTTTTACAACACGTATCATAGTTTCCCAACGGCCTTGACAAAAGTTTAGACGGAAGCTTGGGGTAATTAACACTGCCCCAGAGGCAGATCTTTGTAATTTAACCTCGTTTGCTTAAAATAATGAATCAAACTGACTTTCTCAAATATGCATAGGTGTGTCATTTATTAAAAAAAAAACATTAACAAAAATATACGAATTGCGTCCCGACACAAAAAAAAATTGCTTTAAGTGCAGGGTGAAAAAGAGACTTAAAAACAACAATCTATCATCTCGTTCCTTAACCGCGGAATGCTTCAGCGATAGATAATTGATGATAATGAACAACAATAAAAGCAGCACCGTTAACAAAAAGGAGGCAACATCAAGAAAGACACTGCACGGCGTGCGTTGTGTCACTGGGCCGAAATGCAACACGTTTACACTTGACACTGCCGCCGTTAAATTTCGATTTAAAGCTTTCGTGACTGCAGGGATTCATCTTCTTGGTTCTTTCGGTAAAGTCACGTAGAAAGGAAATAAAAAATTAAAAAAATTAAACATAATCAAATAATTCTCACGACGTTTCGGCCACAACGCAAGCAGCCGTCCTCTGGTGAAAAACAGGTCTGTCGGAAAGACAGCGTCCGAATGATGCTGCTTGCGTTGTGGCCGAAACGTCGTGAGAATTATTTTATAATGTTTTATTTTTATTATTTTATTATTTCCATTCTACGTGACTTCACCGAAAGAACCAAGAAGAAGAATTCCTGCATAATATTTTATAATGTTTTATTATTTTATTATTTTATTATTTCCCTTCTACGTGACTTTACCGAAAGAACCAAGAAGATGACTCCCTACATAATATTTTATTATGTTTTATTTTTATTATTTTATTATTTCCCTTCTACGTGACTTTACCGAAAGAACCAAGAAGATGACTGCCGCCGTTGTTTGCTATTTGCGGTCTGTGCAGAGGCGGAGAGGAGGGGGGGGGAGAGTAAGGATGTTCCCATTTCCATAAAAATAGAATCGCAATGGAGCTGTAAGTGTTAGGAAAGTCCGATGTGCGGTCAGTCCAGGGATGCGTGGTTTTTTTTTGACCCTAGAAGCAGTCGACTTTAAGTTCATTATCGACGAGGGCCCTTCAAACGAAACAAGTCCACTCCACATTCCTGCGCAGTAGTCAATTATTTGAAGTGATCTGTATTGTTCTTATTTATTTATTTTACTCCCCTCCTCCTTTTTTTTGTGGCTTTTCAATGCAGTTTTTTTTTTTGGCAGAGGGTGGGAAAAGGTGTTGAATAGTTCTGGATTCACGCTCCACTTAACCCTTTCTCCGATAAACGTCTTTTTATTTATTTTCTTGGTTATTTCGGTAAAGTCACATAGAAGGGAAATAATAAAATAATAAAGCTAAGCAATCATCATCAGGTGTGCTTTTCACACCTGATGATGATTGCTTGTGTTGCAATCGAAACGTCGTGAGAATTTAATTGCTTTATTTTTATTATTTCCCTTCTACGTGACTTTACAGAAAGAACCAAGAATATGAATCGCTGCAGTCACGAAAGCTTTAAATGGAAATTTAAATATTTTTATTTGTGTTATTTATTTCTTCGCCTTTCACACATTCGGCTCCTGTTTGGAGAATAACCACGCGCACTCGTGCACAACAACAACATCATCAACGCGAGGCTATTTTCTGCACGACGCATGCCGTTGGGGGGGGGGGGGGGGTGGAGGAGGTTCAAGGTACAGTGCACAGTCCAACACGACGACGAATCTGCAGATCGCCACTTCTGCAGCGTAAAAAACAAGTTAAAATCTACCTCCGTCACAACTTCATTCATCCCGAACTGCTCGCGTGGAGTTTAACGCGAAGACACTTAACACGGTAAACCATTAATGGATGTCTACGGTGGCCGGGGCAGATTTGGAAGTCGTCCACTCACTCGTATTTGCATGCCCCGGTCCTTTCAGCGATCACCCTGGTAGTTTGAAACTCAGCGGTGTGAACGGACGGCAACGCCTCCACAGTCATGCGTCTGGTCAGGGTGGAAGAGTAGGCAAAATACCCACCAGCAGGGGACCTTCAGCCGGCAGTGGCGTGAACAAGCACTTTCAGGGCTGCACCTTAACCCGTTACCTCTTTGCTCATCACGGCGGTATTGCGTGTGCATTGCGGCTCAGCTTCAGTAAAAGTTTCATGATACTAAATGAGGATGACTCCTTCATCCACGCGCATCCTTGGAAGTGTCGCTGCGATCCGTACAGCTTCTACTACTGCCCGGGCTTGGTTGAAGGACCTCAACATTAAACTTTGACACCAATTTAAAAAAGCTGTAGCTTGCCCCACCCCACCACCATCATGCACCATCATGCCATATGAAAGAAGAAGACTTCATACGCCGACAGATCAGGCTGCCTGTGAATGATGATAATGAAATGAGAAATGCATCCCACACAGCTGAAAATGCATGTATTTTAAAAAAAGATTTGCATTTATTTAGCACGTGCAATAAAATGCATTAATAATACACTTTAATTCACTATATTTTTAACGATTTTTAACGAACTACAGTGGTAAACTGTCAGCACATTCAGTGTGAAAGGGATAAAATCAACTGGCGAAACATTGAGAAACGTGTCTTTAGAGTGATTTGGCTGCTATAAATGTTGACATGGTGATACGCCACTTCGTTGAGCTATCATTTGTGGCTTGGTCGCTTCTGAACAAGAGCTATCCAGCTCATTGGGCCTAGACTGGTAAAATAAAAAAATAAATTAGTTTAGTTTAGTTTACATACATTTACTAAGCAATGAAAGAGATCAACATTTCCATCGAGGACATCAACGGTGATGGCAAAGTCAGAAATTTGGCAACGCTTTCAGAGGGCCTCTTTACGGTTTTGAGAGTGCAGATTGTAGAATGGCAGATTTTTACGGTTATATTTAAGTCGTAAATATCTTCAACCCCCGAGCTGAGCCTTTCCTGTAACCTGGTGTAATTTCCCAGCGTGAACACACACACACAAAGTGAACTTCCTCTGCCATAGGCTGAAGTGATATAAACCACCAAGGGAAAAAAAGAAAACCCGGGGGTCTTGGAAACGTGGGAAATGACTTCCAGAAAGTGAGTGCCACAGTGGTCTATCAGTCTTATTTGGAAAACTGATTACGTGAAAAAAAAACCTCTTGTAAAGAATGCACACACACACACACAAAAAACGCGCAGCCAATTTTTTGTTGCATTTTTAAATGAACAAAAAAAATCCCCTGCAAGTTATATTTAAATATAAAAAAGTATACGGTTGCACATGACAGCCATTTTAGCTGATCACCATTTGCTTTCGATGGAGAGCCGACATCGAAAAATCACACAGGAGAGCTGTGTTTGCCTAATTTAGGCAACATAAAATGCCCCGCAAGTTACGTCAACGGGGGCCATTGTGCACGAGCAAAAAAAGGGGGGGGCAAAGGGAGGAAGCCGTGCTCCCTTAAATAAATACGGTGCACACACACACACACAGCTTGAGCAATCAAGGCGCTTTCAAGCCATTCCAACAGGACCATGGGGGAAACCAATGATGAAAGCTAATGAGTTCAGGAAACAGTGGGGGTAAAATGGGAGCGAGTTGTATCATAAAACATGTTCTTGCTCCAAGTCGAACAAGAGGCACATTGAAACATTTAATATTGCCGGGGCATAACAAACAAAGAAAGGTATACGCGGGCCTCCGCGGCACTGCCAGTCGTGATTATCCCCACCTTTGCCACAAATGGGTTCCGCCAACCCGCGCAAAGGCCTCTCGCTGCAGCTCTCCGATCAACTCTTCTGCGCAATTCTCCGAATGTTTCTTTGGCAATGACGGCAGTGCGGTGTTAATTCAGGCAAAAAAAATTAACCCGTAGAAACAAAGTGTTTCACTATAAATCCTTTATATGCGTGGCGGCTAGAGTCCTCTCGTCCTCTGGCTTGAGATGGCTGCCACCTATGGGTCAGATGATTGCCTGCCACCATTAAGCAATTGGTAATTAAATATAATTTATTTTTTCCTAAAAAGTGTAAAATTTTGGATTTTTTTTTACCAAAATAAATTGTCACGCACGACGAGTCTGTGTGCAAAATGTCATCTCGATTGGATCACGGGAAGTGGGTTAAAAAATGACCGAAAGATTTGCACGGTCGTAAGCGCGCAAGCAAGCAAGCAAGTGAACTTAATATAAAGGATTTAAAAAAGCCGACACCACGAAATCGATATATGCGCCTGCGATCTCTTTTGTTTTTGTTTAGGTGGCACGCCAAATTTTTTTATTATATGAGATGGCGAATTTTGGAGGGGGGGGGGGTGTCGGTGGGATTGTTGAGTGTAAACGTGAAAACAATTCGTGCAGACTCGCGAAAGTTTGCTTTGCACAGTGTCCCCCTTCGAAAGTCACGACGCTAATTGGTGTGCTACGTTGCACCGCTCTGAACAGCATATCCCATGGAATCAAGTGGAATACATCAGCGGTAAAGTCAGGTTGACGTGGGGGAAGAGGGGGGCGGGGGGCAAAAAATAATCGGGCACCGCTGAGTTGAAACTAAAATATAAAAACTAATTTACGCGGAGGAGGTATAGAGAATGAAGGCTCAGCTTTTTTTTTTACGCTTTCACGAATCAAGAATTGTTGTGTTCTTACAAGCATCAACTGCTGTGAAAAAAAGTAACGGCCATCCATGCATGGGTCAGAGACAGAGAATAAGAAGAAAATAAAAAAAAGCCACGGCAAGGGACCTGTAAAAACATCATGGAATTCCTGGTCAGCTGAGACGGGATGAACTCTCCAGCCTTGCCATCACTGGAAGCGGTGGACGACGCAGATGTTCGGCCATATCATCGAGGATGCTCCTGCTGTTGTGGAGTGACTCATGTAGTCAGCTGTGGCTGCAGGGTTTTGGTAGTACATGTTGTTTATGTCGTTTATTGTGAAAATTACGTCACAGTTGATATGATCACTGTTTCATTGCTTTTATGGCTTTATCTTGGTGATTTCGAAAAGTGTATTGGTTTAGCCATGTTTGTTTGTTGTAGTACAGAGTTAGACTGATGGCCTTAATCTAAGTTGTCTTGTGGTTGTTGTTGTTTGACTTGCATCCCACTGGGATTTTTTCACACAGCGTTGGTGTACGGTGATTTTTTTCTGCAATATTTTGCTGTCTTTTCTTGGATTTTCGGTTTGCACTCAGTCACATTCACTTTAAGATTTTTTTTGTTCATGTTTTTGTTTTTTGTTTGTTGCGGTTGCACCCGATTCAAGAGCCGAATGGCTCACAGGGCTATACCTAATAAATGAACTTGAACATCGTGGCCTCACCAATTTTTCACCGCAATAAAGATTAATTTGCTCACGTAAGGCATTCGTAAACCCACAATGTAAAACACTAAGCGCTACGTTGAGATGTAACATTCCCGCTGCATTTTTATTTGCGAAGAACTTTTTCTTTGCATCCGCCTGATGACGATTGCTTGCGTTGCGATCGAAACGTCGTGACATTTTTATTTGCAAAGGACTTTTTCTTTGCATCCGCCTGATGACGATTTCTTGCGTTGCGATCGAAACGTCGTGACATTTTTATTTGCAAAAGGACTTTTTCTTTGCATCCGCCTGATGACGATTGCTTGCGTTGCGATCGAAACGTCGTGACATTTTTATTTTGATCTATGTGACTTTACCGAAAGACCCAAAGAATACTATTAATTTTCCCCGTGTGTATATATTTATCCTTATGAATTTCCAACTATATTTGTGCGTGTAATAATGCATGTACGTACAGTGAAGTGGTATATATATATCTAAAGGAGGGATGTAAAAATATCACCTCCCTTAAAATTCAGTTTAATCGTTGCGATTTACGGTTGTAAATGTATCCAAGAAGCAGTTCTTATTTCACATAGTGGTGAATGTAGCAGCCTCAATTGGCATGCGGGCTATGAGGATGCATTGCGTACAATTATGTAACACTAATTGAAAAAAGGCATTGATTCTCGCACACACAATTGGACGCGTGCATTGTTCAGGTTAAACATATTTGTCGAAATTATGCGTTATTATGCAGGCCACATACATTTGCCGATGTGTGAATAGCAACACCAAGGAAACGAAAATATCAAATTTCGGCTAAACTTAGATGAGTAAAAATGTATCCGGTCTTATATTCTCTCAAGTCATTTTACCCAGAAAATACTAAGAGCAAATGCCAGCATAAATGCTTTCAAGCACTCCACTCAATCAAACAAAATATTGTTTATTTTCGTTACTGATTGCAGGGGTTCAAAAACAAAAACAATATGCTTTTACCTGAACTACATTTGCAAAAAAAAACCTGTTTTTTCCCCACTCTACAAACAAACATAATTTTGTCTAAATGTTAGTGCTTCCTCGTATTTCAAATGACCCTTCGTGGAGGTGAAATTGCACACAAAAAAAACCCGGAGTGGTACGAAAAAAAACCCTGATATATTGGAAAGAATTTTCGTGTGCTCAGAGTGAACGCTATCTGAAGTCCTGCACAACACGGTAGAGAATGGCCGCGAAGCGTGTCAGTGTCACCGAATAAGAGGTCAAATAATTCTCAGTCTCGCCAGCAACTAAGCCCAACGGCAGACGTGAACACGCACATGAGCTTCACCTAAACATACATTACGGTGAATTAGCAGCGTGGAGAAAGAGAGAGGCGAGAGGAAGGAGAGAGTGAGAGAGAGAGAAGGCATTTGAAATGCATCTGGGGCTTGTCAAGTCAAACAAGGACGACCAGGCAGTCTGGAATCGCAAGTAACTCTCTGAGTTAATTAGAAAAGAAACTGCTCACGTCGAGCTGCGGATCAGGAAAGTGGAAACAGAGACTGCGGATCAAAGCAGACGCGGCAGCTTGGGGCGATGTGGCCTACGGTGCAATTTGGGGGCCCGTAGGAGAGAGAGAGAAAGACTGAACTTGGGGGAAACCCGAGGCTGTTACAGGTTCGGCTTGCATGGGGAACGCGCCGGCAATTTACACGCGCATTTACAAAAGGTTCAACATGCCAAATGGGCGGTTTAACCCCCTTAAATTCCATTGGTCTGGGTTTCTGCGGTCCTGCGATATTTCACAAGTGTCCGTATCGTTGTACGCTGCTGTTGCGAAGGTTTGATAATAAAAAAAATAATTCAAAAACCGGTGCATTTATTGCTCAAGGACTTGATTTGGAAAGGAAACTTCTTTAATACCTGCCCACCCCCCGACCCCCCCCCCCCCCAAAAAAAAATGTATGAATGACACGCAGTATATACATTTTTAGCTTCACGTAAATGAGCGACGCGCAGAAAGTTCGTAGGAAAAGAATCCCGCGTTTATTTATTGACATATTTATTTACCTGTTTGATTTAATCCTGCGTTGACTGCCCACTAGGTTTATTTTGAAGCGCGACCATCGCATGGAAATAAAAATACCGCATGCACGCGACTTGGAAGCTAAATTACTCAGCACAAGTCTGAGTTCTGTGTGCTCATTTAACGTGCAAAATGTGAACGCATTCTGAGCGCCTCTCTGCGAGACGCAGTAAATACATGAAATTAATCTTCTTGGTTCTTTCGGTAAAGTCACGTAGAAGGGAAGTAATAAAATAATAAAATTAAAACATAATAAAACAATTCTCACGACGTTTCGGCCACAACGCAAGCAGCCGTCATCAGACGCTGTCGCCTCGACAGACCTGGTTTTCACCTGAGGACGGCTGCTTGCGTTGTGGCCGAAACGTCGTGAGAATTGTTTTATTATGTTTTATTTTTTATTATTTTATTACTTCCCTTCTACGTGACTTTTACTGAAAGAACCAAGAAGATGAATCCCTGCAGTCACGAAAGCTTTAAATCGAAATTTACATGAAATTAAATTTATTACATTTTGATTTGTGTAACCGAGAGAGGCCACTTCTTGGCCCATGCCCGGCAGAGCACAATTGCTTCGAATATATTTCAGGACACGTTTTATCGAAAACAAAAAAAGAATGTTTAAAGTCGTGACCTTTTCCCAAATTTCTTTCATTCTTTTTTTCCGGCCCACTGCTCGGTTCGTTCCAGGCGCGCTCAAATGTACCACCACCATCACCACCACCATCACCATCACCCAGCAGTGACGTTGCCTTTGTACCGACAATTCCAGGGGGACGGTGCAAAAAAAAACACAGAGGCGATATGTGAAAGCGAGCTAAGAAGCGTAGCCTCTCAAACGCCAAGCAGATCGTGTGCACTTGCTTCACTCGCTGGGGGCATGGGGAATAACATTGAGAATTACTGACCTGACGCACATGCTTGAACCTGGGACCCAGCCATTAGGCAATTTCCTAATGCATCGAGTCCACCCCCCGAGCCCCAAAATTGAGACAAAGTGTGTAGACAATGGACAAGGGCACTCGACACGGTAAGACGAAGAACGTTCATTGTTAAAGTCGTTTGACTTTTGTTGCTGCGGTACCTATACGCAGCACATTTTAAAATTAGGTCACGTCTAGCATTAGGTCACACATCAAGCATTAGGTCACAAGCTTCATTCTTTGTCAATGTTGTGCGTGTGTTCCCAACTTCTACAACGAAGGGGTGACCACTGATTGAACATTGGGTGGTCTTTTACTCGTTCAATGTGCTCACTTAAGTCGAAGGGCCACTGGCTCTAAATACCATCTCAGCCCCACTCCTAATTTGATAATGATCTATTATCACCCTGCCTACTGGACAGATGTGCTGTCACCTCCCTTAAGGACGTAAAAGATCTCGAGGAAATGTTAAAGAGAACAGGCCTTTGTGTGCGTCCTTCATCTCCATTCCTGCATACAATTCATCATTAACAAATCTAACGTACCATTCAAACACTGCTCTGCTAGCATTCGGCATGCTGGAATTATCTGTCGACAATATAAACCAACAAGTGAAGATACGAATACATTTGGTGATGGTGGTGGTGGTACATCTGAGCGCGCCTGGAACGAACCGAGCAGTGTGCCGAAAAATAAAAGAATGAAGGAAATATGGGAAAAGGTCACGACTTTAAACAAACTCTTTTTGTTTTCGATAAAACGTGTCCTGAAATATATTCGAAGCAATTGTGCTCTGCCGGGCATGGGCCAAGAAGTGACCTTCTTCAGTTACACAATTAAAAATGTAATCAATTAAATTTCATGTATTTACTGTGTCTCGCAGAGAGGCGCTCATAATGCGTTTATATTTTGCACATGAAATGAGCACACAGAACCTAGACTTGTGCCGAGTAATTTAGCTTCCAAGTCGTGTGCATGCGGTATTTACATGCGTCACCATCACCATCATCATCACAATAAGCCGCTGTTTATCCACTGTTGGATTAAAGTCTCCCCAATGCTGTTGTCACTCCTCTTCTTGGTTCTTTCGGTAAAGTCACGTAGAAGGGAAGTAATAAAATAATAAAAATAAAACATAATAAAATAATTCTCACGACGTTTCGGCCACAACGCAAGCAGCCGTCCTCAAGTGAAAACCAGGTCTGTCGAGGCGACAGCGTCTGAATGAAACAGCATCATGCTTGGAACATATATTTAAGCTGGGTTGGAAGGGGGGAAAGGGCTTGGCGTACGTGTTTGAGTTCACTGGCAATGTGTTCCTGGTCGGATATGCATTGGGCTCTATGGTATAGAGTCTTGATGATGGAATTCTTCTGGGATGGATGAAGGTGGGAATCCGGTTTTAGGTAAGCATCCGTATGGGCGGCTTTCCTGTAGACAGAGTGGCTCATTGAACCATCAGGTCTCCTTTTGTCACCCTTACGATGCCACGATCCTGAACACGAGCCGATCTCACCGTTTCATCATCACGGTGGTCATCCTCTCTGGCATCTTCCCCCACCCCCCTTTGTGGCTTCCATTTGGTCACCGGTGTCATCCACAGGCCGTCATCGTCGTCGCAAACGCGACGCATCCTTGCTCACGCCCAGACTGCGTTCCCTCGAAGCCCACATTGATAGATCTAGTGAAGTGTTTGAGAGCCGGTGGAAACATACACCATTGGGACTCCGAATCTCTCTGTCAAGGAAGACTTGGCTTAACACAAGCAGTGTGTTGCGTTATAAGTAACGCTATTAGTGCAACTGGCCTCTATTGCATTATAGTTCACATTGAAGTGAGGCAGTAGCATTGAATTAGCCACATTTGGCATCCGCTTTCGTTGTGCGTAATGAAAGCGGCTTCAATTGTCAGCGCAAAGAATCCAAGGATGACACGGGACTCGATATTGATTGGTCACCTTAATCCAATACATCATTTCGCACTCTCTCGTGTGTCCGGTGTGCGGCCCAGGAAGCCGCTCAAATAGTGGTTGCACATCATTGTAAGCAGACTGACTACGCAACTGGTGCATGCACGATCACGGGTGCACGCTCCCTGCTAACACAGGGCGCATGCACTCGTGACCCGCATTGTGTCTGTGCCATTGCCTGCCACGTTGGGGCCATTGATTCAGCTCTACACGGTCGGATATGTACGGTGCGAAAGAAGTTCAACACACAGTACACATATACAAGTTTCCATACGATTCACTGCCCAGCTAGAGCAAATATTAAATTTTCTTTAAGATGTTAATGGATCCTGTGGTGTTTTTTTTTATATGGGAGCAGTCCATAAATGACGTCACGCACCTGGGGGGGGGGGGTCAGACATTTGTGACGAGGGGAGGGGGGGGGGCAGTTTGAGAAATGTGACGTCACCAACAAAATGCGCAACTTTAAATAAATATAGACAACACGTTCTACTTAATTAAATAGACTTTTTAAATAAATGTTTTACAACATCAGAGTGCAGCGCCACATTAAATACGCACTACAATGACAATAGTTTAAAGCGATTTGAAGCATTTTTTGGGGGGGAGGGGGAGCAGAGCTTTGTGACGTCATATTTGAGGGGGGGTCTGACTTTTGTGACGCCGTGTGACGACGGGGGGGGGGGGGGGGGGGCAAAAATTGTCCAAAATCGCGTGACGTCATTTATGAACGGCCCCATAAGGCATCATTTTAAGTAACATACCAGTGGTTGATTGTGTTCGCAGTTGACGCAGCAGCAGTCCAGTCCGCCTCTGGCTTTCCCATTGCAAGTGATACAATGTACAGGTGGGTGAGAAACTCAAATACGCTGGCAGTAGCTTTATCATCGGTGCTTTCTCGCACAGAGATACCCATAGCCTCACCATGGGTAACCCATACAATCACACATAGACCCATAGCCTCACAGAGTGCCCGTAGCCACAGAGAGACCCATAGCCTTACATGGGTAACCCACAAAATCACACAGAGACCCATATCCTCACAGAGCCCATAGCCTCACAGAGACCCATAGACCCACAGAGACCCATATCCTCACAGAGACCCATAGACTCACAGAGACCCATAGACCCACAGAGACCCAAATCCTCACAGAGACTCATAGACTCACAGAGACCCATAGACCCACAGAGACCCATAGTCTCCCAGAGACCCATAGCCTCACAGAGACCCATAGCCTCACAGAGACCCATAGACTCACTGAGACCCATAGTCTCACAGAGACCCATATCCTCACAGAGACCCATAGCCTCACTGAGACCCATAGACTCACTGAGACCCATAGTCTCACAGAGACCCATATCCTCACAGAGACCCATAGCCTCACAGAGACCCATAGCCTCACAGAGACCCATAGCCTCACAGAGACCCATAGTCTCACAGAGACCCATAGACTCACAGAGACCCATAGTCTCACAGAGACCCATAGTCTCACAGAGACCCATAGCCTCACAGAGCCCATAGACTCACAGAGACCCATAGACTCACAGAGACCCATAGACTCACAGAGACCCATAGTCTCACAGAGACCCATCGACTTACATAGGTACCCCATAAAATCACACAGAGACCCATAGTCTCACAGAGACCCATAGCCTCACAGAGACCCATAGACTCACAGAGACCCATAGCCTCACTGAGACCCATAGACTCACTGAGACCCATAGACTCACAGAGACCCATAGCCTCACAGAGACCCATAGACTCACAGAGACTTATAGACTCACAGAGACTCATAGTCTCACAGAGACCCATAGACTCACAGAAACCCATAGACTCACAGAGACCCATAGTCTCACAGAGACCCATAGCCTCACAGAGACCCATAGCCTCACAGAGACCCATAGACTCACATGGGTAACCTCATTAAAATCACACAGAGACCCATATCCTCACAGAGACCCATAGACTCACAGAGACCCATATCCTCACAGAGACCCATAGCCTCACAGAGCCCATAGCCTCACAGAGACCCATAGCCTCACATGGGTAACCTCATACAAATCTCACAGAGACCCATAGCCTCACATGGGTAACTGCATTAAAATCACACAGAGACCCATATCCTCACAGAGACCCATAGCCTCACAGAGACCCATAGCCTCACATGGGTAACTGCATTAAAATCACATAGAGACCCACTGAAAAACTGGTTTCACCATCAGCGCGTTGTCTCGCAGACGGACGCACGCCCGCATCCCGCACAGCTTCCCCAGAGAGCGTGTCTCACCATCACCACCACCACCAACACATGTTACCTTTGTGTTCCAATTATCAATTAGCCCGTGCGCGCACGCGTTATCGTCTGAGACTGGAAATTCAGACGCGAATCTCGTTGCTTCTTCAACCCGGAGCCACGAACCGCCCGCCCACTGGCGCCTACTGGAAGCTGTTTTACCCCCCCCCACCAACACCCACACTCTTGTCACAAAGTACTCGCCCGCAATATGTCAGGCAGGCATTCACAAATACACTCGGATGCTGTAATGACAGACGGGCAAAGATGTGAGTCGAAAGAGTGCAGGTAAATGTGAAGGTATTGTTGTCGAGAAGAGAAAATGAGTCGACCCAAATAAAATGTAAGTCCCGGGAGGTGATAGAGGTGCAGCCCTGCAACTGCTGGCTCACGTCCCTGATGGCTCAAGGGCCTCCTCCACTAGAGGGAGCTCTACAGAGCTCACCTAGTAGAGGGCATTTGGCCTACTCTTCCACGCGGGTCAGACGTCTTGGAAGAGGCGGGAGTAACCCACACTTTATCCCACCTCACGCGACTTGCACGATTGACTGATTTATTTAAGATGTACGCTGCTGTTTTTAAAAACCTTTCGTAATTTTTTAATTCATTGATCAATTACTGATTTTAAAAGCTCGTCATCGGGCTTCCTAACATAAACTTTTAAACAAATGTTGCCAATTTTTTGTTGCTCTGAATATAAATATGTGACAATAAAATGAAACGGCAGCCTGACCACTGAAGTCACTTGGGTGGCAAGCACGTGATGGAGGGCTCTTTATCATAACGTGAGGCCACCCAGTGGCATTTGTTGAACAGGCCACATCATGATAATTGGTTCTTTACCCTTCTATCTGGCAACAAAACTGACACCTTTTTGCAAGGAGTCATGTTTGCATAGACCGCAATACCTGCAGTCATAATACAAACAAAAGAACATAACTCTGATAATGTGCACTGTCCTTGAAGTTGATTGGTCCACACCCGAGACAGCTTTCCTTAGAGCCTAGTCTCATATGGGTTGGACCAGATGACGCCAAAAGGCGCCTTTTGGCACATTATCAGAGTTATGTTCTTTTGTTTGTATTATGACTGCAGGTATTGCGGTCTATGCAAACATGACTCCTTGCAAAAAGGTGTCAGTTTTGTTGCCAGATAGAAGGGTAAAGAACCAATTATCATATTTTTACTGGCAAATGAGGTCCCCATAGGCCACATCATGCTAATGAGACTCAGCCAAGTCGAATCCACTTGTCAAGGGGTGAAATGTGTCTTCTTGGTTCTTTCGGTAAAGTCACGTAGAAGGGAAGTAACAAAATAATAAAAATAAAACATAATAAAATAATATAATATAATAAAATAATATAATAAAATAATATAATAAAATAATATACTTCCCTTCTACTTGACTTTATCGAAAGAACCAAGAAGATGAATCCCTGCAGTCACGAAAGCTTTAAATCGAAGGGTGAAATGTGATTTCATTTTCGGCAATGAATCGAATTAATTTGCTGCTAATTTACATTTGTTATAATTTATTTACAGCACTCTGTGAATCTGCTGTTGGCTGAAGGTCTTCCCATGCCGCGTCGGTTATGGGGATTGTTTGACCATACTTCACCCCGCTGGTCGGTGAAGTGTACTGTAGCAGAGTTTCAGAATCTTGTTCTGATGTCACTACTCATGTCAGCCATGGTCAGCAATTGAATAAAGGGTTACCATTATTATGGAGACATTTGCGGCTATGTTGCATATCTCTCTGATGTGTTTTCGTGTTGTTGCTGTGTGATGTTAACTACCTCGCCCGGTATACAGGAAGTAGGTCGTGGGTTCGATACCGACCCTGATGATGCCGATATATTTGGAGTTTGTATGTCTCTCCCCCCGTGGATGTATGGGTTTTTCTCCGGGTCCTCCGGTTTTTCCCTCCACATTTAGAAACGTGCTTTTCGAGTATTTGGCTGCTATAAATTGGCACGTGATAAGCCACTTCGTTGAGTTATCATTTGTGGTCAGGTCGCTTCTGAAAAAGAGCCATATAGCTCGGTGAGCCTTACCTGGTAACATAATAAATAGTTTTAGTTTTTTTTATAGTTGTTAGGGCATCATGTCCAACGTTTCGCTGCAAATGTGGACAGAGGAAGATCTTAGAAACTTCCCAAGCAGCGGTGGAGGGCAGTCCCCATCAACGTTCAACGCATTTCCCACACCTCCGATGAGTACGGTTGGCTACGTACGGCGCGAAAGAAGTTCAACATACATCCATACATTACATTTTCTCTGACAAACAGCAATAAAACACCCATGTCCTGGCTCTCATGGAGGGGTTGGGGATGGAGGGAGGAAGGTGAGGTGCAAATGCCCCCCCACTTGCACCTTACTTTGTTCTGCCATTGCGTGCGAGGAGCAAGTCAGGATCACTTCTTGCAAGTCAGTCGCTCAGTCTGAGCATTTCTCATCGCGAAATCTTACCAGTCCAGTCCGTCACGGATGCTCACTCAACGCACGCAGCAGGCACTTTGGAAGAACAATGTTTGAAGTCGCTTGCAAAAAAACACACACACTGGTTCTGGCTCAGGCTCTGGGCATGGACTTCCCCCGAACATGAGCTGGTAACTCGTTCCACGTCGATTTAAAGCTTTCGTGACTGCAGGGATTCATCTTCTTGGTTCTTTCGGTAAAGTCACGTAGAAGGGAAATAATAAAATAATAAAAAGAAAACATGATAAAATCATTCTCACGACGTTTCGACCACAACGCAAGCAGCCGTCCTCAGGTGAAGAACAGGTCTGTCGGAAAGACAGCGTCTGTCGGGAAAACAGCGTCTATCTTTCCGACAGACCTGTTCTTCACCTGAGGACGGCTGCTTGCGTTGTGGCGGAAACGTCGTGAGAATTATTTTATTATGTTTTATTTTATTATTTTATTATTTCTCTTCTACGTGATGACTTCACCGAAAGAACCAAGAAGATCGTTCCACATCGTCGGGCCAGAGATGCCCGAAACTTCGTTGGCCGCATCCGCGCAAAGGGTTTCACACGGACGCCGGGGTGCGCAAACGAACGATGCCAATTTTTGGTTTGCTGCATTGCAACACCGAAGAAGAAGCCGCAGCAGCAGCAGCATCGAGACAACGCGGAGACCAAACGAAGGGCGCTTCGGGAGGATACGCCGGGTCCGGAACCCGGGGTACTGCTGTGTGTATCCATTCTGCTCGAAGGGATGCGTATAAGCTTCACACGGAGAGATAGATAGTCAAGAGAGAGAGAGAAAGAAACAACAAACACAAGGGCAAAGACTCAGTGAGATGACTCCCGCCTCTGATAACCAACACATGTCCAAACAGCTGCCTAGGCCATCCAGTGTAGAAAAATGAGAAAAATTTCTACAGTCGGTGGAGGGGGGGGGGGGTGTTGGCATGTCTGTGCCCACCTTCATGGGAGAGTTGGGTCAGCCGTGCTTGTGCATGTGCGCGCGCGTGCGTGTCCGTCTGTGCGCGTGGGAGGAGCGGTGGTGCAGCGGTTAGCGCTACGCTGCACTACGGACCTGGCCACTCGGGTTCGATTGCCGCTCATGGCCAATACCGCTGACGATTATCTAAACCGGTCCCGGGCTTCCCCCTAGGTCGACTCAGCCTCAAATGAGTACCTGGTGTGGTGTGTCAACATCGACACTTGGGAGACAACGGCGGCCGGGCGTGGTGCTCCCCACACTGCCCCGTGCATGGTTAGTCGCTCATGAACAGTACCTTCCCCAAAAGTCTCTAAATCTATCAGGCTATAAGAGGGATATTTTTGTTTGTATTTAAACTACATTTGTGCGAAGCAATAAACACGCTGCACTATAAACCAGGTAACCTCGGTACAATTCCCAATTATGGATAACATCATCCATAACCGTTATCAGAAATGCTATTTGGTCTTCCCTAGCTCAACTCAGCTTGAAATGAGTACCCAGTTTAATGTGCAGATTATAATCTGCATATCAGCACTGGGAAGACCAAGGAATGTGGGTGAAGTGCTTGCTCACTTCACAACCCCCTCGTGAAATGTGCCGACCTTAATAGGTGCTCACAAACAGCACTTGCCCCAATAGTTTGCATGGCTATACGGGGAGGGGGGGGGCACTTTGTCATTGTGTATACGGCGTGATTGGTCACTTGGGAGACAAAGTTGACCAGGTGTGTTCTTGGCCATGCCGCCTTGTAGAGTATTACAGCGAGCAGGATGTCCCTCGACAGTCCGGCATTGTATGTGCAAGTGGCACGTGTTGTATGTGCAAGTGACACGTGTTGTATGTGCAAGTGACACGTGTTGTATGTGCAAGTGACACGTGTTGTATGTGCAAGTGGCACGTGTTGTATGTGCAAGTGGCACGTGTTGTATGTGCAAGTGGCACGTGTTGTATGTGCAAGTGGCACGTGTTGTATGTGCAAGTGGCACGTGTTGTATGTGCAAGTGGCACGTGTTGTATGTGCAAGTGGCACGTGTTGTATGTGCAAGTGGCACGTGTTGTATGTGCAAGTGGCACGTGTTGTATGTGCAAGTGGCACGTGTTGTATGTGCAAGTGGCACGTGTTGTATGTGCAAGTGGCACGTGTTGTATGTGCAAGTGGCACGTGTTGTATGTGCAAGTGACACGTGTTGTATGTGCAAGTGACACGTGTTGTATGTGCAAGTGACACGTGTTGTATGTGCGAGTGGCACGTGTTGTATGTGCAAGTGGCACGTGTTGTATGTGCAAGTGGCACGTGTTGTATGTGCAAGTGGCACGCGTTGTATGTGCAAGTGGCACGTGTTGTATGTGCAAGTGGCACGTGTTGTATGTGCAAGTGGTGGCACGTGTTGTATGTGCAAGTGGTGGCACGTGTTGTTCCTTCGGCAGATCCGAGCGCTCTCATGAATTAGGGACGTCACGGTGGCTAGGGGATGTTAACTACCTCGCCGGGTATACAGGAGGTCGTCGGTTCGATCCCGACCCTGACGCCTGCTGTATATTTTGGAGTTTAGGTGTTCTCCCCGTGGCCACGTGGATTTTTCTCCGGGGCCTGCGTTTTTTCCCTTTAAATTTAGAAACAACGTGCGCTTCGAGTATTTGGCTGCTATAACTTATCACGTGATAAGCCACTTTGTTGAGCTATCATTTGTGGCCAGGTCGCTTCTGAAAAAGAGCTATATAGCTCAGTGGGCCTTACCTGTTAAAATATTTTTTTATTTCGTTTTAATTTAAATTCCAAATCTGGTCATTGTAGAGATTCAAGTCGGTTTGACACGGCAGCTTTTTCACGTCACTGCTGGCAGAAGGGCTTCCAATAAGGGAGCTATAGAGGGCCCCTCTAGAGAGTATTTGGTCTACTCTTCCATGCTTTTGCCAGATATCTCGGAAGAGGCGAGAGCAACCCACACTTCACCCCGCCACACGCGCCATTGCCAATCGACTACGTTAGCGAAGGTGGCACGGACCAAAAATCATCACCTCCTTGCAAGTTGAGCAATCGTACGCTCACTTAAAACTCAAAGTCGGAACTCAATGGGTGCACAGTGGACACAGAGGCGGTGCCACTCATCGCGGTGGAAATATGTTTTGAATGAGCGGTGGACCAAAAAAAATGGGCCAAGCGAGGGCGATTAATTTGGCCGTGACGTTGAGTGCAAAAGGCTGCTGCTGCTGCTGCTGCCCTGGAGAAAGTCGCTGTGGGTCTCGCGGTGGGATGAGGAAGCCAGCTCGGCAGCCCCCCCCCCCCCCCCTTTGCAGATGAAAAAGGGAGCCCCAACGGTGATTTTGTTTTTGTCCTTCCGCCGCACCTCCGATCAGCACGGTTGGCTACGTGCCGGTGCGAAAGAAGATGGTGTGACGGTTCCACCTGAAGACGGAAGCTTGTGTTGCCTCCGAAACGTCGTGATTTTTATTTTATTTTACTTTCATTAATTTTTATTTTTTGCCTACGTGACTTTACCGAAAAAGCCTAAGAGTATGAATAAGTACGCGTGCACGTGTGTACGCGTGTACGTGTGTACGTGTGTGTACGCGTGTACGCGTGCACGTGTGTACGTGTGCACGTGTGTACGTGTGTACGTGTGCACGTGTGCACGCGTGTACGCGTGTACGCGTGTACGTGTGTACGTGTGTGTACGCGTGTACGTGTGTACGTGTGCACGTGTGTACGTGTGTACGTGTGTACGCGTGTACATGTGTACGCGTGTACGCGTGTACGTGTGTACGTGTGTACGCGTGTACATGTGTACGCGTGTACGCGTGTACGCGTGCACGTGTGTACGTGTGTACGCGTGTACGCGTGTACGTGTGTACGCGTGTACGTGTGTACGCGTGTACATGTGTACGCGTGTACACGTGTACGTGTGTACGTGTGTACGTGTGTACGCGTGTACATGTGTACGCGTGTACGTGTGTACGTGTGTACGCGTGTACGCGTGTACGCGTGTACGTGTGTACGCGTGTACGTGTGTACGCGTGTACGTGTGTACGTGCGCGCAAGAAGTCCAATTGTACGTGCAGACATACGCATTGGTGCGAAAAAAGTTAAACGTACATGCATGCAGACTTACGTACTGTGCGAAAGAAGTTCACCGTACAGACGTACAGAAATATGCACGGTGCGAAAGACGTTCAACATACAGTTATATATATACGGTGCGAAAGATGTTTTTGGCGTACAGGTACATCCATGCAGACAGACATAGGTAAAGTGCGAAATAAGTTCAACGTACGTACATACAGACGTATGGTGCGCATTAAGTTTAATATACAGGTGCATCCATACAGACAGAGAGACATAGGTACGGCGCGAAAGAAGCTCACGTGAATAATGCCGTTTCCACCACGGAGATCGGCAAAGGCATCGCCGGTAATGCGTGGGGGTCGCCCCGTCACACCCGCAGGTGAACGGCGCCCCACGACCGCGTTTTCTCTCTCTCTCGATCTGCCCCACCAGTACTCACGCTGCCAGCGTCTAAAACCAATGTTCCGCCTTTTGGGGGACATCTTCAGGAAACTGGGGGTGTCCTTCTACAACAGCAGCTTCGTATGTGGGGTGGTGCCTTACCTGGCTAACAAGCGCCATGACCGCTGGAAGGTGACACTGACGGCTGCTCTGTGCTGCTTCCAGTGTTCAGAGGCCTGCTTAAGGCGCGGCTCTGGCTAGAGCACGCCATGTACCACACACACGTTGGTGATGTGCACGTCTTCTTCGAACACTGGGGGCCGGAAAAGCCCCTCTCTGCACCAGCGTGGACGGCACCCTCGTGTTCACCTTCTGAAGCGCTCGCTCATCACCGTGGCGCGCACGATGACCACCACCACCACCACACGACTTTTATTTTGTGTTGTGCGCGTCGCATTTAGCGCCACAGCGCGTGGATTGATAGTGTTTATTTGTTTGCTGGTGACTGTATTTCGTATCGGAATCGCCTCCAGTGATGTTGCCGCTGGCAGTAGTAAAAGTTGTTTCAAAGTTCAAAAAGTCTCTCTCTCACCTTATCAGTGCGTGCAGGGAGATTCACTCGCAGCGCCACCGCCTTTTGTTTCAACTTTCATCGCATGAGTTTCAGAGAGGAAGAGCAAAGTAAATAAAACAAATGAAAAACAAACTTTTGCGAAATATTTTTTGTTAAATATATTTAAAGCAACAATTGTCACCATCAAAGCTAAGTTGTGTTCTACCCCAGTGAATGAATTTACAGTTTTGGTAATTTTTTTTCTCGCGAGAATCGGGCGGTGGTGGGGGGGGGGCATGCTGTCATGGTGTAATGGATAGCACACTGCACTTGCAATGCAGAGGTCGCCAGTTCACTCATTGCATCAATGGGAACGTTTCTTAAATCCACCGTCTCTGACCACCCGGCAGTGCACCTCAGTTAGTCGATCGGCAGCTCGCACGTGGTAGTCGAGAGCGTGGGTACCTCCAGCTCTCCCATGATATCTTGCCATTGTGGAAGAGTAGGCCAAACATCCTCTCGAAGGGGGCTCTCTGGAACTTCTAGAGGCCCTTCTGCCAGCATTGATGTGAGAAAGACATTACAGCGCTGTACCTTTGTCTTTAGTGAGACTCACCGTTGAACTCCCAATGTCCAGTTGTTTAAAACAATATAGTGAAACGGTTGAGCAGTTTTCCCATGGATAAGAACGGAGCATACACCAGCACAAAATTATCTTGCGAAAAGCGTTCCATATAAAGGGCCGCTATCTTTTAAAATAATAACACAGAATAACAAAAAATGCAATTAACAAATTGGCAAAACATATTTACAAAGTGCCTACTTTTACCCCCAATTGAAATATGTTATTTGCAAGGAAAACAAATAATCCGCCTGCATCAAAGTGTTTCTGGAAACGCTCCTAGATTTTGAGAAAGATGTTGTTACATTAAAGCCATAGCTGTCCCATTAACCCATTAATGGGAGACCACCTGAGTCGGGAAACAGGGGCCAGATTCAATCGCAGTCCCTGTTCTCTACAGGGTCTGGAAAGGCAACAGGCTGATGGGCTAAACATATTTTAATTACACGTGGAGACACAGAAGTAATTCAATCTAGATTGAAGTTTTCGTGACTGCAGGGATCCATACTCTTTGGTTCTTTCGGTAAAGTCAGGTGGGTAGAAAATAAATTAAATTAAATCACGACGTTTCGGGCGCGGTTATTGTCCCACCCGTTGACGGACGCTTGTGTTGCGCCCGAAACGTCGTGATTTAATTTCTTTTATTTCATACCTACGTGACTTTACCGAAAGAACCAAAGAGTACACAGAAGTAAGATAGCTTATGTATAGAGGCGTTTACCCATGATGCTGCCGAGTAACACAACGCGTTTGTTTGTGTTCTCGGTAACGATTACTTGTGGCGAGAACCTCTTTCCCACCGTGGCTCGTGTGTCAATCGCACACAGCGCGACGATGTGTGTCTGTCCAGTCACACTCAAACGTAATTTGTCATCTTCTTGGTTCTTTCAGTAAAGTCACGTAGAAGGGAAATAATAAAATAATAAAAATAAAACATAATAAAATAATTCTCACGATGTTTCGGCCACAACGCAAGCAGCTGTCCTCAGGACGCTGTCTTCCCGGCAGACCTGTTCTTCACCTGAGGACGGCTGCTTGCGTTCTGGCCGAAACGTCGTGAGAATTATTTAAAAATGTTTTATTTTTATTATTTTATTATTTCCCTTCTACGTGACTTTACCGAAAGAACCAAGAAGATGATTCTCTGCACTCACGAAAGCTTTAAATCGAAATTTAATGTCATTTTCAACAACTGTCTTCAGAAACTATATAGACCAGGCCGCTCAAAACTGAGCAAAGAATTTACCGTAAAGGCACGCCATGATGAACAACAATAGAAAATATACATTTTTTTTGTCCCTTGCTTAATTCTTTTGTAAGCAAAGCAGCGGGCCCAAAAGTGAACAAAAAATGCCGTCTCGAGAATTCCAAACACTCACACCCTGAGGTAGGTAGAGCAAGGCTCACTCAAACCTTTGAGGGGGAAACAAACACCCACAGGGGAAGACATTCCAGAGCGGGTTTCAGAGGAAGGGGCACCCAGGCAAAGCCAAACACAGGCCTCGGGATTTATTAGGAGGCTAAATGTCCGCATTTGTTTGTTTGCATTGCTTAAAGAGGTCTCGCTGGCAACTATCGGAGAGGGGGGTGGGGGAGCAACAGGAGTGTTGGTGGAAGTGATTTTCTGCTTTGTTGCACAAAGGTGAGATGTTCAATTCAGCTGGGGGAGCGACTGAGGATGAAGAGGGGTGATGATGATGGCAGATGATGACATGGAGAAGGAGACTGAGGAGGGTAAATGATAACGGGTGGAATGGTTGATGAAAAGGAGGTTCACGGTTGTAGATTATTACATGGAGTAGGAGGCGAAACAAACTAAGCTAGTTTTATTTAACCAGGTAAGGCCCCACTGAGCTATGTAGCTTATTTTTCAGACGCGACCTGGCCACAAATGATAGCTCAACGAAGTGGCTTTTCTTCTTGGTTCTTTCGGTAAAGTCACGTAGAAGGGAAATAATAAAATAATAAAAATAAAACACAATAAAATAATTATCACGACGTTTCGGCCACAACGCAAGCAGCCATCCTCATGTGAAGAATGACCTGAGGACGGCTGCTTGCGTTGTGGTCGAAACGTCGTGAGAATTGTATTTTATTATGTTTTATTTTTATTATTTTATTATTTCCCTTCTACGTGACTTTACCGAAAGAACCATGAAGATGAATCCCTGCAGTCACGAAAGCTTTAAATCGAGAAGTGGCTTTTCATCACGTGGAAATGTACAGCAACCAAATACCCTAAACGCGTGATGTTGATTCTGAATGTGGAGGGAAAAACCGGAGGACTTGGAGAAAAATCCACGCGACCACGGGGAGAAACGTGCAAACTCCAAATATACAGCAGGCGTCAGGGTCGGGATCGGAGGAGGGAAGCTGATAATGAGGAGGACAATGGCACGTGAGGAGGGCCGATGGTGATGAGGCGGCGGGACAATGAGCGGAGAAGGATGCGCAAAGGAAAAGGTGTTATGCAATTAAAGTGGAAAAGTTAGGGACAGGCTTTGATTTCTCACGGAGTGTTTTCCGGAGTTGAGCCTCGAACAGTTCCAAGCAAGAGGTTGACACAACATGTTGAGGAGGAAATGAAGGAAGAGGAGGCGGGAGATGAGAAACAACGATTGGAGAAAGAAGAACAAGACGAGTGGAAGGAAGAAAAATAGAACAACAACAACAATAACACCCCCGCCCACACACACACACACCTGAAATTCCCACTCAATCAGCACGCGCGGCGGCGTAGAACTTTAAGCGACATTCCAGGCGGCGAGATGCGCATTCCCACGCTGACAACACAAGCTGCCCGGCCATGCCGGGTCTACCCACTCTTCAGCCGACCTCCCATGCCAAGCTCAAACAAAGATCACTTTCTAAGTGCCGTCGTGCAGCAGAACGACCCCCCCTCTGCAGCAGCTTCGAACGCTTGCCGAGCAGTTGCACGTGGCACGGCAGAGCGTCTTTCCGACATCGGCGTTGTGCGTGCGCGCGCTGCTTTGTCGGCATTTGCCCGTCCCACACGAAAGACGCTCAAGCGCCACGTGGAAGCGAATCAGAATCGGGGTTAGTTATGTATTTACACCGGAGGAATCCGATGAGACGATCTGCTGAAGCTCTTTTTCGCACACATGTCCAGGAGCGAAACGTCGGACATCCGGCCGAATAACGCGCGGTATGAACCGGAAACGTATTGGAGGGCGACTGTAAATATTAGCAACGATGGTGCATGCTGCGTCAATGAAACTGTTAAATATAAATACCGTAACAATATTACATATGTGGCTTTTAGTGGAGTGCAGTGCGGTGCTTTGTGGAAATTGTAACAATGTTGCTTTGGAGAAAATAAAGAAAATGGGGTGAGTTTTTAAAAAAGTCAAATGACACCATTTAAGTTATCTTTCAGTGCTTTGTGACACACTCATCTGAAGCGAGCAATGCCATTTCAAAGTTTCAGTTAATTATATCTCAGTCTTGCTACTGTGTGTGCATTTCAGAGAGGAGCAGTGGCACAGTGGATAGTGCGCCGCTCCGTGAACTCGCCCACCTGAGTTCAATTCCTGGCCGTGGCTAACATCAGCGGTAGTCGTCACATCACCAAGTCTGCACTGTCCAGTGTGGTGAAATATATATGTATGCTGAACTTCTTTCGCACCGTACGTAGTCAACCGTGCTAATCGGATGGATGTGCGGGGGGAAGACAACACACGCAACACAAAAAGCAGTTTTGAAGAAATTGGTTATCAATTCAGACTTTAAAATGCATAGTTCCAGTTGCATCTGAATAGAAGTACGGTCTTGATTTAAAGCTTTCGTGATTGCAGGGATTCATATTCTTGGTTCTTTCGGTAAAGTCACGTAGAAGGGAAATAATGAAATAATAAAATAATAAAAATGTAAAACAATACAATTCTGACGACGTTTCGACTGCAACACAAGCAATCACCATCAGGTGTGATTGCTTGTGTTGCAGTCGAAACGTCGTGAGAATTTTATTGTTTAATATTTGTAATATTTTATTATTTCCCTTCTACGTGACTTTACCGAAAGAACCAAGAATAAGAAGTACGGTCGACAACCCTCAGGACTAATAAGGCATGGGGAGGCCTTCATCCAGCAGTGGAATGACGTAAGAGATGTAATTGGCTATATTAATTATGATGTAAATTTCAAATATTTCGATTGTGCTGTAATTGTGAACATTCTGAAACCATCACCTTGAGAGTTAAGATGATGAAAAAAAAGTAAGGATAATTCTTTGGTTTTTTCGGTAAAGTCACGTATAAAAATAAAATAATAAATTAAATAATAGCATACGACGTTTCGATTGCAACACAAGCAATCATCATCAGGTATAATGAAATAGCGACATAGAATATAACCAGAAAACTATAGACAGACATATAAGCAGACAGATATCACCAAGATACATAGAGAGAGCAACCCAGGCCACCCCACAGAGACGATCACCTCTCTCTGTACCTGGGTTGCTCTCTCTATGTATCTTGGTGATATCTGTCTGCTTATATGTCTGTCTATAGTTTTCTGGTTATATTCTATGTCGCTATTTCATTATACCTGATGATGATTGCTTGTGTTGCAATCGAAACGTCGTATGCTATTATTTAATTGATTATTTTATTTTTATACGTGACTTTACCGAAAAAACCAAAGAATAATTCCTGCAGTCACGAAAGCTCCAAAATTAAGAAGTAAGGATAAGTTGTCCCCTTTCTGGCAATACAGCAGGTGTTAAGATGTTCAAACACCAAATAGTTTGCATTGACCACACGTACCTGTGGCAAAACATGCAAACAAACACGCGCTGATTATATATTATAATTATAAATTATAATTATAAATTATAATTAGAATGTATATTTATAAATTATAATTTATAATTAGAATTTATAAATATAAATATAAATGAAAATTAGAATGTATATTTATAAATAATAATTATAATTTATAATTGGAATGTATATTTATAAATTATTATTTATTATTCTAAATTATAAATATAAATTATAAATATAAATGATAATTAGAATGTATATTTATAAATTATAATTATAATTTATAATAAGAATTTATATAGTTATATATGATAGTTATAATTTATGCATTGTGTTTGAAACTCATTTGCCTACACCAGAAACAGGCTTCTGTGTTACACTAGAGAACGCCAAAACGCAAACAGTACAAACACAAACTCTTTGCTTCTTTCGGTAAAATCACGTAGGTATAAAATAAAATAAATCACGACGTTTCGGGCGCAACGCAAACGTCCGTCACAATGCACGTATCAGAAGACTGAAAGTTCTGGCCAAACTGTTCTATCTATGGAACCTCTTTGCTAGTATCCAAGCAAGACTCGAACCCAGGCCCTCAACAATGTGAGCATCGTTCGCGTAAATGAACCCCGAAGGGAAAAAATGCCGTACACCAACAATCCACGCTTAAGACGGAATTTTAATTAATAACAAGTATCAGCCACGGGTAATGCACTCGGAGCAATGGCTTGAGCGTTTCAGTATGCACTGCTATTATCCATCACGAGCGCCTGTGGCGCGTTACCTTTGCAACACAAATATTCATTAAGTTCCGTGTAGACCTATGTTTTTTTTTTATAAAAAAAAATGTACAAAATGTGTCGGGGCATTTCTGTGGAGGTGGGATGAGTGACATGGATAGCGTGGGCGCAGAACATATATTTTCACTGAATATATTCCAGGCTTTCGATTTAAAACTTTCGTGACTGCAGGGATTCATCTTCTTGGTTCTTTCGGTAAAATCACGTAGTGCGTGACTTTGCCGAAAGAATCCAAGAATATATTCCAGGCTCTCAGTAATCTGGAGAAGGTAGACTCTCAAGTCATGGTCAGTGCGAACGTGTATACTGGATGTGGTGTGCCGATTGTGTATACATATTTTCTGGGTCACTGGCCCAGACAGACCTGGCTGAAGTTACGTCGTGGTGTGGTAGATAAGAATGAACCTTGAACAATCATCAGCATCAGCATCATCAACAGTATCATCAGCAGCACACAACCGTGTTTGATAACACAAGATTTCCTGATGAAGAAATATATTCCTCACGAACAATCCGTGTTTTTCTATAGTATATTTGCAGACAATTCACTTCACCACTGTCAATGATGAACATTTCACACAGGATGGATCCCACTGATTAAAATGGCCCATTACGATGTTAAGACGCTGGCGTGGTGTTATGGCTAGCGCATTGGTCACCGTTCGATATCATGGTATAACAGATGAATATTGCACGCATTTTCTTATATAAGATTTTCTTAAATCTCTCCCACTGCTTCTGTTCCATTGAGGATAATAAATGTGTACACCATAATTAGTTGAATGGCAAGTTCTAGCATGTGGTGGGGTAAAGTATGTGTGCTCCCACCTTTTGGGATGCCACGTTGTCGAGATGTTAACTACTTCGCCTGGTATACACGAGGCCGTGAGTTCGATCCTGACTATGGCGCCTGTATATTTGTAGTTGCGTGGATTTTCTTCTCTCCGGAACCTCCGGTTTTCCCCTCCAAATTTAGAACCAACGTGTTTTGAAAGTTATTTGCCCGCTATACGTTTCTACCTGATAAGCCACTTTGTTGAGCTATAATTTGTGGCCAGGTCGCTTCTGAAAAAGAACAACAATAGTTCAATGGGGCCTTACCTGGTATAATTAAAATAGTTTCAAAGTACGATTTAAAGCTTTTGTGACTACAGGGATTCATCTTCTCATTCAGACGCTGTCTTCCCGACAGACCTGTTCTTCACCTGAGGACGGCTGCTTGCGTTGTGGTTGAAACGTCGTGAGATTAATTTTATTATGTTTAATTTTTTATTATTTTATTATTTCCCTTCTACGTGACTTTACCGAAAGAGCCAAGAAGAATTCAAGACGAGGTGCTCTCTATAGCTCGCTCCAGCGCAACGCGGTAGCACGAGCTAAACGAGCGGGGTAGAACCTTCTACCTATAGCCCATTCTACGATGCTTGATACCGTAAGCATTCTGTGCCCTTGGTCTCCGTTTACAAAACCCGTGCCCCATTCGCACATTAACGGACACGGCGCACACTGGACGCGCGCGCGTGTTAATTTGAGAGCTGGACTCAAGTGAGAGTGCCGTGGGGCATTTCATTTGGTGACCGCTGTGCAAGATATTGGGCCCTTTACAAGTTACCGCGCAGCATCTGTTTACTGAGGCTGCACTCACAGTCAAAGGGGTCTATATGCTGCAATAAGCAGCGGGGGGGGGGGTCATCTCTACCGGCATCGTTGAGTCCGTGGCGACGTCCCCACGTTCTGTCCGGTCAGTTTATCCTGAGGACAACCACTGCCGTTTGAAGAGGCCAACTAATCCCTGCAAATAAGGAAAACTCCAAAGCCTCCAAATTGATTGCTAATGGGGGAACAATTTCCCACATTGGCCCTCCCCCACCCCCTCCCCCACCATCTCCCTCTCTCCCTGAATTGTGCTTCGGGCTCGCAATTCAGTTACAGAATCGCTTCTTTCAAGGAAGTCGCGTGGTGAATGATAGCACCTCTGGAGACCGCAGGGGTAAGGTCATGAACCCACTACATCGAACACACACAATCAGAAAAAGACCCGTTCATTCTTTCACGGGGGCTTCAATGCGTGCACCACGATAATTGTTTATATATATATTTTTATTTCTGCCCATTGTCAATCCGCTGCTGGATGAAATTTCCCCATGCTGTGTGCTGTTTGACCATACCTCGCCACGCTGCTCAGTGCAGATCGGCGATGGGAGTGCCCAGGACCTGTTCAGATTCCACTTGCCGCTGGTGTCACCCTCGCCCTCAAGGCGAACTCGGCTCGTAGAACAGTGCGCTATCCACTGCGCCATTGCTGCGTCCCATTAGATCAATACACTGATTTGAATTGATGAACTGCGCGATTGTTCCATCCCTGTTAGATACTTTACACAACACACGCATTCATAATCAACGTTTTTGGGTTTAGATCGCGTTATTTATAAATGTGTCGTAACCCTCCACCACCCGACACGGCCAATCAGTAAAAAAGTGTCACGTTGACAAAGGACAATTAGTTCACTGCTTTAGCCCACCGGTGTGTTGAAGCGTGAAACCACAACATTTACAATTTGAGTACGACGTTTCGCTGGTAATTGCATCCAGCATCATCGGGAAAATTCGATTGGCCGTGTCGGGTGGTGGAGGGTTACGACACATTTATAAATAACGCGATCTAAACCCAAACACGTTGATTATGAATAATACTGGTCGCGAAAGCCTCACACGTGTTACACACACGCATTGTTATCGGAGTAAAGGCTAATGCCCCGACACAATCATGCAAGCAGTGATGATAAATGTGGAAGGGGGAAGGAATCAGAGATTAAAGAGAAAGGGAGAATTGATTGCGTGGTCGTGGCATCTGATTTTCGTGTTCTAGATCTGAATCTGTGGTCCAGGTGCAGGTTCCTGAAGTGATCTGGTACGGGCTTGAAATGTTTTAAACAGCAGGTGTATGGACATTTTTTTCTCACGGAACAACTAGGCCCCAAAGCTTGCACTTTTTAACTCTCCACACCTGTCGCGCGGAGACTTTGCGAAAGCGGACTTATACGTAATGTCAGTCATCCGCCTGCTGTCCTGATTACACTCTCACGCCAAGATCACGTGTCAAGACGCTAAATGAACATTTCTCGAAATGCCTCGTCAGTAATACTTCTCGCATTTCATGATGCAGGCTGATATCCTGATATCGCCGATATGATGGGGTTTATATTTACACAAACATATTGAATTTACACTCAAATGTACAAAAGAAATCACCTCAAGCAAATGTCCTAACGAAACGAGCACTTACAACCAAATAAGTATTTCCTTGGTAAAGATTTAAGCCTTATTAATTACAGCAGTATCAATGCCAGTGAGACGACAATGTCTGAAAATAAAATGTTTCATCATATGTTGTGACCACAATGTCTGAACATGAAATGTCCCATCGTATGTTGTGACATTAAGCCCCGTGCGGTGGTTAGAGCAGACATTCAGAGCAGGGGAACACTTTTTTTTTGCTCAACAAGAAAAAAAATCACCGTCAGACATCCGTGAACTGTTATTCGCTGTCGGGAAGGTCTGAAGAACAGGTCTGTCGGGAAGGTCTGTCTTCCCGACAGACCTGTTCTTCAACTGAGGACGGCTGCTTGCGTTTTGGCCGAAACGTCGTGAGAATTATTTTATTATGTTTTATTTGTATTATTTTATTATTTCCCTTCTACGTGACTTTACCGAAAGAACCAAGAAGACGTGGAGATTTATAGCAGCAGCCACAGCACTGTAAGTCTCTAACTGGGGAGAGAAAAACCGGAGGACCCAGAGAAAAATCCACGCCACCACAGGGAGAACATGCACACTCCATATATACAGTCGTCAAGGTGGGGATCGAACGCACGACCTCCTGTATACCAGGTGACGTAGTTAACATCTCGTCCACTGTGGCGTCCCTAATTCACAAGAGCACTCGGATTTGCCGAAGGGGCAGCAACACGTGCCACTTGCACAGACAATGCCGGACTGTCTAGTAAAACCCTGCTGGCTGTTATACTCGACAAGGCGGCATGGCCAGAAACACACCTGGTCAACTTTGTCTCCCGAGTTACACACGCGTCAGGGTCCGGATCAAACCCACGATCTCCTTGCATGCCATGCGAGGCAGTTGACATCTCTTCTTAGTTCTTTCGGTAAAGTCACGTAGAAGGGAAGTAATAAAATAAAAGAAATAAAACATACGATTTTTTTATATATTATATAATTAGATATAGTTTATATAATTATCTAAAATAAAACACAAGAAAAAAAGCATATTATATAATTATATTATATATCATATAATTATATTATATATCATATAATTATATATATTATATATAATTATATAAAATAAAACATTATAAAAATAATATTATATTATATATTATATTATTTTATTATGTTTTATTTTTATTATTTTATTACTTCCCTTCTACGTGACTTTACCGAAAGAAGATGAATCCCTGCAGCCACGAAAGCTTTAAATCGAAAGTTAACATCTCGCCACTACAGCCTCCCACACTGTGTTCAACCACCACGACCACCATTAGAGCTCACTTCTCTTTCTGCTCAATCCCTCTCACTGTTCCACTTTGAAGTGTTCTCCCGTCGTCGAGTTTTTCTAACGTTTTCGGAACCGTTTTTGTAACCTATTGATTGGACCCCGACCTATGATTATAAATTGAATGGTGCTCTTTGTTGCTGACTGCTCGGCGTTCTGATGGCGTGTGCTCAGAAACTGTGATAAGGGGCCGTCCATAAATGACGTCACGCGATTTTGGACGATTTTTTAGCCCCCCCCCCCCCCATCGTCACATAAAGTCAGCCCCCCCCCCTCAAATATGACGTCACAAAGCTCTGCCCCCCCCCAAAAAAACATGCTTCAAATCGCTTTAAACTATTGTCATTGTAGTGCGTATTTAATGTGGCGCTGCACTCTGATGTTGTAGGAGAAAACATTTATTAAAAAAGTCAATTTAATAAAGTAGAACGTGTTGTCTATATTTATCAAAAGTTGCGCATGTTGATGTGACGTCACATTTCTCAACGCCCCCCCCCCCTCATCACACATCGTCACAAATGTCTGACACCCCCCCCTCTAGGTGCGTGACGTCATTTATGGACGCCCCCTAAAAAGAAATCATATGGCTACGCTCGATTCATTTTCCCCGACAACGAAGAGACGGGGCAAACATACCCAATGCCCCAACGCCTCCTCCTCGATTAAAATCACTGTACGTATGTACTGCATATTTCACTTGTTTCGCCACCATTCGCATCCAATCGTGCTAATGCGAGCTGCGGGGGAAGGAGTAGATAAGAGCAGCGGCGATGGGATCGATGGGCCCGAATCACGATTCTTGAGCTCGCAAAAACGTGGGCGGATTGGCGCGTGCGAGAATCCGAGTCTCTACGTTCGCAATCGTTGTCGTGCGCGTACACAATGGGGATCCCATTGTGGGATCCACAATTGGATCGCGTGACTACTGTAGGGCAACTCATTGGCTGAGAGATGTTTTTTTCACACAACGTGAAATGATGTGCCATTGAACGTTGTGCGAACGCAATCGTCAACCGAACCGCGACAATTCCTTGAATCCCTGGCGGGTCATGTGGAGGGTGTAAATCGTTACACCTCCGTGGTAGATGTATGTTGAACTTCTTTCGCACCGTACATAGCCAATGGTGGTAATCGGAGGTGCGGGGGAAGGATAACAAACTATGGACTTGCGTGTGAGTCTATGGGTCTCTGTGTGAGTCTATGGGTCTCTGTGTGAGTATATTTGCCTGCGTGAGTCTATGGGTCTCTGTGTGAGTCTATGGGTCTCTGTGTGAGTCTATGGGTCTCTGTGTGAGTATATTTGCCTGCGTGAGTCTATGGGTCTCTGTGTGAGTCTATGGGTCTCTTTGTGAGTCTATGGGTCTCTGTGTGAGTCTATGGGTCTCTGTGTGAGTATATTTGCCTGCGTGAGTCTATGGGTCTCTGTGTGAGTCTATGGGTCTCTGTGTGAGTCTATGGGTCTCTGTGTGAGTCTATGTCTATGTGTGAGTCTATGTGTCTCTTTGTGAGTCTATGGGTCTCTGCGTGAGTCTATGGGTCTCTGTGTGAGTATATTTGCCTGCGTGAGTCTATGGGTCTCTGTGTGAGTCTATGGGTCTCTGTGTGAGTCTATGTGGGTTGGACGTATTTGGCACCATACGTGGCCAACCCGTGCTAATCGGAGATGCAGAGGAAGGACAATAAACTGAACACATGAAGCTGTATTAAAGAAATTAGTTTTTCAATCTACATTCAAAAGTGCATAGCTCCATTGGCTTCCAAATATCAGAAGGGAGAGCGTTCTAGACGGCAGCAGAAGGGCACCCGAAAATGCGACTCTTTAATCGTACAGATGTAGCATTGTGCATCATGGTTGTGGATTTTTTTAAAGGAAAGAATAATTGCATTTACAGTATTTTGTTATGATCAAATAAAATGTCCAGACATTCACATATTTTCAAATTTTATGGTTTCCTGCCACAAGGTGGTTAGTTCTTGAGCAATTGCTGTCATTTAAAAGTTCAGAACTTGAAGGGTAATTGACAGTATTGAAATACCGTAAACACAGTTTTTATATTTAACAACTAGCAGAATATATTTATAATTTAACACCTCAACATTGCCTCGTTTGGGTCATGGGGACAGATGTTCAGCAACACAGAGGCATAAATCTTTAACGTATGCACTCATACATACATCCATCATGTGTGCGTAGTGCAGTATGAGCAAAAGGTTAATGCACCGTTTGTGATGCTCGTAAAACTGCTGGTAGCGATGCTTACCCGTTGCAGACGTTACTGCCCAGTAACAATTAAAACATGCGCTGAGAAAAACAACACTGAACTACGACTGCACGTGAACACGAATCCCCTAATGCCATATGGGTAATTTAACAAAAACCTCACCTATTACTGTTCGCGATAGGTTGTATATACCGTAAGTTGAACTTCTTTCGCACCGTACGTAGCCAACCGTGGTAGGGCAGTGAGCCCAGGCACCTGCGGCTGGTCCCTAATTTTGAGGGTTCTATCTCTCCGGGTTTGTTTCAAGCTATTCGCTGTCCCACCGCACCTCTGTGGAATCTACTTTGTATTCTGCGTTCTTGAATAACAAATAAAATAAAAACCACACACGTTAAAACATACTTCCCAACGCTGGTCGGTGCAGGTTCATAACAGGGGGGTGGACAACCTACACGTAAAACACAACGGTGGAGTTATCTGGGTTACCTTCTGCTACACATCACATAAGCCCCGCAGCCTATAACATGTGTTATGAATGGTGGTCACCCATCCAAGCGCTATCCAGGATCAAACTGGCTTAGTTTGCCGAGATCTGAAGCGTTGTGGGCAATTTATAGCGATGCTTTATTCAGGAAAGCCTCAAACGAGTCTTAAACCGCGTCTCAAGACTCCTTGCCAGGATGGCCCTGATTGGGCAGTTTCATAAACTCATTACCGAGTCATCTTCTTGGTTCTTTCGGTAAAGTCACGTAGAAGGGAAATAATAAAATAATAAAAATAAAACATAATAAAATACAATTATTTGAAAAAAAAACATAATAAAATAATAATTTTATTTTATTACGTAAAATGTATTATTATTTTATTATTTCCCTTCTACGTGACTTTACCGAAAGAACCAAGAAGATGAATCCCTGCAGTCACGAAAGCTTTAAATCGAAATCATTACCGAGTGTTTTTTTTCGTGCAAGGAAGAAAAGCAGCACAGAAGTCACGAAGAAAACCCCGCGCAAGCAGAAATGTAGAACGAGAAAAAATAATAATCACAGGGCAGGTCGGTAAGGTGGTGAAAAAAAGAAAGAAAAAAATCTAAAACAGTAATCTGAAGTCCCCCACTTCTCATTTCATTTGTCCTTTTCTAAGTCTCGCCAGGATGCCCACACCATATTTGAGTGTTGTGAAATATTTAAATTCTTTAGTGAGCAGATGGCATATAGTGTTCTTGACATCCCCTATGTGCTTTTGGACACTGTGCTGAAAAAAAAAAAAACATGTTGGAATGAAGGTTGAGGATGAGGGCCCAAGCCATTGAACCCATCGCAAGTGCAAACTTTTTACTTCTGGACCACCCAGCTACGAATTATATATATATATATAAAACCGCAAATCCAACGTCTATATATGCAGGTGAAGTCATTCCCAACAAGCAAGTATTTAGTTAGGTTTTAATGAGACAGCTTTCTTGTAACCTATGGTCAAAAATGCTTTCGTGTAGTATTTAGGGTGAATAGAGTCTGGTTCTCTCGTTCCAAATACTTTCATCCCCATGTGATCGTGTTTACATATTTACAGACAATACACAACACATTTGTTTTGACACATAATGAAAAAGTGTTCATGTGGAGTAAAATGTCTTTATTAACTCACGTTCAAGATAAAAGACCTCAAGTCCAAACCGATGAATTAATTTCTTTATGTAAGTAAAATTTCTTTAAAAAAAAGTAAAGCCTTTGTAAATGCTCATAACTAAACTTTGTAAATGCTAATGAGCAGAAGGCATTTTAAATGTGTTTTTTTTTATACCACGTGAAATTGTTACAAACACCTGAAAAATTTAGATGGAACACGTAAACTTTTTTTGGGTATATAAATAAATAATTCCTGCGGCGAGCATCAGATTTTGTGGTAATTGCAACTTACCATGAAATTGTGATTTAGATGAGGCCCTATTTATGAAGCCACGCATATGTGGGGAATTAGCTATGGAATGCTCCATTTATATTGTAGGGGGTTACTTTTAAAGAGAAACCCACCCCACCATTTTTCCCTCGACCTGATGTGTTTTTGTACAAGTGTTTGTGCTCTTTTACAAAAACCAACATGCAATTGCTCGCCATGGCAATGCATTCTATCATCTGCTGCACACGCGCACACACACAGATACACCTCGAATGGTGGTCGGTGTGGGAGGATTAAAGGATCACGATGATGTTGAAGTTTTAGTTGGTAGAGTACAGTAACTTTTATCGAACAACTACAGGACGTGAGCTCCACCTATGTTCAGAAACACAAAACTGCTGCTGCAGCTCACAAATTTTTGTCCACATGTGACGTCCGTGTCATAACAACGCTGAATTGTGTACTATCACTGTGTACTATCACTGTGTACTATCACTGTGTACTACCACTGTGTACTATCACTGTGTACTATCATTGGTTGTCTACTATCGCTGTGTACTATCACTGTGTACTATCACTGGTTGTGTACTATCGCTGTGTACTATCACTGTGTACTATCACTGGTTGTGTACTACCACTGTGTACTATCACTGTGTACTATCACTGCTTGTGTACTACCACTGTGTACTATCACTGTGTACTATCACTGGTTGTGTACTATCACTGGCTGTGTACTATCACTGTGTACTATCACTGGTTGTGTACTATCACTGGCTGTGTACTATCACTGTGTGCTATCACTGTGTACTATCACTGGTTGTGTACTATCACTGGTTGTGTACTACCACTGTGTACTATCACTGTGTACTATCACTGGTTGTGTACTATCGCTGTGTACTATCACTGTGTACTATCACTGTGTACTATCACCGGCTGTGTACTATCTCTGGTTGTGTACTATCACTGTGTACTATCACTGTGTACTATCACTGGCTGTGTACTATCACTGTGTATTATCACTGTGTACTATCTATCGCTGGTTGTGTACTATCACTGAACTCGGTTGCCGGCGGTCGCCTTATTATAACTGCTGCCTACAAAAGTAGTCTGGACTCGATGGCGTGTACTGTGTGTCGGCATGTATTCCTCAAAAATGTTTTTTTTTAGTGGGGGGGGGGGGGGGTCAAACAATTCGGAGCCGACAATTGTTGTTAACCTGTTGGATCAACTTTTTATGCGCACATCCGTAGTGGATGGGGTGGGGTGGGGGTGTCCACTTTCTATAACTTTTTGAGGCCTTCTGGAAGGCTCTTATAATTTAGGGACGAGAATACGGACAAACGGAACGTCGGGCTTTTATACGAGAGAAGATATTGAGTCGCCAGTCACGTAGTCGTCACGTTTGCCACTGAGTCAGTTACCAAAAAAAAGTGCGCAATTGCTTTCCATAGCTGCCCAAACATTTAAATTCCACATGGCATTACAGTATTGTTTCCACTACAAAAAAGCCACACGATTTTATAAGTTGAGCGAACTTTGCAAAAAAAAGAAATGCTCGGGTGTGTTATCGATTTCAAAAGCCACAGAATCCCAACCGTCATGGGTAAATTCACAAATATGGGAGATCGTAATTATTTGCAAGGTCCTACAAAGTCTTAATTCTAAATACAAAACAATTCATCTAAATGGGTTCTCACCTGTCTATATAAAGAAAGCTAATTTTAGGAGTCAAAACACACTCAAAATTTCTGTCTTGATAAAAATGTAGTCACGAGTCTCCACTCATCTCGAAGCGGATTGGACACTCGTGAACACAAACCAGGGAGCAGAACGCAGCGTGGAAGAACGACAGAGAGACGCAACTTATCAAGCGCCACGCTTATAGGGACAGCCACTGCCCCTGTCTCGTGGTCCTTTGAGATCCGTCAAATCTAAATTCGGCACATCTGGCTTTAAGCCAGATGTGATCCCAAAGAGAACGACGGGATGTTGATGTTGATGGCAACAATCCATCAACATTCTAACGCCTGCTCGGAAACAGCAAACACAACTTCACCGCTTTGCACTGCGCCACTCGTGAGCGCACAGAATGGGGATAGAAGATTTGCATCAGCTGTTTGCTTAAAACCTTTTCTTACTGAGGCCCATTGGCTCTCGAACCGGCAGCACCAGCGGATTCTTGAACTAGCACCATTGACTGTTATGATTGGGGAGAGGCTTAGACGCCGTAGCTGATGAATGCAGAGTGAAGGTTGCAGGAGGTTTAATTTTTTGAACAAACGTTTGGGTTGCAATACGGTTGCTTACGTGTGGAAATAAGGGGGCCAGGTTTGAGGCTCAATTGCATTAAGATTCGATCACCGTGCTTTCATCAACGAGGCATTGTAACAAATTAGTATTCTTCCCCTAACTGGTCTGGAGAAGGAGTTTGCACACTCATGTCCTCTCGAGTCATGCAATGAATATATCTGACTGAAAGCTGATGCCCCAATATCAAATAAGAATGTATTCCCCCCCCTATTAAAATTATGTTTTCGAGATATTGCAAGCACCCACAAATTATGCCGTAAAAACAATAGAACCATTCTGATTTATCGGACTCGTCTATGTCGCCACAAATTATCACGGCAATTCACACAACCACACTCGCTAGGATCAGTTCTGCTGATAAGTGTGACTGGGTGCATGAGTCATCGTAGAATGACTACCCGCTGAATATTCAATTGGTTTCTCGTGTACATATACAGAAACACGCATCTTTACTTCGCTTTAATAGCCACGGAGGTGAAGACAAAAGCAGAAACACAGCACCACGCCGCGTATCCGACCACCTTATATCCATCGTGACCAATGCACCTCCAACACCCAGTGAAGTATTTGTGCATGGTGTAACATTCATTTTTCTATCGACGTTCACAAATCCAAACCATTCACATATACAATGTAATGCATTTGTATGATAATGCACATTCACTTGCTTCTGAATTACAGTAAAGCATGTTTAACACAGTTTTTTGTAGTAGTATCGCTTTTTGTCTAGTAACAAAATGAGTGCGTAGTGTGACACATTTTCTAATTGACGTTCAAATATCCGACCTCTATACCTCAGTCCCGAGCAACGTCAGCTATGCGACGGTCTACTGTAAGGACAAATAGAAGCACAGATAGACAGAACAAGGGAACGCGAGTCGCTGCGAGGGGCCAAGGACAGAGATGTGTATGTACGTATGTTGAACTTCTTTCGCACCGTACGTAGCCATCCGGGGGAAGGACAACAAACTAAACACAAAAAGCACTTCGAGAGAAATGAGTTTTAAATCTAGATTATTTAAAAGTGCGTAGCTCCGGTGGTTTTCCGAACATCGGAAGGAAGAGAGCGTTCCAGACGGCCGCAGAAGCGCATCTGACAGCGCCGCGCGATGATGCGGTGACCACCGCCTTTGTCCGACGGTTATCCAAACGCCGCTGCGAGCGCGTGGAGAAATGCGAAACCCTCCCCCCAAAAATGGCATTGATTGTTTGGATCAATATCCCAGTTTAATCATTCTGGTGAGTCACCAAAGCATGACAAAGTTGCGGTGGTTATAGTTTAACAGGGAGCTGAAGGCAGGTGTGTGGAGCCACGATTCGAGTGCTGAGAGATGAAAAGGGCAGTGTGCTGAGTAAGGGAACTCGTGGCGAGCTTGTTTGTCGTGGGGTTAAAAAATAGTAAAATACAAACCGAACGTGACATGGAGCGGTCAAGTGTACACTCGGTTATTAAAAAAAACAATCCCAAAAGCTGCCAAGATTTCAAAGGGGAACTGCACCTTCCTCTGTTACATATAAATGCGCGCGCGCGCGTGTGTGTGTGCGAGGTGCATTTTGATAAAGTGACATAAAACAGGCAACAGACTGGCACTCGTGGCTGTGTGCTTCGATGCAGACATTCTTACATAAATGCAACCAGTGCGTGATGATATGTCAGAAAAAAAAAACTCGTCAAAAGATCGACGTTTATTTGTTCGGGAAATATTATATTCGAGGGTGATGCTTTGGGAAATGGCCCTTCTTAACACAGCAGAGAGGGTTATTGCCCGTATGCAGCGGGCGGTGGTGGTTAATGCACTTGGCCTGTAATCCAGCACTGTGGAGGCAGCGTTGAGGGTTAGCGGATCACCGCATGAATAAACCCGCTCCCCGTGGGCGTTGAGGGGACATACCCCGGGCTCGCAAGGGTATGGAATGCGGCGCAGTGAGTGTGCACTCCATCTGTTCCCACCTGTATAGGAATAGAGTGTTTTCCCCCTCACGCGTGGGGCGTTCACCGACTGCCCTGGTTTCCTCTCGCACGTGAACACCTGCTAATTACTAAAACAGCTTGATATATAGAGGGCCGCAAAGCTTGGAGGGGGGGGGGGTAGAAGTTGGTGCCGTCCGTTTCCACTTGTCTTTCGTTCCTTACACCTTTTTAGTCGTGGTCTCTCTCTCTGTCTGTCTGAGAGCTCGTGAATACCTTTACAAGTTGACATTATTGTTCGATGTGTGTTCACTTCAGGGCAGTGTGATTGACGAGTTAATTGAGGTTTTTTTTTTGTCCTCGTCTGCCGCTTCCAACTCGGCATCACACGCGCACAAAGTTGCTATAGAAATGCTCGTGCGCACAGCATGTATAGTATCCACACGCCGTGAGTCACTAAGTTCCACATTCCTGTGGGGGGGGGGGGGGGGGGTTTTATATCAGTAACCCTAGAGGACAACCAGATGGGGACTTACCATTGAGTGATGTTCATCGGGTTTCTGACTTCTAGAACAACGCGCCAGTCGCTGTACAAAAGCCAAGTCCTATGTGGCAGGCAAAGGTTCAGCCCTGAAATCGCCTGCTCACGCCACTGCTTGAGGGAAGTGCCTCGATAAGAGGGATTGTGGGAACCTCATTTGCCAGTAAAAATATGATAATTGTTTTTTTACCCTTCTATCTGGCAACAAAACTGACACCTTTTTACAAGGAGTCATGTTTGCATAGACCGCAATACCTGCAGTCATAATTCAAACAAAAGACATAACTCTGATAATGTGCACTGTCCTTGAAGTTGATTGGTCCACACCTTTTGGCGTCATCTGGTCCAACCCATGTGAGACTAGGCTCTAAGGAAAGCTGTCTCGGGTGCGGACCAATCAACTTCAAGGACAGTGCACATTATCAGATTTATGCATTTTGTTTGTATTATGACTGCAGGTATTGCGGTCTATGCAAACATGACTTCTTGTAAAAAGGTGCCAGTTTTGTTGCCAGATAGAAGGGAAAAAACCAATTATCAAGAGGGATTGTGTATTTGTAGGGAGGCCCCTGCCGTGGAGAATATTGAGGCCTACTCTTGCACACTGGTCCTAACGTCTTGGAATCAGCGAGACAACAACCCAAACGTCATCCCGCCACGTGCGATCTTCCAAATTTTGTAACTGTGGTGGCACCCGTCTATACTGCTGGGTGGACAGAGAAGGGGGTGGAGAGGGGGGGGGAATTAGTAAACTTGCAACATTGTTTCAACCGCTACGGGGGGGGGTAGGGGTGGAATTGAACCGTTGACCTCTGGATTGCAAGTCCAGCCTCTGTCTGGCTCAACCGCATCTCTGATCCCATGCAAACGTGGAGGTCGTGCACGCGAAGCTGTGTTATTTTCTATGACAGATGGGAAACACTTTCTACCGCGGCGCATGATAACCGATAGCGGAATATTTCCGACAATTCATCAGCTCGTAGTTAGACGCAGATTGGTTTGTTGCACAACTTATGGGGGTGACGGGTGGGAGGAGGAGGTGGGGGGGGCCGTGAGAGACGCAGTCTATAAAAGCAGCGCGACCACATTGTGCAATGCCTGTTATTTTACAATCGGAAGATAAGTTTCACCGGAGGAATGCACGGGTCTGCAGGCTACGTACGGGGCGTGCGGCTTTGGCAGACCGCTGCAAGTCGAGTCAGCTGTGTGGGAAAGCCAAACAGCACCGGCTCGCGAGAAAGCCACTTGCAGCAAACGGCAGCAGCAGCAGCAGCAGCGTCGCTGGCTCGCTCTGCCAATGGGCTCGGGCTGAGGGTGGCGATGAGACACAAAAGCGGGGTTAATGCCCCCTCCCCACCCGCCCTGCCAACGCCGCCCCAGCAAGTTCTTGAAAGGGGAGTCAAGTGTTTACAAGGTGGGGGGGGGGGACATTGCTGCCGCTGACGGTACCACCGAAAACATTCCTTTTGCTTCCACGTGATCACCGCAGCCCCCACGCGTTTATCGCCCCTCGCTTTCAGGTAACTGTGGGAAAGGCACGCGGCCAAGGCTTTCTCTACCTGCCGCCTTTTATGGTATTTAAAAAAAAATCCATTCATTCATTAACACTGCGCCTGTTTTCTTCCGTTCTGCTGAAAATGCATTCTTTTTTGCTAACTCGAAATGCACATTAACTGTTTCAAGACTGGTTCCAAGTTAACTTTTTGTTTTAAATGTGAGCGTTGGAGCTATTTTTCACGGGAGTAGCGCAGCTAGTAATGCATTAAATTGTATATGTTGGAACTTAATACCCACCTGACAGTGTGGTCTGTCTCAATGCATTCATAATTATAGGGGCAATAACTACATGGAAGATCAATCCATGTTCACCATCCCACTTCTATGCACAGATATATTACAACACATTAATGTCACGATCACATTATCTTGCAAAATACATCTTGATTTGAAGCTTTCGTGACTGCAGAGATCCATTCTCTTTGGTTCTTTCTGTAAAGTCACGGCGGTACGTGACTTTACCGAAAGAACCAAAGAGTTTGCAAAATACATTTCGAAAAAAAAAATATTTTCTTATTTTCCCTTGTCTGCAAAATAAAAAATTGATATATATATTAAAAAAAACTTTACATGCTATGCTTAGAGATTGTTTAAAATAATTTCCATTGTATAAATCCATATGTAGAATACTCTGCATGCGTCGGTGAGTCTGGCAAAGGGCTACTCTAGTGACTCACTAAATGAAAGGCTGGAAAGGAAGTGAATTGGCCAGTCTAGTGACTAGTTAAACTACTAACTGGGTAGCCTGGCTATCAACTAGCCTCGTGCCTACTTGAATAAGTGGCTGGGTATAATTCAATTTCTATTCGAGTGGCTCTCTGAACTCGCGGCTTCGTAGCCTGGCGAATTTCCAGTCTCGTGCTACATTGAAACTGGTGGATGGGTTGCTAGTTTATTGTCTAGTCTAGTGGCTAGGCCAGCGTGCATCAGCCAGCATTGAATAATTATCACAGGAAATATTTAACGCCTTGAATGTGGAACATACACTCGTAATATTCACTTTTAAATTTAACGTGATATCGAAAGTGGGCCAAAGAACACGACCAATAAAGCTCGCCGTTCTGCACCCACGTGAGTGAAGACACATTTTTTTTCTACAAGAGCAACATCCCCACAACGGGGCACCCAGTCCATGTGGCAAGGTAAGCCCCCTTTTGCCCAACTGCTGTACAATTGCCCCCCCCCCACCACCACCACCACCCCCGCAGCAATTACGGTGACTGCGAGGCTTTATGTTGGCTCAATGTGTGTGGTGCCGGGGCGCGCGGAGGCACCACGCCAGATTGCTGCTGTTCCCATGCTAAGCTCGGCCAAGGCTGGCTGCATGACTCAGAGTCCAGCGTGCACCAGTCTGAAACAAACCACTTGCTCGCTGAAGGTTACTGCTATTCTTAACTCCCCACTCACTCACTCACTCCTCACTCTCTCCAGAGCTCTGTTTTCTAAATAAAAAAAAACATTGCACCATCTGCCGTGTGTGTTGCCGAGCTGAACGATGATGAATGTTTGAAATATTACTCGCTCAAGATGCTGTTATTCTGTATCGGGAATTCATCCGTGGCCTTGCTAACGAGATTTGGCATTTGAACATGAAAATACATGCAGACATTGCACTTGATAATGCGTTTTTCAATATAGTTATAAAGTGACATGCGAGAAGAGATTTTCGTACAGTGGACGGATTGGTGGATAGTGGACACGGCGCTGAACACGGACTTCAAAGTCAGCCTTAAATTTGCCTGCTGGCATCTCTTTCTCAAAACGGATTCGCCCTCTGTTTACATAAATTATACACAACCCCATGCGCGCACACACACACGCACGCATATATACACGCGCACACACACGCGCGCGCACACACAGCACGTAACTACCTGCCCGTGGTAACAGCAACCACACCAAATATTACACCACGGGCGTTGATAGCAAGTCTGTTCCAGCTCGCATAACTTGAACGCCTCTCGCCAACATGCGTTGGGTGCGCAAGCGTGGGACGAGGCTCTCATGAAGCATACGAAGATGACAGGTTGCTACTGGACCCCCCCCTCCTCCCACGTGTGGCATGCACAGAGCCCAGGCACGCATTCATGCATTTAAGGGACCAAAAAGCCGCGCCGCCACCACCCCCCCTCCTCCTCCTCTCCCGAAACGAAGTAGGAGGGCACAAATATGCTGGGTGTGGAGAGGTGGGTGGAGACTGTACGTGAATGGCATGGGAAAATCCTCCGGGCGGTGGGAGAGCCTTGCCCTAGGTTTGACAGACAATCACGCCGGGCGAGTGGTGAATAATAAGCCGGCAAGTCTCTGTGGTTGTCTCTCGACATTCTTTGGCCCCGGAATTAAAACTGCCGGGGAGGCATGCCAGCTCGCCCTGGTTAAGGCCCTCGGAATGGAGGGGGATCATTTTTGGCCGTCTCACAAGCAAGCCCCCCGTACGGGTCTATTGGCCTCTAAACTGGCTTGCGATGCAAAGCCCTCGCCAGATTTTTCCTGGACAACAACAAAAAAGCAGAATAGGCCACCTCGTAGTATTACACAAGACGCTATACAAGGGGGGGATGGCAGAAGGCATCATAATAGACATCCCCCCCCAGACCCCGGCGTTAACAACTGATAACCTTTAAAATTGAACAATACAAGGCCACACGCACCGCTTTATTATGCAGAGGCCAAACTTGAAACGTGAATAGTTGTTGTTGTTGTTAAGGTGCCAGCGTGAGCAAGATTTGAAATGACTTTTTTTATTCTTCTTTGGAACAGAAGGTGGCAAAACTGGACATGTGTGCCACTTTAAAGGGCACCTCTGTTTGCTTCACCACTGCCAGTAAGTCTGCTGCTACTTTATACAATCGCGTTATAGATGGCAACACAACTTTTAACGGCCAATGTTTAACGGCAATGTAATCCGACCACCTGTTGTGACCAGATGGGCCACTGACATAAATGTATCTAAAATCAGTAGGCAGCCACATAATACAAAAAAAATCATTTATAATAATTATAATAATCTCCAGCTCTTCTCTTTCCACTGCTGGATGAAAGCTTTTCCACACTCGATCAATTGTTTGACCATATAAACCACAGTGGTCAGTGCGGGTCGGAGAAGGGCTGGGGGAGCGGGCGGGGGGCAGTGAAAATTGCGTGATCGGGAATCCAACTTAGGCCACGGTTGTTCGAGTGTATGGTGCATCAACCACTGCGCCACGTTGCTACGACTAGGCCTCGGCAAGGCAAGGTAATTGTACCCTTCTTACCGGGTAAAGGTAAAGGTGTCGACATGCCAAGGGCTAAGGGTAAAGGGTAGGGTAAAAGGTAGGCTCGTTGTTTTTTACCTTTTACCTTACCTGCTAAAGGGTAAAAGGTAGGGTAGAGTGATTGTATTGTGGTAAGGTAAAAGGTAGGGTAAAGGTAGGCTCGTTGTTTTTACACTTTTACCTTACCTTGCCGAGGCCTAGCTAAAACTGCACCGGAGCGGCTTTACAAGACCAATGACATCCACCCGCAGTGCAATGAAAGCTGGGGGGGGGGGCTCATTAATATACGATACAATGACACTCAATCAACGGTAAGTGCTCAAGAATTATGAGCGAGATCGTGTATGTGTGTATAGCGTGTGTTCGTTGTTGAATTATATATAAATACATCCGTAAAAAAAAAACATGTCGCAGTATATTTGAGCGTGTTTTTGCTTGCCAAAGTCAACTGCGTGAATGACAGCCGGCGGTGTACGTGCCTGTAGAAAGGCAAGGTGATGGCTTCGTAATGTGTTTCTTGTTCCAGTATGTCTAAGCTGATGATGTCACCCACAACGCAACGAATATTGCAAGCAATCTTGTTGCGCCCATGCTGGTATTGATCAGTGAAAATTTTTTTTACCTCTGAAAATGATTCTACATCTCTATTACTCGTCGCATGTTAACACGCCAAGGTGAGAATGGGTTACGTGGCCTTAAACACAAGACTGAAATACGATCTCCCGTAACACTACAATGTATATTTACACGAAGTAGCAAGCAATAGGCCCTGTTGAGCACTACAGTCTGATGGGACACGTGTTATTACATTGAATTACACCATTGGAACCTCATTTGTCAGTAAAACATGGTGTAAATTGTGTAAATGCTTACCCCGAGCTCTCATACTCTGATGGTGCATTGTCTTTGAGTTGTGCGCCTTTTGGCGTCATCTGGTCCAACCCATGTGAGACTAGGCTCTAAGGAAAGCTGTCTCGGGTGTGGACCAATCAACTTCAAGGACAGTGCATACATTATCAGAGTTATGTTTTTTTTTTGCATTATGACTGCAGGTATTGCGGTCTATGCAAACATGCCTCCTTGTAAAAAAGGTGTCAGTTTTGTTGCCAGATAGAAGGGTAAAAAAACAATTATTACATTGAATGAATTAACTTATAACCCCTCTGTCAATCCACCACGGACCGGACGAATGCCTCAGCATGCCGTGTCGGCGACGAGGGATGCTTGACCATACTTTCCCGATGTGCTCGTTGGTGAGAGGGGGAGAGAGCGCCCAGGATCGGCTTAAATACTCCCTCGCCGACTCATGTCAGCCCCGGCTGAGAATCAAACTCGGGAGTCGTCGAGATGCGCTAACCGCTGCTCCACCCACCACTCCCCCTCCCGAGTGCTATTAGTGAACACCTATTAAAACCAATACGATACACAAGGGGGCTTGATGTGGCCAACAACCACTTATGGTTTCCCCACTATTGATGTTGACCACAAAGCACCGTGCACTGAGGATGAGCTGACCCGTGGGAGGCCCAGGCCAAGTTCAGATGTTGTCACTGTGGTGTCACCACGGTGGTGTTCATTCAGACGCTGTCTTTCCGACAGCCCTGTTCTTCACCTGAGGACGGCTGCTTGCGTTGTGGCCGAAACGACGTGAGAATTGTATTTTATTATGTTTTATTTTTATTATTTAATTAATTCCCTTCTACGTGACTTTACCGAAAGAACCAAGAACACGGTGACAATGTTTCAGGGAATAATCCCGAGCCATTCGCGATAATCATGCCTTTGATCAAATGGTGATTATTGTAAAATAATGTAATTGTATATCTTCTTCTTGGTTCTTTCGATAAAGTCACGTATAATATTATTTTATTTTATTATGTTTTATTTTTATTATTTTTATTATTTCCATTCTACGTGACTTTACCGAAAGAACCAAGAAGGTGAATCCCTGCAGTCACGAAAGCTTTAAATCGAAATTGTATATCTTGTCATTCATGACAATTGCATCGCAAAACGCCGTTCAATAATTACACGATTAAACGAAGGAAGGGGGTAATCCCCGAAAAAGGAACCCGTAAACAAGGTCACCGAGTCCAGAATTGAACAACATTATAAAACAAGAGGGGAAATATATGGATAGCGGTCAAGAGGTGTTTATAATGGTAACCAGGTCATACTGTCAGCTCCTCGCAGCAGCCACGAGCACCGCCCACCCCCACTGACTGACACACAAAATGCTCTCCCAGCTCCTCGCATGAGCCAAGATAGCTCATTGGATGATGGGGGGGGGGGCAGTGTCAGATTAAACTAGTGCGGGGCCTGTAGCGTATGTTATAAATGGGCCCTAAATTTTACAAACACGTAAATATTAAAACAGAAATGTTTAACCTGCATAGTAAAGTAATTGTTTTTTTTCATTTGCTATACAGCCCGATAATACGATATTTCGCTAACCCTAAACACCCAGTCGTTCATAAACGTGGAAGGCAGTATAGTGCTATAGTAATAGAGCAAGTGCAGGATCACTGAACCGAAATTGATGGCTTGAAATAATTTAGCTCGGGGCCCTTGAAAGTGCGGGGCGCGTAGCTACCACTACATATGTAGCTACTTATGCGACGTGGATAATCCGGCACTGGGAGGGGGGAGCGGGTCACGTGAGAGAGTGGCAATAGTCTACGATTCTGTGTCAGTCGATGTCAGAACAGCGATGTGTTCTCTCATCTCTCTGTGCGGAGTTTGAATGCTGCCCCCACGTGCGAGTGGGTTTGCTCCAGGTTCCCAGGGATCCTCCCACATTAAGCCACGCACTCGCAAATGAAATCAACATCAAACACCCGAATACGGGACAGCTCTCCTGAACAAAAAATTAAAATATGTATTCGTAGTATATACATAAACATAGCTCTTCTTGGTTCTTTCGGTAAAGTCACGTAGAAGGGAAGTAATACAATAATAAAAATAAAACATAATAAAATAATTCTCACGACGTTTCGGCCACAACGCAAGCAGCCGTCCTCAGGTGAAGAACATGTCTGTCGATAAGACAGAGTCTAAATGACACGTCTTAGGCTTGGAGTGTCATTTAGACTCTGTCTTATCGACAGACATGTTCTTCACCTGAGGACGGCTGCTTGCATTGTGGCCGAAACGTCGTGAGAATTATTTTATTATGTTTTTTTTTTTATTACTTCCCTTCTACGTGACTTTACCGAAAGAACCAAGAAGATGAATCCCTGCAGTCACGAAAGCTTTAAATCGAAAAATAAACATAGCTTTTATAACATTTACTTTTTACACCTGCTTTTCAGTCCACTGCTGGATGAAGGCCTCTCCGTGCCACCTTGGTCGTAGGGGTTACTTGAACATTCTTCATCGTGATGATTACTACGGATTGATGAAATGGGGGTGCCCTAGGACCGGTTCAGATATCACTCACCACTGATGTTTGGAGTTGCTCCGAATCAACCTCGGGTCATCGGGTTCATAGGATGGGACACGAACTTCTGTGCCACCTCCTCACCCCATTGAAATACTACATCTACGCACAAATGTTTTACATGCTTATGTGGCCTCTGGGCTCAAAAGTAGCGTTAATGGGCAGGCTTAGGCTTAGACAATGATTGTTGCATTATGCTGTATTTAACAACGCAAATCGGTGATGTCATAGAAAGCATATAATACGTTTAGGAATACAGACCTGCTCAAATCTTGGCAGCCTAAAACTGGCATTTTAAAACAGCTGGCACCAGATCACTCACGACTACACAAGCCTCATCTGCAATATTGTATTTTAGAATTTTTAAATAAACAATCTAGATGAGAAAGGCACATGCCATCCAAGCAGAAAGTGTCCCTTTTTGATTCTGGAACAAAGCAAGATGAATCATATCCATTGACAAAAGGGTTCACAGCAGTGTGGTGATAAATAACATCATCTGAGCTTTGATGCCTTCCGAAAGCAAAACGTTGAAGACCAAGCAGACACAACACTTGCGGATGTCCGTGCTGCACAACAACAAAGCAAAATCATACTTTTCTCTTTTTTTAATTCTCACCACAGGTGATGGCACGATTTTGTAATGAAATAAATAACTGAATCTTCCTAAACTATCTGGGCAGTGAGTTAGCCAGGTAATGGCTGTAGAACAAGTGGATTGAATCCATCTGTGCGGAGTCTTGAAAGTGATTCCCTTGCTAACGTGTGGTGGATGACCCTGCTGCCTCCCACACGAAGCCGAATGCTTATTAACGAAATTGGCAAAATAATCCCAATACAGGATCCTCCTGATAATGAATCTTAAAACTGAGCGACGCTTTCCAGGATAAATAAATGTCACTATTGCTAGAAGTGCAATGGTGATATAGTACAACAATGTTTCATCCCAAACGACACCAGCCTTTCTGATTTGCTATTTATTTAAAATAAGTCAAGAGACTTACTCTCATCTCTCCACATGAAACAATGATTTAAGTCCATCAGCCTCTCGGCCTTCCACACTCATATTTCGCAAGCAGCATTTGAGCAATCAGAAACTCTGGACCAGTTTCAACATTTTTGGATCTCATCAGCAGTGTCATGCTTGTGAAACAAACACCGCTGGGTTGCCAGATGTTGTGGGCCAGATCACGCCACCTTCACAATGGGGGTTCATTAACCCGGAATACCCATCGACTAATGTAGTGACATTTTTTAAATCCTTTATATTAAGTTCGCATGCTTGCTTGCTTGCTTGCGTGCTTGCTTGCTTGCTTGCGTGCTTGCTTGCTTACGACCGTGCAAATCTTTCGGTCGTTTTTTAACCCACTTCCCGTGATCCAATCAAGCTGACATTTTCCACACAGACTCGTTGTGCCAGACAATTAATGTTCGTGAAAAAAAATTCCCAAAATGTTACACTTTTTAGGCAAAAAAAAAATATTTTACATATATTCAAATATAACTCATTCATCGCTTTGGCTGAACGTCACAGTATAAGAGCCCAGAGCGTAACCCCTCCACAGGCCGTGGTGGAGTAGCGCAGTTGGTAGCGCCCTCGCTTCCCATGCCAAAGGTCGCGGGATCGATCCCTGCGTCTTCCACAGGCGAATATATTTTTAAATCCTTTATATTAAGTTCGCTGCCACGCATATAAAGGATTTATAGTGAAAAACTTTGTTTTTACGGGTTTACTTGTTATAATATTCTTGGTTCTTTTGGTAAAGTCACGTAGAAGGGAAATAATAAAATAATATAAATATAAAACAATACAATTCTCACGACGTTTCGACTGCAACACAAGCAATCATCAGGTGTGAAATCCACAGCAAGGAAATTTTTTTTTTTTTTTATATTTATGTGTAAAGATGTACATACTTTATAATGCACAATCCTCCACAGCAGCGAATAACACGATTATGATTTAAAGGGTGGCAGTTTGGCAGAGACGTGGGTTGTATTCCTGATCTGGGTGCCTCTCTCTGTGGAGTTTGTATGATCTCTCCCTGTTCTGTATGGCTCTCTTCTGGGTTCTTTAGTTTCCTCCCACAGCAAAGAAAAATTAACCCTATAAATTGTAACTGGTATTGGTCAAACATTCAAGTCCTGAACAATTACCTCCAAATTACTCAATCTGGATTACGCATAGCAAACATTGCCCCTTAATGCGATTACTTGAAAGGGCCCTCTTGAAAAGGTGTATTGAGACTCAATGAGGCTTTTTGGGTACACAAGTGCAAAAATAAAGACAATTACAGCTCATAATCAACGTTTTTGGGTTTAGATCGCGTTATTTATAAATGTGTCGTAACCCTCCACCACCCGACACGGCCAATCAGTAAAAATGTGTCACGTTGACAAAGACAAATAGTTCACTGCTTTAGCCCACCGGTGTGTTGAAGCCACAACATTTACAATTTGAGTACCCTTCTATCTCAAATTGTAAATTTGAGTACTCAAATTGTAAATGTTGTGGCTTCAACACACCGGTGGGCTAAAGCAGTGAACTATTTGTCTTTGTCAACGTGACACATTTTTACTGATTGGCCGTGTCGGGTGGTGGAGGGTTACGACACATTTAAAAATAACGCGATCTAAACCCAAAAACGTTGATTATGAATAACATTGTTCGCGAAAGCCTACGTGTTAAACTGACAATTACAGCTATACTGTACATCTTTTTAAAATTGTGAAAATACAAAAAAAATTGCTTCCTTATGTTAAAAGTTATTCAAACTGTAGGAAGGCAATGACCTGGATGGAATGTGTCTGCCTACCTCACGGTTGTCAGATAATTCATTGATAGCAGAATGTTGAAGGAGTTAAGCACGAGCGTTCGACATTCGTGAATCGACTTAGCAGCATTTTCTATCAAATACTTTTAGTCAATTGCATAAATGAATTATACACAAGTGAAGGCATGTCATCCACATTAATCTGAAACATAACATGCCAAGGAGGTTTTTTTTTGTTTTGCCCCAAGATGAAATAACATGTTTTTAAAGGAAGCTGATGGTTTTGCAGATTTTTATAGACCCCTACCTATGAGTCATTGACTTGGTTCGGAAAAGCTTTTCATACAATTAAGCTGCTAATGCTTCGCTCATGTTTTCCTATGACCAGCCCCATGGTTCCTCATTGGAAATGTTGGTGATAAAAATTCAAGATAATAATGAAAAAAATTCCTTCAACTTTGGGCCACATTTTAAGACTTTTGGGGGTGCCATTTGAGCCCCCCTCTGATACCCTTCAAGTTGCAGTGGATACATTACAGTGGTGGAACGATGCATCGATTAACAAAACTGATTAATCGAGTCCTAAGTTCACGGTACACACATCCAATGGAATGTATAAGAACCGATGTTTTCTTTTTATGTACCAATGTACATAATGGTTTCGTGTTATCCCTTGCAGGTAAGTATATAAGCATCTTCTTAGAATCCAATTTACATGAATAAAATATCATCGATTCTCAGATGAATGACTGGATGCTTATATCGCGGTCGTCAGAATTACTTTTATCTGCCAATTCATCACGTTTCGTTTTTATTATTATTGTAACATCCCACGAAATTATATCCCGATTGTGCTATTGGCATCCTATCATGAGACAAATAATTCGCATCACTCACAGAGCGCTGCAACCCTTCGTGTTTGAGAACAGCCCACGGTTTCGGTTGCTACAGAGCCACCTCTTGGTGCCAACTCGAGAAAAGAACTCGCACACCCACCCTGCACTACCCCTCACGTGACTATCAAAACTGTATTCAATTCTCCGAGATGGAAATGTAACAAAAGTCAACATTTAATTTCATGTTATGGTTTTATTTTGAGTGGTCGTTGTCGACCGGGCTGAGACCCATCAACTCTCCACACCTGCCAACGCAGTTTAATCACAAACCTGGATTCAAACATAGGATCCCCAGCGGTGCCAGACGGCCACAAAATGCATGTGCAGTCTGTTCTCCCATAACGCGTGTTTTCACAACGCAAATTTGATTTAACGCGTCGAATGTGTGAGGGAACACATATTTTTTGGACAACGCGGACGCGAATTGAATAAAACTCAATCGAGCGAACGGAATAAGCGGTCGCACAAGGCGGGATGCTGCTGGATGCTTCCCGATGCTACCCACGTGCCTCGATCTTTGCTGAGCCTGCAAACGCATCTCACGTGTTACCACGGTCTGTATTTTGCCCGATATTGTTGATAATTTATTTATCATAACGCGATTTTTCCAAAACGCGGTGTTCTTCATGAACGCAACTATCTTACATACAAGCTAAGCACCGAACGTTTGTGCCATCCCCGCACGGCTCAGCCAGAGGAGGCATGAGCGAGGCATGGAGTTTGGGTAAGCATAACAATTCTAGATTTGAAGCTTTCGTGACTGCAAGGATTCATATTCTTAGGTTTTTTTCGGTAAAGTTCCACCTGAAGACGGAAGCTTGTGTTGCCTCCGAAACGTCGTGATTTTATTTTATTTTTTATTTTACTTTTATAAATTTTAATTTTTTACCTACGTGACCTTACCGAAAAAACCTAAGAATAAGCATAACAAGGCACTCAAATGTCGATTGTGAAGCAACCGAGTAAACCCCGTCTCGAAGGCATGGGACATTGTCCCCAGTTGTGCCAGCTTGAAACACAATCTGGACACCCGGGACTGTCAGCTGTTTTCTGTATGTCACGTGGTATAGCTTGGCTGTGTATGGTTTTTATGCTCACCGCTGTGAATTTGATAAGGAAAACTTTTTTCCAGCAACACGTAGCAAATAAAATGACCACGTACTTATCGCAGGAGTAAAGCGGAAGCTGATGATCGAAGAGGAATTTCATTCTGCGATGGTGGCAGAAAACACATCGTCCTTAAAATCACATTTGCAATATATTTATAATCAAAAAACATCTTCCACGATAATTCATCTGATCTTTATTGATGTGATGATGGCAGTGGAAAGTAAAAAAAAAGATGAATGTGGTCATACTATTCTTTGATATCTTTGATGTACAGATGCTGTATACATCAATTTGGTACGTCACTACAAAAAGCAATTTAATTTGCTTTTATGTACGTTAAAACACAATGCACATGTATTTACAGAGGCTGTCCTCGGGATAGTCCCGCACCTGCCATAAGAATGTGGAATGTCCACTACTAACTCAGGGCTGTAAAAAGCACATGAGCACCACCTCAATGCTAAGTTGAGCAAGAAAATCACGATGATGATACTTTAATCCAAATATTTGATGAAAGATATTGGACTGTAAATATAAGTTTAGGATACCTTGAATTATAAAGTATTGTTTTTTTTCGGGAAAGAGTTTACATGAAGGTAATATGCCTGATGGTGGGTGTTGTTGACAGTTTGATTGGCTTTACCTTTCAATCAATAGTCTTCATTAATACACCACATATATACTCACAACATGTGATTACTTTGTGGCTATGACCCAATAGATAGATTCTGCAGGTTTAAGCGTATAAACACTATTTTGATTAAAAGATGACCCTTAAATATGCACGTGTCTTTTTCACAGTGGAAGTTCAAGGCATTCTAAAAAGAGGTGGTCATGCATGTGGGCGTCACGATCCAAATTTGACAAATCAAATTTAATCATAACGTAATTCGCAAAAGGCTCTATTGTAAATTATAATTTACTTACTTATCCAGCAAGTGGCACTCGGTCATATGACTCTTTTTCAAGAGGGTCCCATATTTATTACGTGTTCAGATCATTAATGATGAGTTGTGTTTATTATACAAGTTGAAGGAAACTGGAACACCCGGAGAAAAATCACACGTGCGAGGGGGTAACGCTCGATCCCCATACAGATGGAGACAGATGTCAATTAGTCCACTTGCTGCACTGCATTCTCCTGGAAGGCCAGGGTATGGCACCTCGATATTCACTGACCATAGCTGCCTCCATAGTACAGGATGACAGGCCACGTGCATAGCCATCGCTGCCTGGAATTGGGTAAACCACATCGCAACATCGCCTTATACTGTGAAAGTATTACAGATGATAGACATCTGTGAAACAGCGCCCTGGCGTTTATGCTCGTGCTGTAAGAATAGTTGCGAATGCCTAATGTACTAATGGTTTAATGTAATTGTTTTTTACTGTTGCGAAATGAACCTGCAAATGTTTGGCATAAAATAAAGTCAACATAGAAAGATTGCCCTGACATTCAATTCAACAATGAGGGCATGGGTCGCTGCAACGCATTGTGGGTAAGCGTGTGTTCTTTTTTTAATTTCAGTGCGTGCCGGATTGTTGAATCTGGCAGCATGCGTTAACCACACTCACAGGTGCGTGATTTTGGAAAAAGCTTCTCCTTACAAGTCACACAATTTCACCTCCGAGCAATGCAACGTCACATCAAAGGCTTCAAACGGAAGCCTCTGAAAGACAAGTCAGGAACAAATCAGATAACAATCAATCAAAGTTGAACTGGATTCAGAATTTAATTTACTGTTATGTAAAAAAAAAATGGGTTTAATATGTATGTGAATTTGTTGTTCCAACGTGGAAGGAAAAAACGATTAACTCACACATTTGCAGCGTTGCAATAATATAACCAACAACAAATAAATAATAAAGAAGATTGCTATACATTTTAGCAGAGCGTCATCTGAGAATGTGCTCAGCATCTAAAAGCTAATCGGTTTCACGAGCGAGGCTGCCAATAAGTAGGTTTCAACCGCCAACAATAACAATCTGGGTATGAACTTTAAGGATCGTTGGGCCACTCTGGAATGGCAGAAATACAAGTGCATGTCTGCAGTGGAACATTTTCGCCGAATTAAATGATCGCTCGTTGATTTCCGTCCATCGATGCAACAGTGACATGTGCCGTTTGGGAAACTGACACCGAATCTCTTGAAAACTAAAATTAAGCAAAAAAAAATGAAAAAACGAAACTTGAGACCATTCTCCCCATCGGTGTGCGGCCTGGCATTGTACTGCTAACTAACTGCCTGTGGCTAAACAGATTATAGACTTTTGAACACACCTCTCATATACATTACTCTCAGCCTGCCCACTTTCATGTTCAGGCATTTACTCTCGTCTTTATGGATTTGTTTTTTTTATGTTTACAATAAAAAACAATTCCCCCCCCCCCCCCAAAGCAAAATGCACCCCGTCTGCCATTAATTTACCAGTTGTGAAACATTTAATCAATAAAATATCACCACTAGCAACTGCTTTTACAAGATGCACTTTATATCACCATTCACGTTGCTGTAAATAAAATAAGAATGGACTCCAGCTATATGTAATCCACGACTGGCTACGATGGCCTCACCAGTTATTGATTTTTTTCAACCACACTTCACAACGCTGACGAGTGCAGGTTGGTGAAGGGCTGAGAGGGCCAGATTGGTTTTGATATCACTCACCACTGATGTTAGCCGTGATCATGACTAAAACTTGGGTTACCGGTTTTATAGCGCTCTGAACTCACCACTGTGCCACCACTCCACCGAACACGATTATATGTTTTGTACTATCGATCTATTATTTACACACGCGCAATCACATTAATACGTATTATAAATATTTTTTCAATGAGCCATACGTTAAATGTTGCAATGACACGTTCTTGAGCACAATTTTTGTTGATGGCTGATATCTGTTCGTTTACATTTATGGTGTGGGCCATGACGCAGTGGGAGAACTTGCACACGGTAAGAAAACAGGAATGGACGTTTCTAATAAGGGGCAGAGACAGCCATTTACAAATAGGGTTACCACCTATGGGGTGGAAAAAGCGAGCACATATCATGGAAAGAAGTACATTTTACATTAGTCAAATAGCTAATAACTAGACGTAAATGCACTCTCTGTCGTGGTTGTATGGGATGTTGGCTATCAACAACAAGACAACTCCTATGACTAATTGGGAATGGGACGCAAGCGTAGGATTTATCACCCTGTCGCTGGCCGCCTTTGGGGAAGGTGTATAGTATGAAAGGCCGAAACACCCGAGGAACCAAAGGTACACTACTGACGATGCGCTCCCCAAATTTCACCAGGCTCACTGTTCATGAACTCTTGGAAGTGCTTGCACAAAGGATAGTAACATCTCATCCTGTGTTCTTGGAATCTTACACGACTGACACATACCAATACTTTTAATGTCCCAAGAAGACCTATAGATTCCCCAGGACAAATACCTCAAAACGACTACTATTTTGGGAAAACCACGATATGTGGCAACCTTAGTAACCGGGCATTGAATCGGCCTTCAAACGCATTCATAGCCACTCATTGAGGATTTAACACATGGTAGCCAGCCAGTTAGTCAGCCTTTAATATAATTGAGCCATCCGGTGAGCTTCCATCACACGTGAGGAATGTCCACTGCGTCTCTGGCACAGAAGGGTGAGCCAATCAGTCCCAGACACATTGCACACGAGGCATCGAGGCTTCAACATGCATGCGGCAGATAATTGAGTTCCTGCAGTGGAGTGGAGTACTGCCAACGAAAAATAAGGACTTGCCTCTGCTGATTTCTACTGCCTACCATACATTTCCTTCACGATAAAGCTTAATTCTTGGTATGCTCTGATTTTTTTCACCATTGTTTTTTTTATTACTATTAAAGCAAAAACACATTGGCTAGAATATTAGTAATTCAGCACATTATGATGGAAACAGTGTGTTTATTGCATCCAACCACCCATGCTTACTAAGCATACTGGAATATAACAGCGCAATGGAACACAAATGTTGGTTAAATTTAAAATGATGTTATTCAAGAGAAAGCAGAATAGCACACTTACTTTATGTATCGCCCAGGAATATATATTGTCTAAAAGCAAATATATATGAACTCAAATTGTTCAGGAAAAAGTTAACTTGGCGATTGTGCATATCCGACAAACTTTAAATGCACAACCTTATTAATGGCATATAACAATGTTTACAGTTATTTACTTAATACTTAAGAATGTTTGCTCAATATTTATAAACTCGCAGTTTCCCATTTTTGTGCAGCCTCTAAGAAAAGTATTGACAAAAAAACACACATTCTATGATTACTAAACAAGTCAAAGGAAGTGTGTCATAAAAATAATATTCAGTGGTAGTCACATCCGTCGAACGCTTATCGTTTACACGTTTAAACAATGCGAGGCAGGCTGCAGCCTGACTTTATGCACTCTAAAAGCACAATGTGTTTAATCCCAGCTTCTTACAATGCATTGCGCACTTTGTACGGGTCTTAACACTTATTCTGATAATGATGCAGTTGTTAAGGGTTGAATTGTTGTAATAGTCACGTTTTATAAACATCAATAAACCTGTGCGTACAGATATTCTGTTTAAAATTCTCAATAAAATATGTTTAAACATTTCCACCGTTAAATTAAACTGAAGAAAGTCAAATGTGTATTCTCTGAGTTATTGGGTTGCGCTGATTTCCGTTAGTGGCACCAAATCGGTGGTGGAAAGTCCACATTCCTATGGTACAACAATAATCTAAATTCGTCCGCGTGCAATGTAAAAGTTGCCAATATTGTTTTGCAGACTTTGCACAAAACACTCACGCGCGCACACACCCATCGAGGTTGCAGACTGTGTTAGTGCAAATTCTGAGTGACCACTGAAGCCGTTAGAGATTTTTTTTTTTACAAAGATTAATTTACTGATTATGAGGTGGATTGGAACATTATCAGCAGGGTGGGTAGGTGTGGAGGAGTGTGGGTATTAAGTTCAAGGTCCATGGCTACGAGGCTTATTCTTTGCCTCAAGTTGAATGCGATAAATCTTGGGAACCGTAAACTTCATAATAATGATTATCATTCTAGATTTGAAGCTTTCGTGACTGCAAGGATTCATACTGTTAGGTTATTTCGGTAAAGTCACGTAGGTACCGAAAAAACCTAACAGTGTGATTATCACGCCGAGACGATGGTTACCAACTGGAATTGCGGTTATGGTTTTATATTATTACCGGTATCGATGATAGTAGAGAGGGAGAGAGAAAGCACAAATAAGGAACACATACTGGATGTGACGTATAATAGCGAAAAGGTTAAAACAGCATATTATGTTCTAAGAGGACCAGTTGAAATAGCGCATTTTCCTATTTTACATACGCAGACAGTTGCTTTCATATCAATAATTTGCAAGTGAAATTTTGTGTTATCTTGAGAAAAAAAAGCGTGTATAGCACAGTGACAAATATAGCCATTGTTTTGTGAATACGTTATTAATACTGTTCTAACGATAATGCTAGAGCGGAACGACAAACTTTAGAAAAGTTTGTTACCGAGATGCCCGACTTTTTCACTCTGTTTACAAATGCGACCCAGTCACCACAGAGCTCTATGGCCCCTCCGATATGCCTGCACGTACACAGCCCAATCTGATGGCATCTTCCCAGACAGTTATCTGATTACCATGGGTGGCCATTTCCATCAAGGTCCCCGCAGACTGCATTCCCTCTTTCTGCAGGATGGAGATGAAGACAGACTCCCTGCTATGTAAATAAACAAGTTTATTGCATGCGCAAATGGCATTGCTATATTACATGTGTCCGGTAGTTACGAAAAAAAATGTGCCCGCCTTGAGGGTTGACTCCTTAGTGAATTCAAAACGATCTCTTTCATGGGTTTCATTTTTTTGTGTGCGTTGTTGTGATAACTAATTGTTAGTTGTTTTAATAAATTACGCTGCTCCGTGTGAAATGAACCAGAGACATTTCTCCATGCGCCTCAATTATTTATTTTATTTTTTCCCTCCCCCCCCCGCATCCTTTACGATTCTAATAAAGTTAAAATTAAGAAAATAATCAAGGCTGCAAATGTACAATTTACTATTCTCGCAAACAATGTGTAGGTCGGTGAGGGCAAAGAGTATATATATGCCGAAGCATAGTACAGTACAACAATGAATGTTGCAAGAATGTCCTCTGCCGACAACGTGGCTCCCCACAGCAGCCGACAATGCCTGTTCTATGCATGCTGGTTGCCCATCAAGCACTACCCTGACTCATACCTGCTTGGCTTCTGAAAATTATCAAGGCTAGGAACATTCCTGGTGATTTGGCCACAGACACAATGGACACAACTGCCAAGTATTCACTTTGAATTATTCACAGTTTCAATGACAGCAAAATTAAATTTCGATTTAAAGCTTTCGTGACTGCAGGGATTCATCTTCTTGGGTCTTTCGGTAAAGTCACGTGAGGTCGGCTGCTTGCGTTGTAGCCGAAACGTCGTGAGAATTATTTTATTGTTTTATTTTTATAATTTTATTATTTCCCTTCTACGTGACTTTACTGAAAGAACCAAGAAGATGACAGCAACATTCTTCGTAGTTTTTTTTTACTCTCGAGATAAGAGTAATTATAATGCAAAGAGAGAATAAACTTTGCACCTATTTACCTTTGCACCGACTTTCTAGGTTGTACTTCTCATGTGTTAATCTGTTATCAAGAATGATGATGGTGGAGAATACGGCTAGGATAGGGCTGACGTGTATTGGCGAGTACACCGCACTATGAATTTGGCGACTTGAGCTAAAATTCCCAGCCACGGCCAACATTCCCAGCGAGTGATATCCCAACCAGTTAAGGGTGGCCTCCTTCACAAACACGCAGTATGGTGAAATATGGTCAAACAACCCTCAACAAAAGACTCACAATGATTACGTACTCTATGAGACCTCCTTTACCAGTGGCAAAATATAGTAATAGGTTTTAACCCTTTCAACTGGTATAAAAACTGACACCTTGATACAAGGCATCATGTTTTCAATAAGCACAACACAAGCAGTCAAAATGCAAACAAAAAGAAACAACTCTGATGATGATAATGATATGCACTGTCCTTGAAGTTGATTGGGCCACACCCGAGACAGCTTTTCTTAGAGCCTAGTCTCCATTGGTGTTGGACCAGATGACGCCAAAAGGCCAGATGACGCCAAAAAGCCTTTTGGCGTCATCTGGTCCAACACCAAAAACTGACTAAAGGTGTCAGTTTTTGTACCAGTTGAAAGGGTAAAAACCTATTACAATTATTACGTATTTATTTTATATGAGATTACAATCATCAGCCATGGCCAATCCACAGTTGGATGAATCCATCCACAAGCCTATGTCATCCTACGCAATCCTGCGATTAAATAATTCACCGATAATCTACACACGAGATGTTAACTACCTCTCCTGGTATACAGGTCGTGGATTTGATCCAGATCCTGACGCCTGCTGTATATTTGGTGTTTAAACGTTCTCGTGATCGCATGGAATTTTCTCCAGGTCCTCCGGGTTTTCCTTGCACATTTAGAAACATGCTTTTCGAGTATAAGCCACTTCATCGAGCTAAAATTTTTGTCCAGATCACTTCTGAAAAGAGTTATATAACTCAGTGGGTCTTAGCTGGTGAAATAAAAATAAATAAAAGTTTAGCTTAGTATTTCATAGCTCCATCCTCATGGTGGATGTCCTCTTGGGTGCGTCTCCTCCCTTTGGCTGCAGCTCCTTTATTATTCTTGACCATTGGTCATCGTCTCTTCAGGTGACATCCCACCCTGGTCCACTTGCTTTTCTTGACAGTTAGAACGATGTCTTTAACCTCCGCACGTTCTCTCATCATTACAGGGTTGTACCGTCTATATTTTTAAAAGTGCATAATTGAAAATGAAACATCACTGGGACCACATTACGAGAGCAAAGTTAACGCATGTCTATGATTTTAACGATTTAAATATTTCGATTTAAAGCTTTCGTGACTGCAGGGATTCATCTTCTTGGTTCTTTCGGTAAAGTCACGTAGAAGGGAAGTAGTAAAATAATAAAAATATTATATAATATTATTATGTATTATTTTTATTATTTTATTACTTCCCTTCTACGTGACTTTACCGAAAGAACCAAGAAGATTTAAATATTCTGGAAAGTGAATGTTTTCGTGCGAGGTTAATAAATTAGTACACATTATTCATTATATATTCGAGTAACAAAAAGAACCAGACAGGTCCAGGCTAAATTCCAAACTTTATTAAATAGGTTTCAAAAGTCCTGACAGTTTCGGATGTGACCTTATGGCCTGCATCCGTCATCGAAGGAGATTGTTAGTGTTGAGCCCAGACTAACGCGTTCATAACATTCTCATTATTATTACTCTTGCATTACGTATATTTGCAGTTAGTAAAGATCATGATTTCCAACAGTCTTCTAAGCAAGACTGAGCAAAGCCAGATCTGTGGATGTGGGTGCCATCTACTGGTCTTTGACGGGAACCCAAAAGCAACCGCTACAAAAACCGTGTTCGACAACTCACTGCACAGCAGTGCAAGTGCAATTGTTTGCAGCAGCCTGTGATCGATCGTGTTGGAACGTGAGCATGAAGTACAACCAACAGGTAAAGTCACGTAGAAGGGAAGTAATAAAATAATAAAAATAAAACAGAATAAAATTATATTATTTTATATTATTATTTTATTATATGATTTTATTATGTTTTATTTTTATTATTTTATTATTTCCCTTCTACGTGACTTTACCGAAAGAACCAAGAAGACTGAATCCCTGCAGTCACGAAAGCTTTAAATCGAAAAATACAACCAACAGTTTAATCGTTTATGCTATCCGCCAACGAGACTATGGACGCTCAGGTGCGTTCAGTCTCACACAGGTGATTATCGATGATCGCATGTGTTGATTGATCCACGACTGCACAGGTTTGTGTGTCGTGTCGCTCCCGAACGCGTTCTCGGCTCGTACCACGTGATGTTCGGCACGATGTCCGACGCTTCGCTCCGCACGCCGGGTGATTCTTCAGGAACCGCAAAGGGGCATCTCACTTTCTATAGCCCGAACACACGTCGGCGCAACCCTAAAACACATCAGTACGGTCTAACTTGCACAGACATCAGTAATACTGGTAGGAACCTCCTGGTTACACCAGCCCACAGGGGATTATTGTGTCCGTCCGTCGTGCAGGGAGGGGCTGGGTGGGGAGGAGCTGGGTGAGGGGTGGGGCTGGGTAGGAGGTGGGAGGGGTGGGGTTGGGTGGGAGGTGGGAGGGGTGGGGTTGGGTGGGGAGGGGCTGGTCACCCCGTGGTGCCCTTATAAAACTCAACGTTTAACCTACTCACGCCGGCTTGTGCCCGCCCTCACAGTCGGGCATATTTGCGGAATACACCACGCCGCCGTTGACCCTGGCCACTGACCGAGCAACCCAACGTTCCTACCAGCTCCCTCCGCAGGAATGTGTTAACGTGAACCAACAATATAACCTGAAAAAACATCAGAGAGCTCATGCGATCTAGTTTTACAAATTATCTAGAATTATTTGCTACGATGCCAGGAGTCTTCACGAAGACTGCAGTCACAAAACGCAGCGTTCGTGATGCGTGGGAAGGCAGACAGGCTGGTTTCAAGTGATGGCACTTTTTTTAAGTTGGAGCCTTTGGAGTGATATTGTATGGTTCTTTCGGTAAAGTCACGTAGATATAAAAAAAATAATAACGATAAAATAATGAAAATGAAGTGAATAAAATTTATAAAAAATATCACCATTTTTATTATATTTTTATAATTTGTATTCACTTTATTTTCATTGTTATTTTTTATAATTTAATTGCTATATTTTTTTCTATCTATACGTGACTTTACCGAAAGAACCATAGAATATGAATTCCTGCAGTCACGAAAGTTTTTATTGGAAACGTTGGGGTGATGTTCGGATTTCTCCATAGGAATCCCCAACGCTTCCCAGGAGACAACAAAAATCTGTGCGCCATCACGGTGGAAGTCACGGTTGTTGTTGTTGTTTTTTGGTCACTTACAAGCACGTGACTCAACAGCGGTGATATGTAAAACGCATCTTCTCGTCCCAAATCTAGCATCTATTGGAGAGCGAACTGTTAACAGCCCTAAGTCTGTAGCAGCGGATAAAATAACAAGCACGACCCTCACGATAAACATTATACATTGACATTTCGTCTGTTACACATGTGCCTACCCATAATCAACATGTGAAGATAATCTAATTTGCTCGTTTAGGTATTACTCAAAATGTCTGCTTTTTATTGCTGTGGTGCATCGCTATAATATGTTGGCGATGGCGAGGATAAAAATAATAACAACAATAATAATACTACACGTGATGTTGGTGAATGATGACGAACGATTGATCATCGGTGATGACGGTGATGGATGATGATGCTCAATAGTTCAATTGTGAAATATCAAAAGGCAGCGGGTGAGAAATGTCCTCTTTTTTACTTCTTAAAGATCTTTTCGCATTCCCCCCCCCACCCCGTCATGTTACACTTTTGAAGCTTGCGGCTGCTCGTGCCTCGGCATGCTTCGTGTAAATGGCACGTTGGTGTTCCGACTGGCTGACGATGGGTGTGGGTACAGCAGCTGAGGTTTCCATATGCCCAACCGAGGCTTAATCCGACGTCCCATTGAACCCCACGTCCGCTCCCTCCTCCTCATCCTCATCCTCCACCACCTCCCCCATTGATTCCACACCTCATTCTCCGACTCCCGGAGGTGTCGCAAATGTTGCACGCCAACAAACAGCGAGGAATGATGAGGTGCCGGTGGGGGGGGGGGCGCAGTGTGGAACTTGTCAAATGTCCCGGCGAGGCTCGTGAAAGCAAATGTGCATTTCAAGGGCCCGTCGCCCCGACTTTCACTTCCACGTCGAGCCGCGATGTGCCTGAATAAACGAGATGAATGAGCGATGATAAATTGTCTATGAAGGTGACCGCGAAAGTTGGTTGGACTCTGACCGGCTGCACAGGCGCAGAAAACGCACCCACATTGATTTGCACGCACAAACGCCACGCGCGTAATAATTGTGCACTTATTCTTTGGTTCTTTCGGTAAAGTCACGTATAAAGATAAAGTAATAAATAAATTAAATACTAGCATTTCGTTTATTTATTATGTTATCTTTATACGTGACTTTACCGAAAGAACCAAATAATAATTCCTGCAGTCACGAAAGCTCCGAATTAAATTGTGCACTTGTTCGATATAAGTGCCGTGCGAATGTGCCTTTGTGTTGTGTGCACTCGATTTGCAGCCGTGCCGCGTGTATAACTTATTCACGCCATGTAGAAGTCGCTGAAAGTCGTCCTTGATTCCACGACAAAAAACATCCACTGCTGGATCAATGCATCCCCATATTGTCACCAGATGTCTACCGTGTGTAGCGTATCGTGCACTGCGCTATGAGCCTGGTGACCTACGTTTGATTATAAGCCATAGTTAAAATCAGCAACGAGTCCTATCTGAACTGGTCTCCCCCCACTCCCACCTTTACCAACCCACAATTCCCAGCGTGGTGAAGTGTGGTGAAACAACCCCCACTACTCACACAGCGTTGGGAGACCTTCATCCAGCAAATAAGTAAAAAAGAAACGGCCCTACATGCTGCCTCGCAGTAAGAGTGTGCCCTGGGTTCAATTCCCGACTCGGGCGCAATTTGTGTTTTGGGTTTCTATGTTGCCCCCCCTCTGTGTTGTATGGGTTTACTCTGGGTTCTTTGGTAGCCTCCCATAGCTAAAAAAATCATACATTGTAACTGGCACGGGCCGACCATCGCAATGGTGAAAAATGACCCGCAAATGATGAAAAGTGAAATTGCACAAAGCAACGTCGTCGTCCCTACTGCAAAGAACTTTGGAAGGACCCTCCTGAAACAGCGTCTTGAGACTCAATGAGGCTTTCCCGAGTAAATAAGTGTAATCATTCGTATGATTATATATTCTCATTATACAATGCATTTTTTCGTGTACAGTCAGTTATCCTATAACGCGTGTTTTCATAACGCGGATTGGATATACTGTAACACGATGGATGATGTTTTTTTTTGATAACGCGGATGCGAATTGGATATAACGCGATTGAGTGGGGATTAGGCGGTCGCACGGCTGCCCCGGGGTAGCATCACACGAGTCGAGATGCTGCTAGATGCTTCCAGATGCTACTCACGCGCCTCAGACTCTGTTCAGCTTTGCGTACGCGTCTCACGTTACAGGGCAGACTGTGCCCACAAGATGAAGTATCTGTCCTGAGCGTGACATGAAAAAACGCACGAAGCGACGGTGTCACCGAGCAAAAAGTAAAAAAAGGAAAAATGTCACACTGTTGCAAAATATCAACGGAGAAGTGACCTCAACGTGTGCCTTTTTTATAGCTGTGGTTCAAGGGGGCATCGTGTGGAGTGCGGCGCTACGAGACGTGAAGAGAGAGAGGAGGGGGGGGGGATCGGCATGGGACGTGGAGGTTAAGGTAGAGAGAGGGAGCTGTCCTCTGGCAGACAAGTGAATACGAATACCTAGCGAGCACACGAAGAGCTACGATTGTGCTGATTAATTATCACACCTGCTAATTGTGTATTTAAAAAATAATGCATGTTTAAAAAAAAATGCATTACAGTGCAGGAATATTCACCAGCCGAGTGAATGAAATGTGAATTACTTGTGGAGAAATGTCCACATTACATACAGCACCGTATCGCATCAAGAGATCATATTATCGCGACTGGTAAACAACACACGGGATATAACTTACATGTGAAACAACTGCATTGTTTAGGTTTATTCACAGCACCGCAGTTTCTGCCATCGTGCGCATAACATGGTAAACTGTACACGCAGTTATAATCAAGTAAATGTGCTTCTAATAACTTACATTTCAATGCTTTGATACTATGAATGGAGATTGTTTCATTTAAAACAAATCTATTGAATAATTTGTATCTCTTATGAAGCCATTGAATAGGCAGTTTACCGATACAATTATTAACATCAGGGGGGTACAGTACTGTTTGGGATACGTGAAAGTGTATATATGCTGCACTTTACAGTTAATTATATACACGGTCGTGTTCGTGGGAAGGGTAATCAATGAGGTTTGGAGAAGTTGACAATAGCCACATGATGATGAGAACGGCAAATGGTGAAATGCAACTTCTGTGTGTTTTTAAACAAACCAGTTCTATGCCCTACCACTCGCCTTCCTTTCTGATGGACGATTTCATGCTCCTCCTAATGAAGAGAAAGCATGTCGCTTTGACATTTAAGACGGACTGTGGGTCAAATACCAGTGCAAGCCAAAGTAACCACCAAGCCATTAAATGTGAACCCCTTTCGCTTAACAGCCGCTACAAGATCGTGTTGCAAGAGGTGGCCGTGCTTCGAGCTCTCCTTGATCGCCCGTCCCATTTCCCAAGTGCCTTCTCAGCATCTCAACCAGCCCATTGCATCACTGGAAATGTCATCTCGTAAAGCACTGCTTGTAAAAGCATGAATGCGTGGGTGCGCGAGCGTGTGTTTGTGTGTGTGACCCGAGTTTGAATGCAGCTCATGGCCAACACCACCAGTGACGGTTATCTCCACCGGTCCTGGGCCTCCGCTAGGTCGACTCAGCCTCAAATGAGCACACCTGATGCGATGTGTGAACATCGCCACTGGGGAGACAAAGGCGGTTGGGGGTGGTGCTGGTCACCCACCCCCTCATGTACCGTGCCCGCCTTCATAGGTGCTCGCTAACAGCACTTGCCCCAACAATGTGGTAAAGGCTATAGGGGGGATCTTTGTCTTTGTGTGGACTGCAGGTAGCAAGCCATTTTCACTTTAGTTTTCAAATAAACTTTACAAGAACTCATTTGGCGTCGCTGCATCGGCAGTGGTGCACAAGCACAAACAATAATGATACGAAAAATGAAAGCCTCAACATGTCGTGTGTGCCCATAATGTAACGCATCTATCCTGCGGGTGGCATTCAATGGCATCGAGTGAAAGGGTCGTCTTAACATCACTGACGCATTTCTTCAACGGCGCGGTGGTGTGTGGAGCTGTTCAGGTGAGACCCATCACTGTAGCAGATACCCGCCGTGATTACATTTATCTGTTTTCAAAATCCATATACCTATCTTGATTATGGGGGGGAGGGGGAGCGGTGGTGCAGTGGTTACCGCACGAAATCTACAAAAACACGGGCGAGGCGAGTTCGATTCCCAGCTTGCGGATAGCATCAGTGGCGAGTGGTATCACCAACCTGCACCAATGCGGTGATGATTGGTCAAACAACCTTCCCAGTGGTAGATTGACAGAGCGCCACACAGTCGTTATCTTGACGATATAAAGTTATTACACACTGTGTGTGTGTACAGCCCTTTCGTCAATCTACTGCTAGATGAAGGGTCTTCCCATGCCACGGTTGGTCATGGGAGTTATTTGATCATACTTCACCGCCGAGCTGGTCAGTGTGGGTTTGTCAAGGCCGAGAGCATTGACGCAATATGCATAGTACAGTACAACAATGAGTTGTGTTGCATTGCCTTCTGCTGCCAACATAGCCCAAGGCAGTCGAGAATTTTCGTCTTGTGCATCGTGCTTGCCTCGCCAGTCAAGCATTATCCAGGTTCAAGTTATTCTTATCTTCTGAAATCTAACGCGATCAGACAAATTCCTGGGTGCTTTGGGTATAGGCTGTGTATATTGTGCGTATATTTTTGTACATGTATTTATTTCTGAATATGAATATACGCTAAATAGAATGTTTTCTTTTATATTGATATTGAGTGCTGTATAGAAATGTTATTTCTATTTATCGATATATCGATATGTCCAACTGCATATCAATCTTCGTATAAACATGCTATTTCAAGATGAACATGAATTTTACACACGGTAATGTATAATGTGTGATGGTCTCTTAAAGTCAAATTCAGTACCAATGTAATTGAGAAATTACTGTGTTTTAAAAATGCATGCAGTTTTACAGCGCAAATATATGCACAGATAGTATAATACTAGAGTTGGGATTATTTGTTGATTAATAATATAAAAGCAATAATGATGTAAATTTCGATTTAAAGCTTTCGTGGCTGCAGGGATTCATCTTCTTGGTTCTTTCGGTAAAGTCACGTGACTTTACTGAAAAGAACCAAGCAGACAATAATGATGTGTTTTGTCTTTCGATTACTCGGGCCTCTTTAGAAACGACTGCCAGCAAGAAAAACTGCTTCCCGAAGGTGGGAAACCCCCTACAAGCCATGCCGAGCGTGACGTGGCTGATGATGCGGATGACAACATAAAGCCCCTCTCATCACCTCCCATCCAGCGGCACATATGAGAACAGAGGTGAGACTAATTATGGTAACTATTATCGTGTTATCGGATGTATTCCAGAAACCCAACGGACAAATTGGTGGAGGAATCAATTTCTTAAATAATAGGATAGCCTAGTAAAAAAAAACACAATTTTCTTCAATGTATTCAAACAAAATTAATTATTAATAAAAGTAAGTGGGCTTTGGGCAGGGTAGGTCACCAGAAGGGATGTGGATGGCCGAGAGTCAAAAATAACAAGGGTGGCAGCCAATGAATGAACGCACGTCTAGTGAGGAGATGGAGCGACGGAACTAGTCCGTGTGAGGTTGCCGAGTGGATCGTTTGCATCACAAGGTCATGCGAGGTGGCCTGTGGGTGCCTTCATCCAGCAGTGGATTGCTGCTGCTGATGCTGATGATGTTGGCGTATCACACGTCATCTTACACTTCCATTCTCGATCAATACGTAGCAACGTCCAGTGTTAGTGGGCACTCTGGTGTGCATTGACAATTGATATTAGCATCGACGGCGGCGAGAGGCGGCTTAACATTCTTCGCGCGGGGCGAAGGCTCCACTCCAGTGGGCGGTGACCGCCGCACACTCACTACAAGGGGCCAAACTCGGGGTTTGTGCTTCGACAACGCTCTCAGCTGACACCGCTTCATGCGCGACGTAATGCAAACCGTACTTTTATGATCGCTACATTTTTTTTCAAATATGTATATTTGGGACCTTCGTTTTGAAACCCTCCTTACCTCCACCACCCCGCCCCCCCCCCCTCAACAGAAAGTCCACTGTACTCCTCCGTTTACGTATTCTCCAATTCTCCCGTGATTCATCCACAGACTTGGTTGGGTTTTTTCCCCTCTCTTCCTTCACCTACTACTGCTGCTGCTGCAATAAAAACGTGCTCGCCAACAAGCCCCTGCTTTAAAGACGCCTTGCTTGTAACCTTGAGGGGGGGGGGGTTGATGGGTGGTGGTGATGGGGGGCAATAGCGACGTCTGACGAAGGGCCCCCCCCTCGCCCCCCCGCCCCCTCCCCCCCGCCGCCCCCCTATCCCCCCCGCCCCCCTCCCTCCCACGCCCCCCCTCTCCCCCTCGCCCCCCCGCCCCCCTCGCCCCCCCTCTCCCCCTCCCCCACGCCGCCCCCCCATCCCCCCTCGCCGCCCTCCCTCCCCCCTCGCCCCCCCTCTCCCCCTCGCCCCCCCCTCCCCTCTCGCCCCCCCCCGCTGCCCCCTCGCCCCTCCTCTCCCCCTTCGTCCCCCCCGCCCCCTCGCCCCCCCTCTCCCCCCCGCCCCCCCCTCTCCCCCCCGCCCCCCCTCTCCCCCTCGCCCCCCCCCTCCCCCCCTCGCCCCCCTCCCCCCTCGCCCCCCACTCCCCCCTCTCCCCCCTCGCCGCCCCCCCCTTCTCAAACGCGTCTCGCACGCGGCACCGCCTGTGCCAACCTCGCGGCGTTTCGAGAAGAAATCCGCGGCGCGTTTAGAAAGCGCCGTGACCAAGGAATGGCAACGCTCTAAAAAACAAATTGGGGGGGGCTGGGACAACGAAGCGACTTTAGCCGCGGTAATAAAATACTTGTCAGCTTCCCGGCGCCATTCCCAATCAAATATTTGTGTTGACAGCGTGCCTGTAGAGACTTTTTTTTTTCTTCTTCCACGCAGAGGTCCTTTTGGCAAGAGTTTGCCAGCGTCTTGGCGTGGCGTCATTAGAAGCATGGCCAGAGCTGGGAAAAAAATACTACGCGGTGTTGTATACTGACATCTGACAAACGAGGCTCTGTAATTTGCGCTAATTAATGTATTCCAAAGCATTTAGTAGAAGGTAATACATTAACACGGACGGTTTGAGTGCTTTCGAAGGGTTCCGATCATATATCGCTTTCTTGAAAAACAAAAGAAATCCGCAAGATGTTAATCTAAAAATCTTACAAGTGTGAAGGGTTAATGCCGATGTATATGAGAAATAGCAGTGTTGTTGTCACCAGTTGAACAGCAGATCGCGATTAACCATCTGTGGCTTGAAGGCAGTAATTACAATTTACTATTTCATGGTTTTATTGTTTTTAAAGTGCGTAGTTGACATTGCCTCATCTGCTCAAATCTACAACTGTCGGACATGAAGAATGACAGAAAACATATAAAATCATGTTTTTTGCACTATAAAGCCATGAGATAAAGGATAATTTATCGTCTGATGCCCCTCTACTAAATTCGTTAACAAGGAGCACACTGAAATATTTATCCCCACAACTATCGCAATGCGATAAATCATTTTGAGAACGGCTTTCACAAGATAAACATGCATTACATTACCCTTCGACACGAACATAATAGCCTTACTGTAGCAGCTTGAAATGCATGAACAATATACCATTCATAATTCAGCCCTGATGGTTTTGTACTTTGTAGTATTATTTATATTGTGGTATAACAAGGAAAATATAAATACAAAATTCGTTTCATAAATTGCGTTGGTGAAGTTCAGAATTGGATTCGCGTCACCAACACGTTCAACGTCTTTGGTTGTCATTTCAAACGCCTTGCATTGGTTGAAGACATTTCAACTGCACACAGTATTACATTGAAGTGTAGCGACGTACTACTAAGACAGGATAAATGCTACGTAACATCAACAACAGCAGCAGCAGCGACACGTTGACTGCCCGGGTGGGTTTTTAGGACCCCCCCCCTGTCCATGTGGAAACTACTGCGGGTAAAACAAACAGGTCACCTGTATCTCCCCCATGGAAAGCTCTGCAAGAAGCCTGCAAAGTCTGTCAGCGAGGACTCTGCGACACAAATAAAAGCCGGGGGCCCTATTAACGAGGGACCGGGGGGTCAATCTTTGAAATTTCTGGAATTCGCGGAATGCCTCAAACAAACAAAAAACCCTCCTAACTTGCCGCCCCTTGCACACAATGCAGAATGTAGCGAGCGAGCGAGCGAGTCGGCGGGGAAAGAGAGAGAGATGATGATGATGATGATCGAAAGGGGCAAGTGAGCCCGAGGCCGATGTGGCGAATGAGGCTCTCCGTGAGGACCTTCCTGTGTAGCCGGCGCTGGCCCAAGTGCACGACTCGTTGTGCTCGACTCAAAACGTGTCTTTGCGCGCGCGTGTGCGTGTGTGTGCGTGCGTGTGTGTGCGTGCGTGCGTGTGCGTGCGTGTGCGCGTGCGTGCGTGTGTGTGCGCGTGCGTGCGTGTGTGCGTGCGTGTGTGTACGTGCCGCGAATGTGCTAACGTGTGTATTTTGGGGCAAGGTGCTCGCTAACAGCACTTGCCCCTACAGTCTGTTAAGGCTATACGGGGGATCTTTATCTTTATTTTGGGGCAGTAGAAACTAGGGAGCTTCGCGCAGCCAAATAATATACAAAGAAGCATCGCGGACAGAGGAGGCAAATAAGATGTACACGTAGCTCGGGGCTGGTGTGAAGCCAGTGCCCTGGTAGCTATCGCCATTCAGACTTCATCGGGATGGTAAAAGGGTTAAAGCGTCAATTGCCGGGTCTGCTCAAATTTAACGTGCAACATTCACCTCTCTCTGCTCAAACACCCCCTCCCCCCCCCGGTGTAATGTGGACCACACGGCTGGCCACAAAACCTCCACCACCACCCGCCCCCCACATTTCAAGCCACATACCTGACCCCCTGACCAATCTCAAGCCTTTATCAAAGCAAAACAATGCAATGGAGACTCCTGAAAGAAAGATTACCAACGGGTACACTCCGATGAGCAAGGTTTGCTACGTACGGTGCGAAAGAAGTTCAACAAACGAGTGCATTGCTTGCAGATTACGGTGCCCTGTGAGGTATGTATGTATGTTTGTAACACCTCCCTAAAGCAAGTGGCTTCAGACTCAAAAACGGGTGGCATTAATCGCAAACACATTCATCGCATTCACTGCAAAATCGGAGGAACGGGTAAAATGTGCGTGCTCTGTTGACCAATGTTGCTGCCATACATCATACATTTAATTTGCATGGGACTATGAGGATTTTACGAATGTCTTTGTTTAAAAAATATATAATGTCACAGCTTCTCACTGTATTCGCTATTGCTTCACTGTTGTTCGTTGCGCAAACAGTATACATCAGCTTTAAAAGTTATTTGGTTAACACCGTGAATAATATGCACGAAATCTCCGTTACTTTTATTTTGCCCAAGAGCAAATCGCGCGTGACGTGCGCCCGCTCTCATCAGAGTCTCGGAAGCTAAGCAGGCGTGAGCCTGGACAATGCTTGGATGGGCACCCACTGTTCGTGTCAGATGTTACTGCGTAGGTCACAGATGTTGGGCCTCCGGGGTGGCTACCAGAAGGCACTGCAAGCAAAATGAAATTGGTGTAACTCCCCACGCGCGTGCTCCCCGCCTGCACTGCCCGGTGTGGTGAAGTATGGCCAAGTAACCCCCCTCCCCTTCCCCCCCAACCTGCATAGCGAGAGGAGGCCATCATCCAACAGGGGGCTGTACATGTACACGATCCGCGTGTGTTCCTGCCCTGCTAAAAGCATATTTTTAATCAGTGCCAACGCTCTATTTAAAAGTTGCTTTAAGCAATGAAAAAAAAATCAAAGGGCGAGGAAGGCAGGCAGTGACTAGAATTAAAGCTGTTAAATTCAGCTTTAAGCTGTAATTCATTATACGGGGGAAATGATCTCGCATTCCTGAGTGAACTATTCATCCAGAAAAGCAACAGCATGCCAGATTTCTAGAAATGGATTGAGTCCCAGTCACCACCCGAGGCTGTTCGAGGCATTTAAGTTACTAAATAAGCCTCTTTTAGGAGTCAAGTCAGAGATAATGTATACAACATCTCTATGCAAGTCCACAGTGATTTAGGAATTTGATCAAACGTTTATTCGTACTGTCTGTCAGTGGTGGTGACGATCCATTGGATGCCCTGAGTATAAATACATTTTTGAGCAATCGTCCCCATCAGATGACAGAAGAGATCTAGGCAAGAGCCAGGGGTGAAGTGAGATAAGGGGGGGTACCGGTAGATAGAAATAGAGATGCAGTGCGATGAACCAGGGGCCACATCATTCACTTGGAGCCCTACACTTTTTTGCTCGGTCTTTTCTCATGCCCAGCGCCACCACCGCTGACCGCCGTAGCCACGAAGGGTTTTCGTATTGCTGTGTCTCTATGCGTGTGTCTGTGTGTGTGTCTCTCTCTCTCTCTCTGCATGTGTGTCTGTCTGTGTGTCTCCGTGTCTGTGTTTTGTCTCTCTCTCAAATTTAGCAATCTTTGGAAGAACGTAATCAACCAGGTGGTGTGTTGACTGTTGTGTTAGCCGACTCTCTGTTGTATTGCATTCTATTTCTAAATTGACTAGGTTGGGCTTTCTAATTCATTCTTACCTGATGACGGTTGCTTGTATTGCAATCGAAACGTCGTATTCTATTACTATTTAATTTTATTTTCTACGTGACTTTACCGAAAGAACCAGAGAGGTTTTGTGCGGGTTTGCTGGCACACGCCTGCGGCCCACGGCTTAGACGCGGTACTCGTGGATCGCATGGAGGATGCGGCCATAGCGCATTGTGACTTCGACCTGTAGGTAGTGCCGGATTGTATTATCCTCGGAGCAAAAGTAGCTACACAATGCTACGGGCCACGCACTTTCAAGGGCCCCGCGCTAAATGCTTTCGAGCTATCAATTCCGGTTCAGTGATTCTGCACTTGCTCTATTACTATAGTACTATACCGCCTTCAACTTTTATGAACGACTGGGTGTTTAAGGTTAGCCATTTGTCGTATTATCTGGCCGTATAGCAAATGAAACAATATAATGACTTTACTAATTAAAGTAAAGCATTTTAGGGCCCCTTTATGACATATGCTACAGGTCCTGCACTAGCTTAATCAGGCACTGCCTGCTGGGACAATCAGGTGCCTGGTATAGGGCAGTACATCGCACAGACTCCGATTAGCACGGTTGGATACGAAGGATGCGAAAGGAGTTCAACATGCAGATATGCAGTACAAGATTTCTGGTGGAATTGTCTACGTACGTGTGCGGAAATTCCTCGCTGCATCAATTCGTGCGTGTAAAAAAATCCACCACGATTCGTACGCGTGTGATGCGACCAGTTCACATAAAGGCTGCAGTCACTTACAGGGGCGACATTCACCAAAAATGGGGGGGGGGGGGGGGGGGGGGGGGGAGGGTGAACGATTCTGAAATTGTATTGCCACCCTGAATTCCAATTATTCACCAGATTTGCGAGGGGATGAGATGTTACACACCTAGATTTAGAGTGCATGTGTGGGTTTTCTATGAGTATTGTGGGTTTTTTGGTCTCTCATATTAAAAAATATATATTCAGGGAATTAACGATTAAATACAGCCGTCGTGTCAATCCACTTGTGAATGAATTACTCTCCACAATTTGTTGGTCATGGTGGGGGGGGGGGGGTATTGGACATACTTCACTATACTGGTGAATGCAAGTTGGTGACGGGAAGGCCCAGAACTGGTTTGGATATCGCTCGCCGCTGATATTAGCCACGCTCAGGAATCTAACTTGGATTACCAGGTTCAGAGCGCAGTGTGTTAACCACTGCACCACCACTCCACATGCAATCAGTTAACCGAGACAGGGTGCTCCTGAAAATGTTTTGAGACTGTGAGTGGAGATAGATGTCACTTGAGAGAGTAAAAAATATATATATATATTTTTATCATTAACAGCATGGATATGAGTCTGGTTTAAAATGCATTATTAAAATATATCAGTAATATGCATTAAGTATAAAGTATACCTTATCACAGTGTTGTATGCATAGATGGTCTATGTATTTTTAAAATACTACACCGGTTTTTACATCGACTGCTTGATAAGATAGCTTCCTTTTTAGTTTATTCCATTTGAAAGCATGACGAGTAAAGTGTTCTGTATAATACGATGTCTGGTAACAATTCCAATGGATATTTTTTTATTGATGTTCTATCAACGTAGGCATCACATCACTGCGAGAGACCTGTGCTGTATTGGCAATGCGTATGGCGCATTATTTATGCAGCTCTTATTTGTAAACCTCTACTGCCACCTAGAAGCCACGGAAATTATTGAAGCCTGCTTACATGTGCAGATTAAGATCAAGGTGCAGACGTGGTATCACTTGCCCGCACCGCTGCTGGCAGAAGGGGCCCCCCGTTAATGGGAGCTCTAGTGAGCCACATTGGCCTACTCTTCCTCCCACCTCCACATTTAGAGACATGTCGTTTAGAGCATTTGGCTACTATGAATGTCCACATGATAAGCCACTTCGTTGAGCTATCATTTGTGGCCAGGTCGCTTCTAAAAAAAGAGCTGTATAGCTTAGTGAGCCTTACGTGGTAAAAAAAAAAAGTATATTCACGGTAAAACATCACTGGGTTGCAACACCCTCTTTCGGGATGGTTTCCTGGACTGGGGCATTTTTTGGCCAAATTCCATTGACGCGTATTCGGCATACGGGAGGAAACTGGAGTGACCGGAGAAGATCCCGCACATGCGAGGAGGTAACATATACCGCTGTTAACTCGTGGGCAACCTCGCAGCCCTGCTGGTTGCCCATTCCAAACTCCCGGTGGGCACGCGTCCAAGGACCAGGCTCGTCGATTCTGACATCTGGCAAGGTCCAACTCGCGTCCAGGGCGATTTTGTGGCAGTCACGTGCCAAACTTAACTTAAAAATTGCCTTTTCAGAAACATAATGACGTCACCCTGCTGCTGCTGCTCTATATAAGAACGGGAGACAGAGCAGAGCATCACCATTCTGGCGAATTGCCCGATGATGCTGGATGCAATTACCAGCGAAACGTCGTACTCAAATTGTAAATGTTGTGGTTTCACGCTTCAACACACCGCTGGGCTAAAGCAGTGAACTATTTGTCTTTTGTCAACGTGACACTTTTTTACTGCTTGGCCGTGTCGGGTGGTGGAGGGTTACGACATATTTATAAATAACGCGATCTAAACCCAAAAAACTTTGTTTATGAATAATATTGGTCGCGAAAGCCTACGTGTTAAACTGATAATGAAAGGTAAAATGCATTCTGCTTCCATTATTATCTCTCACTGAGCAAAAGCATTCACAGTAAAGTAAAGGATTACATCGACAGGGGAACACTGCTTAGATTCAGTTTTGTAGTTAAATGATATTTTCTGCAGAACTATAACGAACAATATTTGGCCTTAGGCCAGGCACAAAGTGCAGTTTGCGATATAGTTTGTGGATGTATACCAGACCTGGGGCAAATCACAATTGTAATTGTGTAATTAGGAATTAATTACACAATTACAAAGTAATTGCAATTTGTAATGTGAGCTGGCAAAACAGTACTGCTGTAATTGTTATTATAATGAACCCCGGATCTGATGTATTACTATGTAATAATAAATGTAACACAAATGTAATTCATAGCCCTTTGTAAATCTATTGCTGGACGAAGGCCTCCCTGAGGCTTTTGATCATGAGGGCTGTTTGGCCATACTACACCAGATCAATGCAGATCGGTGGAGGAGGACTGCTGCAGGCATCGATATCCACTGATGGTAACCACGCTCGGGATTCGAACTCAAGTGGCAAATTCTCCAGTGATGTGCACTCACCACACTGCTCCTTCTGGTCCTCTAGACACAATGTGTACAGAAAATAATAATAAAATAAAATTAAACATAATAAAATAATTCTCACGACGTTTCGGCCACAACGCAAGCAGCCGTCCTCAGGTGAGGACGGAACGTCGTGAGAATTATTTTATTATGTTTCTATTTTTATTATTTTATTACTTCCCTTCTACGTGACTTTACCGAAAGAACCAAGAAGATGAATCCCTGCAGTCACGAAAGCTTTAAATCGAAATAAAAACCTTACACGTAGGGCAAATGTGTTAACAAGTGACGTTACATGGCAGTTACAAAATGTGGTTTGTCGAGGGGTCCGACTGGAATTAGCTTCCTATCAGGACAGAAGCACATTAATCAGAGCCTTCTGTTTGGCACATCCGTACAGACAGTCGAACCAGATGTTTAGCATCGGACGAGCTGCCTCGTACAAAAGTGAATTCTGGAAGCATTTAAAGGCTTAGAACAGTCTTCTTGATTCTTTCGGTAAAGTCACGTAAAATAATTATTTTATTATGTTTTATTTTTATTATTTTATTATTTCCCTTCTACGTGACTTTACCGAAATAACCAAGAAGATGAATCCCTGCAGTCAAATCGAGGCTTAGAACAGTGTTGGTTGTAAGGGCTGTAACGATAAGGGTCTCGGTTTTGTTGGCCATTAATCGAAGTGACGATGCTACTTTAGGGCCCATCATGATCATCGTAATCTCTAGAGCAACTTTATATCTGAACATGTGCAAATATTTACCAGTGAAGATAACAGTGTGTAAAGTAACTACTGTGGACGAGGGGTTATGCAACAAGGCAGAAACACGTTCACTCGTGTCGGCCTCATTGCGAAGTCAGCAGTCTGAGCAAAACTCAAGGGGCTGTGATGCTCATTACTTAATTAGGACACATTTTTGTATTTTTTTTTTGGCAATCAAAACGACGCTTAGCAAATTGAAAGGAGCCCTTTTGAAGAACAGAACCCACTTAAATTTCGATTTTAAGCTTTCGCGACTGCAGGGATTCATCTTCTTGGTTCTTTCGTTAAAGTCACGTAGAATGGAAATAATAAAATAATAAAAATAAAACATAATAAAGTAATTCTCACGACGTTTCGGCCACAACGCAAGCAGCCTTCCTCGGGTGGAGAGCAGGTCTGTCGGAGGGACGGCGTCTGAGTGGAACACCACCAGGCTTGGCAGCGTGTATTTGGGCTGGGTTGGAGGGGGAAGAGCGCCTTGACAATTTGATATGCAAATTCCTTTTTTTTGGACTTAACTTTAAAAATGTAGAAGAGTGTTTTTCCTTTTTTTTTAGAGGGGGGGGGGGGGGTCCTCAGTGGCAGGGGGTATTCCCTTCCCAGTGCCCACCAGGGGTGGCACTCTGCTTGGGCAAACTCATCGCCGAGGGCACCAAGCAACTAAAGAGGCCCCCCACATTCACCAATTAAGGGGTGCACCGAATATGAGCTCGAATTCAAATCGCGAGTTAACAATTACGTGGGGATTTTAAACTCTATAATCCCGATCTTGTTTGTACTGTACAGGGTAGTCCGGATGTCGCGACCTCCAATGAATTGTCCCCTAATTTTACGTATGTTATATTGCTTACATCAAACACACCCCCATTGGTGTACACGAATATTAAGTGTTAGAGATAATTAATTTGGGGTCACAAGACATCTGGACTACCCTCTCCTGTCGACATCGCTCTCGTTTCACAAAATCTGTATTCATCATCTGTATCTCTTCTCTGGTCCCGTTATATATATTAATACATTTATATCTTTAGTCCACATTTCTCTCATCCCGCTGCATCCCAGTCTCTCTTGCCTATATTTCTTCTGTCATCTCCCCATCGGTGTTCACGCATCTGAGGAGCGAGGTGGACCCCCAACTGGCCGACACCGCCACTGGCGCCCACCCCCCACCTCCACCAAGACTGGAGACTCCCCCACCTGTAATGCTGCGGGCGTTATTTAAAAATGACATCAAGGTCCTTCAGACCTTCTGATCTCCAACTGCTCAGCACTCTCAGGTCTCTAGGTAGCGCTCTTTTGGTGATCGGGATTTTATTAGCGTTGCACCAACGCTATGGGACGCCTTGCCATTTGAATTGAGGCAATCGGAGTCGGTCGATGTATTTAAGTTAACTTTGAAAAACCCATCTGTTTCAAGTGGCCTTCTCTCGGTTGCCCCTGGTTCTGTTTTGTTTCCTGATTTTCATCCACTGCGCATTGGGACCTTAAGACCGAATGCCGCATTGTACATTAGAGCTATTATGTTGTCTGCAAGAACATTTGTCCTGTGATGTGTGAACCTCCATCGGTACGTCACCTCTGTATCACAAAAGGTGGACGCTAGGTGGCAATGTGGCGCTGTTGATTCTTCAGCATGGATTTATTCTGCTGCCCTTCTATGTGTTTTTACTGGTAGGAACCTCCTGGTTACACCAGCCCACAGGGGATTATTGTGTCCGTCGTCCAGGGAGGGGCTGGGTGGGGAGGGGAGGGTGGGGAGGGGCTGGGTGGGGAAGGTGGGGCTGGGTGGGGAGGGTGGGGAGCGGCTGGGTGGGGAGCGGCTGGGTGGGGAGGGGGTGGAAGGGGTGGGGCTGGGTGGGGAGGGGGTGGGAGGGGTGGGGCTGGTCACCCCGTGGTGTCCTTATAAAACTCAACGTTTAACCTACTCACGCCGGCTTGTGCCCACCCTCACAGTCGGGCATATTTGCGGAATACACCACGCCGCCGTTGACCCTGGCCATTGACCGAGCAACCCAACGTTCCTACTAGCTCCCTCCGCAGGAATGTGTTTTACAACAGCAAAAAAACCGACACCGAGTTGCAGACTGTGCCACGCAGACTACATATTTTAAATGTACAGTATAAAAGGAACGCGTAGCCCAATGCATTGGACACAATTTAGAGGTGAATCGCAGCAGCGGCAAGGCTGGTTCGACAAGTCAGCCCTGCTTTAATTTCACATTCCCATCCCCCACAAATCTAACCTGCACCATTCTCCCATCACTCACTTGTCCTCTTCCCAATTACCCCTGCATTGCATCCGTAATACTGGTAGGAACCCACTGGTTCCACCAGCCCACGGGGATTATTGTGTCCGTCCGTCGTGCAGGGAGGGCTGGGTGGGGAGAGAGGGGCTTGGTGGGGAGGGGCTGGGTGGGGAGGGTGGGGCTGGGTGGGGAGGGGAGGGTGGGGAGGGGCTGGGTGGGGAGGGTGGGGAGGGGCTGGGTGGGGGGGGCTCGGTGGGGAGGGGCTGGTCACCCCGTGGTGCCCTTATAAAACTCAACGTTTAACCTACTCACGCCGGCTTGTGCCCGCCCTCACAGTCGGGCATATTTGCGGAATACACCACGCCGCCGTTGACCCTGGCCATTGACCGAGCAACCCAACGTTCCTACCAGCTCCCTCCGCAGGAATGTGTTTGTACGCGGTACATGTAGAACTGTGGTCCTTTTCCTATTCACTGCTGAATCAAGGCCTCCATACGAAGTGTCGGTTGTAGAGTTTGACCACACGTGACGACACTGTTCAGTGCGAGCTGGTGAAGTGCTCCAGGTGGGTAACTCTTCACTATTTAATGGCCATTAAACCCCAAGCTATGAACCATGTAGAGAGCCACTTTGTATGCACCCCTTCAAGGGCCAGAGGGGGACTAGCAAAGCCACGCGAACTCTCTCTTCTGAAGCCCTCTTGTCGCTCGCAGACTTCCACATTGCCATTGAGCTCCTGAACATGTTTCCATACACAAGAATATAATAGATTGGCAACGTACATACAAGCCTGAACACTTCCCATTGGTAGACCGGTGTATTCCAACGTGCATTACCAACGAGTGATGCGTGAATTGTCTTGAAATGTACAAAATACATTTATTTTCATATAGAGTCTATAAACACAAATCTCCAGACAATTTTGAGATGCAATATTAAAATTATAGAATGCTCACAAATTCCACTGCAGTTATAGCATCAGATTGATTGATTATTGGTCTTCCAAAAGAAAATCATCTCTCCAATAAATGCAAACTTCAATATGTTTGATAACCAACATCTAATTTGCACATAAATATATGTAGCTTTGTAGAACTCCCCTGAGACTGCTCCACCAATGTCATTGAATTAGCTCACCGAGTTTGAAATTCAGAAAATAAATTAGATTTTATCCGGTAATTTGGCTTATTGGTCCTGGTGGTGTTTATCTGCTCTTCCATTTACAATAACTCAGTTCGTGGCAAACACCCATTTGCAGAGTCGTACAATGGCTAACCATTTGTTGTAAATGTAATAATAAAACTGCTGGTACAAATGCTGATGTTAAACATTGGCTTTAAAACATTGGTTACAGTGTTTTTGCATCTCAACGAGCTTCTCACTAGATTGTATACACCTCTGAGTGGAAAGGCTCAGTTCTTTTGTGAATGTCGAGGGCCAGGTGAGTGTCACATAATTCCGTTCATAGTATGGGCTGCCCTCCGGTACACCATCTCCTATAACTTCCTGTAAGATGTGTCTTTGGGTTCATGGCATGATGTTCGACGGTTGAAAATTGAATTCCTGGAAAAGCTCCCAGCATGTGTAGCGAAACGTCGGACATCATCGCAAGCAAAACGTGGTACAACCACAAAAACACATCTGAAGAACTGTACAGCACAACCAGACACATCTTCTAGGAACATTAATTAATTAATATATGACATACGTAATTACCCAGCAGATGAAACATCAGCATGTATATGCTGTACAGTACTGTAAATAAATACACGTGAAAAGCAATTTCAGAATTAGTCTATGTCTTCCGTAACGATGTATAAAACAGCATTTGTTTAAGTAGTTTCATTCTTTCTAGATTTGAAGCTTTTGTGACTGCAAGGATTAATACTCTTAGGTTTTTTCGGTAAAGTTATTTATTTTTACCTAAGTGACTTTACCGAAAAAACCTAAGAGTATAGTTTTATTCTAACAATAGACAGAGATGTAAATCGATAGGGCCCATATCATGTAGCTATTTTGGCTGCAACTCTGCCACTTTTTTGACAGAATGACGGTTTGTATAAATTAGTATGAATTGCAATACATGTGTAATGACAGGGTGACACCTGCTGGCCTGGAAGGGGAATCACGGGTATGGGCACGCTTAAGTAACAACCAATCAGAGAAGGAGGTTTATCTGGAGCAATTGTATAAGGTGGGGTTAGCCGAGATACTCCGGGAACCTGCTGGAAGGTTCCACGAGAGGGCGTGGCCAGAGGCGGGGCCTAGCCATGCCTGGGGGGATGTAAGGGGGAGCGGACCCGGGGCTCGGGTGTGGGGTCTTGGATCCTGGCTGCGTCGCCACTCGCCGACATCTCTCTCCGTCGTCCGGCCACGTGGAAGATCTCCTACGTGGTTTCCATCGCCGTCATCCTCACGCCGCCAGCCACCGTGCCCCCCCCCCCCTCGCCACCGTGCCCCCCCCTCGCCACCGTGCCCCCCCCTCGCCACCGTGCCCCCCCCCCATCGCCACCGTGCCCCCCCTCCCATCGCCACCGTGCCCCCCCCCATCGCCACCGTGCCCCCCCCCCATCGCCACCGTGCCGCACCTGCACATGAACTGTATCAATCGTGCGTTTCATCGCTTCATCTCCACCTGTTCTGGTTTTCCAAGCATCGTCCTCTGATTGCATTCTAATCTACCACTGAAGGCAATGCATTTGTACAGATCCCCCCCCCACCCTGCTTCCGTATTCTGATGTCGTGAGATATTCTTTCCCAACTTGGGCCATTCCGCAATTGTGGAGTGGGTACGGGTTTCAGAGCAACGGACACAGTTTAAGGCAATTTGGGACAAGGGAATACGTTGCAAAGATTGTTTGAGAGGGTGCTGTGAAGTCCTCAGAAGGATGAAGGCTCAACATGGAGCTAATGTCGAACGCGATTTAAGTAAAAATGGCCTTGTCGCCAGTCTGTTGAGGATAACATTCCTCCTGAAGTTTAATCTTGATTTGAAGCTTTCGTGACTGCAGGAATCCATACTCTTTGGTTCTTTCGGTAAAGTCACGTAGGTATAAACTCAAATAAATCACGACGTTTCGGGCACAACACATGCGTCCGTCATCAGGTGGGAAAGCCCGAAACGTCGTGATTTATTTCATTTTATACCTACGTGACTTTACCGAAAGAATCAAAGAGTATGCATTCCTGGAGTTTATTATGAAAATGAAGTGATTAAAACATCAAGATCTGTGGAGCAATGAGATATGGGCTGTTTGAACGACGGGAAATGTTAAGTCATTAAATCAATGTCTGCTTGCTTGACAGCATTGACACTCGACCTGTAGCACCTACACGTGAACTGCATCAATTGCACAGTTCATCGCTTCATCTCCGTGAACATATACTACACGTGAATACATATCTTAAACATCCCAAAAAATAACAGGATATCCCAGAATGCATTCCATGCCAAGGTGACATCGCCATCATTATCAAGGTGACATCACCATTATTGCACACATAACCATGATGGCCAGTATCTCAAAGGAGTGGAGATTGCTACGTTGTTTTATTTTATAGGCAGCAACAGGACAACCGTGTAATCACTTCTAGGCGTTATCAATTACGATATTGCCACCATTTGCTACTGCACTTAGTTGGCCAATCTTATTTGACAGACAACTATTACAGGTTTACCATGTTTAGTGGTTGTCTCCTTGTCACAGGTTGAGTCACAAACCGTACCTCTCTATAACAAAGGCTCACCCTCTTAGGCCTCACCTTACCATATGAATAAAAAGTATGCCGTACTTGGCCCTTCCCCCCCCCTCTCCAACCATTATAGAAACGGAGTGGTAGCTCCTGCAATCTCTCATTTACTTGATACAGCTGTCGTGGCTGTGACGGTTCCACCTGAAGACGGAAGCTTGTGTTGCCTCCGAAACGTCGTGATTTTTATTTTATTTTACTTTTATTAATTTTAATGTTTTTACCTACGTGACTTTACCGAAAAAAAAACCTAAGAATATGCTGCTATTTGTGCCTGGGCAGCATACATTGAGCAACCCGACTCTCTGGGGTAAAAATATTGGCATGTTTTGTGAGAAGACATTGATATGGAAAGATAGAAAGGATGAACAAGAGGAATTGTTGGCTATAAATACGTGCAGCTTGACATCTGCAATCACTTAAGGATAATAATGTACATGTATAGGGAAGTTGAATGCCTCAGCAACTAAAAGTGACTCACGTTACATCTCTTCTCGACCGTCCCAAGCTCCCTCGCAGCCATCGTCTGGCACAAGCGGTGCGATGCGAGGGGAACATTTCAAGCTGCATCCTGAATCACATGACATGGCGCCTTGAATACAATTTGAACGAATGGGAGGGGTGGGGGGGGGGTAAAATAGATCGCATTAAAAAAGAGAATAGATTTACCAGGCTCTCATAGGTCCATTCGCTCTTTCTCTCTACCGGCCGCTTCGGGGTGGATTTCCACACATCTCTCGGTGTGTCTCTGTTTGTCAAATTTCACACTTAACTTATAATTTTAGCAATCTTTGGAGATCGTAAGCAACCAGGCTATGCGTTAACTGTGTGTTAGCCGACTCTCTGTGTTGCATTACATTACATTTCCAAAATATTTGCTAAATTTTGTTTTCTCAAACGATTTCTCTCTCTCTAAAATTTACCAGGCTCTCATAAGGCCATTCCATCTTCTTTCTCTCGATCGCGTCGGGGTGGATTCATTGACGTGCTAATTTCTCTGCTCCAGCAGCTGCCCCAGCAGACCCACCTCTCTCTCTCTCTGCCCCCCCCCCTCTCTATGTAAGGCCTCGACACAGAGGCATTGGGTCTCTGTGTGTCGATGTTGTGTGTCTCTCTCTGTGTCTATGTTGTCTCTCTCTGCTTGTGGGTCTGTGTGTGTGTCTATGTTGTGTCTCTCTCTCTGTGTCTCTGTGTTGTCTCTCTCTGCTTGTGGGTCTCTGTGTGTCTATGTTGTGTGTCTCTCTCTGTGTCTGTGTTGTCTCTCTCTGCTTGTGGGTCTCTGTGTGTCTATGTTGTGTGTCTCTCTCTGTGTGTCTGTGTTGTCTCTCTCTGCTTGTGGGTCTCTGTGTGTCTATGTTGTGTGTCTCTCTCTGTGTGTCTGTGTTGTCTCTCTCTGCTTGTGTGTCTGTCTGTGTGTCTATGTTGTGTCTCTCTCTCTGTGTCTCTGTGTTGTCTTTCTCTGCTTGTGGGTCTCTGTGTCTATGTTGTGTGTCTCTCTCTGTGTCTGTGTTGTCTCTCTCTGCTTGTGGGTCTCTGTGTGTCTATGTTGTGTGTCTCTCTCTGTGTGTCTGTGTTGTCTCTCTCTGCTTGTGTGTCTGTCTGTGTGTCTATGTTGTGTCTCTCTCTCTGTGTCTCTGTGTTGTATTTCTCTGCTTGTGGGTCTCTGTGTCTATGTTGTGTGTCTCTCTCTGTGTCTGTGTTGTCTCTCTCTGCTTGTGGGTCTCTGTGTGTCTATGTTGTGTGTCTCTCTCTGTGTGTCTGTGTTGTCTCTCTCTGCTTGTGTGTCTGTCTGTGTGTCTATGTTGTGTCTCTCTCTCTGTGTCTCTGTGTTGTCTTTCTCTGCTTGTGGGTCTCTGTGTCTATGTTGTGTGTCTCTCTCTGTGTCTATGTTGTCTCTCTCTGCTTGTGGGTCTGTGTGTGTGTCTATGTTGTGTCTCTCTCTCTGTGTGTCTGTGTTGTCTCTCTCTGCTTGTGTGTCTGTCTGTGTGTCTATGTTGTGTCTCTCTCTCTGTGTCTCTGTGTTGTCTTTCTCTGCTTGTGGGTCTCTGTGTCTATGTTGTGTGTCTCTCTCTGTGTCTGTGTTGTCTCTCTCTGCTTGTGGGTCTCTGTGTGTCTATGCTGTGTGTCTCTCTCTGTGTGTCTGTGTTGTCTCTCTCTGCTTGTGTGTCTGTCTGTGTGTCTATGTTGTGTCTCTCTCTCTGTGTCTCTGTGTTGTATTTCTCTGCTTGTGGGTCTCTGTGTCTATGTTGTGTGTCTCTCTCTGTGTCTGTGTTGTCTCTCTTTGCTTGTGGGTCTCTGTGTCTATGTTGTGTGTCTCTCTCTGTGTCTCTGTTGTCTCTCTCTGCTTGTGTCTGTGTGTCTCCGTGTCTGTGTTTGTTCTCTCTCTCAAATTTAGTTGTACCTGATGACGGTGGCTTGTGTAGCAATCGAAACGTCGTACTCTATTATTTAATTTATTTTCTTTCTACGTGACTTTACCGAAAGAACCAAAGAGTAATCGATATATAATTAATGAAATTAAAGAATGAATGAAATAGTTTAGCAAAAGGATACAGTATATAAGCGGAGCTGTGTTCTGTCTCCACACCAAAAAAAACATGTTTTAGTCCATCAGCCTATTTGGTTTTCCGTACAAATTATAAGGACCATTGCTTGATATGTTGCCAATGATATGATTTTCATTCGAATGCAGCGTTGACAAATGTTGCGTTTTTGGGGGTATTTTGTGCTTTTGCACCACTGGCCAATGCAACATCAACACATAAACTGTTTAATCAGAAACAGTTCAGTGGCATAGTTGCTTGTTTTCATCACCACTGGAATGATGTGAGATGCTTAGGCAAGGTACACGCTGGATAAACGCGAATGCTTTTCCTAAGTCCCCGTTTAAGCCAGTGTGCTTTGAGACAAACAATCCCGGATGTATCTTTTACTTACGCTCGCATATACATGCTCAAGCACAGTTTCCTGACATTTGGCAGGCCTGCAAGGAAATTCGCATTATGCTGGGGGAGCGGGAAATGATGCGAGGCAGTTAATATTGCACACGTAAGGCTTTCTTGCCGAGGACTGATGAAAGGAAGACAAAAGGCAGTTTCTTTTGCAGGTGGGAAGGAAGAGGGGCAGCAGGACACGCGCAGTTTGGTGGAACACGACGCGAAAGCACTTAATGAGCTTTTCCTCCATCCCGTTGTCACTTTCGATCCTCAGCAGAATTGTCTGGGGTGCCATGCTATTTATAGGATACAATGTTTATAACGAAACGGTACAAGTGCAAACTATAATAGTGTTGCATTCAGGATGGCCTGCAAATGCTCGTTATTCTATATTGTGTCGCTTGAAGTCCACTCGATGTGTTGTTATTTTAGCACGTAGGCTTTCGCGACCAATAATATTCACAATACAGGTTGTTGGGTTACATCTTGCAAAATATAAATGTGTCGTTATCACACCATCGATGTGCTGAAATAATAGCTAATTCTCACGTTTTGTTCACGTGACAAACCTTAATAATGACCGGACATCTGTGAAAAAAAGCTTTATTGCTCATCGGATTCCTCCAGTATGAATAAATATTCTGATCTGATTCTGAATTAGTTGCATCGGGTGATGGTGGGTTAACGACACTTTTATATTTATGCGATCCAACCCAAAAACCTTTATTGTTAATGTATCGTTATGTCTGGCAATGGGTGCAATGCTGCCACGGTGGTGTAATAACACTGTGTAACAAATTAGTTATTTTTGTTCCTGCGTAGTAAGTGTTATTTCCTAATTGATTATGGGGTAAAGTGCGAGTATTTCTTTCGCTCTCAAAATTTCTAGCCAGTGTGGAATAATATGCTCTCCAGATATTCCATTTGTGTGGGCGGGCAATTGCACTTTAACCTGCACCCGTTAAAAGGTGTAAATGTGAAGACAGTAGATTCTAGTAAAGCATTGCCAAGTGAGTGCGCCTTTTGGCGTCATCTGGTCCAACACCATGTGAGACTTGGCTGTAAAAAAATAACCCGTAAAAACAAAGTTTTTCACTATAAATCCTTTATATGCGTGGCGGCTAGAGTCCTCTCGTCCTCTGGCTTGAGATGGCTGCCACCTATGGGTCAGATGATTGCCTGCCACCATTAAGCAATTGGTAATTAAATATCATTTTTTTCCATAAAAAGTGTAACATTTTGGAAAAAAAATTCACGAAAATTAATTGTCACGCACAACGAGTCTGTGTGGAAAATGTCAGCTCGATTGGATCACGGGAAGTGGGTTAAAAAACGACCGAAAGATTTGCACGGTCGTAAGCGCGCAAGCAAGCAAGCAAGTGAACTTAATATAAAGGATTTAAAAAAAGCTGTCTCGGGTGTGGACCAATCAATTTCAAGGACAGTGCATACATTATCAGAGTTGTGTTTTTTTTTTGCATTCTGACCGCAGGTATTGTGGTCAATGCAAACATGACTCTTTGTAAAAAAAGGTGTCAGTTTTGTTACCAGATAAAAGGGTAAAAAAACAATTATCATAAATGGGGCTTGTTGTATGTTCTTCCAAGATTCTATACCCTATGCAATGGATGGACAATTTTTGCTGAAAGTAATCATGTTTAAAGCAGTAATTATACAAAAAAAAACTCACGACCATGTTTACAATGCGCTGTCTCACGCTGAATATCCCACAATTAGCCTGCTATAAAACACATATCTGTAAAACTATATGTATTAACGTTTAAAGTTGCATTTGACATTAAACACAAGTGCATGTGGGCACACAACAACCATAAACTCAAGAACCTACACATAGACAGTTTTGAAGCTAAGTTTCAGCATGTGTTCATTGTAAATATAAACATGCAAATTACATCATTTTTTGGAACTCTTGACAATTTCAAAACCGTGTGTCTATGCCAATGCAGCTATGTTGAATAGGGTTCAATTGAATATTCCAGATGCGATTGTTTACTCTTGGGAAAATGTGCATAGTTTAAGCAGCCGTATAATGTTGAGTGAGTACTACATCTCAGATACATTTTCTCTCTGAATCTGAGAATAAAGTAGCCAAATCTCAAAATCAATCTTCGGTGCAACCAGCAGAAAAGTAATGTATAACCTGCAAGTCACAGGACTTCGCAGTTAATATACCTACTCATAAATGTATTTAATTGTTATTCTCACCATTCTTATATCACACGTCTATCACAAAGGTGCTATGTTTCACAGGCAAGTGTAGTTTGCCCGGTGGGGGAGAATTGTTGTCACGCGTTTTTTACCCAAATTTGTTTGTGAGTGAATTTGAAATTTGTAAACATTTGGACCGTAAAGCCAGCAGACACGTCTCGCTATTTTTAGAAGGACATAGCGGGATGAAGAGCGCAGCATGGAGCAGCGTCGTATGCGGCAGACTCCGATAAAGGAAGACATAACGGGACCGGAACATCTCATGATGTGGCTATCGCGTCGGACGGAGAACATCAGCTGGATGCAGAGGAGATTCTCGAGCAAGTTAAGGAGGCGAGAACTCTTCTGAGAACAAACCAAACGTTGAACAAAAAAAAATGTGAATTGGCACCATTTCAGACTTGAGAGCTCAATGAAGGAAGTTCTGGAAGGAAGTTAGAAAAAAAATAGGCCAACAGGCGAAAAACAATGGATGCTTCTTGACAACTTGAGGGAAGTTAGCCCGTAAGGTGAAAGGAAGAACACAGCTCAAGGTTAGACAGGACGGAGGGCTTTTGCCATTGAGCACAAGGGGGAATCAACGATGATTTACTCACTTGGAAGAGACAGACAGGAGGGGGTGACTGGATATTTTATAAGCAGAAGAGAAATGCGAGTTCTGTGGAGAGACCATTCAAGTGGACCGGGTAGGGCCTGGCAAGCTTTGTGCCAGGCATTGGGAGATGTTGTAAACAGTGGCTCTGCCTAAGCTGTGCTGCAGACGTAAAAAATTAACCTGTTAAAAAAAGTTTTTCACTATAAATCCTTTATATGCGTGGCGGCTAGAATCCTCTCGTCCTCTGGCTTGAGATGGCTGCCACCTATGGGTCAGATGATTGCCTGCCACCATTAAGCAATTGGTAATTAAATATAATTTATTTTTTCCTAAAAAGTGTAAAATTTTGGAATTTTTTTTCACGAAAATAAATTGTCACGCACAACGAGTCTGTGTGCAAAATGTCAGCTCGATTGGATCACGGGAAGTGGGTTAAAAAACGACCGAAAGATTTGCACGGTCGTAAGCGCGCAAGCAAGCAAGCAAGTGAACTTAATATAAAGGATTTAAAAATGTAGACGTGGAGTGTAACACGTAGGCTTTCGCGACCAATATTATTCACAATAAAGGTTTTTGGGTTAGATTACGTAAATATAAATGTGTCGTTCACTCATCACCACCCGACGCAGGCAATTAGTAAGATTTGTCACGTGAACAAAACGTGCCAATTAGTTTACTGCTTCAACATACCGGTGTGTTGGAGAGTAAACCCACAACATTTGCAGTTTGAGTACGACGTTTCGCTGGTGATTGCAACCAGCTTCATCAGGCGATTTTTCAGTATTGTGAAGTAGTCTTCCTGTTTCCATTGCTAGGGGAAAAGTCGCGACTAGAAGGAGCTTTAGAGAGGCGTTCTAGAGGATATTTGGCCTACTCTCCCGACTTGCCGGACGTTTCTGAAGACGTAGGAGCACCCACACCTTATCCTAGCGCACGCGGACCTACCTATGGACTTGTGACGGCCCCCATTTATACCGCTGGGTGGATTGGTGTGGACACATCGCAGAGATACACACGTGGGGAGAGAGCGTGAATCAAGCTATGGCAGAATGTGTGCAACATCAAGAATATTTACAACATTATCAATGTTAATAGATGACAGATGACTCATACCGTGGATTTTATGACGCTAGAAACCTGGCACGATTACACATTCTAAGCACAATATAGACGTTTACTGGAAGTTCTACTTTTTTTCCGTTAAAGATTACACTCTGTGACAAAAAAAAAGTTTGTTACTGGGTAGTAAGTGTTATTTCCTAATTGCTTATGCCTCAAAAGTACAGAAAATGGCTATTATTCCCCACAAACTTTGCTTTTGTGACCAGGACAGTGATATTTTAAAATTTTACCTATTTTCAATGAGAAAACGTGTACATTTGTGTCTTTCGTTCAAATAAGAGAAAAGCTGTAAACGCGTCAATTTCCTGCAATAAATTATCTTAGTGCCTGCAAGAATTTGCAAACCGTAACTCTCCTTCGCCCCAGCCTCCAGGTGTTTGATAATCCGCTCGTAGAAAGTATTTTGAAGCGAAGTATTCTCAATCGTATATTAATGCCATTAACTATTTCCCTGCCCATAAATGTTTTTTGTGTTTGCATTTATTTGTAAGTCATATGCATTGCAACATGCCCCGGAAAGTGAATACGCACCTCAAATCCCTTTATTCTAGATTTGAAGCTTTCGTGACTGCAAGTATTTATATTCTTAGGTTTTATCGGTAAAGTCACGTAGGTAAAAAATTAAAATTATTTTACTTTTATTAAGTTTAATTTTAAATTTTTACCTACGTGACTTTACCGAAAAAAACCTAAGAATATCAAATCCCTTTAGTTTCAACGTATCAGGAAAAAAAAAAGGTTCGTCTCATCATGTGGAGATTATGATTTGCATTAACCAGGGGGGGGGGGGTCACTTTCGCCGACGTCATCAGTGCGAGGGCCGCCACACATTTCAAACCATTGTGCTTTGTGACACCATAATGGGGGGGGGGGGGGTCACGTGTTGTTTATTGTCGGGGTCGTACTAAAGGCCACCAGGGGCCCCCAGTGGCGAGCAGGCCTTGCAGCGAAGAGCACTGGTGCTATACACTAATTGTACATGATAATTGGTTCTTTCGGTAAAGTCACGTAGAAGGGAAATAATAAAATAATATTAATATAAAACAATTAAAAAAACGCCACTTTTTTCAAATTTTCTTGCCGTGGATTTCACACCTGATGATGATTGCTTGTGTTGCAGTCGAAACGTCGTGAGAATTTTTATTTTTGATATTTGTATTATTTTATTATTTCCCTTCTACGTGACTTTACCGAAAGAACCAAGAATATGAATCCCTGCAGTCACGAATACTAATTGTACAGTTAAAATGTCAGCTCGATTGGATCACGGGAAGTGGGTTAAAAAACGACCGAAAGATTTGCACGGTCGTAAGCGCGCAAGCAAGCAAGCAAGTGAACTTAATATAAAGGATTTAAAAATGTAGACGTGGAGTGTAACACGTAGGCTTTCGCGACCAATATTATTCACAATAAAGGTTTTTGGGTTAGATTACGTAAATATAAATGTGTCGTTCACTCATCACCACCCGACGCAGGCAATTAGTAAGATTTGTCACGTGAACAAAACGTGCCAATTAGTTTACTGCTTCAACATACCGGTGTGTTGGAGAGTAAACCCACAACATTTGCAGTTTGAGTACGACGTTTCGCTGGTGATTGCAACCAGCTTCATCAGGCGATTTTTCAGTATTGTGAAGTAGTCTTCCTGTTTCCATTGCTAGGGGAAAAGTCGCGACTAGAAGGAGCTTTAGAGAGGCGTTCTAGAGGATATTTGGCCTACTCTCCCGACTTGCCGGACGTTTCTGAAGACGTAGGAGCACCCACACCCTATCCTAGCGCACGCGGACCTACCTATGGACTTGTGACGGCCCCCATTTATACCGCTGGGTGGATTGGTGTGGACACATCGCAGAGATACACACGTGGGGAGAGAGCGTGAATCAAGCTATGGCAGAATGTGTGCAACATCAAGAATATTTACAACATTATCAATGTTAATAGATGACAGATGACTCATACCGTGGATTTTATGACGCTAGAAACCTGGCACGATTACACATTCTAAGCACAATATAGACGTTTACTGGAAGTTCTACTTTTTTTCCGTTAAAGATTACACTCTGTGACAAAAAAAAAGTTTGTTACTGGGTAGTAAGTGTTATTTCCTAATTGCTTATGCCTCAAAAGTACAGAAAATGGCTATTATTCCCCACAAACTTTGCTTTTGTGACCAGGACAGTGATATTTTAAAATTTTACCTATTTTCAATGAGAAAACGTGTACATTTGTGTCTTTCGTTCAAATAAGAGAAAAGCTGTAAACGCGTCAATTTCCTGCAATAAATTATCTTAGTGCCTGCAAGAATTTGCAAACCGTAACTCTCCTTCGCCCCAGCCTCCAGGTGTTTGATAATCCGCTCGTAGAAAGTATTTTGAAGCGAAGTATTCTCAATCGTATATTAATGCCATTAACTATTTCCCTGCCCATAAATGTTTTTTGTGTTTGCATTTATTTGTAAGTCATATGCATTGCAACATGCCCCGGAAAGTGAATACGCACCTCAAATCCCTTTATTCTAGATTTGAAGCTTTCGTGACTGCAAGTATTCATATTCTTAGGTTTTATCGATAAAGTCACGTAGGTAAAAAATAAAAATTATTTTACTTTTATTAATTTTAATTTTAAATTTTTACCTACGTGACTTTACCGAAAAAAACCTAAGAATATCAAATCCCTTTAGTTTCAACGTATCAGGAAAAAAAGGTTCGTCTTATCATGTGGAGATTATGGTTTGCATTAACCAGGGGGGGGGGGGGGTCACTTTCGCCGACGTCATCAGTGCGAGGGCCGCCAAACATTTCAAACCATTGTGCTTTGTGACACCATAATGGGGGGGGGGGGAGTCACGTGTTGTGTATTGTCGGGGTCGTACTAAAGGCCACCAGGGGCCCTCAGTGGCGAGCAGGCCTTGCAGCGAAGAGCACTGGTGCTATACACTAATTGTACATGATAATTGGTTCTTTCGGTAAAGTCACGTAGAAGGGAAATAATAAAATAATATTAATATAAAACAATTAAAAAAACGCCACTTTTTTCAAATTTTCTTGCTGTGGATTTCACACCTGATGATGATTGCTTGTGTTGCAGTCGAAACGTCGTGAGAATTTTTATTTTTGATATTTGTATTATTTTATTATTTCCCTTCTACGTGACTTTACCGAAAGAACCAAGAATATGAATCCCTGCAGTCACGAATACTAATTGTACAGTTAAGATGTATCCGTGCATACACTTGAATACGAATACCTATAGATACAGGACGCTTCAAAAATATGTTAACACTTGGGAGAATTTGCAACAATACCACAAGCAATGTGGCCTCTGGGCTCTGGAGACCACCTGGAGAAGATTCCAGGCCACATGTTGACAATGATGGCGAACAAGTGGAGACTCTTTGACTTTTTAAAAGTTAGTAGTAGGTTTTTACCCTTTCATCTGGTACAAAAACTGACATGTTTGCAATAGCCACAACACAAGCAGTCAAAATGCAAACTAAAAGAAACAACTCTGATAATGATATGCACTGTCCTTGAAGTTGATTGGTCTACACCCGAGACAGCTTTTCTTAGAGCCTAGTCTCCATTGGTATTATGTTACTGTGTTATTATCCGTTATTTTCTCATTAAAAACGACAGTCCCGTATAAGTGTTAACATTCTTTTGAAGCATCCTGTATTTGCACGCGTGTTTGATCATCAATGCAGTGTCATCATTAAATGCACTGCGCTACGAGGCAGGCTACCCGAGTTCAATTCCCAGAATAGTGATATTCGAACTTGACCTCCAATTCGGATATTCACGAGCACCTGGTGCGGCATTTACATCATCGGAACTGGGGAGACGAAGAGACGAACCTTGCCAGGGGTGATCTCAGCCCTGCCACTCACTTCCTCAAGCACCGATATGGGCCTGATTGTGTGCTCACAAAAAAGGGCCCATTTCTCAATACAGTAGGTCTTGCTGATGCAATGCTGCAGCCTCTGTTGTTTTGTGTCTATGAAACCGGTTTCAAAATGTCAAAATGAAAAACTCAATTTTCAACGTGAACTGGTTGTGTGAGTGCCCAGTGCCTTCTTTGTGTCTGCGTACTTAAACAACACAGTGCCACGTCAAACAGAGTCGAAGCTGCCACGAGATTGTCGACATACTTGAAGTGTGATTAGACCGGTGGGGTGGAGCTGTTGTTCTCATGGTTCGCGTGCCGCGCTGTGAACCCAGCGACCAGAGATCAATTGGCAGTCACGGCTAACATCAGCGACAAGTGACATCCGCCGCATTGACCAGCGTGGTGAAGTATAGTCTAACCCCCCCCCCCCATGATCAATATGGTGTGGAGAGGCCTTCGTCCATTGGTGCATTGGAAATCGCTGGTTATTTTTCTAAAGTGAATAACCGATTCACAATCATGCCATAAATACTAATGTACAATGTCCACAATTTCGATTTAAAGCTTTCGTGACTGCAGGGATTCATCTTCTTGGTTTTTTCGGTAAAGTCACGTAGAAGGGAAGTAATAAAATAATAAAAATAAAACATAATAAAATAATTCTCACGACTACGCATTTCCCATGAATATGCTAAATTCCTCTTGATATGCACATTCGTTTGTTAAGGCGCTCTTCTTCCACCTCCAACTCAGCTTATATATAAGCTCCTAGCTTGGCAGTGTCTCATTCTTCACCTGAAGACGGCTGCTTGCGTTGTAGCCGAAACGTCGTGAGAATTATTTTATTATGTTTTATTTTTATTATTTTACTTCCCTTCTACGTAACTTTACCGAAAAAATCAAGAAAATGTCCACAATGTTTCTTTCACGCATCTGTACGTGACGCATCAAAATCACGCACTGCTTATATAATTGTCAACTGAGTGCACTTTTTTAGGAGCCTGCGGGGATAGATGTTTGGGTTTACGTGCTACACATCATGGCCTGCTTCAAGATAGTTCAGCATTGCATTCAGTTTGTGCATTATCTCTTCATGCAGGAGCACACACTGGCTAAATTTAGTATGACTGATTTTCCTATGAACTATCATCATGATCGTCACGATCTATCCACCGCTGAATGAAGGCTTCCCAAGCCTTCGCCACCTCTCACGATATCACGATGCAAATTGTCCTTCGGCCAAATCATCTTTCGTGCTTGGATTGGTCACTGCCATGTGCCAACAGGCTGCCAAGAGGGCTTGTGGCTACGGGGATCGAAGATAGAGCTTTGGAGTGCAGTGCAGACAAATCCATTGTTGTACTGCACTCCTATGCTTCCACATCTATGCTCCTATCATCAATCCATACTGACCAGCATGGTGAATTATGATCAAACAATCCACATGACAATGCACTGGTGCGGAGAGACCCTCATCCATTTGGGGGTTTGACTAAGAGAGCTGTAGAAGAACTCGACAATATTGCCGATTATTTACTCCGAGAAAACCTCACCAAGTCTCGAGATCTCGTTTTTTGAAGGAGACTCCTGCATTGGAATATTTGGCTGATACCATGAATGAGTTGAAATGTCAAATAAGAAAAGGCCACCAAAGGAAAAGCAGTACAAGGGCAATGCAAACACTAAAACATTGATAGCTTGGGTTAAGCATTGAAAACTATTTTACTCTTTTGCCAGCATTAAGATATTGCATTATTAAAAAAAAGCCTTGAACCTCTCTGGAATAAAACACAGGTCTTCTTAATAGAGGTTTTTGTGTTAGATCGTGTAAATATAAATGTGTCGTTAAACCCGCCACCACCTGACATAGAAAATGACTAAGGTTTGTCACGTAAACGAAACATGCCAATTCGTTACTATTATTATGTTTTATTTTTATTATTTTATTATTTCTATTCTACGTGACTTTACCGAAAGAACCAAGAAGATGAATCCCTGCAGTCACGAAAGCTTTAAATCGAAATTCGTTACTAGTTTAGCACACCGGTGTGTCGGATAGTAAACCCACAACATTTACAAATTGACTCCGATGGTTCGCTGGTAATTACAACCGGCCTCATCAGGTGACAGCCACAGTGGTACTGTTTAACTTACTCTTACTTACTCTGTTTAACTTTTGGCAGCCTTCGGTCTAGCACTGCTGAGTCGAAGCTATGATAAGTCATATTTTAAAACACTTTTTAAAAAAACACGCTTTTATGAAATGTACTAGTAATGGAAGAACTCCACGACTCCAGGAAGTGACCCCGAAGCTTGTCATAACGTAAGAGACCGTGGCCAATTACAGCCAACGTCAGTTGACCATGGACAATTAGACCCAAGCCTAAACATAACATTTCAAAAATAATGTAAAAAAAAAATCTATTTTTATTTTTTATGAGTAGAATATAGTATTGTCATCAGTATGACATAATTATACCAAGTTTCCAGTCGATACCACATTGGGAAGTAGGTTAAAATTGAGTTACAAGATTTGAGGATACAACAACGACAACAACAACGACAACAACAGTTAAATGAAAGTGTGTAATAAGAGGTTGTCTCTGGTGCGGGCCAATCAGTGTCAAGGACGGTGTACGTATTATGACAGCTAATGTGAATGTTCTTTCACCACAGGTATACGTGGTTTAATGCAGACGGAACACTTTGCTGTTGGTGTCAATTCGGTGTCTGAACATCAGAACACCATCTGTGTTTACGCCAGAAAGTGTAAATCCCCGTCTCATCGTTCAGTGTCTTGATAATGGCAAAAAGGGTACCGTAGACAGCACGGACGAGTGTTTGTCTCGTGCGAAAAAAACAGGAACGTCTAGAGGAGAACACAACGCGACAATTGTCCTTTCCTTTGTCTTTTGTCAACGTGACACTTTTTTACTGATTGGCCGTGTCGGGTGGTGGAGGGTTACGACACATTTATAAATAACGCGATCTAAACCCAAAAACGTTGATTATGTCCTTTCCTGGCCACCGTCACAGCCCATGCACACAAACGCATGAACAAGCAGAGGTCGCAAACGGGTTTTGATTCCTTACCCCGTACCCGTACCCGGCCGCACCAGGGTTGCAAACGGGTACCTGTACCCGGCCGTACCCGTACCCTACCCGTACCCGGTCGGGTACGGGTAGGGTACGGGTATCGGGTACCTGATTGCGACCTCTGGGATGAAGCCATGTTGCAGGCGCCGGTGGGTTGATTCTAGGAACTTGAATTGTGAGAAGAGACAAGACGTTGGGAAATGAGTGACAAACGGTGACTCACCAGTGACTCACGGCCTACCCGTACCCGATCGCACCAGAGTCGCAAACGGGTACCCGGCCGGGTACGGGTATCGGGTAGGGTACGGGTATCGGGTACCCGGTTGCGACCTCTGCTGACAAGTCACCTCCTGTGGTCGCCTACCCAAGTACTAAGCCAGGCTGTAAACCCGCTTAGCTTCTGAGATCTGACGAGATTCGGTGCCTTGCTGGTGATTTGACCATGGAGGGAATTTTGATGAAAATGATCACAGTAACAATGAGATACATTGCCAGAGTGCGTGGTGCTGTGTATTTCACGTCTTTCTTTCCAGCTGTCACAGACTCAGATAAGTTCAAATGCCGTGTTTGCTGTATAATAGTCAAGTATGTTGTATATTTACCAGGACTGTACTTCATGTTTCTAAAGAACAGGGTGGGGGGGGGGGGTATAGTTTTACTCACATTCTTCACATTACTGACATAAACAAAGCATTTTTCCTGCTTCCTCATTTAAGTATAAAAATATAAAAATGGCACCCTCGCAATATTTGCATGGCGTCTACCTGCTTACGTGTTATACGAGTGTATTACGCCTTGATGTCGTCAACGCACAGGCACATACGCTGTAACATCATGCTGTTCGTTGTCTCTACTAACATACAGTCCTTTTTTAAGTGGACACACAGAATGGAGTTCGGCTTCGCCAAATAGAGTCACTTGTAAACAAGCTGACAGCAGTGAGCTGCGAGTGCATTGATTTGGCTCAAATTTACTCAGATTTGCTGGGACCCCCCCCCCCCCATCACAAGTTTGCCATCTATATGTCCTGGGTTGTGCATATAAAAAAAACGTTGCCTGTACCAGTTCGCACTTGGTAAATAATAATAATGATAGAGCAAACATCTCCACTCAAACGGAATTGGCCAAAGATATTAATCAACACTGTTTTATACACATACATAAACAAAAGAAATACTTTTTTCAAAATGTCTTGCTGTGGATTTCACACCTGATGATGATTGCTTGTGTTGCAGTCGAAACGTGAGAATTTTATATTGTTTTATATTTATTTTATTTTATTATTTCCCTTCTACATGACTTTACCGAAAAAACCAAGAATATAAAATAAATACTCCAAATACTCACTTTGAGGTACACGTACAAGTACAGTTCTTTTGTCAATCTACTACTAGGTGAGGTCCACACTTCACCGGGTAGTAGTCGTGCCAGTCGTAGGCAAGCAGGATAGACATTGGAGCACAGGACACCAGTGAGGTGTTGCTGCACCGTACACTGCAGACAGCGTAGCGGATTTCATAGTATTTATTTATTAAAAAATAATATCAGCTGTCATTAGATGCGACACGTCAGCCCTTCCGTAGGCGATAAAACGAGTACCACTTTGTGGACAGCTAACAGTGGTTGCCACTTGGATACACTGATGCTCGCCATATTAATGTGGAATTTACAAATGCCGGCGTAGGGCCACCGGTGGAGATGAAGGCAACCCAAAGCTCGCCCGAGCCCAAGCAAGTAGACACTTCAACGTTCATGTTTTCACGTAAATGCAATGAGTGTCACACTTTATTTCAAATATGTTGTAACGCAAGCCTGCCGATTGCAAGCTACTCATAACAAGACACCACTGACACATTTGAATGTAGTTTCTTGTTTGTTGATAACCGACTGTGCGTGTGCAGACACAAGGGATGGCAGAGATACAGGTGTGCGATGGAACTTATGATAGCCACGACTATTGTCTTGAAGTCATGTTTTTTTTTCTAAATGTTCCGTACCGCGTAGTATATATAGCAAGCGTCGATACGAACTGTAACTTGAGAACACGTACCAATTGAAAACAATACTCACACTAGCTTGAAATGCTGCCAGTTAATCCAAACACGTGTCTTCGAGTGCGGGCCAATTTCGGTGGCACGAACCTTTTAACAACAATAACAGTCGCGATACACATTGGACGTCGACAAATGAGATGCTGGAAGTCTTCTTGTTTTGGAACATGTTTGCGGGAAGAAAAAAAAGGAAAAAAAATGTTCAGCAAAAGCCGCAACATGTGTGACCGCGAAGGAAACCACTCTCCGTTGACGTCACGTGACTTGTTTACAATCGGGCGTGCATTTAAACGCGATAGCGATGACCGAATGAATTTATTAATTCTGAAACGATCAAAAAATTGCGCACGAAAATAACACCACCGCACCGGCGTTTTTGTTCAGCAGTAACAGAACCTGCTGCGATGTAAAGGGCCCTGCAAGTTGGTCATGCCACTGCTGGCTTAAGCCCACCCCCCCCCCCCCCAAGGAAAGAGCTTTGGAGAGCACCTCTAGAATTGACGGCGTCTTGAGCCACCTTTACATTTTGGTCAGACGTCTTGGAAGAGCTGGGGAGTAGCCACACAAAAATGGAGAGAAAAAAAAACATTTACCATCTCAGAATTGCTGGTGACATCTAAACTAAACTTTATATCATTGGAACCTCATTTGCCAGTAAAAAATATGATAATTGTTTTTTTACCCTTCTATCTGGCAACAAAACTGACACCTTTTTTACAAGGAGTCATGTTTGCATTTACCACAATACCTGCAGTCATAATGCAAACAAAAAACATAACTCTGATAATGTCATTTGGTCCAACCCATGTGAGACTAGGCTCTAAGGAAAGCTGTCTCGGGTGTGGACCAATCAACTTCAAGGACAGTGCACATTATCAGAGTTATGTTTTTTTTGCATTATGACTGCAGGTATTGTGGTCTATGTAAACATGACTCCTTGTAAAAAAAGGTGTCAGTTTTGTTGTCAGATAGAAGGGTAAAAAACCAATTATCATAAACTTTATATGTTACCATGTAAGGCCGACTGAGCTACATAGATCTTTTTAAGAAGCGACCTGGCCACAAATGAGTGCTCAACAAAGTGGCTTATCACGTTGACATTTAGATCAGCCAAATACTCCAAACGCTACACATAACGCCATTCCTTACATAGGCATTGCTATAGAACGAATGTAAAATAACTATCGAAAATTATTGTAGAAACTTTTTCAAGAAGGATGCAAATTTGGGCTCAAAATGAATATTAGCAAAAACAAGACATGCAACGCACATTTACACTGTGGCAGTTATTGAGGACAGACTGGGATCAAATGTTTGAAATACAGAGGCACACAAGAACAGGATGTGATACTTTTTGAAACTTCGCCAATGTGCCTGAATAATAACAACGTTTCAAGCTGCTGTATATTGCCTGCTATTTATAATTAAAGAAAAAAAACCTGGAGAATGATCAAGAGAATGAGTCGAAAGCTAAAACGTTGTGCAGACAATCGTGGAGAGGAGCATGCTTGGAATTACACTAAGAGACGTATGCCTGTACGTATGTATGTGCGTTGAACTTCTTTCGCACCGTACATAGCCAACCGTGTTAATTGGAGGTGCGGGGGGGGGGGAAGGATAACAAACTAAACACAAAAAGCAGTTCCCAAAAAAATACATTTCGATATTAGATTTAAAGTGTATAGCTCCAGTAGCTTCGGAAGGACGAGGGTTCCAGACGGACACAGAAGCGCGCGCATCTGAAAGCGCACGGTATGCAGTGACCGTCTTAGTTCTTGAGACAGAGAACCACCACAAGTTAGAGACATCACCTTGACCATTAATTAAACAAAAGTGGGCTGGGGCAGGACACGTGGCTAGAAGGGATGACGGCCGGTGGTCGAGACTAACTACGGAGTAGGAGCCAAAGGAGGGAAACATGCCCTCAGAGCACATCCACTGCAGCTCGTGTGTAGGATCGAGATGGACTGTTGCAGCCCATGGCCATGAGGAGTGGTGACGGTTTGGGGAGTCCTTTATCGAGCAGTGGGTAGATCATGGTGAATGAGGTTGACGACAGTGGGTTTTAATCAGTTTCCTCTGACGTGCCAAGCACCCATTCATTGTCTTTATCAAACATATATGAGACCCTCATTGTAGATGAGTTTTGAGGCTCGTTTAGACTTTTTGAGGCCGAATTTCCATCGAGACAATTTCTGGGTCAATATTTGCCAACGTCGTCATCATTATTATTATTCTGGAGTAATTATTTGGCATTGTTAATAGTGCTCTATCACGGAAACATGCCGATGTAAAATTTGACCAATCCAACGGGTGTGGCTGAGTATGGCTCAAAGGAGCACTAGTATGATTCCAAGAACACAGGATGAGATGTTACTATCCTTTGTGCAAGCACTTCCAAGAGTTCATGAACAGTGAGCCTGGTGAAATTTGGGGAGCGCATCGTCAGTAGTGTACCTTTGGTTCCGAGGGTGTTTCGGCCTTTCACACTATACACCCTCCCCAAAGGCGGCCAGCGACAGGGTGATCAATCCTACGCTTGCGTCCCATTCCCAATTAGTCATAGGAGTTGCCTTGTTGTTGATAGCCAACATCCCATGGGACTATGCATGGCAGGGGCGTCCTCCTCCCTGAGTCAACTAATGTTGACCGCTGTGGTTTTTAAAAATAAATGTGTGATTTCAGATAGAGTTTTAAAACAAGGGGAATTTGTCTGATTAAACTAAACCTTTTAGAAACGATTTCGAATGACCTTTAAACATTAGATCACATCACGTGCGAATTATGAATTGTATCCATACCAAAGGTTACCAAAGCTGGCATGCACATCAATATAACTCAAGCATATCAATATAACTCAAGCATATCAATATAACTCAAGCATATCAATATAACTCAAGCATATCAATATAACTCAAGCATATCAATATAACTCGAGCATAGCAATACAACAACGTGGCAAGGGCTCCGAGAATGTACCCTTCGCTCTACAATTATGCAACTGTTGCAATACACAGACTAACGTTTTATTCTACATAGTTTGCATAGAGTCTTGGTCTGCCTACTACACGCTGTACAGAAACAATGTGCATATTTCAGTTGAGGAGAGAGAGACTGGTGGTCATAGGGAAATGAGTCCCATTGAGCTGCATAGCCCTTTTTCAAAAGCGACCTGGCCACAAATCATAGTTCCAAGGAGTGGCTTATCATGTGGAACTTTATAGCAGCTGATTAATCCAAACGCATGTTTCTAAATGTGGAGGGAAGTATATGAGAGTTGAGAGTTGGCGACATTTCATCAGGTGAACTTCGAACCTATTCGAAAGCATTGAGATTATTAAGGCAAAAAGTGAGAAGACATTTTGCGGTTGGGTTCATGGAATCAATGGCAATAAAGATAACGTAAACGATATTATAAAGTACGATAAATTGTCTTGTGACACGCGGTGAGTGCATGGCTGTACATCGTTGTATACCTTTACGGATGTGCAAGCAATCACCTCCGATGAACACGGTTGGCTACGTACGGTGCAAAAGAAGTCCAACTGACGAGGCATGCTGCCACGGTGTAATGGCTAGCACACGCAATCCAGAGGCACGGGTTCACCCTCCCAGAGATGCGGTTGAAACAGTGAGGAGTTCATCTTCTTGGTTCTTTCGGTAAAGTCACGTAGAAGGGAAGGAATAAAATAATAAAAATAAAACATAATAAAATAATTCTCACGACGTTTCGGCCACAACGCAAGCAGCCGTCCTCAGGTGAAACCAGGTCTGTCGAGGACGGCTGCTTGCGTTGTGGCCGAAACGTCGTGAGAATTATTTTATTATGTTTTATTTTTATTATTTTATTACTTCCCTTCTACGTGACTTTACCGAAAAAACCAAGAAGATGAATCCCTGCAGTCACAAAAGCTTTAAATCGAAATTTAACAGTGAGGAGCGTTTCTTAAATCCCTCCCTCCCCTCCCCACACGCCTATACCCTCTGTCCACCCAGCAGCAGTAGAAATGGGTTCACCACCGTGAGGTCGGATCGGCAGGGCGCTCGTACAGGGCTCGTGCGTGAGTAGTTCACGCACCCTCCAGAGGGCTGTGTTCAGTGGAGGTCCTTCCGTCAGCAGCGCCTTTAGCAAGTGCTTTCAGGGCTGCACATTTCCACGCGCTCCGGTAACCGTCACATGTCAGTGGATCCGAGTATTCGAGTTTGGATTTGTAATTAATGTCACGTGTATCGCCAGGGAAGCCTCAATGCGTCTCAAGGCTCTCTGTCTTTCTCTCTCACGAGGGTCCTGGATCGGGACATTTTGGCATGTCCATTATTGAGCGTTTGGTGAAGGGGGGGGGGGGGAAACAGGAGTACCCAGAGAAAACATACACGACAAATGGTAACGAGTCATCACAGCCCTCCCCTAGCCAACCCGTGTAGCCTGAACAAACTGTTGGGGAAAGTGTTGTTAGCGAGCACCTATGATGGCCAGTAAGGAACACGAGGGGGTGGGTGGCCAGCACCATGCCCGTCCGCCTTTGTTTCCTTTGTGGGCGATGTTTACGCACCGCAGCAAGGTATTAATTTGAGACTGAGTCGATCTCGGAGAGGCCCAGGATCGGTTCAAATAATCGTCACTGGTGTTGGCCGTGAGCAGTAATCAAAGTCGTCGGGTCGCTGGGTTCGTAGTGCAGCCTGTTCGCTAACCACTGCACTACCGCTCCCCTAGCCACCCACGTAACAATTATCTCCCATTCGTGCAGGGTCACGTGACAGGCAGGAAGGCTAGCCATGTAAACTGAAATATGGATAACGAAAACCTTGTAAATGAGGCCCCATAAACATATTTCCGGCTAACCTACGCAGTGGCGTAGTTAGGATATTTTGCGCCCGGGCACGAATTATCAAATTGGCGCCCCTCCCCCGTTTAATCACATACCAAAATGTAATTACATGACATGTAGGCTGTGTGTGGCGGGATATATAAACGTTTAGGTTGAGGTGTAGATTTGTGCAGTCGTTTCAGGCTGCCGCGCCCGCCGCAATAAGTTATAATGTGACGTTGTAAGCCTCATTTTGGCGCCCCTTTAGCTTGGCGTCGGGGACATATGTACCCCCCTGCCCCCCCTAGCTACGCCTCTGAACCTACGTGGATTCAGGGTGACGACACAGAATGTGTTCCCCATTGGTCGCGTAAATTCTTCTCTAGAACCTCCGGTTCGAGTATTTGCCTGCTGTAAATTTCCACACGACATGCCACTCCGTTGAGCTATCATTTGTGGCCAGGTCGCCACTGAAAGAGAGCTTTATAGAGCTCAGTGGGAATTACCTTGTAAAAGAAAAGGATAAAGTTCAGTTTTAGTTCGGTGTTGTTGGTTATATTGCTTCTTAAGCAGGTGTCGTGCCACCAACCGTTGAATTGACATTGGACAAACGTCTCGATTTAAAGCTTTCGTGATTGCAGGGATTCATCTTCTTGGTTCTTTCGGTAAAGTCATGTAGAAGGGAAATCATAAAATAATAAAAATAAAACATAATAAAATAATACAATTCTCACGACGTTTCGGCCAGAACGGCTGCTTGCGTTGTGGCCGAAACGTCGTGAGAATTGTATTTTATTATGTTTAATTTTTTATCATTTTATTATTTCCCTTCTACGTGACTTTACCGAAAGAACTAAGAAGATGGAGCAACGTCACTGAGTCGAGGTGCGTGAGGAGCGGATAATGATGAGGCCAGTTTTGCTCGTGTAGAGATGTGATGACCCTGATACATTTCCCACAGATAAGAGATCAACGCCTTCACCTGGAAATCCCTGGTGGTATTATTGTACTTAACCAGGCTCAAAACCTACTTTAGCTTCTGAGAAATATAAACATTGGTGCGCTAAAAAAGAAATTCAAAGTAGATGACTGGGTACAGTTGATGTGCATTCTAGATTCACGCGCATTCAAGATCATCAGCTGTAACAGGATACTAACGTAAAGAACCTCATGATGTGTTCAGAGTTGCCAATGGTCATCACAGCAAGCGCCTTGTAAGTGGACTCTCTCCTTCATCTAAATCGTAGTGTCCCGAATAAATAGGGACCGCTTTGGTGTGTGTTTTGTTTTCTGCCAGTATCAGGATAATGAAAGAAAAGGCGTTCTTTATCGAAGCGTATTTGTTGCCAATGTTTCACGTCATGTACGCGTGGTTAATGCAAGAGTTGATGCCGAGTGGCGGACGTGAAAGGCGTCTATTTCGTGCGTGAGCATGTTTAAACAGCCTCTGTCTATGATTCCCTCGCTCGTGTCGTGTTTATCGGTGTGTTGCCAGCACTTATATTTTATTTTTTTGAACCACCCGCGTGTACCAGTCTGAACACGTTTGTCAACATTTGCGGCTAAAAATATATTTTGGAGGAAATATATATACTGTACATGTATATACACACAGGTCTAAGAAACCGTACACACGTATTCTCAATGCACTTTGCACCTGCAGATAACTATCCATAAACTTACAGGGTGTTAATCGACGCTCGAAAGTTTGGTGCGTGCTAGAGGAGAGATTACGTTTTGTTGTCCGGATTGAACGAGAGTCCAAGGATATTTTATTGCCCTGATTGGACGGTGACCTGGCCCATGGCTGGCTCATTCGCCACTTGTTGCAGATGTTTCGTGGTTTGAACCCAGCATTCCGCTACATCGTAAACATAACACAACAATTCACCTGCAATACACACAAAGTGTGTTGTAGTCGAATGTTAACAGAAGAAGATACAATTGTTGAAACGGCTGCAAATGGAAATCACAGGATGAGCTGTGAAGCGCTTTGGGATGTCTCCTGGATGTTACCCACGTCTCCGCTCCGTACAGTAAGGTAGAGATTACGACTGCTTGATAAACCATGATCTTGACCACGTTCCTCAAACACACTTTTCCTCAGCCGACCGAAAGCTGCACTTGCACATTTTTCAGGCCATTTTCGATTTCTTTATCGACGTCAGCATTCTGAGAAAGAAGGCTTCCGAGGTATGGGATATATGGTCAATATTTTCCAGAGTCTCACCGTGGAAGTAGACTATTGGTGCTGGGGACTGCTCATTGAGAACTGTTTGATGGACGACCTTAGTTTTTAAAGCGTCAGTCCCATGTTCGCATATGCCTCGTTAAAAGTTTAGACGATTGCATGACAAATGGGCACACACCATAGCATCATCAGCACACTGGAGGTCAACAACTGCTGTCGGGATGGTCTTAGTAGGGTAGCGGTTAGCACGGGACCCGAGTTCGAATTCCCGCTCATGGCCAACACCAGCGACGATTATCTGAACCGGTCCTGGGCCTCCCCTAGGTCGACTCAGCCTCGAGTAAGTGCCTGGTGCGTTGTGTGTAAACATCGCCGCTCGGGAAGACAAAGGCGGCCGGGCGTGGTGCTGGACACCAACCCTCTTTGTAGGTGCTGCTCGCTTAGCAGCACTTGCCCCAACAGTCTGTTCAGGCTACACGGGACATCTTTGTCTTTAGGGTGGTGTGGCAATGAGGGAGAGAGTTCACGTGAAGTCAAACTCCCCTCCGCCGACACACTTCGTAAAGATGTATTCAAGCTATTACATGTACGTAAGTGTATTTTTTTTACAGGCCACTGAACTTTAAACGTCTTGTATCTCAAACATCACTTTGGCTGGCTTCCTTCAGGCAACACTGCTATCGTTAACACACGTTCGCACAAAGGGAAAAGCCGATACTGCAATGCGCAAGCCATATATTATCTTCGTTTGCATGACTAAATGAGTGACTTTTGAGAGATTCAGTGCTGAGTGATGCAGCCATTGCTTTGTCTGTGAGCTGGTGAATTGCTGATACCACCACCTTCACGTTCTTTTGTCGGGCAGTGCACGGTCCATGGGATGTTGTCAATAGCCGCAGTAGCACTAGGTGTCCGCGTTTATGTAGTGAGATGAGAGATGCATGCAAGGTGTATGTATATTGAATTTCTTTCGCATCGTAGGTAGCGAACCGCGCTAATCGGATGTGCGGGGGGGGGAGGACAACAAACTGAACATAAAAAGCGGTTCTAAAAAAAATAATTTTCAATCTCGATTTAAAAGTGTACAGCTTCAGTGGCTTCCTAAGAAGGAAGGACGAGGGTTCCAGACGGCCACAGAAGCGCGCGCATCTGAAAGCGCACGGTATGCAGTGACCGTCTTTGTTCTTGAGAGAGACTTAACTTTTTAACAGCTTTTATTGCCGCCAGCAGCAACAGCACTGGAGGCGATTCCGATATGAAATACACAAAGTCACCAGCAACACAAATAAACGCTATAAATCCACGCGCTGTGGCGCTAAATGCACCGCGCACAACACGAGAGAAAAGTCACGTGGTGGTGGTGGTCATCGCGCACGCCACGGTGACGAGCGAGCGCTTCAGAAGGTGAACACGAGGGTGCCGTCCACGCTGGTACAGAGAGGGGCTTGTCCGGCTCCCCAGCGTTCTAAGAAGACGTGCACATCACCGACATGTGTGTGGTACGCGTGCTCCAGCCGGAGCCGAGACAGAAAACCACCACAAGTTAGAGACATCACCTTGATCATTAATTTAACAAAAGAGGACTGGGGCAGGACACGTGGCTAGAAGGGATGACGGCCGGTGGTCGAGACTAACTACGGAGTAGGAGCCAAAGGAGGGAAACATGCCCTCAGAGCACATCCACTGCAGCTCGTGTGCAGGATCGAGATGGATTGTTGCAGTCCATGGCCATGAGCTGTGGTGACGGTTTGGGGAGGCCTTTATCGAGCAGTGGGTAGATCATGGTGAATGACGTTGACGACATGTGGGTTCTAATCAGTTTCCTCTGACGTGCCAAGCACCCATTCATTGTATTGACCAAACGCATCTATGCACCGTAGGTTGGACCGCTGCCGCGTGTTGCATTGCCTGTGATGCGATCAAAACTGACATGAAATATTTGCGGACACTTGGATCGCTAACTGCGAAACAGTTTAAGATGAAATCGGACATTATGAAAGATTGCAATTAATAATCTATACAAATAATAATTGTTAATTTGCATTTTTAAAATCCCGCGGGCAAATCAGTGAGCAGATTCAAGAACACATCATCTATGCAATCCAGACAAGCAAACGCAATGCAATGGGTGGATGTGGGAGAATCAGTTACTTATAACCTGGCACAAGAGCCCTGGGACAATGAGTGACTGGCAAGAAATGCGGGGGGGGGGGGGTCAAATCCCTGGGCAGATATTAGTTTAAGATTTAAGACATCCGTGGTCAGAGGGAGTCGCCTTCGGGCATAAAGCTCCCTGGCAATCATTGACTGGGAAGGAAGTCTGGAACCCTGGGTGACAAAGAGGAGAGAGCGAGGGAGGAGAGTTCTGAATGCGGCGGAGTTGCTGAAGCGTGGAGTGTTACCTGCCGTATGGCCGGGGGCGTTACCTGTGGGTCAACTAATAAAGATACCTTTGCTGAACACGGCGTCAGCTGAATCATGTCACTCGGTATAAATATTTTGTTTTAGTACGTTAAGTAGCACGTAGGCCTGTTTCTTTTGAGGTACGTATCAACTTTACATGTTCTGATACTCATTCGTTTTGAAGATTTGAATACTGTCATTTTTTATTTTTGGGGAATTCCAGAAACTTCTAATATTTTAATTAAATCACGCTATCTTTTAAATTACAGACACTTGGGAAGGTTGCCTATGTGAATACAGTCCTGAATTTAACATAATCGCCAGGTGACACAGTCTACTAACAATTTGGATCGTTGTAAGTAAAACTAATCGACAGGATTTGGACTCAGCCCATCATCCCTATAGAATAAAAAAAAGTTAGTATTGCTTTGTGGGACATCACCAGTGTTCATTCTATACATACAGCGTGGCTCTTGCCATGGGAAAGTGGAATTTCCACCACTGGTGCCAGGCTAGCAACAGAGATGATTTATATGAATTTTCATTAACGGCTTTTATTTATCGAAGCAATCCGCACTCATATTCTCAATACTTGTTTTGAAGTACATCCTACATTTTGGATATTCGAACCAGTTCCAGTGTTGTGGTCGTGGGGCAACAAGATCACTCTGAAAAATATAACTGCGTTCCATACAAGGGGTGTAAACACTCGAACGCTCCACACAGATATATTTAAGAATCCACACATCTGCCTTATAGCCATCTGGCAGCTCAAAGCTATGGCGCTTGCTGCTTTTCCCAGGCAGTCCTACAGCCAAGGGCTTAGGAGGGTCACCTCTGCGTTTGCTTCCTAGATCTGATTTTTATTTTATTTTGGTCAAACTTTGTACACGATTATAATGAGGCGGATAAACACTGCCTCTTAATAGTCGAGGTTTTGTGGGTTAGATCGCGTAAATGTATAAATGTGTCGTTAAACCCGTCACCACCCGACACAGCCAACTAGTAAGGGTTGTCACGTTAACAGAACGTGGCCAATTCGTCACTAGTACAGCACACCGGTGTGTGTTGGAGAGCCAACCACGAGCTCGCAATGTCCTGATCGTGGCATTGTCTTTGTGCTGTTCGCCTTTTGGCGTCTTCTGGTCTAACACCGTTTGAGACGAGGTTCTCAAGAAAGCTGTCTCTGGTGTGAACCAATCAGTTTAAAGACAATGCATCATATACCACCAGAGCATGTGTTTTTGTTTGCATGTTCACCACAAGTATATGTGGTTAATGCAGACATTACTTGCAAAGGGTTGCTGTTTTGTTTTTTTAACATCTTAACAGTTGTTTGATTTTTCGATTTAAAGCTTTCGTGACTGCAGGGATTCATCTTCTTGGTTTTTTCGGTAAAGTCACGTAGAAGGGAAGTAATAAAATAATAAAAATAAAACATAATAAAAAGTTGTTTGATTGCCAGAGAGGGTGAAACCTATTTTATATTTTGATACTGGACAGAGACGTCATACGGTGTTACTTTTTGCACTTGATACGTCAACTTTAATGTTAAAAATAACCAAAAGAGTATTTCATTGATATGACAGCTGCGGTTTTTTTTTTACTTTCTTGTGGGGATTGAAATGAACCACAAACATTTCACTTGTATGTCGACAGACGTGAGGATACGTGGTCATGTCAAAGTCTGAGTAACATGAAGACGTCTTAAAAGCTGCCTTGGAGTTTTTCATTATTTTTAAAGTATGCAGCACTGTCTAAAAGATGGCGAGGCAGTATCTATCATAGTGGAATGGATGTGCAATTCATGATATTTGAAACGAGGCACTTTATACGGTATTTGTGCTTCAGTGAACGAATGTGTAAGTGCATCTTTCACATCACTTTTTCTCGTAGTTAGTGTGTTTTAATGCCACCATGTTAATGTCCAATGCACGTTACGAAATCCCTCGGTTTGGGGAATAGAGGCTGATCGACAGATATAATAAAACATACATTTGAGACCAATAATCATTATTAAGAAGTAAAAATAATGATCTGCGACATTTTCTTAATTCACTGCCCCTTCCAAAGAGTATTCAGACAACTCTCTCCATCTCTGAGAGGGTGAACCAGTGACCTCTGGATTGCAAGTCCCGTGTGCTAACCATTACACCATGGCAACATACCTCGTATGTGTGTATGTTGAACTTCTTTCGCACCGTACGTAGCCAACCATGCTCATCGGAAGTGCGAATAAAAACCACGGCAATTAAGAAATACCACTCAAAGTTTTAGAGAGGTGGGTGCATAAACTCAAGTATTTTTTATTGCCTTGCATGATTCCCCCAACTCTTACGTCCAAAGTGCTGGACTATAAAGGTGCGGAGTTAAGTAAATCAATGCACACATTAGATAGCGTTCATGAAACGCCGAAAATGGTTAAGAGTCATACCGATGAAACAAGGTATTTAAGGCTGTTCAAAGTTGATCACTGTAGCCGGATCGTGTTTTAGAAATCCCTGACTTTCGTTTGTCATCTCTGTGGCCCTGCATTTGTGTCGCCCTCCGGTATTTTTTTGCTCCCGGATGCGTTCACGGGTTTGCACCGCGTGTCGTTCGGCACGGTGTCCGACGTTTTGGCTCCACATGCTGGGAGCTTCTTCAGGAACTGAATGGACTCATATTCTTCCTCCATGATGTCGTGGCCTGCCGCCGCTGCTCGTTTCCGGAAGGCAGCCGATGTTACTCATGAGATTCCCGCAAAGTTCGGTGTTGCAAAAAAAAGTTCAAGTTCATTTATTAGGTATAGCCCTGTGAGCCATTCGGCTCTTGAATCGGGTGCAACCGCAACAAACAAAAAAACAAAAACATGAACAAAAAAAACATCTTAAAGTGAATATGTGACTGAGTGCAAACAGAAAAAACAAGAAAAGACAGCAAAATATTGCAGAAATCCCAGTGGGATGCAAGTCAAACAACAACAACAACCACAAGACAACTTAGATTAAGGCCATCAGTCTAACTCTGTACTACAACAAACAAACATGGCTCAACCAATACACTTTTCGAAATCACCAAAATAAAGCCATGAAACCAATGCAAAAAAAAGGCAGCGCTGCAAAGTCGCTTGCTCTTCTGCATGCGAAGATTGTCGATTGTGATCGAGTTGCAAGCCTCGTCCACGTTGATGTGACGAGGCGACTTCAGGACGTGCGTTATCCAAGAAGCCGTCGGCACGTGCAAGCGAGGCGGACAACACATCGGAGAAGCCACACACGGCACGACTGCAAGAAACAAACTCCACGAATTTTCGATTTAAAGCTTTTGTGACTGCAGGGATTCATCTTCTTGGTTCTTTCGGTAAAGTCACGTAGAAGGAAAATAATAATACTTGAAAGACCTGTTCTCCACCTGAAGACGGCTGCTTGCGTTGTGGCCGAAACGTCGTGAGAATTATTTTATTATGTTTTATTTTTTCTTATTTTATTATTTTCCTTCTACGTGACTTTACCGAAAGAACCAAGAAGATGAAACTCCACGAAGTTAGAACACTTGCCTTTCACCAACACCCGCGTTTGACTGAACGCTGAAAATCCATAGGTCCAGTGATAGCTCTGCCTTTATTAACGGCGATGTAACACATCTGGTGTCAACTGTGGGCAGCTGCAATTGTGATTAACAACGCGTGTAGATCCCCTGTCCTATTAATGAGAAGTGAATTAACGTGGGACATTGTCCAGAAGCGTGGGAAGCCCAATGGCTGCTACGTTGTGTTTATATTGTTGAATGGGTTTGCTGGTAGATTCCTTCAACAGTTCCACTCAATCAATATTAACGGGCCACTGGTATTTTTCAGACACTATCCAGACACAAAGTTTGGCGATTTCCTCGTATTTTTGGAATGCGCTGGCTGTATTTCAACGCATTCAATCAGAACATTTAAAATACCACACTGCAGGAATAATTCTAGATTTGAAGCTTTCGTGACTGCAAGGATTCATATTGTTAGGTTTTTCGGTAAAGTCACGTAGGTTAAAAATTAAAATTAATAAAAGTAAAATAAAAATAAAGAAAAATCACGACGTTTCGGAGGCAACACAAGCTTCCGTCTTCAGGTGGAACCGTCACAGCACGATAGCTGTAACAAGCTACATGGGAGTGAAGCATTTTGGTTTGTGAACCTGGTGATCCCCAGTCACGGCTAACATCAGTGGCGATTTATGCCTAAGCTGGTCCATGGCCCCAAGGCCGTTCAACCCGCAATGACCAACGTGATGAAATATCGCCCAGCAACCTCCAGGACTGACACGGTGAATATAGGGAGACCATTCAGCCGTGGATTCACAAAGCGCGTGCACGTGCACGTTATAATTCACGAGCCTTTTGCCCGTACAAGGACGGGGGTGTATTGCAGTAAATCTGAAACTTGCAAGCGAAAAGCAGACCGCGACGTCATATTCATTGCATCCAATCGTGTGCAATTTGTAAGGGCGCGGTGACACAGACTTAGTTCATTTAAAGGTTATAATCCCTTGTTCATCATGACGTCCTTTTTACTTTGATGTCTCAACAGCGTTACGAAGACCACGTGACGTGAGGGTTCTGCCTTTGTAGTGAGGGTTGTGAGTTGACGCCGAGGAGGGGGGAGGAGGCGCCTCGGCCCCCCATGTGGAGTGACGTCACCTGCTAATTATTATTAATGAGGGGGGGGGGCGTCCATGTGGAGGACGTCAGCTGTTCATGATTATTAATGAGGGGGGCTGTTCGATGTGGAGTGACATCACTTACTCATGATTATGAATGAGAGGTGGGGGGGGGGGTCCATTTGGAGGACGTCACCTGCTCATGAATATTAATGAGGAGGGGCTGTTCGATGTGGAGTGACGTCACTTGCTCATGATTATGAATGAGAGGTGGGGGGGGTCCATTTGGAGGACGTCACCTACTCATGATTATTAATGAGGGGGGGCTGGTCGATGTGGCGTGACGTCACGAGCGTAAAGGATATTCCTGGGTGATTATAATAGGTATAGTAGACTACATTGAAAGGCATCAGTCAATCAACACACTGTGTTAGAATATTCACGTTTTAACTTTTGTTAAACTAAATATATGCACACATATACGGTAATTATATCAGTGCACACTATATATAAAAAAACTGGATAAAATTGTCTCCAGTTATGTTCTACAAAGCGGGCCTTGAATGCAGCACAGGGAATTGTAAAATTGCTGCCACATTTACAGATTGTTCACGGCTGATAACGGAAAGTACCTCAGGTCTGCAAACTTGTTTAATTCGGCTTTTGCAAACAATGTTCTGTGCAATCTCAACGACCTTTAGAGTGTTACGAAACCAACCAAGACAATGGCCGATGTACTTCCACGCAATTTTATTGCGGACAGGTTTCTTTTCTGCCCGATATCATTTGCATGTGCGTGAGTTGTTAGACAGGAACCTTTCGCAATATATCGATGGTAAGCACACAGCTCGAAACGGAACGGCGCTTTCGGCTGGGTTGTCTTGTTTGCACTGAGCGACGCAACCTGCCAGTGCAGAAGTGAAATCTGCCGGCTCGTGTGGGAGGAGTCTTGACGTGGGATGATTTGTAGCAACAGCCCAAAAAAAAACACGCCTCCCTCTAAGCAACATTAGCACGCACACACAGAGAAGAAGAAGCGGTAAGTTCGAGACACAGAACCCACAGGCGAGACGCACTCGTCAGCGCTCGTGTGTCCGAGGCAAGCGCGGACACACGATGTGACTTTAATGTTCGAGCTAGCTCGCAAGACGGGAGTGTGTCGGGAGTACATCGCTAACCCGTTTGCGTTTGTCGGACGAGGAGAGGGCGAAGTGGGACTGTTGAGTGAATTTGTCAGATTTTCCCACGTCGAAAGGAGTAAGGTGAGCAATTATTTGTTGTACGCATCTGTGTGAGCGTTTCGTGGACGGTATTGGACCGCGTGTTGAATTAAAAAGACGCGTGCTTTTGTTCATCTTGTTTGTCGACGCAAAGCTGTTGATTCAAAGTCCGTATTTTAATCGGGTACGTTTGATTCCCCTTCCTGTGTTGCAAGTTCATCAAAAAGCTCACACTGCCTTCCAAGTGGGCTTACAAGCATGAGAGTGTGAGAATACCCCGACTGCTCTGATCAACAAACAAGACATGCGTATTCGGACTTTACTGAGAATATCTTCACCTGCACGGCCATTATATGTTGTAAGTGATTGTCCGCAATTGTATTTTTACTCACCAGCTTCAGGCATATTTGTCATCGTAGTTAAACGAATTTGCTTTAAACAATGGGAAAAAATTCAAAGGGCCATGCTACCAGAATTTTCTGCTGGAGATGTAGTGAGTTGAGAGATGGATGCAAGGTGTATGTATGTTTAACTTCTTTTGCACCGTACGTAGCCAACCGTGCTAATCGGAGATGCGTGGAAGATAGAGAGGTACGAGAGGGGATTTGATCTTTGGCTAATAAGTTTATTAGGATTTGAATTTTTTTTTTCAACAACCTGTTACCCTTTTAGCGACTTAGGTCCATCAGCTTTTGCTTTGTTTTCTTGGTTATGTCCTCACACCACCACTGCTGCAATACTCTGCATTATATCTATTTTAAAATCTCCAAATCGTTAATCTCTGATTTCTTTTTCCCTCAACGTGCCGTGGCTTATTCGTCAAGCTTCTCTCATGAACAAAACATTGCAAGCACGGTTGTGTTACTTGTGTAACAAAGGAGCCTTGTACATATACTCATGTAATATGTACTCTGCTAAGAGTGGAAAATGTAGCAAAGACATAAACATTTACTATGTTAAATGGGGAAAAAAACTAATATGTTACTTGACATGTGCTTGGCTTGATGGAAGTCGCAAAATGTGCTTTTCAAAATTGTCAAGATTTTGATGTATCACTGGCCGATGTGTATTTACAGAATGAGATGGCGTTGTGGCCAAACCAGTTGTTGCATACCTTCTTTTGGCAAAAAAGGTTGTCCAAGCAAAAAAAAACTATAGCGCACTGATTCTAGTATCAGTGCTTTAGCGCATTGATTCTATTGTTTTTTTGTATCAGTGTGCTGCATTTAGTTGTTTGACAATCGCTTGTGCTTCGTCAGTAACTATGTTGTCAATATATATATCCTAACCTCGTTTTTAATTCAACTTCAAAACAGAGTTGGACTGAGTCACCATTCATCCAGCCAAATACTCTAAACGCGTGATGTTGATGCTCAATGTGGAGGGGAAAAACCGGAGGACCAGGAGAACAATCCACGCCACCAACGGGAGGGAGACATGCAAACTCTAAATATAGACACGTCAAGTTTGAGATTGAACCTACGACCTCCCGCATACCGGGAGAAAGAGATAATATCTCGGCCAGCACCAGGATTGGGTTACTGTGCAAAGACCTGGTTTGCCCAATGGCCCACTCTAACCCTGCCTATGCACTTAATTCAGGTCATATCTTGGCGTCCTGTGCAGTGATTTGTGGGATGTTTTTCCTTTAAAGGCTAACGGTGGGGTCATCGGACATGGGTGCCCATATATCAGCTTGAGCGCTGTATTGTCATTTGAAATTCGAGATTTCTCAAAGCTCTCCAAATGTGCAGTGTTGATCGATTGCAATGAACGTTGACGCTTGTTGAGATGTCTGCTAATGTCTGTCTTGTGTGTGAGCCTGAAAAGTAACACGGTACTTGTGATATTGACATTTTTAGATGTTGATGCTTCTGCTCTGCACGCATGTCATTAAGGTGAGAATCAATGAAAGGAAATTGCTCCAATTACATCTGAACATTTATGAGATACATATTGGTCACAAAACCCCACATGTTTTATGTAACTACATATAATGATATTTGTTTTGTTTCAGGGAAATGTTGATAAGAGAAATTTAAATTGTAATAAAATGATCGATGTCAAGGCAAGACAATATATTGATGAATTTGTAAGTATATGAATTCAGATCAAGCACATATTACATAAATATACATTGTTACATAAAAGCGTATATATAAAATATAACATGAATAAAATACCAGATTAACACAGTGAACACATTCGCGAAAATCTACGTGTTAAACTGATAGTGAACACATTCAGTGGAATAATGAAATATGTTGAATTCCATGCCAATTTTATGTTAACCATGTAAGCAAATACATTAAATAGCAGAGACTTTGAAATGCATTGCAATGTCTATGTAAATACAAATGTATATGGCCTTGTACATGTTATGCCAATGTCCTTTTAATGTCAATAATAATCATGAAACGTCGTGGAAACTGGATCGTTTTATTATTTCAGAGCATCCTTTTAATGTCAATAATAATCATGAAACGTCGTGGAAACTGGATCGTTTTATTATTTCAGAGCAAAGGCCACGATAAAAGACGTCCTATAAATTATCTTCAAGTGAATTATACATTCTCAAATGAGGTAAGCAACCACTACCGCATTTAAATTCGACATTCACATATACTGTATGTTTGTTTGTTGAAATTGCCTTATTTGACTTTTGCAAATATTTTAATCGATTCTTTTTTTTTTACATTTATAGGAGAAAGACTGTAAGAGCATCATCAATATTTGTTTGATAAGAATATATTTTCACGAATACAAAACTAATGTTGGAGAAGGGTCATGTCCTCATGAAATCACATCTTACATTTCTGAAGCGTTAAATGATGGCTGTAACAACACGTTCAAATTGGTAAGTTGGAAGCATCATTTTAAATGAAAACAACTTCATCGTTGATTCAATGTAAAAAAAAATCATCAGGAGCTGATATTAAATTATCTGAGCTGTACCGGCATATGTCCACAAATTTTATAACTATTTGTTTTTTTACCAAACACCTTCCCATTTAATTTGTAAATTCGAGCCCAGTTTACCACGTGACTTTAGTACATGTTTGTGAGTAATTATGCATATATCAACACAATGTATGCAACATGTGGATGTATAAGAACAATTATTTTATATTAAATAATTGTGCATTTCAATCAACTTTCCATGTTTAAATATTTTATTATTGGTGTAGAGTTGTGGCACTGTGATTCGAGTGCTGTTCTACGCACCCCGTGACTTGAGTTACATTTTGCGCTGTGAGTCCATAGGCCCAGAACACATCTCTGACTCGCCGATATTACTCCGAGGTGGAATAACTTTAGTAGTTCCAACGTCTTTATGTGACCAAGAACATCGAATTATGTGATGACAATTTTAAATGAGTGGGTTATCAAATGAATCACTCTCATTAGCCATGCAAATTCAACAATACTGCAAAAGTTGTGCTACCTTAGGTGGTACCAGTTTTCTGCTCTGACCCATTGGACACATAGATAACACCATTGGTTATATCTGAACTGGTCTTGGACCTCCCCCACCTTCACCAACTCATGCTGACCAGCGTGATGAAATATGGTATGGGGAAGCCATCATAGGGCATAGATTGGCAAAGGGCTGTACTTTCTAAGTGTTTTTTTAGTTTTGCAGCTCAGGTTAGCTACCTGCATTTGTAATGTAAAATGAATCTATTTAGATACATTAATGGTATTGGTAGTAATGTTGGTTTTATGTAATCAATTATGAAATGTTGAATTTAATACGTGTCAACGTTGTAGCCGGGCTTGCAGGAAATGAACAGCAGGTACTTGACTAACGTTGAAGAAAATCTGGACAAGTTCATGGTCCATTTTAACTCAACAATAGAGCGAGTTGAAGAATTCTTGAAGAGATGTCCTGACAACCTTAAAAAGAATGAAGCTGTTTGCACAAATGTTATGCGAGTAACTACCGGTAAGCGGATATTACTTTTGTCGGCACAAATGTAAAATGTACACTTGTTCCAATTGCACTGGTGATTGTTAACTAGAGAATCGTACACAGTAATTATAGGTGAGTAATTTATTTACGAGGCAATTACAAGCTAATGACAAAATTCAGCACTGATCAATCACGTACACACAAACACTTAAACCAGATCATGTGCCTATGGCATAAAACATCATGCACGTTATAAAGCTGGCAAAATTAAAATTAATAATATACAATGCATTCAATGGACCTTTATTTTCAACATCACCCATTTGTGAATTTGCCACCACATCACTGCAGTTTGCAGCACTTCATGTACTAAGCATTGATTATTATATGGTAGCTCGAAGAAGAATTTTGATCACCATTCAGCCATCCCACCCCAACCCCTAACCTCCACAATTACCCAACACGACCTAAAAAACGCATCCAGAGGAAGGGACGGGGGGGTGGGGGGCTTAACATAAAGAGGTGGGGCCTAGTGAGTAAGGGGCAGGGCATACCCATGAAGAGGGCGGGATAAATATTAAAAGGGCGGGGCATGAATATGAAGGAGGTGGGGCCTAAAAAATAAATGGTGCCAGAGCCCAAGAGCCAACAGTCTTGGCCTCGTCAGGATGGGTTGAGGCCTGGGGAGTAAAGAGAGAGGCTTTAAAGTGGCATGAGGTAAGGAGTTTCGCGAGGTTGAACTTCCCCGTTGAGTTAAGGTCAAAGTGTAGAATGAAACACGTGCAAGCAAGCAGACAGCATGGCTTGAACTCCGCAAATGCGACCACAGGTCACCCAGTTACGGAATAGTTATATTTAAAAGTCCTCCATTGATTTCCCCAAAGAGTAAATAATTGGATTTAAATTCCAGTACTTTCCTCAATCCTTTTAGATTTGTGGACGTCAACATATTTCCAGGACTATAATTATTAACAATTTATACTTAACAAAGGCTATTTCCAATGTCTGTGTTCATTCTTTGTGTATATGCTTATGCACTTTTTACGACCCGTCTAGTCCTGTGCTTGTAAATACACGAGTACATACGAGGGCTCTATCTTATAAATGAAGGTCATAACGCACAATTGCGTGGAGTGGTGGAGCAGGAAGGTTGTACATTGTGCTGCGAACCTGTCGACCTGAGTTTGATTCCCTCCACCCTCTCCCCTTCACCAACCCGCACTGACCAGCGTGGTCAAGTATTATCAAACAACTCTCCATGACCGATGTGGGGGGGGGGGGCATGGGTAAACCTTCATCCGGTAGTGAATGAATGAAAAAAAAACGTGTCTAGATAATTTCCCCACATCAACGGTGACGTTTTGCTTTTTTCAGATGGTGATCCTCATACGGAAACGTATACGAAAACATACGCAGTGGCATTGACAACGTCAGGTGTTGGTGAAAAAAAAAAGACCACAACACAAGTTGATTGCAATGGGTGTTTCACTGGCGAGTGTAATGTTGACGGAAAGAGGCGGGGCTAATGAATAAGGGGGCGGGGCATAGCAAGGGAAAGGGCGGAGCTAAATATTAAGGGACGGGGCGTAACGATTAAGGAGGTGGGGGCCTAAAAAAAAAAAATTCTTAGAGCCAAAATAGCCAAAAGTTGTGGCCTCATCAGGGTGGGTTTGAGGCCTGGGGGGTACAGGGGACAGGCTCTAAAGTGGCGTGAGGCAGGGCGTACAGAGAGGTTGTACTTCCCCGTTGAGTTTAGGTCAAAGCATAGAATCAAACACGTGCTGCTAAGCAAGCAGGCAGCGGTGGCTTTAGCTCCGCAAATGCGGCCACAGGTCATCGAGTTACTGTTATAGCCATTTTCTTAAAGTTCTCCATCAATTTTCGCCAAGAGTATTTTGTTGGGATTCATCAAAGTCAATTCCAGTGTCTTGCTCCGATTTCATGACATTCGTGGACATTAACGAATTTATTGAACTATAATGAACCGCTTATTTACACAAAGGTTCTATCTAAACTGTTTATATTAATTATTTGTGTGTATGCTTTAGCACTGGCCAATCCAGTCCTGTCCTGTGCTCGTAAATACACGATTACACACAAGAGCTCTATCCTATAAATTAAAGGCATGCAATATAATTGCGGGGAGTGATGGCGAAGGGAGACGATCGTGCATTGTGCTGCGTCGAACCTTGCCACCTGAATAACAAGTTGTTGGCTTTTGTGACCTATATCCATAATAGAGGTTTTTGGGTTAGATCGCGTAAATATATAAATGTGTCGTTAAAACCCGCCACCACCCGACACAGCCAACTAGTAAGGGTTGTTGCGTGTTGGAGAGCCAAGCCACAACATTTACAAACTGAGTACCACGTATTCTTGGTTCTTTCGGTAAAGTCACGTAGAAGGGAAATAATAAAATAATATAAATATAAAACAATAAAAATCCACAGCAAGAAAATTTTCTTGCTGTGGATTTCACACCGGGTGATGATTGCTTGTGTTGCAGTCGAAACGTCGTGATAATTTTTATTGTTTTATATTCATATTTTTTTATTATTTCCCTTCTACGTGACTTTACCGAAAGAACCAAGAATTTGAATCCCTGCAGTCACGAAAGCTTTAAATCGAAATTTGAGTACGACGTGTCACCAGTAATTACAACTAGCTTCATCATGAAGATAGTTGTACTCAGATTGTAAATGTTGTGGCTTGGCTCTCCAACACACCGGTGTGCTGTACTAGTGACGAATTGGCCACGTTCTGTTTGCGTGACAAACCTTACTAGTTGGCTGTGTCGGGTGGTGGCGGGTTTTAACGATACATTTATATATTTACGTGATCTAACCCAAAAACCTCTATTATGTTTGCCACCTGAGTTCGATTCCCTCTACTCCTCCCCATCACCAACCCGCACGGACCAGCGTGGTCAAGTATCGTCAAACAATTCTCATGACCGATGTGGCATGGGTCAACCTTCATTCAGCAATGAATACAAAAAAAAGAGGTCGAAATAATTTCCCACGTTAACAATCCACTCTTTTTTTCGTTTTTTTTTGCAGGTGGCGGTCCTCACACGGAAACACAAATAGGGACATTGACAACGTCAGATGATATTAAAGCATACAAAAGCATCTTGATTGCAACGAATACATCATTTTCGATCGTAATACTTATACTATTGATCATAGTGTTAATAGTCTCATGTCTTCTGTTTCGTGCAAGGTAATAGCGGCACGAACGCAACTACATTTGTTTGCAGCTGTGTTTGATTCATTTTGCCACCGGTAACATTGCAGTGATCTCCATGGCAGCATTACCATCAATAATTATAATCCTCCACCATCACGATGTGTTTACTGCTGTGTGCAGTGGCACACACTTCACGTGGCCTCAAGGTGCACATGGCCTGGCACAAGCGTCGTGGTGACGTCACCGCCACTTAGTGGCGAATGGCGGTTGTTGCAGTGGCACATGCCAGTAAAATAACACTTTTGAGCTAGGGGAGGTGGATCACTCAAACGTGTGTGTGACTGTCTACCTGTTCGACAATAAGGTGGACAGCAAGTGGGTTGCTGGGCAATCTTCCACTTTCTATTTGTAGTTATCATCTTAAATATTCGTGAGTTTTTTTTTTGTAAATCTTGCCGACAGTTTCACGATTTAGCAACACGGGATCCTCATGTCAACGAGCTGCGAATTTATTCTAATGGTGATATCGACATCGGGTCGTATGATAAGGAATCCATGAGGAAATATTACAGCAATTTAACTTTTAAGTGTCACAGAAAGCCTGCAAGGGAAGATTTTTTGTCACAAGGACTTACGTGAAATTCTCTATTATTTACGCAATTAGGCCAGGGGGGAGGGGCGGGGTGAAGGTGCACTTTCCCAACACATTCTGCAATGAGATCGGTGCATGACAGTCATATTTCACCAAATCAAGTGCAAAGCAAAATTATTAACTTCGTTATTTTATTTTCGTGCAGTCATCAGTGACCAGGCGGAGACCATCGAGCCCTTACGCTAGAGAGCCACGTTCAACCACATCGACTTCTGAGCCACGCGGCTAACACTGTTAAAGTGATTTAAAGCTTTCGTGACTGCAGGGATTCATATTCTTGGTTCTTTCGGTAAAGTCACGTAGAAGGGAAATAATAAAATAATATTAATATAAAACAATAAAAATGATTCTCACGACGTTTTGACTGCAGCACAAGCAATCATCATCAGGTGTGAAATCCACAGAAAGAAAATTTTAAAAAAGTGAAAATTTGAAAAAAGTGAAAGCACTTTTTTCAAAATTTCTTTCTGTGGATTTCACACCTGATGATGATTGCTTGTGTTGCAGTCGAAACGTCGTGAGAATTTGTATTGTTTTATATAAATATTATTTTATTATTTCCCTTCTACGTGACTTTACCGAAATAACCTAGAATATACTGTTAAAGTGCTTTCACGCGAGAGATATGGCTAAATAAATACACATCACTTATACAATTTAAAATTTTATCGCTAAAATTGGCGACTGTTGCAAGATGCAAGCCATTTTAATCTTCAATAATTAAAAGCTGTGTGTGTCGTATCCAGGCTGCATGAGGTTAATATTAACAAAACAACAATATAATTAAATCTCAGCTATCAATATTGCAATTACATTAAATATCAAACAACATTAGCACATTAGTTACGTAGAATACATGTATCCAGGTGGCGCTATGGCAAGAACATTTAATCGCAGACCGTTGCGGGTAGAATGCCATATTGGGGCCTAATTGAGCGTATCAGCGGTCTCGGATTGGTTCACGTAGCAGTGTGTAGAAAGACAGCATCGTTTGCACTCCGGTGGGACAGGCACTGTCCATGTGAATGTGGATTTTCCACCAGTGGTACAGGGCTGCACAGCGGTGATAAGCACTGCCTCATTGTTTGCTTAAACGGTGAGACACTTTGAGCTGACTTGAAAACAGATGTAAACACACGATTAAATGGCCATCCAGGTTATTACTTAATGACCCACATTGTGTGTCGAACGATACGCCAACAAAATTTTTAACTGCGTTGTGTCTGGAATGGCAGGCGCAGACAAAAGGCTTCAGAGGGACATGGATCCCAGCATGAAGAAGAGGGAAATGAGATAGATCCAAGGCCCAGCACGTGTGATCAAAGTCTTCAACTTGGTCATTTGCAGCAAGAAACTTCAAAGCATAAAAGACGCGGACAACAAAACCACAGACGTTGGCTCTGATGAAAATCATCAATTGGAGGCTCCTGTACAGTCTCCTGCCTCCTTGTAGGGCGAAACACCTGGGATGCGGTGAGGTTGCACTGCCTAGAAAGTCCACAGGTGAAACTGCTCGACGAAGGTGTACATGTTCACTGAACACCGCAAAAAATGGAAACCAAAATAAACCCACCCTCTACGACTTTGAAGGCAATCATCGACAGCAAGCGTCTGCCTTGACATGCATTGACGCCCACGTGTGTGGAGAAGAGGGACGTGACACGAACTGCTGGCAGTGCCACACGTCCACGAAGCCGCCCGAACGTGTCACCCAATGGCATCAGCGAGAAGATATCTGCCTTCGATATGAAAGCCTTCTGACAAAAACTAATTTTAAAAAACACCCCTGAGAGAGAGATAGAGCGTGCAACGAACGACAAAGATCCCTGCAAAGAAGAGAACACAGATACGGCATCAAAACTGCGACGGTGGTCCGGGGTGAATGGTGACCGGCTGCAAAGGAAGGCGGTGATGGAGCAAGACCGGGATCTGAATGGACGTCAATCGTCGGGACACTGGACGGGATGGAAGCTGGCTCAGTTGAAAGGTGCAGCGACGGAGACAGGGAGAGCATGGCAAGGAGAGATGAGCAATGGAAACTGGTCACGCCTCAACAGCTCAAGGCACCGAAGAACGAGTGGAAGATGAATGACAACGTGAAATATGGGTTCAGCTTGGTTTTGCACAACTATCAACTCGAAACATCAGTTGAACTTCAATTGTTTTTTTCACAAATCACATTCTGGATAACTGAGCGGAACGTGCAACTTTTTAACAACACTGCAACTTTGTGTTGAAGATGGCAACGATATGATCAGATAGAAAAAAAACCATCCAGCCATTCAGGTTTACTTAAACCTTGACACTGAAAATAAAGAAATGCTTACTCAATAGCACTCTGCCTAAATACCACGTACAAATACCTCTTAAATATGTATATTTTTGTACTTTTTTACTTGGTCAATCTGACTATTAATAATGACTTGTTTCAGTTTTAAATCCGTTTGTGAATGACAGCAAATGCAATTACTCTCTATCTCATTAATGTCACTCCAATGTAAGTTTCTCCTACATATAAGAAAAAAACAACCTAACACATGAGTCTGTAACACTGGCGTCATGATGGGGCAGGGTTGTTGGTGAGTGTGTTGAGTTGTTTTGCTATGTGTGCTTGTGCATTACTCTTAAAGTAATACACGTGTTTCGTCCATAAAACACTCCCTTAGAGGCAACTGACGTCACATATGCTTCGCATTGTAACGCTTTATTAAAAAGCAACGGACGTTTTATCCAATATAGCCCACACAATAGAGCTCATGTCTGCGTGCACAACGTTCATGGACAACGATTGTATCTATAATTATCAGATCCAAACCACGTATCGAATACACTCCTTCATATTGCGTCCACGTGTGCACGACGTGTAAGCTCAGCTCACTGAGCTATGTAGCTCTTTTTCGGAAGCGACTTGGCCACAAATGCGAGCTCAACGAAGTGGCTTATCACGTGGAATGTATAAATGTGCAGGGAAAATCCGGAGGTACCCGTATAAAAATCCAAGCCACTACGAGGAGAGAGAGAGAGAGACATGCAGACTCCAAATATACAGCAGGCGTCAGGGTCGGGATCGGGATCGAACCCACGACCTCCTGTATACCGGGCGAGGTAGTTAACATCCAGCCACCATGGCACCCTTTGTGGAAGTAGTACATTATATTTGAACGCGTGTGTCTTCCCCACTATATGCCAGTAACAAATGGTGAACCAAGTGATTAAATGACAAGTAATTGAGGCAACTGCTATTACGAGAAAACTTACATCGATAAAGTCCATTTCCACGGCGGTCATAGCTCTATAACAAAAAAAAACATCTGGCAAAGATATTCAAATAAATGTTTTAAAAACTGCCTGACATGTAAAATGTATGTGTTTTATTAAATAGTTAAGCTTGGAATTATTAATTATTAATGAATTATAATTTCAACCAAACTGTTCAGAAAGAGAAAATAAGGTATTTGATGTGTCATGCGGCAAATGGAAATTGTTGCTAAAATGTGAGATTCACACTGTACAATGAGTGACTATAATTCTATTAAATTGTAATTATTGAAGCGTCTTACACCACCAATTCTTCGTGGCACATTCAAGTCCAACATTTATCCATGATCACAATGTAAAATAAATGTACAATTGTTTGTAAACGTTTACTATGTGAATGATTAACAGTGAATTCTTTAAACAATTATTTATCACCATCATCATCATCATTAGCCAATATCTTTCCACTGCTGGATGAAGACCTCCCCAACACTCTCACCATACCTCATAGCCCATCTAATCCCTGCACAAAAAAAACTGATTTCATCGCTCCACGCGGCTTCCATTCTGCCAGTCTTGTCTATTAGGCATCATCTCTCCGAGCAGAATAAGAATCGTTATTCATCCAGTCGGGGCACGGGGTCAGCACGTTACAACAATAAACAACACAAAAACACGATCGGAGCGCAAAGTATAGGAAAGGTAAACAGATCAGTTAAAACATATATACAAATAAAGCGAAACAATTTTGTTTTATTTTACCAGCAACGTGTCCTAACCAAGCCCACCTATTTTCCTTAACAGGTGCATGTGACGAAGCATATTTATCTCTCCATGCACGGTTGTGTATTGTTCAGCCTTTTCTTCCACCTTCATTGTCATTGTTCTTGCTTCTAATCCATGAGCAAAAATAATGCACTGATTGTAAACCATTCTCCTTTTGTCAAATATGTTTACTTATTTAAAATATATACCAATTATCCGTGGGCTTTGGACACATTGTTTGAATGGGAGACATGTTGATAGATTTATCGAAGTTATTTCATTAACAGCTCAGACACCTCGAGACGCAGCCCTGTGCCAGAAAATGTGTCTATTGACAAAATGTTTTTGTTCGTTGGTGTGAGATTTTTCTTTTAAATCAGTTTATGAAAAAGAACCCAAAATGCCAAGAGGGTAGCAATAAGCAGGACTGTCGAAGCAGTTGAATTATACATCTGCAGTGACATTGGGGATGTCACTGTGTGGTGCCGGCCCTGGAGGGCCGTGGCGTGCGATGTCCCTACAACGCGGACACCCCGTAGGTGGGTGTAGTACCAGCCCTAGCGGGGCTTGGTTAGCGCTGGGATAGCGAGGGCACCACGCATGGCGTGCAGCAGAGGTCGCAAACGGGTTTTGATTCCTTACCCGTACCCGGCCACACCAGGGTCGCAAACGGCTACCCGTACCCGGCCGGGTATGGGTAGCCGGGTATCGGGTAGGGTACGGGTATCAGGTACCCGTTTGCGACCTCTGGCATGCAGTGCGGGCTCCCACAAGCGGGAGCGGTAGAGTGTTAGCCCAAGGACAGGGTTGCCCCGGGCCATGGCACTCTGGTTGATCCCGTAGGCACGTGATCCGGAGTGTCCACAGAGAGGCCCCCAGGTGGGGAGCTAGGGGTGATCACGTGTCCAGGGAGAGCTCTCGAGAAGGATCGAGAGGGAGCTGGAACGCTCGAGAAGGTGGGCGGGGCCGAGGGCGGAGCCGACCCCGACCCGGGAGGATATAAGGTGGGTCCCTGGGAGGGACCGGGGTCGCTTCGTTCTACAAGCTGGAAGCTCCACATTCTACGTCTGAAGACGCGAGTGAGAGTCCGGTCCATCGTAGCCCAGAGGTCGCAACCGGGTACCCGATACCCGTACCCTACCCGATACCCGGCTACCCGTACCCGGCCGGGTACGGGTACCCGTTTGCGACCCTGGTGCGCTCGGGTACGGGTACGGGTAAGGAATCAAAACTCGTTTGCGACCTCTGTCGTAGCCATAACTCCTGTATGGTTGTGTTGTTAGCTGGGTGGTCACCACCCTCGGCTGTATCTGGTAAAGGGGCAGTTATCCCTTTTGTATATACGTGTTGTGAAATAAATGTGTTGCCTCTCAAGAACAAGGTCTGTGACTCAGTTGGACTCACTACACATCCATGCAATAAGCTTTTTTGAATGCATGCAAATATTTTTGAAGAAAAAGCAATTAAGAGTGTTGATAAACGAGTGAATTGGTCAATAAAGATTTCACTGAAACTAAGCGATAATACGTTGCCGGGAAATTCCGTACCAAAGTACAATGTACTTTGCATTATTGCACTCTGGGACATACATTTACGCGGCAAGCACAACCAATAAAACCAAAACCTTTGGCATTTTTACGAGTTGGTGATTCATGACAACACTTTTCACTTGGACAAGTAAAACGTATTATTTATTGCTACACAGGTTATAAATTTAAAATATAACTTAATACATGGGTTTACTCAATACGTATCACGATCATGTTCACTGCTAAGTTGACGTCCTTCCCTTCGTTCTCAAAGTCAGGTCTCGAAAAGTTTGCCAAACGCTTTGCAATATTTATTGAGCAATTTTTTTTCCAGCTGTGATTGTTATCCTTTCTTCATGTTTTCCCCACACTAGTCGGCTAAGCTGCATGCACTTCTCCATTGATAAAATTCCCAAAAAGTAAACACGTTGTCAAGCCTGGAAGACATTTGGAGCCTATAACAGCACTCGGCATCACTCATGTCACCGTTTTCTTTCAACGAAGTAAGCCAGGCTCTTAACTTCTTCTCACAATGGGGCCTCGTCCTCCATAGGCCCGAGCCCACTTTCTTCTAGCTCTAGCCACTGATTTAACTCGGCTAACCAACCTAGACACTACCTGCTGTCTTCGAACACAAGTCACAAATACAAGTCACAGAGTTAAGCTCAGCTAACCCGAGATACGAGCCAATGTCTTATAACACAAGTCACGGAGTTAGCACTAGCCAATGTCTTTTAATCTTGATTTGAAGCTTTCGTGACTGCAGGAATCCATAATCTTCGGTTATTTCGGTAAAGTCATGTAGGTAGAAAAATAATAGATCACGACGTTTCAATCGGAACACAAGCAATCGTTATCAGGTGGACAACACAGCAAGAAAAAGCTGCTGAAGTAGGCGAAAGATCTGCCGTGGCACGAGGTTATATAGGCCTCGGCAGTAGGGGAGAGAGAGAAGGGGGGAGGAGGCGGAGCACAAAATGGACGCCGCGGCAGCACCCAGGTCACTGGAGTAGAGATCGGAGAGAGATGAACAGAGAGAGAGAAAGACACACAGAGAGTCGGAAATAACAGCTGACATAGGCAGGTAGGATGTATACATCACAGTCAGTTAAGACTTCACCTGGTTAATAACGTCCTTCCAATGATTGCTCAGTTTTTACCCATCTTCTCGGTTGAAGTTGCGTCTGTGTTTATATATCTGGATGGCTTTATGAACAAATCTCTGATAATAGCTGGTGGGTTTGCAGAGTACCTTCGTCTTATAAAAGTCAAATTCGTGTGAGCCCACAGTGTTAAAACAATTATCAGCAACGGCAGAGGTATTGGTCCTACCGTGTTTCAGATCTGCCTTGTGTTCGCGAACGCGGTCCGAGACATGTCATTTAGTTTTCCCAATGTAACTGCTGCCGCAGCCAGAACTCAGTTTGTAGACACCTGGGTATTGCATATCAGGAATCACATCCTTTACAGATGGGATCAAATCACCGACTTTGTGTAATATTTTTGGTAACCCCTACTATGTATGGCAAAGTGATGGTATTCGTTGAATCCTCAGATGGTTGTCTCCCCATGGCTGGGGAGACAGCTTTGCGGATTGTATAGGTCAGAATATCCGTTCATCCTGAGAGCTTGGTGTATGTGTTCCAGCTCACTGGCTAGGTGATGCTGGTCGGAGATGCAACGGGCCCTATGGTGTAGTGTTTTGATGAGGGAATTCTTCTGGGCTGGATGGTGGTGGGAGTCGGGCTTTAGATAGGCATCCGTGTGGGCCGCTTTCCTGTAGACAGAGTGTCCCAACGAGCCAACAGGTCTCTTCTCGATCAAAACATTCAGGAATAGTAGCTTGCCATCCTTTTCCACTTCCATGGTGAATTTGATAGATGGGTGTACGGAATTTATGTGGTTGAGATATCGGTTCAGTGCTGGCAGGCCATGTGGCCAGATGACGAACGTGTCATCTACGTATCTCTTCCACAAGGAAGGACGTAGGGTGGATATTTGGATGGCATCTGTCTCAAATTTCTCCATGAAAGCATTCGCTACCACTGGCGATAAGAGAGAACCCATTGGGGTACCCTCATTTTGTTGAACCGGAATTGATAGCTTGAAAGCATTTAGCGTGGGGCCCTTGAAAGTGCGGGTCCCGTAGCATTATGTAGCTACTTTTACTACGAGGATCAACCCGTCTCCTCGTCCAGGGGTCGCCAGCCTGCGTCTCCGGAGCCGCATGTGACGCCTCTTTGATTTTCAAACCCCTGGCGGCTACTTGCAGATGTTTTACTGCCACCAAGTGGGCAGCCGTTTGTTGAAAAACAACCTAATCTTAAACACTATTTAACGCAAAGATCATCTTGGTTCTTTCGGTAAAGTCACGTAGAAGGGAAATAATAAAATAATAAAAATAAAACATAATAAATTAATTCTCACGACGTTTCGGCCACAACGCAAGCAGCCATCCTCAGGTGAAGAACAGGTCTGTCGAGAAGACAGCGATAGACCTGTTCTTCACCCGAGGACCTGAGAACGGCTGCTTGCGTTTTATTTTATTATGTTTCATTTGTATTATTTTATTATTTCCCTTCTACGTGACTTTACCGAAAGAACCAAGAAGATGAATCCCTGCAATCACGAAAGCTTTAAATCGAAATTTAACGCAAAGATAATTTGAATTTTTTAATAAAATGAAAAGTCACTATGGAATTGTCTTGGTGACACCAAAATGTACAAGGGTCAAATTGTATTCATAAAGAACATCTAAAGGGGGGACAACGACTAAATGGCCGCAGTTTATTCCATCACCTATTTTGTTGATTTCAGTCGGAATTTGTTTCTTTGTCATCTGTCGTAGAACCTGCCATGTTTGTGCACGTGTACAAGTAGCTCTGCGTGTGATGCAAGGCTCTTGGGCTACTTTGGTCCAAAAAAAAAACTAAATAAAAAATGTCTCCTTCGTAAAAGGTTGTCAACCCCTTATCTCTTAGTCCGGTGTAAGCACGTGGGGGGGGGGGGGAGGTTGGGGGTATTGCGGAGACGCAAGACACCCGCAGCAGTCTGCACCCATAACTCGCTCGCATTCTATCCAAAGAGCACACGTGGTACGTATTGCAAAGCGGCAAATCTAAACAATGTCTTCAATGCATAGGCTGAGTATGGACAACTTTATTAATTTTTTTCCAAAGCAATGCACTTTAGTTTTCCTGTGAAGGGTACAGAATAGATTTTTCATGAACGTTTACACAAGATTCATGAAATCTACACCAGCTGTACATTTTAGTTTTGTGGTGTAATCAAAATTTTGTAAAAATGTATAAACATAAACAACCCAGTTGTTGCAGAATAATAATAATACAAGTCTTGAACACATTGCTCACACTTAGTGCACATATATGGATTAATTTACTGAGAGATCAGGAGTTTAATCGCTTCGTTTAATGACACGATTAATGGGGCGAATAATTACACAGTATACAAAAGTAATATCAGCTACAAGATAGTTGTAACAGACGTGTTCACCGCATACGCTGATGGGCGGCATTCTTAATAACTGGCAGGTGTCTAATCTTCCACAGCAAGCTGTTATCTCTCCACTACGTCGACAAAAATGATTTAGATCTTACATTTTGATTTCATAAGAAACACGTAATAGCAAAAAATTAAGACACACCATACAGTACAGTAAATATGTACACGTGCTGCGTAGAAAAGGTGATCATTAGCGGGAGACGTTTTCATCTCCTTCATAAGTGAAATCATAAATTGCAATTTGTATGTTACAGATGTACAATTGCGCGTGGTGGGAAACTCTCCACGTCTACACGCACCGCTGAACGTCGGGAGAACGTTCGCTTCACTGGAGTTTTTTTTTGTGTTTTTAAGAGGAGTTGTAGGTTCTTGGGTTTTCTGATGATGATGATAATGAATAAATCTGGTTATCGGATACGAACGAAATAAATCATATCATTCTTCGGAAAAGACACAGGGTGAAGGACATGGCAAGCAGCTGTTGAAGAGAGAGAGACACACACAAAAACACTGTGTTATTGATGATTCTTGTGTATAATATGAAACCCAAGGAGTGCCTGGGGGAGACATGTGATGCAAACCAATGTGATATATAAACAAAATCATAAACCTGATATCAACATTGGCATTAAGCGAACATTTTAGCAACATAAAATCATACGTTAACAATTTGAAAAGTTAGGGAGTATACTTTTTTTATCGACACATAACTAATTTTCCAGTAAGCGACACTGCAAGTTATATTTGTTGTACATTTGACATTTTAAAATAATAATATAAAATTTCTCTACATTTGTTATATATTGGGTACAAACCATATATGTGACCTAAAGTTTGATTTGAATAAGTTTACTAAATGTGTGCCATCGAACAATGTGTTCATTTCGTAATGAACGGAAACCTGTATAAACATTTAAGCAACAATAAATCATGCATTAACAATGTAAAACAATTAAGGAGTATACTTTTTATGTACATATAACTCAATTTCCAGGAAGCTACACTTCAAGTTATATTTGTTGTATATTTGACATTTTACGCAAAAAATATGTAAAAATGGCACTACATTTGTTATATATTGGGTATAAACCATACATGTTTGATTTTGTATACTTTATTTTAATAAGTATACTAAATGTGTGCCCTGGAACAATCTGTTTTCATTTCGTAATGATTGGAAACCTGTAAGGGGTGCCAGCGGTCTAAACGGCCACGTCAGGAGGATTCTAAATTGCCTTTTAAGTAATGTTGTACTGTCCCGTGAAGAGAATCAATGCACTTACACAATTTAATTTGGACATATACAGAGTGGAAATTCAGGAACCATTTCAACAATCAATCCCAGGAATTATTCTTCCCCGTTCGAGACGTTGACTTCCTCGCCGGTACGAAAGAGTTCGTGGCTTCGATCCTGACCCTGACGACGCATACCTGTTGTACATTTGGAGTTTGCGTGTTTTACTCCCGTGGTCGCATGGATTTTAATACCTCTCGTCCGGTTTTGCCACTCCGAATTTTAGAAACCCGCGTTTACATTACTTCGCTGCTGCGTGAAATTCCCACGTGATGATGATGACGATGATATGAACCACTGCGATGAGTTATCACGTGTGGCCAGGTCACCTCTGACAAAGAGCTAACAACTCAGTGGGGGCTTTGGTTGCTGATGTAAAACAATTATTACTGAAGAGAAATATAACGAGAGAAACAATTCCGGAATGGATTGCAAAAATTGATTCCTGAAGGACGCATTGAGCCAAACAATCGTTGGAATTGTTTCCTCTCAACTACAATGTGTGCACACAGGATGGTATTAGAATTCCGTGGGGGTGGTTTCAATTTAGCATTTTCTTTTAATTACAGCCCTGGAGGAAAAGGGGGATGCGGGCGTAAGATGAAATTTCATCGCAGCAAACAAAACGTGACCTTGATTGCCAATCCTTAATGGCTTTCTGCATAATAGCGGGCGGTGTTTTGAGAACAAGGCATTACAATTATCCGCAGTCTCAATTTATTTCTGGATATTACGTTGACCTACTTCACCATTCATTCATCGAAAATATTGTGCACGGTGGGCTTGCTGACTGAAAGATATGGTCGCCGACAGAGCTATTCCTTGTGTGGCAACGGATTTGGTGATGCTGCGCTGGCTGGCAGTGGTGCACTAGCACAATTGACACACATACACTCGTCACCAACACTGTGTGGCCTTAACAGAAAGAAATATTGAAGCGGCCACATTTTGGGCAATTGCCCTCCAGCTTCATAGTGCAATATATAGCACGTGCTGTGGAGAAGGGTCATTGCCAGAAATGTCACCCATTATATACAGCGTGGCCAAAAAGGCTGGCAGTGTGCACAAGCACATGTATTCCTTTATTTTAAGGAAGTGTTGTTGACGACATGGCCGGATTAAGGTTCTTATAGGCCTTCGGCACTTCTGTTTCATAGGCCTTCAGTGATAACTTCAGTGATAATGTCTTGTCTTTCCTTGCCCCACTCTCTATTGAGAATTATACTGTGCAAAAAACACAATTTGAAGGTATCATTGCAAATTTTTGCATGAAAATAAGTCGAAAAATTCATCTCTGGTGTTAATTCCTCTCACCTTATGAAAAAAATATTAACATTGACATGATTCTGCCTCTTCATATATACACTGTGTCTATATTAATATATTTATTCAACAATATATCTTGGTTACATTTTGTTATCATACAAACAACAAAAAAACATGGTTAAACATTTTTTTCGTAGGCCCTTTAGTTTTCACTGTGCCTATTGGATAATACGGCCCTGGTTGATGGGCGTGTTGAGTTCTATTGGCTGGCAACAGTCACAGAAGGACATCTCCAGTGGCTTGCATTAAGTGATTGAAAGCACGCGTTAAAACAAACATCGTGGGGCCAACGCGTTTTTGTGAAGTGCACATGCTAGCTACAGATTCAGTAAACATTGTGATCAACTAACGGGGGTGCCATTACCTTCAATGTAAAGTTCTGCTACTGAAGAAATGACATCGGATGGTGTAGTGAATTAATATTCTCAACAAAAACAAATTGACTTCACATTGAGTGTGTATAATTGTGCATTTCATACCTGTATTAGGAGTAACCCTATGACCACTCCTCCCACAGTCAGTATGTAGTTGTGAAGGGACTGCATAATTTTCGTGTAGCATCCCTGTCAAGGAACATTTCCAGCAGAAATTAGTTTCGTCGCTAATCTTGCTTCATTACGTCGGCAGACCTGAAAACAAAAATTCGTGTGTGCATTCTACGCGCTAAGAATACTTGACCGTGAGACCATCTGCCACCCGGTTTTTGCTGACAGGTCCCAACTCACTCCCTTGGTGCGGCTCCGTAAAAATCACTGCTACCCTGGGGGCTTTAAGGAAGAGCAGTCCTATGTCTGTCAGTGAAATTAAACAATTAAACCATGACGCTGTGCTTTTTGCAGCTGCTCACAGCTTAGCGCAGCCACGCTGCATTAGGATCTGTCCAGCATCCCACTAAATTATAAATGGAAAACACATAAAGCATAACGACCACCCAGTCTCCACATCTAAATAAAAAAAACTATATTTTTAATTCAATCAGCCTATTTGGCTTTCTAGGCCAATGTTATCAAGCAGCGTTTGTTTAAGTGAGCAAAGCGTGAACCAGTTTCAACTGTCTGCGTCTTAATAGCAGAGCCAGGCTTGTTAAACAATTGCTGTTGGATTAGCAGGTACTATTGGTAAGAGCACTCCACCTAAACTGTGAGGCCCTGTTAATAGCGAACAGCAAAGTTATATGAAAGAGGTGTTTGTATTTAGTTTTGAGATGCAATTGGACGAAAGATGCTATACATAATAATAATGATAATCATTATTATAGGTATGGAAAATATAAGACTCTAATTTACCATGCCTGAAATACCAATGTTAAATTGAAAAAAACGTGACAAATTTAGCAATAGAAAAATATGTACTTGACAGTAATTAAAATGAAAGTGTGTGTTTGGTTTGTTCTTCTGTATTTTATATTTTACGTGATATTTTTTAAACACAATAGCCAGGGACATAATTCCATAATTAGTACAGAGCATATGCCGAAAAACAATCATAAGAAAATTAACCTCAACAGCTACAAAATAATAAATTATAATGCAAATCTCAAAATGGAGTGGTTTCTATTATTCCGAGAATGACATATCAATAACAATAATTATTTTACTGCCCTTTGTCAATCCACTGCTGAATAAAGGATTCCACAAGCCATGCTGGCCTAGGGGATTGTTACCATGCTGGTCAATGTGGGTTGGTGAAGTGTGGGCCTGATGTTAGCCATGACCAGGAATTGAAATGTGGGTCACTAGGTTCATAGTGCAGCGCCCTCACCACTTCGCCACCACACCTGCCAGACATAACAACATCTGCGGGTAATGAATACAGTGAGGGAAAAAAGTATTTGATCCCCTGGATTTTGTTGTTTTTATTCTGTCTCTCACTGTTCAAATAAACCTACCATTAAAATTATAGACTGATCATTTATTCGTCAGTGGGCAAACGTAGAAAATCAACAGGGGATCAAATACTTTTTTCCCTCACTGTAGATGCTGTAAAAATAATCATCACCCCACCTCCATTTACAGTTCTCTCAGTCACTCAACTCCAGTGTCAGCCATGGCCGGGAATCAAACTCAGGCTTCCATAGCGCTGTGCGCACTAACCGCTGCACCACCGCTTCCCCTTCATTCGGATAAAATTGCAAGATTTAACAATCGTTCCACTGAATTTCCAAAATTTCGAAACTTACATCGTCATCTGTTTTGTAGCTCTGAATCGTATTACTATGACGATATCATCACGATGAGTCATACTCCCAGTATGAACATCGTCTTCAAATCTTGAGCCACTGTCCAGTAAATGGTTTCCCCACGGCATAGCCATTCATCACGGTTCTGCAGGTCCTCTTGGAAATGTATCCCGAGATATGTTTTGTTAAGTAACAGATATGCGCCAGGCTCTCTTCCACTCCTCCCCTTCCACCCTGGAGGTGCCTGTGTAGGTACCTGCTCATTCCGGTGTCGGGGGTCCCCCAGCAAGCATCTGAGCCTGTCCATCGTGGCCTCACTCTCTGCGTGAATGTCCCCCTTGCAGCATGCCTCTGGGATTATCTTGCCCGAGGACAGCTGCCAGAAGAGGGTTCCTTCCCAAAAATCCGAGGGACCTCGCACCCCACAGCATCCGAACTGGATATGCAGCGGGGGAGACAGTGGTGGGGGCAGGGGGAGGGAGGGAGGGGGAGGGAGGGGAGGGAGGGAGGGGGAGGGAGGAGGGGGATGGGGAGGGAGGGAGTCAGGAGAAAGAGGTTCAGGAGGTTCAGGAGGGAGGGAGGGAGATTTTACAACATCAAAATCAGCATCTTTGTATAGACTGGAGGAGGAGGAATCTGATGAGCTATGAAGCTCTTTTTTCACAGATGTCCAGCATGGGCGGGTCAGCGAGTTTCTACAACAGCAAACGGTACAGCAACAGCAACAACAAAAACCGATAGGAGTGCAAATGAGAGAAAAAGGTAAGCGAGTTGCTAGCTATAAATGAATAAAAGTGTTTTATAAATTAATTAAATAAGTCCGATTTATCAGGCTTCGGCAAGGCAGCAAAAACAACAACATAACCAGGGATGGGTGGATGTTCCAGCGGCACGGCATTGACAACAACAACAGCAACAAACAGATCCCATGAGAAAAAGCACTCTTTACCGTCTTCATAGCTGAATTCCAAAACCTTGAGAAAACATCAGTGGCGTTGTCTCCTTGATAGCGCATCTTGAGCTCAAGAGCAAAATAATCTTCGTTTAACTACGCAGAGGGAGGGTTAAGGGGGAAGCGAGCAAAACGGAATTACCGATGGAAGCATTACGTTGCGAACTCCTGACACATATTATTCATATCAATGCGTTTATGCGTATATTGTAGACTTTTGAAGGCTTTGTCTGTGAGTAAGTGTTTGCGAATGAAAAGGGTAACTGTTGATCTTACAATTTAAGAACCGTCAATATCGATGTTGTTTTTCCTCCCTAAAATTTTGTCGATCAGGGTCCCATGGCATGGTGTCAGCGTCCAACTATTGTTCTACTCAATCTCTCAGGATCGTTTTATCTCACCCCGATGAAGAAAGGGGCATTGATCCCGTGTTGTAAGAAACAAAAACTAATTTGAAGAGAGACACAGAAAAACAACGCCTCTGTGTCGAGGCTTTAAATAGAGAGTGAGGGGGGGGGGCAGAGAGAGAGGGGGGGGTGTCTCTCTTTGCGTGTCTGTGTGTGTCTCTCTCTGCTTGTGTGTCTGTCTGTGTGTCTCTGTGTCTGTGTTTTGTCTCGCTCTCAAATTTAGCCATCTTTGGAAGAATGTAATCAACCAGGTAAGGGTGTTGACTGTTGTGTTAGCCGACTCTCTGTGTTGTATTGCATTATATTTCTAAGTTTACTAGGTATGTTTTTTCTCATTCATTCTTACCGAGTGACGGTTGCTTGTGTTATAATCGAAACGTCGTATTCTATTATTATTTAATTTATTTTCTTTCTACGTGACTTTACCGAAAGAACCAAAGAGTAATTCATGCAGTCACGAAAGCTTCAAATCAAGTTTAAATCTTGAAGCTTTTTTCAAGAAGCCTGCATTCAATAAACTGAGTACGCAAATCGCAATAGGCAATAAATGTGGCATTGAAGCACGTAAAAAACGTAACTAATCCTCTAGTCTGAGAAGAGGTGAGCGTGAAGAGGTAAAGGTGCAGCTCCGCAACTTGTGTGTCACGCCACTGCTGACAGAATGGCCTCAAACAGAGGGCGCTCTAGAATCTAGACAGTCCCTATAGAGGGTAACTTGGCCTACTCTTCCACACCGGCCAGACACCGTAGAAGAGGTGGAGGTACCCATACTTTACCTCGCCACACGCGGCCTGCTGATCAGCTAACTGTGGGTGTGTAACCCATTTACACTATTGGAGTGAAGAAACTTGACCACTGACTTTGCAAGCCAGAGAGTCGAACTATTGACCTCTAGGTTGAAAATTCGGTTGTGTTAACCATTACGCCACAGCAGCATCAGGCAGGATAAGTACAGGGGACTCCTCTACTTATGAACGAGTTAGGTTTCAGAGGTGTCTGTTCGGAAGTCGATTTGTTCGTAAGTTCAACTTTACTCCTCTCGATTCCAAACACGTTGTACGGCATGTACACTAAACACGGGGAATGGCTTTAAAAGATGTATCATTATCTGTAGATGTAGATGCCACTGGCTCTTCATGTTCTGCAGATGTAGATGCCACCACCGCCATCTATTGCGCGGCGGTTGAACTTACGTCTCTCGGTCCGAACAGGCAACTGGACATATGGACAGGTTTGTTCGTATCTCTGAAAGTTCGTAAGTCGAATGTTTAAAAGTAGAAGAGTCCCTTTAACACGCAAATTTCCCAATGAAGCTGGATGTAATTACCAGCGAAACGTCGTACTCAAATTTTAAATTATGTTGATTTCACTCTTCAACACACCGGGGCTAAAGTAGTGAACTATTTGTCTTTTGTAAACGTGACACATTTTTAACTGTTTGGCCGTGTAGGGTGGTGGAGGGTTACGACACATTTATAAATAACGCGATCTAACCCAAAAACCTTTATTATGAAGAGGAGTCCCTGTATGGCAATAAATAAACGACAGGTCGGTGGGGACGGAGGGTCGTGTTTTGTTTAAGTAGTTTGCTGCAATTGGCCACTGTCGGAAAGAAGGAACGATCCCCAATTCGTGTCTAAAACACAAGGGGCTGGGTTCAATGTTTGCGATGGATAGAAGCCACGGTTTTGGAGTACAGTACCTGTTCTCGAAAAACAAATGCCACGATCGCCGTAACTAACTCGACCATGAAGATTATCAGCAGCAGAATGAAGAACTGGAACCGAAAACACACACCAGAACAATCACTTGCATCGTTGTGGCTGAAAATACAAAGGTCAACAATGATTCACTCTCCCACGTGTTTTTTTTCTCACCTAGGCAGAACAGGGGGACACGAGTCACTTAGATGGGGTCACAGAGAGAGATGTGTACGTATGTTGAACTTCTTTCGTACTGCACGTACCCAACTGTGCTAATCGGAGGTGCGGGGAGAAGGACAACAGTTCAGTTTCTGAATAAGCTACCAGTACATGCAGCGAAACGTCGGATGCCATGCCTTACAACAATGCAGTGCACCCCAAAGAAAAGCATTGGAGAGCTATAGAGCACGACTTCAAAATAACTCTGCTGTAGTATCAATCATTCCTCTAACAAAGTACAACCAAATTTCGATTTAAAGTTTTCGTGACTGCAGGGATTCATTTTCTTGGTTCTTTCGGTAAAGTCACGTAGAAGGGAAATAATAAAATAATAAAAATAAAACATAATAAAATAATTCTCACGACGTGTCGGCCACAACGCAAGCAGCCGTCCTCAGGTGAAGAACAGGTCTGTCGGACGCTGTCTTTCCGACAGACTTGTTCTTCACCTGAGGACCGCTGCTTGCGTTGTGGACGAAACGTCGTGAGAATTGTATTTTATTATGTTGTATTATTATTATTTTATTATTTCCCTTCTACGTGACTTTACCGAAAGAACCAAGAAGATACAACCAAATTGCCAATTTATTCTTAATTTTGGAGCTTTCGTGACTGCAGGAATTATTCTTTGTTTTTTTCGGTAAAGTCACGTATAAAGATAAAATAATAAATTAAATAGCATACGATTATTTAATTTATTATTTTATCTTTATACGTGACTTTACCGAAAAAAACCAAAGAATAATGCCAATTTATTTTCATGGTATACTTTAAAAGCCTATCGTTCTATTGGGCCCGTGTTGTAGTGAGATGAGGAGCTTGCCAAATAAGGTCCGGTAAAGCGGCAGCAGTTATTTCGGAAGCCTGGCTGCTGATGAGCACCTGATGGGTAAAACCGGTTCAGAATTTGCACGCCTCTAGACATTTTCTCTGGTTAACAGCGGAACAGTTGGCTCGGAACTAAAAGAAAATGTTGTTCATATGTGCGAATACAGAATGGAGATTGATATATTTATTCAATTATCCAAAATGCTCGACTCAGTTGCTCAGTGAGTTTTTCTACTCTATTTAAATCACATTACGTGAATGTGGCCCGTAAGATGATACCTTACCAACAATATTGTCAATGTCTCCGCGTCTTATGCCAGTATTCTTGTCATTAGCTCTCCACCACATGACGAAGATTGTCACGTTTACAAAGATATCGTTTACAGATTTCACGACTGAATTCCACATCAACGTACGTTTCTCTTAAACTGCTTTGATCTTCATCAGGTAACGATTTATTAGTTACAAATGACAACTGCTCAGTACATACATTTGATACATGTAAAGAGGTTTAATTAGAAACTCATAACAGAGCCTATGAAGTCCCTACCAATCCTTGACATATATATGAGTGTGTGTATATATATGTATTTACGGTAGTGTGAGGGGGAGCGGTAGTGTAGCGGTTAGCGCTACGCTGCGCTACGAACCCGGTGACCCGAGTTCGATTCCCACTCACGGCCAAGACCAGTGACGATTATCTGAATCAGTCCCGATTATCCTTGGCTTCCACGAAGTCGACTCAGTTGAAATGAGTACCTGGTGCGATGTGTGAACATCGCCGCTGGGAAGACAAAGACGGCCGGGCGTGGTGCTGGCCACCCTACCCCCTCGTGTGCCGTGCCGGGCTTCATATGTGCTCGCTTACAGCACTTGCCCCAACAATATATGAAGGCTATACGGGCGATTTTTGTCTTTGTTACATATATTCTCTCTTATGCCATTACGTGCAGCCTCATAAAGAGCTCATCTTACATCCTGGGGCACATATGGTGGAATCGTCTAATAGCACTTCGAAACGCTCTCTAAGAGCAGAGAGAGAGAGAGCGATCTTTCGTCTCACATGGCAGCAGATTTGTTTAAAGCGTGACAATTCTACTTCAATGCCAATGTGACTCGTGGACTCCAGGTTCATAAATGCAGCCAGGAAACAATCATGCACAGCGGTTGGCAACGCAGTGGAGATCAAAGTGACAACGGCTCTCATTCCTAATCCTTTCGTAGTTTTACGAATGGTTACATTTTAAAATAGCCGCAAAATGTCGACTACTCTGATGCACAGGCATATGTTGAAGTGGAAATGGTGTGACATCAGGATGCGAGATGAGACATTCTAAATTGAAAACGTTTTTCTTTAGTGCTGCTTTTTGTGTTTAGTTTATTGTCCTTCCCCCCCCCCCCCCGCACCTATTAGCATGGTGGCTCCGATAAGCACGGTTGGCTAAGTGTGAGAAGTTCAACATACATGCATGTGTAGTGGTGGTATTGACGTGCGCCGGCAGTGATGGATCACGGGGCGCGGGGTTGGGCACGCGGTGTGGGCGTGGCATGGACGCGCGCGCCGGTGGTGAGGCGCGCTCACACAAGCTGGGAAAAGAGGATCGTAGCGAGTGCGCAGTGATTGGTCAGATAAGTGAGTACTCTCAGCGACGTCCGCAGGAGGGGTATAAAGGGGGACGCGCGAGAGCACTCGTGGTCAGTGTTAACCAGTTGAAGACCGAAGACGGGGTGGAGGAGGTAGGGGCCCTGTGTGGCTCGGAGCCGAGACTGGGGGGACCGTAGTCCGACGCCCGTGTGGGTCGGGACGGTGGTACCCAGAGCCGAGACGGGCACCCCGGCTGGGTGTGTCCCGGAAGGCTACAGGGCGTAAGAGCCCGTGTCAGTACAGCTGAGTGGGTGTTGGTCACCCGTGTAGCTGAGTGGGTGTTGGTCACCCGTGTAGCTGAGTGGGTGTCCGTCACCCGTGTAGCTAAGTGGGTGTTGGTCACCCGTGTAACGAAGTCGTAGCTGAGTGGGTGTCCGTCACCCGTGTAGCTAAGTGGGTGTTGGTCACCCGTGTAACGAAGTCGTAGCTGAGTGGGTGTCCGTCACCCGTGTAGCTAAGTGGGTGTTGGTCACCCGTGTAACGAAGTAGGGTGTTAGTCATCCGTGTAACTACAAGTTGGTGAAAATAAAGAGTGTGCTACCCGTGAAGTCGTCTCCTGCCGAGTTACTACTTTACAACTGGCGTCAGAAGTAAACCTGTCTTCAAGGAGAATGGACACAAGGAAGACTTCTCGTTCCCACGTGCAAGACCGGGGAGACGACGACGTACCGGTGACACCACCCTCGGGAGGAGAGGACGAGGAGTTGCCGCCGATGCAGCACTTCGCGGAAATGGCCGATGCTCCGCCCGCCTCCGACACCAGCCTGCAGGACGCACACTCCCGCCTGGCGGAGTTGCTGCTCGCCGCCGCGGCGATCTTGGCGGAGATCTCCGTTCCAGCGGCCGGTGGAACGCCTGCGGGGTTGGAAGAGGCGGCGCGGCTGGAGGGTTCCCGCCATAAGGCGTTTCGCGCCAAAAGTTTGGGAGTTGGCGCCATTTTTGAGGGTCCGCCTCCGGTTGGCGGGAAACGCGGACACCACGTGGCCAGAGGTCTCCACACAGCGCAGCCCGCGTCATCGGCGAGCGCCGGAGCTCTCCATTTTGCGCCTGCAGAGGGAGCCGACATTTTCTACAACCACAGCAGCGCGCGGGAAAATCGTTCCAACGACGACGACGACGATCGAGTTCTCCAGCAACGATTGCCCGCGCTGTCGGTGTTCAAGGCGGACGGGGGCGACTGGGGAGCCTTCCAGCGACGGTTCATCGCGCATCAAGAAATGTCGGGGTGGTCCGACACCACGGCCCTGCGCGCGCTGCCAGCGATGCTCGACGACGACGCGCTTGCGGCCTTCACGTCTGCCCCGAGGTCGTCCCGCTCAACGCTCCAGGCCGCGCTGCACCTGTTGGCCAAGGTGTTCGGGCCGCCCTCGACCTGTCGCCACCAGTTCTACGATCGGCGGAAGGTGGTTGGAGAAACAACGCTCGCCTATCGCACGGCGCTGCTCGCCCTGGCGGATTCAGCTTTTCCCCGCATGGACAAGGAGGGGAAGGACGCCATGGTGACGGAGCAGCTGCTGGCGCTGGCTCACGGATTGGGAGTTCCCATTAATACGGCGGACGAGATGGACATCTGCTCCCTGGGGATTGCCACGAGTATCCACGCTTACGAGGTCCTACAGCGGAAGCCGACGGTCGTCTGCGCATCGGTGGAGAACGGGGCACCGGCCGCCACGATCATCGGACCTCAGCCTGCTGTGCCTCGGGAGGAGGCCTTCGCTGGTTCGAGGCCGGGGGAGTGGAGACCGGGAGGTCGTTCGCCCACACGCTCCTCCCGCAAGCTGGAGCAACCGAAACCTACGACGTCCCTTGTCGTCTGCTACAACTGCGGCCTTCGGGGCCACGTCGCGGCCGGGTGCCGGGCCCCGCGTCAACGCACCGCGGGACCACGTCCGGACGACGACCAGGGACTCAAGACATCCCAACTGAACCCGGCAAGTCGCGGCACCTCACACGCTCGGTCCACACGCACGGCACGTTCGGGTCGCCGCTTAGCGGTGGGGGGACCGTGTATGGGCGCCGGGGGTTCGGTTCGGCGAGAGGGGTCCGCGTACGGCCCGAAGGCAGTCGAGTGGTCCGAATTGGCCCACAGGATTGTGGCTGCGTCGGCCGGGTCGTCCGTGGTAACGGGGTACATTGACGGGGTTGAGGTCCGGGTGCTCGTGGACACGGGTGCGTCGGCCACTATTATTTCGGACCTTATTTATAATATTCTTCCCGTACAATGTCGACCACTTCTGCCGGTGGACGTACCATTTTACGCGGCAAACGGGGGATCTTTGGGAATCATCGGCCAGATTCGGGCGAATATTTGTATTGGCGACATTAAATTGGCGGGTCCTATTTTTGTATCATCATCGTTGGCCGTTCCTTGTTTACTAGGCACGGACTTTCTGTCTAAAATGCCCATAAAAATTCTCATAGACCAGGCCTGCATTGAGCTTCCGTCGGGTCGGCGGGTTGAGTTTTTGAAGAGTCCAAATAAGATACGCACGGCTTGTGCGACGGTGCAGGCGCTGGCAACCCGGACTGTACGGGTGCCCCCGGGATCGCAAATGTTGGTACCCCTTCGGTTGAGAAAACAACTGGGGGCGGATGCGGGGGCGCAGGGAGTTCTATTGGGGCCGTCTAACAGGGCTAAAGGGGACCTCGGCTTAGCGGTGGCCCAGACCATGGTGAGGGGGGACAGTGAGCCGTTCGTTGTGGTCCTGAATACGGGGTCGCGGCCGGCCGTGATTACGCAGGGAACGGTGCTCGCTCACGCCGCGCCGCTACCCGTCGAGGAACAGCTCGTTGCTCACGCCGATTCACATGTCGATACGCATCCCCAAAGTGAGGAGGGGACGGAGTGGTTGGACGCGTTGTGTGCCGGGTCCAGTACCTTGTCCAGTGTGCAGTTGGGTGCATTGAGGGGCTTGCTGCTCGAGTTCGCTGACGTGTTTAGCAGGCACAAGTACGACATTGGCTGCACAGACCTGTTGCGCCACCACATAGAGACTGGGGACGCGGCCCCTATTCGACAGAATCCCTTCCGGCTCAGTCCAGCCGAGAAGGAGCATGTGCAGTCGGCAGTAAATGACATGTTGGCGGCCGACATCATTGCGCCCTCTTCCAGTCCGTGGGGTGCTCCTATCGTCTTGGTTAAAAAACAGGATGGATCCCTGCGGTTCTGTGTTGATTTCCGCCGCCTAAACAAAATATCAATGGCCGATGCGTATCCGCTCCCCAGGATGGATGAGTCGCTGGATGCCTTGGCAGGAGCACAGTTTTTTTCGACGCTCGATTTGCTTTCGGGATTTTGGCAATTGCCCCTCGATGACGAATCAAAACCTAAAACCGCTTTCCGGACACCGGGAGGCCTATTTGAGTTCAACCGATTGCCCATGGGTTTACATTCCGCTCCTGCCACGTTCCAGAGGCTCATGGAATTGGTTTTGGCAGGCCTTCAATGGGACACCTGTTTGATTTACCTCGATGATATCATCGTTTTCAGCCGAACTTTTGAGGAGCACCTCCAGCGACTGAGGGCAGTGTTTCTCAGGATGCGTTCCGCGAAGCTTAAATTTAAACCGGCTAAATGTTTTCTGCTTCGGGAATCGGTCAGGTATTTGGGCCATATCGTTAGCCGTTCGGGGATCTCGACGGACCCTGCTAAGACGCAATGCGTCGGCTCATGGCCAACACCGACCTCTGTTACTGAAGTCCGCAGCTTCATAGGATTTGCCTCCTATTACCGTCGTTTTGTCAAACAGTTTGCCACCATAGCCAGGCCCCTGCACGCCTTGACGGCTAAAGGGGTGCGGTTTCACTGGGGGCCGGAGGAGGAGGCCGCGTTCTGCTCCCTTCGTGACGCCTTGGTGCAGGCTCCCCCCTTGTGTTACCCCGATTTCACGCAACCGTTTGTGCTCGACACGGATGCCAGTAACACGGGTATCGGGGGAGTGCTCTCACAGGTGGTCGGGGGGGTCGAACGGGTGGTCGCCTACGGTAGCAGGGTTCTGTCCCCCGCGGAACAACGCTACTGCGTGACACGGCGTGAATTGCTGGCGATTGTGTTTTTTATACAGCAATTCAGGCCGTATCTGTATGGCCGTCACTTTACGGTTCGCACGGACCATGCGGCTCTCCAATACGCTATGCGGGTGGCGCAGCCATCCGGCCAATTGTCCCGATGGTTGGAGGTCCTTCAGGACTACCAATTCACGACGATTTACCGCAAGGGGTTGCGCCACTCGAACGCGGATGCATTGTCACGGTTGCCGACGCGTACGGAATGCGCATGTCAGTTGGGATCGGCGCGGTGTAAACCTTCTGTCGATGTCCCCGCGGAAGTGGTGCTAGCCGCCACGGATACTACGGGGGTCGACGCCCCCACGGGGAGGGACTCGCTGTTAGCATTGCCTCTCATCGAGTGGGGCCGTCTGCAAATGGCCGACAGCTCCCTACTCGCGCTACGTCGGAAGGTTAACGTTCCCGAGGGCGGGGAAACGCGGGTCGGTTCCTGGGTGTGCAGACAGGGCCTCTTGATGAAGTGGGACTCCATGTCCCGGCGTCACATGCTTGTGGTGCCGGTTGCTGTACGGGGTAAGGTCGTCCTGGCTGCCCATGAACGACTCATGCATCTGGGGTTTCATAAAACGCTCGCCCTCATTCAGCGAGACTACTATTGGCCTGGGATGGGCAGTGACGTGGCGAACATTCTTAAGGGGTGTGTAGGGTGCGCTAAAAGAAAACCGCCACAAATAGCGGCTAATCCACCGCTTCAATCCATTCAAGTTTCGCGCACGAACGAATTGGTCGCGCTAGACATCTTGGGGCCCTTTCCCACTACACCTCGGGGAAATAAGTTCCTGCTGGTTGGCGTAGAGTACTTCACCCGCTGGCCCATGGCGTGGCCACTCGCCAACCAGTCGGCTGCGGCAGTGGCGGACGCCTTTGTCCAAGGTTACGTTTTGGACAAAGGCGCCCCCGAACGCTTGCTGACGGATCAAGGAAAAAACTTTTCGAGTGTTTTGTTGCGCGAGGTGTGCGACCTGTTGGGTACAAAGAAAGTACGTACCTCCCCGTACCACCCGCAGACTGACGGTATGGTTGAACGTCTGAACAGGACGATTACGTCTATGCTGTGCCAACAGGTATGCGACGACCAGGTGGATTGGGACTTACAGGTACCGGGGGTACTAGCGGCCTATCGGATGGCACCCCATGCGGCGACGGGGTTTTCTCCATTTTTTCTGATGTATGGGCGGGAGGCTGATCCGGCCATGGACGTCCAACTGGGGATTTCACAGCCACGTGCGAAATCAAAATTGGCAGACCACATTAAGTTTAACATCGCCAAATTGGCTGAGGCGCGAGAGGCTGCGAGATTGAATTCACGCTCTCGGCAGATCGCGAACGAGCGATTGCGTGAACGGAAGGTGCATACGCACAATTGGGAACCGGGCGATAAGGCCTGGCTGCATTGTCCACACGCACCGTTGGCTACGTCCCCCAAACTGTTGAGACCATGGAGGGGACCGGTGGAAATTGTGCGGGTTGCACGACCCCAGAGTATACAGATTAAATGGGGAAAACGTCGTTGGTACGTGCACTCCTCCCGACTGAAACCCTACGCGGCGCCGCGTGACCCCGGGTTGTGCCGTGACGACCGAGCGTGTGATGTGACCGTCGACTCGGGGAGGGATGTGTCGCAGGCTGATCCTCACGTGTCTCCACCTGACCCACCCCCAGGTGTCTCGGACCTGACGGCTGTTGACCGTCGGGAACCGGAACCCCGCGGCTCGCACGGAGCCCCGATGCCTGGCCCATGCCTTCCTGAACTGCCGGCGCCGCCGGATGGCCAACTGCGTCCTGTGCCGTACGACGGTCCGGCAAGGCGGACTCGGTCAAGGACGCAACACTTTTCATGAAGAAAAAAAAAAAAAAAAAAAATTTTTTTTTGTTAAAGCCCGACTTCGTTGCCGGCTTCCCCCTCTGCCGGGGTAATGTCCCGTTCAAGGGACGCTCGGACATTGGGACGCTGCATGAGTCGGAGAGAAAAGAAGAGAAAATGATTAAAGAAATTTTTTTATTGTTACTCTTTCCGCATACACAGTATCGTTGCCATTCGCCGGATTGTGCATGTTGTTCTTGTTGCGGGTGTGGCGGTTGCTGGGTTTTGCGGATTGCGGTGTTCATGTTGTGTTGTTAGGGTTTGTGTTATGTTACGGGGCACACGTGGGGGTGAAGGGGTGTTGTATGTTTTATTAGCAGCCGGGTCGGCTGCGAGCTATGTGGTAGGGGGTGATGTAGTGGTGGTATTGACGTGCGCCGGCAGTGATGGATCACGGGGCGCGGGGTTGGGCACGCGGTGTGGGCGTGGCATGGACGCGCGCGCCGGTGGTGAGGCGCGCTCACACAAGCTGGGAAAAGAGGATCGTAGCGAGTGCGCAGTGATTGGTCAGATAAGTGAGTACTCTCAGCGACGTCCGCAGGAGGGGTATAAAGGGGGACGCGCGAGAGCACTCGTGGTCAGTGTTAACCAGTTGAAGACCGAAGACGGGGTGGAGGAGGTAGGGGCCCTGTGTGGCTCGGAGCCGAGACTGGGGGGACCGTAGTCCGACGCCCGTGTGGGTCGGGACGGTGGTACCCAGAGCCGAGACGGGCACCCCGGCTGGGTGTGTCCCGGAAGGCTACAGGGCGTAAGAGCCCGTGTCAGTACAGCTGAGTGGGTGTTGGTCACCCGTGTAGCTGAGTGGGTGTTGGTCACCCGTGTAGCTGAGTGGGTGTCCGTCACCCGTGTAGCTAAGTGGGTGTTGGTCACCCGTGTAACGAAGTCGTAGCTGAGTGGGTGTCCGTCACCCGTGTAGCTAAGTGGGTGTTGGTCACCCGTGTAACGAAGTCGTAGCTGAGTGGGTGTCCGTCACCCGTGTAGCTAAGTGGGTGTTGGTCACCCGTGTAACGAAGTAGGGTGTTAGTCATCCGTGTAACTACAAGTTGGTGAAAATAAAGAGTGTGCTACCCGTGAAGTCGTCTCCTGCCGAGTTACTACTTTACACATGCATGCATTGTCTCACCTAGGAAATGGTGTAACAGCAGGATGCGAGATGAAACAATAAATGTCTCATCTTAACCTAACCCACTGGTCTTCTTGGTTCTTTCGGTAAAGTCACGTAGAAGGGAAGTAATAAAATAATAAAAATAAAACAAGCTAGGAGCTTATAAGCTCCAAGCTTGGCAGTGTTTCATTCTTCACCTGAAGAAGGCTGCTTGCGTTGTAGCCGAAACGTCGTGAGAATTATTTTATTATGTTTTATTTTTATTATTTTATTACTTCCCTTCTACGTGACTTTACCGAAAGAACCAAGAAGATGAATCCCTGCAGTCACGAAAGCTTTAAATCGAAATCTAACCCACTGGATTAAGACCTGCCTTCAAAACAATGCTTCCCCTCTAAATCGAATAATCCGTAGCACCCACTTCCAGATGTAGCCACGAAATATCGTAGAACGTCAGAGAAATCCCGGTGGCGTGCAACGATGGTAATCATAAGCAGACCGTGGATAACATTTGTGAACCGGTGTGAACCTCTCGGTTAAGTTCAGTGGAGGCATTGGAGACATCCCACAGCTTCCTGTGCCTGGTCCATCAGACCTGGGCATGGACTTACGAGTTGCGACACAAAGACATGGGCAAGAAGGGAACTAGAAAGGGGACAATGGGCATTCAGTGTGTAATATGAGAATATATCCGGCTCACTGACGTATCACAACTTGTCATGGTGATTGGCTCTGCCGGTCCTGGTTTACAGCCAATGGGGGGAAGCCTGGGGGCGTGGCCCTGACGTGATGGAAGGGTGACAGCTATGGAGATTGGTTCTGCTGGCTTTGGCCTCAGCCAATGGGGAGATGAGTCAGGGGCGTGGTCCCGGGAGCTGACGAAGGAGCCTGGAAGATTCCATGCAGGCTAACGAGGATTGGCGGAAGCGTACCACGTGACCCGGGTATTAAATAGGGGTAGAGAGGAACGACACGGGGGTCAGAACGGGAACCAACGGAGGAAGGGGCCACGCGGGAGCGGGGCTCCAAGTTGCCACGTGGCAGTGCGTCTCTCTCGGTCTAGCTGTCCCTTCACGTTGCCTATCAGCAGCGTGAAGTAGCTGTAACCCAAAGTGAATAAAATACGGATTCCAGAAGTCGTCTCAAAGAGCTTTATTACAAGTGGATGAATGGAATGCAATCCCTACTCTGTCTTTGAATTGTTCCAAACACGTACTGTTGGCCAATCTCTGATATATCTCTCAAAATGTACCGCTTTGCGACTCGCAGATGGCAGTGAGGCGGTGTTTGTGGAGCTGTCAATCTTCTTCATGGAACATTTTTGCCCACTCTCCGGATCAGGCCATTCCCTTCCAAAGCACACACTTTAATTTCGGAAATGGAATTTATCTTTGCCGATATTTGGCGTATCCCTCGTCCTTGGTTATTTAGTTATAAGTCATATAGCCACCTCTGATTTTTCATCAAACCCCATTACATATCGCAGGGAAGAGGAATAACTGACAATGGCAGAAGAGGGGGCAACTGCATGTATATGCATTGTCTTCAGGGGTGTGTTATTATGCAACTGACTTACACATTTCCCAAGGCAACTACCTCAAAAAGGGGGACGACTCTGGGTAAACCAGGGCCGGTGGCAACCCCCAGTTACCAGCATAATGACCGATACCTGTGAATAATTCAACAGTGGCATGGCGGAAGATACGAGTTGAGATTCAGTGCAAAAGGTGGCACATCAATGAACACCAGAGCGCACACTTTAAACTACCCAGCCATTCGGGAGACGTGTCAACTTGCTACTCTCTCTCCCGCGCACAAGACAAAGATCCCCCACATAGCCGTAACAGACTGTAGGGGCAAGTGCTGTTAGCGAGCACCTATGAAGGCCGGCACGGCACACGAGGGGGTGGGTGGCCAACACCACGCCCGTCCGCCTTTGTCTCCCCAGTGGCGATGTTTACACATCGCACCAGGTACTCATTTGAGGCTGAGTCGACCTAGGGGACGCCCAGGACCGGTTCAGATAATCGCCGGGTTCATAGCGCAGCGCGCTAACTATCGCTCCCCACTCTCCCGCGCACGCACGCACGCACGAACGCCCACACGCACAAACACACGCACACGCACGCACGCACGCAAATACTCACGAAAGTGAGCGTCCTCCGGCTCTCACAGAGAGCTCCACAGCAGCCCAGGAGCCCCAGCAGCAGAAACACGGCCCCCACGGCCAAAATCACGTGCACGCTCCTCAGCAGCAAGGGATGATGGGAGGAGACGACCTCGGCGACCCCGCCAGGGTCCGCCACTGCCCACACGCCCACCGCGACCAGGCAGAGTCCCGCCAGCTGTCAGACGGGATTCAATTAGCGGCTTGCAGACACCCAGAGCCTGGCAGCCAGGAATGCTCGCCAGCAGCCTCGTGGTATTCCAGGACTGCAAATATTATTAGTTGGGAGTGAGGCTGGTGGATGGGGGCCGGGGGGGTGGGACTATTTTTAAAATTTGTCATTTGGGATTTGTGTGTTTCTGTGCTGTTGTTAGCCTGGCGTAGGCTGCTCCGAGGTTCTGGGTGAAGTTGAGTGGCAGTTGGTAAAAAAATAAAAATTTATGTTCTGCCGTTCAAAGAAACATCGTTTAAAAAGATAAACAGTTCCTGCAATGAGAGGGATTTATGTTGTTGTTGTTGTTGCTGCTGCTCAGGTCACAGTCAGCTCTTCTCTAAACGTTTTACAGTGACTCGTAAAACAAAAACAATTCTAGAAACTTCTTAAATGCCTTTGGGGCAAGGTCACTGAGATATATAAATGCCGTTCAAGTGCACTGCTCAGTGATACAAGCCACGGAGCATTAGCACTATATGATCCATCGTAAACGTGAAAATGTGAGGTAATGTTAACACATGGCCTGCCAGCTGATTTACTTGAAACCAGTAATGAAACTTCAAAAGGATTATGGACAGCAGGAGGTGTTACTGCTAAGCCTATGTATTTGGAAGCTTACGTGCTTAAAAAGCCTGTGCAGACACGAGGGTTGTGGCTTACAAAGATAAGGGCGTTGAAGAACACCATGAGGTACTTGACGCAGCTCAGGCATGTCCCCTCCATGCTGACGACAGCGCCGGTAGGGAATCCTGGATCGTAGCGTTTGGCGTTGGGCTCTGGAACAGACAGAAGATGCCGCATGAAGCTCGGGTACGTAGGCAAGCGAGGGGATGATCCGCATTTGCATTCCCAGGCAAATTTATGTCTCTCTTCACCAAAAACCTCTGGGCTCACGCAATGATGGATTCCGATTTAAAGCTTTCGTGACTGCAGGGATTCATCTTCTTGGTTCTTTCGGTAAAGTCACGTAGAATGGAAATAATAAAAAACTAAAAATAAAACATAATAAAATAATTCTCAACCTCCTCCACAATAAAATAATTTTCAATTCTCATGCGTTGTGGCTGAAACGTCGTGAGAATTATTTAATTATGTTTTTTTTCCATTCTACGTGACTTTACCGAAAGAACCAAGAAGACAATGGTGGATGTTTTATTTATTTAACGAAATAGGTGGTGCGCCCAGCCGGTTTCGTTCCTGGCCACGGCCATGTCACCGGTGGTGTGAATGACCTCTGAACCGATCGTTAGGCCCCTCTACTACACCCAATCCTCACTGGCCATCGTGGTGAAGCATAGTCGTGCAACCCACACGATGGAGATGGGATAAGGATGCCTTTATACAGCATCGAGTTACATATCGTTCGCGTATTCATAAAGAGTTTAATTGACAAACTGGCTTAATGAAAAGGCAAAGTGAGAAACCTATTGAGCTGTCAATCTCCGTTTAAAAGCAAATGTCTTTAAACACAGCACCATATCTGCCAGAGTAGGAACAACGGGAAATAGATATGAACAACAATACATATTTAAAATTACATTTACAAAGCGCCTTGCATACAACTACAACTTACTCAAGGCAATTTACATCACGCGCACACACACACAAACATTGGCCAAGGTGGGGAAAACAATCCAAGCAGTAGAAACGCTAATTCAGAGAACCCAAAAAGCAAGTGACTGTGAATGGACGTTTGAACGTTGAACTTCTCTCGCACCGTACGTAGCCAACGGCGCTAACAGGAGGCGCGGGGATTTAAACGCCGACGGTCGTCTCCAAGCGGCAGACACCACGGGGCGAGGCGATGGCAACGCAGCGAGGGGCAGCGCTGCGCAGGAGGCACCGAGAGCCACCGTGCGGAGGGAGCAGCCGCGTCCGGGAAATGGCCAGGGGTCACCGGCCACCGCAGAGCTCAAACTAAACTAACTAAATCAAATTTCGATTTAAAGCTTTCGTGACTGCAGGGATTCATCTTCTTGGTTCTTTCGGTAAAGTCACCTGAGGACGGCTGCTTGCGTTGTAGCCGAATCGTCGTGAGAATTATTTTATTATGTTTTATTTTTATTATTTTATTATTTCCCTTTTACGTGACTTTACCGAAAGAACCAAGAAGATAACTAATCATTTTTTTTTAAACCAGGTGGGTAAGGCCGACTGAGCCACACAGCTCTTTTTCAGTAAGCGACCTGGCCACAAATGATAGCTCAACGGAGTGGCTTATCGCGTGGCAATGTGTCGCAGCCAAACACTCCAAACGCACGTAGATTTTAAATGATGGGGAAAAAACCGGAGGAGCTGGATGAAAAATCAACGCGACCACGAGGAGAGAGAACATTTAAACTCCAAATATACAGGCGTCAGGGTTGCCATCAAACCCATGACCTCCTGTGTACCAGGCGAGGTGTTTAACGTCTGGTAAAATAAAACAAAACATTAACATTTAGTCGTTTAAAAATCATGGCATCGCATTAAATCATCATCTCCAGTCTGTTAAATATGTCCTAATCCACATAAGTGACAAGCCGGTCACCCCAACAGTGGACGACTCATCTTCTTGGTTCTTTCGGTAAAGTCACGTAGAAGGGAAGTAATAAAATAATAAAAATAAAACATAATAAAATCAAATAATTGTCACGACGTTTCGGCTATAACGCAAGCAGCCGTCTTCAGGTGAAGAACGAGACACTGCCAAGCTAGGAGCTTATATATAAGCTGAGTTGGAGGTGGAAGAAGAAGAGAGCCTTAACAAAAGAATGTGCATATCCCAGAGGAATTTAGCATATTCATGGGAAAATGCGTAGGAGGTGGGCGGGGGGGTTTTCAAAGTCATATTATGCCCATGTATTATGCAGGATCAGCAGCACCAAAGGGAGGAAGGGGTAGCATTAACAAAGGGAGGGCATATTAATAATATGTAGACGACTCGGCAAGGAAATGCAAAAGGACGTCGTGATCGACCGTGCCAATCGCTGCTCTGAGGTTAAGGAGAGCGAAAATGGACAATGCCCCAGTCAGCAGCAATGAGCGAGTTGTTTGTGTCCTAGACCAGGGCTATCTCTGTACTATGCAAAACCCATGAAACAGACTGAAGGGCTCATACTCTAAGGTTTTTATCGGTAAAGTCACGTAGGTAAACAATAGTAAAATAAAATAAAAATAAATGAAAATAAATCAGTAAATTCGAGTAAATTTATCTGTGACGGTCACACCTGAAGACGGAGACTTGTGTTACCTCCGAAACGTCGTGATTTAATTGATTTATTTTCATTTATTATTATTGTATTGTTTTTCACCTACGTGACTTTACCGAAAAAAATCTAAGAGTATGAATCCTTGCAGTCACGAAAGCTTCAAATCTAGACTGAAGGAAGGGGCTCTAAAAAACACATTTGAGGTCAAATAATGGTAATGCGATCGTTTTTCAACGATCTTCGAAAAAAATTGAACATTTTAGATTGGTCAAAAGTTGAGGTGGTTCGGGCACCTTGTATGGATGGATAGTCCCCCGATAGACACCCCCTGGAAACTCTTCCGGACACGTCCCACTGGGCGAAGACCCGTGGGCCGGGCCAGGACCACGCTGCTGCTTGCGGAACGACGTCGCTCGGCTGGCCTGGGAACGCCTGGGAAATCCCCATGAAGAGCTAGAGTCTGTGTGTAGTAGTGTACAGTAGTGTAGTGTATGGTGTAGTCTAGCAGTGTATAGTGTAGTGTAGTACTTGTATAGTTATGCAGTGCTGGAGTCTGTGTATAGTTCTAGATTTGAAGCTTTCGTGACTGCAAGGATTCATATTCTTCGGGGGTTTTTTTCGGTAAAGTCACGTAGGTAAAAAAATAAAATTCATAAAAGTAAAATTAAAATAAAATAAAAATCATGACGGAAGCTTGTGTTGCCTCCGAAACGTCGTGATTTTTATTTTATTTTTTATTTTACTTTTATTAATTTTTTTTTTTACCTACGTGACTTTACCGAAAAAACCCAAGAATATAGTGTATGGTGTAGTCTAGCAGTGTATAGTGTACTGTAGTACTTGTATAGTAATGCAGTGTTGTAATCTGTTGCCAGGGCAAGGGAGGTCTGCACCGTCCGACTCAACACACTGTCGCTGCGACTCTCACAAGCGGGATTGAGAAACGAACGGACGAAGATTGGTCAAAAGTTTGCTCAATGTACTTGGGTCTAAATTTGGGGGGGTGGTGTGGGGAGTTTTTTCGAGAGGAAATATGGTGGCGATTTAGAAAGGAGATGAAACATTGCCGGTGCGAAGTAACAACTGGGTAGAGATAAATGCAACAATTGAAGTTAGCAGTGCAAAGGTGGCGCGCACAAAAGGGTCCAAGGAGTTGGATCGAGTGAACGGGGGTGTTTGGCGTCGATTTGGCAATCAATGCAGCAACATCAGACGATGAGATATCTGAATAATTCGCCAAATGGGGGGCACGCTAATGTGTCTGAACACTCAGGCAGATCGTATTAATTATCAGACATATTTAAAAGCACCATTACGCAATCACAAATATTCTAAATTCTATCACAGATGCGTTCAATGATGAATCCTAACAAAAAAACAAATATATTTCTGCAAAATTTATTCGGGGATAGATTTCATTTGATGCGGGGCCACATTTCCAAATCGACCAGCAAACTCGATCCGAAAGCGTGAAAGTCGTACGCGTGTCGCGTTTCAAGAACCACAATGGGTGGCGCTGTGACAGTGTTACGGTGATAATTCAAACTGCGTCACACATTTTAAGGACGAGTACGTTGGGTAAGTTCCAGCTCCACACTGTGTAGACCAGGGGTCGGCAACCTACGGCTCCGGAGCCGCATGCGGCTCTTTACAGGCTGCTTCTTGACGATGAGTACGACTCAGATGCATTGCGGCTCTTGAAATACTGAATTTTGTACCGAATTGGAAAGAAATGGCTCTTCTTGTTATTTTGGTTGCCGACCCCTGGTGTAGACGAAACGCAAGCCTTGAAGCATGACCTTGTTTAAAGGTGGTGGTGGGAGGGTGGTGGTGGTGGGAGCGGTATACGAAAACCTCAGGGAGTGGTGCAGAACATTAAATATAAAACAAACTTAAAAAACTGTCAAACGCCCAAACAGAATCATTCGCGATATGATCTTCTTGCGTCTGTCATGAACTCTGCTCCGGCTATCACCCCCCCCCCCCCCCCAATGTACAGTGTATGAGGAAAGACCCTGATGCGCATCACTTTTCTTTAGCTTACACTCGTGGATAGAAAATATGTTCTACTCATAAAATAGACCGGGGAGGGGTGGGGGAGTTTAGCTGCCCCCACCTCCACTCGTCCCCTCCCCTTCCAAATGCAGTATGGGACTGATGAAATCTATCGTGAGTGCACAGTGAAAGTTGGGTAAACCCATGGCAGGGTGACTGACTGCAAGAACAAAGTCACGCTCTAAACTGTCCTGGGCGGTCCAATACGAAACTAAAAGTGTGTTTGTTATTTTATCAGGTTGAGGCCCACTGCTCCTTCTTCAGAAGCGCCCTGGCCATTACAAGCGACACGAAGTGGCCCATCATCATCCATCACCACGTGGTCATTCATAGCTACCAAATACTCGAAACGCACGTGGATTCTAAATGTGGTCCAAGATGTCTTGTGATCCCCAATTAATTGACCGCTCACGTGTTTTTCCCTTTGCATATTCATTTCTGTTTTAAATGAACCTGACTCAAACATATATTGATACTTTTACAGAAATGGGGGGCGGGGGGGAGCGGTAACAAGAGATCTGGACCACCCTGTGTACAGCATTGCCTGCTGCTCCCTGCCGTGTCGCCCATTGAACAGCCCGTGCTGCTGATCAGGAGCGGTGTCTCTCGTAAACGAAACGTCGGGTCTCTTAGCCCCTCTTGACCATCGCGTTCCAACTGCAGCACTGTCGTTCCATGCACGCGTTTATGCATTGCGGAATATCTCCGTCCGCCCGTCTGTCCGTGGCTGAGTGGGGTGGAGTCGTGGTGGGGGGAGGGGGCATGGTGATTCTCACGAAGGTCATCCATAATCAAGGTTTTTTTGGGGGTTAGAACGTGCCAATTCGTGCCAATTCGGTTCTAGTGCAGCACACCGGTTGTGTGTTGCAGAGCAAATCAACAACATGGACAATCTGAGTACGACGTTTCACCAGTAATTACAACTAGCTTCATCAGGCGACGAATTGGCATGTTCTGTTTACGTGACAAACCTTACTAATTGGCTGTGTCGGCTGGTGGCGGGTTTAACGACACATTTATATTTACGCAATTTAATCCAAAAAAAACCTATATTATGGATGATATTGTTCGCGAAAGCCTAAACTGAAGTTGATACAATTTGAACGAAATTCGATCATTAAAAGTCGCGTCGCCATTGTGTACTCAGCCTATTGGATATTGCTCACGTTTATTAGAAGGGATTCCCAACACCCAGAGAAACAGAGAAGGACTCGAGTACTGGACTGCGTTTGCCCATGGAGTGGAGCGGTGGTGCTGCACTTTGATCGCGGTATACCCGGGCAGGGCTGGACGATTCGGGGAAAATATCAAGGCGCTCTTCCCCCTCCATCCATCCCAGCTTAAATAGACGCTCCAAGCCTGGGGGTGTCATTCAGACTATCTTCTCGACAGACCTGTTCTTCACCTGAGGACGGCTGCTTGCGTTGTGGCCGAAACGACGTGAGAATTATTTTATTATGTTTTATTTTTATTATTTTATTACTTCCATTCTACGTGACTTTACCGAAAGAACCAAGAAGAGAAAATATATAATTGCGATTTTTCTGACAGACATTGCGATTGCCATTTGATTTGCGATTATTTTTTTTAAGTCAAGCTTCAGTTCAATAATTACTGTGTAATACATTTCAAACATGTGATGGAGCATTACCACATGATACCATCGAAATATGAACCGCTCTATATATTCTAATGCATGGATGATAACTTAAAAGATAAGAATTGCTTGCAACATGTATTTATAAAAATGTTGTAATTTAAATAGAACAATCAAACATGGAACAATTGTTAACTTAAATAAAGTTATAATGAAATAAAAATAAACAATTCCAATAAGAAAGTAAGAGAATTTTTCAAATCGCAAAACATCTCAGCCTTTGCGATTTACTCATCGCATTGTTTCAAATTGCGATTTCGATTTGAAATCGATTAATCGTTCAGCCCTACACCCGAGTTCGATTCCCAGACACCACGAGCAGCATCAGTGGCGAGTGATACCTGAACTTGTTTTCATGTAGCCCGCATTGACCAGCGTGGTCAAGTATCATCCAGCAGTAAATTGACTAAGGTGTGTACACTAATTACTACACATTATTAACGCTAGACGCACGTTGGCTTCCATACTGCGTAATTAAATACTTCCTAGGACAAACACACACTTTGGAAGGCGTTGCAGAAGCCCCGCATTACAATGATTCCCAACGTTTCTACTCGTGAGACCATTAGACTACAGCTAGGAGAGAAGATCACAGTCGTCGTCGTCATCACCGTCATCTGAAATGCCCTCGCTGCCAAGTGAATCCTCAAGGCGAGAGAGGTGGGCAGGGAGTGGCAGACGAGGGGGGGGGGGGCAGTCGCGTTGTTTTATGTTGATTCTGTTGTACAGCCATTTGTCAATCCACCCACTGCTGGATGAAGACCTCCCTCCCCACGCCTCCTTGTCAGCCAGACGGGGGGTGTTGTTGTTGTGTGACCAGACTTGATGCTGATCGCTCAGTGCAGGATAGGCTGCTAAAAACTCAACTATTCTTTGTTTGTTCCCGCTAAGGCCCACTGAGCAATGTAGCTCTTTTTAAATCCTTTATATTAAGTTCACTTGCTTGCTTGCTTGCGCGCTTACGACCGTGCATATCTTTCGGTCGTTTTTAACCCACTTCCCGTGATCCAATCGAGCTGACATTTTGCACATAGACTCGTTGTGCGTGGCAATTTATTTTCGTGAAATTTTTTCCCCAAAATTTTACACTTTTTAGGAAAAAATAAATTATATTTAATTACCAATTCCTTAATGGTGACAGGCAATCATCTGACCCATAGGTGGCAGCCATCTCAAGCCAGAGGACGAGAGGACTCTAGCCGCCACGCGTATAAAGGATTTATAGTGAAAAACTTTGTTTTTACGGGTTCATTTTTTCAGACGCGACGTTGGCCATCACAAACGATAGGTAAACGAAGTGGCGTATGGTCGCGTGGAAATGTACAGCAGCCAAATACTCTAAACGCGTGATGGTGATTCTAAGTGTGGAGGGGAAAACCGGAGGACCCGGAGAAAAATCCATGCCGCCACGGGGAGAGAAACACGCGAAGCTCCAAATATACATGAGTTCAGGGTCGGGATCGAACCCACGACTTCCTGTATACCAGGCGAGGCAGTTAACATCTCGCCACCGTGTGCCGCTTGGCCAGTGATGGTTGGCCGTGGCCGCGAATTGAACTCTGCTCGCCGGGTTCGTTCACACAGCGCAGCGCGTCAACCACCGCGCCACCCGAACTATCGTGAACATTAGGCTACAGCTCAATCAATCATCTGACCCTAACGCAAGCCCCCATTCAATTAAAATTATTTGCGCACTAATAACGAATGTGCGCGTTGGCGCCAATGCGGCATCGCCAAATAACTTTTACGCAAATTACAATTTGCGTAAAAACAAGGATTGCGTCGAAGTGGCCGTTTTCAAGACTGCTGGTGGAGAGGCCTCGACACAGGCGTGGTTTCTCTGTGTGCCTATGTATGTGTCTCTCTCTATGTATCTCTGTGATATCTGTCTCTGCTTATATGTCTGTCTATATGTCTCTGGTTCTGTGTTTTATCTCTCTCTCAAATTTAGCATTCTCAGGAAGAACGTAATCAACCAGGTAGGGTGTTGACTGTTATGTTATCCGACTCTCTGTTGTATTACATTACATTTCTAAGTATACAAGATTTGTGTTTCGATTTCATTTATACCTGATGACGATTGCTTATGTTGCAATCGAAACGTCGTATGCTAGTATTTAATCTATTATTTTCTCTTTATACGTGACGAACCAAAGAGTAATTCCTGCAGTCACGAAAGCTCCAAATTAAGTTTGAGAGGGGGGGGGGGGTGGCTGAAACAGCGGGAGGGAGGGGGAGGCTATTGTTGAGCCAGAGTCGTGTGAGACAGGGAAGTGTATTGTCCCCGGGACCTGCTCTACGGTGACGACTTTAATAGCGAGGGACTCTCACCATGACGGTGAACACAGTCTCATCACCGCGGCGCGTAAACATCATCTCTCGCTTGTTAAACGCAAGAGACTGGCGCCCCCCCCCCCCAACTTGTTTCCGCTCAACGTTTACTGCTGCAAAGTGTTCTAGCTGCATGAAGAATGGCAAGTGCCCGAAACGTCGACTGCCAATACGCTCACCAGCAGAAAAACCAGGCTAGAGTCTACCAGGCTACAGTATACATTGTAGACTGCCAGTACGCTCACTTTTATTATTATAGATATTTTTTTATCTACGTGACTTTACCGAAAGAATAAAAGAATATGAATTCCTGCAGTCACGAAAGTTTTAAGTTAAAACTGCTTGTGTTGCGGTCGAAACGTCGTGAGTTTTTTTTTTGTTACCAAAGAATATCAAAACTATATCGTTCTTTTTTCAGAAGCAGCCCAATATTCTAAACGCATGTTGATTATAAATCTGGAGGGAAAACCCGGAGAAAAAACATCCACGCGACCACGGAGAGAGAAACATACAAAACTTAAAATATACAACAGCAGGCGTCAGGGTCGAGATCGAACCCACGACCTCCTGTATACCAGGCAAGGAAGTTAACATCTCGCTACCGCGGCGATTATACCTAACCCACTGCTGTTGTTGATCATGGAAGTTGTTCGACCATACTTCACCAAGATGGCCAGTGGAGGTTGGTGAACGAGGGAGTTCGGGACCTGCTGTTCAGATATTTCTAGCCACTGACGTTAGCCACTCGAGTGCAGTACTTTGGCCAAATGCATCATTTATCCACCGCAATCAAATCAGTATGAGCCCCCGTCTCATTTTCCTTAATACGAGACATGAGTCTACTAGACACAGCATGTCCTTCTCATGTACGCACGGAGAGAGAGATAGAGAGAGACAACTAATGGAGAACATGGCAGAGTGATAGATCTACGAATATATTCGTACCGGAAACCCGCTTGAAATAGTGTACTCATTTTAACGGTGAAAAAATATACACAACACGGACTGATATTGTGTTATAACTGCTTAATAGATAACAAACTTTAAATCTAGAAAGATAACATAAATCCTGAGAACCAACTTCCCACCAGATAAAATAAGAAAGATTACACTTGATGACAATTATCTATTGTAGATAAAGTATTCAGTTCATTATTAATTGTATTCAGTTCATGTTATGGGATATTATACAAATGTTTATTATTTTGTTAAGTTTAGGCAAAGAAAATATGCTACAAGCTAGACTCATAGCAAATACACATGCCACAGCCTACATTGAATACTGCATACGGCCAATATTAAGGAGCAATATATCTAAACACTGACGTATGCTTTTGCGTTATTCTACAACTTTTACAACATTGCAACAATTCAGGACCATATGTGAGAGATTTAACTCTCATCCGGCATTGGCCAAACTTTAAAAAAAATACACGTGTGTGTTTGAAGCTTCCTAGCCAAGCACAACAAAATACGTAATCTCTTCTTACCTTGCGGTCGATTGAAAACAACCCAAATCGCCTAAAACGAACGGGTCAATTACGAACACGCGAAAGCCACATTTGGCACCAAACGCTTCTTGAAAACAAACGAACAAATATATAAACCCTCCTCCCACCGTTAACGAGAACCTTAGCAGTACTCTAACGAAGCATTTAGCTGAAGAGTAAAACTTCGTTGGAGCCGAGATCGCGGAGCATGGCCCTGGGTTCGGTTGCTCCCTCGTAAACGGTAGCAAGAAAACAGGACACGCCTGTCCATCACCACGATTCCAGATGGAGCCCAACGCAAGCGTCCGTGGCCCCTCCCTCCTGGCACCGATCCAACAACGGGAAGCATCGCACCCAAACCTTCACCCCCCCCCCTCCCCACAGCTTTTCCCACCCCCCCTCACCCCCATTTGAACGAAACGTCCACGACAACCCTCCATCCTCTCTCCCAAACCCCGTGCTACCTCCCCCCCTGCTCCCAAAAAAAGTCATCATACTTCCCGTCCTCTCCCCTCCCTCCCTCCCCCCTCCCCCCTCCTCCCCCCTTTCCCTCCCCTGCTCTGCACAGACCTTGCAGTCGTTGCGAAACGTGCAGAAGGCAGGAAAGAGACACGGGGGGGAGGGCGGCGGCGGCGGCGACCGGGGGGATAAGGCCAGGCTTTAGAGTGGCAAAGTCGGATGCTTCGGGAGAATGTGAATTGGTGATGTTGTGTTGCAATCAACGTCCACGCCAATGCGTGCTTAGGAGGGTGTGAGATCTGCCGAAGCGAGCTGCCCAGCCAGCGGTCGGGGGAGATATACTCGCTCCCGCCGTGCATTCACAGACTTTGGCCACGCTGGCTGATGAGTGCCTCGGTTGGTGAAACCGCTCGCCTGGCCGATGCTAAGCCGTCCGTAGCCACCAGAAAAGAACGACTCACGTGGCCCAAGATTCACAGCGCAGGGCGCGCAAGCATGGCACCAGCTCTTCGTTCGTTTCGACATCCCCCCTACCCACCCTGCCCCCCCTCCCTTTCCCCACGTATTGTTGTTATCATCTTAAAGCGGTGCATTCCAGTTGGGAGTGCCTGTGCTCCTGATTACATTCCTCCTTTGAGATATCTCATGATAAATAATTCGTGACTTTCAAAGTACCTCTATCAGTAGGGGGGCAGATAGGAAGGAAGTTTTGTTTTTCCGTCCACTGCACCTCACCAGTGTGTATGTGAGCGTTTATTTTAAGATAACCAACCAGTATAAGACAATCGTGTGCTCGCATAGGGCATTAAACAAAAGTGAGTGTAAACATTAAGTCATTCAGCCATAGAGTATAAATGTTTTTTTAACGTCTGCAAGCATACTTATTGTATAGAATAGGAAATTAACGACCCAACAATTTTTGTTTTACGGATGTGCTGGAAAGAAGAGCCCGTAAAGTGTATTTGGCCTACTCTTCCTCGCTGGCCAGACGTCATGTGACCAGTCGATTCACCATTGTGTACACATTTACTGTTTACCGAATCAGAATGTTGATTGATCCTGGAGAAATCGGATGATCTAGGAAGCTCTTTTTCACACATGTCCAGTCGGGGCGGATGAGATCGTTACAGCGACTAAACAATACACAAACAAAACTAAAGAAGTGCAAAGTATGGGGAAGGGAAGTAAATAGGTTGAACCTATCTACGTGACTTCACCGAAAGAGCCACGAACATGAATTCCTGCAGTCACGAAAGCTTTAAGTCAAGATTTAAGGTAAGTAAAAATCACTAAAATAAATAGTAAAGTATATAAGTTCAAATTGTGTAAGTATTCTAGATTTGAAGCTTTCGTGACTGCAAGGATCCAGACTCTTTGGTTTTTTCGGTAAAGTCAGGTAGGTTAAAAAAGAAAAATAAATTAAATCACGACGTTTCGGAGGCAACACAAGCCTCCGTCTTTAGGTAAGTATACCAATTTCTAAGCTTGGGCAAGGAAGCAAAACAACAGCAAAAAGAGTCCCAGACCAGCCCAAGACAACACAGTCCCTCAATAAATTTGCTAATTAGAATGTAACTGTCAATACATGGGTAAGGATGAAAGCCACGAATCGCATTCGCAAACGCAGTTTTATGCAGCACTAACCTTCTACTTCAGGATAATTTTTTGTTGAAGGAAGATTTTACAAAGTTAAGGGAGGAAACGAGGTTGTTCCAAAACGTTGCTGCCGCAACGGCTTTGTCATCCATTTCTATTCTTGTTTATTGGGATAGTTAAAAGGCGATTAGACGGACGTCTTACGTTTCTTGAGTTTGACAATGGGGGTTAATGAATTGTACGTGCAGTATGTTGAACCTCTTTCGTCTCGCGCGTAGCCAATAGTGCTAATCGGAGCTGCTTAAGTGTAGCGCAATATTTTGGGCGGACAGGGAGAGGTGTGGTGGAGGATTTAAAGTAACTTCTCCCCCCTGCGTTTCAACTGCTGAGAGCCGGGAAAGTGAACCAGCAACCTCTGTGTGCAGGCATACTAATTGCATAACGTCCATAATGATCACTGGTCTTCCTTTGCGAAGATTGAAACGTGGCAGTCGTGCGTAAAAAAAAGAGGGTGTTGTCAGGTTAACCCAAGTTCAATCGAAACAATAACGAAACGCGGCAGCAAAAAAAACCTACAATAGTCGATCGGAAGCGTGGAACGGAGGCTTTGTCTGAGAACGCTGGGCACACGGCACAGCTGTTTCCGTTTCACTGACAGGCGAAGAGCCGAGATTTACAACTATTGTATTCGCGAGAGGCACTTTTATTTAATGTGCATTTTTTATAGGGCATTAGTTAAACAGCACCCCACCCCCCACCCCCCACCTTACCCCTTCAGTAAACAAGCACAAGTCTGAATATGTTGCCTAATTGAACCATTGGAGTTGTAGCTTGAAGAGAACTTGGTGGTGCGGTTCAGTGGTGCAGCGACTGCGGGAGGCACGAGTGTCCAGACACACAGCCGCAATGAAATTAAAACTAATTATCCACAATAGAGGTTGTTTTGGGGGTTAGATCGCCTAAATATATAAACGCGTCGCTTTTGCTTCCTAGATTTGATTTATTTTATTTTGGTCATACTTTGTACACGATTATAATGAGGCGGATAAACACTGCCGCTTAATAGTCGAGGTTTTGTGGGTTAGATCGCGTAAATATATAAATGTGTCGTTAAAACCCGCCACCACCCGACACAGCCAACTAGTAAGGGTTGTCACGTAAACAGAACGTGGCCAATTCGTCACTAGTACAGCACGCCGATGTGTTGGAGAGCCAAGCCACAACATTTACAAACTGAGTACTCAGATTGTAAATGTTGTGCCTTGTAAATGTTGTGACTAGGACAGCAGATCGGCTGTGTCGGGTGGTGGCGGGTTTTAACGACACATTTATGTATTTACGCGATCTAACGCCAAAAAAAAACTATTATGGATGATATTGCTCGCGAAAGCCTCCTACGTGTTAAAACGAATTCGTGATGCGGCGTTGACAGTCGGTGCACAAGCACACACAACAAGTACTCGAAACACGTTCTTCAATAGCGCTGCCCCTTGCAGAGGAAATGCAGATATGGTAGGCGACGTGAAGGGCATTGGCCTTTATTCGTAGCAGACGGGCGATGGCCTGAAGCATATATATGTTTTAGATTTGGCTCAGAGACACCCACACAACTGTGCACGGCTGCGCTAAGTTAATAGATGCGTGCAGCTGTTTTATTTATTTTCAATTAAGGGGAAAACCAACAGTGAGACACTTTGGCCTGCGTGACCGCAATTGAGGCGCGTGTACTTAAGTGACACATTTCCCGAGTGGCCAGAAACACGAACGCATTTGGCGAGGCGTAAAGAGGCAATCGGGGAGAGTGTACGCAGACACCAGATTTTGGGCACAACGCACGTGGCGTTTGTGCTTTTTGTTGGCCCTAGTGCGACGAGTGAGATCGTGATGCAAAAACAACAAGCTTGCAAAGGGCTCACACTGGAAGTGGAAACTTTAGATTCTGGCTTGAATCGTAAAGTGTGCTGCCTGATCGGTATAGCTCCAATCGAACAATTAAGTCGGTCAAATTTATTGAATGTGATCTTCATTTGAAGTTTTCATGGCTACATATATTGTATTCTACTGTAGCTTTTTGGAAGAGCCGTGTATAAAAAGAGAAAATTTTATGGTCGACTGAAGCTCGCCACAGCAGAACAAGCCACACGGTTGCTTGGGGCAGAGGCAGTGCTAGGCTTGTCCATGTTACCATGTCCGAGGATGAGAGCGAGACTGACTTTCAAAACGCAACAGAACTCAGGTTGATTTAAAGTTTGGCCGACCAACACCTCTGTTACTTTAGACCGAGGGTGATGATGGGGTAAGTCCACAATCACGTGATTTCTTTTTGCACACGGCTGTTCCGAAAATCTCTACAAAAAAATGGAACTAAAAACTACATAAACAAATATTTTAGCAAGTAATGCCCACTGAGCTATATAGCTCTTTTTTCAGAGGCGACCTGGCCACACGTAACAGCCCAATGAAGTGGCTTATCATTTGGAAACGTATAGCAGCCAAATACTCTAAACGCATGACTCTAAATGTGGAGAGAAAAACCGGAGGACCTGTAGAAAATGCCATGCGACCACGGGGAGAGACATGCAAACTCCGAATATACAGGCGTCAGAGTCGGGATTGAATCAAGACCTCATGTATACCAGGCGAGGTAGGTAACCTCTTGCCACTGCAGCACCGAATGTGGTTTGGCTTTATTTGCTGAACGTGATAGGATATCCACTAGTACAGCAGCAATTCAGCGGCTCGGCACACCCTGCAGAGGGCCCAACTCCATGCTGACCATAGTGGGTAGCTGATGACCTGACCTATGCGTAGTGCCCCCTACTGACAACTCAGCAATGTTCCTCCAGCTCTCAGAGGAAAATACAAATTTGAGTCATATCAATAACGCTTTAATTCTTAATGTTATTCGCTAATTGTATCCCGATTGTGCTATCGGCATCGTGTCATGCGATGAAGAATCTATTTAGATTCCTCGTAGAGCAGTGCAACGATTTTTGTGTCAAGGGTGGCCCACAGAAGCAGATATCACAGAGCCACTTCTGAGGTCACTTTCATCTCTTTGCTGATTCCCCTGCCACTGAGATTAACGTTTGTCACACGACAGTCAAACCGATATTGCTATTTCTCAGAGTTAGAATATAGCCAAATGAAGTGCAGAATCAAATTAAATGAGATGTTTTTTTGTACAATCATTGGACCAGGCTGAGACCATCAACTCAGCACACTTGAAATCCCGGTTTAATATATCAGGCATCGGCCTGGATTCAAACCCAGAATCCCAGCGGTATCAGCTGAGCACTCTGATTTCCGAGCAACCGAGCTACTCTGAAAGTAAGCAAGCCTTTATTGAAGTGGGCCTTTCTATGTATATGGTGTGAAACTCTTCTTAAACACAGCTCTATTACCCATGACTCATATTATAGGTGGCCCCCATCGATCTATGAAAACTCCAATTATCCATGGACGGATTCTTCCTTCAATTTATTTGTTTTCATGGTTAAGAGAAGTGGCCCGTAAATGGCAGTGACTTCAGCGTATTGTTTGAGCCTTTTGCATAATCGAGTTACCGGCAGAGTGCCTGGAAGCGCCAAATTGATCTTATTCACATACTGTTGAGGACAAGAGTCAGAATTAATACAACTCAACAAGCATATACATATAAATACTCCACAACTTTCAATTAATAAACAAAAGTTATTCAAGCTTGTCTTGTACTCATGTGGAAATTGTATGCAGACTCTTCATTTCTCATAAACTCAAGATGAAAAGCTGACTCTGGGGTCTCGTGCCAATTTGGCCACTCTGCCACGGACATTTCCCACAACGTTTTCAGACGTTTATTTATTTGATTAGCCCTTAATGTGCACAACTGCTAAACACAACCCGCCGATAAATACAAAGATGTCCCCGCTAATGCGATTTAGCCAGATCAGCTTATGGTCAGATCATGGACGTGTCCCATGACGTGCTCCGGGTTTGATGTTGGCGGTGAAACAAGAGACCTGATGAGATATGTCTGCGCACAGATGAGTCTGGTAAACCGCACTCACACAAACAAAGCCTGCGCAGCAGCGATTTGGAAATTTCCGTTCTAAGAGGGTCATTGCGACGGTGTTATGGTTAGCACACGACTCGCAAACCAGAGGTCACTTGCTTGTTCTCCCCAGGAGGGCAGTGGCGACACGGCGAGTTTCTTAAAAGAAATCCCACCTCTGTCTACCCGGCAGTATAAATGGGTTTACGACGTTTGCGCTACTCGGCAGGTTACGTGCGGTCGATTGTATCTGGGCAGCGTGGAAGTGTAGGCCAAATACCCTCCACTAGAAGGTCCTGCTGCTGCCTCTACTGGAGACGCTTCTGCCGGCAGTGGCACGACAAAAAACAAACAAATGCAGGGCTGCACCTCCGCTGGAGAACGATTTGCACTGCCATTACGTTTGAGACTGTTTTTAAATCCTTTATATTAAGTTCACTTGCTTGCTTGCTTGCGCGCTTACGACCGTGCAAATATTTCGGTCGTTTTTTAACCCACTTCCCGTGATCCAATCGAGCTGACATTTTGCACACAGACTCGTTGTGCGTGACAATTTATTTTCGTGAAAATATTTTTTCCATAACTTTACACTTTTTAGGAAAAATATATATATTTAATTACCAATTGCTTAATGGTGGCAGGCAATCATCTGACCCATAGGTGGCAGCCACCTCAAGCCAGAGGACGAGAGGACTCGAGCCGCCACGCATATAAAGGATTTATAGTGAAAAACTTTGTTTTTACGGGTTAATTTTTTTGTTAATGCTGCCGTTAGACGGATTAAAAAACCATAATCCATGTTCTCTTGTCGTGGAAAATTGCAATTGTGCTCAATAAAAGTAATGCTCTTCATTGTGCTGGATGGACGGCTGCATGTAGAACAATGCCAGCTCGTAAATACACCGATGACTGAGACGTACAACAGAAGGCTTTTGCTTAGGAAGGAACACCAACCTACAGTTCCACAGCGCCCTTCCTGTGCATTGTAACATATGCCCACCTGGAATTAATAAAATGCCAAAAAAAAATGCACGAAAGAAAATACAAAATGGCAATCAAAAATAATAATCGCTAATTATGTAAATTAATATTCCGATTAATGTATGTATTTACGTCATTCGATTAAGCCGATTGAGAGCCCATTATATAAAAATCAAATAGCACGTGACAAATGCCATTAAAAATGTACATTGAGCACTCCATTGCATGCCGATTATATATCATTCACCTGTCTGGTCATCATCTCGTTACCGTAATGGATGTAGCAAATTGTTTTCTTAATGCAATTAATCCAGTTTCGCTGCGAGTTAAATTAGTAGCTAATTGCACAGCTGCCTGTTTCGAGTGTCCTAACCTCACCCCGGCAGAATGCCCCCCCACCCACCCCCCCATTAAATTAATCTCGTACAGTAACAGAAAACCAGCAAATATGTCGTGCCCTTTGAAAATGTTCGGCTTCTGCTAAGTGAGAACAGATTTCGGGGGTCCGAGGCTTGGCCCGCATTAGCGAGAAAGGCCGAACAGATGGAGCCATTTAGGTTAATCTGCTGACCCCACCGGCTTTAGCTCGAGCGAGTGTTGTATTCCTGTCTCGCGCTGGACAGTTCGTATGCAGATTCGGGGCGCCGTGTACATGTGGCGAGCAGACATCAGCTTGCCAATTTTCAGAAGTGAGGAGGAGGAGGAGGAACAAAAGGGGCACTGATTATTTTGGCTCTTTCACCTCTGACCGCAAACGTCCCAGCGTTAGACACACAATAGCAAGACCAAACACACCCCGCGCAGACTGAACTAACAATGATTCGGTGGACAGCCCGGCCGCTTTTTGGCAATTAGGAGGGGTTGTGTGTACAGTGGAGCACTGTTCATCTTGAGGGAAGATACACGTGGTTCCGTTTTGCTATCGCAAATAATTGGTTCGTTGGCTGGAAAACACGGCCATGCTTTTACAACAAACGAGCGGGGGGTAGGGGGAGAAACTCCGTGTGGATTTCGCGTATTTATTATTTTATAGCTGACCCCAGGAGAGACCTCAAACTGCAATGAGTCCACAGGGACAATAAATGTTGCCCGAAGTAAACAGGCTGGGGAGCCAAAATAAAACTCAGTGGCTTCTTGGCAACACGAAGCATTTCACCATTGTTCAGTCGCAATGCGGTGCGAAATCCTGCGGCTATGCGGGGAAGAAAATAAAAACGTACACCAGTGTTTTAGCAGGCGTTACCTGAAGCACCCTATGGGTTTGATTGGTTGTATTGGTAGCTGGACAGTGTGGCCTCACACTTGTAAGCCCAGCGATGTGGAGGCGAGGGTTGGCGGATCACCGCACAGCTGCCGTGAAACTCTCTTCCCGTGGGTGTCGGGGTTGCCATACCCTGGCTTCCATCTGTACGGGGATCGAGTGTTGCCCCCTCGCGCCGCGTGAGTTTTCTCCCGGGTGCTCCGGTTTCCTCCCACGTGTATAATAAACGCAACTCGTCATTGATCGGATGAAAATGTTCTTCAAATAACGAAAAAACCCAATGGGACAGGGCCCTCCTGAAAAGGAGTCCTACGACTGAGTGTGACAATCCTGGATAAATAAATAATTTATAATTATGAGCAGGTGGTCAGCAATTCAGATATTATATCCAGGAGCGGTATGTTGGATGGCAGCGGTATTTCATCACCGCAGCTTAATATCCCTGTGTAGGATTTCACAGTTGTGCTGCGAAGTTCTCCAACGTGTTATAAACTTGTGCCGCGTGTTTGTTTGGCACGATGTCCACAACGTTTCGCTCCAAGGCCCTGACTTCAAGTATCCCTGAAGAAGCGACCAGCAAGCGAAATGGACAATGCAACACCAAATGCAATCCAAAACCACGACAATTTGTTTCCGCACGACCAGAGTTGCATTTGCCCTGCCTAAAGTGTTGGTCCACGACGGCTGTGGAGCACGCTGAACTGCGCTCGGACGCAGCACGGGACATGTCCATCGTCGTAAACGTTGTTCCATCAACGGGGAAATCAAAGAATCGTCGAAACTGCGACGAAGCCCCAAACCGTCAAACGCATCATCGACGAGTAGCGCCATCAGCCACGTGCACACCCTGGCGGCATCGCTGCAATCCGTACGGCGTCTTACTGCCGCCTTGGATTGGTTGATGGACCTCAACGTTCAACTGTGGCGTCTATTACAAACGGTTGCTTACGTGCCATACGGAAGAAAATAAAAGTGTTGTGACGAGAACTAATCTGCCCACAACTGTGACATCTCTCATGTTACCTTTTGTTATTTATGTAGAGAGAGATATGGACTGATTTTTTTTTATCATGTTTACCTACTGGCCGAGCCAGTGGGGGGGGGGGGGGGGTTGGCACGTGCCTCCCCCCCCCCAATGATCCGATCGAAATCCCTAATTTTCATCGGATCATTGGGGTTTATTAGTAATAAATCGGTATTTTGCGACCCCCACTGCCACTGTGTGCCAGGGACTCTATGAGATGATAAGACAATAGTCTGAGTCCATAATTGGCATTAAGTAACGGCAAAGCAGTTATAAGTGACTCAGAATTTTGCGCAATTGCTTATACAGTCAACACGACTTCCCTGAAGGCATCAACACCTTCAGCGAGCGTGATGCCGATCACACGCGGTTCGAATTCAACCCTCGATCGATGGCTGTGCCATCGCCGCACACGCATCGAATAAAAAGCAAGGGACAAGTCCTTACTTACTAACAACTCCTCTATCATTTTTCATTGCTGGAGGGGTTGCCCCCTCCTACCTGAAAATCCTGGCTCCGCCATTGTGCTTACCAACAAGGTAATTTCATTGCATCTTCACCTTGCGCCGCACTTTGAGTGCACCGTCTCCTCGTGTGTTAGAAATACATTTTATTTTATTTTTCGACCTACGTGACTTTACCGAAAAAACCAAAAAGTATGGATTCCTGCAGTCACGAAAGCTTCAAATCAAGATAGAAATAAACAGTTGAGCCATAACCATAATTTCTTCACGTGGGCTCCTTCATGTCCATTGTCCATACTCCTTTTTGAAAAATATGTTCTCTATCTCTAATTATTCATCACGTACAATTTAAAAACTAACTTTTCCCAGTGCGGTGATAATGGTAAATTGCATTCCTTGCTTGGTTATTATAAATGTAATTACTTTTGAACTATGCCGTATCCCACAGCTAAAACATACGATTCTAGGAATTAAGTGACATATTCTTTACATCTCTACTCCATTGTTGTTTTCTTAATCTTACTTTGATACGTTTTCCCACCCCGATGTATTCCAAACGTGCCGTGATTATGTCACGAGGGAGAGAATCCATTCGGAAATCTTGCAGTGCAGTGAGATGCAGTAGAGATAGGTTGCAAAATACATTTTTCACGGGACTTGTCGCTGCAGTGATGGTGAGATGTTATCTCCCTCGCCTGGTATGCAGGAGATCGTGGGTTTGATCCCAACCCACCCTAAAAAAATTAATGCTTGATTCACGCTGTCATCATATACAGTGGCTCTCAGTCATGCAGTACCACATTGCTCTGGATGGCAAAACCCCACTATAATGGAGGCTGGGTTTTTTTTTAAGGACACATACCATCTGAGCGGGCATTATAGGGGGGCTGAGAGCCTGAGAACTTGATATTAAACAGATCCTAAGCATATTCCACCATAGGGCGTGGTGGGTTGGAGTTTGTGTGTCTCTCTCTCTCCATGGTGGCATGGATTTTTCTCCGGGGCCTCCGGTTTTCCCCTCCACATTTCAAATCAACATCACGCGTTTGGAGTATTAACTGCGAGAAATATCTAGGTGAATAGCTACTTCGCTGGGCTATCATTTGTGGCCGTGTCTCTTCTGAAAGAGAGCTACGTAGTTCAGTGGGCCCTACCTGGTAAAGTAAAACAATTTCTATTTGGTTCTTTCAATAAAGTGTTTTATCTTGGTGTGTGTCACGCTCGGTGTGTCTCTGTGTGTGTCTCTCTCTGCATGTGTGTCTGCCTGTGTTGTTACCGTGTCTGTGTTTTATCATTCATTCTTACATGCTTATGTTGCAACTGAAAAGTCGTATTCTATTATTATTTGATTTTATTTTTCACGTGACTTTACCGAAAGAACCAAAGAGTAATTCCTGCAGTCACGAAAACTTCGAATCTAGTTTGTAAAACAATTGCTTATATATTTAAGCGAACTCCAACCCCATCTGTGTGCTGAGAAAAAAAAGTGCATATTGTCTGAACAAACACACGTTTCGTCTGGCTCATTAATTTTGACTGGCAACCCTGAAGGAGATGGGCAAGAGGTGATTGCAGAGGTGACAGCAACGTTGAAATTTGAGTCAAATGTTTTCATGCACTGGACAACAGCCATAGATCAAAGTAGCATAGGCATCGTGAGCACACTACACACACGCACCTCTGCAAATCTGCGCACTAAAGTAATTCAAACATTGCTTCATGTGTGTACTAACTTCTTATATATCCATGTTAATCTTGGCTGACGATGATGCTGTATTTTCGATAAACAAGATAAAATATATTACTCCAAAACAAATATTTTTGAGGTTTCGAGTGATGCATCGAATAATTGATTGATATCAATACTTAATCTCAGGATATCTTCATTAAATTGGATGGGGTTTTTGTTGTTGTTAAATATCTTACATGTAATTGATTTATGTCACCCCTGGTGCTACTAGAAATGCCACGATTCGCTATGTCTGAAGAAAAAAATAATCGTCGATTTACGAATGGAATCACTACCCTGAATCTTAACCAAGCCATACATTTCCCACAAAATCATTTCTGAATCGCCGCTAGAATCGTCACGCGACGAGTAGGAACATGCACGTGGCGAGTAGCCACAGCAATGGCGATATGTATACTGGATGTGGTGGACCGGGTGGTCGGAAGAGTTTCTGGTCATCGACCCGACCTGGTTTCAATGAAACCAAAGATGGCAACACCGCGTTCACGTTGAGGCCCCGTGAGGACTGGCACGCAGCATCTGAATATGCCCTACAACCTCGTACGTTTTCCCGAATTGTGATCGCCAACAGCCACAAGAGTCTCGATGCTTTTCTGGAGACAGGAAGCAGAAGCCACTGCAACTCGTCTGTGCCGTTTCTTTTTTGAGAAAAACGTTCCGCCTCGACAAATTTCAAAGGGAACACGAAAAAATTAACCCGTAAAAACAAAGTTTTTCACTCTAAATCCTTTATATGCGTGGCGGCTAGAGTCCTCTCGTCCTCTGGCTTGAGATGGCTGCCACCTATGGGTCAGATGATTGTCTGCCAGCATTAAGCAATTGGTAATTAAATATGTAAAAAAAATTCCCTAAACAGTGTAAAATTTTGGAAAAAATATTCACGAAAATTAATTGTCACGCACAACGAGTCAGTGTGGAAAATGTCAGCTCGATTGGATCACGGGAAGTGGGTTAAAAAACGAGCAAGCACGCAAGCACGCAAGCAAGCAAGCAAGCGAACTTAATATAAAGGATTAAAAAAATGGACACGGTGGGCAAATGCACACGTGCTGTGTTCTTCTAACTGGCCATGCAAATTTCTTTTTGTAAATGTTGTGGTTTCACGCTTCAACACACCGTTGGGCTAAAGCAGTGAACTATTTGTCTTTTGTCAACGTGACACTTTTTTTGCTGATTGGCCGTGTCGGGTGGTGGAGGGTTACGACACATTTATAAATAACGCGATCTAACCCAAAAACGTTGATTATGAATAATACTGGTCGCGAAAGTCTACGTGTTAAACTGGCCCTGTAACATTACATGCAATTAGTACCAAATAAAACGCAACCTAATGATTATGTACCAGTGCAGCATGTTAATATTTTTTTTTAAAGCACTGCAATGGACGTTAAGCCACAGGATACTATTAATACATTTTATTTCATGCAATGTGTTTTTTTACGACATTGCCCAGACAGCACTAATTGGCCACACACACAAAAAACGGCTTTACTCTTAGCCAAATGCACATGCGCTTGATCAAACAGACGGGGGGGGGGGGGGGGGTGGTTTCCCCGAAAGTTTTGGTTTTAAGAGAAGGTTCAATTACAACAGGGACGTGGAACTGAAACGCAACCGCTGATTTTAGTTGCGCGTGTTTAATGCCGCAGCAGTTAATGTTCAACAAGGGCTCTCACTGTGGCTGTAACACAAGGGGCTACAGGGGCTTGTCAGAGATTCGTTAGGTGTGTGTGTGGGTTTGGGGGAAAGTTTTACTTTACGAGTGAAATGAAACCATGACCTCGGGCGTTCGGGCAGGGAAGGGGGGAATAAAATAAAAGCCAAAATGTGTGAAAGAGCTGTGGTCTTTCCAGGCGTTTTGACAACTTCAGGATGTGTGCGGTTGATGAAAGAAAAAAGTTACACAGAGAGAGCCGACGTAAAGACTTTGGGCATTTTGTTTCAGTGTGTGTGTGTTTATGTTTCAGTGTGTGTGTGCTTCAGTGTGTGTGTGTTGGTTATTCAGTGTGTGTGTGTGTTTGTGTTTCAGTGTGTGTGTGTGTTTGGGGGAGCGATAGTGTAGCGGTTAGCGCGCTGCGCTATGAACCCGGCGACCCGAGTTCGATTCCCGGCCAACACCAGTGACGATTATCTGAACCGGTCCCGGGCCTCCCCTAGGTCGACTCAGCCTAAAATGAGTACCTAGTGCGATGTGTAAACATCGCCGCTAGGGAGACAAAGGCGGCCGGGCGTGGTGTTGGCCACACACCCCCTCGTGTGCCGTGCCGGCCTTCATAGGTGCTCGCTAACAGCACTTGCCCCTACAGTCTGTTAAGGCTATACGGGGGATCTTTATCTTTGTGTGTGTGTTTGTGTTTCAGTGTGTGTGTGTTTCAGTGTGTGTGTGCGTTTTTGTGTTTTAGTGTGTGTGTGTTTGTTATTCAGTGTGTGTGTTTCAGTGTTTGTGTGTGTTTGTGTTTCCGTGTGTGTGTGTTTGTGTTTCAGTGTGTGTTTGTGTTTCAGTGTTTGTGTTTCAGTGTGTGTGTGTTTGTGTGTGTGTGTTGTGTGTGTGTGTTTGTGTTTCCGTGTGTGTGTGTTTCAGTGTGTGTGTTTGAGTGTGTGTGTTTCGGTGTGTGTGTGTTTGTGTTTCAGTGTGTGTATGTTTGTGTTTCGGTGTGTGTGTGTGTTTGTGTTTCAGTGTGTGTGTGTTTGTGTTTCAGTGTGTGTATGTTTGTGTTTCAGTGTGTGTGTGTGTTTCAGTGTGTGTGTTTGTTTTAGTGTGTGTTTGTGTTTCAGTGTGTGTGTGTTTTGTGTTTCAGTGTGTGTGTGTGTGTTTCAGTGTGTGTGTGTTTGTTTCAGTGTGTGTTTTGTGTTTCAGTGTGTGTGTGTTTGTGTTTCAGTGTGTGTGTGTGTTTCAGTGTGTATGTGTTTGTTTCAGTGTGTGTTTGTGTTTCAGTGTGTGTGTTTGTGTTTCAGTGTGTGTGTTTTGTGTTTCAGTGTGCGTGTGTTTGTGTGCGTGCAATTATTAACCTGGTGTGTTCAGCTATGCTGAAGTGTACGACGGAAACACGTGTTTATGGTTTAGTGTGCACTCATAATACAATCGGGGCTCATGAGTCAGTTCGCATAATCATTTTAGTTTCGTACCCAACGTAGAGACTCGTTTATTTTATAGCTGCAAGCTAAGGGACGCAAGAGCTTTACGGATGCACTTTTAATCGCTAACACCGCCACCGTTTAATGTTGTCTTCAGTACCGAGCGTTATGTTCTGGCCCTATTACCCACAATGGGTTGATATTAGAATCTGGGTGAACGCAGTGTTTCTGAGCAACCTATAAACGGCGAGTATGACAGGTATGGGTGTTGAGTTCATTTGTTAAGCGTGTTATTTTATTATTTCCCTTCAACGTTACTTTACCGAAATAACCAATAATATGAATAGGATCAATCTCGTTGAACACCTCGCAAAATGGGAGGCGCTCACCAGTTGCGCCTTGTTGAACTCGCAATCCTTGTGAATAACACGAAGCAAAGGTGCAGCTCAAGAGCCGAATGGCTCACAGGGCTATACCTAATAAATGAAACTGAAAACTGAGCTCTGAAACGTCTTTCTCATGCCACTGCTGGCCAAAGGGCATCTACTGCGGTGCGGGCGGTGGGGGAGGGGGGGTACCAGCGGGTCCGTTCTCCGGGGCATGTTGGCCTACTCTTCCATTCTGGCCAGATGTCTTGGCCAGTGGTCAGAGTGTCCGCTATATACACCCCAGCACACGTGAGATGACCACTATACACCCCACCACACGTGACATGACCCACTATGCACCCCAGCACACGTGACCTACCGATTGACGAACAGTGGCGTGCCGGTGTTTGCTGCTGGGTGGATAGAGGCGGGGAGATTGAGGGACATTGCCCATTGGTTCAACTGCCATGCCGGTCAGAATGTCGGACCAGAACGTCAGATTAGATTCGAATGCTCGCCTACTCGTCAGATACCTCGACTAGCTGCGCGTGCCTGGCAACCTACTATTGTCAGACAATTGCTCAAATCTTACCAATTGATCGATGTGTTATTTTTTTATCTCATGTAGTATAACTGATTTGTTGTTGCTGCTGCCTTGCCCAAGCTTGATAAATAAGACGGATATATTTAATGTATTATTTATTTCCTTACGTTTTAGTGACTTGCTTACCATTCTCTCTATTTTGCACTCCTATCGTTGTTTTTGTCCTGTTTGCTGTTATAACTTGCTGGCCTGACAACATTGGACATCTGTAAAAAAAAGAAGAGCTTCATAGCTCATCGGATTCCTCCAGTGTCAATAAATATTCCGATTTTGAACTGCGATGCTAACTGCAGGGATTTCACGAAAATGACAGTAACTGCAAATTGACTTCGTAATAAAGTTGGGGCTTATGAGTCAGTCGTTCGCATCATTACATCCAGCTCCTACACGCGTCTGATGCGAACTGCAGCGGAGTAATTCACACGCACGTATGTACAGTTCATTGAACTTCTTTCACACCGTACGTAGCAAACCGTGGTAATTGGAGGTGCGGCGGGGGGGGGGGAGACAACAGACGTAGACACAAAAATCAGTGACAGAATGAAAGCCCCTGTTTTTTTCAGGTATTGTGAGATAGTCTCCTTCCCATGGGATGCCCTTGTTTTTTGAGCTGGCAACCCTAATTGAGACAAGGAGTCTTGTATTTGGAAAGATAACAATGTCCTTAATCAATCCAAGAAGGCGTCACCGAGTCACTGATTCTTTGCCTTCATCAGGAATAGCCTTTAAAATGCAATTAACCGATCAACTAGTGCCCAAATTAAAATAACGAGTGTTTGGGGGGGGGGGATAGCAAAAGTAACCCTGGAGAAAGAAAAAAAACCGTGGCACGCACGAGCGAGAATAACGCTCTAAGCTCCGCACAGATAGATTCACTCCACTGCTGTGAATTGCCATGTCCTGGCCAACGTGGTGCGTTCCCGTGGCAGTCTCGCATCCAAGCCCAGGACCACGTGACGATACCCGACTTGCTGGTTGACTGTGAATTTACAGGCGGTTATGGGAAAATCTCCAGATACGTGATCCTCAGTCAATCACGACAGTTATACCGTGCACAAATATGTCACTGAACGCAACGAATGCGCACCGCACCGCTTTACACGTAGTAGTAGTATTAATAATAGCAACAAATAACAAAAACACGCGGGATATTGCTTCACTTCGCTTTAGAAGCAAGCAAATGCCACGCAAGATCAAGAATGCACGACCGCGTGTGAAACGGCGGTCGACGTGTTTTAAACATCCCGTAAGCAGCGACGTCGCGCACAAACACCGCGCTGGGTGAGGGCGGCTAATTATTCGTTCAGGGGCGAGATATGTGACGACGGTCGGACGTGCGATGTTGTACTGCACTGCAACAACAAAAAAACGACCCAACACTAACCGGGCTCCAAGCACCTGCTTGGCTTGACAAGAGCTCGGTGGATCGGGGCGGGGGCCAATCCATGGGCGATTTGATCGCGAGCAAGTGACGCGCGCAAAGTGTTCATCACCACCGCTTGGCCGTGCCAGTCCCAAAAACCCGGCCGACGTGACGCTCGCCAAGCCAAGGGGGGCGCTAACTCGAACCAGATGGCGCCCAGGCTTAACTGCTCTACCCCCCCCACCACACCACCCATCCATCCTCCATCCACGTCTCCCTCCCATCGCTCTCCCCCCACTGTGTGTCGTGTCGTGTCTCTCCACCCCACACCCCCCTCCACCACTTTTAATCTGCAGAATTACACGGGTGGACCACATGGAGCCCGCACCTCCGCTGGGGCGCGCGCATTCTTGCACGGTAACGCAACACCGGCAAATGCGACCTCCCTCCCCTCCCCCAGCACTCACATGGTGGTGATGGTGGTGAGGCGGGCGGGGGGGGAGGCATGGAAAACAAGGTAGCCCCTATTCATTTGCTCTCCCCTTACTCATCATCTGCCAGTAACCAGCATAGTCGCAGTATTTTTTTGTTCACTTGCCAATGACTTTCTCTCCTCCGGCAAGCCTCACGCCCCCCCCCCCCATCCGACTTATGGATGTGACAACTTAATAAATTGCCGCCGCTGCGTCGAGGTTATTCGCGGTTGAGTTTGCTGTACGGTAGGTAGTGTAGCAGGTAGCGCACTGCGCTAGGAACCCCGGCAATCCCAGTTCCATTCTCGCTCACGGCCAACACCGGTGACCATTATCTTAACCGGCCACGGGCCATCCCCTAAGGTCGACTCGGCCTCAAATGAGTACCTGGTGCGGTGTGTAAGCATCACCACTGGGGAGACAAAGGCGGCCGGGCGTGGTGTTGGCCACCCTCGTGTGCTGTGGCGGCCTTCATAGGTGCTACTTTCTCACAGCACTTGCCCCAACAGTCTGTTCAGGCTATACGGGTGATCTTTGTCTTTGTTGCTGGATGGCTCTGCCCTCTGAAATGTTTTCGGATTGTGCCGGGTGTTGTTTTTACGTGGTGTTCCGGCGTGTTCCGTTTCACTGTTTTCAGTTCCAGGAGAAGCACGTGGGCCGGAACGTTGGACATCATGCCAAACAACGTCATGGTCACAACCGGAAAATACACAGGAGAGCTAAACTTAAATATATTTTACAATTACTGACCGGAAACAGCCACTTGCACTGCGTTTGCATCACACACAGCAAGTTAATTTTTCTGAAATATTTAGAGGACAGAAGCGAGTGTATATATGTTTTTTCTCACGATAGGGGAGAGGTATAGTCAGTCAGTGTTTGTACACCGCTACTACTGCGGGCCTAAGGCTACGATATTTTTCGTCGCATTTCAAAACAATTCCTTTAAATCAACGGTCGGGAACCTATGGCTCGCGAGCCATATATGGCTCTTCCGGTGACGGCATATGGCTCCCAGACAATTTTGAGTTGAAAAAAATAATAATAAAAAAATAAAAATAAAATCAGTTTGGAACTGATTTTAAAATACTTGTGATATTGCTTAATAATACTGTGTCATTTTAAAGTAAACAGAAATTAGTTTTGAAGATAAAATTTCTCGGGTCACGGGTCCCGTGACCAAAAGTCGCATTAAAAGTAAGACATATTTAATTTATTATACGTTAAAAATACTATATGGCTGTCAATGAAATATATTTAGAAATATTTGGCTTTTATGGCTCTCCCAGTCAAAAAGGTTCCCGACCCCTGCTTTAAATCGTCGCGCTCACGTCTGAGCCAGAGCCAGAGTCAGAGGACGTCTGGTGGAAAAAAAACAAATAAAATACAATTCCCACAACTATTTCTGTAAATATTACGCGACGTCTAGAGAATGTTTATTGAGTGAAAGAGTTGTTATGCTATACCAGTATATATATTTTTCAAAAAAGTGGAAAAAGTTGTTGGCTGTGTTCATGCCAGATCTGATAGAAGAGGCATTTACCGCGATCCGAGCCCTGTTCTGGAGGAGGGCTGCACATGTATGGGGCGGGTCACGAGCGTGTTATACTTGCTGCTAATCAGTTATCACTTCATCCATCACGGAGGTTCATGGCTGGGCACGGACTCCACTCATTACAGCTTACAGCTAACAATATCCGTTCGATGTAAATCAACCCAACATGAACACAGCCCTCGCCAATGTGCGTTTGCTTATTTTCCAGCTACAACGCGCGCTACGCGGTCGCCACGTTCCACGTCAAACTGCTCTGTTGGACCGGCGCATGCTATAGGGGCCATCTATTTAGTAGGTACGCAAAAATCTGTCAAAACTTGACCCCTCCCTCCTTCCTGTACGCACGCGTACTTTTTACACCCCCCCCCCTCCCCGAATCCTATAGAACGGCCGATATTTAATCGACGCAGAAACGATCAAGGATTAATAATATTAACGTGTTTAAGCAAACAGATAGCCCACCTGCCGGCTGCATTAAAGAATGAAGTTGCGTACCTTGGCCACTTATTTTGCTGAGCTGCGTGATAGTTGCAGTCAGGGGGCATACAAGTGACACCTCTCCCACAGTGCCACTTCTCCCGGTAGTATTTGTTGTCTGACAGCTGAAGAAACTGAACAGTGGCTCATTTGAAGGCCAATATAGACAAATTATTATCGAGGCTTCACCCCCACCCCCCCGTTTCCTATGCGTACGTAACATTGTCAGTAGACCTCCCCATACGCAAGCGTACACATTTGGGTTAACCCCCCCTCCCCTCTCCATGCGTACGTATTAAATGGATGGCCCCATGCGTTGTGCACTGCATGTATGTATGTCAGCACACTTTTAGTGCAACAATAATACTCATTTCTTATTTACCCAGGAAAGCCACACTGAGTCTCAATACTTTTCCAGAAGGGGCCTGAAATGCGATTATTTGGCCAACACCAGCGACAATGTACGCTTATGTTGTGGCCGAAACCTCGTGAGAATTTTATTTTATTATGTTTTTTTTCCTTCTACGTGACTTTACCGAAAGAACCAAGAAGACAATGTACGTGTTTAGCTTTGGGGAGAAACCCAGAGAAACCAGAGCCAACATATGTGTAAGAGGAGGAGAACATACAAATTCCACACGGGAAGGTGCCAGAGTCAGGTATTGAACCCAAGTTCTTCTTGCCGAAATTCACTATTGTTACCACTTGCGCCACTCAATGTGAGAGGATGTCTCAATAATGCACGACGCCATTAAATATGTGTCGAAGTACATTACATAAAGTTGAACAAAAAGTGGAATACTGCTCAACGGCCGAGTGATTGATTTCCCTGTGACATGAAATAACAGTGCTCGTGAATATTTTCACAAAACTCTTACGGCAAAAAGCAAGGGGACATTTTGTTTGAACATTTCATATGAATGATGGCAAACGCTTGACAGAGGTTGGGATAGAATTTCAAACAGTGGCCTTGAAAGTAAGCAAAGCTGCCTATGAGTATTTTCTGCCACCTCTAATCGGCCTGGGTTATAAACAATTTCACTTGAGAGGCTAAGGGTCGCCCCTCTTCTGAAAGTCTTTTGTGGCCAATGAATTTCCCAAAGAATGCACTCCCACCTTCAGGAATGGCAAGAAGACCGATTGCATTGTGGCTGAAGTCAAGAGATCCCACGAAAAGTGTATCCTGTAGAGATAGCCCACTCGTGTCTCTCCCTAAGCCAAATCAACTTCATTTCTGGGCCCGATTATACATTTACTTACTATTCTTTAAAAAAAAAACATATTTCTGCATAAAATAAATTGAGTAAAATATGTATTGCTTCCACTGATAATTCGTTTGTTTTAATTAAATGCACACATCAATGAGTGACTTAACAAATATAATTAATTTACATAAGTGTGTCCATCTACTCCTGCATAAAGGCCCAAATGGGCTGGTCATGGAAGTTGTTTCATCACACTTCACTTACCCACCGATGTTAACCATGGCCAGAAAACAAACTCAGGTCACCAAATTAAAAGTACAGTCAAGAAAACACTGCTTTCTCACCCCACCCAAAAATGTATAGTAATACATTCAACATTATTATTAACATCTTAACGATACACTGCTCATAAGAGATGACGTGAAACTTGAATTGAATGTGATATGAAGTGTTAAATTTACTGTATTCGTGTTATTGTAAAATGGGTGGCCAAAACACTTTGGAAAACGTCGTGAGAACGTCGTGAGAATTTTTATTATGTTTTTTTTTGTATTTCCCTTCTACGTGACTTTACAGAAAGAACCAAGAATATGAATCCCTGCAGTCACAAAAGCTTTAAATCGAAACTTTGAGAAAGATTTGTAAACTTACGTTAAACTTTTTCACCATCGTCGTTAAAACCATAAATGCACCGCATAACGAAGGGTGGTTGCAACCTGGCACCTGCAACGTTTGTGGACACGTTTTGTTTCATTGCAAAATCTTCCGCTGTAAAAAATGAAACTGGAAAATAAAAATACATGGCCCGTGAATAGTTACGTACGAATAACATTGGCTCACTCGTTGCAGATTATAAAGTCACGGTGATTTAGACAGGCACTTAAATAATGTAACATCCCACAAAACATCACCAGCAGTATGTCATCCTCTCACCTTGTGTACATAAAACATTATTTTCTTAAGATTGCATTGGCAGCGGTGCAAAAGCACAAATAGTAAAAACTGAACACATTTGTTAATAACCACTGCCTTAAAAGGAAACAAATAACTTATCGGTTACATTTCAGAAAATGCCCCTTCTTTAAAGAAGGTGTCAATTGCCCCAAACGCCACCTACGATATATATAGTATATACAGTATATCGTAGGTGAAACCATGATGGCGAGATGTTAACCACCTCGCCTGGTAAACATGAGGTCGTCGGTTCGATCCCGACCTTGTACGCCTGTGTCTTTGGGGTTTGCATGTTCTCTCTCCCCGTGGTCGCGTGGAATTTGCTCCAGACCCTCTGGATTTTCTCTCCACATTTTGAAAACGTGCGTTTAGAGTTTTTGGCTGATTTAATTTTCCACGTAAGCCACTTAATTGGGCTAACATTTGTGGCCAGGTCGCTCAGCTGGCCTTAGCTGGTAAAATACAAAAAAATCGTTCAGTTTACGTAAATATATTTTTCCTTTTAGGGCAGTGTTATTGACGAATGTGTTGCATTTCTGTCTGGATAAGTCATTTTGTCGAAACTAAACTTTTTTTATTTCACCATGCAAGGCCACTGAGCTATATAGCTCTTTTCAAGAAGCAGTCTGGCGATCACAAACCATTGCTCAACGAAGTGGCTTATCACGTGGCAATGTATAGCAACCAAATACTCTAATAAAAAGTTTGTCGATTATAAATGTGGAGGGAAAGACCGGAGGAGCCGGATAACAATCCACGCGACCACGTGGAGAGAGACAGAGGGACATGCAAACTCCAAATATACAGCAGCAGGCGTCAGGGGTCAGGATCGAACCCACGACCTCCCGCAAACCAGGCGAGGTAGTTGACGTTCTCTGCAAGAACTTGACACGCTGACAAACCGCCAATGCACAGCGACAACGACGAACGAACAAGCAAGCGAGCGAGTTAGCGGTGGTTAGTAAAGCTGTAACTCACCGTGGCGAGGTGGGAGGGGGAAGAATTCAGTGCTCGAGGATGGAACCTTGCTGGGTGATTGCCTTGTGCATTGAGCAGCAGCAGCAGCAGCCCGAGTGGTGTAAGCAGCGAGAGTGGCTCCAAACGGGAAGCACGTGTCGATGCCTCTCCCTGTGTTCTTTGGCAGCGAGTGGCGGTGCAGAGAAAGCTCTGAAGGAGGCGGGGGTCCAGGCGATGGGGGGGGGGGTGCAAGAGGCGGTTTCACATTGAAGAGAAAGGCAGGCGCAGTGCCCGTTACTGCTGTTGCTGTTACAGTAGCGAGCGGAGGGAGGGCACTCAAGATAATTTGCGATCATCAATAATCTGGCTTGTCTCATGCCTCGTCTGTTGTCCCTTCTGTCGTTCGTGAAGGAAATTATCAATCACTGTCTTCGTCTGTAACCAGGTTTAAGTGCTACCCCTTCTGCAATGCTGCCGGGCGTAGTGGTTATCGCACACTCAACTGGACTTGCAGCAATTACGATGTTTTGTACCGTGGTAAAACATTTATTTATCTCTTGCAATGTTATGAATGGCTTGGGGAACATTGTACCGGTAGCTGGCCGGATAGGATGAAGAGAAACCAGACGTCACCGGTTTGGTTCGATCTTCAGGCACAGCAGTTGAAACAATGCGGCAAGTTTATTTAAACTACCTCGCCTGGTATGTAGAAGGACATGGGTTCGATCCCCTGACGCCCGCTGTATATTTATAGTTTTCATGTTCTCCCCGTGATCGCGTGGATTTTTCTCTGGGTCCTTCTAAATTTCTCTCCCAAGTTAGAGTCAACGTGCGTTTAGACTATTTGGCTGTTATAAATATCCACACGATGAGCCACTTCGTTGAGCTATCATTTGTGATAGCCAGGTCACTTCTGAAATACAAGAGCTATATATAAGCTCCGTGGGTCTTAGCTTGCAAAATAAAACATAGTTTCGTTTTGAGTTTAAATTCCCACTGCCTCTGTTCCGCCCGCGGTGTAAATGGGTGCAAACACACAGTGAGTCGACCGGCAGTTCAACTGCAGTTTACTCAAACCTCTCTCACGCCTCCGATACGTATCAAGGTTGGTTACTTTGCAGCGTGAAAGAAGTTCAACGTGCATATGTACACTCCCAGATGCCTGACCAGTGTGGAAGAGTAGGCCAAACGCCCTCCGGAGGGGCTCGCTGGAGCGCAATAGCGCAGCCAAGCAACGTTTAAGGCCGTACCCTAGCTCCTGTATTTATACTTTGTCTAATGTCTACTCTTATGTTCTGATTGTGCAGGAAATATTAACCCCCCCACCCCACACTTTATCTATAACCGGGGTTAAAGACTACCCTAGCACAAGGCGGATCGGTGTTGAAAACAGGAATGAGCATAATCGACGACGAACTTTACAATGTTGACAAATGTGTCTGCCCCTTGTCATTATCTCCGCGGGCAATCTACGTGCGCCTGTATGATTATTATGGGACCTTTTCAGTGTGATGCATCTGTCTGCCATTAATTACGCCTTTGGCCTATCTCATGGTCCATCTGTTCGTCCGCTCGCTAACCTATAAACACAGGTCCCCCCCTTCGCTTGTCGGCTTATTTACCGCGATGGTAGCTATTACGCGCACGGCATCTGCGTGCCCGTGACAAGGCAGACAGAGAGCACGCCGCGCATACAGAATACTCGAGGATGTCAATGGCGTTCAGCGAAAATTAAATATAAAACGGCACGGAATTTAATGCAGTCGTTACTCGCGCTAACATTAGCCCTTTCACTCAATTACTGGGACAACGCAATTTCATTATCTTCGAGCGTCTTCGAAGCCCGCTTGCGTTTGTTGTCAATTCCAGTGAGGCCTAACGAAGTTGACGGGTCCCGTTTCTCAAGGGGACGGTCAAATCTGCAGGGCATCCAGGGCCTATTCAGTGGGGATGCGACGAATTCAGCCATTTGAGCTCTCACGCAGCGAGTGACATGTGTTGTGTGTGCCGGGCAGCCTTTACTGCAGTTCGCTTCAAGCGAGACCCACTTTGATGGCACCAATATTCGTGGCTTTTTGAATGAAGGTGTACAGCTGCAGCGGGAGGCGTGTGATTAGCACGGTGCTGAGATGGCAGGTCAATTTAAAGAGTAATTTCCACGATGTAAAACACATTGCCTCCATCAATTTGAAGGCTCGTTTCTTTAGAAGCGCTTTTTATCTTTAGTTTGTTGTCCTTCCCTCGCATATCCAATTTGCACGGTTGGCTATATATGGTGCGAAAGAAGTTCAAGGTACATTCACGCAATTTAACTGCTTGGGAAGCGGTGGCAGGCAGAAAGACTTACGTGGAGTGATCGTGGTGAGGTGTTTTAAGCGAGGACTGTCGACTCAAAATGTGCAGAATTGTGAAACTTGTATGAACAGCGGTAAATGACTTTCATAATGTATGCTGCTGCCATTAGTACTTGTACATTTTCAAACTTAATACTTAAAATGTATAAAGCGCCCTCAAACAGTCATTCTTATACCGTCATTTATGCAAAAATTGTGACTGTCGGCAGGATCACCATGTTACCATTATTTATACCCAGGTGAGAGTGTATTTTAAGGGAGACATGTTTTTGTCACGCAAATTAAATTTTATCGCAAATGTGTGCACCATTTTTGAAAGAAGAAATCTGATTACATAGCTTGTTTACCGACATCTGTTACGTGTCCGAGTTTTACAATGGGTAGAGTGCTTGACTCACAATAGCGAGGTTACAAGATCACATCCTGGTGGTGCGGGTCAAATCAGCTCATTATCCCTCCACAGTGAGTGATACGTGTACCACCTTGTTAGAAGTCAACAGTGAGTTTTCCTTTTAGAAATACTGGTCTCTGCCATGTGAATGTGGAATTTCAACCACTCTATCCAGGGAAGCCGATGAAAGTGAGCATCACCCCCTCGTTTGAGCACAGATACAATTTGCATGACAACACTACGACAAAACCCAACCCTCATCCTGCGTGACATACTTGGTATAAAAAAAAATTTTTGTCATTTCCCCCCCAGATCTATCCCGATAGTGCTCTCCATGTCACGCTGCAAGACGGAGTGTCAATGCGGATCTCTCGCGGAGCAGTGCAACTCCTCGGGATAGAGAAACGCCCGAGTAAGTGGACATCACAGGGCTACTTCTGAGACCCGTTCAAATGATCTCTAAGTCTACGCTGTAGAGAGCAGCACTTTCACACCCACTCTGCACAGGAGAGTAATGTTAGCATATAGGTCAAACTGATATTGTATTCTCAGAGCTGAATTTAGACGGATGAAGTACAAGAACCAAATTGAACGAGATGGGTTGACTGTACCATCACTGTGGTGACCGGGCTGAGACCATCAACCCACCGACACTTGAGAACCCAGATTAAATCACGAATGGCTGCCTGGATTCAAACCCAGGATATCAGTGGAACCAGCTCATCACTCTGACCTCTAAGCCATTTAGCCACCTCCGAAATAAACACGACTTTTATGAAAGTTTGACCTTTTTAAAAAGAGGCTGCCGTGAGTATTGGTGTGGAACGCTGAGTCTCAGCGGTGATGTTTTTAAAGCAACTTAATGAATCGATGGTCTCTCAGCGTGGACTGTGGCCAATTGGCGGTGGCCAGCAGTCACGTCTTGATTAAAAGGCTCCGAGCCCCGCAGGCTTCACGGCCAGCGTTAATTAAGGGAAGTGTGGGGGCTGTCAGGGGCCACAGCAGGTGGTCAGGCGCTACAGATGCGGAGTCAAAAGGTCAGCGGCCTGCGGGGACCACCACGTGACCAATGCGCAGCTCAAGGGCAACCTGAGCCAACACGCGCACACACAAAAAAGAGCAATAAAACGTCTTGGAGAGAAGAAACAAAAACCTCCACCAGAAGGGTCATTTTGATTTACCTTTGTTAACAGCTGTAAGGCTCAAGCCGTCGCTGTGCGGCACAGTTTTTCCCCGCGATTAATGGATCGGTGGCGTGGAGCGAGACCGTAAAGGACAATTGGTATTCGATGAATAAAAATTACATTTATAACGTTTTACCAATCCATGGCTGGATAAAGCCACCCCCCCTGCCGCCCCCTCCCCTCCTTCCCATGCTGTGTAGGTCATGGGGAACGTTTTAATATTTGACCATGCTTCACCATGATGGTTGATGTGGGATGATAGATGGGGGGTGGGGGTGGGTCGGGCTGACAAGTTGAAATATGACTCGCCACTGATGTCATCCTTGGCCGGATTTCATTCTCAGGTCTGATTTGCGCTAACCACTGTGCCACCACTCCACCCCATGTGTACTGGACAGTGTTGTTCTCCTGTGACACGTGTTGTTTTCATCACGCGAATTGTATATAGCGCGATTGAGCGAACGGAACGACGTCGCGCGAGTAGGAACAAGGCGTTCGTGCGGCTGCCTCGGCGCAGCGTCACGCGAGTCGGGATGCTGCTGGATGCTTCTAGAAGCTACCCACGCGCCTCGGTCTTTGTTCAGCCTGCGTACGCGTGTCACGCGCTCTCGCGGACTGTGCTTTACCCGATGTTATAGATTTGTTGTTATAACGATGTTTTTCCATAACGTGGTGTTCCTCGGGAACGCAACGACCGCGTTATCAGTCTGGATATGTTCATTGAAAGCCTAATCTTAAATCGCAAAATTAGACTGTATATGTTCATAGAAAACCTAATCTTAAATCGCAAAAGTAGACTGTATATCTTCTTGGTTCTTTCGATAAAGTCACGTAGAAGGGGAAAAATAAATAAACAAATAAACATAATCAAATCATTCTCACGACGTTTCGGCCACAATTGTATTTTATTATGTTTTATTTTTATTTCCCTTCTACGTGACTTCACCGAAAGAACCAAGAAGATGAATCCCTGCAGTCACGAAAGCTTTACATCGAAAATTAGACTGTATATGTTCATTGCAAACATAATCTTAAATCGTAAAATTAAACGTGTTCTCGCCATGAAAGGTGCACTTTTCAACAGACTGTGGTCACAAATGAAATTATTTACGTCAACGTAACTTCGTGAAATTATTTTTATGCCCGTTGGTATGCTACACGCATGTGTGTACAATACCGCGAGTTGGAGTTATTTATATATTTATATTTTACAAACGATCTTTCGACACGAGCTAAAAAGAGTGCAGTGGTGATGAGCAGGAGTGCTTTTTTAAGGACCGCCACTGTCATCACTTGCAACAAGCCTTGTATATTTATAAATCATCCATCACAAAATTTGGGTGGTCACTTTTTTAGCCTTTGCAAACCGGAGCATATTCTTCGTGTGTGACCTCATTAACTTTAACGATTCGGGGGGTCACAATTTTTTTTCGTGAATTGATTCTTATTCTCGGCCATTGTTGACCATTTAAGTGCCTCGGGTGGATACAAGGGGTCACGTAAATCGATTACCATCCATAGAACAGAAATGACTCTCAAATGATCGGTTCTCACGAGCACAATTTTACACGTTGTATTGTGAGCGCAAGGCTCAATAATAATCAACGAATCGATACTTCACTATATCCCTGATATATATGATGAAAATGGAATGCCTGCAGTTTATTAAAAGTGTGCCTAAACTCACACACCGTTTTAATATTTTACGTGATGTTTGATTTTTGTGGGCAGAATGAGGGCACATGTATTTAATTCATTACCCATAACCCACGGCGGAGGGGGGGAGCGGTGGTTCAGCGGTTAGCACACTGCGCTATTATGAACTCAGCAGTGGATTGACCATGGCTGATTGATGTTAATGACGATGTCTGTAAGAGGGGATGGGGGTGCAGTGGTGAGGACACTGCACTATGAATCCGGGCACATAAGTTAAATTCCTGACCAAGGCTTGCATCAGTAAAGTCACGTGACTTTACCGAAAAAACCTAAGAATATGAATCCTTGCAGTCACGAAAGCTTCAAATCTAGAATTGGCCCAGTATGGTTGACTGGCATGGCTCTGGTAGGCCTTCATCCAAGTGGCGGTTTGATAAAGGGCTGTAAATATTTTATTGTATTTTTAAGACAGTATTCTATGGCGTGTGGCAATGTGTTCAGGAGCTACATGCCAATGTCGAGGTCTGCAAGCTACGAGAAGGCTTCAGGAGAGAGTTCGTGTTGTTTTGTTATGCCTCTGTTGAAGGAACGCAGCCTACAGCGTGGTCCACATGTCTTGTGCCCCCACCCTCGTGCCCCCCCCTGCCCTCTCCCCCAATTAATTGACCACTAATACAGTCTTCTTGGTTCTTTCGGTAAAGTCACAACGCAAGTAGCCGGCTACTTGCGTTGTGGCCGAAACATCGTGAGAATAATTTTATTATGTTTTATTTTTATTATTTTATTACTTCCCTTCTACGTGACTTTACCGAAAGAACCAAAAAGATGAATCCCTGCAGTCACGAAAGCTTTAAATCACTAATACAGTATTAAGTTTTTCCCTTTGCATATTCATTTCTGTTTTAAATACACCTTACTTTAGACACAAGACATCTGCACCAACCTATACAGTGGTTTACTGTACGGTCGAAAGTGTGGACTACGAGTTCCATGTGAATCACTGATGCGACGGTACAACTGGACTCAATAACAATTAAATCCGTAAAAACAAAGTTTTTCACTATAAATCCTTTATATGCGTGGCATCGGGGCGGCTAGAGGCCTCTCGTCCTCTGGCTTGAGATGGCTGCCACCTATGGGTCAGATGATTGTCTGGCAGCATTAAATACTGTAATTGGTAATTAAATATTTTAAAAAATTTCCCTAAACAGTGTAAAATTTTGGATTTTTTTTTCTCACGAAAATGCATTGTCACGCACAACGAGCCTGTGTGCAAAATGTCAGCTCGATTGGATCACGGGAAGTGGGTTAAAAAACGACCGAAAGATTTGCACGGTCCTAAGCAAGCAAGCGAACTTAATATAAAGGATTTAAAAAAAAGAAAGCTTCGTCGTGTTTTTATTTGACTCCTTTTCTGAATGTTGTGCTAAAAACGTTGGCACTGTCCCATACCTCTGCGCACATCCGCATGTGCATTGCACACATGCGGAGGGGGAAGGAAAGGTGGAATATTGGCGAGAGTGCGATTAAAATAACTCACACACACACTCACACAGCTCTGACCCGCATCCCGTAATGTGCGATGCACATTTTAGAAGGGAGAGTGTAATTCCATCGCACGTGACACCACCGCATGTTTTGATCATCTCCGCGCGTGGGGCGAGTGATAGTAGAACACCAGTTAACATAAGAAAACACAGATGTGCAGGCAGAGGGCCAACATTCCTACCCCTAGCCTGTCCATCACATTGACTTCCCAGAGTATATTTTCACAGCAGAAGCATAATAGTGGCATTTAAGTATGGCATTAACATTCCACCAACGGCAGAAGGGATGATTGAGGGTGAATAGCGTGGACTCTTGCTTAGCCTTGGGTTTGTTAAGCCATTCGCAAGCACGTAACACGTTTTATGGTCCATCATTTCAGTATAGCTGTGCACATTCATTTCAGTTCACTTTCGCACTGCCTCATTTGCGCGTGTAAATGCAGTACGGGCTGCAGGAGGTCCACTGTGATTCCCCTTTCATAAATTACGTGCAGAGATTTCACCGAAGCCTTGTGTGTTCAAATGTGATTTCTCATTACTAAACGAAAACTATTTGAAAACTAAACGTTTTTCTTTCTTCTACCAGGTAAGGCCCACTGAGCTATATAGCTCTATTCCAGAAGCGGCCTGGTCACAAAGCACAGCTCAAATAAGTGGCTTATCACGTGGGCATTTATATAGCAGCCAAATACTCTAAACGCACGTTTGTAAATGTGGAGGGAAAAACCCAGAGGACCCGGAGAAAGATCCACGTGACCACGGAGAGAGAGAGACACGCAAACTCCAAATATACAACAGCAGGCGTTAGGGTCGGGATCGAACCCACGGCCTCCTCCTAATCAGGGGAGGTAGTTAACATCTCGCCAACTTAATTTTTTACATAATCAACGTTTTTGGGTTAGATCGCGTTATTTATAAATGTGTCGTAACCATCCACCACCCGACACGGCCAATAAGCAAAAAAGTGTCACGTTGACAAAAGACAAATAGTTCACTATTTTAGCCCACCGGTGTGTTGAAGCGTGAAACCATAACATTTATAACCGACAGCAACAACAACAACAGGAAAGCGTGCCATGGGTAGGGAACACGTGTGTGTATGTTAGTTCTGCAGTAGCGGTTAAATATCACGTGCAAATATCCGGCTTAATTCAACAAAACAAAAAAATAGCATGTGCTTATTCGTTGTAGGATTTTGAAACGTGGCTCTTATCACATCCCAGGCTGATGTAAATGGTAGAGCAGATTAGATAAGCTGACTTAGCAGAATTATGAGGTCGTCTTAATAATTTCCACCTCGTTCACATAAAAGCTTGCATATGAAATAGAACGCAATGGAATTTGTGGAGTGGCCAAGGAGGGCTTCTCTAGACAAAACACATACAGACATGCAGATCAGCCACTTACCATGCGCACAGATTGTGCGTCATTAAACATTGTGCTTTGCATATGATAATTTACCCAGGCGAAAGCCACTGCAGATTAATGATCTCTTTGAAAGCGAGGCACGGCCAACTGAATTATGTAATGGCAGTTCTATTTTTTTTACAATTAGTGACTGACACGTAGGCTTTCGCGACCAATATTATTCATAATCAACGTTTTTGGGTTAGATCGCGTTATTTATAAATGTGTCGTAACCCTCCACCACCCGACACTGGCCAATCAGCAAAAAAGTATCACGTTGACAAAAGACAAATAAATTTCGATTTAAAGCTTTCGTGACTGCAGGGATTCATATTCTTGGTTCTTTCGGTAAAGTCACGTAGAAGGGAAGTAATAACATAATAAAATTATATTTTATTATATTTTATTTTTATTATTTTATTACTTCCTTTCTACGTGACTTTACCGAAAGAACCAAGAAGAAAAAGACAAATAGTTCACTACTTTAGCCCACCGGTGTGTTGAAGAGTGAAACCACAACATTTACAATTATTATGAATTAATTATTATGAATTAGTGACTACTGAGTTTGGCCTCGGAGCCTAATCCACAGCGGTCTGCTTTGCTGAGTAACGTCGGGCATTACCGTATTACTATTATAATTAAGGGGTCTAATATATACACACGCACACGATAGCAGATGGTGCACTCTGATTTTTAAATTAAATTACTGAATGAGGAGGACCATAAAATGTCTCATTAACCTGTAATTATTCATTGGTTGCCTTGGATGGTGCAGACAGCTTAGAGATTTATTTACTATTCACATTTACAAGGAAAAAAAAACCCTATTTCCTCAGATTTTTGGGAGGATTGGCTAATCTCCATATTAATTAAAATGAAACGGGTTTAAACTAGGGTGAAATGTTACGATCACCGATGTGGAAATTCGCAAAAGTGGGGGGAAAAAACTCATGCCTTGCAGTCGTTCACATAGAAAATAATCAGAATTTCTATATTTATTTTCACCGGCGGAATCCGATGAGCTACAAAGCTTTTTTTTTCTCGCAGGTGTCCAGCAGTACAAGTTAGGAATTCTTTTTTGAAACGTCGCCACGTCTTACAAGCGGCGTGCCCCGCGCGAGTGCAAATGAGCGACGGCGTGAAGACGAAATGTTACGCGCGGACACAAATTCCAAGTGTGAGCGCCGTCTTAGCCGAACGCCTTTTTAAATCCTTTGTATTAAGTTCACTTGCTTGCTTGCGCGCTTACGACCGTGCAAATCTTACGGTCGTTTTTTAACCCACTTCCCGTGATCCAATCGAGCTGACATTTTGCACACAAACTCGTTGTGCGTGACAATGTATTTTCGTGAAAATGTTTTAAAAAATTTTTTACACTTTTAGGAATTTTTTTATATTTAATTACCAATTGCTTAATGGTGGCAGGCAATCATCTGACCCATAGGTGGCAGCCATCTCAAGCCAGAGGACGAGAGGACTCTAGCCGCCACGCATATAAAGGCATTTATAGTGAAAAACGTTGTTTTTACGGGTTAATTTTTTAGCTGTCACGGATGGATCATCGTCAACAGTAGCGGCTGAGCAATCGGGGGCTCGCATTCACGAACCACCCGCTCCGCAGAGACGGCCCGAACAAGCAGAGCGCCAACATCTGCACACAAAAAAAAGCTTAAACGGATTCGTACATGCACTTTGAACGGAACCGTTTGAAGCCCAGCTGTGCGCTAAATAAGGGGATGACGGATGGAAATCCACCCCGAAGACGGAATGCAAAACCCATCCTACGGTTACTGCTGCCCATTGATGTGGCACACGCGGGTAATAATCCTTGACATTTAAATGAAAAACGTAACCTTCAGCAAAATGTTTGGGTAGATAATAAAGGGAAAATAAATGCTGAAATAACATTGTAAATGTGCACCAGCGTATGCTCTTGCATGCATATATGTCCATATACGCACACACATAAATGTGCATGTACTTATCGTTTATGGGTTGATACACTATAAAAAGGAAGCTTAGGGCAGGTCAAGTTTTTTTTTTATTTCCAGCAAATAGATCCCTCTAAAACTCCACCTCTGAAGACACAGGCCCGGTGTTCCTAGCGACGTTGAACAACACCCGTGTGTAGATTTTCGCGGACGTGCTGTGTGGTTCGGGTTGAAGAGTTGTTGTTGTTCGCTGAGCTTGTGAGCTTCTTGGGGAAGAGGAAGCTACGCGGGCATCGTGCCGAACAACCCGCACGAGGACCCGAAACACATCGGAAGAACTGTTGAGCAAGTTCGGAGAGCCACAACTAACGACGTACACCACGTTGCTCAATTAATAATAATATAAATTGACATTTATAAGGCGTAATTCGTCTAAGGATCTCACTTGCGCCATGCACGAAGTTAGAAAATATAAATAGTGCAGAGTCCAGAGTCCACTGGTCACACTTGGAAGTGTAGGCCAGGCGTAGCTGGTGAGTCTCTAGAGAAGACGTAGAACAGGTGAGTGACCTCGATTATATGACCACAGGTGGCAGTGCGTTCCATAGTCAGTGGCGCAGCGCATGCAGAGGCTCGGTGACCCCAGGCGCAGAGTCGAGTTCTCGGCACATGGAGCAGATGCAAATTGGCGGATCGGACAGCTCGTGACGGTACGTGCGAGTGAATGAGCTGTTGAATATAAAATGTTGCAAGGCCAGATTTGAAGCTTTCGTGACTGCAAGGATTCATATTCTTGGTTTTTTTTCGGTACAGTCACGTAGGTAAAAATTTAAAATTAATAAAAGTAAAATAAAAAATTAAATAAAAATCACGACGTTTCGGAGGCAACACAAGCCTCCGTCTTCAGGTGGAACCGTCACAGCACGATAGCTGTATCAAGTAAATGACAAGTAAATGACTTGATACAGCGAGCGTGCTGTGACGGTTCCACCTGAAGACGGAGGCTTGTGTTGCCTCCGAAACGTCGTGATTTTTATTTTATTTTTATTTTTATTTTATTTCTATTAATTTTAATTTTTTACCTACCTGACTTTACCGAAAAAAAACAAGAATATGTTGCAAGGCCGTTTAAGGCCCTCGGATGTTAGCAGCAACACTTTAAATCGGACCGTAAATTGAGTTGGAAGCCGATGCAGAGGTGTTATTATCGTGGTAATGCGCTCACGGAACGAGGTTCGTGTAAGCATCCTGGCGGCCGGCCGGCTGCGTTCTGGACCAGCTGCAGTCGGCCCAAGACCTTGGTTCGGAACCCCGAGTAACAAAGCAGTCGCAATAATCAATGCGAGATAAGACAACGACGTGCACTGGGCCTTCTAAGTCAGTAGGTGACAATGCGACGTAGGCGGGGCAATGTTTCTAAGGTGGAAGAAGGAGAGCCGGACCACCTTAGAAACGTGTGCATTGCAGGGAAGTGAACGGTCAAATAACACCCGAAGGCTATTAACCACTTTCACAGGGACAAGTGGCTGCATTGTCAATTTCCAGTTTAAACGCCTCATAGGAGACCAACTGTTTTGGAGATCCGATAAGATGATGGGCCCCCTTCACCACGAGGTGCCTCATTCGTGGGAAGCTGTTTTTGTTGTTGTTGTTTCACCATACTTCACCATGCTGGGCAGTGTGGTGACTTGATTTGAGCTGTCCGATCCGCCTATTTCTCTCTCTCTAAAATTTACCAGACCCTGATAGGTCCATTCGCTCGTTCTCTCCTTCAGTCGCTTCGGGGTGGATATTCACACAACTACAACTCTCTATAAAATTACCAGTCTTGTTGAGTCTTTCATTGGCATGCTAATTTCTCTGCTCCAGCAGCTGCTCCAGCAGACCCACCTCTCTCTCTGCCCCCCCCCCCCTCTCTCTATTTAGGGCCTCAACACAGAGGCATTGGGTCTCTGTGTGTCTATGTTGTGTCTCTCTCTCTCTCTGTGTTTCTCTGTGTGGGTCTCTCTCTGTTTGTGGGTCTCTGTGTGTCTATGTTGTGTGTCTATCTCTGTGTCTGTGTTGTCTCTCTCTGCTTGTGTGTCTCCGTGTCTGTTCTTTGTCTCTCTCTCAAATTTAGTTCTACCTGATGACGGTTGCTTGTGTTGCAATCGAAACGTCGTATTCTATTATTTAATTTATCTTCTTTCTCCGTGACTTTACCGAAAGCACCAAAGAGCCAACGTGGCAGTTCAGATATATATCACTTGCCACTGATGTTAGCCGTGCCTGGGAATCAAACTCGGCTCGCCCTGTTCATCGTGCGCTGGCGCAGTAGCCACGGCACCACCGCTCCAGCCCTGTATGTCATCGCTGTTTAGCGTGAAACAAGTTGGGCCCCCTGCCACCACCATACGTTCCAAAAATAATATTTTCCTAATCGTGTGCAATAGAAGAATACGAGGTTTTTTTTGCATATTTGTGGGGCAACAATGAAATGATTGTTTATTCGATGTAGTCAACAGACGATGAATTGTAGTTGCAGATTCAAAAAATTGCACGTAGTGAGATATCTGCGGCCACGAGGTTAAGTCCGAGTAAGGTATTTAGTAAACTTTTAGATAATATTTTAAGTATGTAACCTCCAGCAATTTAATTAATTTCACAATTTGGAGTCATTGCTTGATTCAATAATTTATTGTTGTGACTGCCATTTGTATCTGCCTCATGCGCACAGGCTAAACTAAATGTGGCCTTCATCCCGCAGTAAATAGATCGTGGATGATAATGATGGTTTGATACATGCATTATCTATGACTTAATATATTGTTACATATTGATCTTTTTCATCTAATCGTTGCCTTTGCGCATCTATAGCTCTTTTCCACAGCTCAGGAGGTGCGAGATCGTTTTTTTTCTTCCACTGAACAACCCGAGCCCATGATTCAGACGTCACCAGTGCCGGATGATCCCCTTAGCAAAAGTAGCTACGTATGTAGCTACACAAGTAGCTACATACGTAGCTACGTATGTAGCTACACAAGTAGCTACATACGTAGCTACGGGCCCCGCACTTTCAAGGGCCCCGCGCTAAATGCTTTCAAGCTATCAGTGACTCTGCACTTGCTCTATTACTATAGTGCTATCATGCCTTAAACTTTCAAGAACGACAGGGTGTTTAAGGTTAGCGCTTTGTCGTATTATCAGGCCGTATAGCAAATGAAAAAATACAATTACTTTACTATGCAAGTTAAACATTTGTGTTTTAATATTTACGTGGGTTTTATTCAGGGCCCCTTTATAACATCATATGCTACAGGCCCCGCACTAGCTTAATCCGGCACTGGACGTCACACGCTATGAATGTGTGACTGATGAAACACGATGACAATTGTTCACCCCACCACTCGCACTACTCGGCAATGAACCAGAATCAGACGTCTTTGCGAGGCCATCGTAATACGGTTTGGTTCTGGCTCGACTCGTCAAATCACCAATGCCAATGGAGAAGGGGTACGAGTGAAACCCCATTTCTTTACAACTGCCTTTTTGTGTTTAGTTTCTTCTTATCGCGCACCCCGATGAGCGTGGTTGGCCTACGTACGGTGCGAAAGAAGTTCAGCATAAATCCACTGCAAAAAACTAATTCGTGACAGTTTCTGATTTTATTTCCTATGTCGGGCGTCACTTTGGGGGGCATTATCACCTCCACCACCACCACCACCAGGTTGCCAGTCTACTCAGCTGACATGGACTGACAAAGCTAAGTGACGCTGAAAAGACGACGACGACGACAAAGATCCCCCACGTGTAGCCTCAGCAGACTTTGTGTGCAAGTGGCTGTTAGCGAGCACCTGTGAAGGCCGGCACACGAGGGCTGGGTGGGTGGCCACCCTGAAAAGAGAGAGGCTTCTCCACCAGAAGCAGCAAAAGCAATGCACATCGGGCGTACAAGGGAGTCATATTTTTTGGGTCCCTCCCTCCCTACCTCCCTCTCTCCCTCTCCCATTCTCTGGACAGGAAACTGGAGCACGACCGAATCTACTTGCATCCTGGAGAGAACATTCAATAACACAGAGCGTGTCGCTGGCAGGCAGCCAGCCAGCCAGTACGGGAAACCAGCTCACGAGAGGCTGCAGAGAGATGAAAATAGCCGGAAATTGACACCACAAGCATAACATGGCCAGCATAAGCCCTGCAATCTATATGAAAAAATGAATTTTTATAAACTACGCAAAGTTCATTACGACACTAGCTAGCTCTTTGGAAATGGCATTATTGATGACGTCACCCTGCTGCTGCTCTATATAAGAACGGGAGACAGCAGAGCCTCACCATTCTGGCGAATTGCCCGATGATGCTGGTTGCAATTATCATTAACTCATTAATGATGACGTCACCCTGCTGCTGCTCTATATAAGAACGGGAGACACAGGAGAGCCTCACCATTCTGGCGAATTGCCCGATGATGCTGGTTGCAATTACCAGCGAAACGTCGTACTCAAATTGTAAATGTTGTGGCTTCAACACACCGGTGGGCTAAAGCAGTGAACTATTTGTCTTTGTCAACGTGACACATTTTTACTGATTGGCCGTGTCGGGTGGTGGAGGGTTACGACACATTTATAAATAACGCGATCTAAACCCAAAAACGTTGATTATGAATAATATTGGTCGCGAAAGCCTCACACGTGTTAAACTGATTATTAAGACCATTGATTTGTGTTTCTGTTGTTGCCCAAATGTATGCGCTTGGTATGGTTAGTGAAATAGTAGGAGGAGCCTCAGCGATTCGCCTGATTAAATAGACAGAAGTGTTGACTTAAAGCTTTAGTGACTGCAGAAATTCATATTATTGGGTCTTTCGGTAAAGTCACGTAGATAGGTTAAAAGAAAATAAGAAAAAATAACAGAAAACTACGACGTTTCGATCGCAACGTAAATTGTCGACTTCGGGAAAAGGGGCTTCAGGAAAAGGGGCTTTCCTGAAGATCGAAACGTCGTAGTTTTCTATTATTTTTTATTATTATTTTCTTTTAACCTATCTACGCGACTTTACCGAAAGACACAAGCATATAGACATAAGTGTTTCCCGAACATATGAACTTGGCGTGGGTGTATAATTCTTGGAAGGTGGAATGATTTTTTTCTGTTTCAGTGCAGGAAATTCGACCACAATGCTTTGCAGAATTGGGTTGCAGACATCGTCTCCACTACGTTGGAACGCCACTATGTTACAAACGCAACACATTGCCACGTACTTTCCTGAGGATATTTAAAAATAAACACTCTCACAATAAAAAAAAAATACAATTAACTAGAAACTAAAACTTCCATTACAACATAGTTTCTGAATTTAAAGAAAACAATAACCATGAAATATGTCACTATTCCAGCTGTGTTAACATGTCACATTTCCAATGTTTTTTTTCATATAAATAGATTTTCTTACAATTTTTGCTGCAGGTCGGTAGACGTGTCAATCACAATTTTAATGGTTGACATGCACAATGGTTTCCAACCACAATTATAAATATAATTTCAGCAAACAATGCTGCCGTATTTCTAATGAGCATTGGCCTCCAGGTCTGATTATATCAGTGTCACTCATGAGCAGTGCATCACCACGTGTTAGAACAGCCCTTGTAGGTGACGTGTGTATGTTGAACGGAGCCAGCCGTGCTAATCGGAGGTTCCCCAGAAGGGTAACCAACTACACACATAAAAAAAACTGTTCTAAAGAGATTTCCGAAACTCTCTTCAAATAAATTTCGATTTAAAGCTTTCGTGACTGCAGGGATTCATCTTCTTGGTTCTTTGCCGACAGACCTGTTCTTCACATGAGGACGGCTGCTTGCGTCGTGGCCGAAACGTCGTGAGAATTGTATTTTATTATGTTTTATTTTTATCATTGTATTATTCCCTTCTACGTGACTTTACCGAAATAACCAAGAAGAAGAAGAGGTCTCTTCAAAGAGACATCCTATGCACACCATTTGCCACTTTAACTTTTTAATACACCCTATCCTTGCAGGACACACGGCAGCCGAGACGAACAAGACGCATCAGCGTCGGCGGAAGGTGGCGCTGGATGGCGAGTGAGGTCGTCAAGTTGTGTGCTGGCAGAAACAAATGTAAATTTCTGGCGCCCCTCGTGACCAGCATCGAGAACTCCTCATCGCATTGCACTCTGGGCAGCAGCGCTCAATCGCAGACTCCACAGGCCGGGTGGCTGCGTCCTACAGAGCAGCAGTCCCAGAACCGGCCCTCGACCTTTGGGGGCCCTAAGCAAAATTTGGTTGGAGGCCCCTTTGATGTATGATTTTTTTCACCCACTAGCTAGCAGTGACTCTAGAGGGCCCTCTGCTGGCCACGGGGCCCTTTGCAATTGCAAGGGTCGCTTAGTGGCTGGGCCGGCTCTGAGCAGTCCCCAACCTTTTTGGCACCAGGGACCGTGGAAGACAATTTTTTCACGGACCGGGGGGTGGGGGGGTTCATCATTGGGTCTTTCCCCCTTTTCAAAGAAGCTCTCCAGCGACGTTTGCTTTTTTTACTCATAGTGGCTACTAGGGGTTAGCAGCTTGTGTGCGGTGCGGGAAAGAGGCACGGATGGAAGTGGTGAATAATAAAATAATTGGGGCTGGCCACGCGCGTGGACTCACCGCTCTCACCTCCTCCTGCTGCTGTGCGGCCCGGTTCCTAACTGGCCACGGGCCGGTACCGGTCTGCGGCCCGGGGGTTGGGGACCCCTGCTACGGAGAGTGCACAGGTTCGCCTCGCTTTACGCGGTTGTAGATGCGATCAAATAAAGAAAAGGAGGACGCAACAAAGCGAAACCGCACGAGAAGGAAGCTGCCTGCCGAGTTGCGTGCACAGTAGACACACGCAATGTCGTCCCACGCCCGACCGCGTAGCCGCGTACGAGTGAATTCGAACTGCACACAGCGAATGTTTGGGGTAGACATACGTTCGCTGCATATTATTGCGAAATAGCATGAACCGAACCCGCGTAAAGTGAACGAATGCTGTCCATTGCGTAGTAATATGTCCAGCATTTTAGTTCATCGGAACTGTAATATGCCTAATCAAGGCCGTAATTATAATATACATTGGGGGGGGGGGGACATTCAAATATGCTCAAAATGCCCCCCCCCCCCAATATATGAAACAAGAAATGGTAAAAAAAAGTAAAAACAGAGCAATGTAATACAATACACTATTAGACATTATTTTAAAAACTAAATAAAAAGTCCATCCCATGTGTTAATGCATTTTTTATATTTTACGCAGGCAATGAGTTTTCAAATTTAGATATTTTTCTGGGTTGGGACCCCCAGACACCCTGGAAGATTTGGTCCCCCCAATGTTGACTCCGTGACTACGGCCTTGTGCCTAATTACATTGGCAAAGCAAATTTGACGTGATCTGTTGGTGCGGTCATTATTTATTGCATTGAGGCGGTGAAACTCTCTCTCTACGCTTGGCAAACCGCTCGAGGATGAGTGTCAGATTGTGATCTCAACAGCTGAGTCGGTGCGGCTATGTGCCCTGTCTAGGTGTTTTCTCGGTGAGTCACTTGGCAATGACAGCACATCATGATTGTGAACTCAATCTTTGCTCATGTGCCTTGCCTCGATAAGTTATATAGCACCATAAATTCCAAGCACGAATTGTCAAATGCACACGCACAAAGGTTGACACGATTCGCGGACACATTTGAAAATAAAATGTTCACATCAAGACGACTGTCACTTTGTAAATGTGCGTTACACTTGGATTGCAATGTGTTTGTGCCGTGTTTAGGTTACATAAATAACTTTGGACAGGAAATAACCCAAAACATTGGATATTTTTTTTAGGAAATTAAACGATTACCAGTACTCAAGACAAGATTTGTTTTTTCTAAGCTGATACCACCCTCGACTTAAAGCTTTCGTGACTGCAGGAATTCATTCTCTTTGGGTCTTTCGGTAAAGTCACGTAGATAGAAACATTATTTAAAAATATCACGACGTTTCGATCGTACCGAAAAACCCAAAGAGTGTGATACCACCATATTAAACATGCAGCGTTTGACCAATTCTGCATGCTTACCAGGACCTTATCTCGTACGATAGATGTGTCCTATGATCACATCTCGGCAACTATAGCACACGTTTATGCAGGAGCAGGTTGTTTGCTGCCAACCTTAACAGACACAAGCGGTGCAGTGCTTTGCGCAGTTTACCATCACTTCAATGGACTAAAACATTTAAATGATGCCCTGTTTAATGGGTCGGCGCAACCACGCGAACCACCACAGCTCACAAAATGCAAGCGAGATAAATTAATGAATTAAGGGCCCACAAAGGAAGTACTTCCTGTGCGCAGGAAGTGAGCTTTGCCGAGTACAGGATGCTTGAGGGGGGATGGCAGGAAGAGAATGCAAGGAAACGGGCTTTACAATAAAATAACAACAACAAAAAGAAACATAAAGCGATATGAATGTAAAGCTTATACAGCTGTTCCGGGAAAGGAGTACAAAAACAAGTCCCCTGCGCGGCGGGGTCAACGTCTCTTCCAGGGGTCACGGCTTGTAAGCCAAGTGGCCTGCAAGGGACTGCACGCGATCACCTTTGGTTTGGGCACAGGACTGTGAGTGGAGACACAGGTTACTTGAGTCCAGGATTATTAACTCGAGGGATATCTGATTGAGCCAGGGCCAAGTTAAGTATGACGAGGGTTCGGGGTTGTTAGAGTTGTTGTATTTCAATTCTTTGTAAAGATTTAATTCCCTTCCTGGACAGGTTTTACCACAAACCATGCCCTGATGCCAAACGCTCGATTGTTATTTACTTTGGAAATGTGATGTATGAATTGTAAAGATAGAGTAATGTTCAAATGAACGCAACTCTTTTAATTTAGACACAGTGGTGCAATTGATTTAATTACCAAATCACCTCCAGTGTGGCGTTTCAATCATTGTAAGGCAGTAGTGTATATATTTACGTGAGCCACGAAATGTAAATCCCTGGGCTGTAGCCCCTAATAAAGAACTATTGTTATTTTTATTTTTTATTTCCCTTGTTTACTCACCAAGTCTTATGACTTTTCAGGAGGGTCTGCCAAGTGTTTTGTAGTAGGGAGTGATGATTGTTATGTAATAAAAAACAAACCTTGCAAATTAGGACCAGGGCACCGACACACAATGGCCTAGGCTAGCTAAATGACATCACGTGATCTTTAACGTCCGCTGTGAAGCAGACGACGCACACTTTTTGGGTCGATGCACTCTCAGTAACCCTCACCTCCATAATATGTATATGTATGTTGAACTTCTTTCGCACCGTACGTAGCCAACCGTGCTAATCGGAGGTGCGGGGTAAGGACAACAAACTAAAAGTGCTGGATTACAGGCCACTCCATCGCCACCACCGCCCGGCTAATGTATCATTCCATAAGAGCGTAATTTCGTCTTCAAACAACAACGATGTGAAAGATCGGGTGCCTACGATACTCCCACCGGGCGTGTCACCGATGTATGTGTTGCTTTGCGTTGGGCTGCCTAGCGGCCACGTGCGGCCCCACGCGGCGACATCACACACTCACAATGTTGATTGTAAATGTGAGGTTGTTGTCAGCTGACGAAACAACACATCAGCATTGCCTGGGCACACATTCACTCGTTGAGGCTCGCACTCAGCTCGATATGGGCCGTTGCGTTGTGTGAACAATTCCTCCACCTGGTGGTTCACGTGGGCGCAGCGATTCCAATATATGACGGACACATCATCCGCTGCTGGATAAGAGCCTCCCCCCCCCCCACACGCATGTACTGCACGTTGAATTTATTTCGCACCGTACGTAGCCACCCGTGCTAATCGGAGGTGCGCGAGTAATGCGGGTCGTGGTGGCTATCTTTGGCCATACTTCACCACGGCGGTCAGTGCCGGCAGGCATTGACGTGGGAAGCAAGTGAGTGCCACGTGACAACGGGGTTTGCTGCTACTGCCCTCTGCTGGTCCACCAATGGCTCCTGCACGCTACCACCTACCGAATGGCAATGTACATTAACCGTATATTAATTACACATTCTGAAAAAGAACAATGTCTATAACATAACGATTTGCATTCAGATTTTATATGGCACCTTATAACTTATAACGACAATTAGCATTTTAAAGCGCTTTGGCCAATTTGTGACCGTTTCAGAATCTACCACTGCAAGGAGACGAGTTGGTGGTTTTCACAATATGGGGAGCGGTAGTGTAGCAGGTAGCGCTCTGCGCTACGAACCCGGCCACCCGAGTTCGATTCCCGCTCACGGCCACCAGCACCAGTGACGCCTATCTGCGTTGGCTGCTGCACATTTTTACACGATAAGCCACTTCACTGGGGTGTCATTTGTGGCCCAGGTCGCATCTGAAAAAAAAAAGTTGGCTTTACCTGGTAAAATAAAAAATTGTAATTTTTTGTTGAGAAATCGGCCCTGAGCCTTCCCCTAGATCGACTCAGCCTCCAATGAGGAGTGTACCTGGTGCGGTGTGCGGTGAGACAAAGGCGGCCGGGCGTGGTGCTGGCCACCCCAACCCCCTTGTGTGCCGTGCTATACTATAATTGGCGACGTTTCGGGCAATGGCTCTTCTTCATAGCGTGTAAACGGAGCGGCCAGATAGAATTTAAAATGTTTACAGTCTGCAGTCACCACTCGATATTGTGTTAAGTGCAAATCTAGAACGCTTATTATGAAATCGAGACAAAACGTAGATATTGTCTCTCTTGATGAGCAACCCCGAAGAGTGGAAATGCATCAAATATCAGGCGAGGTAAGCGAGTAACGCCATGCCTCACGTCTCTAGTGCACAGTGTTTACCAACGCCAGTTGCTCGCGGCCCTCTCGTGATGTGCCTCGCCACGATTACCCATCATCGGGTGCGTGCAGCGCGCTGTGGTTCAACTTGCATATGAACATGAACGATCGGTAACACGTGAAGGCAGCGTGGCGGATAATGCTCTGCGCTTGTGCCAAATCGCTCTCCGATACGCCGTTGGGTCACGTGGCGTGACGCTCGAAATGCTGAACAAGCTCACAGAACGCGGAGCGAAACGTCGGACGTCGTACCGAACAACACGCGGAGCAATCTAAGGAGCCGTCCATAAATGACGTCACGCACCTGGGGGGGGGGGGGGTGGGGTCAGACATTTGTGACGATGTGTGACGAGGGGGGGGGGGTTTGAGAAATGTGACGTCACATCAAAATGCGCAACTTTAAATAAATATAGACAACACGTTCTACTTAATAAATAGACTTTGTAATAAATGTTTTCTCCTACAACAACAGAGTGCAGCGCCACATTAAATACGCACTACAATGACAATAGTTTAAAGCGATTTGAAGCATGTTTTGAAGCATGTTATATTTTCAAAATGGAAATTTGTTTTTTTTTGGGTGGGGGGAGGCAGAGCTTTGTGACGTCATATTTGAGGGGGGGTCTGACTTTTTGTGACGCCGTGTGACGAGGGGGGGGGGGGGTCAAAAATCGTCCAAAATCGCGTGACGTCATTTATGGACGCCCCCCATTAACGGCCTTCGCCCGATGTGTCCATGTTGGTTTCACTTTGGAAGTGACCAGCAGGTGGCAGCATGTTTACATCAAAAACACTACACTGCCTAAAGTTATTCTCGAAAAATAATTCTATACAAAATGATTCAATAAAAAAGATCAACAATAAAGGTGTGATTAACATCGCATCTTGATATGTGGTAATATTACATCAAAAACGCGAAACTGCGTAAAGTTATTCTCGAAAAAGAATTCTATACAAAATGATTCAATAAAAAAGATCAATAATGTGTGATTAACATCGCATCTTGATCGGTGGTAATATTACATACAAAACACTAAACTGCGTAAAGTTATTCTAGAAAAACAATTCTATACAAATTATTCAATTAAAAATATCAACAATCAAGGTGTGATGCATAGCGCATCTTGATAGGTGGTAATATCACATAAGTGTACAAAGGTGTTCCCGGACGCTTTCAAGTGTAAGTGTCGTGGAACGGACGCACACTCAGGCAGTGGCTCTCAGAGTGGGGTCCCCAGACCACCAGCGGGCCCTGATGCTCCTCCCGGTGATACGGGGGGGCGGGGGCTGTGATGCAATCGCAGTTTATCTGGACATAAATGGAAATGTTTATACACCTTTTGTTTCGGACATAATTTCAGATTTTACTCGTGATATTTTATTTTAAAAAAGTCTTTCGTGCAGTCGTTGGCCCATGTCAGTGGACTTCCCAAGTATACAATGCCACACAGGATAGCAATACCACCCAGGATAACAATGCCAAACAGGATAACAATGCCACACAGGATAACAATGCCACCCAGGATAACAATGCCACACAGGATAGCAATACCACCCAGGATAACAATGCCAAACAGGATAACAATGCCACACAGGATAACAATGCCACCCAGGATAACAATGCCACCCAGGATAACAATGCCAAACAGGATAACAATGCCACACAGGATAACAATGCCACCCAGGATAACAATGCCAAACAGGATAACAATGCCACACAGGATAACAATGCCACACAGGATAACAATGCCACACAGGATAACAATGCCACACAGGATAACAATGCCACACAGGGTAACAATGCCATCCAGGATAACAATGCCACGCAGGATAACAATGGCACACATAATAACAATGCCACGCAGGATAACAATCCCATCCAGGATAACAATGCCAAACAGGATAACAATGCCAAACAGGATAACAATGCCACACAGGATAACAATGCCACACAGGATAACAATGCCACACAGGGTAACAATGCCATCCAGGATAACAATGCCACGCAGGATAACAATGGCACACATAATAACAATGCCACGCAGGATAACAATCCCATCCAGGATAGCAATGCCAAACAGGATAACAATGCCACGCAGGATAACAATGCCACACAGGATAACAATGCCACACAGGATAACAATGCCACACAGGATAACAATGCCACACAGGATAACAATGCCATACAGCATAACAATGCCACACAAGATAACAATGCCACACAGGATAACAATGCCATACAGCATAACAATGCCACACAGGATAACAATGCCACACAGGATAACAATGCCACACAGGATAACAATGCCATACAGCATAACAATGCCACACAAGATAACAATGCTACACAGGATAACAATGCCATACAGCATAACAATGCCACACAGGATAACAATGCCACACAGGATAACAATGCCATACAGCATAACAATGCTACACAGGATAACAATGCCACCCAGGATAAAACAATGCTACTGTGATCCATGGCACCACGACTTGGTTTTATTACGAAAGTATCGGGGACTGTCTCACTTGTCATCAACATAGCTGGCGAGTGAAGTGGCTCAGGAAGGTAACACCGTCGCCAAGAACAGAACCGGCACTGCTGATATTCGTGGCGTGATCATTTCAGCAATCCTTCCATTCATCCATGTATGCACCAGGGCAATTAGTACTTCCATGCTCTGTCTATACATTTTTATTGACTTAATCTTACTGTTGTGGTCATTCTTGTATTTGTGTCGATGTTACCTACTGACCCGTCCCTACTGGGCATCTGTGAAAAAGAGCTTCATAGCTCATCAGATTCCTTCTCTAGCTTAAATAAAAATTCTGATTAAACTAAACTATTACTATTAAACTTTTTATTTCATTTTACCACAAGCTGGGTCACAAGTGGAGTGAGTTGATCGTTTCAACCCAGCCAGCGATGACCACACAAACAAAACAGCAGAATAATTTGGTTTGTCATTTAAGTTGATTTATTCTAGCACCAATAATTGCACATTTAAGTTTGATTGGCACGAGACGACCGCTCTTTGCAGGGCACACGTAAAAGTCCTCCCCCTCGTGGGGATATATATGTATACGCTTATAAAAAGGGACTTTATAAGCAAATCTGTGTTATCCATTTGTCGGATCGCGTTGATTATCTCGAAAATGTAATGTATTAAACTCATGGTATGGCACCGATACGTACATGCTTTGCAACTCAATAGCACGATGTAATTCTAGGGGGGGGGGGAATGAAACGCGAAGTAGAGTTCTGTGGCTCTGGGAAATTATACCCATCACCAACCCAGCAATATCAAATGAGTTTCATTGCATCAATAACCCTTAAACCTAGAGCATGTGACGTACAGCATTCTATACAATAAATGTGACGTTATATAAAAGATTTCTCAGTCCTTTGCTGGATGAAGGCCTCCCCATGTTGTGTGTCAGTCATGGGATGTGTCTGACCATACTTCATCACACTCGCTAGTGCGGGTTGGCGAAGTGGGGATGCCAGGACAGGTTCAGGTGTCACTCACCGCTGATGTTAGTCATTGGCCGGGAACACTAAAACTACGACTTTTTCTTTTATTTGACCAGATAAGGCACACGAAGCTAAATAGCTCTTTTTGAGAAGCGACCTGCCCACAAATGATAGTTCAACGAAGTGGCTTATCACGTGGAAGTGTATAGCAGTCAAGTACTCTGAACGCACGTTGATTCTAAATGTGGTGGGAAAATCCGGAGGACCCGGAAAAAAAATCCACACGACAACGGGGAGAGAGACGCGCAAGCTCCAAATTATAAAGACGTCGGGGTCGGAATTGAACCCACGACCTCTGGTATACCAAGCGAGGTAGTTAACATGTCACCATCATGGCGCCCCTTGGCACTCTGGATTCAACTTAAGACTCTGGATTCGTAGTTCAGCGAGCTTTCCACTGTGCCGCCGCTCTAGCCCCACATGTATATAGAGTGTTACAAATTAGCGAACCAAATTTAAAATGAAGGGTTTTTTTTACGGATAACATCACATTCGATGAGCATGATTGGTTACGTACGGTGCAAAAGAAGTCCAATAAATATGCTTTCATCACAGCATGCACTGTCCACTGTGACGTTAAAACACTTTTGTCACATTGGAGATGCCGGAAGAATTTAAACCAGTGGCAGACAAGCATCGGGCATTAGCTCCTTCCTCATATACACAGAAACAAAACAACAGTCATTCTATACTCGTTGGTTCTCTAGGTAAGGTCACGTAGTTAGAAATAAAATAAAACAAATACAAATAAATAACTACGTGACTTTAACGAAAAAACCAAAGAGTATGGATTCCTGCAGTCACGAAAGCTTCAAATCAAAACAGTCATTCTGTTAAGGGTTTAACATTTGTTTAAAGTTTTAAAAAAATATATATTTTTTTTTGTATGCCACCCCCGCTAAACTTGTAAACGAGGCCGTGCTACAGGGCTGGTCACCATACAGAACCGTACTGTTGGCCACAGGCAATCTAAGATTTAGTAGAACCCTTCTTATCCGCGGTGATGTGTGTGGGGGGGAACTTCACGGAGCCCATTATACACGCGATGTCATTCACTTATCCACTTGAAAATTCGCGAGTAATAGTAGGAAGAGAAGGGGCATGCACTATAGGAGTTTTCACGGACCTGAGAGTTAATGCGGATAATGGGAATCCCAGGTAATAGGGTTACGGACACGACTCCTACTTTATATGTCCACGCAGTAGTATATGCCGGCCATTGTGTGTTATAGGCCTACACGAGGGTGTGATAAATGTGGATCACGCGTTGAAATGCAGCAAAAAGTAAGCCGAGGAAATGCATCACATTTTACACTGCCAGTTCATTGCTGCCCAAGGGCCCCATTAGGGGCTCCCTCTGGAGGCCCCCAAAACGCACGGCAAGACCCCCGTGGATCTGCAGCCTCATCTAGCGAGAGGCACGCACTCACAACACAACCACATGGTGCTGTGAGACACCCGGTGTAGCATTTCAGCGCTCAAAAAATGATTATAAACCAATGGCCTCGCAACTGCTGGATGAAGGCCTCCCCCGCATGCTTCAACGTGTGTTGCACCACGTGTTGTTCGGCATAATGTCTGAGCTTTCGCTCCGCGTGCCGGGAGCTTCTCACCATTCAGCTCCTGCAGAAGATCCCAGCACGTGGAGTGGAATGTGGACTGAACCGTCGGGCATCGTGTCGGACAATTATAAACTGTTGAAACCCAAAACCCATCGTGGAGCTATACAGGACAACTTCTAAAACAACCTCCGATTAATCATGGTTGGCTACGTACGGTGCGAAAGAAGTTCAACATGCATAAAGCCGAAGCAATAATACCTCCCCCACATTGTCACCACTGCCGTGAGGCCACACTCGGGAAATGTTTTGATGGCATTTCATTCTCGGTGTCAATGCTGTACAACTTCGCGTTCTTGGAAAGCTCTTACTATGAGGTGTCCGGGTCGTTCAGGAGCTTAGAGTGCTGGACTGGCACCGCTAATATCCTGGGTTTGAGAATCCAGGCAGCTGCCTGCAATTAACCAGGTTTTCGAAGTTGATCTCAGACGAGTTACCAAATGGCAACACAAAATGTTCTGTCACGTTGCAATCCGTTCCGCATTTCATCGCACTAAATGTCATCTCTGATAATTGTGACGATCATGACCCTCCGTAGCAGCGAGGGTGTGAAGCTACTGCCATGTGGACCGGGTGTTATTTTGAGAGATCTCAGAAGTAGTTCTGTGATATACACTTCCAAGGTTTGCCCTCTAACGTGGAGGGTTGCAGAGCTTTACAACAAATACCGATAGTATAGCTTCAGGTGCAGCCCTGAAATTCCTTGCTCATGCCACTGCTGGTAGAATAACTCCACTTGATGCATTGCTAAAGGGCTCCTCTTGACGGTATTTGGTCTACTTGTCCATGCTAGCCAATCCCTTGAGAAAAAAATGTCAAAAATACGAAAAATGCCCTCTCCATACTCTTAGTTCTTTCGGTAATGTCACGTAGGTAAAAAATGAAATTAAGATTAATAAAAAATAAAACAATAAAATCACGACGTTTCGGAGGCAACACAAGCCTCCGTCATCAGGTGGGACCGTCACAGCCAGATTTGCTGCATCGGAGTCTCTGTCCAGCTGTGTCCCAGCCCCATCGTTAGAGTACTCTCACTCCACTCTACGGCACAACTTCGCTGCAAAGACAAAGATCCCCCGTATAAACCTGACACACTGTTGGGGCAAGTGCTGTTAGCGAGCACCTACGAAGCCCGGCACGGCACACGAGGGGGTGGCCAGCACCACTCTCGGCCGCCTTTGTCTCCCCCAATGGCAATGCTAAAATAGCTAATGTTAACATTGCAACACGTGCAACGATTGGGGGCTAGGGCTTATAGGTCTTAGCCCACCCCCCCCCCCCCCGAAAACCTATTCATCAGCTCTCGCATTCAAACGCGGCCTACGCAGTAAGACCTCGAGAAGCTGAACTACTCGGCGAGGGAGCACGGGGTCAACCACGACCAGGGCACGTGATAGACTGCCGCAGGGGATGATCCCGTGCCCCTGTAGGACTTGTCGGCCTGCCACGTGCCCTGCGAGTAGCGACCTTCCGCTCTGTTATGTTTTCGGACGTAAATTTTCTACTTAGGTGGGTGTTGAAGATAACCTCAATTTGACGTGCGATTGTGTGCACAGCGCGGTGACGTATGGCCGAGGTAACCCGCCGTGACCTCGCGACGGTGCGGGGAGGCCCTCATCCAGCAGTGGCTTTGACGAAAGGGCTGAAATTATTCCCGAAATAATTTGTGCGGCAGGAGAAAACAAGTCCGAATGCGCGCATATAACTGAGAAATCCTTTCGGCTACTGACTTCAGGTGCACCTGCAACATTGGGGACATTTAATGTCAATGCCCCGCAAGAACTCGCTGCAATTGCTGTGACTTCATGCAACGTAAACACGCGTGTCAGCTTTGATGCGTGACCTCGCCGTTATTCATTCTAGATTTGAAGTTTTCGTGACTGCATGGATTCATATTATTAGGTTTTTTCGGTAAAGTCACGTAGGTAAAAAATTTTAATTAATAAAAGTAAAATAAAAATACAGCTATCGTGCTGTGACGGTTCCACCTGAAGACGGAAGCTTGTGTTGCCTCCGAAACGTCGTGATTTTTATTTTTTTATTTTATTTTACTTTTATTAATTTAAATTTTTTTTACCTACGTGACTTTACCGAAAAAACCTAAGAATACTCACCGTTATTCTTCGGGACGTCATCGTGGTGCGTGGCCTCTCGACGTTCTGATGACATTGTGCTCGCTGACTAACAAAATATAGGAAGAGGGGGTGAAATAACACCGGGGCTGGCTACTTTAAAACTTTTTAGGCAGGAATCATGAGGATTTTTTTGGATATCCTGCCCTCAATATGGGCCACGGGAATCGTCAAGAGTTTGTTGGCTACGCGGCACACTAATGATATCTCATTCAACACTTTTGACAGATTTAATGGCATTCATAAGTTCCGAAGCAGACATGGAATATATTTGTTTAAGAATCTGCATAAAAAGCCTATTTGTTCTGCTGGCATACTGCTCAAAATGTAATCTAATAACAAGCCCAACCTATTTGCTGACCGCTCAATTTTTGAACACAATAACCCGACTCACCCCACGCTGTTTAAGCAAGCATGCTGAAATGTAAGCCAAATGTAAGTAATTGTAATGAGATGCTGGTTGAAATTAGCACGGGCACTATCTAGCCAGCCCAACATCTCGACGACGAGATCAAATCAAGATGTGTGAGAGAGAGGGAGAGAGGTCTGACTGGAACCTCTGCTTGACATCCCAAACCAAAGTCCCCACCAGCCCCCACCACCCACCCCGTAAGGTAAAACCACACTCGTACGATCACAATTCATCATCATTCCCTCATCGACTGGACAGCCCACGAACCCTTAAAGGCTGTGGCGGTTACACTTTTAGTTACAACGGCGTAAAAAAAATAAAAACTTGCTCAACATCAATCCATTTTGAGAATCTTAAAAATGCGCAAAAGTTGTGATGTCACTGAAATTAAGGATAACTTTTTATTTAAATGTTGAACGAATAGGGGAACGGTGTTTTGGAAATTTTGTAGGGAACAACTCGATGGGACATCAAACCGCAGTCTCCGAGTACAACAATCAACCACGAAAAGACAAAACACCTGGCAAGCAGTGGCCTCCTACAATGTCCTGGACCTTAAAAACGATGTTTTGAGAAAATATGAGCTTCGTGTGAGCAAAGCTATGATACATTGCCACGGTTGTAAAGTATCGTACGAAAAAAAAGAGGCTCTGAGTCGGCATCAATATTCGTTGGATTTTACCCCCTCAAAAATTGGGAAAATAAGCCACCGTATAAACGACATGATATTAATTTTATATTCTGGCACTGTTTGCTTCACGATTTTGCCCTACTATGCAGCAAAGTTTGTGAGGCGCCACGGTGGAAAGATGTCAACGGCTTGGCCTGGTATCCAGGAGGTCGCATGGTTCGATCCCGACCCTGACACCTGTATATTTGAAGTTTAGGTGTTCTCCCCATGGGGTCACGTGAACTTTTTCTCCGGGTCTTCCGGGTTTTCCCTTTCCATTTAGAATCAACGTGGGTTCAGAGTATTTGGCTGCTTATAAATGTCCACATCATGATAAGCCACTTCCGTTGAGCTATCATTAGTGGCCGGGTCGCTTCTGTTAAGGACCTGTATAGCTCAAGGTGGGCCTTACCTGGTAAAATAAAAAAAAGTATGTAATTCAAAAAACATTGTTTGGGTAAATCCAGTTGAAAAAGAAAATTAACCCGTTAAAACAAAGTTTTTCACTATAAATCCTTTATATGCGTGTTCAATGGGCCACAACCCAGCCCACATTGGTCTTTGAAACGGGTGGCTAGAGTCCTCTCGTCCTCTGGCTTGAGATGGCTGCCACCTATGGGTCAGATAATTGCCTGACACCATTAAGCAATTGGTAATTAAATATTTTAAAAAAAATTCCTAAAAAGTGTAAAATTTTGGAAAAAATTTTCACGAAAATAAATTGTCACGCACAACGAGTCTGTGTGCAAAATGTCAGCTCGATTTGATCACGAGAAGTGGGTTAAAAGACGACTGAAATATTTGCACGGTCGTAAGCGCGCAAGCAAGCAAGTAAACTTAATATAAAGGATTTAATAATAATAGATCACGACGTTTCGATCGCCACACAAGCAATCACCTGAAGACGATCGTTTGTGTGGCGATCGAAACGTCGTCATCTATTATTATATTTTCTACCCACGTGACTTTACCGATAGAACCAAAGAGTATGGATTCTTGCAGTCACGAAAGCTTCAAGTCAAGAGTAAATCCAGTTGTTTAAAATCGCCGACGAGCGATGTATGTCTGTATGTGTGTTGAACTTCTTTCGCGCCGTACGTAACCAACTGTGCCAATCAGAGGTGCAATGGAAGGGGGCAGCCGTGGGACGTGTGTTTTCGGGTTGTGCGCGTACGCTGCTCAGCTCGATGTCCTCCGCTGCGCTGCACGTGCCGCCAAGAATGTTGTTGGGAATTGCACAGATTTCAAGGGCTGCATGCGGTGCTGAATATGGCACGTGGAGACGGAACCGTCGGACGCCGTGCTGAACAACGCGCGATGGCAACCCCAAAAAATGCGCCGGAAAGCTGGGCAGGACCACCGTGATAGGACCAGACTACAGCCTCGCGCTAACGTAGGAGGCAAACCTTGCGATGCCATAAACCACTGTTTGTGGTATCTCAGGAGCTGAGAAAAGCCAAATGTCACGAGGTGATTGTTTGGACAAAGGGAGAATTGGGGACCATACCGTTCGTCTTAAAGAAGTGTGAAAATCCAGAAAACAGCAGTTGTTTTTTTTATGTGCAAAAAAAACTCCCCCTCGCCGCTCCTCTGGAGAGATGAGATCAGCTAAAGTGCAGGAGCTGCGTGACTTGCTCCTTCGAGCGGGGCACGTGGTGGCTACGCTGCACGTGACCGGCTGAAATCCAGCACTGTGGAGGCAACTGCGAGGGTTAGTGGATCACCACACGAATGTTGTGGAACTCCCTTGCCGTGGGTGTCAAGGTGGTACCGATGCCCTGGCTCGCCAGTGGAAGGGAGTACAGCAAGTGGACTAATCGCCACCTGTTTCCATCGGTGCGGGGGATCGAGTGTTGCTCGTGGGTTTGCTCCGGGTGTTCCGGGTTTCTACCGCTTGTTTAATAAACACATCTCGTCGTTAATTCGCTGAAAATGATCTTAAATTTTTAATCCAATGTAGCAGGGCTTTCCTGAAAGAGGGCTGCGACTCAGTGAAGCTTTCCTGGATAAATAATGACATCACGGGGGCCGTGAGTGATCAGAATGGCTTGGAGACCTTCATCCGGCAGCAAATAGAGCATAGCTGCTGCTGCTGCTGATGATAAACATGACTTACGTGCAATATTTAATATATTCCGCATCTCCGATTAGCATTGTTGGTGACGTACGCTGCGAAAGAAGTTCAACATACATACGTAACATACATATAAGACAATTAAAACTGTCGATTGAGCAAATTCTGGATTGTGCCTATAGTGACCTGCAGCGAAACGTGCTTAATGTGCTTATCTTCGAGTGTGAGTCTGTGACAAACAACCGCCATCCATACTACTGACAGGAAGTTGTAGATTTCAATCTTGATGACCACCAAAGTATTCTGACAAGCACTTCTTCTTCTTTGCTATGGCGATAGACATCAACGGAAGAGGGAGGCTCCATCTTCGGTGGTCTAAGAGTCACGTGACAGACGTGGCTTTGTCTTGTATAAATGTGCACGGCACTCCTGTAAATCTGTCGGTGAAATGTCAGAAACTTTGTCTTGGGCCCATCCATAAATTAACTACACCACTGGCAGAGGTTGCCGTGGTTATGCGGTGTTGCTTTTCAATGGGGTGCATGTGTCATACCACCGCGCGTTGTTTAGTTCCTGATTAAGCTCCCAAAACGTGGAGCGAAACGTCGGACATCGTGGGGAACAACGTGCGGTACAACCTGGAAACACATCGCAGAGATGTTTAACCACACAGCCTTAAATGTGATTCGATTTGCATCAACATTGAGCGCAGCATATTATTTTAATTATTATAATTTAAATGATTTAAGTTATAGAGCCCGATTGTTAATTCTAATGGAGTCACTGGTGGCTTGGAATATTATATAATTGTTAAAATATCCAATTGTAGATTGTAATTACGATTCCAATACAGAAATCTTAACCTTTTCAATGTCACGCACACAATTGGACAGCAAATGTTGTTTTTTGATGCCATTAGATTTTTAAACCTGAATCAAAGTCAGTGTCTCATATCTTCACCGTCTTTTTCTATGAACATAAGTTATAGTCGTTCATATAACCAAACTTTCTACGTACTTTTGTTACATATTTTAAGTTAATTTAACATTGATCCAACAGCTGGTATTACAGTCAGGGCTAAACAGTTTAGGATGCGGTTGAAACAACCTTTTGGTTAGGAAGCTCTCGCCAAAATAAATACACATTTTATCAGATGATTTCCACCTTACAACAATGGCACATCCAAACCTCTATTATCTGACTTTCAAAAAAACAAACCTACCAGCGTGCTTTACTTGAGGAAGAAAAAAAAGTCCCGAGTATGAAGCAATATATTTTATAATCCCAGAGGACAACTTTCCTTAAAACATGGAAATTCCCTGAGGATTCCCAGCGTGCCATTCAAGGGGCAAGAACAGATTAGGCAAAGTGCTCCCAAGGTACGGATTCTTCTGGCAACGGAACATTCTGTACGTCACCAGGGCAGCCTCCTCTCGGCTCCGTTTGAGTAATGTTGTTATAAATTAAAGTAACATTGCATTACATCACGATAATTTCTACTTTTGCGAATTAACACACGTAATCTTATTTTGCGCCTAGCTTTTATTTGTGACGCAGCGATGAATCAAAATTCGCGTTCTTGCGTCGCCGATAATGTCTTACATATTTATTTATTTTGCCGAATTGTCAAATGTGTTACTGAGCATGAGGTGGGGTGGTGGGGGGCATTTAACAGCTGGCATTCATAATCAATTAACGTGTTCCGCTAACGCCACAGCATTCACCGCATCGCAATGTGATAACGGAGGCTTGAAAATACCAACAATGAAGTGCTTACACTATGAGACCTCCTTTACCAGTGGCAAAATGTAGTAGTAGGTTTTTACCCTTTAAACTAGTACAAAAAACTGACACCTTTATACAAGGCATCATGTTTGCAATAACCACAACACAAGCAGTCAAAATGCAAACAAAAATAAAAACAAAAAGAAACAACTCTGATTTGTACGCCTTTTGGCGTCATCTGGTCCAACACCAATGGGGACTAGGCTCTAAGAAAAGCTGTCTCGGGTGTGGACCAATCAACTTCAAGGACAGTGCATATCATTACCATTATCAAAATTGTTTCTTTTTGTTTGCATTTTGACTGCTTGTGTTGTGGTTATTGCAAACATGATGCCTTGTATAAAGGTGTCAGTTTTGTAGCAGTTTAAAGGGTAAAAACCTACTACTATAATGAAGTGCTTCCCAATGACAGAGTGTTCGCAGAATCGCAAAAGGAGAGCATCCAGTCTCATCTTCAGCGCCAGCCCAAACGCTTGAACGGTGGGCCACGTTCGAGTTTGCCATCCACTCGGCGCCTTTCGGCGACGTCGAACGAAATCAAGGCGGTTCCTGCTGCAGAAGGAGGGAGATTTGGTTTCACTTACGCTCTCCATGTATTCGGATTGTGTTCTAAAGTCGCACATTGGACTGTGGCTGTGCACTTCGTTCTTGAATTTTTGGTCATTAAAACTTTCGCGACTGCAGGAATTCATATTCTTGGGGTCTTTCGGTGAAGTCACGTATGTAGAAGATACAATGTTTAATAATAAAATAAAATTTTAATTAAAGCAAAAAACCTACGGCGTTTCGATCGCAACACAAGCGGTCTTTTATTTATTTAAAAATGTATTTAATTATTTTTTATTTTATTTACTATCTACGTGACTTTACCGAAAGAACCAAGAATATACTTCGTTCTTGATCTATGCAACGGGTGATTGCGGTGTCGATACGAGGTTTCGATGCGGTTCGCCGTGATCCAGGGCATGGCGTCAAGTTCCATCAACAATGCTGATGATACACAATTGTACCGCAGTGAAGTCAAAGGTCGATACGGAGAGCCTCGGTAACCTTGACGATTGCACACGAGCGGTGCACGTGTGGTTGCACGAAACAAATTGCTGCCTAATCTAGAAAAAATCGGAGGTTCTGCTAGGTTGGCACTCAGGTGAAAACATTTGTGGGAGGTTCAGGCGTGGTGGTCGCGGACTCCAGGACTCTGTCTAATCATCTCAAGAACCTCGGCACCATACTCGACCAGAATATGTCGTTTGACCACCACGTGCAAAATATAGTCAGGTCCTGGAATTTCCATATCAGGGCTCTACGACACATTTGAACACTATTCAGTTGTGACAAAGCCAACACGGTGGCAGGTCGCATAGCATCGACAAGGCTCAATGATCACAACCCACTACTTTACGGGACGTCTGGCAAAAAAAAAACATTACCAAGCTGCACCGCGTACCAAAATTACCTGGCACGTGTCGTGACGGGGCACTGCAAGATCCGACCGTGCCCGTCCAGTGCTCGCCCAGCTGCGTTGGCTTCTAGTTGCTGAACGAGTTCGCTTTAAGGTCGCACTCGTTACACACAAAGTGCTGATCACAAGTGAACCACAAACACCTTGCCGGTTTCGTCAAGGAGCGTAAACCGCCACGCGAACTCCGGTCATCCTCGCAGCGGCTGATGTTGGCTGGCCATCGAACAAAGACGGTCACTGCATCGCGCACTTTCAGATGCGCTTCTGTGGCTGTGTGGAACGCTCTTTTTGTTTTTACAATATAGGGACGCCACTGGAGCGATGCACTTTTAAATCTCGAATGAAAACTAATTTCTCGAGAACTGTTTTTTGTGCTGATTTTGTTTTCCTTCGCTCGCACCTCCGATTAAGTATGTTTGGCTACGTACGGCGCGAAACAAGTTCAAAATACATACACACACATGCAGTGAAGCCACTTGGTTTGCCTGCAGGGTCTGCGATAACATCTGTGTTCTTGACTCTTGCATGTTTGCCTTGGTCTCCACCACCTGTCGTTTAGTGGCACTCGCGAAGTTGCGAGGGCGTTGGCCGCGAGCCATGAGGGATTCCTCTTCTTAAGTTGACGTCGGCATCACGAGGCCCAGTGGAGATTTTCACCGTTCGCTGAATTTGGGATTTGTGATCGCGCGGTCGCATTCTCTAATTATTGCTTCTTCTTGAGAGGGGTGTTGGCAGCCACGTGGCGTGAGAGTGTGTGGGGGGGGGGGGTGGAGGCTGAGCCCCCCATTCTAAATCGTTACGGTGGTCAAAAATGTTGTTAGGATATAGTGGTTGAAATCTACCGCGGAATTTATGATCGACAAAAAACAGATAATACCACTCCTCGGAGATGGGGCGAGGCATTCATCGAGCAGTGGATTGACCATGGATGATAATGATATACATTACCATTGTCTATAGTATTAAATTATCTGGTTTTTATGGAGGCTCTGATAACATTCAGAATGAACTGAAAGCAAGTAGCACGAATTTGTATGTGTTAAAACTAAATAATGAATAAATGAACACACTACTGCATTCTATTATGCCTCTATCGTAACCGTGGTTGGAACGGATGACAAATTGAAGAACTAAAAAATATATATGTAATATGGAAATAAATAAATAACATTCCGCTGGCTTGTATCAAGCATAGGTAATGCTGAGGGCCCCCAGTGGGTTACAGTAGTTGGCTTGATGCTGCGTTATTTAACGCCAAAAATAACTTACAAGGCGTGAAAATCTGAACATTAAGCAAGACCAAAACTAATGCAGCTCCTCACAGTAATTGTAACTCTGAGGTCAGAGGCTAATGTCTACATTACAAGGGTGAACCAACATTGATTTTACCCAAAAAAATATTTCCATTTGTTATTTTGACCGCACGGCGTTTATTCTTCTTTATTTAAATTCTGCTTAACATTCGCAACGCTTTAGTAATTAATGTCTCGCTGCAGTAACGCATTAAGTAACATAATCAAATAGGCCACTAGGCTGGCCAACGTACTTTTTCTGTTTATTTTTGCCTGTACAACAGCCGTGCTGTTTTCGCCTTTTTCCCTCCCCCGTAAACCTCACGTGTTTGCCCAAGACGCCGGGGTACTGCAACACAAGCGCACGTTTCACTGCGCGCTGGTAAGCAACGGACCCTCACTGCCACGTATCGTGTCGTTGTTGTCTGCTGAGTAACTCGATAGCTCTGACCTATGCTCAATGGTTATTTTGCACACACACACACGCGCGCGCGCGCACAGAAAATTGAGAGATTCTTTTATATAAGCAAGCATACTGCTGCCAGACGAGCATCCCATTTACGTAGAAGTTTCCAAGTTAAAACAAAAGTTTTCACCCGGAAATGCTAAATAATATGAACATGGTCAAATAATAGTCATCATTATAATTATTAGAATGCTCAAGGAGATAAAAAAAAATACAATTGTTATTTATTTCTCTTCTTGGTTCTTTCGGTAAAGTCACGTAGAAGAGAAATAAAAAAATAAAAAAATAAAACATAATAAAAAATGTTATTTTTTTGTTTCAGGTGTGTGCGAAAATAATCCACTTATGGTCGTCGAGCTGCCATCGATGATCGTGATCCACTGTAAAAGCCAAAATAAGCTCGTGTTTTACGAGGAGTGTTGGTGGCGCACGCCCGCTATCCAGCGCTGTGGAGGCGAGCGTTCGCTGGGTCGCACTACGCATGTTGTGAAACTCCCCTCCAGTCAGAATCAGAGCCTTTACTTGTCTTGGCGGAATCCGTTGAGCCATGAAGCTCTTTTTGTCACGGATGCCCCAGTGGGTGTCGTGGAGGTGCCCGACTCTGGCTCGCCAGGAGAATGTGGCTCAGCAAGTGTGACTGATCGCCATCCGTTTCCACTTGTATGAAATCGAGCGTTGCTCCCTTGCACGCGTGTGTTTTCTCTGGACGATCCGGTTTTCTCATTAATTGCCTGATAACACCTTAAATTGTAGGCACGCATTGAACCTGGATCGTGTTCGGATGGGCGACCAACTTACACAACGGGGTTGTTAAAGCTCGCGGGGGCTACGTGGTGGGCAGCAAAGGGCAGTGCAGCAGAATAGAATTGTTGTACTGTACTAATATGCCCCCCACGTCTAAGCTCTACACCTTCATCAACCCCGCCGCCCTGACCGGCGTGATGAAGTATGATCAAACAACCCTCATGGCCTGCATGACCTGGGGAAGCCCTCATCCAGCAGTGGAGTGACAAAAAATGACAAAAAAGGGCTCTGCAGTACATGTAAAGGAGATCTTTGTAATTATTGCAAAGGCAAATAGTGAGATCCGTGTGTTCGGTTTTCACCCCATAACGGCGAAGTCCAGACATCATGCGCGACGACAAGACAATGCTTGCATGTCAACGTCAAGCACAGATCGCCTTATTTTTATTTTCATAGAATGTCGCATTTTCTTTTTTTCAAATTAAACTTTGATGGCGTGCTGCAAACAAAAACGAGCCGCAACTTTGTTATCTGGGCGACTCGTTCGGCTACAATGACACATTCATCCGTCGATTTGACGTTGATTATTTTTTTATCATATATATTTTTTTATTTTATTTTATTAAACAAGGGCCTGGTACAGAGCGCGAGCAACGGGGAAAGAGGGCACAGATATTCCGCGGGCCGACAAACCCCGAGTGCCAGGTGCCCGCGGGGCAGGCGGAGACGGAGGGCGGTTGGGCTCGCTGCCCTTACGTCGGGGCAACGTTCGGGAACGTCGTCAATTAACGTCGAGTCTTGAAGACCGCAACACGTGCATCTCGCCACGCCGTGTAGAAAACACGTGTTTTTTTGGGATCCACGCATTTGCACGTGTGCAGGGCGTACGTGCGTATGCTGAACTTCTTTCGCACCGTGCGTAGACAACCGTAACTCATTGGGAGGATAAGGGGGGTGGGGGGCGATTGATGAGGCGGACAATGGAGTGGATCCCTCGACTCCGACGGGCAAGCAGAAGACAAGACCCAAAGGCAGATGGTGGGAGACTGCTGGCGCAGATCTTGGAGGTCGCTGCGATGTCTATGTAGTGACATAGAATGAGTCACTGGAGCACGTAGAGCTGGGACTGGTAGAGAATGGGAGTGGGGCGTAGCAGCCCGTTCTACCAGTTGGACACGTGGGCGAAGCCCGGAGCCTTCTGGGGGATCCAGAAGGGTGCGTGGCCGAGGGCGGAGCCTGGCCACGCTGGGGAAGATAAGAGGCGAGCTCCGACTCACAGTCGGGGCTGCTGCCATCTGGAGTGGGACTCGTCGTGCTGCAGTCGTCGTGGTCTTCGCCTCTTCAAGCTGTGGGTCTGGAAGCATGTTGGCTGTCCTGACCCAGTGTGTAGTCATCCCCTATGGCTGTGAAGGCCGGAATAGAAGAGAGAGAGAGAGTGCCTCCTACTCGTGTCTCTGAATTAGTACACTACATCTACGTAGCAGCAGCAGCTGCGGGATCGGTAGCGATGTGGTGGTGGTGACAGTGGTGGCATCGATGGATTTGGCCTGGGTGGCATATTGACATAACGTCCATCTAGAGCGGTGTTCTTCACTAATTTTCATTGAGGGGGGAGGGGCACTTTCGCCGATAAGACATCTTCAGCGTGTGATGTCTGCCACACATTTGAAACCGGTGGAGTTAGACAGCACGATGATGGGGGTGTTTTCACTTTTGTGTATTGTCAGGGGCCGTCTTAAAGGCCACCATGGACGGCCAGTGGCTCGCGGGCCTTGCAATGAAGAACACTGACCTAGACCTCGTATATAATAGGTTCACGTAGTCCCCCCCCCCTCAGCCACTAGAGGTCGCTGTATTCACTAAATCATAAAAGATCCTTGGGTAACAAAAACCCCTTGGCGTCGTCAAAACGCGCCTAAATTGAATTGTGAATCGAGCCGATTTAGCGGGATTGAATGCCACCCAGCGTTTGCTCGTAACAGGATGCAAGTGCGAGAAGGAATAAATAATAGTAATAAAAATAACGAAAAAATGTTTTGACTTTGTCACTTTGAATTGCCCGTCAGAGGAAAGGTTACAAGGTGTTTTGTGTGTGTTCCCTCGGTGGTTCAGCTTTTCAAAGGGACCAAAATACAATTTGTCACTTTGCAACGTTGTTCTAAAACGGGCCCACCTACTGCAGCGCCGCGTACGAACAGTGCCGCGTTATTTTCTCCACGGTTTATATAGTTGAACAATTAAATATATAAGTCAATTCAACGTGAGGAATGCAGAATTAGCCTATGGAAAATATCTCGTTGGACTTGCAGGTACGCCAACTCAAAGCTCATGCCAACGCTGTCAAGCCACACAACACATTTAAGTTTGTTTTCCTGTACAAATAAAGACATTTACAAACCCAAGCACTTGCACCACAATCTGAATACGTGAGCACTTTTAAAGAAATCTATTTTTTACGTAGATTTTTACAGTTACTGAGTGCAGGCCAAAAGGCCATAAACGACGATCATCCAGGAATTACAAACATCGCTTATTGAAGTTGAAAGAGATAACGGTGAATACTTTTAAAACATTTTCATGAACTCTTTTTGTGAACCAGGTAAGGCCCAAGGAGCTCGATATCTCTTTTTCAGAAGCGACCTGGCCACAAATGAGAGCTCAACGAAGTGGGGTGTGGGGGAATTTATAGCAGACGAAAATGCTCAACGCATTTTGATTCTAAATGTGTAGGACAAAAACGGAGGACGAGGAGAAAACTCCACACGACCACGGGGAGAACATGCAAACAGCCAAATATACAGGAGTCGGGATCGAACCTGCGACCTCCTGGATACCAGGCCAAGTCGTTAACATCTTGCCACCGTGGCGCCCCCCAAACTTTTCTGCATAGTAGGGCAAAATCGTGAAAACAAACATTCCTGCTGTATATTGGGACTATCAAATCGTTTATATGGTGGATAATTTTCCAACGAATATCGATGCCTACTCAGAGCCTCTTTTATTCGAAGCAAAAACTTTACAACCGTGGCAATGTATCATAGCTTGCTCATACGAGGCTCATATTTTCTCAAAGCATCGTTTTTTAAGGTCCCGGACATTGTAAGAGGGCACTGCTGACCAGGTGGTTTGTACTTTCGTGGTCAGGGTCGGGATCGAACCCACAACCTCCTGTATATCACCGCTCTACCTCTTTCAAATACGTTTCTTGAAATAAGCCAAGGTTATATATATCAGATTTCTGGAAAATAATTATAGATTTGAAGCTTTCGTGACTGCAAGGATTCATATTCTTAGGTTTTTTCGGTAAAGTCACGTAGGTAAAACATCAAAATTAATGAAAATAGGGAATTTCAAAGGTGGGTAGAGCCAGGGAAAAATAAGAAAGAGGAGTGTTGTTACCTGCAGCGCGATGGTTGAACAAAGTGTGGATGGGATGAAACCGTTTGCCTGGTAGGCCGAATTCTCAACATGGGCAGAGGAATGCAAGAGTGAATCACGTAACAAAATGTTGAGTTTGCCCATTTGATGCTGGGATCACGTGTGTAAATGTGATATGACAACGTCTCAGACGTATCAGGAATGTAGTCCAGCGCTGAAGACATCCATTTGGCGATCAGACCTGGATATGGACATTTAGAATTTTTTATCAAAATCCGTTTATATAAAGAACTTAAGTTCGGGTCAACTTGAATGCACTTGAATTAACTCAAGTTGGCTGACCATGAAAACAACACGTGGTTTTTAGTCAGCATAGAATAATTTTCTTGAGATTGTGTGGCAACTTTATCAAACTTTCAGTCTACTTTCTCAGCATGATGCACATGTGTGCGGCCGATGATGTCAACTAAACGTATTTAAATAAGGACGACTGGTATGAGTATCTGTAATGTAAACTACACATTTTACAAACACAATTCACCAGTAGAAATTGACCCATGTTCATGGAGCCAAGAGAAAGCCACTCTTATGGAGATATTGGCTGATATAAAAAACAAAACCGTGGCCCGTTATCTGTTCACTCCATTAGTACCAGCATTCCAGGTAATCATGCCAAACGACTCAATATATTATTCACATTGTGTTCATCCGGTCAGCCTTGTAATAACAAAAATCTGAGTCTTAACCCCAATACCATCCATTTTGCTGCGCACACGTTCCCCACAATTGCATTTGTAGTTGTTCATCATGTGCAATGATAATTGAAATGTTGCCACCAAAGGGCCTCCTATTAAACTCGCCAAGTAAGCAGTTTTTGGGGGTCTAAGTATTATTCTTACCATCCCGCGAGATCGTTCCTGTAGAAATTTGGGAGGCCTAAAGAAGACGAGTGATAGATTTCCAGACTCAGCAAAACCATTCATCGGTGAGATTTAATGCAGCGTGCATTCGTGCAAATGATGTAATTCCCCACACACTATTAAACATGTCACAGAAAGTGAAACAATATCAACAACAACAACAACAACAAAAACAGATCTGTGTCAATATTTCACGTGAAGGCGTCACTGCACCGATTAAAGACAGGGTAGTAATCTGTGTAAATTAGCATGAAATCGACATTCGTAAGGATAAGCCATAATTGGGAAAGGACCTTTAAAATCCTCGCCTGGCCCTAACGCCACCCCGAGACACTCAGTTATTTGATAGGAGTAATTTCAAAATATTCCTCTGGTGGTCATTAATATAGGAAAAGTGAACCCATATGAACTGGACCAGAATATTGTGTAAAATGTGCATTGGGTAGGTTTTTCAACAAACCACCATAACGGGAGAAGGGCAAGGCAAGAACAAAAAAAAACGCTGGCAGCGGATCTTGACTTATAATAGTCAATCAGCACATTGGAAACTGGGGACGTATGGGATTGGCCTCTGATAATCCAATTTGAGCCAAGCGCAGTGTGTGCCTACCCCAAAACGCTGACCTCCGTAAAGATGGTAATCACACTGGGGACGAACCACATTCCCTGCCACGTGCCTCCACCCACTTCAGCTCTGCTGCGGCTTGGAAAATTACTCTATTTTCTCTTTTACCTCTTTGTGGAAATTTATTTTTGTTTCTTTCTTTATATTTTAGGGAGCGTGGACGTGTGGCTCACTAATCAGTTTAAAGGCTCCCTCAGTAGTCGCCAGCCAAGTGTGTCCTTACTGCGCTCTGCCTCATAAACTACGAACGGGAAAAAGATGTAAACTTAAAAGCAGAAATCAATTCAGCATGTGGCCTCCCAATGATGATCATTGAAGAACACATAAATTATAATTGTCAGCGCTAATGGCCAGTTTGGGTGGTTAAATATGAAAAATACTGCAGGGAGTAGGCTGCCAAAATGTGGTGTGTAAGGCGTTCATACAATGTATACAGCAGTTATCGTTTTAGAAACGCTTTATTATATAATCTTGGGTAATCAATGCGAGTTAAATAGTTATATTTCTACTTCCGAGAAGAGGGAGAAATAATGCTATCTCAGTATGTTTTGGAAATGCAAATAAAAGATGGGATACAAACCATTTTCCTTATTTCCATGTGAATTCGATCAATTTCGAATATTTTATTGCATGTGTTATAAGCGTTACTCGTTTGAAAATATCATTCGCATTGTTCTGATAGTGACTTAATAATGTGTGTATTTAAAAAAGTACACGCAGCACACATTTTTTTGGTATTTTATAAGAGTGCCTTAAACACGTAACGACATGTAAATCATACACTGTGTGAGGGAAAAAAACTCAACACGCTTGTAAATAACTCTCTGGTCTTAAAAGGACATGGATGTGTATATGTAACGGGTGACGTTTCAGACTACGGCCCTTCTCTAGCATGTGCCATGAAGGACAATTTACCGAAACGTCACATGAAATATGTTACCTTTTCAGACCACAGTGTTATTGACATAAGTTTTGAGTTTTTTGTAATTTGTGCAACACTGCCAAAATAGTATCACTAAATACCGTATTTTACTGTACGTACTCAAGAATTAACTATACACAGTAATGTGTTTACTATACATACACAACATTACGTGTAATACTATTCGATCTTAAAATTACGAACCTTCGTTAGGAGATTTAACGCTATGCAGTTTCAAATGCACAAATCTGTGGAACATTACGGGACGCACATCGTCCATTGGGGAGCAGCGGGTGCGATGAACCCAGCGACCCGGGTTCAATTCCGGACACGACCAACATCAGTGATATATTTACTGGCCCCTGCGAACCCCTTCAACCAACTCGCACCGGCTGGCGTTGTGTGGCGTTCGTCAAACATCCCTCACGACTGACAAGGGGCCGAATCCTTCTATAGGCAGTGGATTAACAAAATGACTGCGAATTCGTGTCCTTGATACTATCATTGAAACAATACACGATTTACAACTGACGTCAGCACTAACTTTGCATCGTCTCGTTCGCAACACGCTTATCGAAATTAGTGAACGTGTACATATATACGGTACGTGTGTGTATATATTCAGTGACATAAAATGACAATTATCACAGTCCTGACATTTCAGTCGACGGCGCGTCCGGTTTAGATGGTGAATATTAGTCCACTCCAACGAACAATATTTTATCAATAAACGCCGAGTGGCACGCTTCCAGCGAAACCCCGGCACGAAACAATGATCGGTCAGTGCTGGCGGCGTAATGAATTCCACAAGAGGAGGGAGGGGAGAGCCACGCTCAATTTGATTGAACGAAGCAGAGCGCGCGTGTAAGGGGAGCGGAGGCGCGGCGGTTAGCACGCTCCGCTACAAACCCGGCGAACCGAGTTCGATTCCCGGCTCGCGGACAAACATCGGTGACGATTATCCGAAGCGTTCCCGGGCCTCCCGCCATGTGTAAAAAAACATCGCCGCTGGCGAGACAAAGGCCGCCGGGCGCGGCGTTGGCAACGCGGGCTCTCGTGTGCCGTGCCGGCCTTCATAGGAGCTGAACGCTGGCGAGCACTCGCCCCAACAGGCTGTCAAGGCTACACGGGAGGGTCTTTGTCTTTGCACGTGGAGTGACACGCCCGCGCCACGCGCCCCATAACGACCTCCACGCGGTGCCGCGATTCGCGGCTCGAGCCGGCGCGCGCGCCGCAGATCCGTTCCAGCCCTCGCCGATTTGAGATCAAGCCTTTAAAAATAGCAGGAGCCGTCAACCCCGCGTGACATTCATCAAGCAATTAAACGTGTTTATTCTTGCTGAATTTGCATCCAGCGCCGGGGGTTTTGTGTGTGTGTGTGTGTTGTTTTTAACTGCACGGGAGGGAGATGGGGGGGGGGTGCCCCCCTGCTCCCCAAATTGGAAGCAGACTCCCCGCGTGCCGCTGCTTGTCCCGGGCTCCGTCCGACGGCGCTCTGTGGCTTGAACGCCCGCACGGCGCGCAAGAGCCATCGATGTGTTTCGTATTTGAGAATAATATACAGTTACCATAAAGTGTTTGGAGGGTCGGTGGGTGGGTGGGGGGGGGATACAACAGCCAAAAAAACAACGAGAGAATGGTCGCACAGGGGTCGGACCGCGGTGTTACATTGCCAGTGACCCCGGGTTCAAATCCAGGGCAGACTTACACCGTTGGCGATTAACACCACGATTGACTCTGAGCCTCTCCTCGGTTAACTTCGCCTTGACGATTGTCAAGTGTAAAGGTGCAGCGCTGCAATGAATTGCCCACGCCACTGCTGACGGAAAGAGCTTCACTAGAAGGAGCTCAAGAAAGACCCAAGCCCTCACTCTAGAGGTTCTATTTGTTATACTGTTCCACGTGAACTGCTAATGGAATAACTGCGTCGTATCCACCACACATTACTGCTGGGTGGACAGTGGCGGAGGGACTTAAGAAATGAGCCAATTGGTTCAACTGCTGTCTCGGAGATTGAACCGACGACCTCTGGATCGCAAGTCCAGAGTAGGCTGACCAATACGTCACGGCATCGTCCGTAAAAATAGGGTGCCTGGTGAAAAAGTGTGGATATCGGCATTGCAGAGGAAAATGGGTGGTATTCTTAGTTTTTTTCGGTAAAGTCACGTAGGTAAAACATTAAAATTAATAAAAGTAAAATAAAATAAAAATCACGACGTTTTTTTTTTTTACTTGATACAGCTGTCGGGCTGTGGCGGTTCCACCCGAAGACGGAAGCTTGTGTTGCTTCCGAAACGTCGTGATTTTTATTTTATTTTACTTTTATTAATTTTAATGTTTTACCTACGTGACTTACCGAAAAAAACCTAAGAATATGAATCCTTGCAGTCACGAAAGCTTTAAATCTAGAAGAAAATGGGTGGCTCAGTGTGGAGTGCTGATACCACAATACCGCTAGTAGGCAGCGCCAGCCATCGGCAGACCGCTGGCTCCTCCAACGCTTGCTCGTGCAGTCTGCACAGGCAGAAATCTGGACATTTGTCTCGACGTGACAATCGCGTATCCCAGTGAATGTTGGACGTGAGAATTGCAGAGGTTGATTTTGAAAACACGTGGCTCAAATGCGTGCAAAGGCAGTTACGTTATTTTATGTACGCGCAGTTGATAAAATACTTTTTAACTGCAATTCCGATATTAAAACGCAACGTTGGCATTCGCAAATTGTGGCACGCGCCAAATAATATAAAAGCAATGCAAACTAAGACTTTAAACGTGTTTCCCTTGACAATTATGCATCATTGATGGCAGATGTTATTAATAGCGGGACAACCTTTCCGAACAGTCGTGCTGAGCATCGGCTCCCAGAGCACAAACCAAAGAGCAACACCCATGAAAGCACCACTCAGTCATCCTGAGTTTCTATCGCCACAGGTGTACCCTGCCATGGATTGCAAAAGTGACAGGTAAAAGTACAGCACTGCGATGACTCACTCGCGATTACTGTCGACGGAAGGGCCTCCTTTATTTGTTTAAGCACGCGCAATTGAATTTCGATTTAAAGCTTTCGTGACTGCAGGGATTCATCTTCTTGGTTCTTTCGGTAAAGTCGCGTAGAAGGGAAGTAATAGAATAATAAAAATAAAACATAATAAAAAATTCTCACGCCACAACGCAAGCAGCCGTCCTCAGGTGACTTTACCGAAAGAACCAAAAAGACACGCGCAATCGCTCATCTGCGACGCTTCGCTGCCACTGCTCTCTACCGGGCCGAGCGGCCCTTGACAAGTAGCTGTAACAGCCGAATGGGTCTGACTCGAGTAATAAATACATTTCTGACCCATTCTGACTGACTGGAGGAAGCTCGATAAGAGCTCACCTCGAGAATTATATTAAACTATTTGGATATTCATATTCTTAGGTTTTTTCGGTAAAGTCACGTAGGTAAAACATTAAAATTAATAAAAGTAAAATAAAATAAAAATCACGACGTTTCGGAGGCAACACAAGTTTCCGTCTTCAGGTGGAACCGTCACAGCCACGACAGCTGTCGTGGCTGTGACTTTTATTAATTTTAATATTTTACCTACGTGACTTTACCGAAAAAACCTAAGAATATGAATCCTTGCAGTCACGAAAGCTTCAAATCTAAAACTATTTGGACTTTTTATTTTACCAGGTAAAGCCCCCCGTGCTGTACAGCTCTTTTTCAGAAGCGACCTGGACACAAATGACAGCTCAACCAAGTGGCTTATCACGTGGACATTTATAGCAGCCGATTATTCTAAACGCACGTTGATTCTAAACGTGGAGGAAAAATCCCGAGGACCCGGAAAAAGACACGTTCCTTCGGAGTGGGCAGGTAGGAACTTGGTTGGACAGCGCATTCGTGCACGACAGAAAGCTCGCGGTCACGTGACGCACTTCAACCAATCCGGGAGCGTACTACATGTTTGGGAGGGGCTATGCACGACAGACAAATAATCCCTGGTGGGCAGCGTGGAACTGTTGTTCCTACCTGTAAAATCCACGTGACCACGGTGAGAACATGCAAACTCCAAATATACAGCAGGCATCACGGTTGGGATCAAACCCACGACCTCCTGCATACCAGGCGAGGAAGTTAACATCTCGCCACCGCAGTGCCCTTAGATAGTCGGGCCACGCTAGCCACACACCGTCGACCACATTTGACTCCGACGCTCGCAAGCTGCCGGTCGACTCACCCCAGCGCACTCATTTATACCGCCGGCTGGACAGAAGTGAGCAGGAGTTGGGGCGCTCGTCCCATTTCTTCAAATGCCGCGCCTGGAGATCGGATCGCACCTCCCATTAGCACGGTCGGCTAAGTATGGTGTGAAAGAAGTTCCGCATGCATTAACGTGCATATGAGCCGGCGACCTCTGGATTGTCCAGTGTGCCAACGATGGCACCACGGCAGCATTTCCCAAAAAAATAACATTCAGCGATATATTTCTGAGCAAGCACTAGAGCATTAAGAGTTAATAAAGTAATTCATGATGAAGTAATTAATAATATGGTAATATTTTACAGCACTTGGCCAACCCATTGCCAGGCAGAGTCCCCCCCCCCCACCCCCCACATCATGTCAGTCTTGAGGGTCGTTTCACCATACTTCACCGCACTTGCCAGTGCGGGTTGGTAAAGGAGCATATCCAGGAACGATTCAGATAGCCATGGACAGGAATTGAACTCGGGTCGTCGGTTTCATGACACAGTGCGCTAACCGTTGCACCACCTCTCCAATGAAACACAGCTAAACGGCCAACACCCCATAGAATGAACACAAACCACGACATTGAGACCCTGTTACATTAATAGTCATCGAAATTTACAGGCAACAAGATGCTGCCATGAACACATTTTCTGTTTAGTGCGACTTATTTTGTCAGATAAAGGCCAATTGAGTTGCAAGATGTTTTTTGGCAGAAAATTAACCCAAGTATTGCACAGAGTTATTTAATTACAGTTTTTTTAATTGTTTTTGTTTACAACTGGAATCGTTAGGTTTATACTGCTAATTAACTTTCTTAAAGTGTGTTTGTACTTTATTATATGGACCCGGTATTCAGTTGTTTAACAGCTGTGTTTATGGGACATATTTAGTCTTACCCAGATCTCCCTGGAAAGTACGATTTATGGTTTCAATGGGCCATTATTTACGTATTTATTTATCTAATAATTTCTTCTCATCCCCATGTCCACCTACTGCTGGATGAATGCCTCCCCATGCCGTGTCCAGTCCTGGGGGTTGTTTGACCATACTTCACCCCACTGGCCAAGACTAACATCTTGGGCAAGTAATATATGAACTGGTGCCTGGCCTCCCTAAAATATATGTCTTAACTGATTTTTTTTTCGTATAAATGTTGTTCTGCCTTTCCCTCCTTTTTGGAGTAATATGTAAAAGTTACCTGTGGGTGATGCCACTTGCGTGTAATTTCAAATACTCGCATTAACTTGAAATAAGTATTGATAATGATGACTTAAACACGGTAGGATTGCAATGTGAACCTGATGACTATGTGCACTGAAACCATCCGTAAAGCTATTCACGATATGAATAAGACACAGAGATGCCGCGGGAAAATAATCCAGTGTTGATGGAAAATGTAATGTAAACAAATTCGTCAATAATGCTGCCTTAAAAGGAACAGTATGTTATTGGCGACATATCGGGAAATGGCTCTTCTTTACAGAACAAATAGGTTGTCATGTTTGTTGTTGTTGTTGTTTGTGCTCATGCATCACTGCCAACGCAGCAGTATCACCAAATAATTTGTCTGGTTAACTTTAACTTCATATTTTAAAAAAAATCTCAAATATTCCCATTGCTGCGAGAAGGTGATGCATCTCAGTTGTACATTTTGGCAATTGACTCACCAGAAGGCTTATGTAACAGCTTAATTAACTCATTAGTAAATGTTGAAAACTACGCAATGCTGCAAACTAGAAATTGAGTAACAGTGCAATGTTTATTACACTGCCAAAAGGTGCTAATAGGTCGTTGTTACCATTCCCTGCTTATGAAAGCCAACATCAATAAAATACTAACATTTAACAAATAAATGAAATAATAAATAAAGCATTAACTGGCATGGTTATGCCACTGAAATATAAATGAATTCCTTATTATTGCTGCTCATAACTTTTCACAAGTGTCATTCAACCAAGTAGTTATTGGTTATTCTTTTACCACTTTATATCTGTATTATATTGATCATTTGTTGGCCAATAAAAGGTTGTACAAATATCCTCGTTGTTTTAAAACAACATCAAGCAGAGCTAAACGCGACTGGCAAATAAACTATTGCCATGGATATTTTAAGAAAAATATATAGTCCGGGGCGAGTCAAAAGTACAACATGTGCACTTTAAATCGATGCAAGTGTAGTGACATAGAATTGGTCACTAAATAGCATAGCGCTAGCTGCTGGCAGGGAAGAGGATCTGCAGCTTGTAGCAGCCCTGACTGACAGCAGGCCACGTGATAGACCCGAGAGGGATCTAGGGTAAAGGTCATGGAAGGGACACGTCGAGAGCCCGCTAGTAGGTTCCAGAAGGGGGGCGTGGCTGGGGCGGAGCAAGGCCACGCTAACACGATAAACGGGGACCCCGAACAGGAGCTCGGGGCTGTCGTTTTGGAGTGGGATCCTCATCGTCGTCGTTGCTGCTGAAGATCATCGCCATTGCTGATGCCGTCTCGTGCCTTCGTCGTTGTTGTTTACACTTCATAATTGCGCTGCTAGACGTAGTTGGTTGTCTCGGTTCAGCACTGTCAGTGTCAGATGGCTAGCGTAGTGTGTAGGCTAGCAACCAGTGCAGAGTTGCGTATAAGCGAGAGACAGAGAGTGTGTAACAGTGTAGGGTGCGTATTGTATAAAGTGTACAAAGTGTGCTCGGTGTTTAATTAAAGAATTGCCTCAAAGAAATTACGTCTCAAAGTCAGTCACTACAATTGGTGTCCGAAGTGTTGGAAAAAAATCAAGAAAATTTGTCATGTCAAAGTCAGCCGAGAAAAAGAAGCCACCGATAGTGTCTTCTGGAGACGTGGACGACAGGGATGCGGCCCCCTCGATGGCCCCAGAATCCGGGACTCCGGTGATGCATCCCAGGACGAGAAGCAGCGGAGCAACGGGACAGGAATGTCGGCGCCTTGCAGCCACTGGTTGGAGAGGGGTGGCACGACTTCACCTGGCATCTCGCGGAGCTGCTCTCTGTCACAGTGGAGATGGTCTACCAGCTTGGATCCGCGGCACCTGCCGGAGATGGTGCAGCGCAGGAAGAGCGGGCGGATGGCTCAATTTGTGCCGCTGCACCTGCACGAAAAACTGTGGAGTTCCCACCCACGCAGGCAGCTGCCATTTTGTCCGCCACGGATGTGAAACAACGGCCGACCGCCATTTTGTCGCCCGAGCGGGAGGAAATTTTTCCCATCATTTTGGGGCGCTGCCTCTACGGGGGTGCCTGCCTCCCGTCTGCGACTTCGGGACGGCGGGAGGCGACGGCGTGGCCTTTGTGCGCCCCTTCAAGGCCGCCTTGGTCGGGGGTCCGACTGGGGGACTCTGTCTTGGCTGTGCACTCGGATGGCCGCCGGGTGCAGAGCGTGCTGAAGGTTGGACCTGTGGGGCAGGGGGAAGAGGCCGTGATGCCTCTCGCCATCTCCAGCAGGATGCTGGACTTGGCGGGAGCGCTGTCCAGCGTTAACTTTGGGGTTTTCCCGACGCTCGTGGGCTGTGGCAGGCCTGGGGTCTTCGGGTATTATTTTCTTCTGTGCGGACTGGGGTTATTGTTAGAGTTTTCACCGAAAGTGTTGTTTTTGGTTGTTATGGTTTGTTGTTGTTCGCCATGTTGGAGTAATTGCATTGACACGTTTTGTGCTTTGTGGAACTCCCCGTTATGTAAGTGATTGCCGTGTTGAGTTTGTTGCATGGGCGCGTTTGGTGCTTTGTTATACTCCCCATTATGGATGTGATTGATGTTAGCCAGGACGGCTGTTTTTAATTTTTACAGGGGAGGGTGATGTAGTGACATCGAATTGGTCACTAAGTACCATAGCGCTCAGTTTAACACGTAGGCTGATGAGTTAATGAGTTAATGATGACGTCACCCTGCTGCTGCTCTATATAAGAACGGGAGACACAGCAGAGCCTCACCATTCTGGTGAATTGCCCGATGATGCTGGATGCAATTACCAGCGAAACGTCGTACTCAAATTGTAAATGTTGTGGTTTCACGCTTCAACACACCGGTGGGCTAAAGCAGTGAACTATATGTCTTTTGTCAACGTGACACTTTTTTACTGATTGGCCGTGTCGGGTGGTGAAGGGTTACGACACATTTATAAATAACGCGATCTAAACCCAAAAACGTTGATTATGAATACCATAGCGCTGGCTGCTGGCAGGGAAGGGGATCTGCAGTTTTTAGCAGCCCTGACTGACAGCAGGCCACGTGACAGATCCGAGAGGGATCTAGGGTAAAGGTTACGGAAGGGACACGTCGAGAGCCCGCGAGTAGGTTCCAGAAGGGGGACGTGGCCGGGGCGGAACGAGTCCACGCTAACAGGATAAACGGGGACCCCGAGCAGGAGCTCAGGGCTGTCGTTTGGAGTGGAATCCCCATCGTCGTCGTTGCTACTGAAGATCGTCGCCATCGCCGCTGTCATCTTGTGCCTTCTCTGCTGTCATCTACACTTCATAATTGCGCTGCTAGATGTAGTTGGCTGTCTTGGTTCAGCGCCGTCAGTGTCAGATGGCTAGCGTAGTGCGTAGGCTAGCGTAGTGTGTAGGCTAGCGTAGTGTGTAGGCTAGCGTAGTGTGTAGGCTAGCGTAGTGTGTAGGCTAACGTAGTGTGTAGGCTAGCAACCAGTGTAGAGTGGCATATAAGCGAGAGGCAGAGAGTGTGTAGGGTGCGTATTGTATAAAGTGTACAAAGTGTGCTCGGTGTTTAATTAAAGAATTGTCTCCAAGAAGTTACGTCTCCAAGTCACTACACAAGCACAACACGACATTGCAAAGTCTTCCCAGTCTTCAGTCATCCGATGATAAAATGGACCAACCCTTCGCAAAACACAATCATTCTCAATTCTTCACCTGAGGACGGCTGCTTGTGTTGTGGCCGAAACGTCGTGAGAATTGTATTTTATTATGTTTTATTTTATTATTTCCCTTCTACGTAACTTTACCGAAAGAACCAAGAAGATTCTCAATTCTATCATGAACCGACGATTTCCTTCACGGAATAAAGTGAAAAGTGGGAAAACACATAAGCGTAAAGCAGAATATAAAGTGGCAACGAAAACACCAGGATTGCAGAGGACATAGCTTCCTTATTAAAATATTATATACAGCAGTGTATCACATAACAGTGATACAAATCCCATATGCAGAACAAGAACATTTACACTCAGGGATGCCGCCGTCCATGGTTAGCGCGCTGGACTTGCAAATCAGAGCTCACCAATGCACGGCAGTTGAAGAAATGGGGGTGATTCTGTCCAGCCATCAGTATAAATGGGTCCACCACTGGAAGCAAATGGGCAAGCCATGTGTGTGGTGGGGTAAAGTGTGGGTGCTCTCACCTCGGCACATTCCAAGATATCTGGTGAGCATGGAAGAGTAGACCAAAATACACTCTAGAGCTATCAGAGGGTGTTGGTGTGAGTCGGAAATTTCAAATGGCTGCACTTTTACCTTTTTATGTATAGGAAACTCATTTCATGCATAAAAACAGTTCCCCCTGCTCAAATGAGCATCGCATCAGTGGTTATATATTTAGTGGTCCTAAGCTACTCGTAGAAATCCCATATTCCTCTGGTGGTGGACCAGTCTGACCCACAACTTAGTACTCATTTTATTGACACTGGATGGTGGCGAGATGTTAACTACCTCGGCTGGTATACATGAGGTCGTGTATATTTGGAGTTTGCATGGTCTCCCCGTGGTCACGTGTATTTTTCTCCGGGTCCTCTGGATTTTCCCTCCACGTTTAGAGACACTACAATTCTCGCTCTTGAGGAGGGCTTCTCTTCCCTTCGCTCCTCGCCCGTCGACCCCACTGATGTCCTCTTCTCCCCTCCCCCCTCCCCAATGTGTGCAGATATGATTATTTCTATAATTTTTATTATTTAATTTTATTTTTACCTACGTGACTTTACCGAAAAAACCTAAGAGTATGAATCCTTGCAGTCACGAAAGCTTCAAATCTAGAATAGATATTACTGACTCTATTGTATGTAGGGTGGATCAAATGTTTACCCCTACATCTAGGGGGGGGGTCCACTTTATATATCTGTTTGATTAAGGCCTTCTAAAATGATCTCATTATTTAGTTGAGTGTATTGCTGGTAGAAATTCCCACGTGATAAGCCACATCATTGATATATCATTTGTGGCCAGGTCGCTCCTGAAAAAAGAGCTGTATACCTCAGTGGGTCTTACCTGTTAAAATATAAATAGTTTAGTTTGGGCTTCTGAGTATGAGTTGATTACTCTTACCACACGCGACGGGCAGCCGGATGTTACAGATCGTACCAAGCAAGGGTGACCAAACCACTGCCTGCGAGTCAGCTCCCAGGCGGTCCAATAGACAGCGATGCGATGTCTGTAACTTTTCAACGTAACTTCGTTGGAAACAGCGGAAACATCCGCGGAAGCAGGAGCGGCGCAGGGCCGGGGACCCGAGTACTCCCGGGCGCTCCCGCGGATTTCTAAATTAAAAACGACAGTCAACCCAGCGCAAAGCGAGATGCCCGCGTGACTGAGCGACGTGTACACCACGCGCCACGAGATCCGCTTCTCTCTCTTGTTTACGATCAGAGGAAACAAGACGATGCTCGGTGTGGTCGGCACTTTGCTTCGTTCCTCATTTCGGTTTTTGTTAATTTTTTTTCAATGCTTCTGCTTTTAAATGAAATATTTCACGAAAGATTTCACGCTCTGCTCACCTCCTTCTTACTCCTTCCCTATCACTCTACCCCCTCTCTCTACCCCCTGGCCCCTACTCATTGTCTATGTTCCCCCTGTTTTCTCTGTAATTTTTGTTTTACTACGACAAGTGCTGCATCTGTGCCCAGCCCTCCTCGCAGTCCTACGGCCTCCGATGGTAGCTCAGATCTGCATGCAGAGCTCTTTTCGTCTCGTAGCTCTCGGCCAAAGGAAGGCGTTCGCGTACGATTCATCGGGTGAAGAAGTCTGGTCACCCCTGGTGTTTTACTGCACCTCGACACCAGGGGGTCGGCATCCTGAGGCTCCAGAGCCGCGTGCGGTGGCTCTTTAAGGACTTGCTTCGTGACTCGTTATTTATCAAGGATCCCACCGTCTCTTTTGCACCACCACAGTGCATTGCGGCTCTTGAAATGTTGAGTGGCTTTTTCTTTCTTTGTTTGACCGAATTCGAACTAACAAAAATTACTCTTCCTGTTATTTTGGTTGGCCCAACCCGTTGCTCTCGGTGCTATTACCGTGAATGTGATCGGTGAATTGCCCCCGATGCTTTTTGGGGGGATTTGTCCCCATTCAAGGGCTCGCAATTTAGATTAGAATCCAATAATGTGTTTTCGATGGATGTGCATGGAAACGCCTCGAGCGGCTGCAGGGGTGGACATGCACCTAATTCAATGCCACGGATACGAATCACGAAACACATGTCCTCGTGCACGCAGAGTCGCGTGCTTGTATGTGCGCACGTATGACGAGTTTAAGAACCAACATTAATGGATATGCCCCCTCGAGTCTAGACCCAGACACACACACACGGACGCGAGCGTGTTTATGTGTAAATTGAGTTTAGTCAAAGCAAAAGTGCACTTCTCGGGCAATATATGTGCAGAGGGGAGTGGGGAAAACACAAAGGCAAAGGAGAAGATTTGCAGCTGGGAAATGTTTTGCTGATGAAATGTTCGCACAACAACATTTGTGGGGGACTACAAAAATAATAATTATAAAAGGTCATTAACCAAGTCGGAAATTTTCAAACGGTAACGGAATACAGAATAAGCGCGCTTTCAAGACACGCGAGAGCAAATAGAAAGTCCATTGAATACCCGTTACCGCAGTAGCAGCTGGGAGTCTGCAGTTGCTGGTGAAAGGGCTGTTATGTGCTTTTTAAGGTGGCAAAAGGAAAATAAAAATAAAAACTAGAAACCTGTCGCCGATCGATGAATGACACTTTGGTTCACGTTAGGTTAATTGGAACACGGAAAAACGCCAGAGATTTATTAAAAGTTGTAACGCCTGCAGACATAAATAACTGCTATAGGACACAGTGAGTGATTATGTTATATTATACAATCACACATGCATTATATTTTTAAGCGGGAAAAAGAAATAAATGTGGCTAAAAGTGTGTGTGTGGGGGAGAGGGAATGTAGTGGTTAGTGCGCTGCACTACGAACCCGGCGACCCGAGTTCCATTCTCGCTCACGGCCAGCACCAAGTGACGATTATCTGAACCGATCCTGGGCCTCCCCTAGGTCGACTCAGCCTCAAATGAGTACCTGGCGAAGTATGTAAACATCACAACTGGGAAGACAACGGTGGTCGAGCGTGGTGCTGGCCCGCCCACCCCCTCGTAGCATTCCGGCCTTCATAGGTGCTCACTAACAGCACTTGCCACAACAGTCTGTGAAGGACATACGGGGGATCTTTATCTTCGCCTTTGTCTGCGTGTATGGGAGTGCCTGTGTGTGTGTGTCAGTTTAAGGCTCGCGAAGGCGCTACTGGGCAGTTGAAGGCAGGCGCCCTAGAGCAACAGCGGAGGACAGAGGAGCGACGCTCACAACAATTCGTGGATCGCCGGGCAGATAAAACGCAGCGAATTGGCACAGTAGGGGGCACAGCTGATGAATCTGCCAGTCATTTCATTTATTCAACCCATAGCACCTGGGGCTGTCTCGTGACCTCCTATCAGTGAGCCTTCAATGTCACCGCAACTTCGTGGCGAACGGCGGCTGTTTTGGTTGTTGTGGTTGTTATTGTGTCAATTTAAGAGGTAAACGTATGAATTAGCATTTATCCTCAGGCAGGCTTGAGTGAATCGGGCCGATGCAAGGCTGTTTTGGTTTGTATAAAAGGCTTTGAAAAATGGGGTGCGCGAGAGCGGGGACGATGAGTGGAGAATACGCACAGTCTCTTAAGCAAATGCACATGACGGACCTTGCAAACGCGAAAAACCCGAACGCGCACGTGCACACACGAATATCGCCACGTGCATACACGTGCGGTGTGGCATGAACTTTCAAAACGCAATTCACTTTTCCCCGACGTAGCGGCGTGCGTGTCCAGCGCTCTTTCAGGGGTGTGTACTTGTTTTGAAAATACGCCTTTTAAGGCGCAAATGTTTTACATTAAGCATTACACTTTTCGCAATAAACGTTGACGCATTTATTGTTGCAGCGCAGGATCTACGCTCTGGTGAAGACCCTGTATTATGATTTAGGTCAATATCGCGGCTCAGCCAATTGGCTTCAGAGGTTTTCAAAGCGCTGAAACATCAAAATAATACCCATGCGTGACCGTTTATCAGAACAACAGAGCCCGCCCCATCGAGAAAAAAACACTTTTTTTTTTCTATCTCCCGTGACACAAAAGCACAGGAGAACACGACAATTGCGAAAGAGATCGCGCTGTCTTTGGGGTTCTGCCGGCCTGGCTACCAGTAATTTCCATGCTAAGAGCCCTCATAAGTGTAGGGGACTTTGGCATGGATGAGGGAGCCCCACTGGGGACCCTGCACATTGAAACAGTTGTGTGGAGCATTGAGGAAAAGCACGGTGAGGTTTTTCAAATGTGTCAGTTTCGGTTTTTTTTCCCCGTTTGAAAGTTGGCAAGCTGCGCACTTGGCATGCGCTCACAACATCCCCCACCACCACCCCCGTACACCCCCCGCCCGCATTACATCGTACACGGGGATAAAGCAACCCATTTTTTTCCCCTATGTGTGGTCCATGGGGTACCGCAGAATCACTAAAAGTTACATTTCTCATTCCGCACCGGGCCTGAGTGGTGGAAATATAGTTAACCATTGCCGGTTTTTTTTATTGGAAAAAAAAAAACTCCGTTTCTATTCACCGACCGTCGGAATCCGCCAAGAGCCGAGAGAGACACAAGGACACTGGCGACGCACACTTTTTCGCCGATTTCAAGATGAATTATTAATCTAAGAGGGACATGCGAAGTTTCGTTTTGTTATCGTCACCAGAAAAGTCATCAGCAGATGGTGGTTGAGTTGAGTTTAAATTTACTGTGTTTTACGGTTTGTCAACGGTTACCATGTTAACAGGGCGGACTGAGAGCCAAAAGCTGCGAGTGGCTTGATTCGGGGAGAGACCAGTCTGGGTTCAAATCCGGGTGCCGCCCGACCGTGATTATTTTTTTTTAATATTTCTTTTACCTACGTAACTTCACCGAAAAAACCTAAGAGTATGAATCCTTGCAGTCACGAAATCTTCAAATCTAGAAGTATGTGATTAAACCGGGTTGTCAAATGTAGCGAGTCGATTTATCTATGCCCAATCACCGCAGAGTGCATTAACAAAAAAACGCAATCATGTGCAAAAAAAAAATCGCACTTCATTTGGCAAAACATTCTAACGCGCGGAATTAAAATAGTGGTTCGACTGTCACGTGACAAAACAGTAAACTCATAGCAGAGTGTGAGGTCAAACACGACGAGTTATTCAGTGTTTATCATCTCTTGCAGAGCCATTCTGATCTGAGAGCTTCCCAAATTGTCTCTTTATCTTATGACACGACACCAATGGCACACAAAAGTAATATATATAGACACACACACACGACTCGAGCATAGTACCACCATAAGCCGCCATACTCTATCCACTGCTAGAGAGAGACTTCCATATGTCATCGCCATCTCCACAGCAACCTTCTGCTCAGGCCTGATGCTTCTACTGCTGCCACTTGCGTTACTATAACTATGTTTTTTTTTATTATTCTACCAGGTAACGCCCGCCGCAAATTATAGCTCAACGAAGTGGCTTATCACGTGGAATTTTAAATCAGCCAAATATTCCAAACGCACGTTTCTAAATGTGGATGGAAGAACCGAAGGACCAGGAGAAAAATCCACGCGACCACGGGGAGAACATGCAAACTCCAAATTCACAACAGGCGTCAGGGTCGGGGTCGAACCCACGCCTCCCTGCGTACCAGGCGAAGGAATTAACATCTCGCCATTGTGGCACCCCAAAGCGTGGACGACCAATGGCCACCATCCCTTTTAAGAAGATGTCTTGTCCATGTGTATTTACATATATCAACATGTCTCTCACATGAGTTTGTTCCGTGTATTATTGTTCATGTAATTTTAAACATGCACCTATCTACGCTTCGTTGCATACTCTTCAGGCTCGTTCCATTTCAGATTGTTTAATCATTGTCCACGTTTTTATTCAAATGACATGGAAGGTAATATTCCCTATTTGAAATCAATCACAAAATAACGCCGGTCTGTGTTGCACAACTTTGATATTGGTCCACCTTTTCCGAGTACATTGTGTAGAAATAAAATGAAACCATGCAGAAGTCTGGAAAATAAGGCGGCAATTAAGTGTTGTGCACAGGAATAAGCTGAAATGTTGTGCTGGGTATGACACCAACCCCAATGCCTGTCTTGGTGACTGAGCCTCCCCCACCCAGCACAACATTTGATGGAGGAGGCCCAGTCACCAAGACACTTTTTTCATTTAACCAGGTAAGGCCCACTGAGCTATAAAGCTCTTTTTCAGAAGCGACCTGGCCACAAATGATAGCTCAACGAAGTGGCTCATCGTGTGTAACTGTACAGCAGCCAAATACTCTAAACGCACGTTGATACCAAATGTGGAGGGAAAACCCGGAGGGCCTGGATAAAATTCCACGCGATCACGGGGAGAACATGCAAACTCCAAATATACAGCAAGCGTCAGGGTCGGGATCGAACCCACGACCTCCTGCGTACCAGGCGAGGGAGTTAACATCTCACCACTTCGGCGCCTTGGAGTGGTCTCCACGAGTCCGGTAGACCTACAGTAAGTGCTGATGGTGAGATGGCGTTAGGGCCGATCTTGGAGGTCACCGCGTGTCTATTGTACAGCAGCCGCAGAATCTTGTGCCGGCTCGAAGACGTTGGCAGGGTGTGGTTGTGTCAGTGGCTTTGGCCATGATAGCATCTTTATCTTGAAAACAGTATTACAGGCGTCACGTAAAAACGTCATGTTTCATACATTATGTACACATTTTACAATACCTTTAAATAACGTAAATGTAACTTTACAAAAAGTCAAGGTTCAACGTATTTATTTCATAAAATAAAATAATAATTTACGACCTTTTCTCAATCCTCTGCTCTGGATGAAGGGCCCATCCATGCCTTTCGGTCATGGGGGGTTGTTTGACCATACTTCACCACTCTAGTTATGGTGAGTTGGTGAAGCTTGGAACGGGGGGGGGGCGGGCGCAGTGCCAATTCACTGAAAATTGACCCCGGGTCACCACGTCCATCGTGCAATGTGCTAACCCATTGCGTTCCCGTTACTCCCCATTTGTTGATGTAAGCAAGCCAAATTGGCACAAATGCCACAGCCAAAACAGATAGCAGAAACGGCACTTCTCAATAAATTAAGCAGCAGTAGGCCATTGATTCATACCATTTACTCGATGCCAAGATTATTCCACTGCACGAACAATAGAAAGCCTTTTCTCTGAAAATAATGTTCATTTCACGAGGCTTCTCCAAGACCAACGCCCTCTTCGTGTCAGAGGCAACTTCATTCCAACATTTTCCATCTCCATAGCCGAGCTGTCACTGGAAACGCACAAATGCCCGGATGGATCCGTTCCACGGACTTCGTCACACTTGCCGAGGCATTTTCGCGGTGACTTCGACTGCTTCAATTCCACTGCGCACGATAGTTAATCTAGTTGGCGGAGATAAGCCCTCCACAGTAGCATTGCCACACACGCACGCACACAAATGATGCCATGGTGGGGACGTCGGTGGCATAATCTGATGTGATGATATCGTGGCCAGATTAAAAAAAAACTCGTTATACACCCCTAGAACGTTTTTTTGTTGCTCAAAATAAATAAATTATTCTAAATTGTAAGCCGCTTCTGTTTAAAAAGCAATTGATCACAAAGCCAGCACGCACCATCCACACAGCTGCACAAGCCATTAGCAACGCATAATGTGCTGTTGTAGGCGAACGTGACATTTGTAAGTAACGTAAAGTACTCACATGCACTGGGGGTTTAAATCAGCTTGATGAACAGCTCCAGCGCTCGCAGCAACACTGCAGACCTACGCTGCATTGAGAGTACAAAGGCAAAGGTGGAGCCCTGCAATTTCTCGCTCATGCCACTGCTGGCGGAAGGACCTCTGCCAGAGGCGAGCTCTTGCGAAGAGTGGTTTGGCCTCATCTTCAACGGTGGCCAGGTGACTTGGAAGAGGTGGCAGCACTGACACTTTACCCCACCACGCGTGACCCGCCAATCAACTGACTGCGGTGTCCCCAATTTATGCTGCTTGGGTGGACTGAGACGGTGGAATTCAAGAAACCTGGCCCCGATTTAAAGCTTTCGTGACTGCAGGGATTCATCTTCTTGGTTCTTTCGGTAAAGTCACGTGACTTTACCGAAAGAACCAAGAAGATGAATCCTGGCCCCATTGTTTCGACTGCAGTGCTACGAGATCGAAGCGGTGACCTTTGTCACGCCAGTTCGCTACGCGAGACATTACACCGCGGCAGCACGGAGAGTGGAGGTGAACAAATCAATAGTTCACGTATTGGGCAATAAGGCGGCTTAGTTAGTTTATAGTCGCCGTGTGGGAGCACTGAGCCAATTGAGATTGAGAAATTACTCAATTTGGTTTAAACGTAGCAAGCATTGCCCACTACTGGCAGGAAACTGCCCCAGGTCACTTTTGCGAGTGATGTTATCCAGGTCTCGTGATTTGTCCATTTGGTTAAACAAAACAAACTGGAAATTGAGCCGTGACATCCTGGGTTTGTACCCAGGCAAAAAAAAGTTCTGTATTTAAAGCGGGTTCTCAAGTTTAGCAATTTTATGTTTGCAGCTCCATCACCAGTGAGTGCAATGATGAACCGAATATAATTACTTACATGACATATTTTTGTATAATCCATGATAGATTCATAATAAAGTGTTTTGGGTTAGATCGCATACGTATAAATGCGTCATAACCCTCCACCACCCGACACAGCCAGTAAAGTTCGTCCCGTAAACAACGCGCCAATTAGTTTACTACTTCAGCCCACCGATGTGTTGGAGAATATTGGTCGCCAAAGCCTGCGTGTTAAAAATCCATGCTACATGTTCCAAGTGTTGAAGGCGACATTTATAAATGCCGGATGGTTGATACAAGGTGAACATCTTTAGCATAAAGTGTGTACTACCTGCAGTGACATATTGGGGCAATTTCCAGACATGTCGAGATTCTCTGAATGAGGTATTTTCAGATACAACCTTCTATATTTTAGCAAATCAGCACCAGCCCTGATCTATCCACTGGTAGATTTAAAAAATAATCTAAAGCTGTTGATCTTTCTTGGTATTAGAATTCAACACTCCCCTTAGCTTCTTCACATGAGTTGATTTCATCACTCCATCTCAGATGTGACATGTGCGTCGAAGTGATGCCATACTCTGTCTTCAAAGGAGAAGGCCGGATAGCAAAGTGCGGATTAATATCATCTGTCTGCCACGTATGAGAGAGTGTTGTCCCCTCGCATGTGTGGGTTTTCTCCAGGTGCTGCAGTTTCCACCCACATGTATAAACACTCATTAACTGGCTGAAATGATCTTGATATATAGAGCACTGCAGAGCTTGGGCAATTGTTGGCACTAGCTCACCAATTTAGATTTGAAGTTTTCATGACTGCAGGGATCCATACTCGGTTGTTCCTCAGCAGCTGTGACATGTAATTTGCACGAACGGCGCTATATATATATAACTAAAACACAACAATAATTGTATACTTGCATAGTGCTCATGAATAAATAATAATTTACAGCCCTCTGTCAATACACTGCTGGATGAAGCCTTCCCGGCGCTGTTTTGGTCATGGTAATTTCACCAAACTCCCCCACGCTGATCGTTGTGGGTGGTAAAATTGGGGCCCAAGATCGGTTCAGATATCACCACTCAGCACTGATGTTAGCCATGGCCGGGAATCAAACTCAGGTCATTAGGCCGATAGTGCAAGTCGCGAATTATTCACCAACACTTCCCCCATATTCGCAAATTATTAATTATCACAGCACACTACCATCAATGTCAAGGGCATACTTACTTACTTAATCACAAGGCATCACATTTAACACATGCAAACGTGGCTTTCAAACAATAACACAAAAAACAATTCACATTTACGTTGCAAATAAATGCCACCAAACCCAAACCGTCATCCAGCAGCGCAATGGACAAATGGGACTATACATGTGCTTGGGCAAATGCCCACCACTCGAAGCAAATGCAATGCAGATTTGCACCGCGAAAATCCGGAGGAAAGCGTGTGAGGGATAGGAAAAAAATGGGACGACAAATAGAGGGCTGGATATAAAACTTGGTAACAGTTAATGATGCAACTTGCAAAGTGCTGACTGGGTAGGGGGGAAGCGGGGGGGGGGAGTGGTAGGGGGGTAAGGGGGGATGAGCGTGGCCAAACGTGGGCTCGGGTGAAATGGTCACAGTGGATTTGAGGCAGCACGCAAGCTGTCAGCTCCGCATAATTCATTGGCTTTGCTGGAAATTTTGTTTGTTGGGCCATGGGACGCCACCCCCCCCCCCCCATCCATTCATTTTCGAACGGCCGGTCGCATTGTGGGCCGAGCTAGAGGCCCCCTGGGAGACCAGCTTCTATGCCTGCGCAAACAAACAGCGGGCATGAAGGGCTCCTTGCTGTCGACGCACAAATGCGGGGTTTGTGTCCCGCGCGTGGCTCGGAGTTCTGGGGTTGGCTCTCCGCTTAAGAAGCGCTGAAGGTCAGTGGCATTGTGGGGGGCGGGGGGGAGATGACTTAATACCCCGTGGTCTTCCACTGCACAAAATAAATGTGCTTCTCTGTGTGTCGGGTAATTGAGGCACACAACTGGTTCTGCTTACGCGGCGAGGCGGATTTTTTTTTGTCGTGGACGTTTGCCATTAGGTTTTGGGCGGATCGTAGCGGTGGCCCCACACACGCGTGCGCGCGTGCGAGCAAATTCTTGTCTTAAAGCGCCGTCGCGCGCCGCACGCAAGGCTTATCCTCAAGATTTCTGACACCTCCCATTAAGCCCCTGTTATTCCACAGAGCCGGCCAGAAGCATTAAAGGAAGCTTAAAATTAATGCAGAAATAACAATTAATGGGCGTTTTTTTTTTTGGCTTGAGTACTCGCTCAAGCCAAGTAAAATACTGTTTTTAATAAAGTTTAAAAAACACGTACGCCGCTTGTATGGTGTCAGTAATGTTAACCGGCTAACATGGAATCATTTTCAAAACATGTAACAACATGGCAAAGATACGTACACACTAAAATTTTCTTTCAGAATGAACATACCTCATTGGTTATAAACAAGTACCAAACTCCAGATTTGGATTTAAATATCGGGCTCTCCTATGTACGAACTACATTTATTGCACACTTCTTAATGTAATGGACCACATTGGCATCTTAGCCAGAAAAAAAAAACACGAATACAATATATCTCAATGTGTTTTTCTTTAAACCAAACATGGGGATTGTATTTAAAATGTTAATGTGCTTTAATAAACACTATAATTCAAAATGCAAAAATATATATACTGCAGTTACAACATTAAAAAATACAGCAATTTGTAAATTATCACCACTCCCAAAAAACATTTTTATGGTTTGTAAAACTATGTTCCAATGCCAGATCTCTATATGTTTTTCTTTCAACAAGAAACACTGACTTTATTCAGGCCCTTGCACCCTACTACAATCTTCGCCAAACTTCATTCGGCATAGCAAGCACATGCATTGCGTGCCGTAAAGAGGTCGGAGTGACCTAAACATCTTTTGATCGGTCAAATACAGAGGCGTAGCTAGGGGGGGGCAGGGGGGTACATATGTCCCCGGGCGCCAAGGTAAAGGGGCGCCAAACGAGGCTTACAACGTGACATTATAACTTATTGCGGCGGGCGCGGCAGCCTGAAACGACTGCACAAATCTACACCTCAACCTAAAAGTTTATATATCCCGCCACACACAGCCTACATGTCAAGTAATTACATTTTGGTACGCGCGCCTATTAAGAACTTACATGGAAGAACGTCCCAAACAACAGACAGGCGCAGTCTTTCAGCCTTAGTCACTGGCCTGTTTTCTGGTAGCGGAAACTACGACGGCCTGAAACACGCTGGAGTGCACGATCAGAAGCTGTTAAAGCTATCTATGAAGGACTGGATGAACTAGTAGGGCTGCTAAACAAATTATCGGAGGACGTAACTATGACGCCTGAAACCAGAAGTGATGCAGAACAGTTACAGGCATGCGTATTAAATTTTAACTTCATAGTTTTATTACATTTCTGGAATGTCATTCTTGGAAAAATTGATCGTGTTCAGAAGCGCTTACAGGATCCTACTATGAATTTCAAGATGCACCGCCTGGGGGATCGATGTGGACAGAAGAATTAGGCGACGTCGGAAGATGCCAGGAGAACTGGCAAGAGATGCAGGACTTTCAGCAGAAGAAGAAATTGTGTGCGTTATGAAGAGCGTATTTTATCGACTTCAACAGGAGATGTCAACACGGTTTTTACGACTAAAAGACCTGAACACAAAATTTGGATTTTTGCTGGACGTCAAAACTCTTCTATCCGACACAGATGTCGATGCAATTCGTCGAAATTGCACAGATTTTGGAAATTTCTATGACACCGACATCAATGGCCACGAACTTTTCACAGAAATTGGAGATTGCAAAATGCTGCTCAGTAACCGGAATGAAGTTCTACCAGAAACTCCTTTGGATCTTCTTGGTTTTATTGTGTTTTATGGAGACGACATATTTCCGAATTTGCGAATTTCACTGCAAATTTTATTAACAATAGCAGTTTCAATTGCAAGCTGTGAGCGGTCGTTCAGCAAATTGAAACTTATTTTGTCGCATTTGCGTGCTTCAATGGGACAAGATCGTCTCAGCGATCTTGCTCTTCTTAGCGTTGAAAGAGAAACATTGGAAAAAACAGATTTTGATTACGTGTTGACCAGTTTGCGACAGTGAAATCAAGAAAAATGTATCTTTTATAGACTATGTCAACCAGTCTACGACAGTGACTGAGTGAGCCATGTAATATAATTTCTATAAATTTGCTTCTTTAAATAAAATGTTTCATTAAAATTTAAATTGTTATTCCTTATTCGATGTAATATGAAAATGTGATTAAACAGGGGGGTCGCCAATTTTATAGTTCGTCCCCGGGCGCAAAATATTCTAGCTACGCCTCTGGTCAAATATTTGTATTTATTTCAGTTAAGAGGGGGAAGAAGAAGAAAAAAAAAACTCCACGTACAACGATGCAGAGACTTCTTTGGTTCGGACACGCAAAGGGAACCGAGGTCGACAAGTGACCATCGGTGGCCTGCACCGCCACGTGGCCGGAGCAAGAATCAGGGGCCACCGTCCACGCACGCAGAGAGGTGGTGGACTCAACACGGGGGCCCCGAACGAGAGGAGGACTTGACGGAGACAAACGAAGGCCTACGGGAAGCGATTGCCCTTAGCGCGACGTAATTCAACGGGGGTATGCAAGATGCGACTGTGAGCCCCCTCCCCCCCTCTTTGATCCCGACTCACTCTTGCTGAAATGGCTACGGATGTTTTTAACCCCGTATACAAGAGTATTTAACGCTATACTTAATTATATTAGTTCAGTTGCACCGTGTTATGGGTTTAGAGGAAGACAGTCTCACATTGGCAGTATTAATTTAAAAATATGTAAATGTACAATACTCACAATTAAGTTGCAATTCGTCTTCCTTTCATGCGCATATCGTAAAATTCCTGGTGGTATTCAGTAACAAACACCAGTAGCGCTGCTATATTTCACGTTGTGTGTATTTTTCTGAAATGTTGTTCATTTGTAAAAATGTAGTTTTTTTGGCATTTATGGTTAATTGTTGGAATTTTTTTATTGTTACTTGTTCATCTGTTGATTTGGGGCCCCCTTGTGGCCAACTTGGCCCCTATGCCTCGTATTACGTTGCCATATACCGCCAACCACAATAGCTCTGTTTCTCTTCTGTCATCACAGAAGAGAAACAGAGCTATTGTGTCCGGGCCTTTGCTTAAGACATATGCATTTTTCAGATCTTGGCGTGTTTCAGTCTAGTTCACATTGTGGATGTGTCAGCTCAAATAAAGTTATACATTCTCATAATGGAGGTTTTTTGGGTTTTTATCGCGTAAATATAAACGTGTCGTTAAACCCGCCACCACCTGACGCAGCCAATTAGTAAGGTTTGTCACTAAAGAAAAACATGCCAATTCGTTACTAGTTCAGCACACCGGTGGGTTGGAGGCTAAACTACAACATTTACACTTCGAGTCGTAAATGCAAATGTTGTGGGTTGACTCTCCATGGCTAACATCAGGTTCGCGAAAGCCTACGTGGTAAATTATACATTCCTTTAAAAGTTCCCAAACATTGATGTCACTCGCTCAGTGCACACACATTCCGATATGCAAGTCGGCAGAGGATGAGCGGTCTTACCGCAGTGGAATACGTACACGTACGTACATAGCTGTTGGCATGCTTTGCATCCTCATTGTCAATCCCCTGCTGGATGAAGGCCTCTCCATGCCGTGCGAGTCGAGCAAGTTGATTGACCATACAGCCAACGGGCTGGGCGGTGTGTCGGTGATGGAAGGCACCCGGGACTGGTTCCGATTTAACTTAAACCTGATGTTAGCCATGGCCAGGTAATGCCCCCAGGTCACCAGGTTCGGAGCGGGGTGCATTAATCAACCACTCGGCGCCATCTATTGCCGTGCGAATAACGAAATATAGAAATAATCAATATTTAATCAATCTTGAAGTTAATGTTCTTCTTTAATCTTCATCACCAGCTAACCTCAACGGTGCTTTGCTCTTAGTGGATATTGAAACCAGTTCTGCTTAGAAATACGATATCTACAAGTAACTGGACATGTTCCTAAATAGCTCAAATGTATCGTTTGTAGTGTATGGAATTCTTGTGCCTGTGTGTGTGTAAACTTTAGCCAAAGCAGAGCTTGTAGCATTGAGTCACAATGTATGTGTTGCCACAAACCATTGCAAAATTATTCACAATTAAGGAATGTTAAAATTGTATATTTTTCGTTTCAGCAAGTGGTGAGGTATTGTTACATTGTGTATGTGTATATGCAATGCATTGTAGAAAGCAACTGGGGGTCCCATAATATTTCGTGGAAACAAAAACCCCCCATCGGATATGCTCGGAGGATCATTACGATTTAATTATTCCTCAGCGATCTCAATGAAAGGGAGCATTGTTCGAATTCGAGAGCGAAAGATACGATTTCTGTTGCGCGGGCGTGACGGCCGCTGATCCCTCTCTGTGTGCTCGGGAAGCAGAAACGCATGGAAAACAAGTGTCCCCTGACATCAAACCAACAAATTAGGGCCTTGTTTGTGTTGTGAGACCCCCCCCCCTCCGCCCCACTCCCTTCTGTCGGTTCGACACTGCTGCAGCTGGGCACGCGCCCTCCGCACACAACAACTGTCCACTCACGATCAGGGTCAAGAGGTCATCACGGCCAAGGCGCGCCGTGGCTGCCACCAGAGTTCGCTACTGCCCTCTTACCTCCCTCCTGCCTTCCTTCTGATCTGCTAGATCACCTCCTAGTTGGTGTAACGTTGGCACGGTCTTAGATGCGGCTTATGCGGCCGTCTGGAACGCCCTTCCCTCCGATATTAGGAAGCCACTGGAGCTATGCGCTTTCAAATCTCGAACGGAAACTCGTCTCTTTAGAATTGCCTTTTGGGTTTAGTAGTTTGTCTTTCCACCGCAACTCCGATTAGCACGGTTGGCTATGTACGGTGGGAAAGAAGTGTTATATGCATACCTAACTTGTCTGCTCTTACAGTCTTCCCGCTATCTAGCATTAGGTCTTCGTGTTGGTCGACAGCCTCTGCATGCCACTGCAATGCCTCTGTGTGTAACCCTGACCTCTTCCATTCTATACATCATGTCCCACCGAAAAGCAACTTCCTGTTTTTATGGTATCTCAACATCTTCTTGCCACTCTCTAATTACAAACGTCTCATGTGCTTACCCTATCCTTGCGTGTATACACGGAGTGTGTTGGGGTGCAGTATGGGTAAATGTATACACCATATAAAGCAGCACATGTATCAAAATAAATGTCACCGTCCATCGGCCTACTTTCCCAGACACATATTATTCAGCAAATCTGCTTTGCTTCAACAAATGCCGCTGCACAATATTGGTGTGGAAATGCAATAAGTCGATGAACCTAATCATATTGTGGACCTTTATCCGGAGAAACAGAACGGAGTTCTCATTACGCGTGCCTCAATGTTACTTTAAATTACTAGCATCCTTCACAACCATCTGTATTCAAAGGCCAGAAGTTTAGTTTGCCATTGCGTTGCATTGTTAAGAGACAGCTCTCTGCTGAAGTTGAGATCAATGCTCTTTCAAAGTAGATTATTATTAGGCATACCGCCTGATATTACGTGGTTCAGTAACACGGTCATTCATAAAACGTATTTAACACAAACTGAAAAGTATTCAAAGCAAAGCAGAATGGAGAGATGCATGCTTGGAATTTACTCCGACACTGAAGAGGATTACGAGACTTAGCGAACGTATCTAGGTTCGTGACATAATTTAACTTGTTAAGTGAAGTAAGCTGGCTTGGGCTAAGACCCGTCAACAGAAGAGATGGCTAACAGTCCCAGTAGCCAAGGTCTGAAACGCGTCCAAGGGATCCGACCGAAGCGGAGATGGAGCGATTAAATCAGCTCAAGTGCATGTCTCAATGTGCGTTGTTACGCACATCGCAGGATCGTGAGAGATGGTGGTTTGGGGAGCCCTTCATCCAGCAGTGACTTGATCGTGGACCGCTGCCGATGACGACGGTATCACTGCATGTGCACGCGCGATTTGTCCCAAAAAATAGCAGCCCTCTCTGGAGTTGTCAGCCTGCGCCTCCGTCCGCTGAACATCGCATCGCCTGGCTTGAGCCGCCCTTGGCCCCCTCGGGAGGTTTTCTGGCGGCACCATGCAAACTGTGCAGCTAAGCAGGTTTAATGTGTTCCAGTGGCTCGCCTGGGACTCCCGGAGGAATTTGGAATCCCTGTCTTGTTCAACAAGAAGACAACTGAATCCAATTAGCGACCGCTGTAACGACGCCGTTTCGAGCAAATTGCCAGAGGGGAAGTTTTATGCCACGTCTTCTGTCTTCTGTGTGCCTTGTCACAGAGGCGACAGGGCGTGTGCTGAAGTTAATTATAAGCAGTTTCTTCATGACCTAATAATAATAATCATGATAATTATTTGCAGTCCTTGGCCAACCTACTGCTGGAAAATGAAAGGTCGTCCCAGATCGTGTTTGTCATGGCAGTTGCTGTTGATCATTCCTCGCCATTCTGGAGTCAATGCGATCGGATGAATTGTGGGGGGCGGGTGTGGGGGTGGAAGGGGATCAGAGTCCAGGCAGTCTTGAATTCAAGGTCGGGACCTACAAGGCTGAGGTTGAGGCCATGGTCGTATGTATGTACTATGTTGAACTTCTGTCACTCTGTACGTAGCCAACCGTGCTCCTGGTGGAAGCCAGGAACCACAAGGCCAGGGGCCTTGAGATCAAGGCCAGTCAAGGCCAAATCCTCCGAGCTGACCACATTGAGCAGAGCCCATGTCGCAGTATGGAAAGTGCCAAACGGTTTAAAAGAAAACGGATAAATCACGTGCAATTGACCTCCTTGCCATTTGCTTTTGGGAACACAATTTCTTGGCAATCTAAAAAATTGCAATCCGAGAAACACGAGCAAAATTTTTGTACGAAAGCTGACAAGGTCAAGTTCACGAGCTGACAATAATCCATCAAAGCCAACAATTTGGTATTGAGGACTAAAGACTGGTTCCAGTTCTGTTTCACGCATAAGACGTTTGCCATGTCCACGAATCAAACTGAGGTCGCCCCCGTTTCACTGCGCAGTGCGCTAACCATTGTGCTACCGACCCATAATCACATCCCATTCATATTGTGCAAATTCACAAGAGGTTAAACAATTAATGTATGAAATATGTTAATACAGTATCTTATTATGTACGGGAATGCATTTATTTACAAAGCGCTCATCCATGCCACAGTTTGTTTTTACAGGTTAGAGGTCTCATGTGCTACTCGTTCGCTCAAATAATAATAATGTGCATTGGTCTCGTGAAATACGCTTGTGTACTCAAAAGGCAACCGTTTGCTCTATTTATATTTTCTCTTAATTATTTATTTGATTTTCTAGCGTCGTCAACAACAACAAAAGGCACCAACTATTTGACGTTCTTCAGGATTAGCATCCGACACTTCCACACCAGCCAACCACGTCGCAGTGCAACGTGGTTGTATTTCGACCGCCACACATCCGGCCTGACCGATCAACCGCCCGCACCCAGTGCAGCTTTCGTGCTCTCCGCAAACTCTAATTTCGCCAGGAAGCTTGCGAATCTGAGCTTTTTCTCGCGCAAGAACCTATTCTTAATTTCATGTATATTGGCCTAATTCTAAAACACAGCGAAGCGTTACCCCCACCCCACCCACCACCCCCTTTGTTTAAAGCAGTTGGCACTCTCGATAACCTCATCGCGTGGAATGTAATTGCCGTTTATACAACGTGGTCACACATTAAACCTTCGCAAATATCCACCTATACCTCAACTCCGGTCAGTCGGTCATGGCAACAATTTGTTGTAATTCCAAACGTTCCCGATAACTTTGGCAATTAATGAACACGTATCAACGAGTGAATTTGACGTGCGCACCACAACCGCGCTTCGCAATTCCTCGTTAACGATCCGATGGCATTTTTTTTCATTCAAATTACCTGCAGGGGGGGGGGAGGGGGGCTGTGAACCTGCAATCGGTACATGCCCGACCATTTGTCTTGCGACTGTTTCTCTCCCCACCTCACCCCCGATGCCTTCTAACCAACCACCGCCACACGTGGCGCCGTAACGAAGACGCATTCCCGCTTCACGCGTGCGCACGCACTGGCGCTGTTATTGTTTATCGATGTTGCTTGCCGCCGTCGAGCGAAAGACGTTGATCGTGTTTGAATTAACCGCAGCATGTGCTTCCGATTAGATCGGAGCCTCAAAAGCGGAGCGTTCACGTTTTGTAAGTGCCCGTCTTTTTCTGGTGCTTTGTCAGTGCACAGCAGCCTGCCATGGCGCTAATGAATTAATGAAGACAAAGTATGCAATGGTATGGAGGGGGGGGGGGCGTTTGGGATGGGGGGAGGGGGGGACGCAACGATCGTCTAAATATTATTAATTGGGCATATTGTATTGCTTCGGAATTGAATCGAAAAAGCGTGCATTTTTATGAACCCAAGTATTTGCAAAGGCAACACGGCTTCGTATTCACGTAAGGTGAATGGACACATTCACTGCTTGTTCGCCCTTTATTGTGAGCCTTTCAAACAATAATAATTCACTGCCGGATGGAGGCGTCCGTGTCGGTCATTGGGTCTGTTTGATCAATCTTCCCCATGTGTGTAGGGGCTTGTTTCTAAGTGGAGCCCCAAATACCTGTTCAGATAACACTCGCCACTGATGTTTAGCCGTGGCTGGGAATCAAATTCAGGTCACCAAAGTGTTCGTGCGGCGGCGCGCTAACCACTGTGCCACCGCTCCACCCACATTCGCCACGATCTGCTGGATGGAGATCTCCCCAAGTCGTCGTCACTCTTTGCGCATTAAATTAATCTCGTCATTCAATCTCGGCGGAAATCAGCTTTTCTCGGGGTGTGTTCATTCTCATGGATGCTATTTCCATCACCGATCTGAACCATCAGCCATCCTCCCATCTTGCCACGATGTGTCCAGCCCAATCCCACTCACTTTCCTTTCACGGGCAATGCGATGTCTCTCCGATTAGCATTTGGCCTCTGATCCACGTCTTCCCCTCTTCCGTCTCTCATTCCAAGTGCGGGTTTGCTCGCTCAGGCCGAGTGATGAACGTTTCTTTTGTGAAGCTTTTGCCACGCAGATATGCAGCACGGGAAACCCGTACTCGGATTACTCGTCGGTGGGATAACGTATAGGTCACTTTAACGTGAACGACTAGCAACCGTTTGGACATACGTTCATAAGCGTGCGACTTGTTTGTGGTGACTCATTGATATTTTGTTTTGTACAATGGAGTGCCAAAAATGGCTCAATGTTGCCAACACCTGGTATGTGCAATTTGGGAATGCCTCACCTGGAATTCGTAATAATATGATCACAGGATCATTGAGGCCTTTGTCCAGCAGTGGATTGACCATGCCTGATGAAGAGTAATCAAGCAAGGAGCTGAATTGCGACTGTAGGCTAGGTGACTCGTTCTCTGAAAAACACGACCGATAGAAGTTATCTTGTTTCCTCAGAGTTTTACCTCAACTTCTAGAGGCGATAAGAAAACAACAGAATGACTAGTTTCTATATTCATTCACGTAATTCTTCGTTTGTGTGATTAATTGAAAGCACAATGTTTCGCTTCATATATTCGCTGATATTTTGCACGAGAGCTTTGCTTAATCAACGCATTACAATGTCATTTTATTGGATTATTTTAATGTAATTAAGCAGGTATTTAAACCAATGCTATGCGATTCTTTTTTTTATGCCATTGCGATCTGCAGTACTTGGGCCACCATTCATCTCGCTTTACAAGGGCAGACCATTTCCGCCGTATATATATATACGCGTATATTATTTTTTTGTAAAGAATTAAGAATTCCCAAATTCTCACCTGCAATAATTTCTAAGTAGATGTACAAGAGCGGCCAAAATAATGTTGCTTTCATCGACGCGCGAACCGCCGTCATTTTTGGTTTGGCTGAGGGCCAGCGTGCTTTAAAAACATTGGACATTCACCAAATATGGCTTCCTTTCCAAATTCCTGTAATTTCTCCGACGGTTTTGGGGGGACGTAAAATCGGAATGACCCAAAGCATACAAATCAGCTGTCATGGGTTTTTAAAGTGTCTTGCGGAGTGACCATTTGGGTGTTAGAATTCGTTCATGCGGGACAGAAATTATTTTAATTTGCTTCAAACTGTGGACATATTTACCCGGAGAGATGTACTGGAGGCGCTCAGTGTCAAATACAATTTGAAGGAGAGCGCTGAAAGTAACTGAGAGCACGACGCCTCAACCCTTACTCACACAGCCTCTGACGTCACTGACGCAGCCTCTGACGTCACTGACACAGCCTCACACGTCACTGACACAGCCTCTGACGTCACTGACACAGCCTCTGACGTCACTGACACAGCCTCCGATGTCACTGACACAGCCTTAAACGTCACTGATACAACCTTAAACGTCACTGATACAACCTCTGACGTCACTGACGCAGCCTCTGACGTCACTGACGCAGCCTCTGACGTCACTGACGCAGCCTCTGACGTCACTGACACACATGTACGTCGCTAAAATTAAGCACGGGGGAAAATTGCCCATGTCCAGAGCAGAGGGAAAGCCTCTTCAAAGCTTCCAGCATGGTGGTCGAGTACTTTAGGCTGGCGACGCAAGGTCAAGGGTTGATGCCGTGATGCGATAGTTAGCGCAATGGATTTTCAATCCACATGTTGTTCGGTTCAATCCGATCTCCGGGCGCGGCGGTTACAACAATGGGGCAAGTCTCTTCAATCCCCCCACCCCGCCTCTGTCCGCCCAGCAGCGTGGATGGGCAGTGCGTCAAGCGGTGTAAGAATGCTTCAAAGTGTCCCCTGCTAGAGGGGGGCCCTCCCCTTCCCTGGCAGGCGTCGTGGCCGGGCGCTGCGAGATCTGACCGTGTCCGAGTCCGTTACGAGGTCGCAACTCACCACGCACTGAAGCGCTTGCCACATGCGAACCACGATGCCCTCGCGTATGTCGACAAGGGGCATCAACCATCACTTGAACTCTGGTCATCCTCGGTCTCCGCGGCCGTCTGGAACGCTCTTCCTTCATGATATTAGGGAGCCTCTGTCGCTATTCACGTTGAAATCTCGATTGAAAACGAATTTCTTTAGAACTGCGTTTTTGTGTTTAGTTCGTTGTCCTTCCCCAAGCATCTTCGATTGGCGACGTACGGTGCGAAAGAAGTTCAACATACGTGTACATACAACCGAGGACCTTCCATCAGCAGTGGCTGGTTGGGCTACACCATGAGGTTATACATCGAGTGGAGAGGCCTCCATCCAGCAGTGGATGGACAAAAGGCTGAACATGTATCATAATTAAAACTTGAAAGGGAACAAACGGCCTTCACTGCTGCCCCTGTGTGCTGTGACGGCAGAAACGCATGAAAAACAAGTTTCTTGTTACAGCTAGGCAACACATTATACTCATATTTACTCTGCTAAACCTCCTGCTGTTGGCAACTACTGTAGCAATACACAACGTTAGTTAAACTTGACACAACAAACAGGGGTATTGCTCCGTCTAATGATGAGAGTATCGATGGCTTCATGGAAAAAAAGTTGGTTTTACATTCCTGGGTAATACATTCAAAACTTGTATTGAGTGTATGCGTAAGACATGCGGTCCGTTCGATATGTAACGCAACTAACACGTTGCGACAATTGTAACCCGTAGAAAAAAAGACGTCCGCACGATGCTGTCATCACCATCAGCCATGGTCAGTCCACTGCTGGATGAAAACCTCCCCAAAGCCACGTGGTAATTCATCGAGCTCAGGTTGTGGGCATCTTTTCGATTAATAAGAAGAAGAGCCATTTAGTTTTAGCTTTTGCCTTTGACCAGCTACTTGTACACAAACACAGATCAGCGAGTATACAGCAGATGACAACAACACATTCTGATTTAAATAAACAAAATAGGTGATGGAATAAACTGCGTCTATTCAGAGCCCCCGCACCCCTCACCCCTGAGACATTCCACGTCACCCAATTCCCTGCCATATTTAATCAATTATCTTTAAATTTCGATTTAAAGCTTTCGTGACTGCAGGGATTCATCTTCTTGGTTCTTTCGGTAAAGTCACGTAGAAGGGAAGTAATAAAATAATAAAAATAAAACATAATAAAGTAATTCTCACGACGTTTCGGCCACAACTCAAGCAGCCGTCCTCACCTGAGGGACGGCTGCTTGCGTTATTATTTGATTATGTTTTATTTTTATTATTTTATTACTTCCCTTTTACGTGACTTTACCGAAAAAACCAAGAAGACAATTATATTTACCTTAAATTACGTTAAAAGATTTAAGTTTAGAGAAAGAAAAAAAACGGCTGCCCGCAAAGGAGGCAGCCGAAGAGCCGCAAGGAGAGAGCCAAAGAGCCTCAAGGGGGCAGCCGTAGAGCCGCATGCGGCTCCGGAGCCGGAGGTTGCCGACCCCTGATCTCGCTCCTGCGTGCGAGCTGTTTTCATGACTCCCTCCAATCAGCTGCCAGCCGTCATCCATCGATCTTGACCATCGGCCATCACCCCCCGCACCCCTCCTAGCGACACGTCCTGCCAAAAACCCATTTACTTTATCGAAGAGTTTGGATGGCTTCATCCACCCGTGTCTGTCCCCACGTGTCCTTCTGTCAGCGTCTCTCCACGTAATCTTCGCATCGGCGTTCACTCCGTTAGCAGCTCAGGGGGCGCGGCAATCGGCCACGTGGGGTCCCAAAATTTGATTTGTTTTAAAATGAAATAAAACGTGGAATTGTAAATGGGAGCATTTTGATTTATTTTTAAATGTCAACCTCGTTTTAAATACGTTGGTGTCCTTTTACACTGTTGTCAAAAACTTGTCTCGGTGGTGGTTTCCCCAACTCGTCGCTTTGGCCATCAGGGGTGGAGCAAGTGACCCCCCCCCCTCGCTACTCAAAACGAAACTCCGCTCAGCACGGTTGGCTACGTACGGCTCGAAAGAAGTTCAGCATGCGTACACACATGCATTGTCATTTACTACTCAAATTTATGTTGTGCAGTGCTCATATTTTGACAGTGCTGAGCTAGTGCTGGAAATTCCACGTTCCCATGGCAGAAGAGAGTCTACGCATGGGATTATACTGGTAGGAACTTCCTGGTTACACCAGCCCACAGGGGATTATTGTGTCCGTCGTGCAGGGAGGGGCTGGGTGGGGAGGGGAGGGTGGGGAGGGGCTGGGTGGGGAGGGTGGGGCTGGGTGGGAAGGGGAGGGTGGGGAGGGGCTGGGTGGGGAGGGTGGGGAGGGGCTAGGTGGGGAGGGTGGGGCTGGGTGGGGGGTGGGAGGGGTGGGGCTGGGAGGGGAGGGGCTGGTCACCCCGTGGTGCCCTTATAAAACTCAACGGTTAACCTACTCACGCCGGCTTGTGCCCGCCCTCATCTATCCACTGGTAGATAAAAAAATAATCTAAAGCTTTGCACCTTTCTTGGTATTAGAATTCAACACTCCCCTTAGCTTCTTCACATGAGTTGATTTCATCACTCCATCTCAGATGTGACATGTGCGTCGAAGTGATGCATATTTGCGGAATACACCACGCCGCCGTTAACCCTGGCCATTGACCGAGCAACCCAACGTTCCTACCAGCTCCCTCCGCAGGGATGTGTTCACTGTTGACTTCTTCTCACACTGGTACTCATTTAATCGACCCCACGTGGATTATTAATCGTAATCCGCTGGCTCGAAGCAATCTGGACGGTTTATTTTATGATGTGTTGTTTCTATTTTACATATGCATTGTATAATGATGATGCCCATTTTCACACAGAAAGCCCTCGCCCAGTCTTACGATTATTTTGAGCAAGGTCTTGCCTTGAGATGCTTGTGCAATTCAATTAACGAGTGTTCGGCTTGTGGCAGGAAACCAGAGCGACTGGAGAACACACACCGCTCATGCATGGGTGATGCCACTCACATTTCTGCACAGACTGATTTGAGAAATCTTTGCTCTAGTAGCTTCCTTCCGATATTAATGGCTTCCTAATATCGGAAGGAAGAGCGTTCCAGACGGCCGCAGAAGCGCATCTGAAAAGCATGCGATGCGGTGACCGTCTTTGTTCAATGGCGAGGTCACTGTGATGTCCACTGAGCTCTAAAGCTCTTCCAGAAGTGACCTTGCCACAAACGATAGCTCGACGAATTGGCTTATCATCATGTGGAATGTTACAGCAGTCGAGTCATCTAAACGCGCGTTTATTCTAAATGTAGAGGGGAAAACCACGCAACCACGGGGAGAACATGCAAACTCTAAATATACAGGCATCAGGGTCTAGATCGAATTCACGACCTTCTCCATACCGGGTAGTTAACGTCGCACGATCTTGGCAACGCACTTTTAATGCACATTTTTTTTTTTAAATGCCATCTTGGTCCCTTGAAGACTAAAACGCTGGAATGATTGAGTCTCAGGGCTTATTTTGAGTAGGGTAGCTACCTTGGCAAGCTTGACTGATTGACATGTCTTGTTGTTGATTGTAATCTGAAGGCAACTCGAGTGCCCATGTGTATGATGGGGATCACAAACACCGCACATATTAGTAAAATCCCACTTGCTGTACTGACCACTGCAGGCCTCTTGTTGCCGGGCGTGGTAGGTGCGACGGATTCAGCTCAATCCCCATGTGATCCATCACCCCATATCCAAGTTTCTGAATTGTAGACAAGTACCACAATGTGTAAATTTTTAGCACATTGGGCATGCACTGCGTAGGTCCCCAGTTCGATCTCCAGGCACGGCAGTTGAAGACGCAGAATGCACCCGATGCTGCCAGATCTTGAAAGCCAGGCAGGCTTGAGCCACCATGCGCCAAAGTCAGGTGTGATCGGCGCTGTGGGCAGTAGAGGGCAATGACATTTCAGTTGTTCTGCACTCCCCTCCACCTTCATTAATCGGCGATGATCAGCGTGGTGAAGTATGGTCATCAATCCCACACAGCCCGTAAGACATGGAGAGTCCCTCCTCTAGCAGCGGATTGACAAGAAACATAATCAGGCTGAACATGTACAGCCTCTTGTGATGTGGTCACATTGAGATGTTTATGAATTCGAATGTTATCGTATTACATTCTTGATACTGTTCTGCATATCTTAGCTTATTTATACACTATATACGATATCGTACTTCAGGCCAAATTGTATTGTGTTACATTGACATCGAATTGAATCCATTTCCAAACTTTTCTCTTTGAACATGCTCCTTGTATTTCTCGGATTCCAAGCAATCCAAATTTAAGTCTGCAGGTGGCAGCACGAGTTCCAATAAAGAGGACAGAAATGGAGAAGAGCCGCTACAACTTTGCTCGGAATGCAGCAACGTGTACGGAGCGCCGTCGAGAGCACAGCGTGGCGGACTGTGGACCCAACTCACGCATTATCAAAGTAGCCAGAAGATTTTTAAATTTCGATTTAAAGCTTTTGTGACTGCAGGGATTCATCTCCTTGGTTCTTTTGGTACAGTCACGTAGAAGGGAAATAATAAAATAAAAAATATATAACATAATAAAAAACAATTCTCACGACGTTTCGGCCACAACGCAAGCAGCCGTCCTCAGGTGAAGAACAGGTCTGTCGGAAAGACAGCGTCTGAATGAACACCACCAAGCTTGGCAGAGTGTATTTAAGCTGGGTTAGAGGAGAAAGGGCGCCTTGGTGTTCATTCAGACGCTGTCTTTCCGACAGACCTGTTCTTCACTTGAGGACGGCTGCTTGCGTTGTGGCCGAATCGTCGTGAGAATTGTATTTTATCATGTTTAATTTGTATTATTTTATTATTTCCCTTCTACGTGACTTTGCCGAAAGAACCAAGAAAATGTAGCCAAAAGATGTGGACGATGATCGATTGTTGATGACGATGATAATTACGACAGAGTGGCAGCCAAGGAATCGGACTCGTCCAAAAGTAGGGGGGCGGTGGAGCGACGAAATCGGCTTGCGCGCAATGTGCAAGACGGATTATAAACATCGCAGAATCTACTGGCGTGCTGTTGTGGTGGGGTTAAAGTGGTGGTACTCGCACGACCTCGTCGCAGACGTGTGGCCATTGCGGAGGAACAGTTCAAAGTACCCTCTACGAGAGGGCTTCTGATTCTAGCCGAGGCCCCCTGTAGCAGCAGTGGCGTGAGCAAAACGAAGGGGCAGATCTGCAGTGATCGGGGTTAGAGTGGAGCGGGGAGGTGTTCATCCAGCGGTGCATTGACCATGGCGGTGCATTAGTTACCAGGAGATGAATACTCCCTATCCTCCCCCCACCCACAACCCACATGTTGATGAATGGCAGTGCCTCTGGTGGTTGCATGCGTGATGAGAACCAACTCCACACGATTTATCACGTGTGTGATTCATACAGATACAATGCCATGCCTTTACTATGCGCTTATGCATCGAAAACATATCAATGTATCGATGCCATCATTCCACGCCTGCTGGATAATATGATTGTAAACAAGAAGGGATATGTAGTGGTAAAATCACGAAGAGGATTAACGCAACGTCCACTGTTCTGGGCTTTAATAGACAACTTAGCCTGCATGGTAGCAAGCAAACTTCAGGGGCTTTCAGGTACCACAGGGCTCATAATGGACAGTGGTGGCACGAGGCACAGGCCGACCAAGAAACACGTTTAGGGCCTCAGGAAGCTCAGCGGGTGACCGCATTCAATAAAATACAGCCACGCGTCAAATCTCAGCTCAAAATTAAATCCAAATCATCAACTTGATAAACTATTTAACGTAGAAAAGCGATCTAACGGCTCTCGTGCCATTTCAAGCATCTAATTTTGTGTCTTTGTGTCTATAGTTCTCTGTTTGTGTCTCTGTGTGTCTGCATTTCTCTATTTGTGTCTTTGTGTGTCTACATCTGTCTGTTTGTGTCTCTGTGTGTCTGCATTTCTCTGTTTGTGTCTTAGTGTGTCTAAATTTATATATCAAATTCTCCTAGGACTTTGTATAAACTGAAGGTCTCATCCCGTGCCATCCTCTCTCCGTGGTTGTATACAGCATTTATGTAAGTTTCTCTCCCTCAATTCCAAAAGAAAGGGGATTCGGGGGGGGGGGTGAGCTTCCCCAAATCATTTTTTTTAGAACCCCCCAATGGGCAAACACCACCAGGGCGTCTCCATAAGTGAGGCCGAAAGGGAGAAAGTGACTGCTCCGTTGATTTATTCGCAGGCCCGATGGGTTCGCGGCCAAAACGATACTCCTGGATGGACCCTGACTCGACGTTTAGCCTCGTGGTAACAGCGGCAAAGGTGTAAGAGGTCAGGAAATGATATTTGACGTGTAGGTATGGAAGTGTTTTGGCCCGTTAGGGGTTACATTAGGGGCAGGGGGGGGTGTTAGGCTACGCCGTTGCCCTTGCTCTCTGGGATTGATGGATTTGTTACCGGCAAGATATCTGCACCGGCGCCCGCAACTCAAGCGAGGGCGAAATGAAAACGTCTTGTTGCAAGCGGCGCCCAATGAAGCAAGCCGACGTTGTGTGTGTGGCGGCTGAGCGAACGCGCGCAAACGCGTACGGAACGTTTGGCAAATGCTCGTCGGCATGTTCCGACACGTATGCGCAATGCGATGTTAATATCGTTAGAAGAACGGACGTTAAAATGCTATCACGTTTCATATGCGCTGTAATTGGAATTAATGGCTGGCGGGGCCAATGGGTTGTGTACGAAATATATATTTTAATTACGAGAGCTCTTTTTTCAAAAGCGACCTGGCCACAAATGATAGCCCAACGAAGTGGCTTATCACGTGGAAATTTATACCAACCAATTACTCTTAACGCATGTTTCTAAATATCGGGGTGGGGGGCCGGAAGATCCAGGGAAAAATGCATGCGAACACGGGGAGAAAGACATGCAAAATCCAAATATACAGAGGTCATTGTAGGGATGGAACCCACGACCTGCTGTATGCCAGGCGAGGTAGTTAACATCTCGCCAACGCGACACCCCAAATTCCCCTTGTGCCGAGAGACAGATGCATGCACGAGACGTAAATGTCTGCTAATCCATTGTGACTGACATTTTCCAAACGGACGCGAATTATTATTTCGTGTCACATATTGACATGGAGCTGGTTATAAAACATTTAAAAGTCAGGCAAAAAAAATTATAAGCACATGCTTAAAATATGACATTACTAATGTTATTGGGTGTATGAATAATACATTATATATATATAATGAACCAAAACTGAAACCTCATGAGCGACCCTTAAAGAGGCGAAGTCAAAGTGGTTCCCTGCCCACGTGAGCTCGGCTGGAGGCGGTCGGGTGGCCAAGAGGTCGGAGCCCTGAGCCCGCAACCCGCGGAGATCCCCGTGTTCAGATCGGGCCACACACTCGTGGCTAAACACCGGGGGCTCAAGTGCAGAAGTTGACGGTTTCAGCCCGGTGACCAACAACTGCACACGCACGCACAATAACCAAAGACAAAGACGAAGATCCCCCGTAGAGCCTTAACAGGCTGCAGGGGCAAGTGCTGTTAGCGAGCACCTATAAAGGACGGCACGGCACACGAGGGCGTTGGTGGCCAACACCACGCTCGGCCGCCTTTGTCTCCCTAGTGGCGATGTTTATGCAACGCACCAGGTACTCATTTGAGGCTGAGTCGACCTAGGGGAGGCCCAGGACCGGTTCAGATAATCGTCACTGGTGTTCGCCGTTAACGGAAATCCAACTTGGGTCACCAGGTTCGTAGCGGAGCGTAGGGCAAACCGCTACACTACCGCTCCCCACAACGCAATCACCGCACGCACACAAAAAGCCATCACGTGAAATCTAGTTTGGCACTGAATTTGCCTAAATTCCAGCTCTGCTTTGATTGACACTCACAGTAGATGAAAAGGCCGATTGAAGTGGCTTCCAGAAGTAGTTCGGTCACGTCATTTTCCGGAGGGCCGTTCTTTGATACAGGGCGATGCACTGATATGTCCTTTGTTTCACAGCATGATGATGATTGGAATATAATAAACCAGTGGTGTAAATTCCACATTTTTACGGGAAGATTCCAATTTATTCATGGCGTAATTATTTTGCTGATTTGCTCAAAAGAATAACCATCATGACCAGCCATTATTTATCCGCTGTTGGATTCAGTCCTGCAAAGCCACAATCACATTCCCATGCAAGGGTTGACATCAACGCCTCACCTCCGCGGGGGTCATCCTGTCAGACATCGTTCCCCTTTGGCTGCCATTCCATCAGCGGTCTTTGTCCATCAGTCGACGACATCGCGTCGAGACATAGTGTGTCCCGCTCAATCACACTTTTCTTGAACATCAACAAAGAATGTCTCCGATTTGCATTTATTCAACGAACCTCGTTCTGTCTCTCAATGCAATTCCCAGCCAGCCCACTTCTCTCCACGCTTCATCACGTACTTTTCAGCTGTTGTTGCATGTTCTTGTCAGAGTCCATGTTAGCAACCCATGTTACATGGCAGGTAGAATGCAATGATAAAAAAAATTCCTTCAATCGGGCACTTTGGTAGATAGATTTTTTGGATCACATAGTTTTTTTTGCCCAAGGTGTCACGTATTTGACAAACTTCAGAGTTATTTGGAACTTCCAAATTTGCAATCGTTTGCCACGTCCTGAGACACTCGCCCAGACGCATGTATATGGATAAGTACGAGGTCTTGTATCGCGTCAACTCCCTCGCGATTCCATGAATGCAACGGCGACTCGGGGTCGCGATTCAATCTGAGTGTCACTGTGGTGCATGCAGTGCCTCGAGTGGCCGCAGCAGGGCCGACAGAGTCCTTGGGTCGACAACCCGCGGCACTGGAGCGGCACGCGGCTCTTTAAGGACTGCCTCTTGACCGTTGTTGAATCGGGGATCGCCGTCTCGTATTTACCAGCGTGCATTGCGGCTCTTGAAATATCGAGGGTTGTTTTGTTTCGATTTAAAGCTTTCGTGACTGCAGGGATTCATCTTCTTGGTTCTTTCGGTAAAGTCACGTAGAAGGGAAGTAATAAAATAATAAAAATAAAACATAATAAAATAATTCTCACGACGTTGCGTTGTGGCCGAAAGAAGTTGTTTTGTTTGTTGCCAGATTTGGAAAAAAATGTCTCTTCTTGTTATTTTGGTTTGCCGACCTGTGGCATAGTTCAATCACGTAAAATATACAGCACGTATTCTTTTGGGTCTTTCGGTAAAGTCACGTAGAAAGGTTCAAATAATTATTTTGGTTATTTTCTTTGAACCTATCTACGTGACTTTACCGAAAGACCCAAAATAATATGAATTTCCTGTAGTCACGAAAGCTACAAGTCAAGATTTATACAGCACGTATTGAAGAGGATGCTTTACGTGAACTATTCAATGGATGTACCCTGATCATTGGGGTTGATTTGTATTGATCAATTGAGCACCCATGACACGAATCAACTACTTAGAACAGTGGTTCTTAACCTGGGGTGCACGCATCCCCTGGGAGTGCGAGATGCCCTTTCTGGGGGTGCAAAACATGGCCAGATGTAGTAACATTATTGATGCTTTAGCGATTGAGAACCAAAGGGATGCAAAGCTGCAGTGAAGGTTAAGAACCACTGGCTTAGAGGATGTGACAGGGTGTTATGCACGAGTGGTGAACTTTCACCCGGGAACTTCAGTTTCCCACCAGACGAAGCAAATACATATCGGCCCGACTACACCAGAAACCAGCAGCAGTCGGCAATGCTGTGTAATCGAGAGAGAGAATGAGCTGCTCCATTCATCGTCTTGGTTCGTTTGGTAAAGTCACGTAGGGCGTCCGAACGCTGTCTTTTGGACAGACCTGTTCTTCTCCTGAGGACGGCTGCTTGCGTTGTGGCCGAAACGTCGTGAGAATTGTATTTTATTATGTTTTATTTTTATAATTGTATTATTTCCCTTATACGTGAAGATGAATCTCTGCAGTCACGAAAGCTTTAAATCGAAATTTCTGTTCCATTCAGTTCCTGCCAAAGCTCCCAGCAAATGGGAGCGAACCGTCGGACATCGAGGCCGAGAAAGCACGAGGTAGAACCCGAAAACACAGCGGAGCGCCACGGCATTCATTAACTTTTCCACGATGCACATCTCAAAACCTGGCGCACATTTCTCGGCAAACAAAAAAAAAACCCAGATACGTCACTTCAATCGGTTCTCAATCTGACTCTAACCTGGTTATGATAGTTACATGCAGCAGCAGCAGCAGAAGAATAAGAATAATAAAATATATATCTCACAAAAGTCCCCCCCCCCCCGCCCCCGCAGTGCTTTATCACCGAGGCCAAATATGCGAGAACATGGACCAAGCTGGTGGGTACATTTTGGTCTCGTCCCTTGGCGCACCCAACAGAGAGCGTCGCTCGCTCGGGGGGGGGGGGGGAGGGTTGGAGGTAGAGGAGGTCATCTGAAGCAAAAAATATATATTTTTCGTCGCAACTTTCCGGGACCGCACGGGGGGCCTCGGCGCAAGTTTGTCGGCTCACGTGCAATGCCCTCTCGAGATCGCTTTGGTCTGTAGGTAGGGGCGGCTTTCATTTGCCCCGAAATGTGCATCGCAGTTGCGGCATCAAAAAGCTCGCTCTGGGGCCCGCCGAGCCGTGGAGAATTGGATCTTTGGTTTTTAGCAACGCCGGTGTGCGCTACAGCGTAACAATGTGGCGCGCTCACGCAAAAGCAAAAAAAAGAACCCAATGTGTTACTCGTACGGCTGTTTTGACCCGGCACTCCTGGCCAAGAGGGTGATGCTGTTGTGGTGTTACGGTTCGCACACTCGGACTTGCAATCCAAAAGCCGGCGGGTTCGATGGTTGCACGCTTCTTAAATACCCCCCCTCCTCCAGCAGTATAACTAGTTACACGGCAGTCAGTGGGCAAGTAGTGCGTAGTGCTAGTCTCCACGTGTAAAGTACTCCCACTCCTTACAATACGTCTGGCCAGAATGGAAGAGTAGGCCAAATGCCCTCTCGTGGGGCTCTCCAGAGCTCCCTCTCGCGGAGGCCCTTCTGCCAGCAGTGGCGTGCGCCTTTACCACTCACCGATACAGCGTCAGAATGCGTCAGTGATAACCAGGGCGGCCGTTGGATTCGAACCGCGGACCTCTGCAACAAGCGGCGAACACACGGCCGCATCGTCGGCTTGGGGAATGTCATCATCCAGCAGTGGATTGATCATGGCTCAGCACGAACGATGATCCGTTCGTCAGTACGGACGATGCCCTTTCACCCCCGCCCCCCTGCTGCACACAGATGAGTGTTTGATGATGGGTCACGCATCAATCGCCTCGTGTGCGGTGCGTGTGTGTGAGGGAGCGGTGGTGCAGCGGTGAGCGCTACGCCGCGCTACGAATCCGGCGACCCAAGTTCGATTTCCACTCACGGACAACACCGGTGACGATTATCTGAACCGGTCCTGGGCCTCCCCTAGATCGACTCAGCCTCAAATGAGTACCTGGTAACGTGTGCAAACATCGCCACAGGAGAGACAAAGGCGGTCGGGCGTGGCGCTGCCCACCGACCGCCCCCCCCACCCCATAACGGGTGCTGCTCGCTAACAGCACTTGCCCCAATAGTATGCCAAGGCTACACGGGGGATCTTTGTCTTTGTGTGCGACTGCACCGGGGCTCACACGCCCACGGGCCCGCGTCTGCCAGCCACGTGCAAGGGAGCCGAGGCGCGTCCGGGGCTGGCGGGCTGGCGGGCTGGCGGGCGGGCGGGCGCGTGGGCGGTGGAAGCGCGACCCACCCGTGTGACCGCCGAGTCGCGCAGTTTGCTTCCCGTGAAGAGGCGCCGTTTTGCATCGTGGGATTCAGATTTCGCAAAAGGACGCTTGATATATTCACCAGCAGCGTACAAGCCGACAGAATACAAACCATGCCCCCCCGCGCACCCACCCCCGCTCCACCCAACAACTCTGCTCCCGCACTAAAGACAAAGATCCCCCCTATAGCCTTAACAGACTGTTGGGGCAAGTGCTGTTAGCGAGCATCGATGAAGGCATGCATGGCACACAAAGGGGGTGGATGGCGAGCACCATCCCCGACCGCCTTTGTCTCCCCAGTGGCGATATTTACACACCGTACCGTGGACTCATTTCAGGCTGAGTCGACCTAGGGGAGGCCAAGAACCTGTTGGCCGTGAGCGGAAATCGAACTCGGGTCGCCAGGTTCGTAGCACAGCGTGCTAAAAGCTACACCACCGCTCCCCACAATCACTACAAGAAAAAGACAAACAATACCCCACGTCACTTTAACAGGCTGTTGGTGCAAGTGCTGTTAGCGAGCACCTAATGAAGGTCGGAACAGCACACGAGAAGGTGTGTGGCCAGCACCACGCCCGGCCGCCTTTGTCTCCCTCTTGGCGATGTTTACACACCACACCAGACACTCATTTGAGTCTGATTCGTCGACCTAGGGGAGGCCCCAGGACCGGTTCAGGTAATCGTCACTGATGTTGACCGTGAGCGGGAATCGAACTCGTGTGGTCGGGTTCGCAGCGCAGCGCGCTAACCGCTACAACTACCGCACCCCACCCCGCCGCCACCGAACCGGCACCCGCAGTCTCTCCCTCCCTCTACCACCGCAAAATCCCACATGGGGCGGAAAACGGGGGCCTCCCGCAGGTGAATCTGCTGCAATTACGCCAATTGCGCGCACTTAGAGAGCGCGCTCACATGCAGTGGCACACGCGCAGTGCCATTCTGCCAGGGCTCTCTGGAGGCACAGGAGGCATACTAATAGGCGCAGTTGCCCGGAGGCTGGCAAGCCGGAGTGACGTCTCCCCGTGATTACGCGGAGGGGTTCTCGGGGGTCTTGAGGCTCCGGGGTGCGGATCAGAGGCGGCGTGTGTCGAGGACGATCACAGGCACGCCTCGGAGGTTGACAACTCTATTAGAGGACTCCATGAGCGAGCTCTTATTCGACAACACTGTTTAGGACCCGTGTACGGACATTCCCCAGCTGCGCGGTTCCAATTTAGGAAAGTTAATCCGACTGTTGTACAGCCTCAAACGTTTCTAAAGCGTTGATAAGAGTTTGAATGGCGTTAGAGGAACTTTAAAATGCAAAGGGACAGCCCTCCAACGGTCTTGCTCACGCCACTGCCAGCGGATAGGCCACCCACTCGAGGCAACTATATAAGGAGCCTCCCCTCGAGAGGGTAAATTTGGCCTACTCTTCCCCACTAGCCATCCACCTTGGAAGAGTCGGGAGCACCCACGCTGTATCCGATGCACAGACGTCCTGCCAACCCGACTAACTCACACCATGCTTCCGTCGTGCAATGGTGAGCGGCACTGGACTTGCAAACCGGAGGTCGCCGGTTCCATTCGATGTCCTAGCGGGGGGCAGTTGAAACAATGGCCAAGTTTCGTATATCCCTCCGCATGTCGAACCAGCAGTGCAAGTGGATACACCACGGTTTGACGATCTGGCCAGGTGGCACAGCGCGAGAAAAAGAGGCTCGCAATCGCAAGGTTCTAAGTTCAAATCCTGTTTGGGAGTCAACTCGGCCTATCATCTCTCCGGGGGCCGATAAAATAAGTACCACTTAGTGTACAAGTCAACAGTGGTTGTCCTTTGGTTAGACGTGCCCCCATCATATGCATGTGGAATTCACTGCACTGGTTTAGGGCTGATGGCTACGCTCCAATGCGCATTTGAGCAGGAAATCACTTTTGACAGTCTTTTGGCAAGTCGCATAAGTGTGACTATTCACTCCTCTTCCGGCATGGAAGAGTAGGCCAAAACCCCCTCCGGAGAGGGTTCCCCAGAGATCCCTCTCATGGAGGCCTCTCCACCAGCAGCGGCATGCGCAAGCAATTGCAGGGCTGCCCCTTTTTCTTTATTTCCTTCCCTCCCACATGTATGCGTCGAACACTACACGAGCATTGAAACACATTTGCGATACCTCAAGTAACAAGATTCTCAACAACGACCGCAAGGATCACACGAAGCGCAAATGCAGCAGGATCTTGCCGTGGTTCCTACCATGCACACCGAGCCAAGGGGAGAGTATGCTTCTGATATATCTAATTGGTATCATGCTAACCACAGACTGATATATTCCATGCGCGCAGCAGTGGGTGGTTGAACATGCGACAATACGGCTGGCCAAATTCCCAGGGGAAAACGTTGTGTTCGACTGGCAATCTGTAGGCAAGCCACGGAAGCAAGTAGGAGGTATTTCTTAGAAGTAATAAATTAATGTGGCCATGTGATGTTAATTACATACAAAACCTGCGTGCTCGGTGAGCCCTACGTGAAGTCGTAATGCCAAACAAGTCGTCTTGTACATGTTCTTTAAAATGGGCTTTGTCACTATAATTTCACTGTCGTGAGTAGGGAAGTTTTCTTTTTTTTAATATATATCCGTGAAACATGTTCTAAAATACCAGTGTGAAAGAGCACCGCCATTGCCACTTAATGATAACACAATTCGTTTTTAAATAAAGCACACAATTGAAGGTACTGAAACAGCGAATTAAATAAATGTTCATGTGAACAGAACAAATAAATTGCGAGACTACAATTGCAATTTTTTTACGACGTATGACTCAGAAGCCACGTGGTAGCCCGTGGTGTAATGGTATAAGCACGCTGGATTTGTAATCCAGAGGTCGCGAGTTCCATTCGATGCTCCCAGCGCGCAAGGTGAATTAACGGGGTTTTAAGTTTCTTAAATCCCCCACCCACTTCCTCAACAGCCTCTGTCCATCCGGCATAATGAATGGCTACTCCAAAGTTTATCAATCGACAAGTCACGTGTGTTGTGGTAAAGCGGGGGGGGGGGGGGGGGGGGAGATAGTGCAACCTCTATCAAGACGTTTGGCCAGCCAGTGTGGACGAGTAGGTCAAAATAACCTCGAGTGGAGGGTGGGGGGGCTCTCTAGAGATCCCCCGAGTGAAGGCCCTTTGGGCAACAGTGGTATGAGCAAGCAACAGCAGTGATTGCCCCTTCACAATCACTCTTTTTAAAACAACACTCCAGTGCTGGAAAGCAGTACATGGCACGGGTAATGACGGCGAATTGTATTTTGCACCGATGTTCTCTGATGGTGTTATGATATGATACTATTTGATGGAGTGCTGGTGCATTGTGGTTGGGCTATGAATATAGTGACCCGAGTTTAATATCCAGAACCACAGCTAAAATCACTGCGAGTGGAATTTAAACCAGTCTGGGTCTACCCTTCTGCCTTCACCAACACACATTAACCAGCTTGGTCAAATATGGTACAAAACCTCCCCACCCCCCCGGCATGCAGTAGCATTCATCTAGCAGTGTATTTAACACAGGGATGCACATTATTATCATCATACTGCGTCCATATAGAAAAGGGCAAATCATATTTTGTTTAAAAAATAACTTTTTATTTAACATCAAGTTTTCCAACACTTCTCCTCTGCATCCGCTTGTCCTATCTATAAATTATCTTTAATCACAGCTTACTTAAAGTGGAAACGTATTCACCACCCTTTGTGGTATCCACGACCCAATAAAAACGACCTTTTACATCGTGTTTTGAGATGCAGTTGCATCAAGACGCTATATAAATCTACATTCCGTTGCGTTGTATTGATGTGATGTAGCATTACGTGTCTTGGTACCAAGCGAAGGCAAACTTAGCCGAGAAAGACACCGGGAGAGGCGGTGAGACGAAATCAAAGAATTCTGAGGCCAATACCGGACGAGAACATCTCGGGAAGAAGGGCGGCATGGAAAAACGTGGCACTTTCGCCCAGTCGTCGAAAGTTAAAGGCTGACAGCGACATCGATCTTGGTGATGACTTGCGGAAACAGAAAGTGGACAAATTTTATTAATAAGTCTGGCCGGGGAAGGTCTGAGTGCAAGGACTTTTCTTCTCGCCTATTTCACCGGCACACCACACGCACCACTTGCCTCGAAATGTTCAATTATTGATCTTACCACGTGCCTCCTTTCCGCACACGAGAAACGCGCCCTCTGCTGGGGAGCCCAACACAATTCTAAATCACTGGACTCAGATGGATTTAGTTTTTTACCAATGGAACCAAAGAGAAACACGATTTTGCGACATCTTCTTTTCCACAAACGTAACGTTCATAAAAGACGTCATTATCGTTAAACTCAGAGCTTGCATTTGTAAAATAACGGATACTAGTTTGACAATAATAACTGGTATATGACGTAAATTCGTAGCCCACGTTTCTCTTGTGAACTATTTATTATTGTAAAAGTTGGGCAAAGATAAACATTTGCAATGGACTTCAAATAACGCTGCACAACGACCACACTGGTCAATAGCAATGTATGGTGAGTGGCAAAGAAAGTTTAAAATCCATAGGTTATTTCAGCGCAAGATTAAAAAATAAAGATGATCTCAGTCACATCATGGCGCAGTAAAGCACGCGATTGGGGAGAATGTCAAAAGTGAGATGGCTTGGCATTTATTTGGGGAAAAAAGGCCATTGTGTAAGTACAAAGATCATCTTTCAAGCGATGTATATTATTGAATAGGCATGTCAATTTCAGTTGTAGGTTTTCATGACCAATATTGTGATTCATAATTTCTGTCCTTTGGCTTACATTGTGTTGGTATACAAGTACTGTAATATTTTTGTTGTTGGTATGAAGTTATTTTTTTCACATGATACCAAAGCAATCTGACCCAAAATGAGGTCAGAATGAATCGTAACGGACATGTAACTCTTCATCGAATCAGTCGTCAAGCTCGATTCTCACGCTCACAATAGATTTTCTCATAAGACTCAATTGGTGTCTACATTGTTATTAAGTGAATGGTACATATCATTCCACTTTTGCCACAATAAATCGAAAAGAATCGATTTTTGCATCGAATCTTGACTGACCCCACGTCTTGACCACCTATCAAATCTCAAGTGGGAGTTAATTCTTACATACAGTATTCAAGGCCTAAAGTGCCACGTAAAAAAACACACACACATTTAAATCTTCTTGGTTCTTTCGGTAAAGTCACGTAGAATGGAAATATTTATTATTTGCATTCTACGTGATTTTACCAAAAGAACCAAGAAGATGAATCCCTGCAGTCACGAAAGCTTTAAATCGACATTTAAATCTGTTGTAATTTCTCACCTCCCAATGTTTTAGTTTCGCCTTTCACATTTGATGCACACCACTCTCGCGGCAAAAAAGGGTGCTATTTACATGACTCTACATTAATTCATTTCAAGAGAGCGATTGGTCGTTGTATTCACAAACTTACAGAAATCCAGAAGTTCATGAGACGTTGGGAGTCACACATGAGGATTAAACTTTGGCCCAATATCGAGGCAGATTTGAGCTGTGCGTTGTGTGTGTGTGTGTGTATGCTCCACCAACGCCGTGACTCACGGCTCCTCTCACTCCAGGCAATTATTCACATGCCACGGGGGTTTTTTTTTCTCCTTTAAAATTCACCCCCCTCCCCCAGGGCACAACTTCGAGGAGTCAGCCCGAGTGCTTATTTTAAATAATTTGTTTCGCTCTGTATTGGCGCCTCCTTTGATCTAAAAGACGAAAAAAAAACGATTAATCAAACAGTCCATGGATAAATCACTGAGTCAAGAAAGCAAAAATAGAGATCAATTATAGTTTTTTTTTCTGTTAGCAATATGCATATAGAGCTACATTTTACTATCAAATGGCAGGGTGGGTGGGTGGGTGGGGGAAGAAATATATCAGCAAACATTGTAAAATTTAGTGCAAAGAAGGGAATATCCATTTGAAGCTGAGTGATTATGTGCGTGATATTCTTAATACCACATGCCGCGCTCATTCACCCACCCACGTAGAATATATCACGCGTTGCACACACTTCTCCCTTGTCACTACTAAACTTTGCAATATTTACCCACTTTAAGAACGAATGTTGAAACAAATATTATTCCCATTGAATTGTAGATTATATTCAATACGCACAATCGGGCCATTGAATGTGCTATAGTGGCCAAGGTGTTTTTACACTGTTGCAGTGCATAGGGTCGGTGCTTTGATTCCTATGTAGTGTTTAACCCTTTGGTCAATCCACTGCTGGATGTGGTGTTGTTTGACTGTACCGATCAGTGTGTGGGTGGGTCCAACAGTTCATGTTGGTGCACTGCCCTCTGCTGCCCACCATGACATTTCCAAACCACTATTAAAATCATCTACGCCTCGAGTTTCCTGGGATACTCCTGGCTCGGCTCCTCTACACCCCAACAGTAACTCTATTGTTAGTGACTGCTGTGAGCAGTTGCCACCGAAGCTAGCTGGGTAACTGGCTACACGAGATTTTCCGCGGCGCAAATAAGCATGGTGTTGACACGGACACGGCGGAAGACGTTCAGAAGACATTTACCGGATAACGATACCAAAGAGGTGGGAGTAACGACGACATGAGACTTGCACGGTTCATTGAAAATCGGCTCTAAGCTTTCAATTTGTGACCCTATGAATGCGATTTTTTCACCAGAATATTCTTTAAATCCTAGAGTATATATATGAAGACTCACTTACAAAACGTATTATCTTGACATTGTATTCCGCTCAAAAGGGCAGATTATTTTGAGTGTTCCAAGTACGCGAATGTGAGTACAGAAATGACAGCCGTCTCTGATTTTCCGTTGCAGAGCGTCTGGTTCTTTCCGAGTAAAAATAAATTACATTTACAAAGCGCCTTTCTACAAGCTACTCTCAAACGCACTGTACCGTCACAAAAAGAAAGTATTCATTTGCCGAGGGGGCAGGGAAAACTAAGAAGTATAGGTTGGTAACCTGGGAGAACCGTAAGCGAGAGAGAATCGATGTGTCTTGAGACGGGGTTTAAACCACAGCGATCCATTGCACGGCTGCTGATGGCGATTTGTATTTTGTTCCGATGTCACGCTATGGTACGATACCAAACTATGCAGCCCAGCAGCAGCTTTTTAACAACCTGGTATGTACGGTGGTTTTCACGTCCGAGAACTCTACCAGGCTAATCCATGCTCGGCTTCCAAGCTCTCATTTGCTGACCCGGCCTCGGTGAAAAAGAGCTTGATAGTTTATCGGATTCGTCCAGTCTAAATACGGGTTCTGATTCACATGCTTCATTGAAAAATCTGGCAGGTGATTTCCGCAGTCTACTTTTGAAGATCACAATTGCCGCTGATAAAGGGAGTCGTACATATTCTGAAATTAAGAAGAGCGTTAATTTGCTTGGATTTAGCACGTGGCAGCAGAGGGCATTGTAGAAAACAAATATTGTACCCTACTACGTTTATGCTTCCACGTCTCTGCTCCCCACCTCCACCAACCCACGCTGGCCAGCGTGCCGAAGCACGGCCCATCCGGACTGCGCGCGGGGGGGGCCCTCATCCAGCAGTGGATTGACAAAAGGGCTGAACGCACACAATCGCTGCGTTTTGGGGAGCATTGAGCCGCAACGAATAAGTGCAGGGCAGGTCAGGGACAGACGCAGGCGTTACACAGGGTGGGAGCAACTTCAGAGATGAGTATCCTTAGGTGTTTTCGGTAAAGTCACGTAGGTAAAAAATTGAACTTGATAAAAGTAAAATAAAAATAAAATAAAAATCACGACGTTTCGGAGGCAACACAAGCTTCCGTCTTCAGGTGGAACCGTCACAGCACGATAGCTGTATCAAGTGAGAGAAATTCCAAGAACACAGTATTTGTATATATACTGGTTGAGGGTGGGAGAAGCCAAGGTAGGCCCTGAATATTATTTTTGTGAGGTTCGGTGCGGCTTTTTTTTTTACCTACGTGACTTTACCGAAAAAACCTAAGAATATGAATCCTTGCAGTCACGAAAGCTTCAAATCTAGAATTCAGAGATGAGCTCCATGTAATGGGGGCTTCTCGCCTTCTTGCAGGGGGAGTTGTGGGCCGTGGGGAGAGGGACGTGGATATGGATGACGTTGGGATAGCAACTGCCGGGATGAGAAGTGGGTGCAGCCCTGCCAATGCTTGTCTCAAACAACTGCTGGTGGAAGGGCCTCCACTAGAGGGAAGGCTAGAGATACTGCTCGTAAAGTAGTGTGGTCTACTCTTCCACGCCGGGCAGATGTCGTGGCCACGGTGAAAGTACCCACGCTTTACCCCACTACACACGACCATTTATATTGATGGGTGGACAGAGGCTGAGCGTGGGGGGGATATTTAATAAACGTGCCCCCCTGTCACAACCAGAAATCGAATCTGGATTGCAGGTCGTGTCTCAAAGCAATGTTCCATGACAGCCACCCTGGGATGGAAGAGTGAGGTATTTATCCCGTCACCTCCATGCCATCCTCTTACGATACAGCTCCGCGGCTGGCAAACACATTCCTGCGGACTGTGAGGGCGGGCACAAGCCGGCGTGAGTAGATTAAACGTTGAGTTTTATAAGGGCACCACGGGGTGACCGGCCCCTCCCCACCCAGCCCCTCCCCATCCTCCCCACCCAGTCCCTCCCTCTCCACCCAGCCCCTCCCTGCACGACGGACGGACGGACACAATAATCCCCTGTGGGCTGATGTAACCAGGAGGCTCCTACCAGTAAAATATTCACTACCTACGTGGTGCTGTTCGGAAGTCAGGAAAAAACAAATTTGCCTCGATACTCCGCGGCCAACTTGATGACACCCGCCCGTCTATTTTGAACAAGTGTCAATTAAGTCGCCGAACATGAGCGCATGAGCGCATCAGCACATTCGTTGCTAAATGCGTCCGCTCTCATTAGCGATCTCCACAATGCTCCACATATACACACAGGATATTGTCTCGCGGATTCTACGCCAACTCAATCAGATCCGTGGCTGTACGTGTCACTTACACAGTGCTGGTTTTAGCCCATTGAGAGCCCCAAGCAGAAATTATTTTTGGGATGCCCGCCTTTAAATGCATAAAATCTTAGCGGCATGACACAAGATGAGCGACAAGATGCTGTGAGGTAAGAGAGATGCAGCGACGATATTGGGGGGTTCCCTCCCCCCCCCCCCCCCCAGTAATAGAGCTTCAAAATATATATTTTACAATGATAGTTTGTTACAATATGACGCACCCTATGTTGCCGTGTATTCATGGGCCTCTTGAGCTACTTGGTGCCCTAAGCTCGGTTTTGCTGATGCCTCGAGCCGCGAAAGCACCTCCAGAAATGACAGTGCCTCTCGCGTTACTGCCCCACATGAAACGCAAATTGCACATTCCTTCCAAGTAACATAAATAGATTTTTTAAAAAATCACACCACCACCGGGGTCACCCAAGGTCTCATGCCAGGCCAACCATGGGTCCAACCAACACTGCCCTGCCCCAAACTCTCCAAATCCGTGGCTCGCAACCAAACACAACTTTGCCCGGGACTGGCTGATTCCATCCATGTCAGTATCGGAAAAGGACATAAATTGACTGGTTCAATTGGCAATTGGCAGGTGGCCACAGACAAACGCTTGGAAAAGCGTGGTGTCAGTTTCGTGGATTGTGTGACGAGGTTTGGGGTGGTGGAGAGTAGGGGGGGGGTGGTGGGGTGTGAGACAATGGGCCGCTATGTTGTGCTCCGTAAACAGCACGTGTTGACGGCGGTCTGGTTACCGCACGCGCTCAACTGGCGCTTTCAGATGGGGCGGCCTGATTGCTGTAAACAAGTGGCCCCATTTAGAAGTGGCTCAGATGCCCCCCACTACCACCAACCCCGCCGCTAGTGGCGGGTACGCAAGCGCGGCGGCGCTAAATGGCCACGCTGTGAGCTCGGGGCAGAGCCCGGCAACAGATAACACACCCACGAGAGATCGCCTCTATTCGGCCCGACAACAAAATTGAGCGCGTAGGGGCAGGGCTGCGATGTAGCCCCCTTCATTTAGTAACTGAAGGAGAGACCGAATTAACGCGAGCTAATGAATCTGCAATGCGTATCAAGAGCGCGTCACTTGAATCGCATCCTGGTTTCCTTCCATAAACAAACATTTTTTTTGCTGATGCTGTTGTTGTTATAGTCGTTGCGCTTCGTTGCGATTGTTGAAAGTGCACGGCAACCCCACTGCTCGCTCGCCTTAAAACTCCGAGCGAAGGGAACTCGGGAAGGGGAGAAGCGCAGGGGGGGGGGGGTTAACAACGGGAAGATTTCTCAAGAACGTCGACGGGTGCTTCTGGAGCAGTGGCGTGCGGCGGCACGGGCTCCAACTCTTTCCCCTTTTCTCCGCGGCAATAAATCAAGAGGCTCAAAGGACCCCCCCCCCATCATCACCACCACCACCACGTGCCCCCCCTTTCCCCCACAGGGGGTCAAGAGAGATAGTGTGGCGGCCTCGCTGCGGGCTGCTGGTGGTTGCAAGCGGTGGGGCGCTTCAGCAAAGATGGAAAGTTTTTGCGCAACACATTTGCTGCTGCTGTTGTTGTTGTTGAAAAAAGTAACACAGCCAATGCGACGAAGAAGAAATCGTCAACCCTCGATAACCGCGTGTTGTCAGTGCGCTTGGCTTAGACAGAGGGAGGCATTTCGCCACTCCGCGCTCATTGCTCGCGAGCTCGCGGGCGAACAGGGAGGTGTTCGAACGCGTTCTGTTTCCTGTGTGACGCTGAAAAAAAATAACCTTCGCGTGCAATGCAGGGGTCTGTATGGGCATGAGCAGGAGATAAGGATCCTCCCGAATATCCTGCAAGTGCTGCTAGCGAGCACCTACGAAGGCTTGCCACGGCGCAAGAGGGGGCGGGTGGCCAGCACCACGCCCGACCGCCTTTGTTTCCCCAGCGGCGATGTTGTCGCACCGCACCAGGTACTCATTTGAGGCTGAGTCGATCTAGGGGAGGGCCCACGACCGGTTCAGATAATCACCGCTGGTGTTTGGGCCGTGAGAGGGAATCGAACTCGGGTCACCGTGTCACACTCGCACACGTACGTCATGGCTGCAGCTGACACGAGACCAACAGAAAATGGTGAACATGAAAGTGCGTTACGTAATTTCCAAATGTAACGGGGACACGCGAATCACTGGTTGGTGTTTGTTCTGTGCATGTAATCACTTAATGTCTTTATAGGTCTACACAAACTGGGTCAAAAGAGAAACACAATCGGACGCGCGGATCGATGATGCGCATGAACATCAGATTGTTGCCGTCACCCAAATTATTTAGTACGGTACAAAAGAAGTTCGACGTAAATCGTCGCTGAATTGCACTTAACACCCCACATAAGGACAACTCCTTCCTTTGAAATGAGTCCCGCGAGTGGATCGCTTGGAGCGTAAAAACGCAAATGGAAATTTACAAAATCTTGTCCAATCTCACCTACCTATTACTCACCATCATCATCTATAGCAGCAGCCATGGTCTATCCACTGCTGAATGAAGGCCTCCCCTCACCACCACATTCCCTCGTGGTCTTGCGGTGCCACAATCCATCTAAGCTCCCGCACACGACTCGATTCCATTGCTCCATCTCTGCGCTGTGCGTTCCCCTCCTTTGGCTATTGCGACAAAAACAACTAATTTTGGGATGTGGAGCATTATGGGGAGGGTGGGGGGATAATTCATTATCAAATTGGAGAATTTATCAACAGATACCAGTTATCTCCATGTTATAATGTTTGGTTCAATTGACGAATGCAGCTTGCTTCAATTAACTTAGGCTGTATATAAAGGGGAAATTTGTGAATATGTGTGTCTGTTCGAAATGTTTAGCATACTTCCCGACATGCAACAAACTTGAAATTTGGCATGTGGGTAGCTTCCAGACTGTACACAATGCAAGAAGTATAAAAATAGACTTTTGTATTTGGGGGGGGGGGGGGGCGCAATAATCGATATTTTTTGCACGGCAGGTGAGCGGTGACCTCACATCTGTGATGTCACCCGCATGCGGCAGCGTTACGCAGGGTGCCTGCTGACGTCACCCCCCCCTCCCTCCGCGTAGGCCGTGTGTTAATCAAAGACAATAATCCAAGTCCCGGGCAAAGCCGGGTAGTAAAGCTGGTACTGTATATAAAGGGCTAATAGGAAAGGAAGAACCCGGTGTTTCAGACAACTGGCCTTCTTCAAGAAAGAGAGATATTAGTCTCGCTTGGTGGCATTATTGCTGAATCAAACCAATGCTGCTGGACAAACTACTCCCAGAAGACCATGTGTATGATGGGATGTGTAAAAATACGTGTAGTTATGAATACTATATTTATACGTACATGTGAAAAGTTAGATATGGGGAAAAAGGATCATCATTTGCTTGTTTATTTTGTTACGTAAATTCTCAACAACGACGCTAAAGGGTGCCGCGGTGGCTATGAGATGTTAACAACCTCGCCGGGTATACAGGAGGTCGTGGGTTCGATCCAGACCCTGACGCCTGCTGTATATTTTGAGTTTGCGTCTCTCTTTTTCTTATCATCATAGTGGCTATGAGATGTTAACTACCTCGCCTGGTATTTAGGAGGTCGTGGGTTCGATCCCGACCCTGACGCCTGCTGTATATTTGTAGTTTGCGTCTCTCTCTCTTATCATCATCACGGTGGCTATGAGATGTTAACTACCTTGCCTGGTATACATGAGGTAGTGGGTTCGATTCCAACCCTGACGCCTGCTGTATATTTGGAGTTTGCATCTCTCTCTCTTATCATCACGGTGGCTATGAAATGTTAATAACCTCGCCTGGTATACAGGAGGTAGTGGGTTCGACCCCAACGCTGACGCCTGCTGTATATTTGGAGTTTGCGTCTCTCTTTTTCCTATCATCATAGTGGCTATGAGATGTTAACTCCCTCGCCTGGTATACAGGAGGTAGTGGGTTCGACCCCGACCCTGACGCCTGCTGTATATTTGGAGTTTGCATCTCTCTCTTATCATCATAGTGGCTATGAAATGTTAATAACCGCGCCTGGTATACAGGAGGTAGTGGGTTCGACCCCGACCCTGACGCCTGCTGTATATTTGGAGTTTGCGTCTCTCTCTCTTATCATCATCATGGTGGTTATGAGATGTTAACAACCTCGCCTGGTATACAGGAGGTAGTGGGTTCGACCCCGACCCTGACGCTTGCTGTATATTTGGAGTTTGCGTCTCTCTCTCTTATCATCATCATGGTGGTTATGAGATGTTAACAACCTCGCCTGGTATACAGGAGGTAGTGGGTTCGATCCCGACCCTGACGCCTGCTGTATATTTGGAGTTTGCGGATTCTCCCCTTGGCTATGACATGGGGACATCTTTCTCCAGCAGTGGATAGAGTATGGCGGGTGATGGTGAGACTATGGTAAAATAAAAATAGCATTTTTGTATTGTATTTTAAAGCGTATTCCGTGTTATTTGGGGTTCGGTGGTGAGTGAGTGATGTAAAATGATGGACTCATTGAGATGCAATGAATTATGGGAATTTTTAAAACTATGTTAATGCGCTCCAGGAGTTAGTGTGTGGATAGTCTGACTGAAGGTTAATGAGTTCTCTCTTTGCGTGGAACTCGAACACTCTAAATGTGGTTGTTCGATTGAACCTGCTGTAATGAATACGATGGCGAATGCGGGTACGCCTTTTGAAGAAGAAAAAAAAATGGCATATGCAACGAGTGTAATCCGACATTCCTTCATGTTTTAATGGCACTATATGGAATGCTAATTGCTCTTTTAAACGTTTGTTGTTATGCACAAATGAAAAGATAGTTTTTAATCAGTCGCATATTGCCTGCCCTGACGTAGGATTCACAAGCACGGTCTCGGACGGTGAAAAGTGTGCAAAGCGAATATGTAAATAACAAGAAACACACACCCTGACAGAAAGAATAACAACAAGAACAACAACACACAATTCCAAAAAACAACAATTACAACAACAACAACACACCGTTCCAAACAACAACAAACAATTCTAAATATCAACAATACACATTTCCCAACAACAACAACACAGTTACAAACAATAACAACACAGTTCCTAGCAACAACAAAACACAGTTCCAAATAACAACAGTTCCAAGCAACAATAACAACAACACAGTTTCAAGCAACAACACACAGTTTAAAATAACAACAACAACAACACACAGCTCCAAACAACAACTCCCCACCTCCAATTAGCACGATTGGCTACGTACGTCGCTAAATAAGTTCAACATACATCAATAGAAAATGTTTAAAAAGCACACAGCCTCTGTGCAGATACCCCACCTGTCAACCCCTCATCAGTGCCCTACATTGTTACAGACCAACTCTGACCTTGTTGGTCACGCCGTGCCCCTTATGAATCTCAACGTTCATCCTACAAAGTCCCATCACAAGGGAAGAAACGCAAACAAGTAGACAATGTTTATGTTTACTCAATTTCCCTGCACAAGAATATGGGTAAACTGTATGGGTTGATAGGTAGGAGATACAAAAACAAAAACTATCGGCAGTTTCTGAAGAAGAGCAATGTGGTCCTCCTGCGTTAGGTCACCATAAAAATACAATTGAGCCCATGTGACCAATTTATAGCAGCAGGATTGATGCAGTGGTAGCCAGCAGTTACCCGGTATCTGCATGACACACGTGCTGTATGGGGGAAAAAAACGCACCCAAGAAGCTTGAAGATGCGCTCGCTGCAATGGCATTCGAGACAGGAAGAGGAACGCGTGGATCCGATGAGCGTGGTTGGATACGTACGGTGCAAACGAAGTTCAATACACATAAATACGCAGGTTGAAGGCGCACTTCAAACTGTGAATAAAAAAAAACGTAAGCGGGTCTGGGAAGGGCAATGTAGCAAGGAGTGATCATGGCCAATGGTCAAGAATAATAAGGGAGTGGCAGCTAAGAAATGGAACGCGTCGGAGACTACATCCACTGGGGAGACTGGGCTATGAGATCGGTGCATGTGCAGGCGCTCGTAGATGATTTTGTTGCATCACTGGGTCGGTGGGTATGGTGGCGTCTTGTGTGGAGGCCTTCATCCAGCAGTATACTGACGATGGCTGATGATGATGAATATTACCAGTGCTGTGAAAGGTCTATTGGCTAAACTCAGGGGGTGGAATTACCGTTTAAATGTTGGGGTTTTGGCATTTGGGCTTATAATAATATCCTTTATAACCAAGTGAGAGCCCATTGAGACTAAAAGTCTGTTTTTCAAGGAAGACCTGGGTCAAACAAGAATACATGTCACAATTCTAAGCACCATAAATTGTACTAAAAATTAAACCGGGAAGAATTGTTTTAAAAATACAACATAAACATATCAAACAAAAAAAATATTTTAAATAAATATTAAACAGGTAGAAATAATATACAAACTGTTGTCAATTTAAAGCTTTCGTGACTGCAGGGATTCATCTGCTTGGTTCTTTCGATAAAGTCACGTAGAAGGGAAATAATAAAATAATAAAAATAAAACATAATTCAGACGCTGTCTTTCTGACAGACCTGTTCTTCACCTGAGGACAGCTGCTTGCGTTGTGGCCAAAACGTCGTGAGAATTGTATTTTATTGTTTTATTTTTATTATTTTATTATTTCCCTTCTACGTGACTTTACCGAAAGAACCAAGAGATAAACTTTTGTCAATTCACTGCGGAATAGCGTGGGGCTGAGGGGTCTCAAATAGCGGGAGCTCCATTCGCGTAACGAGCGCGCGAAGGGGGGGGCAGGGGGGTGCCTTGCCCCCCTCCTCCTGGTGGCCAAAGCAGTTGGGGCCTCCTTGACAATCACCCTGAGACATGTCTTCAACAACAGTGTAAGATAACAACAACACATATTTGTGCGAAGGTGGGGCGCTAAATGTTCGAGCCAGTGATGTGCAACGACGATATGAGTCGGCAAGAGGAGCCACTTGGTGCGACCGAGCGAGACGAATCAAACATCGGGTGGCCCCCCACCTGACCAAGTGCCGCACCCCCCCCCCCCCCCCCGAGCTGATAATTTCGTCACCACGCCAATGGGAAGCTCTCAAGGGCTTCACCCTCGTGAGTGTTTGTGACCTCCTCCTCCTCCGCCACAACAGCCAGAGACGTCTCGGAAGAGGTTGGAACCCGATCGCACTTTTTAAATCCATTATGTTAAGTTCACTTGCTTGTGCGCTTACGACCGTGCAAATCTTTCGGTCGTTTTTTAACCCACTTCCCGTGATCCAATCGAGCTGACATTTTGCACACAGACTCGTTGTGCGTGACAATTAATTTTCGTGAAATTTTTTTTCCAAAATGTTACACTTTTTAGGAAAAAAATAATTATATTTAATTACCAATTGCTTAATGGTGGCAGGCAATCATCTGACCCATAGGTGGAAGCCATCTCAAGCCAGAGGACGAGAGGACTCTAGCCGCCACGCATATAAAGGATTTATAGTGAAAAACTTTTTTTTACGGGTTAATTTTTTTCCCAACGTGCCCGTTTAAAAGCGCCGAGTGGACAGAAGCGGAAGGACCTGGTGGTGGGGGGCGGGGGCGTTGCGTGGGATGCGAAGAAACCTTTGCCATCGTTCAAGTGCCGTCCTGGGAGACGGAGCTGGCGACCACCACGCCGTCGCGTTATCAATGAGCGGTGCAGCGACAGGCGATGTATTCCGAGCTGCGAGCGCAATTCCAAGACGCCGACATTCGTGAAGTGCCAATGACGAATTCCGACGCTTTGTTGAAAGCGGCTCACGGTCCATTGTAAGATGGACTTCGGGATTTTTTGCCGGAGGAGTCTTTTGGGGTTTGTTGTTTGCTGGTTCGGAACGTGGTTGGGATTTGGGTTTTTGGTGGGGAGGGATGGGGTGGGGGGTGGTGTGGCGGTGGGGGGAATGGGGGGGGGGGAGGTTGGAGCCGGGAAGCAGGGTTAAGAAACCTCCAGATGCTCATACCCTGGAGCAGACAACCCCACCTATCTCCAACGGAGAGAGCATTCTGGGGCCGAGCCAGCTGCTGGAAAAAAAGGGGCCTTTGATTTCTTTTTTTTTTCAACCCTCCCCCCCCCCCCCGGTCTTTCTTTTCTGTTAAGGATTTTTTTATTCTCCCCCCCCCCCCCTTCCCTCTCCAACAGTCCAACAGATGGGCAAGGGATGTTAAAAACACGCCACGTATATAAAATAGCATTTCTCTATACACAGTACGCGTGATCAATGACCACATGTTCTTCGCAGATCCACCCCCCCCCCCCCCTTTCTCTCCAGCGAGCTGTAATGTGACAGAGCATCAGTCAAATCTGACAAGATGTACTCTGGAAAGAAGGCGCTGCAGGTTTTTCATCTCTGTTAAAATGTTGTGGGGGTGGGTGGGGAAGATGCTCACACAAATTTTATCGCCCAGTTGAAAAGATCGCGCTCCGTGCGCCGTGACATAAAAAGATCTCGTACACGACGGCAGCTATCTGTGGCAGCTGTCTGTGGCAGCTGTCTGTGGCAGCTATCTGTGGCAGCTATCTGTGGCAGCTATCTGTGGCAGCTGTCTGTGGCAGCTGTCTGTGGCAGCTATCTGTGGCAGCTATCGCCATCGCGCAGACTTTATCTGCGTCGCAGGCTTAGCGACGTGGATTTACATGCACATTTGTGGCCCACGTAGGATCCATTGGCGTAAATTTATGCGTAAAAAAAAAGAAAGACATTTTTTAAATGTACAGGCCGCTCGTCAACGCACTTGTGATTGGAGGCCCTTGCCATTCTACGTCGGTCGTGGCGGTGGTTTGGCCATACGTCACCGTACTGGTCAAGGCGACTTGTTCAAGCAGGGGTGGCGGGAATGTCGGGGGTCAGTACAGCGTCTCAACTATAATGATCAATAATCATCTCAATATTGGTGATCAATAATCATACCAACAATAATGATCAATAACTACTAATGTTGCGAACGCTTGCAGTGAATTATTAAGTCACCGCTGGATGAAATCTTCCCACACAGCCATGTTAGTCTTGGCGATTGTTTGACCATACTTCACCATTCTGGAGAGTGCGGATTGATTATAAAGGAAGACCGGGACCAGATCAGACATGTGTTGATCGATGTTCTAAGAAGGATGCTGCCACGGTGGTGTAACGCAGAGCACACCGGACTTGCAATGCAGAGGTCACCGATTCGATCCCATCGCACGGCGAGGCAGTTGAAACAGCGGTTCAAATGTCTGACAATCACCCCCACGTTGATCCAGCCAGCGGTATAAATGAGTCACCCAGGGTCAGTCGATCGGCAGGTAGCGTGCGGTGGGGGTAACGAGTGGATTTTTTTTCCCCCCACGACCAAGCCGTTTGGCCAGCGTGGAAGAGTAGGCCAATGATACACTCGAGAGGAGCCACCTAGAGCTTCCTCGAGTGGAATATCCTTCCACCAACAGTAGCGTGAACAAGTAATTGCAGGAATGCGCACTTACCAACTACTCAGGCATCTGCTGCTGGATGTTCTGAGAGTATCTGCGAGACTATCCGCCGACGTTACGTGCGTCCGTATCTGCTGGCGAACTTCTTTCGCCCCGTATGCAGCCGACCGTGCTCATCGACGCGAAACGAAACGATGAAATTGCTCCAGTTGGGAGCCCGCGTGCTTGGAATACACGGAACTCAAAATACTGGTGGCTCGTGCGTCGTGGAGCTCGGTGCGCCGTGTGGGGGGGGGCATCGCCGCTTTGACTTGACGGCGCTCTGCTGTGCATTAGTCCCAGCTGGGAGAGGCGGCCCACTCAGCGCCACGACGAAGCAGAAACGTTTCGGCTTCTCATCGGACGTCGCCTTTGCACGTCGTAAATAAGCGGTAACGCTGCCCAGCTACGAAGCGGTCTCATCCGCAGCGCCATCACCGCAGGCAGCGGAGGGTTTTTTTTTTTCTGGGCAGCCTCCCTCAATATATTTTTTTGTGTTAAACAATTCAACACCGTGACGGAACTTGCCGAAAATATCTCCCGAGCACACCACTGGAATATAAACGTGTGATGTTACGTCGCGTTTTTTTCTTCTTCTGTTCCGTGTGCAGTATCGGCACAGCAGATGTGAGCGCTGATAAAAGATGTGCTTGCATATGTGGACGAAGATTTGGATTCTCTTTGATGTCACCCAGGGCTTCAGAGAGCCGCGTTTTAAGATTCCTCTTGAGAAGCAGGAAGTCAGAGCTAAGTACACGCCACGCCAAGCTGTGAGCCTCGGAAAACTGTCTTTAATTTTCACTTTGCCCATACTGCTTCACAGTAGCGTGGTTCCTTTTAAGACTATTCATCTGGGCTTCAGAAAGATGAGCACTTCACAGGCCGTTCTTGGCCCGTGGCCCTAACTCTGCGTGGTTTTGTTCTCTCTGAGGAGAAGTGTAAAAAAAAAATTGGCAAGTGAGTAAGAGTTCGTCTTCAAAAAAATATGTACGTGTTTTTTTTTTTTCGAAGCAGCCTCCTTGTTTTCACGCTTGAATAGCGATAGAATCTTTTTTTTATTTTTCACTATAATGCCACCGCTTTAAAATATTCAGTTGAGTATTTCTATCACTGATTTTTTAAATACTTTGTAGCTATAAAAGTGCTCTTGCAAAGTTGGTTTGTTGCCTATTTCTGAGCCGAAAGTCTATGGCACAATGTATTTTTTTATGTTTGCTGTAAAATATAGAGATTCCGAATTTATGCTGACGGGACATTTTTATTGAAACCATAAAAAATATATAGCATGGCGTAAATTTCTAAAATATTCTCTGAGACGTAATACAAATGCCAACCTTTACAAACACCGCATACTAATAGCGTATGCATTCATAAACACATCAATATAATTATTTATCAATGTATTTATAATTACATCGTGTATTTATAAATACACAATAAAAATATATTCTTCGGGTCTTTCGGTAAAGTCACGTAGATAGGCTCAAATAAAATAACAAAAAAATAACACGCTGAAACTGTTGTATATTGAATACTTATCAATAAAAAAGTGCTGTTCCACGCAACAAAATAAAACATTTATATGCAACTCGTTCAAATGCGCCGTTTGCGCGAGTTCATTCAGCAGCAGATGACACTGCCCAGTGGCTGCTCGTTGCGGACATTCGCGGTTTGAATTTGGCGGGCCGCCCCGGTTAACACTGCGAATGTGCTAACCCGTTAAATGCACGCCGTCTGCTTCACAGCGGACAGTAAAGATTCCCATCGCGTAATTTCGAAGAAAAGTTTACGTAAGTACATTTATAACGCACAACTCTGATAACCTCGGTCGAAAATTTCCGAATTTGATCAATGGCCAGTAAATTGATTCGGTAACGCAGAGCAATCATCGCCGTTTATCGTGAAAATTTGCCAGAACCCTCATGAAAAACAGTGACGAGGCATTCCTGGGTAAGCAAGCATAATTAAATAGTGTAGCAACGATATTACTGCCCGCAAAGTTACTCACAGCTACCATGCAATCCACGGTATTAAAAGTACAACATACAATGTGCATTCGCACCTCCGATTGTCTACGTACGGTTCGAAATAAGTTCAACATACGTACAATACATCACGCAGCTCTGCATATAGCGCCCACACACTTGGCACCCATAACATCCAGCCATACATCCGTTTTGGGCGCACGTTGTTGATGGAACCCGGTGACCTGCGATTGATTTCTGGCCGTGGCTAACATCGGGGGCAAATGATATCTGAACAAGTTCCGAGTCGCCTCCTTGACACGACCCGCAGTGGTCAGCACGGTGAAGCATGGTCAAACAAATCCCTCGCTACTGACAACAGCATCGGAACGCCTTAACATAACACGCAATGAGTATTCAATAATCTTTCGATTTAAAGCTTTCGTGACTGCAGGGATTCATCTTCTTGGTTCTTTCGGTAAAGTCACGTAGAAGGGAAGTAATAAAATAATAAAAATATAATTAAAATAAAAATAAAATTAAAATAAAACATTATAAAATAATAAAATGAAACAAATAATTATATTTTTCTCTCGTGTTTTATTTTCATTATTTTTATTATTTTATTACTTCTATTCAATAATCATCATTGTTATTGGTTCTTTCGGTAAAGTCACGTAGAAGGAAAAACAAATTCTCACGACTTGTCGACTGCAGCTGTGGATTTCACACCTGATGATGATTGCTTGTGTTGCAGTCGAAACGTCGTGATAATTTTTATTGTTTAGTATTTTTATTATTTTATTATTTCCCTTCTACGTGACTTTACCGAAAGAACCAAGAATATGAATCCCTGCAGTCACGAAAGCTTTAAATCAAAATCATCATTGTGTCAACTTGTAACACGCAGTGCTCGCTCACTCTCGTGCAGAGAACGACTCCGAGACGTGAATAACCACGGACGAGGCAGGAAGGCAACGACGGGAAGAGCCGAAGCCAACAATTGCCCAAGCTTTGCGATCCTCTATACATTAAGATGTTTATCAGTCAATTAATGAGTGTTTACGTGTAGGAGGAAAACTGAGCACCCAGAGAAAACCCTTCACATGGTTGGGGTTTGGGGTAACACTATCTCACACAGACGGAACAACAGGTGGAGTCCACATTTTTTCTCTCCTGCCTTCTCCTGGCGAGCCAGGGGTATGGCACGTCGACACCCACGGGAACGAAGGTCCACACACATGTGCGCGGTGATCTACCAACCCGAGCTGATGCATATTCTTAGGTTTTTTCGGTAAAGTCACGTAGGTAAAACATTAAAATTGATAAAAGTAAAATAAAATAAAAATCATGACGTTTCGGAGGCAACACAAGCAACACAAGCTTCCGTCAGGTGGAACCGTCACAGCCACGACAGCTGTATCAAGCTTCACATCTAGAATCCGAGTTGATGCCTCCGCAGTGCTGGATCACAGGCCACGTGCGTCGCCGCCGCCACCGCCACCACCCGGAAAAAATATTTGCCAAAATATTTATAATGAATGTCGTACCACTTTGTGGTCTTCCAGACAACCTGGACAAATTACACTCGTGCTTGTCGTTCTGTGGCATGCGGGGGAATTAAATCTGAAAAGCATTAAGGAGGAACATTTTTATTTTTTTCACATTTGGCTTGGTTCGTGTCCTACACCCCCACATTTTTCTCGGTTTCGCTCCACAATGAAACAGCAGTATTATGACATTGGAGTTTTATATTTTGTAACAAAAAAAATTATGAACTGCACACACGCGCGTGTATACGTGTGTCTGTCTTTGCACGTGGGCGTATATACACACTCGCATGTGCATCAGTGTGTTTGTTGTTGTTTTTGCCCACCTGACTTTATGACATTGCCTTATTTCATTATTCCCATTAACGCCACATATTCTTCACGTCAAACGAGATGTTGCTTAAGGTTCTAGATGCACATAGATCAAGTTTATTTAAGCAAGCGTACCTACTGAGATGATTACGTGTTGTTAGTATCGTACAAGATAAAGGCACAGCCTTCCAATCTTGCACACGCTATATTTCTTATGTTACCAGGTAAGGCCCACTGACCTCTCTAGAGATATTTTCCAGAAGCAACCTGGCCACAAATGGTAGCTCAATGAAGGAGCTCATCAACATGCATTGCAGCCGAATCATTATCTACACGCATGTTTCTAAATTTGTAGAGAAAACCCCGGAGAAAAATCCACGCGACCACGGGCAGAACATACAACCTTCAAATACACAGGCGTCAGAGTCGGGATTGTTCCATGGTTTCAACCGCTGCGCCAGGAGATCGAATCGAACCTCTGGGTTGCAAGTCCGGCATGCTGACCGTGACACCACCGCAGCGATCTGCACTCCTCTGCTGCCGCGAATGAATATTTTTATTATTGGGTGCTGTCACAGAATGGCCACAGGTCATTATAGATTCATTTGCAGTGCGTGTTTATAGTAAACTCTGGATAATCACAACAGAATGCAGCGACACACATATGTGGGTGAGCTGCTTAATTTATGCTCGGGGATGGCCAACTTCGCAATATACATTTCAAACAAATACATTTAAGGCAGAAAAAAGAAAATAAAGATGTGGAGATTACGGGTGGGTGGTATGGTACATAGTTTTGTAACGTTATACGCTGGGTTGGAGGGGGTGGAGGGGAAAGGCGAAATAAAATGTTTGGTAATGCGAACAATGGAATCTATTCTGTCCTTTTATAATGACGAATGGCGAGGAGGACAAGAGACAAGGGGTTTGTTGAGAAGAGAGATGAGCTATACCCAAGGGCAGTCACCGGAAGAGATTGGCTAAAGGGAGCAGGAATCGCTTAGGCCAGCCAGGATTCACAAATGTGCTGCGTTGCTTAGGCCAGCGAATGTTACGCAAGGCACGGTGCGAAAGACATTGGGGTGCCCTCCCGAGCGAGACTTGTGACGGCAGTGCCAGCCACAGACTGCAACGTGTCTGGGGCCGCGTCCACGGAGGAGACGCAGCGACGCAACCAGGTTCGTGCGTGCAGGGGCTCAGGGTGGATTTCTACGTCTTAGAACCGTGACAGATGGGGGCTTTAGGAGAGGCCTCCATCCAGCAGTGGATCGATCATGACTGATGACGATGTCCTAACAAGCACCACTGTGGTGAAGGTACCTTTACTGTCACTTATTATGATGGGGGTAAGAGCAGTGCACGATCTGTCACGTGTATTCACGTTATCTCTACTTGGGCACAATGCTTCATAGTCAAGTGCACTAATGAATATGAGGGTTATTTGACCATATTTCACCGCGCTGGTCAGGTAGCCTAGTTGAGGGCACAGTGTGCCAGCCACCGCAACACCCCGATGGCAGTATATATATATCTATACATTTCAATATGAACGAATCTTGAATGGGCCGCGCACGCAACTCAACGTCCAATGTCACTCTGCCAAGTGTGAGCTCAATTATCGCCGCCACGTGTTTAGCGACGCACATTCCGAGGCAGCGCGACAGACGTTGCTTCGTCCGTCGAGCCACCCACCAGAAATAATCGCGACAAAAAAACAACACCCGCCAATTTCCGCGACCGATACAGTTCATGACTTTTTAGGCAATAATAGCAATAACGTGAAGAACACTATCCCGTTCATAAAATAATCCTGAAACGTCTCTGTTTCACTCCCCCCCCCCCAACCTCGGCCCGCTCCATCTTCCCCCATCCTCTCCCCTTTTCCCCAATCCCACCAAATATTGCCACATTTCATTAAGCTCGTCCTTGCCAAAGAATCCGTGCCAGGGCTGATCATTTTCACTCAGATGTCGTAATTGCGGCGTGTGGAGAGAGCAAGGCAAACCACAAGACAGGCACTTGGCAAATATCTGAGGCTGCTTCTGGGAGAGGCGAAGGGGCGTGTTTGATATTACCCAGCTTAAGTATTTTCAGATGTCACCTCCTTTATGGAATTGCCACTGGTGGCATTTATAAGTGTGACGATTGATGGCACGGTGCCAACGGAACGCAATGTTTGCAAACACGGTCCCACTCCGACCCGTCTGCAGGCAGCCCTAATGAATGTGATCTCTATACCGACAGTCCAACAGAAGTTTATTGCAGTGTACAAGCATATGTTACGAGCAGAACTGTGCTCTGTGTTTCCACGTGTAAATACAAACATTCTTTGGTCCATCAGACTCTTTGGCTTTCCAAAACCAATCTGGTCCGGCAGCATTTATTGAAAGTTAGCAAACTCTGGGCAGGTTTAGAACTTTCTGGGTCTCATCGGCAGAATATTTCTTGTTAAACTAATTCTTCCAGGATTACGTAGATAGCATATGAATGCTAAAGAAAAGCGACATGTATTTAAACGCAAGATTAATGTTGCCATTTCTTTGTTTGATGCAACATGATCCACAGCAATGTTGACCATACAAATTCGTATTAACGAATCATGTAAAATAAATGTCAATTTAATCGGAAATTTTCCGCGGTTCATTTAGCATGCAACGTTTTGTTTCCCCTCCATCCTCCAAAAGCTCACTGCGCTTGTTTGTATAACGCTGAGATCGTGCGCCGCTTTGCACTGCGTAACATTACCAATGGACTTGTCGCTCACATTTAACATCATACAAAGGAAATGTATTTGCCATTATATTCGGAATGGAAGGTACGCTTAAGCAGCACAATAGTCCCTTACTTATTCTGAGGTTTTTTTTGGTAAAGTCACGTAGGTAAAAAAATTAAAATTAATAAAAGTGAATACAAAATAAAATTAAAATCACGCCGTTTCGGAGGCAACACAAGCTTCCGTCTTCAGGTGGAACCGTCACAGCACGCTTGCTGTATCAAGTAAAGGTAAAAAAAATGAAAATTAATAAAAGTAAAATAAAAAATAAAATAAGTAAATGATACAGCAAGCGTGCTGTGACGGTTCCACCTGAAGATGGAAGCTTGTGTTGCCTCCGAAACGTCGTGATTTTTACTTTTATTAATTTAAATTTAAAATTTTTACCTACGTGACTTTACCGAAAAAACCTAAGAATATGAATCCTTGCAGTCACGAAAGCTTCAAATCTAGAGTCCCTTACTTGTTTCCTATGTGATGTGCATCATTAAGAAGAGTATATAAACTGTAAAGTTAAGTACAGACCACATTTATAAATCCATTGCAAACATTACTTCAGTAATACCAGTTGGAATAAGATATTTCCTCGGGCCAAGTCACGACAATATTTAATCATAAAATGTAAAGTTGTACAGACCATGTTATCACATAGCCCATAATGAAAACGTTTAACTTGGAATGCAATTCTTTGCAAAAACTCGTCCCAATGAGTTACAGTTCTGTTTTCATTGTTACACTCTCCAACCTTTGGTTACGAACGGAACAAATATCAATCCTACAAAAGCAGTCCGTTAAATGCGGCTTTCGGTTTTGGCAATTGCTGGGAAAACATCTTCTTTCAAGCGCACGGACATTTTTGCGTCAGCTCATAATTACGTCTGTGCCAGCAAATGAACAATAAAGCTTGCAAGTTAAAATGTTATTTGAGCTCTAAAATATAAATGACACAAACACACAGTTAAACATATACGAAAGTTTAAAAGTTTAATCCACGCGCTCATCCCTGCCACGGGGATGATAAACCTGCCGTAAATCCTAATTTATTATCATAATTGCTTTCATGGATGTTAGAAAGATTTTTTTTCTTCTGTTCTCTCTCCATGTGAAAAAACGCCTGCCTATGAGTGTACTGCGAAATCGATATCACATTGCGTAGCGCACGCGCATGCACGTGAGCTCGTGGGCTAAAGGACACGGCGAGTTATCATTCGTAGCAGATGTACCGTCGCAGAGGTTTTGTATCAAAGACTCCATTGTGTGTTCCATGCAATATATTTATGAGAAGTGGTCAAGAGAATAAGAAAATGAGACATCAAGAAAGTCACACCAATTTATTTTAGCTTTACTTCCATTTTATTGCGCGATCGTGGCAACCCATAGCGTTAAAATACACTCCTACATCGCTAATTAATTCGTATCTTTTATTTAAACCAGGTGAGAGCCGATGGGATATTTTTCTTCGGAGAACACTGTGAAAGCCGACAATATCAGGGTTGGCAGCGTAACGATTTACACGGACGCGCGAGTGTGGGTGGAGCAGTGAGTGGCAGAGGTCGCAAACGGGTTTTGATTCCTTACCCTTACCCGTACCCGGCCGCACCAGGGTCGCAAACGGGTACCCGTACCCGGCCGTACCCGTACCTGATTTCCACCTCTGGGATGATGCCATGTTGCAGACGCGGGTGGGTTGATTCTAGGAACTTGAATTGTGAGAAGAGACAAGACGTTGGGAAATTAGTGACAAACAGTTACTCACCAGTGACTCACGGCCTACCCGTACCCGTCCGCACCAGGGTCGCATCTTACCCGATACCCGGCCGAGTACGGGTAGCCGGGTATCGGGTAAGATACGGGTATCGGGTACCCGGTTGCGACCTCTGGTGAGTGGTCAGCGTGGACCCCCCCCCCCCAACCCGAGTTCGATTCCTGGCCACGGTTTTAACGTCAGTGGAAAGGGATGTCAGAACCAGTCCTGTCTCCCCCCCTTCAACAACTGCATTGACCAGCATGGTGAAGTATGGTAAACAAACGAACATGGTGTGGAGATGGATGCTACCATCCATGTGTGGATTGAGAATGGCTGAAATAATTCTACCTTATCTGAATAAATGACTCAATTGGGCCCTATGTTTACTCTTTACCAAAGGTGGAACGCTGCATAGTCTCATTAATTAACATTGATTCTCAAGCTCAAGATACATATTGAAAATCGCGTGTGTAAGAATTTACATTTTCTTGTCCGTATATATTGCATCCAATTGGCTCATGTCACCCCTGCAGCCACTGGAGACGCGCCCGTTCGAAAAAAAACAATCGACTCTTGAACAAAACTTCGTCTCTGAATTGTGACAATTCATCACATTTCCCTGCGAGCGAAATCATTCCGCCCCCCTGCTTTTAATGTCCCGTTCACAGCGAATCTCGATGGGGTCCGTGGGTAGGCAAACCTTTTGCAAGACACGAGCCTTTAGTTATTAGCCGCTGCATTTGCTAATTCATTATCCGTGCTACTTGTTTAGTGCATTGATATAAATTTTGACGAGTGTTTTTTTATTGCTCAAGTGGGCCTTTAAAGGGTCAGGGGGGCTCCGTTGACGTTTAACGTTGCATTTTACAGGACGACAGCTGGTGTACAAAGCGCTTGGGGTCCCAATAAAGTATGTGCCCACCGATTTTACCGTTGGACTCCCGTTGACTGAAACAATCAAACTTCCTCCGCCGCTCGGAATATCCTCGTGGTGCAGCGCTGCTGTTCTTAAGTCTCTCTTTATTTTCTTCTCTCGAATACGCGGCCTTGTTTGCTATAATTACACCGATGCAACTATTAAGCACGACGACAAAAACAACAGCAGCCCTGGAAATTAGATATCGGACCATCAAGCGTAACTCTATCATTAAAGACTTAATGTAATTTTTGTCTTTTAATACGATGCTATTAAAAAACAAAGCAACCCCTTTGAACTTTTATAAAGATGCGTTGCATCATTCCAATAGCCTGAAACACACTCTGTACCGCAAGCGATCACACATGGTCAAACTTACTTAACATCACGAGCGCTCGCTTTCTGCGAGCATTTTATAGCCAATTCATCCCACCGCAACGTCACCACAGCCAAATAAAAGACCGATAGAATCTCTAAATATTGAGACTATTTCATAATCACAATACACGCGCGTAACGTTACGCTGCCACTTGGTGTAGCGGCGAGCCCGCTTGCAAATCGGAGGTCGCCGGATCGACCCAGCGGCATGAACGGGTTCACCACTGGTAGCAAATCCGTAAGTCGCATCTGTTTAATACGTAGGCTTTCGCGATCAACACACCGGTGGGCTAAAGCAGTGAACTATTTGTTTTTTGTCAACGTGACACTTTTTTACTGATTGGCCGTGTCGGGTGGTGGAAGGTTACGACACATTTATAAATAACGCGATCTAAACCCAACAACGTTGATTATGAGGTCACATCTGGTGGGGTAAAGTGTGGGTACCCTCACCTCTTCCAAGACATGTGGCCAGCGTGAAAGAGTAGGCCTAAATACCCTCCAACAGGGCTCTGCACTCCAGTAAAGTCCATTATTCCAGAAGTTGCGTGAGCAAGCAATTGCACCGTTAACTTTATAGTTAATGATGATGGTGATGACGATGATGATAACGTAGAGCCATTTGTCAATTGCACACCCTGTCGGTCATGTTGGTTTTTTGACCATTCTTCATCACTAGCCATTGATGTTAGCCATTGGCGGGAATTGAACTCGGGTCCGCCGGATTGACAGCCCAGTGTGCTGTTGCTCCATCAATTACACGCTCCAAAAATATACAGCCAATGTCCCGATTATTTGGTGCAAAAATGAGGCGATTACTTTGAACAAGCAAAAAGAAGCAAAGAGAAATATGCATGCCAAAATATCTGTGGTTCTTCTCAAGTCTTGAACTAAGTGGGGCATTTTTTTGCGCGCGTAAATGGCATGTTAATTGGCACGTGGAGAAGGTAAACGGAGGTGGGTGGGGTGCAGGGTGCTGATGAGAGGGGTGGTATTGGGGTTACGAAACGCGTCGTGTTTTGGAGGGATGTGAGAACCTTTCTAAATTCCGGCCCTCCGAGGGAGCAGCACCGCTTGGCTTAGCTTCACAACACCTGACCAGCATGCCCACCCAGAGAGAGGGCTTTACTTTACCCTTCTCTCGCATGTCCACTTCACTGGGCACTGCCCCAGACTGAGGGTTCAGTGAAATCAATACACAATCTCAATTTAGGCCGAGTCCTCGTTCTTTGGAGTTGGAACTTGTAATTTTGTAATTTGGGTTAGCCAGGTTATGTTTCCTGCTAATTGCTTCCTGCTAGGACTTCAGAATTTCCTTTATTGTAAGAGCCCTGTTCATTCTGCTTATTTGTGTCTGAAAGTAAATTTGAGTGAAGCTGTCGCTTGGGATTAAATAGAATAACAGTGTGAAGTCAGACCGATGCCCGACTCTACGAAACAAAAAAAGTATTGATAACAAGAAACACTTACGGAAATTGTGGCATTTGTGTTTGCATTTTTGTAGGGACTGGTTGATTATTGTTCAAACCCCTTTCTTAACTTCCTGATAAGTTCCTTCTTGCAACAAGCTATATTTTAAACAGCATGGACATACCTGCAGATTATTGATGGTGGCAATAATAATTTGAGGCCTTGATCAATCCACGGCTGGATCAAGGCCTCGCCATGGCATGTCAATAATGGCGGCACATTCGTCACAATTATTCTAAACATTTATATAAAATTCTGTTATATGCGCTGCAATTAAAGAAAATAATCCCGCAAGCATGAACGCTCACGGGCCCTTTGCGAGTTGAATGCATCGCGCAACGCATTAACAAGCAAGGCGCACGATCTGCAGGAGATGGCGTGAGGCCACTTTGCGAAATTTAATTAAACGGCGGACGACACGGGCTTGCTCAGGGTCAAGGGCCGTTGCCGAGAGCCTATTTTTTTTCCTTTCACCCTCTGACCGCTTCACTAATTTGCCACAATCTTTCAATTTTCAAGTGAAAATGCTCGTGGCTCCGAGTCGCGGTGGATTCTCGCTGCTAAGGAGGGTGGATGGCGTGTCTCCCCCCCCCCCCCATTCGGGTTATTTTCAGGGGACAGTCGCCAGTTAATTGAGGCGGGGAACCTTTGACCTCTTGCGGCTGACCACGGCGGTCACCGCGGAGTCCTCGTGGAAAGTTTTCGGTGCCACGGTGAGGACACAGCGTGACCCGGCACACCTCTGGGTTTAAAAATAGACCCCCCCCACCCACCCACCCCCCCCCCCTCAAAAAATATCTTGCCCACATTCGCCAGCATTTATATAATAATATTTTTTTGTAAAAAACATGGTTGATAATTTATTAATTAAATCACATCCTTCCCGCCAGATGCCGGAAAATGTAATGAATTTGTTGATGTGTGTTAACTTTGCCATCGTTATCTGGGGTTAAGGTTAGGTTATAGTTCATTACCAATTTCCGTAGGTTGGCTACAATACATTCTGGTCCTTTATGGACAAGGTATGTGATAAGAGTCTGAACAGTAATAAAAGCACGTAGAATGAATTGTGCACAGAGCACAGGGCAGGTTTATTCATATTACCCATAAATGTATGGCTTCAGGTTTGTGCTGCAAATATAAAATAACATTTCAACAATCTGTTTGAAACAGCGGAATCGCGCTCAAGATCTGCACAGCAATGCATCTCTCATTTGTTTTACACTAAAACAAATGAAGCATCAACATTTACAAGACAAATTAATACGAGGATCGTGATACTAAATGAGAAACTGATACCCATATATATTGGAGCTGCCGAGAGAAAATGCATTCTGTCTGTTAATCGCCACCAACTATCACAGGCCGACAGTTTTGCGTAACCATTTTACATTTTATTTATTTTCATATACATACAGATATCACAATATTCAGCGTCGCTTTCATTTTCAAATTGAAAAATTTGCTCGTCCAGGAATGAGCGAGGCCCTGCGTTGGCACGCTTTAAATCGCTACAGACGAGGTCAGATTGTCTTTGAAACAAAAGTGAATGGGTCATGGATTAGGAGGATTACAGGCCCTAAGAATGCCCCATGCAGTCGGATGCACGGCAGCCGTGGAAACTTCCTTGAGGCCAGGATCAGCCCCCTAGGCCAGATAAGCAGTGGAGAAGAAAGGCAAAACTGAAGCAAAGACATGATGGGTTTTTTTTTTTCTTTCATTTTAATCACAAACTCAGGTCATGCCCTGGTAACTGGCCTACCAAGTGTCTAAACACTAAAGCATCCCCGGTATGATACTCTGACCTATCGTTTAGATAGGCCCATAGTATTGATTGCACGAGATAAAACTGACCCGAAGAATGTTTGTTGGTCAGTCTGTCTGTCTGCCTGCGTCTTCCTGCCCACTCGCCTCGGCCTGCGTCTCAGTTTCTACGTCTCTCCAATTCTCCGTCTCCCGCTCCGTCTCTCTCTCTTTCTCTCGTCGCTCTCTCTCCCTCTCTCCTATTTGGTGCCGCCGTTTTTTTTTTTCCTCTGTCTGTTTCGTATGCCGCAACACGGGGTCAGTGGCTGCAATCTGCAACGAATTCCCAGCTAATAAAACAGAGCGCTGCCGAGGGGGCTTGTGTTACACAAATAATGCCTGTGTCCGATGGCACGCAAGAAACACATCGTGCTCCGCGCTATCTGCTCTGCCACCCGCCTAAATAATGGGGCACTTGTACCCCAGACAGTGTGTCTCTCATTAGCGCCTTCTGGAATTTGAAAATTGAAACTTGGGTTTTAGTTTTTTTATTAATTTCTGACATTTTGGGAATGCGGTGCAACTGTCATTGGATTGGCCCTCTCGTAAATATAATAGTCGTGGCCATTCCACGTGCACACACACTAATGCTCCATTAAGTAAAAAAATATAATGATAAGCACAGAATAAATGAATATAATTGGGGCGCTTGTTTAAAAATAGGCTAATTATAGTTATTAAAATGCTCACTGCGGCCCATTCAGAATTCACGTCCAATGGCGCTCACCGCCATGCCCATGTTAAGTAATAAATAAATAACTGCTACGTTTTGGTCGTTTACTGCCAAATTTTTAAATCGCCTCAGGGTAGAAACTGCTAGTTAATTTTACTAGAAAATTGTTAAGTTTTCTACTTGAGTTTCCAGAGCAAGCGTGCGTGTGTGCGTGCGTGAACGCACGTGCTTGGGGCAGTGCATCACGTGTGTGTGTCCAACCAAGCACAACTTTTAGCAAGTACACAATTCCTTGATGTTCCAATATTGATATTCATGGAAACATTCACGTACGAAACGTGGATACACCTGCTCATGATTTATGTTTATATTACGGTGCGATATAAGATTCTTAAAACGTTCCCCTATAGAGTTGTTTTCAGCATTTCATGAATCTCGCAAAAAAAAATGTACAAGCACTTAAATGTAAGCCAAATGTTATTTTTGTGCCGGGTAATATTTACTTGAATACGAAAGAACAGGGAAAACCAGCAGGGCATACACCTTGGGCAGATGTCATGGGATTTCAGATTCATCCCAAGAAAGCTGATACATCTGAAAAAGAGACAAAATCACATGCACTGCATTTATTTACGAAGCGGTGGTTGCCGTATGTTCAAGAAATGCTTCATGTTTACCGTCATCATGTAGGGTTTTGATTTGCGTAGTGTTCTAGAATTAATAACATCCTTACGCAAAAACGCAATCTTAGAATTGATGTAGTAAATGGCTCGAACACACGCACACATACGGTTGAATCGCAGCACAATTTTCATTTAAATTCTCACCGCTTTAATTTGCAGCCGCAAACCGCTCAAAAGCGCCAAAAGCAAATTCGCACGCCGTCGAACATTTTTTAACGAACTCGCGACGACTTCGAAACGAGGTTGCGCCCATCGTTAATAGAGCTCGCTGGCAATTAATTGAGTGTTCATTTTACTCCCCCAAGCCATTACATTTCCAGTCCATAAACTTTTATCCGCGAATCGCCAAAACAATAGCGGCTCTAAACGTGACACGTTGCCCGCGTTTCGGGTGCAAGTCGCAGCCGTTGATGTTTTCCAGTCGCATTTCTCTACCGACGATAATTTGTTCTCGATCCTGGCTTCTGGCTTGCTCAACTGGCGGAGAGTGGGAAATGATAATCGGGGGGGGCGGGGGGGGAGATCGGGAGAGTGTTTGGGTAGCAAACGCGAAGCATCCTGTGTCGCCCTCTCTCGCTCGCTCGCTCGCTCATTCCCCCTTTCATCCTCTCCGCCACCGACGCGTCTGCCTCTAAGGAGCAAGGTATGGAGCTACCGTACATCTGCAACGAATAACCTGCGCCGACACCATCTTGCTGCACGGCACGCGTACAGCAGGAGCTTGTTTGCGACGGGGGCCCATTCCTCGTGCAACAGGCATTGGCGGAGGGGAAGCATGGCAGATAGTGGCCATCTGCGAGCACATTCCTGCGCAACCATCTTGGGCTTTAAGACTCGGGGAAAACTTGTTTTTCGTCCGTGCACAGTGGCGTTGCCACAAAGTGGGATATTGTTTTAATGGTGAGAGGGGGGCAGGAGATGGTGTGCGTGGGTGGGTTGGTGGTGGTGGTGGAGGAGGAGGGGGGAGGGGAACGTGCAAAAAGTGGCTGAAGGAAGAGACACTTAATGTCGTGGGCAATTATGAGAACTTGGACGCGTGACCATTTAAGGGCTGGTTGAGTGGAATGGAGACGAGACTTATGAACAGCGTTTGGAAAAAGCGATGGATAATCTATGTTGGGGACCAGGTTGTGTGTCATGGGTGGTTTTTTTTTTCACGTAAGACCTAGAGACATTGGGAAAAAATAGTAGAAGAAATAACTCGCCACGGTTTTGTCGATCAATCGTCGAGCACCCACGTCAACAATATAAAATGTGATCTTCAAATAAAATTCAACCATTTCTCGGCCTCCTCGAATTCTGCCTCCATCGGGGCATTGAGGGCATCTAACCCTTGGCTTTGTCTACTCGCTCAAGTACATGTCATTCGACTCCAACAATAACTCTGCTCTTGGGTCGCAAAATCAAAACAATTTAAGCGTCCCATGAGTGGAAAACACAAACACGCGCGCACTCTCGCACAGGCACGGAGCACCTTCATCATGGAACAATCCCCCAGACACACGAGCATACACCGGCCCGCCTGAACTTGTTTAACCATTTCATTATAAGGTACTTGCACAATATATGCAATGGTTACAGCTAGGGTCCATTCTGTATGAACTGGCAGTGTACACTATTTAATTATAAAGACAAATGCACATATTCCCCACATAGCCTTAACAGACTGTAGGGGCAAGTGCTGTTCGCGAGCACCTATGAAGGCCGGCACAGCACACGAAGGGGTGGGTGACCAGCACCACGCCCGGCCGCCTTTGTCTTCCCAGTGGCGATGTTTACACACCGCACCAGGTACTCATTTGAGGCTGAGTCGACCTAGGGGAGGCCCAGGACCAGTTCAGATAATCGTCACTGGTGTTGGTCGTGAGCGGGAACAGAACTCAGGTCGCCGGGTTCACAGCGCAGCGTGCTAACCGTTGCACGACCGCTCCCTACTTTAATTTTACAAATACACACACACGTGTGAGTTTAACTCGGTGTAATATTTATTTTATAAGTGCAACTTGTATACGTTAGACACCCTCGCAAACTAGATGTTCCAATTTTGATTTAAAGCTTTCATGACTGCAGGGATTCATATTCTTGGTTCTTTCGATAAAGTCACATAGAAGGGAAATAATAAAAGAATAATAATAAAATAAAAAATACAAATTCTCAAACGTCGTGAGAATTTTTTTATTTTTTATTATTTCCCTTCTACGTGACTTTACAGAAAGAACCAAGAATATAGATGTTCCAATATCAAGGGATTTCCCAGGTGATTTTTATTTTATTTAAAATCGATGGCTCGGAATGTCAGCCTATTCTATACATATATATAGCTGTCAACCCCTTATCAGTGCCTACCTTTTCACAGATCAACTCAGACCTCATTGGTCACCTCACACTCTTATAAATCTCAACGTTCATCCTACAAAGTCCCATCACAAGGGAGAAACACAAAATAGCCCAAAAAATTCCCATATTAAAACGACTCAACAACGTATGGACCTAAAAATCTCAATTTCCCTGTACAAGAATTCGGGTAAACCGTATGGGTTGACACCTATGTATATATTTCTGGTAATGGGTTTAATTCATAATGAAAGTCTTCGTCTTCTTCCACGCGTTTGTCCCTCTCGTGCGGAGTGTTCTGCTGTCCTTGCCAACCTTCTCCACGCTGCCCTGTCCTGCTGCCATCTCTCTTTCCGCTCCTCGGGCCACCACAGTCCGATCGCACCACATCGCCCCCCCCCCCCCCGGCCCCCACCTCTTCTTCTGCCTTCCTCTTCTTCATCTCTTTCCTTCCACTTGCATCACTTGCCACCTTCTGAGCCACATCATTTTCCTGTTGTCTCTCCGCATGACCGATCCACACCAGAGCCTTTTTAAATCTTTTATATTAAGTTCACTTGCTTGCGCGCTTACGACCGTGCAAATCTTTCGGTCGTTTTTTAACCCACTTCCCGTGATCCAATCGAGCTGACATTTTGCACACAAACTCGTTGTGCGTGACAATTTCTTTTCGTGAAAATTTTTTTCCAAAATTTTATACTTTTTAGGTAAAAAAAAATATTATATTTAATTACCAATTGCTTAATGGTGGCAGGCAATCATCTGACCCATAGGTGGCAGCCATCTCAAGCCAGAGGACGAGAGGACTCTTGCCGCCCGTTTCAAAGACCAATGTAGCCTGGGTTGTGGCCCATTGAACACGCATATAAAGGATTTATAGTGAAAAACTTTGTTTTTACGAGTTAATTTTCTCTCTCTTTCTCATCTTCTCCGTGACATCTACCGCTTTGAGTCTTCCTCTCACTTCTTCATATCTCACGCCGTCCTTTCCTTGTTGAACCCAACATCCACCGCGACATCCTCGTCTCTGCGACAGCCACAGCTTAGTCCTCCCTCTTGCTTGTGCCCCAGCACTCGGCCCCATACAACAGGAACCGGCCTCACCAACGTCTCGTACAACACTTTTCCCTTCAACCAAACTGGGAAGCCCTCTTATCGCACACCACGCCACTCATCTCTCGCCATTTCAGCCATCCAGCCCTTGTTCTTGTTAAATAATCATGAAAGTGGCGAGTTGAAACGCGAGGTTGACCGCGGGGGGGGGGGGGGGGTGGCAAAACCCACACAAAACACACAAACTACCGCACTTCAACCAACTTACGGCGAGGGCCAAATGCCACACCGATGATCTTGGAGACACGCTTTTCCAATTAAACATTTCCACCACGATCGCTTCCTCGTAAACAAAAAAATATATACAAAAAAACCGCAGAAAATGCGACACCCGTTCATTTTCTATACATCTCCACCGAGCCGTTGCTCCCCGTGTAACCTTTACCTCCGATGCGTGGTCACCGCTGCGTTTCAATGCCGCCGGTTGCGCGTTGCGCAAGCGATCGCCATAAGGGCACCAACCCCGTGTCCCGCACCATCGTCTGGATTTCGCAAGACTGTCTAAAAACAGAGCCAGCTCTGCATTGTATTGTATTGCAGATCTCTTGTTTTCACCCACCCCCACCCCCCAACCCCCAACTCCAGATAATAACTCTTCCACTTGTCAACACTGCTGTACGTGATATGGCCGACTTTAAAAAACGAGACTGACGAACAGCACTGACAGCGGAAAGCCCTAAAACAGCTTGTCCCAATTAAAATGACGCAACCGCACAACTTTAAGCAGCAACACTTGTTAAAGACTGTGCAATTTCTGCATCGCGCATAACCTATGCTGAAGGAATCGTTCGTAACCTTGCGTACTTGTCGTTATGTACGGCCCAAAGAGTTCCCTAAACACAATTCTCTCTCTCTCTCTTTCTCTACGAGCGCCAGCAATGACATATCACGATGTACATATTGCTGCGTTTATGCGTCTAAAAGACGTTGGAGCTGGCATTGTACTGCCATTTGTATTTGATCAAGTGGGAGAGAGAGCAATAAGGGTGATCGGTAATCCTGGCTTTGGCCATACGTTCTCTAAGCCGATTATTGTCACTTTTGGAAAGAGGAGGAGGGGGGTGGAGGATACAGCCTGAAAAAGTACTGATATGTTAACGACACAGCGTCTGATTGTGCGGCCAGTAGCGGCACAAGCAAACATGACGATGAAGCAGGACAATTGCCCCATAATGTCGTCGAGTGTATTTGTATTTTGTTGTCACAAAAATAATTCAGCGTCATGCAACAGATGATGTTACAGGCCGCAGCGCTTCTTCTGATATGGAGAGGGGCACAGTGCCAAAAGTGTCTCTCACGACATTCAGAAATGTCACCATATCTTATAGTTTCCTCTGTTAGGGTACCGTTATTGATAAAGGTGTTGAGCTATTCATAACAAAGATCCCCCGTATAGCCTTCACAGACTGTAGGGGCAAGTGCTGTTAGCGAACAACTATAAAGGCCGGCACGGCACACCATGGGGGTAGGTGGCCAACACTACGCCCGACCGCCTTTGTCTCCCTACTGACGATGTTTACACATCGCACCGGGTACTCACTTAAGGCCGAGTCGACCTCGAGAAGGCCCAGTGCCAGTTCAGATAATCGTCACTGATGTTGACCGTGAGTGGGAATCGAACCCGGGTCGCCTGGTTTGTAGCGCAGCGTGCTAACCGCTACACCACCGCTCCCCACAACACACACGCGCGCACACACAAACGTCTTAATAGAATTGTCACATGGGAGGAATAAAGATGAGACAAAGCGCAGGTGTTCTGTTTTTTGTCCGATATTTTAAAATTACATTTTACTGAAAAGATCTTAAATGTTTCCCCCACATGTACTACTCTCACCCTCCCATTCTTTCCCCTGCAGCCATCGTTTTTATTAAAATAATAGGACGGCCATAACCTGTGAAATTTCCAACAATGAGCTCTGTTATTAAGGATTAAAAAACATTCCCGTAAAATTGCGTTCCGATGTCTCTATCGGCGCCATGTTATGAGACGAAGAAGCATCCATTTGGAGCGGTTTCAGCTCGGAGAGTCAGAATAAATAGATAAATACACGGCTTCACGGAACAATTGCAGAAGTCTCTTCATTTGGTGTTCACCACATGGCAACAATAGCAGCTTTTTTGTTTAAATTCTCAGAGCTGCTATGCTGAAAATGACACGAAAAAAAACCTAAGTGTTAGATCGTGGATTTTAAAACAGCCATTTGTGACTCAGTCGACAAACATCGATTCAATTTTATTTGAGAATTTGATTTCATTAGAGGTTATTGCCCGGATTCGAACAGTGTCTCTCAGAAGAGAGGTATGTGCGTTAACATGACATGAGGCTCCAAAGCAGCTTGATAGCCTAATAAGTGAACAATTAAAGATCTTTGAATTGTAAAAAAAATATTTTAACTTAAAGTCACTCACTGGAAGGCTATGTCAGTGGTGTATGTGTAACGAGTCATATTTCTGACTTTTTTTCTTCTAAATCCCCATCATGATTTTTTTTTCAAGGTCAAGAGGTCATCACTGTCAAATGTCGTTGATACCACCACACCTCACAAGCACTTCCGTTTCCTGGATCCCAGTTCTAAAGAAATACGTTTTCAATTTAGATTTAAGAGTACATAGTTTCAGTGACTTCCTAATGTCGTAAGAAAGAGTGGTCCAGACGGCCAGAAAAAGCACATCTTAAAGCACACGATGCAGTGACCGTATTTGTATCCTGATGTTTATGTTTTTTTTATTAAATTGTCTTCCCCCCCCAATTTATTCAAATTGTGCTATCGGCATCGTGCGATTACAAAAGATAAAATAAAATCTCGCCCATGTGTTACAGAATGGTCTGTAGAAACGGATAGCAAGGGACTACTTTAAGTGACCCCCTTAACCACAACTATGTGGGTGCTGCACTTTTCCACGTGCCGGATTACGGATAAATGTGTGTCGCACGACAGTCAAACTGATGTTTTGTTAACCCAAAACTGGAATTTTAATCAACTTGGGCACAAAAACCCAAATTGACCACGATGCAGCCATCGTTGTCAGCGCCGTGCGCTGCGTGACGCTCCCTTGTTTGGCATCGTGGAACGTAACGCCGTTCTCGCGAATTAAGTCCTCCCGAGGGAGAAAAAAAGTGCTTTTGTAAAGCGTTACGAAAACCTTGCGTATGTTACGATTTTTTTTCCCTTGGTAAAGCTTGTAAAGTGTTAAGCAAAAAAAAACACGTTAATTTAGTCATTTCTGGCATTGAAAGAATTAAGTTTGGTTTAAAGTTGTCCCTGACTTTACTCTTGACGTGACGCACGTAGGAACACCTTCACCCACACACGTAATCGTAAAACACCGCGCGAATAGATAGGTGTTTTTCTACCACGTTACATGTTGTTGAATAACAGCAACAACAAAAAGTGCTCCCCATGTTTTAAATGAACACAACATTTTTTTACATCGGTGCTTCATTTGTACAGGTTGTCTTGCTTAGTTAAAGAGATTACGTTATAAACCACTTTGCAATCACGACTGGAGGACACTCTCGGCTTGTTAGCTGGACTCAAATTAATACACTACCTTCGCCTAAACACAATATTGTTTGCAGCAAGCTGAACATACAAATGTGCTGGCTGAGAAAACAAGGGCAAACACGGCTCTGGTTGTTTGCTCAGCTAATGAATTGATGCTTCTCTAGATATGAATTGCGATGTAATTCAGTAACGTATCCCCCCCCCCCTCCAACACACACTAAATTCCTGCATCCTATGTAACCCACACCCCATCAGCTGCACCATCACATAAGCCTGCACGTGGCAGCATCTTGAATTGTACGCTGGTACCGCTTGTGTTCATTTATGTATTCGTGTTCGCTTGTTTAGTTCGCGCGTACGTTTTAAAACCAACCCAGCTTGGGCCGAGATGTGCCAGTGGAAAAGGCGTATATGAGCTGGGCTTGTTATTTATCCAGAACACTGTCACATTTGTACAACGTAGCGATACAACTTCTTGACAGGGGCTCCCTGGGGCAATGCACTCTTGCCAATATTGGCACAGGGTTGTACGTGTGAACGTTGAACTTCTTTCACGCCGTACTCATCGGAGGTGCGTGGGAAGGACAACAAACTTAACATGCTCTCTTGGTTTTTTAGGTAAAGTCAGGTAGGTAAAAAATTCAATAAATTAAATCACGACGTTTCGGAGGCAACACCTGAAGATGGAAGCTTGTGTTGCCTCCGAAACCGTCGTGATTTCATTTATGTAAAATGTTTACCTACGTGACTTTACCGAAAAAACCAAAGAGTATGAATCCTTGCAGTCACGAAAACTTCAAATCTAGAATTAAACTTAACATAGAACGCAGTTGTGATCACGCTGACGTGCGTGGGGAAGTGAAGGGTTGGGGGGGGGGGGGTTAGATGTGTCTATTTGTCATTTTGTTATATTTCAGAAAGCCCAAGGCAATGATAGCGGCGTCATCCAACCGGTTTCCACGGCATGCCTTCAATCGCCGTAAGGTTTCTAAGCATTGCTAAAAAAAAAAAGTTAGATTAAATAACTTTATCGGGAAAATTTCAAGCCAGCTTTCTCGCTCGCTCCTTAAATGACCACTCAACCATTCGTCGTGTTTTTTTTTCTGCCCCGTACAAATGACCAGGACACGAAAGGGAGTCAAAGCCACTGACCCAGCGTGAACCGACTTGCTCGCCAATGTTGCTGCCCATTCCACTACCCAGCATCTCCCTCTCTTCGAGTCCTCCCAGCAAAAACAAATACATCGTGATGAATGCCTCCTCGACGGTAGCCGCCACATCGCTAAAACGGCGCACAGCACTCAAGGTTCTAATGATGAAGTTAAAGCAAATATTTTGGCTGCTCCAAAAAATAAGAATTACAGCGCATGCTCAGGGGTTTGTGCAAATATGCATGTTTTACTTCGTAGATACGGGCATCGGCTGCTAATTCCGCTGACGAGGAAAAGAAGGGGGGGGGGTGTAGATTCGCCTTTAAATTGACGACCCTTTAATTGAATCAAACAGAGAGCTGTCCCTCTACAGCGCCCGTGGGAACGTGAACAACGACCTGAATGTGACGTGGTCGTCACGTGCATGTTTGTTTGTCCATGTTTTATGGTGTTTTCCAGTTACCGTGGGCATGAAACATTTACAAGCGAAAATTCCCTCAAAGCTGTTGATAAAAAAAAACTCGCCTTAGAGCCTTCCAACTTGTGCGGCCAGGCGATAAACGCGAGCTTAGACATTTACTGCGTCGACATTTCAACAAACTCCTGTTTGTCGGCATTAAAAAGCGGGGAAGATTGTTGTTGGGCGATCTCTACCGCTCTTTCATGAGCACGTCCTCGCAAAAAGTTTTGCTAAATAAAAAAAAAATGCCAACGTCAAAATTGCGAACGTAGGAATAAATTGCTCGTTCCGGTACGCGCATTCCGGCATTCACGTCGCACTTATTTGCATCGAAAAGGTTAAAACGTGAACGGGCTCGAGTCACGCACTACTACGGGGTGGAATTTTACAAATTAATTTCGGTCGATGTTTGCCCACGGACGAGGTTGGTCCTCCTTGGTCTTGCTGTGAAAGCTCCGTGCTTGCCTACAACAGGGTTCAATAGGCTATGGGCTGGCCCTTGCCAATTTTCCACTTAACCCTTGAAAAGCAAGACCTTAACTACTCTAACCTCCTAACCTCGCGACACACTGTGGCTGGGTCACGTAGAAAACTGCCGGTTTCAGATGTTTAAAAGAAACGAGCTGAGGGCGGGCGCTGCCGGCAGATACCAATCGACGCTCTTGCCTGACCGCGCGTTCGCCCGCCAACTGCCTTCCAAACCTTCCAAAGGTGGCAGTGACGGCTGCGGAGAGCTCGACATTCCCATCTCGACAACCCCAGCTTCAGGAGTTTTGCGAGAGGCATGGTATGGGGCAGCGCCTAATCGAGAATGGCAAAGAGCGACGGTATCCATCGCCGCTCGGAACGAAGACGGGGCAAAATAGAAAAAAACACTGAAAAAAATAAACTACGCCTCTAGGGAAGCAGAGGTCAGGGCGACAAACAAAAAAAACGTTGGCAGTGGTTTGGAGAATGCCGCTATCGCTGGGAGTAGGGGCTCCTTGCACCGACGCCTGATATGTCTCTAGCAGTTCACCTGAAGAGCGTTAGGGTTGAGTGCTAAGATCTGTAGCTGGGCTCTCTGCTCAACCTCTCCCGTGGAGGTTCTCCTTGGCGCGTTCCCTCCGTTGAACGACTTCTCCATCATTCGTCCGGACCACCCCAGAGCAGTAGATTCCTGGGTTTGATCTTCCACGACGCTCATGGTCCACCCTAAACCGCATCCACTGCACACACCATGGCGGCAGATGCGCGTACCTGATGGATAAATGGAACATTTTAAACTTTCTCCAGTATGCGACTGTGGTGACCCAGGACATACCGTACAACGAAACAATGCCTCGACACACAGACACGAAGGAGACGTCGCAGCGATGCACTCCACTGCTCCTGCTGCGGTTAGCTGGCCTGACCACCTGAGTGTGAACTTTAGTTTACTTGATACAGCTAATCGTGCTGTGACGGTTCCACCTGAAGACGGAAGCTTGTGTTGCCTCCGAAACGTGGTGATTTTTTATTTTCATTTTATTTTACTTTTATTAATTTTAATGTTATTTTTTACCTACGTGACTTTACCGAAAAAATCCTAAGAGTATGAATTTTGCAGTCACGAAAGCTTCAAATCTAGAATGAACTTTAGTTGTTGCTCTGCATCTACATCAGCCGTACGAAAGAAAAAAGCAGATGATGATCAAATAGATAATGTAATGTCTGTCTTCTTCATTAAAAAAACCTCCCAATATTGTTTTCAGTACAAGTGTATTTTCTAATTCATTCGGAATACTTGCATCTTTTTAGCAGAGTCAAGGCATTAACTCGATTCAGAATCAGAATATGTATTGATACTGGACGAATCCAATGAGCTATGAGGTTCTTTTTCACAAATATCCAGCAGGGGCGGGTCAGAACGTTACAACAAAACAAAAACACAACAGACAATACACAAACAAGAAACATTAAGCAATACACGAAGGCTTTCGCGACCAATATCATCCATAATACAGTTTTTCTGGGATAGATCGTGTCATATAAAAATGTGTCGTAAAACCCGCCTGATCAAGATAGTTGTAATTACTGGCGAAACGTCGTACTCAGATTGCAAATGTTGTGGCTTGGCTCTCCAACACACCGGTGTGCTGTACTAATGACTAATTGGCATGTTCCGTTTACGTGACAACCCTTACTAGTTGTCTGTGTCGGGTGGTGGCGGGTTTAACGACACATTTATATATTTACGCGATCTAACACCAAAAAAACTACTGTATTATGGATTAAGCAATACTTTGCTATGTTCATATTAACGTCACGAGGTATTGCTGCGAGTTACCCAGGTCAATGCATAATTTAGCGGGCAAGCTTTTCAATGGCATGGCTTCAGCAAGATGCCCAAGGAGCAGTTTGCGCTGTGTGGCACACCGAGGCCTTAAATACGACATCCGGAGGTGTGCATTGTTAAGGCGTTCGGTGCAGAGGAGCGCCACGGTGAACGCGCGTTCACATCGGCGGCCCCTTCTCTTGAGATAAACCAGAGTAGACGCGTCCGTGGGCAGGAACCTGGTGTCAGAAAACCACGCAAATTGAATTAAAAAAGCCAAAGGTAGAAAAAAAAAGGTGCAGCCCTGCAATTTCTCGCTCACGCCACCGCTGCCGGAAGGGCCTCCGCTAGAGGGAGCTCGTGACAGCCTCTCCAGCGTGGTCGCGACTTGGATACGGCGAGGAAGCCCACACTTACCCCACCGGCCCGATCGACTGACTGTCGGCGTTACCCTCTTATATTACCTGGCAGGTCAGAGGTGTCTGATGGGGGGACGGGGGGAGCTTTTGACAAACTTGCCCCATGGTTAAATTTTAACTTGAAACTTTCGTTACCGCAGGCAATTCATATGCGTTGCTTCTTTCGGTAAAGTCACGTAGATAGAAATAATGAAATAAAAATAATAAAGTAATAAAAACCTAAAATTTCGACTTAAAGCTTTCGTAACTGCAGGGATTCATCTTCTTGGTTCTTTCGGTAAAGTCACGTAGATAGAAAATAATAAAATAAAAATAATAAAGTCATAAAAACCAAAAACTCACGACGTTTCGACCGCAACGCAAGCGGTCGTCATCATCTACGTGACTTTACCGAAAGAACCAAACAATTTGCCCCATGGTTTCAGCTGCGACGCCGGGAGTTACAAATTGAACCAGGGGTGGGGAGTGGACTGCAAGCCCAGCACTCTTCACCATTAACACCGCGGCAGCATCTCAGTTGAATGACTGCAGCCGATAGCCAGAGCCCAGAGGTCGCAATCGGGTACCCGATACCTGTACCCTACCCGATAAACGGCTACCCGTACCCGGCCGGGTACGGGTACCCGTTTGCGACCCTGGTGCGGCCGGGTACGGGTACGGGTAGACCGTGAGTCACTGGTGAGTAACTGTTTGTCACTCATTTCCCAACGTCTTGTCTCTTCTCACAATTCAAGTTCCTAGAATCAACCCACCCGCGCCTGCAACATGGATTCATCCCGGAGGTCGCAATCAGGTACCCGATACCCGTACCCTACCCATACCCGGCCGGGTACGGGTAGCCGGGTATCGGGTAGGGTACGGGTACCCGTTTGCGACCCTGGTGCGGCCGGGTACGGGTACGGGTAAGGAAGCAAAACCCGTTTGCGACCTCTGCCAGAGCCCCGCTGGAAAACTCACGGACGGAGCGTCACCACACAACGACTCACCTTGCACCTGAATCAACGGTCAGCGGAAAAGCACACACGGGGAGAAGCCGGAGTCATTCTTTATTGCTGCGTGCCAGTTTTTATTTATTTATTGTTGTTGTTGCTGCTACTACTGCTGCAGGGTCAAAGGGGATCAAGGTGGCTGGGCAATACTCTGAACTCCACCACCACCTCCTCCTCCCCCCCGCACTCCTGGTTTCAACCCAGCAATGTGACACCTCATTCTGATTTCTTTACCCCACCACCCCTAACAATTGGGTGTCTACCTCCCTACCTACCAAAGCCGCACCGCACCTCTCTCTCTCTCGTCGTTTGGGGCGCCTTGTTAAATGAGCACGCTGTTGAGGCTGTGGTTTTTTCATGCTGGGGAGGGCCACTAGTGGAAGGCGAAGGTGTGAGACCGGTTCGGGAGGGAGGGGGCCGGTGCGTTGGGAGACTCTCGCCATCCGCTGCCGTTGTATTTATTAGCCGAGCCACGTGTGGCCAATTGAGGTAACTCGAGACGGAATGTAAACTACAGTGCTGCGTTCAGCCTGGACCCAATTAGTCTGGCCTGCCACGCATTATAAATACAAGTCAAAGCGGACAGCCAGCACTGTCCCCCCCCTCCACCCCCAAAGTCTACTCGACGACTAACTAGTAGTGCTGGAATAATGCGGCTTCGACGAATGATTCTCATTCAAGAAATATTCACCCCCCCCCCCCGATTCATGAACGGTGCGTGATGTTAAGCTGCCGGGAGTCATTGTCAGCATGCTGGACTTGCACTCCAGAGGTTTGACCGAGGATACGAAGGTGGACACAGCACAAATCAGACGAGACGATACACATCTAAGCTCCTGAGAAACACATTCCTGCGGAGGGAGCTGGTAGGAACGTTGGGTTGCTCGGTCAATGGCCAGGGTCAACGGCGGCGTGGTGTATTCTGCAAATATGCCCGACTGTGAGGGCGGGCACAAGCCGGTGTGAGTAGGTTAAACGTTGAGTTTTATAAGGGCACCACAGGGTGACCAGCCCTTCCCCACCCAGCCCCACCCCTCCCACCCCCCACCCAGCCCCTCCCCACCCTCCTTCCCCACCCAGCCCCTCCCTGCACGATGGACGGACACAATAATCCCCTGTGGGCTGGTGTAACCAGGAGGTTCCTAACCAGTATAATAATAACGGTTTCATTTCCTACAGAGAATATGTGAATCGGCAGCATTAGTCAAAGCAAACGGATTAGTAATGTCGTTCTGGGTGTCATTGGCAGTCGGACATGCCACACGAATACTGTTGATTTATCTGACGTTATTGGCCAGATCATTCCCCATTAACATTTGAAACCCATTCAACACAACTAGCAATATGCGAATACAAATTAATAGTGCTGCAGTGGAGCAATATGCTCAATACAAATATATCACCATAGCGTCGCTGTATCGCAACGGCTTCGTTTGAACGCGACGATTCAGCCGTAAAGGTGCAGCCCTGCAATTGCTTGCTCACGCCACTGCTAGCAGAAGAGTCTTCAGTAGACGTAAGCTCTCGAGAGCTCGTCCGGTCGGGGTACACTTGGCCTGTGCTGGCCAGATTGCTTGGAAGAGGTGGAATTACCCAAAACCTTGCGCCCCATCGCAAGCGACCTGCTGATGGAATGAACGGTGAGTGAACCCATTGACACTGGTGGGTGGGCAGAGGCGGTTGGAGGAAATAGGGGGGGCCGGCGTTTAAGAATCTTGCCCCGTTGTTTCCACTGTTGCACAGGGGGGAACGGAAGCGGTGACCCTCTGGATTGCATTTTGAGAAATATGCGTACACTTAGCCCCGAAAGACAAACTTGCGCACAGATTTGATTTACACAGATCACTCGGACATCTTAAGCACATCATAGAGCGGAGGGCTCTCTCTCTCTCCGCACCAATGGGGCGCAAAATCCCAGCCTTACGATGCGTTGTGCCTATACTCAATGTTTCATGAAATGCCTACACGCGCATGAGTCGAACCCAGAGACAGCGCAGTGGCTAGCACGTTGCGCCATGAACCCCGACGACCCCGAGTTCAAGTCCTAACCACAAGCCAACAACAGTGGCGACTGCATTGTGAACCGGTCCTGTACACCCCGCTGCAACTGACCAGCAAAGGTGATGATGTGCGGTCAACCAGACCCCACGACCAACGGCGGCATGTAATGGCCTTCATCTAGTCGTGGATTGATGGATGGCTATTTTTTCGATGTAAAGCTTTCGTGACTGCAGGGATTCATCTTCTTGGTTCTTTCGGTAAAGTCACGTAGAAGGGAAATAATAAAAATAAAACTAAATAAAATAAATGTTTTTTATTATGCTTTATTTGTATTATTTTATTATTTCCCTTCTACGTGACTTTACCATATTTTGTTATTTCCTTATACATACACACATACACGGGCACGTCTTAACTCAACAATGCGTATATTTGTAAACGCTTGTTCAGGGTGAGGAGGGGGGCAAAGACGGACAAGTCCACCAGGTTAAATGACTTAACTCCCGTTGTTATTTAACAAGGAGGAATTTCATGGGCTCGCGTTATCCCTGTACACAATGGAACGCTCCAAATAAATTATCCTAACAATTACGCAATTACACGGGGTGTGGGGGTGGTGGGGGCTCCAGGCGGACTGCCACGTGTGGCTCTTTGTCGGAGGGTTTACCAATTGCGCGCCGCGGAAATAAAAAAAAACCCACTTCCCCCGTAGCATGGGGCCATCTCAGAAATAATAATAACACAGAGCGGTGTGGTGCTCTGTGTAATGAGTGGCACGGCGAACGCGTGCGCGAGCACGCGCCGCATGCATGCGTTGGCCAGTCTAGCCTATTAAGGAAAGTTCTGGAAACAGTGGTTGTGTTTATAGCCCATTAGGGGGGGGGGGGGGTCGGTAGGGAGGGGGATGTCCAAGCAGCATTTTTTTTGAGAAGCCCACATTTCAATGTATAAAAGATAATAGTCGTGATGTCGACAAGAGAATACAAGATGCGTACAAAATTGAGATGAGAGAGATTAATGGCTCGTGGTGTATTTTAATTTGAGCTGATGTTTGATAAACGCCTGTCCCCCCCCCCCTCCCCATGAATCTTGGACTCCTTTCAGCCTTTTGAGGTCCCGAGGAATTGTCTTGTTTCACTTAGGCCAAGCGCCACCGCCGCATGCACCAGAGCTGGGAGAGCGCACAAGAAAGCCACTTTTATCTCCCCAGTTTCCAATATTGGACACACGACATCAGGTGATCGCTCAGGGCCAAGTTGACCTGACGAGCAGTTCACATTACCACTCGCTACCCACGTTGCACATGGCCAGGATTCACAACTGGGTCAACGGGATCAAGCAGCGTGTGCTAACCACTACTCTACATTTCACTCTGCACTTTAGCAAATTAAAAACACCGTTGTGTCAATACATATCCGTTTAAAACAATTATTACCTTCAATGTTACTCACGTGTATAATTTCGGCATATATCAACATGCCATACACGCACGGGATGGAATGGTCTTTGCAGTGGTGATCACACCAGAATTATATTCCTAGGCACCGCTTACGTCAGCGGCGAGTGGGATCTTTACCAATCCCGGGCACCCTCTTTGCCGCACTGACCAACATGGTGAAGTATGGTTAAACAGCACTTGTGAATGACAACATCGTCCGTAAGGCCTTCAACCCGCAGTAGTTTAATAATGGACTGAAACGTGTTTATTGGTATTGATTCCGACATGCCACAAAACACACACATACAAACCAGGAGGGCGGCATGTGGCAAAGACTAGGTCCCAACAATGCATCTGCTACACAATGCAAAACTTCTAGCACTAAACGAAAACAAGGTCCCTTTGACGACCTCCCCCCCCCCCCCCTCTGCCAAACGCGTGACACCACCGCCACACCTACGATTACCACGGTTGTATACGTACGGTGCGAAAGAAGTTCAACATACACACACCACCACACGAGTAAGAAACCGTCAGTCACAAACGCGTTCTGCCGCCGCTGCCGCCATTATATCGTCATGTTAAATTAATCTTTGGTGTCAACATTCTGCGGGGCATGCCTCGGTAATTACGAGGGCATGCCGAAACATCCTTTTCGCCAGCTGTTTCGAGCCGCTCGGGAGGATTGTGACGCTTCAGCCGGCACAACGGCGACACCGATTAGCAACAAGAAAGCCATGTACGTGGGGGGGGGGGGGGGGTTGGTCCACCGCCCCCCCCCCCCCACATTGGTCATTTCCACCACGAGGCCACACTTGAAGATGTATATGCCACTAGCATATTGAGGCGGCTGGGAGGATTTGTCTTTGTAATTCACTCGTCGTTGTGTTTTGCTGCATCGTGTGTAGAAGCACACGCAGAACTATGAACTAAAACTCAATTCTAATTTTTTTATTTGACCAGGTAAGGCCCACTGAGCTGTATAGCTCTTTTTCAGAAGCGACCTGGCCACAAATGACAGCCCAATGAAGTGGCGTATGACGTGGGCATTTATCGCAGACAAAGAGTGCCGTTTTCATACTCTTCGGTTCTTTCGGTAAAGTCACGTAGGTAGAAAAATAATAGATCACGACGTTTCGATCATCAGGTGGAACAGATACAGCTGACATCAAAGCTTTGTTTTGCTCTACCTACCGTGTGCTGTGTGCACTGCACACGGTGGAGCAATGCGGGCTCCTGAAGATAGCTGGGGGACGCTGGTGGAACGCTGCCGTTACATCCGAGCTCGCGCTCACGTTCACGCTCGCTCGCTCATGCCCCTGTATCTGAGGACAGGAGGCTCCACCAAGTGTCGCCTGAAGGCCGAATAGGTGGATCTCGATCGACGGGGGTTTCGAAGAAATTCTCGCCGAATATTGTCCGGGTCGCTGGTATAGCGGTGGAGTTGGTGGCACGTGTCTAATAGCCGCAGCGAGAGTTATACTGGATGTGGAGTGCCGGGCGTAGGCATATTTCCCGTTTGCCATGAATCGTCGATATACGACAGGGGGTGGAGAAGCGTTTCCTTACCGAGGGCCCTTTGGTGAGCCACACATTAAAACACCCCTCAGTGACACCTCAGTGACACCTCAGTCACGACAAGAGGCCCCATGCAGTGACAGGAGCGACTGAGCGTGCTGCAATTACAAATAGTGCTCTTGCCTGGTCCTTAATATTCCCTCTCCGGTATCAGATTCACGTGGCCAAGACGCCCACAGTGGTGACTAAATATCGTTTGAGGATCATTTCCAAGTGCTACGGCTTACGCGGGCTGCGTGGCATTTATTTTCACGATGCCAACCTATAGGGTACCGGGATGGCCGTGCAATGCAGAAGGGAAAACATGTTGATGGCCTGTGTCTGTGTGTGTGTGTGTGTGCAGCAAGTGAGTTGGAGTTTCATTCTGGGCACTCTAATTTCCTTACACATGCAACAAAATACCCCAAAAGCAACTGCTTGAGCATTCTGAAAGAGGGCACTGAAACTCTATGGGACCTTTGTGGTTAAATAATACTACTACAATATTTAAAGAAAACCTATTCGTATTTCTAGATTTGAAGCTTTCGTGACTGCAAGGATTCATACACTTAGGTTTTTTCGGTAAAGTCACGTAGGTAAAAAATTAAAATTAATAAAAGTAAAATAAAACAAATTAAAAAATTCACGACGTTTCGGAAGCAACACAAGCCTCCGTCTTCAGGTGAACGGTTCCACCTGAAGACGAAGGCTTGTGTTGCGGTAAAGTCACCTACGTGACTTTACCGAAAAAGCCTAAGAGTATACTATTCGTATTTATTTTGCCTGTGTTTGTGGGACACCCATAAGCAGGGGAAACATGGGTCGTGTTTTCACAGCAAAATAAATGGGCTACTCATGTTTTCACTTTGTCGATGAGAAATACTTCAAGTAGCTTTCCCATTTGCTCAATGGCTGGGTTGGCTAAAAAAAGTCGCACAGTTTAGACGACTAGAAACAGGTCCTTGGGGGTTTTCTCCAGAGTGAAGATTGCACAGGGGAAGCCGAGATTTACGGAGCACATAGTGTCTCCTACCAATCAGTCTCTCGCCGTCAGTGAGGAAGGCGCCACGGTGGTATGTAGGTCATGGGTTCTATCCCGTCCCTGACGCCTGCTGAATATTTGGCGTTGGCGTGTTCTCCCCGTGGTCGCGTGGATTGTTCTCCGGGTCCTTCGTTTTTCCCTCCACATGTAGAAAAATTAATTTAAAAGTGTTTGGCTGCGATGAATTTCCACGTGATGAGACACTTTCTTGGGCTATCATTTGTTGCCAGGTGGCTTCTGGAAAGCGCTATATAACTCAGTGGGCCGTATTTGGTCAAATAAAAATAATATAATTTATTTTTAGTTTATAATTCAGAGTGTGCTTCTACACACAATAGAGCTAAACAAAACTACGAGTGAATGACAAAGAAAAATTCTAGCCGCATTCTGTTACGGCATATACATCTTCAATTGCGGCCTCATGGAAATGAACAACTGCCTCGCTTTACATCCATTTTTCACAGTTTACACTTCATCGGCTAAAGGCACAATGCTTCATAATTCTAACCAAAGTCTGAGCGACCAATGCAAGATACACTGTGTTATGAATAACACCACAAGCCTGCAAATTCCCATCGAGTAGAAGCTGAATGCAGGCACACAAACTTGTGAGCAAGGCCAGCTGTGACCCTTTTATCTGCATTAAAATGTTTTTTTTATCAAATGTTACCCATCACCAGTGTAGTGTAGGCACGCGTTGTTTGTATCCGAACGGTGCGTATATGCAGCTTGTATGGTGGGAAGTTGTTTTTTATTCTGAAATGTTTCACGTCTATAATTGTGACCCTTGTATATAAAATAGTAAAACTAAAATAGCAAAAAATAAATAGTCCATACCTTTCCTGCTTTTAAGTATTATTTAGTAGAGCAAATCTAGGGTGGAGCGGTGGCAGTGGTTGGCACACTAGACTACAAATTCAGCGACCTGCGTACAATCCCCGACGAACTCTATTGGTGAGCAGTAATTGAACCGGGCCCTGACCCATCCCTTCACCAACCCGCACTGACCAATGTGGGGAAGTATATTCCACACCTCCGATTAGCACGGTTTGCTACGTATGGTGCGAAAGAAGTTCAACATTCATTGAAACAACCCTCACGAGCATCACCGCGTGGAGAGGGCCCTTAATTCAGCAGTGAAGCCTAAATGGCTGTAAACATTGAAACGGTACAAATTTAACAAATAGATAAAAAGTCACCGTCACAAGCCTGCTCACACGAACATTGGGGGGGGGGGGGGGCGATACCCATCTCAGTTGGTGACCTCAGGCCGAGAAAAAGAAAAACAATCAAGGGCCATTCTCAACAGGACAAACACACTTTTGACTTTACACAAATCGGTTCTTATTTTAAATGTTCTCCAGAGGGATGATCGGTCGAGTCAAGTTTTTTTTAGGAGGGGTGGGTGGTGGGTGGTGGGGGTGGTGGAGGTGGAAGGGATGGGGGAAGGAGAAAGTTGGGGTTTGTGAGAGAATCACAGGAAAATTTGGAAGGCCAGGAAGGAAATAATGCCCCTGCGGTGAATGTCACTTATCCAGGCTGCTGCTGCTGCTGCTCCGTTAGGCACCACCGCCGCTTTGCAGCATGCGGTCCAGCCATTCGCCCCAAATGGTCTTCATTCCCCTGGACACAAAAACACACACGCACACGTGCAGCCCATTTTCTGGCACCAATTAAGCTGGACACTTGCACTCATTTGTGCGGCAGAAAATTAAGCGTATATCCTGGAAAACACGGGCGCAGGCCATCATTAACCGCTCCTAGACGACCACAGCATCACGGCACTGCTTCGTATTCTTACGCCGCTAAAAACGGAGTTCTGTTTTTTTTTCTAAGCAACTCATTTAAACCAACAACAACAACAACAACAAAAATGTACTTGGCTTTTTTGCAAGGAGAAACAAAAATTAAAGCATGCCGTCGTAGCACGAAAAAAAAGACACGGAGAAGTGGATTTGACCTAAAGACTTCCAGCAATTAAGGAGCCTGCGAGCAAAGCAGCGTGAAGAATGCAGCGGATAAGGGGCATTGTCAGAGTGGTCCACGCTCTGATTAAGACAAAGCTCAGTACGAGCACAACATGGTATTGCTTTAGTTGCCGTTCATTTTATGGTTTACAATTGTCATTTCGGTTTAATATTGCTTTAATGGAGCTCACATTTTTCCGTTTAATCGTTGTGACCTTCAACATTTGACAATGCAACACAGATGGCCTCCCCGTGGCCGGCTTTCACCTTGCCGTGCAGCATGCAAATGGAGCGCTGCGCGTTTGCTTTGTGAACTCGCGTGAAAAAGTTGACCAATTAGCGGCTTCCACTGCGAGCGATGTCTCGTCGCGCTAAGTACCCCTATCCAATCACACACGTCCGCAATACTTTGCCGGTGGTGACGCCTCCTCCTCCTCATTCATTTATTGGACTGGGGTGCCGCGGTGGCAAAATGTTAACTCCTTCGCCTTGTATACAGGAGGTCGTGGGTTTGAATGTTTTTCCCCGTGGTCGCATAGATTTGTCCGGATTTCCCCTCCACGTTTACAAACATGCGTGTGGAATGTTCGGCTGCGATACATTTCCACGCGACAAAGCCGCTTCGTTGAGCAGTCATTTGTGGCCAGGTCGCTTCTGAATAAGAGCCACATATACTTCAGTGGGCCTTACCTGGTAAAGTAAAAAAAAACGTTTGGTTAAGTTTAATGTTTCTCACCTGGTGTGGTCCAGCCCTTCAGATGCTTCGGGAAACGATAGTTGGTGGTAGATGGCCGTACAGCAAGGAGTAATTTTCAGTTCAACACGTGGGCATTCACGACTAATATTATCCATAATAAAGGGGGGTTTTGGGTAAGATCGTGTAAATATAAATGTGGTATGCCCGTCATACGTACAGGTTTTCTCCGGGGAAACTGTTATCCTTTCTACTATTATTTATATTATTTTCATTATTTATTTTTACCTACGTGAGTTTACCGAAAAAACCTAAGAGTATGAATCCTTCCACGGACCAATGAGGGGCTTCTTTGAAGGAAAAAAAGTAAATGCTTGCTCACCCACAAATGTTAATAGTCCACAAAGTAGGGGTTTGTTGAGAGTAGGTGGATAAAGTGAATGCTTGATGAAGGTTTCATGGGTTAGATCATGTAAATGTAAATGTGTCGTTAGCCCACCACCACCCCACACAGCCAATTAGTAAGGTTTGTCACGTAGACAAAACGTGCCAGTTAGTTACTAGTTCAGCGCACCGCTTGTGTGTTGGATGGTAGACCCACAACATTTACAATTTGAGTACCGCTTTTTGCTGGTGATTACAACCAGCGTCATCAGGCGATTTGCCAGAATTGTAAAGAAGTCTTCCCGTTTCGGTCTTTAAATCGAGTAAAGCCACCTGACGACGGACGCTTGTGTTGCACCCGAAACGTCGTGATTTATTTTATTTTATACCCACGTGACTTTACCGAAAGAACCAAAGAGTATGGATTCCTGCAGTCACGAAAGCATCAAATCAAGATTGAGTGAAAGCGTTGAATGAATTTTCAAGTTCATCTGTAGGAAGGTGGTACAATACAAACGATCACAAGTGGATTGTAAAGCGATGGACAATACATCTTCACGTGGGTTATCAGCTTCTTCTTGGACACCCCTCACATAGTAAACTAATCAAATAAAAAAAACACTCAGAGTTATGTGTTTTGTTTGCATTATGACTGCAGGTATTGTGGTCTATGTAAACATGACTCCTTGTAAAAAAAGGTGTCAGTTTTGTTGCCAGATAGAAGGGTAAAAAAACAATGATCAAAAAAACACTCGTTAATAATGTTGCCTTTAAAACAATACATAATGGCCAACGTCTTGGGGAAATGGTCCTTCTTCATAACACAGGCACCAGAGGAGGTCGAGTCAGCTGTTGAGGTATTTCTTCAAATGCTATAAAGGCAAACACATGCATTGGCCACGCGTTTCAAGCAAGGACCCCTTTCCCTTGAAAACTCACGAAAGCCTTGACAATCACGGATTATCTTCAGTAAAATACAAGACCGTAACATGAATTATTATGGATGAAGATATCTTCTTCTTCCTAGCGTTGTTCCTGCTGTGGCGCAGGGTCCACTTTTCGGCATTGTCTTCTCCATTTGGCTCGGTCCAGGGCATCTTCAGGGGATGCGTTGACCGTCTTCATGTCTTCCTTTATTCGATCCATCCATCGCTTCTTCGGACGTCTGCGTGGACGGCGGCCCTCTGGCTCAATACGCACGGCAGTCTTGGCCACTGATGACTCTTCACTTCGCATCACATGGCCGTACCACCGAAGTCTTGCCTCAAGCATCTTGTCCGCAATGGGGGCCACACAAAGTCGCTTCCGAACGTCTTATGGATGAAGATATCATTTTACAAAAATAACATGCTTACCCTGCATTGCGCGTGAACATTCAGGGTAGGATGATTCAAGAAAGCCATCCAGAAGTACTTGTCAAGACATTGGAGCCCATGGTGAGAGATTAATTTAGAGGATCTTTAAATGAGTGACTATTCTCCACATAAGACACATTGCTTTAACTGTATTTTTAAGCAAAAGTTGTGGTGCTTATAATCAAATACGTGCTGTGTTTGTGAGTTTGCATGTTTACTGATTTGTGGCGCCACAGAAGATTGATGTTAACTACCTCGTCTGCTATGCAGGAGGTCATGGGTTCGATCCAGACCCTGACGCCTGCTGCTGTATATTTGGAGTTTGCATGTCTCTCTCCCCGTGGTCTCGTGGATTTTGCTCCAGGTCCTCCGGTTCTTTTCAGCCACATTTAGAATCAACATGCGTTGAGTATTTGGCTGCTAAAAATTTGCAGCTATCATTTGGAGGCCAGGTCGCTTCTGAAAAAAAACTATATAGATCAGTGGACCTTACCTGGTAAAATAAAAATAGTTTATAGTTGTGTGTAACTTTATTAACACCAGGCAAAGTTTTGGGTGCGTCTTATTTTCTGGGGCATCTTATAATCTCAAGAATACAGAAACAAAAAGCCAAGAGTTTACAAACCGCAATAAAATAAATCAGTAATGGTATTGGTATTTGCGTGTTGCTACAACAGCGCAGTTCTTAAACGTTAAACTGCATCAGGCTGTAAAATGCATCAACAAAAGTACACCCATGATAGTGTGACATTTATTTATTTATTTATTTTAGCTTTTTTGCACTTCTGGTGCAAACTCAGCACAATAGTACAATCGCTACCACGTACATAATATAATATAACATAACAAAAAAATTGTCTTATGTTCCAAATGGACCGACGCCTTTAAAATCCCAAACACATTAGCCTCAAGAGAGTCAAACAATACAACATTTATACTTTTTTTTTTACAAGAAACGTACATCAAATTGGACAATAATAAACTTCAGCCCTTGGGGATGAACAATTCAACCACTGCTCATTCTCTCCTCCCCACCACCCCTCGCTCCACGTCCTACCCAAAGCAGGCAATTTCTCAATTACTCATCGTTTCTCTACGTCCCAAGTGGCAACGCAGCACTTACATCTGATCACTGCAATGTGCCCTTTGCGTGTGCATTCATGGCTCCCCGCTAATCTGCGCACGACGCGTATTCATCAAAAGTATCACCCCCCCCCACCTCCGCCCTCTGAAACGCACGCACAAAATGTAAACGCCAAAGTCTCCAGCTCTAAAGAAAATACAGATGCTGTATTTGCAGTAAATGCATAACGGTGTGGGAGCAAATATAAATAAAATTAATTGCAAACACATTCACGAGCGTTTGTCGTTGTCCCCCCAATTGGATTGCTGGGTTTATTTCGCTCTGATTTTCGACGGGAATATTAGCAGCATCAATAACTTGCCAACATGCTGTGATTACCATCTATGGATCATGTATTGTGTGATAAGGTCATAAGCTCTCGCATTACATATTCATGGCAGTTGTACTTTTCAATAATCACGGGGTATTCACTTGGGTTCAATGAGGCTACGTTGTCATCCATTCAGAGTTCCAAAAGCGGCAGCAAAACAAACATTTAGAAAGCACTTTGCACAGATAAAGCATTTAAGCTCCTATTTCTGGTCAACATTTCCTCATTTTGGGGGTGTAATAGGGACACGGAACTTCATTTGTTAAAACATCGCTAGACAAGTTCTCCGCTTATTTTTCGCGCAAATGTACTGCATTAAAACAAATTGTAGGTCCCTAGCACACATTGTCATTCTTACACTACAAAAAGAAACGACAAATCTTCAATCGCATTGCGAAACAAAACAAAAACACTTCCACCCCCTCCTCCTCCCCACTCCCATTATACTCTTTTTTTTGGCACACGGTTCAAATGCAATGCCGCCGATGGTTTATTATTGACAATTAATGCCCGGCTTATTTGGAGGACCTTGGTGGGTGAGAGAACAAGCGATGCGAACTGCCCTATTTGTTTTCTTTTTTCTTGTTACGGCACGCCGCTCGCTCGCGCTCTCTCCGTTGTCGAGGCCCCCCTCGCTCCCTTTGGCTTCGTCTCTGCTGCGAGAGCCCTCGGACCGCCAACGCCGCTGCCTGCCGCACTTGGCCAACGCACGAGGAGGACAAATGGTGCTTAGCTTGCAGGATCGCAGCTGCTGCTGCTGCCGCCACCACCACCGCCGCTACTTGCCATGGTGGTGGTGGTGGGGATGGGCGAGGGAGGGGGGAGAGGTTGGGTGGCTGTAATCCATAACCGTGGAGCCAGGAGTACCGGGGCGACTGGGGCTGACAGCAGACGTGCAGCCTGCCACACGCCACATTTTTCGCCTCCCCGGACGCAACGCACGCTCGCTCGCTCGCTCGGAGTGGGGGGGGAAATCTTTTAGAAAAATAAATAAATAATAATAGCTAAACTTTTTTGTCTTCGGTCTCTTTACGAGCTCGTACTAGATGAAATTTAGAGTTATGGCTTGTCCGCCACTTGCCAAGTCAAATAGCGGTTCGCTAGGACCCGATTGCACATTTCCCAAATCTACTAAGTAAGACCTGGCACGCGCCAGCGACCAATCCCCGCTTGTCGCGCTAATGGGTTGCAGTCCACTTGTTATCAGCGCAACTTAAGGCAGCTGTTCTTGAGACTGGTCCGAATTAATTTTTTGACGCGTGTTCTTTGTCATACACGGCACAATGTTGACACTTCACCAGGGGTTATTGCACATTAGATACATACAGACATTTTCAAGGAGGAGGTGGGGGGGGGTCAAGTTAATAGGTCATAAAGCATATATTTTTATGCATACACACGCACGCACGCACACACACAGATTCCCCATTCGAACCTTGTCAAGGCAGACGAAGCACAATAGGATATTGGTGAGCGTCTATCGCAACTGACGTGACCACCCCTGGCATCAGGTGTTTGGGCCGAGTTGATCTAGAGGAACCCCAGACTCAGATACACCATTCGCCACTGCGTGCATCACAGGCCATGGATTGAACAAACGCGTATACGTAAAGAAAACAACAGAAAACAACACGATTGTAGGGGTAAATTGTTGTTAGTGAGCACAAATTGAGGCCAGCATGGTGCAACGTGCTCTTCCCAGCCTGCTTTGCGTCACCAGTGTCGATGTCTGCAGGTGCTAATCTCAGGCCTCCGACTCTATACCTCGGTGATTAGCGTGAGCGTACAAACACATTGAACAAACACGACTAATGATCAGGAAGACAATCATTCAAACGATGTTGTAAAATGACCACAGAGCTGCAAGAGCATGAACAGCAACAATAATAATAACAATAAACACTGTTATTAGCAATAAGTTATTAACCTAGACCTATGTGCTGCATCACATTATAAACAATTGCTTTATTATGCTGTGCTTCAAAGCGGAGACTTAATTTTATCCCCTCCCGACATCAAAGTTCGAGGAGAGCCATTCTACTCTACTGCAATTGGCATGAACATGTTTAGTCACATTTAGCTGTGGGCATTTTTGGAGGAGAGAGAAAAAGAAATTCTAATTGGTGGTCGCATTTGCCAGTGCTTAATGAAACCCATTCTAGGCCACTGTGCAGAAACTGCAACAAGGAAGGTTGTTCTTCTGTGCTGCCAGAGTGCATCACATTAACGTATTATGCCCATAGCCTGCACCATTCCAATGGGGCATGACAACCGCAGGTTTGATGTTATTTGGAAATCTCCAAAAAAAATAAACTGTAAATCTAACGGCGAATTAAAATGTCATTTTACAGTGAGCGTCGGTTTCTTGCTGCGGCACTTGAGGCGCCCTGGGCGCAATACAAGTTGCGGCCATTTCTCTTAGAGAAAAATACCAACAGCAGTGCGATACGATTAGCTCTGACACATTGCACCGTTAACCCAGAAAGCAGAGTTTGAGTTCTGGCCATGGCTAAAAAAACACTGCTAACGCTGTTTTCTTGTTCATGTTTTTGTTTTTTGTTTGTTGCGGTTGCACCCGATTCAAGAGCCGAATGGCTCACAGGGCTATACCTAATAAATGCACTTGAGCTTTAGCATCAGTGGCAAGGAACAACACCTTCCTTCACCAATCCGCCCCGAGGAGCCGAGTGAACTGTGGTAAACATACTCCTGTGACCAACAAGGCATAGGTCAGGCCTTCACCCAGTGGTGGGATTGACAACGGACTGCAAGTAAACACGCACATTGTTACGTATTTTCAGGTGTGTTTTGCGGTATGATGTCCGACGTTTTTCGCGCCCCACACTGGGGAACTTATTCATAAACGAGACTTTGCCAGTACCTGGAGCAAGAAACTTCAGGCACCGTGTCAAGCCAGGGACAGGATAACCTCAGAGCGCATCAGAGAGCTGTGCATCACAACACGACCGGGGAAACCCCATTGAGCTTGCGCGCTGTGTGGTGCCGTGTTCGCAGCAGCAAATTCAGCACAAGTATAAGCTTGGCAGATGAATAAATGCTTAGGCAAATGGGATCTTATCAAGGGTCTTTAAAAACCATTACTCTGCTGCACATCCCGATGGACATCGATTGTGTTGATCATATTCTCCGGATTACACCATACTTGTCAATGTATTTTCACAAATCAAGCTCACACACACTTATACACATATATAACTCTTGCTATCAAATACAGCGGGGGGGGGGGGGGAGGTTGTAATCTCTAGAAAATTGTGAGAAATGGGAATCCCCCATTGAGCCATTAAATATGTTCCTTCTTTCCAGTAAAAACATTTAAAAAATGAAACGTTGAGGTTTTATTTTTACAGAGAGGGAATGTATGTAATTCATTAATTGGCAACAGTGAACTAATGAGGTTATAGCTGCTGTTGGGGGTTTTATAGTGGGATACTGATAACAGATTGTTAATAGCTAAACATCTAATAAAAAAGAAATTGATTTAAAGCTTTCGTGACTGCAGGGATTCATATTCTTGGTTTTTTCGGTAAAGTCACGTAGAAGGGAAATTTTCTTTCTGTGGATTTCACACCTGATGATGATTGCTTGTGTTGCAGTCGAAACGTCGTGAGAATTTTTATTGTTTAATATTTGTTTTATTTTATTATTTCCCTTCGACGTGACATTACCGAAAGAACCAAGAATATCTAATTAATAATTAAGTAAACTAAACTTTTAATTTTACCAGGCAAGGCCCACTGAGCTATAAAGCTCTTTTTCAAAAGTGACCTGGTCATAAATAATAGCTCAATGAACTGGAGGCTTATTGTGTGGACATTTATAGCAGCCAAATACTATAAACGTATGTTTCAAAATGTGGAGGGTAAAAACCGGAGGACCCAGGAGGAAAATCCACTCAGTCACGGTGAGGACACGCAAACTCCAAATATACAGCAGGCGTCAGGGTCGGGATCGGGATCGAACACACGATCTCCTGTATACCCGGCGAGGTTGTTAACATCTCGCCACCGTGGCGCCCACAATTCAGTGCAGTCATCACAACGACTTTAATTATCGAAGAATCGTTTGTGGGTGCGGCAGCTTACGCACTATTGCTGCGTTCTTCTGAACTCTTATTGTCGTTTTTGTTTTAAGTTATGTTCATTATTTTCCTTGCATTTCTTTTAACTTTTTTATTTACGTGGTTAGGTGTGGATTGTGTGGCTGCTTAATTTGACAGATGCTTTTGGATAAAGTTGCTTTATAGATGTAATGATAATTACAATAAAAGTTTTACATTCTGGCATTCGTGGCCATTGTTATAGCACTCGACTTTCATATTATCATTTTAGCCATTTGAATTACATAACCAATGCAACATAACCAATGAAATAACTGCCCTTTTATCTAGTTCTCATAACTTTGTATGCTCCTATTTAACATGTGCTTAACAAACGGCTTTTATTTTATAAATAAAGACAAAGATTCCCCATATTGCCTTAACAGACTGTTGGGGCAAGTGCTTTTCACGAGTAGCATCTATGAAGACTGGCACGGTACGACGAGGGGATGAGTGGCCAACACCACGCCCGGCCGCCTTTGTCTCCCTCGTGCCGATGTTTTACACACCGCAACAGGTACTCATTTGAGACTCAGTTTGACCTAAGGACTGATTCAGATCATTATCACTGGTGTTGGCTGTAAGTGGGAATTGGACTCGGGTCGCCGGGTTCACAGCTCGGCACGCCAACCACTACATTACCCCCCCCCCCCCGATATATACCGTATACATATATTGGGGGTGGGGGGGAGCGGTATACACACACGGTCATTTCTTCTCGTTTTCGCCACGATCCGCATTCTCTCCTACTCCGGGGTCTCAATTCTCACTTTGCGTTTATTTCATTTCTTAAAAAAAAAAAAATCTTCCCGTTAAGCAATTCCTCACGGGAATGCCCATGGCAGTGGCTCTGCTCATGCAGGAGGCTGGCAACAGCAGCAGCAGCAGCAGGAGGTGCCTGCTGCGTTCAACCGCTGCCAAGAGTGGCCACAGAACAACACAAACACTGTCAAGCACTTTGTTAGTGCAGCCAGGGCCCCCGCCCCCTCAGCAGAGCCTCATTCAACTTGAAAAACCGCATTTGGTAGTGAGCAGCCACGAGAAATTGGCCTCGACCGAGCGAGAAATCAATCTTCCTCGCACAATATTCCACATTGATATTGGGGAAATTATGGTTTTTTCTTTAAAATTTGGCGCACACAAACATCACTCTCAGCGCGAATTGCGTGGCGCTCACAAGAGGAGATATTACATTAACAAACTGATTATTTTATTTTCTGCATAGACAGCCAGCATTAGAATAATAACGAAACCACGAGGGTGGGAAGGAGGGGAGGGGTGGGGATGTGGGGGGGGGGATGTCTAAGAAAAAAATGCGTACACAAATTAAATATTTAAAGGTTGTTTTACTTGAGCACGAATTACATTACCAGATGGACTCTTCTAAATACACAGGCCGATTATGTTATGCGCACAACCATTATTTCCAATATTGTTTACGAGAGAACTATTAAAGTAATTTAAAAATGTTCCCTTAAGCAGTGATCTACGTGTTTAAACCGATCATATGGAGAACGTTAAGCGAGCTCTCAGTTCACAAATCGTTAAAGAGGTGTACTTCTATCGTGCGCTAATGCATTTATCAATTTGTGTAAAATACAAATAACGAGCAATGCTCACAACATTCTAAAACAGCCACAGAGCTTGGCAGATTAATACTACTAATCTGCCTACGACCCTCTGTCAAAGCCACTACCAAATAAAGGCCCCTTCACGTGTGCATGAATTTCCTTTGCACTCTACGTAGCCAAACGTGCTAATCGGATGTGCGGGGGAAGGGCAACATGAAACACAAAATAAAAAACACAAAGAGGCCCATGGTCGGCAGGACCTGGACCGGTTCTTTAAATTCAATCTTGATTTGTCACGCGAGACAGAGTCCGCGTACAGAATTTTAGCTGGTTGCGCTTCTCTTTGGTTCTTCGGTAAAGTCACGTAGAAAGAAAATAAATCAAATAATAGAACACGACGTTTCGATTGCAACACAAGCAGTCGTCATCAGGTAGAACTACATTCGCAGATGCGGAGATGTTACGCTCTCAAATATTTGAAAATAAACAGAAAACAGGGCAAGTTGAATAAAAAAATGTGAAAAAACCAGTTCTAACGAAAATAGTTTTAAATTTAGATTTTGAAAGTGCATCGCTACGGTGGCTTTCTAATATCGCTGACCATAGGGCTCGTTTGACCATACTTCACCATTAGGGTGCTCAGTGTGGGTTGGTCAAAAGTGTGGGGTGGCGCACCAGCACCGGTTTAGATATCACTGGCCACTGATGTTAGCCGCGTGTTAGCCACAGCCAGTAATGCAACTCAGTTGGCCTGGTTCGTAAGGCAGTGCGCGATGAACCGCTGTACCCACCACTGCACATGGCAACGTTAGATGTTGATGTGATTATTTAAAAAAAAAGCCTTTCAGCCTACAAGAACTGAAAAAGCAGTTCGTTATCACAATGTCAATATATATATCAGCTTAAGGAGGCGGTAACACGGCTGAGAGAACGTTCATCGTTGCGATGAAGCAAAACACGAATTCAGCGAGTGTGGCAGAAGCTGGCTGGATTTTTGCACAGCAAGGCCATGAGAGATGGACGTCTTCGTCCAGCAGTGGATAGATCAGGGTTGATGACATAACCGCACAAATGCATGTTGCATATATACCGTTGAGTGCATATATTACATCAATCGCTGTAGTGATAAATAATGTTGTTTTACTTTCGTTCCGTGGTGTGCTGCGCAAATCTTTGCTGGGCAAAAAGATAACATCAAACGTTATTTTCCAGATAATTAACCCCATGCAGTGAAATGATTAATACCGGTGATTCATGCTTAAACAACTTTAATTATCCTTGAATATCCAAACCTTGAGTTAATGTTAACATAGCACATTTAATTTAACAAACGATGGGTCGAGTTTATGCTCTGCATTTTTTGTTAAACAATTACAGACAATTCAACTTGGCACATTTTGGCAACGGAGCACACAACGGACGGGAGAATTTTCTTCGCGTTACTCTCTCCGACAGCCAAGTCAAATGTCACGTCAATAACCCATAAAGCTACATCACAATCACACAGTTATTTTGCACAGCATCTGCCAACGGACCATCTTTTACCACCGCCAGCATCACCACCACACTGCTGTAAAATTTTTCTCTGATCTATTATTTTTCTACCTACGTGACTTTACCGAAAGAACCAAAGAGTATGGATTCCTGCAGTCACGAAAGCTTCAAATCAAGATTGAAGTCATTATCTGTGTAAGCATATCATCAGACCTAGGGACACATTTTCTTTTTTTATATTTTGTATATCCTGACGCTTGTGGATCAGTCACCGGTGATTATCATACTGCACTTAGGTACGGGAGAGCCCTACCTCCATATTATAAGTAATCTCTCGCCACTTCGCGATTCAAGTTTCGCGGCCTCAGTGCATCGCGGATTTTTCGAACTCATTTAAAGGCCTCATTATACCTGTGCAGTAACACCATCATCATCATCATTCATCATCACATTCATCGAACTGCACAGGTCTGTCATCGTCGTCATTGTCATCGTCATCATTACTGGAGTCAAGTCTCAAGATACTACTGTCATTGGTGAGTGTAGAACACCATAATACGTATCGTATGAGAGAGAGAGAGTGAATGTATAATATTAAGGGTTTATAATTAAATAGATTTAAGTAAAATATATATATATATAAAGTATAAATATACATATTTTAAACATTCTGGTACCCACACACACATATACGGAAATTCCTAGGGGGCCAATCCTACTTCGCGGATTTTCACCTATCACGAGGGGTTCCGGTCCCCATTAACCGCGATTAACGAGGGATCACTGTATATCCTGTTGCTTGTGGATGTCACCAGTGACTATGCAGTGGTTAGCACACTCCACTTGGGTACTAGAGAGCTCCACCTCCAGATGGTAATCTTTGACCTACTCTGCCGCATTGACCAGACCCCCCCCCCCTCTTGAAAGAGGTGGAAGTACACACTCTGCCCCCCCCCCCCCACCATACAACACGCCACTCTGCTGACTGGCTTATCTGTGGTGTGCGCACTAATCCCACAGAGCCGACTGAGACACTTTGGGGGAATCGTTGAACTCTTTGTGCATGTTATCTCAACGGCAGTGAAGGTCCCATTCGCTAAGCAGTGCTGTGAGGTCGTCCATAAATGACGTCACGCACCGTGGGGGGGGTCAAACATTTGTGACGATGTGTGACGAGGGAGAAATGTGACGTTACATCAAAATGCGCAACTTTAAATAAATATAGACAACACGTTCGACTTAATTAAATATACTTTTTAATAAATGTTGTCTCCTACAACATCAGAGTGCAGCGCCACATTAAATACGCACTACAATGACAATAGTTTAAAGCGATTTGAAGCATGTTTTATTTTCTTTGGGCGGGGGCAGAGCTTTGTGACGTCATATTTGAGGGGCGGGGGGGTCCGACTTTTTGTGACGTCCTGTGACGAAGGAGGGCGGGGGGGTCAAAATCGTCAAAAATTGCGTGACGTCATTTATGGACGGCCCCATATTATCCACGAGGGGTTTTGTTTGGGTTAGATCGCGTAAATAAAAATGTGTCCGAAAACCCGCCACCACCCGACGCAGCCAATTAGGGTGAAGGTTACAAATTGCTGAACTGGTAACGGATTGGCACGCGTTGTCTACGTGACAAATCTTACCTATTGGCGGCTGTATCGGGTGGTGGTGGGTTTAACGACACATTTATATTTACGCGATCTAACCCACCCCCCCCCCCCCATTGGATTCAAGACTTGCGATGCTGTTGCTCCACTTCACGTTAATCGCGTGTGACTTGAGCCAATTTGACCGAGACCATCGAACTTGCTAGGCTTGGTTTAATTCCTTGTGGTTGCCTTAGGTTTGAACCCAGAGTCTGAGTGCTATGACATTAGCGTGTATTATGTGTCATGAAAAAATACACACGTTTAAACAAGAGGGAAGCGTTTCTCTATTTAAGGCAGCTATGCTTGAAAGAGAAGTTAGTTTTTTGTGTGAAAATTAAATATGCATCTTGTGCTTGGATTAAAAAAAGAAGCTCAAGAGCCATTTTCTCTCAACAACGAGACATGTTTATTTTTTAATTAAAAGTACATGAAATTATATTAAAAACAGATCGAGCACTCGTCCATTCACTCCAATCGCTTACTCACTGACCGCCACTCATCACTCGACTGTTGCTACCGCTACAGTTATTGCTCCAATTAATTTATCTCAGTGATTTTCCCTCCCATATTGTGAGGAATATCTACCACACCAACCGTACAATCTCATCCGCGCCGTTTAATATTTAAAAGCCCCTCTCTGTACCAGCGTGGACGGCACCCTCGTGTTCACCTTCTGAAGTGTATTGCTCGTCACCGTGGCGTGTGCGATGACCACCACCACCACCACGTGACTTTTCTTTCGTGTTGTGCGCGGTTCTTTTAGCGCCACAGCGCGTGGATTTGTAGCGTTAATTTTCATTTGTTTGCTGGTGACTTTGTGTATTTCATATCGAAATCGCCTTCAGTGCTGTTGCTGCTGGCGGCAATAAAAGTTGTTTAAAAGTCTATTTAAACATTCAACAGGTGATGTTTACCGCCGGCGTCTTTGCATTAGTGAGCCTGTGATCATCAGCTGCGTTAAAACAAAAAAAAAACAAAAAACTGCTTAGAGCTCAACCCTTTCTGAAAAATCAGAACCGCACGTAAGTAGTTGTCTGTGGAGGATGCCTCAAATGCAATTTCCTGTGGTCACACAAATACATTGTCACTTGGGAGACAAGCCTCATGTGCAAAGCTGGATAATGTAGCACGATTCCGTTATTGCTCACTGCAAAACAAACATTGTAACAAGATGTGATTATGATTACAACACGCTACATCCCCCCCCCCCCCTACTGCCCCCTCAAAAGAGAAATGTAGGCCTTTTTTCAGAATGTTCGCTTTCTTCATATTTAATTATTATTGTTATTCTAATGGGTAACTCTAACCAAAGCTGTGCATTTTTATTCTCCCCTTTATATTTTCCCTTTTGCCGAGATTAAAAGCAGCGCAGACGTTTCTGCGGCCATTAATAACTCCGTTCTTGTTAATGTCCAAGTTTTTTGGGAATGTCATTGATCAAAGTCTTGCCGTGGAGTTAAAATTCCAAGTGCTGAATGGTAGAGGTATGACTAGGAATGTGCTAACAAACCTTCAGTTTATAGGTCAGTTGAAAAGCAATACCATATGACCAATTGCCTTGGTGCGTGCGGCTTCGGGGACAAGCACAGCATTTGCCTTCTTCGAGAGGAGGGAGTGTATCCGGGACAAGGAGAACAAGAGTAGAAACAGTGGAGCCAAGGGTGGGGAATTTTATTTTGCAAGAACGATACCACGAAGGCGAGCCATCGTGCCAGTCCGGCTGCGACATGCTCCATTAATATGAAAATAAAAAGAAAAGCTGTCCAGGTGGAAAAAAAAAATCAGGATTTTATCCGGGTTCCTTGCATTTTCTGGCCTCATGGTAGGACTACATGGCAAGGTTGTGCAGTTGAGTTATCGAGGAGTGTGAATAGTCAGGCAGTGCCAACCACGGGCCCTGCTCACACTCCCTGTGAGCATTGCTAGTAATCGATTAGGGCGTGGTTATATCACAGTGGGAGTGGCTATGTAAAAGTAGGCATGGCTGGCAGAATCGGGGGGGTAAAGCTAGTGCGTCTGCCAGTCGTCATCTCAGTCATTAGTTACCTCACGTGGCCTCAAAGTGCACATGGCCTGGCACAGGCGCCGTAGTGGCGGATGGCCGGTATTGGTATTGGTTGACAAGAGGTAGGAGCCTGCAAGCTCACCATGTGTCCCATTTGAGCCATCCACAAATTCGTCAGCCGTACCATGACACCCACCCACACACACCTGCCTCACTGCAGGTGGCATCTTTTACGGTTTTCTACGAAAGACGGGACTTTACGAACTTGTGTCAAGCATCTGCCACGGGAGGAGGGGGAGGGGAAGCAGATTCCAGGTGTGTGCATCAACACCACAAGTCAAGGGGAAAGTGAAGTGGTTTTAGCGCTAAAACTGAAAAAGAAAATCGATCATTCAAGGGCCCTTTGCTTTGAATACAGCGTTGACCATGAACACACAGGCGATGAGGCTTTTTTTCTGTTAGCGGAGCACATTTACACCGGACTGATAATCCACTCACGGATCACAGCACGCCTATCATTGCTACAGTCAGGACCGAGTTCTCAAATGTCCGGAAGCTTACGTGTCGTGTGCTACGACGATTTCATTAACTAATGCTTGCGTATCTCGATTTAAAGCTTTCGTGACTGCAGGGATTCATCTTCTTGGTTCTTTCGGTAAAGTCACGTAGAAGGCCGAAACGTCGTGAGAATTATTTTGTTTTATTTTTATTATTTTATTACTTCCCTTCTACGTGACTTTACCGAAAGAACCAAGAAGATAATGCTTGCGTACTCGTCTTCGTTTCTAGTCATGCACGTGGGTTTGGGGGGCGGTGGCGCGGCTGATAGCCCAGTGCGCCGGGAACCACGAGACCTCAATTCGATTCCCGGCCACGGCAAACGTCGCTGGCAAGTGGCGATGTCCTAGCCGGACCTGGCGATTGTCCCCTTCATTCCCCAACCCGCACCGACCAGCGTCATGAAGAAGAATTAAAAACAAGCCCCTCTTTGCTGACCATCCAAGCAGTGGAGTGGCAAAAGGCTGTCATTGTTTAAGTTCATATTCATGACTCCATGGATCTTTCGCTAAAGTCACGTAGATAGAAAATTCATAGATCACGACAAACACAGCAGGAGACACTGCGGAGGCAAGAGCCTCAGCAGTTTCTTCTGCTGTGTTTGTCTCACCTGATGACGATTGCTTGTGATGCGATCGAAACGTCGTGATCTATTAATGTTCTACCTACGTGACTTTACCGAAAGAACCACGGAGTATGGATTCCTGCAGTCACGAAAGCTTCAAATCAAGATTAATATTAATTGTGAATGCATCCACACATAGCACCTTGAGCACCATGCAAGCACTACACGCGATATGCAAGCGTACCCCATGTAACATTTAACATGCCGATTAGTGCCATTTCACTGCGCATTCAAATGCATTACTTCCACTGCTTTTTGGTATTTTAACTCAACACTGCAATGTACCAAAGTGCCTTGTGCTCCCCCTATGGATCTGTATCACACAGGACACACACCACGGCTGCGCGGGGCTGGCTCCACTCAAAGGTGCGTCTGCAACTGCGTCTTGCTGTGCCAGCCTTCTTTACTCTTCCACCACGAGGCAAAGGTAAGAACGGGCCAGTAATAGTAAGCGCCACCAGGGCGTCCTCAACACAAATGGCCACGATTCTCGAGGGCAAAAATAGCGGGGAAGCGGACGCGTACATTCCAGCGGTTGTGCCGATCAGCTCTTAGATGGGTTTCTTTTTTTCGGATTTGTACCGGGGGAGTGTCCCGTTTTTTCTAGTTTTCCCCCGGCCGGGTTCATCGTCTTTTGGAAAATAGCTCTCCAAAGAAAATCCTGTTTTTTTTATTTGCATAGCAATGCACCAACTCGAGACGACGCGATCGAAATGGTGTAGTGCTCTCCCCACGTCCGGTGTTGTCAGATATTTCTTCTTCCACCGTGAAATGTCACGAATATTTCTCACCCGAGTTGGTAGCATGCCTGTAGCCGTATGCCGCTGCAGCAAGGTTAGGATGTGGTCACTGTTGTTTTTTGTTGTTGTCCTGTTAAAGGCACCGTTGGTTTGACCAAAAGACACCTTTCACGTGAGCACGAACACATTTTAGTTCGGCCGAGGTTGCACGCAACCGTGTGAAGAACGTTGGTCTAACGATTTCAGCTGCCTTGGCACCGTTTTGCAGAGGAGGGCATTATAAAAGCACATTAACAACAACAAAAACAAAACCTGCCGTGTGATTTATGCCAAGTCACTTGCGATTAGCAGCTCCCTGTTCGATTCAACCAGCTGGTTTGCCTGCATTACCGTTCTGGCAAAAAAAAACTATGTTAAAACAAATACCGCGAGTAATGGTAACCTTGTATTTCTTGGCATTGTTCGTGCTCTTTGTTTTTTTTTACTATTGAAGTTCGCCCCTGCGGTGGTGGAGTAGCACACAGCTGCCCTGACCCCCCCCCCCCCCCCCACTGCTGATCACATTCACAACTTTCGCCTGGGCGATCGGCGGTTCACAAAACAAGAGGCAGCATGTCTGTGACGTAGACGCGAGGGTGGATCGCCGTCGAGTGAGAGAACTTGCACGTGGGACTCCTTGCACGTGAGACTCCGGGCCGAGAAAAAAAAAAAACTTTTAAAACTTGGTAAAAGTTTCTTCCACAAAAGTTATTCCCCGCATATTCTTAGGTTTTTTCGGTAAAGTCACGTAGGTAAAAAATAATAATACAATTTAAAATAATAATTTTTATTTTATTTCTATTATTTATATTATTATTATTAGTATTTTTAATAAATAATAATAAAAATTACTACTTTTACTTTTATTTCTATTATAATTTGTATTATTTATTATTTATTTTTACCTACGTGACTTTACCGAAAATACCTAAGAGTATGAAACCTTGTAGTCACGAAAGCTTCAAATCTAGAATTCTTCCCCGCACCTCCGAGTATAGCACGGTTGGCTGTGTACGGTACGAAACAGGTTCAACATGCATTCATACAAAGGTGTAGCCCTGCTCACACACCCCCACCCCACCGCTTGCTCGAAGGTATTTTGGCCTAATCTTCCACGCTTGGCAGATGTGTTGGAAGACGTGGGAGTAGCCACACTATCCCACCACATCATGCAGCCAACCTCACGATGGACGACTGTTTAATCATAGTCATTTACCGCCTTTTTACAACTCACTGCAGGATCAAAAGTCTTCCTATTCAGTTTGAGGGTTGATTGATCACACTGCACTATGCCGGTCAGTGCAGGTTGGTCGGTGGGTAGGGAGCGGTGGTGGCCTGGACAGTTACATACGATAATACATCACGCGCCTTGTTCGGGAATTGAACTTAGTTCATCAGGTTCATAGGGGCCAATGTTTGACCTTTCACCCATATGCATCGGCCGAATGCCATCTTCCGTTATTCCCTCTTGAACCAGGTAGAACTTCGCTTGTATAGTAACCGGAAGCTTTTACACCATTGGAACCTCATTTGCCAGTAAAAAATATTATAATTGTTTTTTTACCTTTCTATCTGGCAACAAAACTGACACCTTTTTTTTGTGCGCCTTTTGGCGTCATCTGGTCCAACCCATGTGAGACTAGGCTCTAAGGAAAGCTGTCTCGGGTGTGGACCAATCAACTTCATGGACAGTGCACATTATCAGAGTTATGTTTTTTGTTTGCATTATGACTGCAGGTATTGTGGTCTATGTAAACATGACTCCTTGAAAAAAAAAGGTGTCAGTTTTGTTGCCAGATAGAAGGGTAAAACAACTATTATCAACCGGAAGCTTCTTCAGGAAACGAAGCGAAACGTCGGACCATCTCGCCCGAGCAACAAGCGGGCTGTACGGCTCGAAATGCAGCATCTGAGAACTGCCCAGCGGAGTCATCATCATGGCTTGGCTTCGCGAACGAAGATCTAGGAAGGACATCGACGTCTTCTGCAGGCACGCTGGTGGCTGAAGAGGCCTATGCGGAACAGGCAGGTCCTGCCACAACAGCTGCAAGTGAAGGTCTCATCTGGGATGGGTGCTGAGGGATCACGGTTCTTCCTCCTTCTCCTTTTGTCCTCCATACGGGCCCTGCGGGTATCTTCGAAGAAGGAGGTGGCCTGGTGGACTGTGTGCCGCCAGGAGTTGCGATCAGCTGCTTGTGTTGCCCACTGACGGTGATCGATGCAGCAAGCAGTGAGGGACTTCTTCAGGGAGTCTTTGTATCGCTTTCGTGGTGCCCCTATGTCGCGATGGCCAGAGGACAGTTCCCCATACAGCACAATCTTAGGCAAGCGGTGGTTCTCCAGCGGAGTAACCCTGTTGTTAAAACCTCCGCAGTGGTTACCACGCATTGCGTAACACGGCTGCTGTGTGTGTTTTTTTTAAAGCATCCAGATTATAGACAGATGTCACTACGCGAAGTTATTTCAAAGCAGCAAAAAAAATCCCACAATTTCATGAAAACCAGTATCCTGCAATGTGTCATCAATTAGCAGTAACGTTTAAATGCGTCTGCAGACTGTTCACTCACATGAAAGCGGTTTAGATCAGTCGAGATTCAGACACTCTTAAGCACACTGGTAAATGGAACATATCCAAACAATTTGTTCCTTGCTGCAGCTTCAGCCTTTTCAAATCAGTTTTTACAATTCAATTACAGTTGATAGGAAACACGTATCACGAAAAAAAAACACAGATACAGTGTCGTTCCCATGCTATGCAACACGTAAGTCGCATGTAGTTACATTGAAAGACCATTGTTGTTATTGTTGTTGTTTTCTTTTTCACCATATTGCACAACAGAGTTTAAGACATATTAACATTTTGGATATACTTTAAATAAAATGATAACTACCAATATCATAACTCGACGTGCCAAGAACGCCTGGGATATGTTTTTACATCGCAACAGTTCATATCAAGTAGAGTTCAGTTTTTACGCAGTCATTAACATCGCCCCCCCCCCTAAAAAATAACATTGTGCAATTATGTTTTCCACAATTATCTTTATTTTTTAAAGTTTCATTGAAATGCTGATCATTGCATTTGTTTGAGGCAACCCATTAGTCGCACGATCTTTCATGCAAATCCATTTTCTCGGAAGACATTAAGTTACACACACACGCCGGCTGTACACAACAAAAAAGAGAATATTTGGCTGAAATTAACCATATTTGCGATGCACTAGGGAGGTAAAGATGAAGATGGAACCAAAGATAACTTGTGTCTTCATCAAGCATTTGTTAACAAAACATGACATTGTATTTAGTTTTATTCTCCTGCCAAAGTACATTTTAAGTGTAATTTTCTATCCGTCCGTTAAAAATGTATCACGTGATCATTTGAAGATTTTTACATTAGAAACCGTAATTTATACAGTTTCTATTCAGAACGTCTGACAAAAAAAAAGGGGGGGGAGTGGTGGTGCAGTGGTTAAAGCTGCACTCAACTTTGAACCCAGCGACCCAAGTTCAATTCCTGCCCATGGCTAATGTCAAGTCGCGGGTGACACCTGAACCAGTCATAGGTCCCCCCCCACCCCTTCACCAACCGGCACTCCCCATTGAAGCACACCTCCATTGAAGCACACGGCATGAAAAGGTCTATATTCGGCAGTAGATTCACAGAGGGCTTTGAAAGACAGACAATAACCAAAATGGTGTTCATAATAGCCAGTGCACGGTGTGTAGTTTCAATTAATATAAATCACTAACATCTACTCCCGTCTCCGTATCGTTTTTTTGCTGCAGTATTTGTCTGTAAAACGGAGGGATTTGACTTGGTGATATTGCAACAGAATGGTTAAAATATTACAACACTATCTAAACATTCGTACCGAAGTCCCTGACCTCGCAAATTAAAATCAAAACAAGTATCGTTCTGAATGAAATAATTCACGAGGTTTGAAACACTACCCACGTTATGAGGGGGTTGAGTAGTATCTTAATTATAAATTTCGCACTGCCGTTTCAACGATGTGTTTTGGCTGCCCCTTCTGTTCTGTATTAGAAGCAATTCGGGCTAATTTCTTCCCACATTTAATCTCTGCCCACAATTATCCGATAATTCAAATGGGCTGCTTTTAGCCCTTCCCCTAATCGGACTTCCTTCCCTACTCGCTCCCTCCCCCTTGTCCCCCAGCCTCCCCCTCCCACCACTGCTGAGACGCGAGACGGGTTGTCTGACTTCTCCAAACTATCAACCAGCGGAGGACAGACTCCAATATGTAATACGCCCCCCCCCCCACACGCATTACACTCGAGCAGAGAGCAACAACGCTGCGTTTAAATTGACACGCGTCCCGTCATTGAAAACGATTTGCGACCTTGCAGACAGACAGACAGACGCCATCTCAGGGATAAATCAAACGGACCTTTGCAGACTGTTGTTGTCTCGTCCCCTGCTGTGTTCAACTACCCGTCTGCAGGTCACACAACCACTTCTCCCCGTCTGCTTCCATCCTCGGAATTCCCTCCCTCCCGTCTCTTGCCCCACACCCCCCCGCTCCAAGTTCTTAGAACCTTGCTCAGTTCATCAAGAAAATGTATTTTTATCCCCGGCACGTTCAGTAGTGCTGTTCTAATCACAGTAACGTATGAAGGATCAGTAGTACCAGTGTGTGCTGTCCAGTGAAAATGGATCATTGGGACAACATTGGCCCATATTTTCATGATTACTGGGTGGCCACTTGGCATTTTAGGCCTCTAGGCCTGTGCTGAGCTAAGTGTTTGCGTTCTGTAAATAAGCTGTTGTATTTGACTCGGTTATCCGTGTGCAGATGTATCTGTATTGCGGATTAGCTGTGCTTGCGGCAACAGTAATATTGAATAGAGTATTCCATAGTCCTTCACACCAACTTCTCCAATTACTAACTGCTCCTAACTCACGAAATAGTCACCGATTACCTATTAAACGTTGGTCCATCTACATAGCAACGTTGGCCCAACGTTCCATGTTCGCCGGGGACTTTAAACAATAATAGCAGATCAAACTTTCCGTCTTTTTCCCCATTCGAAGGAAACGACACTTCAGGTTTTTTTTTCTAGCCAAATTCACCTTTAATTCTACATTACCTGTGTTTGTTTCATCTGGGTCATTCCCCTCCCACGATTACCCAAGCCAGATAAATCAAGGGTCGACTCGTACTCTTAGTTCTTTCGGTAAAGTCACGTAGGTAAAAAATGAAATTAAAATGAATAAAAAATAAAATTATAAAAATCACGACGTTTCAGAGGCAACACAAGTCTCCGTCATCGTGTTGGCTTTTTTTGTTTGTAATCGAGGAATATGATTGGCTTAGACACGTCACACGCGGTCACGAATGCCCGCGCGCATTGATGGCAAATGCAAGAATCAAGAGCCACACGCGCCTCCACCGTTGTCTCCTCGGCTTGGACAAGAGCGTCGATTAATGTTCGACGCGCGTGGACGTGCACCGGGTGTACACCACACGCTCCAATCATTCTGCATTGTGCAAAAACCACTCGTTCCTGACGATTTACATCGTGGTTGTCTTGTCTTCGGTCAACATCCCAATGAAAGCTTAACACCAATATTTTTCATAATAAACGTTTTTGGGTTAGATCGCGTTATTGATAAATGTGTCGTAACCCTCCACCACCCGACACGGCCAATCGGTAAAAATGTGTCACGTTGACAAAAGACAAATAGTTCACTACTTTAGCCCACCGGTGTGTTGAAGAGTGAATCCACAACATTTACAGTTTTTGAGTACGACGTTTCGCTGGTAATTACATCCAGCATCATCGGGCAATTCGCCAGTGAAACGTCATACTCAAAAACTGTAAATGTTGTGGATACACTCTTCAACACACCGGTGGGCTAAAGCAGTGAACTATTTTGTATTTTGTCAACGTGACACTTTTTTGCTGACTGGCCGTGTCGGGTGGTGGAGGGTTACGACACATTTATAAATAACGCGATCTAACCCTAAAACATTTATTATGAATCCCAACGACAAATTGATTGAGCGACTATGACCCAATTGACAGACACCTATGAGACACTCAACTGTAGACTCAGTTTGGCCTCAGCAATGCTCACTGCTGCCAACTTTGCCTTTGGGAAGCTCATATGTAGAGACCTCACTTCTACACAATGTGGACCCAGAAGCTTCACAAATGCAACGATTCAAATCTGCATCTGGGAACAAATAAGCATTGGCAGTAGCGAGCATTGGCGACTGCTGTACTGATGAGTCAGACTGGGTCCACAGTTGTCCATCTCAATACTGCCTTATCGATTGGTCGCGTTTGGTCAATTTTATTCATGGCGACTTAGGGCAAGGTGACCACAATGCAGTTCTTCAGAAACTAGTGGTTTTGCATAATTCACATGTAACTTTTATTACGCGCATTTGTGCATTGTTTAAACGATTCATTTTCTGGCCTACGCTATTTTTTCCGTCCAAGGATGGATTTTCTCTACGTTTGTAGATTTGACTTAAGAGCATCAAAACCTCTCCCCCCGTTTCTGTGCTCACCTTGAAATGTCCTATCTAGAATCAGGACTTTCCATTAGGTGCCCCTGACAACAGGCGTAACTTACACTTGTATTACACCTTCACGATGCGGTGTTAAAATAAATACCAAACAGAACCATGGGGACGGCGGAAAAATCTGATTTCTTATTTTTTACGGCACGATATCAACAGCAGACAAAAACAACAACATTGCTTAACGGAGGAACATGGAAAACGAATATACTATAGCTTTAATACAAATATGGAATTGTGCCGTGGTGCAATGCATAGCACACTGGACTTTCAATCCAGAGGTTGCCAGTTCGATTTGATCTTCTGGCACAGCTGTGGAAATAATGGGGCAAGTTTCTTAAAAACCCCACGCCACCACTGTCCACAGACAGTCAGTCACCTTCTAATTACGCCACGGCAGAATCCCTGAATATATTGTGCTTTACATGAGACACGTGCACATGCTTGCAAAGAGTTTTGGATTTCAGTTTAGCCAGGATTTTAGATTTCCAAAAGTATTCCCGCGAATAATAGTGATGTCACCGGTTGCCACGTGGCATCACCTTCGATGGGTCAAAATCACACCACCGTCGTGATTTCGTATTGATCAGAAAATCGAGAACGCACCCCCAAAATGCACGCGCAAGTGTCGTACGTCAAACCCAAACCGAGGGCAGGTTCACGTCCAGACCCCACCTCTTCGAAAGAGCAGAGTGTTCTATTGTTAAATATACCACGATAAAAACAAAGACAGAGATTTCACCCCCACCCCACCCCATATAACCTTAACAGACTTTTGGGGCAAGAGTTCTTCGCGAGCACCTCTATTGAAGGCCGGCACGGCACACGAGGGATTGGGGGGGGGGCAGCATCACACCCGGCCACCTTTGTATCCCTCGTGGCGATGTTTACTACACACTGTACCGGGTACTCGTGAGGCCTAGTCGACCTAGGAGAGGCCCATGTAAATAATAGTCACCGATGTTGCCCGCGAGTGGGAATCGAACTCGGGTCGCCGGGTTCGCAGTGCGAAGGGTGGTAACCGCTGCACTAACGCTCCCCACGCACACACATTGCTCACACACACACGTTGCCCACAGATACACGTTACCCACACACACACGTTGCTCACACACACACGTTGATACCACTATTGTGCTATTGCAACAGCACAGGTAAGAGGCGTTTAGCACTGGAACCTGCCCCCCCGCCCGCCGACACACACTTTTAAGAGGTAATGCATGGAAGTGAGCTGCCCTCCGTTTGGGTTTTAGACGGGGATTGTTTTGATGTCTATTGTTCCACGTGGGTGTAATTAATAGAGCGCATGTTATGATGCCATCTCTACCGGAAAATAGCATGATCGGCCCATGATCGCTACCACCTGGGTTTACAGAGCCAACAACGTACGGCATCTATTTATTGACGGCCATCGATTCGTAGGGAATAGTTTGTTTATTGGTCACAACTAGATGGGGGGGGGGGGGTGTTAGCAATTGTCTAGAATAAGCGCGGAACGACAAGCAATACCCACAAGTGGCATGAGCCGAGCCGAGCACTGCACAGTCAAACAACAACAAGAATCGAGTTTGCAGAAGTGTTAAAATTAACATAGGAAAGTTCCCCATTGACCTTTCATCATAAAACTATATCATTTACTTGTTGTCTATGTACACATGAGGCATATCTATTTCATACCTGTCAACCCCTTATCAGTGTCCTGCCTTATTGCAGACAAATTCAGACGTTATTGGTCACCCCGTATCCTTATAAATCTCAACGTTCATCCTACAAAGTCCCATCACAATGGAGAAACACAAACAAATTTAAAGAAATGTATGCGCGTATTGAAACGTCTTTACGTAGTATGGACCTGAAAACTCAATTTTCCTGTACAAGAATACGGGTAAACCGTATGGGTTGACAGGTATGCTATATTTGAAACATTGATTATACCACACAAGATAGTTTAAAATAACAGTCGGGGTATAACAACGTCAAACCCCGTCCAGACTAGATTGGCTACATACGGTGCGAAATAAGTTCAACATACATACATACATAGAGTGTACGCTTGCTTGAACAAATACTGCAGGTTTGATATTGGTCTGGAAGGCAAATAGGCCGATTGCATAACCAATACTGTTTTGTGTGTAGACACTGACCGGCCTTCTACTGCACAACGCCAAGACGCAAATACATGTACCAGCTGTTAAGAGTCGTATCTTTTTTTGGTATTGGCTCTGCCGAAACAGTATATGCATAGGCTCTTTCTTCCGATATTAGAAAGTCACTGGAGCTATGCACTTTTAAACCCAGAGTGAAAACTTATGTCTACGAGAACTGCTTTGGGTTTAGGTTGTTGTTTTCCCCCCGAACCACTGATTAGCACGGTTGACTACGTACGGTGCGAAAGAAGGTCAACCCTTGGGTTACACCCGGGACCCGTGGGCTACACCCGTGACCCTTGAACTACACCCGTGACCCTTGGGCTACACGCGTAACCCTTGAACTACACCCGTGACCCTTGGGCTACATGCGTGACCCTTAAACTACACCCGTGACCCTTGGGCTACACCCATGACCCTTGAACTACACCCGTGACCCTTGGGCTACACGCGTGACCCTTGAACTACACCCGTGACCCTTGGGCTACACCTGTGACCCTTGAACTACATCCGTGACCCTTGAACTACATCCGTGACCCTTGGGCTACACCCGTGACCCTTGCGCTACACATTCTGCCTCAGCAGCTGTCCGTCTCTTTTTTCTTCCTGATGACGAACGCTTGCGTTGCGATCAAAACGTCGTCGTTTTTTTGTTATTTTTTGTTATTTTCTTTGAACCTATCTACGCCAATCTCTCCCTTTAACACAGCTGCTGTGCGTGCGTGCAGCGACAGGACTCCTTTCCATCTCTGACCCCGCCTACTTACCATTGGGTGACACCCGCCTCACACCTGTATATAACCTCTTGTTGCAGCAGCCCTTTCTTGTTCAGCAGTTCTACTGCTCAGTTTAACACTAGACTTTCGCGACACTTTTTTGCTGATTGGCCGTGTCGGGTGGTGGAGGGTTACGACACATTTATAAATAACGCGATCTAACCCGAGAACGTTGATTATGAGTTCGACTGCTGTATATTTATACCTGATGACCATTGCCTGTGTTGTAATCGAAAGGTCGTGATTTATTATTTATCTTTCCTATCTACCTGACTTTACCGAAATACCCAAAGAATATGAATTCCTGCAGTCACGAAAGCTTTAAGTCAAGATTTCAGGTCAACCTACATACATGTGTAAAGTTGGTGGTCAACATAATGTATCGCATACGTACGTACACGTGTGCCGTAGAGTATACGTATCGCGCGATTGCGAGCGTGATTTGTTTTGCTGCACGACTCTCCTCGTTTTCCATCTCCCTGTGAACTTTGGGACGACTTTTCACCCCCAACGCAATTTCGGAGGAGTTGACACGGACCACGCGGGGGGGGGGGGGTGGTTTTTTGTTGAAGCACGGATGGATCATTATTAGTGTGGCTGCGGCATTACGAACACAAATTGAGGTAGACACCGTAGGTTATGGCACTGTAAGGGAAGATTGTACAGCATACACCATATATGGGGTCTCGGAGTGGCTCAGAGGTCAGAGCACAGAGCTGCCCACTGCTGAGTTTCTGGGTTTAAATCCAGATTTCGGCAAACGGATGAAATCGGGGTTTTTTTGGGCAAGTGTAGCGAGTTTATGGTATCACAGTGGTCAATGACTGCTAAATAACCCCGTCATATAGAATTTGGTTCGTCACAACTTGGATAAAAATTCAAGTTCGCGAATATGAAAATGAACACTGCTTTAACGAGCATGTGATAATCTCAAAGTATATTTTAAAAAATGCGCCCCCTGCCGTGTAAATATAAAAAAAACACTTTGAAGAGGTTTTGGACCCAATTAGTCCATCGTTTCCGCAGCTGGTCTACAATACCCAGGATGGATGCACTGTTGTGAGATTTCTGAATTGATGATCTCATTACATCATGAGAGTAGCAAAATATCAAAATAACAAGACCCCCTACCCCCCCCCCCCCCCCCGCAAAAATAAAAAATAAATACTCTTTGGTTCTTTCGGTAAAGTCACGTAGGTAAAAAAAAAATTAGGTTTTATTTTATTTTTCTACCTACGTGACTTTACCGAAAGAACCCAAGAGTATGGATTCCTGCAGTCACGAAAGCTTCAAATCAAGATTAAAAATAATAGCTTGTGAAATATTTTTTTTTCAAGTGGGGAAAAGGATTGAATACACGATTTGGAATGCAGTCATATGATTCCGGACAAAAGATGTGGCCACTAAGAATAAGCGACCGCTCCAACAAAGGTGGAGAATAGGCAGTCCCAGGGTCGACCGGGGTGGAATTGTTCACAATAAAGCGAGGTATTATTACATTTGGGTAAAAATATGAAGGTCATTTCAGGTGTACACCTGCAATTGTTTACTTGTGCCACTGCCGGCAAAAGGGCTTGTACAAGACGGAGCTATGAAGAGGCCGTCCAGAGCGTATTAGGCCTGTTGTACTACACGAACAAAACCTTTTTGCATTCATACAGCATACACGTGCAACAGCATCTCTAGATGAGTCGCAGGGTGAACAAAGATTACATATCTGTATGCACATGAAAGCAAATTAATCTCGTCTTCAACAAGGGCAGCAATCTCGCAACTGCGCAAGGCTCAAGAAGAAGATAATTTCAGACATCAGGAGCTAAAGCCAAGCAGGAGCGTGACCTTCCCATGGACTGAAGGTTGACTGTGGGCATCTTTGTGAGAAGGGCGGCCCTTTATTGCTGGACTGGAGACGATGTACTGGAGAGGTGTGAGACGAGAGAGGAGAAGCAGGCAGGGGCAAGATCAAGAGGAAATAGAAATAAAAATCAGTCACTGCCGATCTTCAAGTAGATCTGAGACGTTGACAGGAAGCCAATGGAGTGACGCGATTACATTTTCGTGTACGGGTGAGGAACCTTGCAGTGAGAGTTGTACAGATGCTGTATAAATTAACGCATTGTTTAAAACAAAACACAATAAAGTACATATTGTAAAGAGCGTAACGGGGTAGAAAAATATGACAAATCAAAAGAGTGGCATTATAAAGCCGAGGGGGATATTTGAGGTCAAACCAGTCGACCCACGCGATGGGCACGTGACCGCCGTGGCCCGTTCTCGCCGAGAGAGTCGAACGATGGTTTGAGCACGAGCGAGGGGAATGTGAGGTGGGGGAGGCTGTGGGCCCCAGCCCCACACAGTCGGGCACATGTTGTGTGATGCTCCCCTCGCCATAGCGAACCAGAGCGCGGATTGGATTTCCGTCGGATGAACTTTACACTCGGTAGAGTCTCTCTCTCTCTCTCTCCGTGCAATCGCAGAGCTTGGCAATGCCGGCTCGGTCCAGACACACGATAGGAATTAACAATTACAACATTCACTGCTCTTTCACAACACGTCTACAACACTAAGGCACGCGGTGGAAGGTTTTTTTTTAAAGATGTTTGTTTAAAAAAAACTCAGTCAAATGTCAACTTTTTCCCATGCTCCAGACTGGGGCATTAGTCATCTGAAATTAAACACGCATTTATAATATTTTGAAATACTGGACTTTTAAATCGCAGCTAGCGATTGCTATTACGTTGAGGATCTCCAAAATGATTTCAGAGTTGTACCAGGTGCTGTTTGACATTGTCCGACGTTTTGCCCCGTGCTGGGAGCTTCTTCAGGAGACTGAAAGCCACACCTTCATCTCTCGATGAGAGTCGGCGTTTCTCGGTTCTTGGTGTTGATTTCACTTATTTACAAACTAAAAACAGATTTAAACTAGTAAGCAGCTTAACAGCGAAACGCCGCTCATGTTTGTGGCATGGTAAACTCCTGGCATGTCCAATCATCCGCACGGATCGTTGGCACATTGGTCTAGCACATCGCACTATGAACGCAACCTTCCAAGTCGGATTGCCAGTCAAGGTTAACATCAGCGGGCGCGCGATTTTCCAAATCGTTCCTGGGCTAACCACAATCCTTTATCAACCCACACAGACCAATATGTTGAAGTATGGTCCAACAAACTCGCATGTGGAGAGAGACCCCCCCCCCCCCACTTCTACGCCAAATGCAACAATAATTAAAAGCTACAGTTGGTCTCAATGCTGCCCATTGGTCAGTCGCATTTGCTCAATGTATTAAATGGTGACTCGAAACGAAAGGACCACAATGAAGTTCTTCAGTAACACGTGGTGTTGCATAATGCAGTAGACTAACAAGCCTTTTTGCACATGGAGTGCATGTAACCATGTATTTTCCGGCCTTGGTTTTCTAGTCGTTTGCTGAGTTGAATTTAAGAGCGTTCAACCTCGCGCCATTTCTGCGCTCACCTTGAAAAATTCGTATCTCGAATCAGGACTTTCTATTCGGTGTCCTGACAACAGGCGTAACTTACACTGGGTCGCAAAGGTTCACGATGCCGTGTTAAAATAAATACCAAGCAGAAACCCCGGGGGGACGGTAGAAAAATCTTATTTTTGTAATAGCACATCAACAACAACAAAACAATCAACAATGCTTTATGGAGTTAAACGGGAAGTTTATTTGCAATTTTTTAAATTTAAATATGGACTTGTGTCGTGGTGTAATGGGGATCGCACACTGGACTTGCAATCCAGAGGTTGTCAGTGCGATTCAATCTCCCGGTGCAGCTGTTAAAACAATGGGACAAGCTTCTTAAAAATACCACGCCACCACTGTCCACAGACAGAGAGACAGTCCCCTTCCCATCGCACCACGGCAGAATCCCTGAATATTGTTCTTTATATGAGACACATGCACATGTTTTCGAGGAGTTTTTTTATTTCAGTTTAGATAAAAATTTGATTTCAAGAGTAAAGTGATTTCACCGGTTGCCACTTGGCATCAACTTTGATCGGTAAAAATCACAGTCGTGCTTTCGTATTGATCCTAAAATTATGAAATCGTGGGAATTGCACTGGATTTTCAATCCCATGGCAGCCCCTGAACCATTGATATAAATTCCACATTCCAATGGCACGGGCCAGCAGGAGGTATTGACCTTGTGAATCTCCCTGCAAATTAATTTTATCTTGGAGGCGCTTCGAATGAAATTATTTCCGAGTGTCCATAGTCCAAGGCGACGGAGCGATGGGAAAAAATAATCTCGCGGGCAGGTGCTGAGAGACTGTAACATCGTGCGATCGTGAGAGATTTGCAAGCTTGCAATCGTCCAGCAGTGGATCGATAGCTATCGATGACGACGACGATGATGACGCTGCAGAGGTTCATCGGCGCAGGAACAAAGTTCTGGACGAGGAGGCACGGCGGGCCATCGTGTGCGGATGTTGGCACTCGGCCACGGCCTGGACGGCGGCTACACACAGCCGCGTGACCCCTTGGTGACCCCAGCGGCAGACAGCGCGCAGGGTAAAAGGTCAGGCAGCTCAAACAGAGGGAGGTCAAGCAGTCTGGCGACAAACTGTTTAACGCCAGTGGGCCAGCAGACGGACTCTCATCTCTTGATCCTCGCTGTTGAGAGAGAGCACACGCGGGGCGCTGGGTGGAGAGAAGAGGAGGAGGGGGGATTGAAAGAGAGGATGATACCCCCAGGGGCAAAAACGAAGCCTGGGCGGGCCATCCCCTCTCTTTTGGATGAAGCAGGGAGGTCTCTGGCCACCGTGTGCTAATCAAGGGCAGGAGAAGCCAAGTCTGATAGAGGGCAATTACGGAGACGTGACGAGGGTGGTCAGCAGTGGGGAGGTGGGGAGCGGGGAATTCGAGAATAAGGATAGGCAATTACCACATTCTCTTGATTGTAATACGCACCTTTTACCCTCCCCCTGGCGTTATAATCTGTTGTTTGGGTATGTGTGAGAGAGAGAGCTCATATTTGTATAACTTCATTGACACCGGGCATACGTAACTGGGTTTGTCTCAAATTTTGTAGGGTATGATAATCTGCAAAGCATGGTAATCAAACGCAATCGTTTTGTAGGCTGCTTTTATTAAAATAGACGTTTTGATTTTGGCCTAATAACAAACCCGTCAACAAGAACACAAGTTAATATAGTCGCCAATAAAAGATGAAATCACCTTGGAATGTGCTTCGGATTTTTTTTCCAGATAAGACCAAAGCCACGGTTGGAAAATACTTGTGCAGTGTCAGTGAGTCGGAGACAAAGGTTTCCAGGAGGCACCTTCTTTAATCACACCTTCACACTCCACAGGTTCGCCCTCGCACTCTCCCGAGTCGTCTAGCCCAGCCTAATCACAACCCTGACCGCCTAACACCGACGGCGCTGACCGAGACAGCCAACAACTATCCGAACCTCGCAATATCTAGCGAAGAAAGCAGCGACGAAGGCGGCGGAGACGACAGCGACGACGAGACGAGTTCACTCCCAGAACCGGCAGCCCTGAGCTCCCGCTCTCAGCTCCTTTTATGCTACCCAGCGCGGCCTGGCTCCGCCCTGGACGCGCCTCCCTTCTCGAACCCACTAGCAGGTTCCAGATGGGGTCTTCTATTACCCTTGCCCCAGTTCCTCCGCCCTGCCGACACACACAGCCGTGCATCTGCTCACCGGCGTGTGTACTGTTTGTCCACCGCAGTTGCCGCTGCTGAGCACCACCCGGCGCTATTACACTACACTTGGATTGGCCACCACCATGCATATCAGGTTGCTATCGGCCCTTTGCCGGGTTCTATGGCGGGAAGCAGAGGGCAGTGCTGCAAAATGTTCTCCCATTGTCCCCTGCCTTCACAAACTCGCACCGACCAGCGTGGTGAAGTATGGTCGAATAACCCCACTCGACGTGGGGAGGCACTCATCCAGCAGTGGATTGACGAAGGGGCTGGAGATGTACAATAGACGGAGGAAAATATGCGAACTTTAAAATCAATAAATGTCACCTCTGTTCATGTATGTGCGTTGTAAGGCTCGTGAATGTGTATTCACATTCATTTACTTATTTGTAAAGTTACATAAATACAATACGTCTCTGGTGAGCACGGCAACGTATATCAAGTGGTGGCCACACCGAGCGTATCTCTATACTGCTCGAGTCTGCGTGAATCACACAACGTGTGACCCCCCAACTAATCTGAATCTCTCTTTTTCAGAAGCGACCTGGCCACAAACGATAGCCCACAGAAGTGGCTTATCACGTGGAAATATACAGCAGCCAAATACTCTGAAACGCGCGTTGTTTTCTAAATTGGGAGGGGAACACGTGGAACGGGTACTGCCGTCGTGCATGGGACACGTGCAATGGGGATTCGAGCAAACAGACACCGGGGAGGGAGGGAGAGAGGGCGGTGGCTTGGCCCCGCTGGGTCGCCGTCTGCCAGCCAGCCTCCCCCCCCAGACAGCACGTTCCGTCTGCCCGTGGCGCTCCTTCGTCGAAAACGGTAATTGTCACCCATCGGTCACAAATTGATCTCATCTGTGTGTTCCAGTAGCAACAGAAACAACAACACTCACAGCCTTACACAGTTGGGTATGAGTGCCCCCCCCCCCACCGCCCCCCCACATCTTGTCGCGTCGTGTGTTACTCTCGTGCCCAGCCCAACGTTGCAATGAACGCGCATCTTACTCGCCGCTTAGCCCGGGCCTCACGACTATTTTACGTCGGTGTGAACGCTGACGTGCAACGTCAATGCGTAAATATAACTGCGAATTCTGTATTTGACTTGCATATACTGCGTGGTTTGCGGGAACATTCAAGAGCACTTATGGGACAACGCTTGTCGATTTTTTAAAATTAAGATTGGCCAAGTCACGACCTACAACCCCCGCCCCTTCCATCGCCTCCAGATTCAATGAATTGTCATAATTCTGGGTCACAATTCAATTCCAGATTTGACTATGCTTTTTGACATTCTCGTGGTAGCTGGAGGGGTCACGCAAAGCCACTAAATACAACAAATATGAATTGAAAATGTAAAGTCCTTCATACGCGATAAGATACACGCACAATTATAACGATACTCGTAATCATAAGCACATAAAATTGTACCACTAGAGGGGACCATTCGGTCTAACGAGTTCGTTTGGTTGTGAGCAGTGGATCGATTCTAAAATCTCATCATGGCATCTTGAAGAGTCCCAGTAAATCTGCATCCACGACGTGTATGGGCAGCTGGGTTCTGCATAAAACAATGACCTCCTGGTCACACGCTTCCACCCGTGGTCTCTGGTTCTCCTCTCTGCGTTGAGTTTGTGCCAGTACTCGTCCGTCAATTGACTCAGTCGATATTATTTATGATTTTGTAGGCCTATATTAAAATCGATGGATCTATTCATTTTTGGTTGTGTAGGACAACAACAAAAAACACACGTGCAAAATACGTGTGAATTCGGCACCTTTTAATTTTACGTGGTAATGATGAAATTCAATTAAAATGCAATTCGCCGACTTGGCAAATATTTTTAGGCGAATATTTTTTTTATTACAACACTTCAAAACAAAACGACAAATAGTTACTACTTCAGCCCACCGGCGTGTTGAGGAGTGAATCCACAACATTTATACTTACACGATCTAACCCAAAAACCTTTATTTTGAATAATATTGGTCGCGAAAGCCCCTCTACGTGTTAAACTGACTTCAAAACCACCACCACCCACTCCGTGTCAGAACTCCACCGAAAAATGCCATGCTTACATATTCGCAAACGTTATTTTATTAAACCAACACAACTGGGGTCGGAAGCAAGTGGTTTGATTTTCATCGATTTAAAAAAAAAACTGTTGCTTTCAAATATATTTTCTAGCCCAAGTTTCGACACCAATCCGTTGGATGTAACAAAATAACAGCCGAAATACGTTTCCTTGTCAATACAGCTCAGGAGTGGCCTAGAATAACGCACGTTTTCTCCATGGAAATGGCAACATTATCACTCGTGTTATATTTCTCCATAATTAGTCACCAACAGCCATGATAGACCCGATAACTGATTAAAGCCTCAGCCCGAGCCGTTGTCATCTTCAAAAACTCTGCAACGTTTCAATCAAATTTATTTTCATTTTTGCAATTTCAAGACGAGGGGGTCTCTGCAGGAGCTCTCCCTCTAGTGGAGGCTCTTCCACCAGCAGTGGTGTGAACAGAAATTGCAGGGCTGCACCTTCACCATGTATCACCTTCATGCAAAATGGAGTATCAGTTTGACTACCGATTACAAAAAACAGCCCACCGCTCAGAATTTGCTCAGTAACCCCCAAAATGCCAATGGCTTCCCTCTGCCAGACAGAAAAAAATATCATTAAAAAGCACTTTACTGGATATTTTAAATTGCATAAAGTCCAGACTTTTTCTTATCTATATATATAAACCTCTATTTATCCTCGTATATAATCATGACCTCCCTTTCAAGTTCTCAGCACAATTGAAAGGGGCTTTTTTTTCCTTTCCGCCCCCTCTCTTCTTCACGAGACCAGAACCCAAAACGAAAAGGATAATTCTGCCACGAGCGCGCACTGGGGATCAACAGCAGCGACTGCCTTTTCACTTTGATGTCGGTTCACCATCAGCCGCCATGAAAGGGCCCAAAGAGCTGGCCCGCTTGCGTGCACCTTCACAATCCTGGTATTGGGGGCCCTTCCGCCTGGCACGGTGCCAGTAAAAACCCTCTCCAGAATTTCGTGACGGGAGCCCGCCATAATTTGAAATGAAATGTCTCTGTTGCCAGGAAACGAGTATTTCCATGTCTAAATATATAAAGAAAGCCACTTTCAGAGCGGTTATTCATCTTGAGCTCAGGGCGTCTAGAGGCTCGCTCTGTGGAAAACCCCACCGGTGTAAGGCTTGGGTTACATTTAATCATTTCTTTCCTCGTTCAGGAGAGATTTTAGTTTTGGTTCCCCCCTCTCCCTACCCACCCATTCTACGTTTCTCTTCTTCTGCCCCCCCCCCCCCCTCGGTGGAGAGAGACGAGTTGGCTGTGAGGGTATGGTGTTTGGGAACGACGGTTGAAGGCGGATGCGGTGAGTGGTGATCGGAACCTTCGCAAGATCTGCAGCGTCGGTTGGCAAAACCCGTTTGGGGGAGGGAGGGAGGGGGACGCGGGTCACTATCTCAACGCCGAGACGCAGCTCGGCACACGAAAGATTAGCGTCAAAAGTCAAACGTTCAGCCATTCGAATCAGCCAGTGGCGCCACGGTGGCGAGATGTTAACTACCTCGCCTGGTATGCAGGAGGTTGTGGCTTCGATCCCGATCCCGACCCTGACGCCGCAGCATATTTGGAGTTTGCGTGTCTCTCTGCCCGTGGTCGCTTGGATTTTTCTCCGGGTCCTCCGGTTAGACCCTCCACATTTAAAAAAGATGCATGGAGATAATTTAGATTATTTTGGTGCTATAAATGGTCAAATGATGGGCCACTTTGTTGAGTTATCATTTGTGGGCAGGTTGCTTCGGAAAAATAAGTTAATACGTCAGTGGGATTTGTCTGGTAGGGTGGGGATGGTTTAATTTTATTTATTTGTGTTTTTGTGATTTGTTTACCTTTCTTGTACTTTGCACTGCTATCGTGTGTTTGTGTTGTTTGTTGTTGTAACGTTCTTACCCGCCCCGACTGGACATCTGTGAAAAAGAGCTTTACAGCTCATCGGATTCCTCCAGTATAAATAAATATTCCGATTTTGATTGTGGGGGGTGGGGAGGGGGAGAGGCAGGACCAGTTGTGAGCTCTGACCACAGGATATGAGCCACAACCAGACAATATAACTCGGAAACTCCGGGTTTTTTTAGTGCAGTGCACTGACCTCTGTGCCACCATAATAATTTCCGTTTACAGAGCGTCATTCAAGCAATTGCATCCCACAACGCTGCACATCAATTAGCTAAATTTCGATTTAAAGCTTTCGTGACTGCAGGGATTCATCTTCTTGGTTCTTTCGGTAAAGTCACGTAGAAGGGAAGTAATAAAATAATAAAAATAAAACATAATAAAATAAAATAATTCTCACGACGTTTCGGCTACAACGCAAGCAGCCGTCTTCAGGTGACGACGTTTCGGCTACAACGCAAGCAGCCGTCTTCAGGTGAAGACGGCTGCTTGCGTTGTAGCCGAAACGTCGTGAGAATTATTTTATTTTATTATGTTTTATTTTTATTATTTTATTACTTCCCTTCTACGTGACTTTACCGAAAGAACCAAGAAGATCAATTAGCTAGTCCCGTACGCAGATTACAAAACCCCACTTTTTAGTAATTCAACAACGAAATATACATAAATAACGAGATAAAAAATCACCCCACTTCATTTGAAAAATTATGCTTTTATTTTTTTTAAAAGGATAATGAACAAATGCCATCACAAACGACATGCAATAATATTCTCTGTGGGTACATAAAAAATGTGCCCGTAAGTTTTTGGGCGCAAATACAAACATCCACATTCGCCAGTAACCGTCGTATAAATATAAGAACATAGAACGGGTTGGTTGATGTTTCAGGCAGTGGGCCGTAGAGTTAAGATAGGGCAGAGGCACGGATTGTAGGATAAAACATCTCAATTTAAATTGCAGGGGCCATATAAAATGGTAATGAAATTGCCAAATGAATGGTTTTATTTTACAGCAGATTTCTACAAGTAGCAGGCAACCCCATAAGTCGAGTATACAAAGTGCACGCCGACTTGTTCAAATATTCACACGAGGGTAGTGAAATTAAGGTAGTAACAGTGGTTACAATTTCGATTTAAAGCGTTCGTGACTGCAGGGATTCATCTTCTTGGTTCTTTCGGTAAAGTCACGTAGAAGGGAAGTAATAAAATAATAAAAATATAATATAATAAAATACAATTCTCACGACGTTTCGGCCACGACGTTTCGGCCACAACGCAAGCAGCCGCCTCGACAGACCTGGTTTCACCTGAGGACGGCTGCTTGCGTTGTGGCCGAAACGTCATGAGAATTATTTTATTATGTTTTATTTTTATTATTTTATTACTTCCCTTCTAGGTGACTTTACCGAAAGAACCAAGAAGATAAAAGTGGTTACAATGTTAGCGTGCTGCACAATGAACCCGGGTGATTTGAATTCAGTTCCCCCACGAGTGAAATCAGCACTGGTCCTGCCTTGCCCCCCCCCCCCTTCCCCACTACTCCCATCACAACCCACACTGACCAGCGTGGTGAAGTACGGTTTAAAGCACCCACCACTAACCAACATGGCTTGGAGTGGCCTTCACCAAAGTTGTGGATTAAGAATGGCTGGAATGTATTTCGTTCACAAATTAAGCGTGTTAATTCAAGCGATGCACGTCACCGTTTGTCCAATAAATGTCAAGCATGCAGCACAGAGCAACGCACGCAGTTCATGAACATGTCCCAGATGAGTGGAGTTTGAAAATCCCGTGACGCCTGCCGTAAGTAATGCATCGGCCATGTCTCATAAATGTCATAACAATGACTACTCAGCACGGACAACTGTTGCTTAAAACAAAATAACAATTGTTAAGCTTCTGAGTCACTCGTCAGATAAATAAAAACGTTACCACCATCACTAGGATCACGCAAGCCATAAGAGGCAATTCTTTTTTTACCGTATCGTGTGCACACGCGCACGCAAACACTCCGTGTGCTGCAACGACCCTCAAGGAGACGTGGGCGAGATCCTATAAAACGTGACGATCCCATAGCGCACGCTGCTTCAAAAGGGGACGACGGCCGGTCTGCGGTCGAGACTAACAACAGAGTGCCAGCCAAAGGAGGGAGAGCAAACCCCTTGATGAAAACCGCAATCGTGGAGACTGTGCGATGAAATCAGCGCATGCTCAAGATGCTGTTACATCTCAGGGATGAGGGCGATTGGCAACAGTTTGGAGAGGACTTCATCCAGCAGTGGATTGATGATCGTGGCTATGATAATATACCATTGGAAGCTCATTTGCCAGAAGAAAAAATATGATAATTGTTTTTTTACCCTTTTATCTGGCAACAAAACTGACACCTTTTTTACAAGGGGTCATGTTTGCATAGACCACAATACCTGCAGTCGTAATGCAAACAAAAAACCATGTGAGACTAGGCTCTAAGGAAAGCTGTCTCGGGTGTGGGCCAATCAACTTCAAGGACAGTGCATACATTATCAGAGTTATGTTTTTGTTTGCATTACGACTATGATAATATCATTATTCATTATAATTAATACACACCATTGTGGCCAGTACTGTGCTTGCGTGCCCTGTGCGTGTTAACAACAGTTGCGGTGTTGACATTCTGCGTTAGCCAAAAAGGCGACTCTGTTCCAGGCACAAGATACATATTTCAACCGATGAGCACCGGGTGAAGCGAAATCCGCCGTCGCTTGGATACAGAGCCGCGCAGGGTAGCCGCGAGATTCGTTGCGTATTCCGACGGATACGCGCCAAAGGCTCTGCCAAGGTCGCCTTGCAAGGCGAGTGATGCATGATACGCAAACAGGGCGCTGCCGCTCTACCTAATAAACAACTCTGACGACCCAGTTAAACGCAAGCACCCAGTGTACACGAAACGCGTTCAGGATAAAAAAAAACAAATTATGCAGAAGGCAATATTATTTTTAAACCCATGAATAGCAATCATGCATCATTACGGTAATATTACCAAGTGCAAAACTTTACATGCATTTTCTTCAGAGTAATTTTTAGTTTATTTTCATTTACATTTGAAAGGTACGTATGAATACGAAATTATAAAAAATGTTTGTCTATATTAAATGGAAACCCAAAAATGTGGAACGTGTAGTTGCTGCAACATTATGAGTAATGAAAAAAAATTATGGGCCGATTGATGACAATATTTCATGATTTTGTTGCAGAATTCAACTTTACAATGATAGAGAGAAAGAGAAACACATTGCTAAGAGAACACGCACAGGTTATTGACATAACTCAACCGGTTTGAAATAGTAAATGGGATGGGGCAGGACACGTCATCACGAGACGGGAATATCGATGGCGTGGCAATCAAACAATGGAGCGTGGACGAGGGAGACGCTCCCCCTTGGAGACGGAGCGACGAAATCTGCTCGCGTGAAGGTGCTCGATGGATTATTACATTGCAGGATCGTGAGAGATGTAGCAGCTTGGGAGAGGGTCGGGGGGGGTGGGTTTCCATCATCCAGCAGTGGCTAGATCATGGTTTAATCATTTATAATATATTACAGATTTTAATTTTACTTGTAAAAAAAAAACCTAGAAAATCAACAAAAGGCGTAAGAACTTGCAGTAAACAGTGGTGACCGACCCAGAGCCTAACTTACAACCGCCGTTCACCACTAAGTGGCGGTGACGTCGCCACAGCGCGTGTGCCAGGCTAGTTGCACTTTGAGGCCACGTGAAGTTTCGATGGACCGCTAGCATGGGCTTCATTGACTTGAGATGTCTTGCAAAACCTGAGTTTGGCCTCATTTACAGCACAGGGACACCACACACAGGGTGTGTGTGGGGGGTGGGGGGGGGGGTCATTCAGGTCCACTGGAGTGCGAGATAAAAAATAAACCCTCAAATGTGAACGCACCTATGGCTGAGCACAGCGAGTCCATTAAAACTGAATTCCCCAGCACGGCTGGAAAACACAGCCACACGTCCAATGCAAACAAAGCCTCAGCAGCAGAGAACTGCACTTCCAGTCCTCTGAGTGACACACGTTTTACGAGACAAGACCCATTACACGCTTGCAGCAACTGGAAAAGTAGTTGAGTTTTTTTTTATTATCGCTGGGTTTTCTAAAATAACGCAATAAATTCCAGCCTTTATTAAATCCAACAATGGATGGAGGCCTCCGCTTAATGTTGGCCACACTTTGACCGTGGCTGGCAACGACTGGCTTGCTGAAGGGAGGCCCGGTAGGAAGGAGGAGGGCCCACGATTGGTTCTGATGTCACTCGCCACCGATGTGTAGCCATGGCCAGGAGTGGAACCCAGGTCGTCGGGTTCATAGCACAGTGTGCTAAACACCATAGCGGGCACAGCACTCCACCCTCCCTGGCGTTCTTGTCGTTAGACTTGTAACACATTTGTGTTACAATGACGATTTCCTTTTCAGATCGAGTGCCATGATCGCTATTTCTGGCTGCTATTTGCCCTATTTTCTACGTTGCTCTCCACATTGCAGTATGGGAGGGGAGGGGGTCATTTAATTTATTTCATAAACATTGGCAAAGTCAAAATAATACCCGGTGTTACTTTACCATGATGGGACAGCAGAAGATCGCTTGCGTTGGGTCAATGCCAAGTGCCATGGAATTCGATGAAACTTCCCTTTGATATTTGTTTAAGAAGCCAACTCCGGGGGGTTTTTTTATCTTCTATGTACTCATCGCACTTTGTGGCCAACACAATCCAAGAGAATGAGAAACGGCTCTCATACCAGTCATACTTGCTTAAGCCACACAGCCACAGCAGGCTCTGGGAAAAAAGGGGGAACTTGGCGTGGTTTATTAACCGAAGGAGAGACAGATTAACGGTGCAAAAAACCCCAAACAATCAGAAGTAAAGCTTTTTCTTCCAATGGGTCGATGTTAAATAGGTGTGGGCGCCGAGGATGCTTCCTTACAGCAGCCCTTTGTGGGTCAAGCGCACGGAGCTTGCAACGCAGAGGCCTTCCGATTCAATAGCACGGCAGTTGAAACAATGTTAGAAGGCAAGTTTTTCTTAACCCCCATCCCCCCAACACACACACCTTGTGCCCTTATCTGTCTACCTAACAGTATATACAATTCTGCGCAATTTGGTGAAGTGAATCGGCAGTTCGCGTGTGGTGGAGGTCAAGTGCGGTCACACGCCCATCTCTCCCAAGACGCCTGGGTCGGTGCAGACAGAGTAGGCCACAGATATCATTTAGGGAGGGGCCTCTCTCGCACTTTCTAGTGGAGGCCCCTCTGCCAGCAGTGGCGTCAGCAAGACATTGCAGGGCTGCGCCTTTAACCTTTTTAGGGTCGCTATACAAATGTCCTAATTGCAGCAGAGATGTAATGCAGAGACACCAACAACAACCGCCATTCGCCACGTGGTGTTGGTGGTGGCGACGTCATCACGGCGCTTGTGCCAGGCTACGTGCACTTTAAGGCCACGTGGATGTGTCGAACGCCCGCTGTAGCAGGAGGTCAAGGAACAGGCCCAGGTGCATTGGGTTGACCGACTGAGATGATGTCACCCGAGTAGAGACTCTCAAAACCTTGTTGCTTCTTCTTGGTTCTTTCGGTAAAGTCACGTAGAAGGGAAATAATAAAATAATAAAAATGAAACATAATAATAAAAATATTATGTTTTATTTTTATTATTGATGACGTCACCCGAGTAGTAAAAATATAATGTTTTATTTTTATCATTTTATTATTTATTCTTATTTTTATTTTTTATTTCCCTTCTACGTGACTTTACCGAAAGAACCAAGAAGATGAATCCCTGCAGTCACGAAAGCTTTCAATCGAAACCTTGTTGCTGCTGTATTTTCGGAAATGTTGGTCACGTAGGAGGGGTGCGACCGTTCGTTCCAGGCCCTGGCGATGCGAGCAACGGGTGCGATTCAGTGACGAGATTGGGGTTCAAAAACCGATTCAGTGTTTTCGCATCGTGGGTGAATGGTAGGGCCTTAAGTGGCCGCATGGATGACGTGTCCCCACACCTTCGCAATTTGGTGTAAATGAATCGGGAATTAGATTACATAGTTTGTTTTGCCCCCCCCCGCACACCTCCTATCAGCAGGGTTGGCTAAGTACTGTGCGAAAGAAGTTAAAGATACATACGGGCGCACAGTTTGATGACTGTTTCATGAGCTTCGTACACAAATCTACTAATTTAAACAACATTCCACCACTGCCGATGTTAAATTGGCACGATCATACGCTTGTACAAAATAAATCCGTGGTGCAATATCAAACTCGAATCCTCGTTAAAGCCACTTAGAGACCATTGAGACGTTTATCCCCCCCTCCCCCGAGGAAGAACTGTCGGACTCTGACAAGCAGCTTTTGGACGATTCAAAGAGAACAAAACGTCAACAAAGATAACAGCCAACAAACCACAAGGTAGAAGGGAAAAAAACGAAAGATATTAACATTCGCATGCAACAAAGCGCACGCTGCACTGTGCTGCGTATGGGGCTGGGTAAGTAACCGGCTCCTGTACCTCGTCAAAAATCAGGACAGGAGGGGGGGCGGGTATGGGGCAGCGACGCGTGTACAGCAACGATGAGAGAAGGCTTGAGGTTGGAGAACCTCTTGGGTGATGGTGGATGGTGAGTTGAGATGGAGAGAGTGATGAGGTGGTGAGGGTGGGATGGAGAGTGTGATGGGCTGGAGAGTTATCTGGTGAGGTGGAGATGGTTCGTGACTGGGGATGGTGAGCGTCATGGAGAGGGAGGGGAGGTATTTGATGAGAGTGGATGGCGAGGAGTGGGATGGCAATTGAGATGGAGGAGAGGGCGGGGGGGGGGTGATTTATATATTTTAAAAAAGATCCAGGGTTTCTATAACCGCTCACGCAGTCTGCACTGTGGGGAGGGAAAAGCCCTCCGTCAAAATCCCCAGTGCGAGCCCCATTCTGAGAACCACTGCTCACCGCGTATCGGATTCCAGGAGCTTACCCCCCCCCCCTCCCCAGTGCCCCGTGCCCCCCTTCTTTTTTCCCCTTGGGCCCCCTCCATCCCCCCCCCCCCACATCTGACTGGAGCCGCCTGTGATCACGCGAGGCTGGCTCGGCGGGAGATAAGGCTCAGGCGAACGTAAATCTGACCAATCGCGTGGCGCAAAATCATCAGGCGGCGCGTGGCGGGCGCGCGCGCACGCGCGGTCATCCAAATCATCGCCGCCGTCATCGTCATCATCGTCGTCAGCAGCAGCAGCGGACATTCTCAATCCACTGCTGGATGGATGACTCTTCCCGAGCCGCTGCAATATCCTGTGAACCCCTGATCAGACCAATTCGGAGCGTATTGGGTCACCCCGTGCCGGTTACAAATCTCAACGTTCATCCGACAAAGTCCCATCACAAGGGAGAAACACAAACAAATAAGATTTTTTTTTATGCCCGTATTGAAACGGCTGTACGCCGTACGGACCTAAAAACTAAATTTCCCTGTACAAGAATACGGGTAAAATGGGTTGACAGATATTCGAAATAAGCCCCTTTATTGAGCTATTATTTGTGGCCAATGTCGCTTTTCAAAAAATAAGTTAATATCCCGGTGGGCTTTATCTGATAGGATAGGGATGGTTAAGTTTATTTGTATGGTTTGTGTGTGATGTGTTTACCTTTCCTATTCGTTGCACTCCCATCGTGTTTTTTTATTGTTTGGTGTTGTAACGTTCTTACTCGCCCCGACTGGACATGTGTGGAGAAGAGCTTAATTGCTCATCGGATTCCTCCGGTGTAACTAAATATCCTGATTCTTACTTCCGTCTGCTGACCACCACGCGTACAACTCCTGGCACGCCCAGGTGGTCACCCCCCATTCAATAGCGAAGTAGATGAACTTCTGCTAAGATGCCGTGTCCAAGATACGATGCAGTGCATTTAAAGACGATTTGTCTGCAGGCAAACAGAGCTCGAAACACATCTCGACGCGAGGCTGTTTTAACTTTCTGTGGATTATTTACTCGGAAAGCAAAGTCTTCATTATTTCCCTTAATTGAATGAAATTGTTGGTGTCTAACCCTCATCAGCCGCAGCCATGATCTATCCACCGCTCTATGAAGGTATACCCAAGGTGTATTTCAGTCTTGCAATGTAAAATATTCACCCAGATCACGCACACGAGCCGATTCCAATGCTCCGTCTCTACTGTTCATGTAAAATAGCATTACAGATTCAGGTGGACATGGTTGCCTCCCATTACGTTTTGATAATTCAGAGGCATCTCGTTCACGGACGACGGAGGGGATGGAGAACAACGAATCAAACACCAAGAAGCAGTTCTAAAAAGAAATGAAATTCAGGTCTGAATACTCCACAAATGTTAGACAGGTTGATGCGTTTAAAAATAACTATTTGATCATCGAAATCTAAACCAACAGAAATGCGAAAGTCATAACAATCACGTAAACGTTTAGCGAACGAACAAGCACGCTGGAGTGTAAAGTGTACGCATTGAGAGGCACAATTGGCGATGTTTCGGGTTAAGGCCCATTTTCATGTGCTCTGAAGAAGGGTAATTTCCCGAATAAATTGTTGGCTGCTATAACTTTCCACGTGATAAACCACTTAGTTGAGCGATCATCCGAGGCCAGGTCGCTTCGCCTCCGAAAGAGAAGAGAATAAATAATTATAGATTTTTTTACCTACGTGACTTTACCGAAAACAACCTAAGAATAAGAGAATAAATAGTTCAGTGGGTTGCGATGTGTTCACCCGTCCTATACTTTGCACTCGTGTCGTGTTTGCGCATTGTTGGTTGTCATTGTAACGTTCTGACCCGCCTCTACTCGACATAGTATAGCTCATCAGATCGCTCCAGTATAAATACAAATTCTGATTCTGATGTGTGTTGATTTTGGGGCAGTGCAGTTGACGAGGGTTTGAGTTCCGTGTGCTCTGTGCGCGCGCGTGGCACCACTGCCAACTCAACCGCATTGCATAATTAAGTGAGAAACTAAATATTTATTTAAATACACCGCATCCCATTTATCCAGCAGCGGATTGATTAAATCTATTTTTTTATGATTGTTGTTATTCTCTATGATCCGATGTTCCATTATTGTAGGAATTGGCTCATTGGCCGCGTAGTTATTTTGGCTGCCAAAACGGTCACATGACGCAGCTGCACGCACCGCGTCTCGTGTTATATATATTTTTGTGTTAATTTAATATTTTGTTGCAAATCAAAACGCACCGTGGGCGGGTGGACCGCCTTGTTGCTCGCAACGCAGCCAAGGCCAGACACAACGTCTAGGTTCGATTCCCGGCAACGATTAACATCGGTGGCGAATGATATCTGGGGAGAGGCCGTGGATAATTCACATTTCTCCCCTTCACAATCCGCAATGGTCAGTGTGGTGAAGTATGGTCAATCAACTGCCATGGCCGACACGGCGTGGGAAAGAGGCCTTCATCCAGCAGTGTAGACTACCGCTGTAGACAACCTTTAAATACGTCAGAATTACGCTTTCATGACGAGTACACCGTAATGCGGTTTCAAACGGCGATTGTGGCTTAGCCACGCGTCCACTGGACAAATACGTTCATTCAGATCTCATCCAGAAATATCAATTAAGTCTGGTAGGCTATACACAACGCGTTGTTGAATTGGTACATACCAATTGGATACCAATATTGGTCAAGGTTTAAAAAGCGTACTATGATCTTACCAGATGTATCTGTTATTCATTACTGTGCGTAGGCTTCAAAATGGATCATCACATCGCAGAACCGTGAGAAATAATGAAGACTTCCTTCGGGGAAGAAACTTTCATCCAGCAGTACACTGATCATGGCTAATGATGACGATGGCTGTATTCACATTTTTCGTGTTCAAACGGGCCGTTGTGAATTATTCAGTGACTAAATTTACGCTCTTTTTTATACCTGTCCAGCAATACACTCCATGTTATGACTGCAGCCTTTTATTTTATATGTGCATATACATCATGTTTCGTGCGAAAGCGTGCACATAACGTGTTTATTCATTGATGGAATTGGACAAATATTTCCACTGCAGGAGATCCTTGCAAAAAGGAACGTTGAAGATTCCCTGTACGATGTTGTTGATCGCATTATTCGGCATCCCGGGACCAACACAGGCGCCCTTTAGAGACACGTATCCGAGGTGGAATTACTCCCTCTACCCCACCCAGACATAGAACATTTATACTGGTAGGAACCTTCTGGTTCCACCAGCCCACAGGGGATTATTGTGTCCGTCCGTCCGTCGTGCATCCAAAAATGGGAGGGGTGAGGCTGGGTGGAAAGGGGGAGTGGGGAGGGGCTGGGTGGGGAGGGAGGGGCTGGGTGGGGAGGGGCTAGGTGGGGAGGGTGGGGCTGGGTGGGGAGGGTGGGGAAGGGCTGGGTGGGGAGGGGAGGGGCTGGTCACCCCGTGGTGCCCTTATAAAACTCAACGTTCAACCTACTCACGCCGGCTTGTGCCCGCCCTCACAGTCGGGCATATTTGCGGAATACACCACGCCGCCGTTGACCCTGGCAATTGGCCGAGCAACCCAACGTTCCTACCAGCTCCCTCCGCAGGAATGTGTTACAAGTCCTTTGCGTTCGCAGAATAATTCGATAATTATTAAACGAGACGACACTCGACCTAATCAGAGTTAATTGACGTTAATCATCGTAACGCGCTTCGAATCTTCCCACACGCGCCACGTGCTTCCCACGTGCGCTCGATTAATGACAAATGCGATAATAAACACGTGGTGAGTCACGCGTCAGACTGGGGGTGGAGGGACGTGGATTGAGCTCACGCATTAAGCCCAAGTGGAAGAGGCGAAAAACCTAAAAAAAATGTATGTGATTTTGTAGAATTGCAGTCTTTGGATGTCGCTCCAGTTTTGCTGTCTTATTTTATACAACATAATTTCTGTAAACAAACGTTTTGGATGATGGTAACTTCATAGCCATACTTAAGGTGCCTTGAGTTTCAACATTAAACATTATTTTGAAATTAAAGCTTAGTTTAACACCAGCATGGTTGACTTCGTACTGTGCGAAAGACGTTCAACATACATAACGTGATGGTATATAATTTTTCAATAAAAATTAGCCATAATAGAAAAAAGATATAATATTAAGCCCAGTTGGTGGCGCGGCGGTGAAACGAACTGCGCTTAACAACCTTTGCCAATTGTACGTAACGCATGTTGAACTTGTAGCAGTGGTCCTCCTCCTCCTTCTTCTTCTTCACCTGGGGTGCACGAATCCCCCTGGTGGTGCGAGATGCCCTTTCTGGGGGTGCGAGACGTGGCCAGATTTGCTTAAGAAAGTAAATCGTCGGAACGCAAATTAAGCACAGGGCACGCAAATTCAACGACTTGGTTTCATCAAACCCCTTCACGCGTTTATTACGCATTTTTAGCGATTGATAACCAAAAGGGTGCAAGGCTGCAGTAGAGTTACTCTTTGGTTCTTTCGGTAAAGTCACGTATAAAGATAGCTCCAAAATTAAGGCTGCAGTAGAGGTCAAGAACCACTGAACTTGTACGTGTGTGAATATGAATCCTTGTTTTGCAACGACAAAGGACCATTTACATGATTCGTAAAATTCAGTCGAATAATGGAGATTTTGGTTAACTACATTGCAACAATACGGTGTATCATAACAAGTTAAATGTATTAAAATAAGGTTGAAATCAATAGTATTCATAATAACAGTAAAGAGGAGGTCGCGTGTAAAGAATCATTGCACCGTGGAGATGCAGCGATGAAATCGGCTCGTGTGAAAGTGCTGGATGAACAATTGCATCGTGGCAGCTTGGAGGATTTCATCCAGCAGCAGATGGATCCTGGCTCGTGATGATAAATTAAATAAACAAAGTATTTTTGTTATGTATGTTTAACGTCTTTCGCATCGTACGTAGCGTGAGATGCGAGGGGAGAGGCAGGACAACAAACTAAACACAAAAAACATTTATAAAGGAATTCCGATTGAGTAATAATCCCAGCCACGGGCTCATATCAGCGGCGACTGATATCAGAACTGGCCCTAGTCGCTAGCCCTCCACGGTGAACGAAGTGGTGAAGTATGGTCAAACAGATTTGAAGCTTTCGTGACTGCAAGGATTCATACTCTTAGGTTTTTTCGGTAAAGTCACGTAAGTAAAACAATAAGTGAATAATAAAAGATAAATAATACAAATTATAGAAGAAATAAAAAATCACGACGTTTGTGTTGCCTCCGAAACGTAATTTTTTTATTTCTATTATTTCTATTATTTATTTTTTTACCTACGTGACTACCGAAAAAACCTAAGAGTATGGTCAAACAAACAACCCCATCATTAACACGGCGTGGAATGGAGGATTTTAAATGCACGGGGGCTGCACAGTGCGTGATTATTTAAATCGTGGCTAATTTGCATGACTAAACAAGGAAATGCCCACTTCGTACAGCCAATTATTTCAAGGCAAGGTCGCATTGAAGTCGCAGGTGTTAAATTGGAATCGCAACAATGAGGGGTCAACTGTTGCAACGCATCATAGGTCGATTTACTCTGCTCCTACTGCGGGTAGACGCGTGGTAGACAGACGCATGTATGTATGTATGTAGTATGTTGTATGTATGTAGTATGTATGTAGTATGTATGTTTAACTTCTTTCGCACCCTATGTAGTAGCCACCGCGCTAATCGGAGGTTTCGGGGGAAGGATAACAAACAGAACGCACCAAAAAAATCCGTTCTAAAGAAATGAGTTTTCAAAGTGGAAATAACGCACGTCATCTGTGCATTGCGAGATTCAGCTTCTCCGCAAATATTATCAATGCGCCCACAATTGATCAGTTTGGGACGGAATTCTAGAAATTATTATTGTCAGATAACGTACAAATAACTCGCACGAAGCGAGAGAAAAAAAACTCAGACAAGATTCAAGCACATTTCAGCTTCGCGATCTCGTTTATTCTCCTTTGTGGTGTATACTGTATATTGTCTACACTGCATTGTTTTTTAACCATAGTATTTGCTCTACAATCACTTCCATCTCAGATACTGGACTGCCTTTGCTATGGCGCTTGTAGATGGACGTACGGGATTGGGACACTATATACACTATATATGATGTGATACTCTTCTTTCTTGTAACTTTATCGACACCGGCCGCACGTTTCTGGAGCGACTTATTTTCCAGAGCGTTTCGTAATCCGGAGAACACGGCAACGGGAGTGGAATGAATACGGTACCGATTCTTGAAGAGGAATCTCTGAATCCTTCTGTTCAGTAGGGGCTGGTCTCAAAACTCCGCAGTCCACGCGTTAGTCAATCAGTCGGCTAACAGAGCAGGGCCAATCTTCTTATTCTTTCGTACCGCTGCTGATGCAGACGCAGAGCTACGAATACAATTCCACATTCCGGTGATCAAGCCAGCAAGCAACCTCGTCAGGTAGTCGCGGAGTATATCGCCGTGATGTCTTTCGTATTTGTGAATCGGGCATCGCGTCGTTTGGATGTTGTGCGGTCTGTTCTGGATGACCGCAGCCACACACAATGCTGGAGAGTTTTGAGTTGTCTATTTGTGCATCAGGTATCCGCGTATATCACGGCTTGTGCAGTGGATGCGATTTAGGATGGACTATGAGCTTCCTAGAAGATCAAACCCAGGCATCTGATATGATGCTGGAGTCGCTCTGTCAAGAAGGCGAGAGGGTGCAATCACTTAATTGGATCTGAACGATCATCGCCCCTTGCTGTGGGCAACTTGGCAGGGCACTCCTGAAAATGAGTCGTGAGACTCAGTTGAGACATTTTCTCGCTAAGTAGACGAGCACGCGACTTATCGTAATTTTAACATACTGTAGGTTAAAAACTACTTCTCTTTTGACGATGGTAATATCCGGACGTTTCACGCAGACACATATATTTGTATTCTTCATGTGGATGCTATGGTGTCTAACCACTGCTGGATGAGCGCACCCCCCCCCCACCACCCTTGACCATACTTTGCCACGCTCGTCAATGCAGGTCAGTGAAGGCAGGGAACCAAAGACGTTGTAGAATCGTATAACATGACACTGTTTGTACTTTCAATAACTAGATGCTCTTCCGATGCAAGTCGTTATTTTTTGTAAATTAATATATATACAATGCACAAATTAATAGAAACAAAAAATTTCCACATTTGTCATTGACACCGTCCTATACCGACCGTTGTTCTTCAGAATCGTTTGATTACAAGGGTGAGCCTCACTCATAACAACATCAAAACAAACTCAAAACATCCGTCAACGAGTTGTATTTGTTATTTGTTATAAGATCATCATCACCATGTAATTTTTTGTAACAGAAATTAACATAAACATGGTGTATCCTCTCATATAGATATTTATATGAATTACAGTACCATTGTAGTCTGTTCAGACGTGGTTATATTAAACGCCAGAATGTAGCAAGCACTGTTCTAAGAATGCAACATTCGCTTCGCTCGGTGCAAAATTTTACCCGGAAGAGTCTAGAAGGTTGTGCCAAGAATTGATTTTCGCAGGACCAAAACCACTTTTGTATGAACCTGCATCTTTGTGTTTTTTTTTATATATATAAACCTGTTCATATAACTATAGGCAACGATAATGTGTGATTATGAATAGGCCGCCCCTTGCACTCGAGTGATAGTGCCTTACACCGATAATTCCTACTCCAAACCAGCCGAGCAGCGTTCATGGAAATTTCGAGTTCGAAATTCATCTCTGGGTTCAGTAAAACATCAGTTCACTGGTTCAGTGAATTTTGTTTCACGTCATCTCAATCGCACACAGCGCTTCCGTACGCTGTGTCTTGTCACTGGAGGAGCGTAAATGTTTCATGTCAATTAGCTAACGTGTAAGCCAAACGTTGCGATATCCGTAACATTACAATGACACTTCATAAAAAATGTGTTTGAAAATGTATTTCTTTATTATTTATATCTTTCTTTATTTTTTAGGATCTACCCTGTGAGCCATTCGGCTCTTGATTTGGGTCCAACCGCAACAAACAATACAATTACAAGATGCACCTAAAATTAATTGTACACAAATCTGAACATCACATACGTAAACAATAAAATCCTACAGAAAAAGCACAACCCGTCCATGCTGCGCACAAAAAGTGCAAAAAATTCCATTTCGATGTTTGATCCCGATAACAATCATAATACAATACGGATCTAAATTTTAAGTATAAATCTATTCTAAATAAAAAAAATCGGGCCAAACCAAGCTCCTCTAAAACTTACTAAAACAATGCTATATTAACAACGTAACAGTTTTTCCAACAAATGTGATTAAAAGTTGACAATAGCGACACATTCTAGATTTGAAGCTTTCGTGACTGCAATGATTCATATTCTTAGGTTTTTTTCGGTAAAGTCACGTAGTTAAAAAATTTAAAATTTAAATTTAAAATTTTTACCTACATGACTTTACCGAACAAAACCTAAGAATATAATAGGACACACACAAATAAGATAAATGTTTTTACCTACGTGACATTACCGAAAAAACTTAAGAATATAATAGCGACACACACAACACAAAAATAAAAGTGCACACGATGGCCTCTAGCACGGACCACCATCCGTTTCTTCTCGCGACCTTTCAGTGGCACCCGATGGAGGGGACCCGAGCGAAGGGACGTGGGTCCCACGGAGACGGAGCGATGATATCCGCTCGTGTCCGGCAGCGAAGTTTGGTTGATCGTTGCGTGGAGGGAACGAGAGAGACGGCGGCGGTTTCCTGTGGCCTTCATCCAAGTTCAAGTTCATTTATTAGGTATAGCCCTGTGAGCCATTCGGCTCTTGAATCGGGTGCAACCGCAACAAACAAAAAAAACATGAACAAGAAAACATCTTAAAGTGACTATGTGCAAACAGAAAATCCAAGAAAAGAGCAAAATATTGCAGAAAAAGCACCGTACACCAACACTGTGTGCAAAAATCCCAGTGGGATGCAAGTCAAACAACAACAACAACCACAAGACAACTTAGATTAAGGCCATCAGTCTAACTCCGTACTACAACAAACAAACATGGCCAAACCGAAAAACTTTTCGAAAATCACCAAGATAAAGCCATAAAAGCAATGAAACAGTGATCATAGGAACTGTGACCGAATTTTCACAATAATCGACATAAACAACATGTACTACCAAACTCTGCAGCCATAGCTGGCTGCATGAGTCACTCCACAACAGTAGGAGCATCAGTCGGAGTGTCAACATTTTTCAATGCACCTTTAAGATCAGCAGGAGTGAATTGATCGTGGCGCGCTGTGACTGTGACCAGGAGCACGACGGGAACATTGTCTGGTGAGCCTGCCGCCGTGTCGGTGGTAGTAGTGCACAAGTAGAATTCACAGAAACACAATCCTCTCAACGTTCGTCGATAACGCGGTGACCCTTAAAAGAACACAAATATAATAACAGCCGACGTTTCGGGCACTGGCCCTTCTAAAATTAAAATAACACAGAAATTTGCTGTGAATAAGGACCATTGCCTGAAACGTCGGCGATTATAAATGTATGTTTTATATCGTCAACTATTTCTTTCTGCGACGTTTCGGGAAATGGCCCTTTCTGTGATGAGCCAATGAGACTGCCATGTGCTATGAAGAAGGACCATTGCCTGGAACGTCTGCGATTATCTATATTTCACATATACTACACACATAGATGTGTTTCTATCTTAAGGCGGCGGCGTTGTTGGCTTAGCGTGTCGGCATTGTTATTAAAGTGAATCGCCCCAGGTCTCTGCCCCCGTGCGCAGTGCGATTTGCACATCCAGTGGGGGGCCGGAGAGTCTCCACAGACGGAGCCCCCCCCCCCCTCCTCTCTCTCTCTCGCCCCACCTCTGCCCATTCGACAGTCCGCACGCCGATGCAAGCCGCCGCTTAAAACAAACACAACCCACGTGGAGAGCAGCCGCCGCGCGAACACCTTTCGCAGAAACCCAAAAACCACGGCTCGCTGTGACACCCACCCAGCCCCCCTGCCTCTACCACCCAGCCCCCCACCCCCCCGCCTCTACCACCCAGCCCCCCCCCACCTCCACCACCCAGCCCCCCCACCTCCACCCCCGCCTCTACCACCACCCGCTCGAATGCGCGCGCGAGAGAGACGTCGCTCGCCAGGGAGGAGCGACGTTTGGAGCGGGGTTTTACAAAACAAAACCGATTCCGATCGGCGACGCGCCAAATGTGAGTCGCTTTGTGTGTTTGTTTCGTCGTCCGTTCCCTCACTCATCACCCCCCCCCCCCCTCGGGGCGCGCGCACCTCCGATCCGCGCCGTTGGGCTACGTACGGTGCGAAAGAAGTTCAACGCACGTGTATGCGTAATGACCAAATCGTTTCTCTCGTCGCGGTAAGTACGGAACGGTTTTTGTTCTTACCGTAAGATTCCCAATGTTTGCTAAGCGACGTTCAACATGCTTAAATAATGTCTTCTTTAAAACGAAATTTCCATCAGAAGCATCGGTTCACGAGATATATTTGGAGTGCCGCATTGTTTCATGGGTATACTGCGCTGCTTTGTGTTTTAATATCAAATAAAATACGGTCAAATTGTGGCGTGGTGGCACAGTGGTTAGCGCACTGCGCTGCCGACCCCCACGAACCTGATGTCGTTTCACTGCCACGGGCTGATATCAGTGAGCGATGATATCTCAACCAGTCCCGGCTGCCCCCCACCTTCAGCCACTCGCGCAATGACCAGAATGGGGAAGTATGGTCAAACAAGCCCCCCAACCCACCTATACGCCTTGAAGAGGCCTTCATCCAGCAGTAGATTGACTGACAGATGTGCATTTTTTTTATCGATTTGCCCAGGAAAATGTAACTGAGCGCTCAAAACTATTTCAGCAGGGTCTTGCATTTCGTATATATTTTTTGTACTTTTTTAAATCCTTTATATTAAGTTCACTTGCTTGCTTGCGCGCTTGCGACCGTGCAAATCTTTCGGTCGTTTTTTAACCCACTTCCCGTGATCCAATCGAGCTGACATTTTGCACACAGACTCGTTGTGCGTGACAATTTATTTTCGTGAAAAGTTTTTTCCATAACTTTATACTTTTTAGGAAAATTTTTTTATTATATTTAATTACCAATTGCTTAATGCTGCCAGACAATCATCTGACCCATAGGTGGCAGCCATCTCAAGCCAGAGGACGAGAGGACTCTAGCCGCCACGCCATTAAAGGATGTATAGTGAAAAACTTAGTTTTTACGGGTTAATTTTTTTTGTTTAACATGAATATTTAAGAAATCGACAGAGACTTTGGATCGTATCTAACAAGTAAATGTGTAAATATTAAGGTAGTAAGAAATGTAATGAGAAAAAAATTGCAATGTTAATTAACATTGAGGAGGGAGGGAAGGTAGGAACGAAAGGCCCAGACTAACTTGCGCCTCATTAACGTCACCACTGCATTGGTTTGAGGCGCTGCCAGAGACGTGATTTAAGTGAGTGAGGGTGGCTCACGCCGATGACTCAGCCTTGGTAACCATATCAAGTCCCCCCAACAAGCAGCTCGCCCCCCCCCCCACGTCTCTGCCTTCTCTCCCTCCCCTCCCATCCGTTCCACAATCCTGCCCACCACTCAAACTCTCCTCTCTCGTTAGCCCCCCCTCCCCCCCGTCTCACGTCCGAATGATATGCAACCCAGGATGTTTTGGCTTTCAATTAAATTAATGAAGGTTAAAGTCTGACTCGGCCCTCTTTAAGGACGTTACATTCGAGTTAAGGTCGCAGCCTCTTTGGCGAACGTGTTAATTTAGAAGTGCATGACGCCGCCGGCGGTTCAAACACATCCTCCAAATGTGGAAAAACAAGGCATTGCTCAGGGCTTGTTAGGCTGAGCGTCAGACCAGATGTCATAACGTGTCCCCCCCCCCCTAAGACCAAACTTTCCCGGAGCACTTTTTTTCTGTAGCCGGAATTTTTATGTCCTAAAACCACCCCCCACCCACCCCCCCCCCCCCCTTTTTAAAAGCGGCAAAGAATGACAAAGTTTGATATATAGTTTTTAGGCCTCGGTAATGAAAAGCATCCACTGATTTATGGCCTGCGTATATATCCCCTTTTCTTTTTTTACAAGATCAATGGGAACACACGCACAAATATTCCGCATTACTTATATTATTGACTCACACACACTAGTACATAGATACGCACGCGCACGCACGCACGCACGCGCGCACGCGCATACAGGCGAAGCTCCCCCAGGTAGTCTCCATAGGATGTCGGGGTAAGGGCCGTTAGCAAGCATTTATGAAAGCCGGCACGGCGCACCGGGGGAGGTGGTGTGGCGAGCACCACGCTCGGCCTCCTTTGTCTCTCTAGTAGCGATGTTTAACACACCGCACCAGGTACTCGTTTGACGATGAGTCTACCTAGGGAAGGCCCAGGACCGGTTCAAATATTCGTCATAGGTCGTGGCCGTTACCGGATATCGAACTCGGGTGGCCGGGTTCGTAGATCAGCGTAGCGTTAACCACTACACTACCGCCCCAACACGAAGACAAAGATCCCCCGCAGAGCCTAAACAGACTCTTGGGGCAAGTGCTGTTAGCGGAGCGCCTATGAAGGCCGGCACGGCACACGAGGAGGTGGGTGGCCAGCACCACACCGCGCAGCCTTTGTGGGAGAGAAGGTGACGTTACCTGGAGTGTGATGTTACCTGGAGTGTGATTGATGGTGGTGGTGGAGCGGTGGCGCAGCGGTTAGCGCTACGCTGCGCTACGAACCAGGCGACTCGAGTTCGAGTGCCACTCACGGCCAACACCGGTGACGATGATCTGAACCGGTCGTGGGCCTCTCCTAGGTCGACTCGGCCTCAAATGAGTACCTGGCGCCGTGTGTAAGCATCGCTACTGGGGAGACAAAAACGGTCGGGCGTGGTGCTGGCCACCCACCCCCTCGTGTGGCGTTCTGGCCTTCATGCTGCTCGCTAACAGCACTTGCCGCAACGCTTTGTTTAGGCGATATGGGAGGGTCTTTGGTGGTGGTGGTGGAACCCAGCATGGATATGAGACGAACAGGCAGTTTGGTAGTGGTTTCTTTTGCGAACATTCATTCATTCTCATGAATTGCACAACATCGTATATGGAATAACAACAGCAACAACGCAGCCCGTCTCGCCAACGTGGTAGGACTTGGCTCAACTCCCCTCGAAAGCGAGGTCGTTGCCAACAGCACTGAGAGCGCCCATCCACGTGTAGCATGAACCCACGAGCTTAATGTTAAGAGCCGGTTCAACACTTGTAACTGTTACCAAAGTACTTTCATTGGATCATTACTATTATGGATTTCACAACAGTCACGCAAATTTCAGCCAAAGGTAAACTTGAACCAACTGACAACTATTTCGGTATAATAGCTGTTAAATATTTCAGAGGGATTGGAATCGGTGCTCCTTTTAAACCATCGTAACAAATATAATATTGTTTAACACGTAGCAGGCTTTCGCGACCAGTATCATACATAATAGACAGTTTTTTTGGGTTAGATCGCGGAAATATATGAATGTGTCGTTAAACCTGCTGTACTAGTGACGAATTGGCACGTTCTGTTTACGTGACAAACCTTACTAGTTGGCTGTGTCGGGTGGTGGCGGGTTTTACCGACACATTTATATATTTACACGATCTATTTTAGAAATATATTGTTGCTGTACAAATTCGTTCAAGTGCAGTGGGGTGTAGAGTGCAGTCGCAAATACTTAATCGCTCGATATTTCCGGCATCTACATAATGTGCTATGAAGAAGGCCCATTGCCCGAAACGTCACCTATGATATACTTTTTCCTGTTAAGGCCATAGTTTAATTCATTGATGTATAGCATTTTTGGTTATTTGTTATAACGGTGTGATCAATTAAGTAGCATAGCGTGATCTATGTGTGTGTGTGATGCAAACCAATCCACGTATATACTGTAGTGTGTACGTATGTATGTTAAACTTTCGCAAAGCACGTAGCCAACCGTGCTAATCGGAGGTGCGGGGGAAGGACAACAAACCAAACACAAAAAGCAGTTCTAAAGAAATAGATTCGTCAATCTCGATTATTTAAAAGCGCGCAGCTTCAGTGGCTTCCTAATATCGGAATGCAGAGCGTTCCAGACGGCCGCAGTAGCGCATCTGAAAGCGCCGCGGCGCGGTGACCACCGTCTTTGTTCGATGGCTCGTCAGTAGCCGCTGCTGCGAGAATGACCGGGGTGTGTGTACTCGATGTGTACAAACCCGTGTCCATGAAGATCAAGATGTCACCATGGCCAATGTCGTTGAATTCATCGTGATCTCGACCACCGCACCACCACCTCACCATCAACGCTTGCCGCTCTCCGCCAGCTGCTGCTGTTGTCACAGTAGACAGGCAGCGACCTCCAACATCTGTCTTTACAGATATATAAATACATCCTGTGTGCACGTGTGTGCGTGTGCAAACGGTGAGGTCGACTCAGCCTCAAATGAGTACCTGGTGCGATGTGTAAACATCGCCACTGGGGAGACAAAGGCGGGAGGGCGTGGTGCTGGCTACCCCACCCACCCCTTCGTGTGCCGTGTCGGCCTTCATAGGTGCTCGCTAACAGCACTTGCCCCAAACAACATGGTAAGGCTATACGGGGGATCTTTGTATTTATGTGCACAGGGCTAGCGGGATGCAGCTACGAACCCAGCAGCCCGAGTTCGATTTCCACTCACGGCCAACACAATGAGCGACGATTATATCTGAACCGGTCATGGGCTCTCTCCTAGGTCGACTCAGCCTCAAACGAGTACCTGGTGCGGTGTGTAAAAACACCGCCACTGTGGAGACGAAGGCGACTGGTCGTGGTGCTGGCCACCCACCCACCCCTTCGTGTGTCGTTCTGGCCTTCGTGGGTGCTCGCCAACAGCACTTGCCCCCATAAGTGCGCTAAGGCTATACGGGGGATCTCTACCTTTTGTACGTACACGTTCTCTTGCTGTGAGCACCAAACTGTGCGAATACGACGACGTTGTTGCGCTTAGTTAATGAACGCGCAGAGAAACCGCAACCCGGTCTGACCATATACACAACCGGCGACGGAGGGTGGCCAAGTCATCGGATTAAAAAATTAATAAATTGACATTTGCCTAATAATTAGACCGGAAACAAAGAAAGAAGTGTTCGAATGCACGTGCGTAGACGAGGTATCCGTGCACACGCATTGTCCATCATCAATCGCCACCCACGGTCAATGTCAAATCCGTCGCATGCAAATTGCGTTTCGCTCCTCTGCTTTCGCATCTCCGTCGTGGCGAGGCGTGAGATGTATGCGCGTTGGACTTCTTTCGCACCGTACGTAGCAGACCGTGCGAATCGGAGGTGCGATTTAGATTATACCGGGGCGCCTGTGTCGATGATAGATTCAACTCTTTCACTGCTGTCTACGTGAACCACGCACACAGGAGGTGCACATTAAAATAATTGACAGTATGTCGGATTTAAAATAAAATGTGTAAACGTTGTGCTATATATTTGTTTTTAATAGCATTACTTTAGCACGAATGTTTAGGTTTATTAAGTTAATTCTATTTGTTACACGGATGATCAAATGTAGCCAGTTGCTCTATACATATACCTATATACATTGTACCTATATCTAGATCGATACGGGTGTGTGTACCAGCATGATGCCGTACGGTCATAATAAACCCACGATTAATACGGCCTTAGGAGTCCCTCATCCAGCAGTGGATTGACAAAGGCCCGTCTATTTTATGAACAAGTATCTGCTGGTATGTTCGTACGCACGTGGGCTCCACTCGCAAAAACGACATTCTACTCTTCGTTTCTGCAAGTTTTGATACCAGTTCTCTCAGTACAAATCAGTCCATGCTTTTTTTTACTTTTGTAGGATTTTTGTTCTGTTCGTGAATACCTACTAATAGGAATCTGTTCATACACCTATTTTAATAAAGTGTTCATATAGACACAATCTTAACTTTACATTTCTACCAGGACCTCATGAAGTTTAGCTTCAGTGTCCAACTATTATTCACCCAATCTCTCTGGCCCTTCTATCTCTCCGTCATGAAGAAGGGTCATTGTCCGAAACGTCACCTATTTTTTTTTACCGCGTTCCTCTTCAAGGCAGTTTTATTGACGAATATGTTGACTTTGTTTGTATTTGTGCTTTTGCACCACTGCCGACACAATATATCGAAAAAAGAAACATAAGCTGAATTCCATTCTGTGTATCAACATACACAAATATATTTTATCCCATCAGTCTAATGGCTTTGCAATGGCAATATTATTACGCAGAAATTGTTTAAGCAACAACAACAAAATCTGCGGTTTTGACCACCTGGGCCTCATCAGCAGTCACGCTTGTTAAACAAATGCTGCTGGATTGCCATATGTTATTGGCAAGAATACTCCATATACAATACGGGATCCGTTCCAAAAAAATGTATCCATAGATGAGTTCAATATGAATGAAACTATTTTGTCAGTTGCCAAATAAAGCCACGTGGGTTTGATGTGAATGGATAGATGGCCCTGGGATATTCAATTGAACCGACATAACTTAACTTTTTTTAGCAAAAGCACGAATGAAAACTGATCATTGACAAATAAAATCACGTGGATATCAGGTGTAATAATGTAACAACAATAACAACAACATTAGACGGAGGCAATTTCCACTAAAACGGTGCATGTGTGTCACCATTATCTGCATGCCGCGAGCGATACGAAGCCACGATATTTGAAATGAACACTCAGAAATAATATTGTGAATTCCGCCAGGCACCCGGATATGTATACCTATATATAAAACAAACAACCTTTCCGTGAATTTTTTTAAAATACTAAATGTACGTAACATGACACACACATGCCTATACAGTCATTTTTATTTCTACCTACTGTACATTAATTCTGAGAGGAGCAGTGGCGCAGTGATTTGGCTACCTGAGTTCGATTACCGGCCACGGCGACATCTGAACCGAGCCTGGCAAACACCACATTCTCACCAAGCCGCACTGACGAGCATGGTATAACATTGTCAAACAAATGCGAGGCTTGGGGAGTGAATTGATGCCGGTTGATGTTGATAACACATACATAGCCTTTGTCTCCCCAGTGACGATGTTTACACATCGCACAGGTACTAATTTGAGGCCGAGTCGAACTAGGGGAGGCCCAGGACCGGTTCAGATAACCGTCACTGGTGTTGGCCGTGAGCCTGGAGTCGAAACCCGGTTCGCCGGATTTATAGCGCAGCGCGCTAACCGCTACACCATCGCTACCCACGGACGCACGCACATTGAATCGAGTCGCGCGCAAAACCCACGTGGAAACCACATCACGGTCAGAAGGGCTTGTTGCCTTGCGACTTAACATCGCCGCACAGCCAGGCCACACACGTGTCTTCTTGTGTCTGCTGCGAGCGCTGACAGTCTCGCGAAGCATGCGACACGAGGTGCAGCTTGACGCCGCAGCGTCAAAGGCGACCCACTGCTTGTGTCCCGTCGCGCAAACCGAAGCTGCGACGAACAGAGAAGCGAGCGCACGCCAACTCCAACCACTCGCCAATCTCCCAATGGATGGATGGAAAATTTTCCCCGCGCCAAGATGGGCATGGGATGTTTGCTTGCCCATGCTTCACTAGACCACCCCCGCCCCCGCCTAGGTCGACTTAGCCTTAAATGAGTACGTATATGGTGTTTGGTCTAAATATCTGGACTGGAGTGACAAAGGCGGCCGATCGTAGGGTTGGCCGTGCTGGCTGTCATTAGGTGCTCACGAACAGCACTTGTCCCAAAAGTCGCTGTTTGTTTTGACCATACTTCACCACGCTGGTCAGTGCGGGTTAATAACGTGGGGGAGGGGGGGTTGGTGGCAGAACCGGTTCTGATGAGTGACGTCAAGCGCCATTCATATCAATCGCCGTCACTGGGAATCGAACCACTGCCTCCCACCTGCTGCTCCCCGAAAGCTCAGTTGCGCGGAGGGTATTCAGATGGTGCCAGGGACTACCCTTCTACGTGACTCTACCGAAAGAACCAAGAAGATGAATCCCTGCAGTCACGAAAGCTTTACATCGAAATTTACCACGGACGCATTTAGCACGAGTCATTGTTTCCGCTGTGGTTGCGCTGCAGGTTAAATTAAAACTATAAATAACTTTCAACATCGAGACGTTTAACAGATAACTGCGCGGGCATTCTGCACACGTACTGCGTAGGAATCATCACGTGCTGTGGGTGTTGACATGAGCCACCGCTTATAAGAAGAATATTGCCATTATTTTTCTCCGAAGATTTAAATCGGCTCAATGCAGTTCGTTATTTTTTAATTCACTACTGTTGTCACGATTAAGATGACTAACGTGATCTCCGGATTATACTCAAATAAAGTTGTACAACTCTATGCTTGCGCAACATCTCACCGTTTGTAATAAAACGCACGTAACCCAACGTTTGCGTAAAAATATATATGATCGGAAAAGTGCGTCTTATAATCCGGAAATTATGGTAATAATTTTTAAGCGCATATTGAATTGAATTACTAATCATCCTATAATTAATACACACACATGCATATACATAGGAGCACGATTGTGTACTTCATTATATAGATTTTGTATAAATGTATACTTGCTAATAGACGCTCGTACATTATTTTAAGGTAGTCAAATTTAAAGGAACGATGTCACCTATCCGAAATGCCATTATAAAAAAAATATGATTGTTTAAAAAAAATACTATGAGTCAATTATATAATTATAAATAGAATGAGTTAACACGCGGTAGAGCATGTGAAGGATTACCTAGCAAAAATAAATTGTACGGACATTATATACTGTACTACTATGCTGAGTGGCGCAGTGGTTAGCGCACTGAACTCGGATCGTGCAAGCTGGGCTCCTGTTCACGACTCTAACGTCCGTGGCGACTGATATCAGAACCTGACCTGCCCCCCTCCCGGCTTTCAAGAGTCCGTGCTGACTGACCAGCGTGGTGAAGTATGCCCCCCCCCAAAAAAAAACCCCACGACCGATATTGCGTGGAAAGGTTTCCTTTCAACGAAAGGCTGTAAATTCGCTGTTATTACTACGACTACTACAACTTATATACTGCACGCGAACAGTAGCTGCTTGTGAAGATTGCTGGATACAAATGTCCTCGTGTGCACGACTGTATTTGTGTATATATATACGACAATAGCACATACGATACTTGCATTAAACATTTATATTTAAAAAAATGCTTTTAATGTCTCGTTATTTACTGAGAGGCACGCTGTAGTTGATATCATTAAACAGTGTATACCGAATTCTTTTAAATGAAGAGTTGGGGATGCGGTTTGTGCGAGTGAGCGAGTGTGAGCGGTGGTGGAGCGGTTAGCGCTGCGCTGCGCTACGAACCCGGCGACCCGAGTTCGATTCCCGCTCACGGCCAACACCCAGTGACGATTATCTGTACCGGTCCTGGGCCTCCCCTAGGTCGACTCAGCCTGAAATGAGTACCTGGTGCGGTGTGTAAACATCGCCACTTGGGGAGACAAAGGCAGTCGGGCGCGGTGCTGGCCACCCACCCCCTCGTGTGCCGTTCCGGCCTTTATAGGTTTTCGCTAACAGCACTTGCCCCAACAGTCTGTTAAGGCTACACGGGGGGTCTTTGTCTTGTTGTGCGTGACCAAATGGGTCTAACTATTACTGACACCGGGCAACAGCTTTGGGGTGCGTCTTACTTCCCGATGCGTCTTATAATCCGGAACACACGACAGTCATATTCAAAGGATACACACACACACATCAGCAAAACAGTCATCTGAAATATACAAGCCCTGTGCATTTAAAAAAAACATACAGGATTTCGGCTTCATGCACAAGCTACAGTTAAGATTATACAGTATATATATACAAACTCCGTATGGCTAAGCTACATGGATAGGCCACGTAATAGAACGCATACGAAGCGAGTGTCAATATAAACGCAAGCTATTGTGATACATACGCTACCTCTAGTGAGACATGTGCCAGCCATTGTCAATTTAGATCTTGTGCTTAAGCAGCGCGCGTATGGTGTCTCTACGCGTAAGCGACAAGCTTGGCTTATTCATACACATGATACATGCCCGTCAATCCACGTACCGAATACATGCGAAAGCTATTCTAAACACACGCGCGGGCGAGTCCTCTGCGCATTAACAGCGCGTAGCTATGCTGATATATTTTGTGTACACACATAGATCATATGCATAGGATAAATGCATGCGTTGACCACCCACGCCAACGATTATACAAGCCCCTAGCCATTGCCCGGAGTTTCCTACACATCGTGTAATCACTAACGACGAGCAATGCCTTTGTGGGTCTCATCTCTTTCAGCAATCCCAATTAGCACGCGATAAATTCCTCCCATAGTCGCGTCGTATCCTAGTGGCTCCACTTGAGGCTTTCGGCTCTCTCCCCTCCCTCCCTTCTCTGCCTCTCCCACTCCTCTCTCGCCCTCTCAATCTCCTTGCCTCTCTCTTGTCTCTCCGGTGTCGTCGTCCCCCCCCCCCTCCACTTTGGCCGTGATAGAACACGCGTTGCCCGGGGTTATATTAACAAGCGATCGATCATCCGGCGGCGAGCAGCGACCAGTGGCAGTTTCCCGTTCGCGCTCGTGGCGAGGGTGGGAATTGACATTCCTGGCGTCCGAATTAGCGCCACGAACGGCGAGGACGCGTGTGGCATTGAAGAGGGACTTGCCTTGGGCATCAATCAAGCGAGCGCGGCTTGTTTCGCATTGTACGCCGTCCGAAAGCCCCAACGTTCATTTTTAATGCCCTGACTACGGCGGTGGGCTGCATTGTTTTGTTGGTTTAGACGACGGTTGCTGAGCAAAAGGGTCAAAAAGTCCCCGACCCAATAAACATTTTTAGTATAATACAGTGGCGGCTGGTGATATTTATTTTTGGGGGGGCGCATTTTTTTATTTTATTGAGGGGGGCAAATAAATATAAAGCAGTACCAAAAACCATTTTGACTACTTGAATATAAATTTTGATGATCTTTATTTACATTTCAGACCAAAAGAAGTACCAAAAAGCATGTTTCCTACTTGACCATAAATGTTTCTCTTTTATATACATTTCAGACCAAAGTACCAAAAAGCATGTTTCCTACTTGAACATAAATGTTTCTCTTTTATATACATTTCAGACCAAAGTACCAAAAAGCATGTTTCCTACTTGAACATAAAAACGTTAGTTTCATGCTATTATCAATATGGCTGCGGCTACTTTCATGACGTTTGCATTTGTCAGAGAGATGTTTGAGGTCTCTTACCCCCGTCGTTGTCCACAAAACTTCAGTGCCGACACTTTGAAATAAAAGACAGGGAAAACAAAAAAGAGAATTGCTAACATCACATCCAGCCAGCCACCTCCGTTTCTCATAACAAGCGCGGGTGAAGCTTCGTGTGTAGCTTCGTCCTCTGTCACTGGCCTGCTGCTGGATTTGTAAATCGGGTTGGTCCGGTCCGAGATCCTTTATCTTTTTTATTTATTCCAGCGAAAGCCTTGTGAAAGGGTTTTTTTTGTAAATAAATTACAGAATTTGGATGAACTGCTGCCATTGTTTACACAAAAAATTTGATCAGCCTAGCAAGTGTCAAAGTGGTGTCGCCTTCGCACTCGCAGTAGTGGCCTACAGCGTAAATTTGAATGACAGGTGACGAGAACCAATCAGATTGGATAAAATAACATGTATCCAATTCTGATTGGCCAGGGACGCAACGACTTGCGCCCCGAGGAGAATCTTTAAGAAACCAATTAGAGACCAGCTTCAGGTCACATGCTGTCCGAAAATGTAAAGTCTCACATAGACATCCATTTGTCCGGCGCCCCGCATGAAACACATTGAAAAACATAGAAAATAGTTGACCGATTAAAGCCAGTTTTTATTAAATGCTGATGCTTTTCTTACTACCAGCCGGCACATCGTATGAAAAAAATATTTTATTTATGTATTTTTATATAAATTTTGCATATGTATATTTCTTGAATATTGATGGGGGCGGCGCCCCTGCGCCCTCTATTGACGAGCCGCCACTGGTATAATATATATTAAAACGCCAAGCTGCCAAAAACAAACAGCACAGGCTTTCGAGACAAATATTACGATTTGTAACTTTATTAACTGACCGTGTTGGTTGGCGGAGTGTCCACAACGCACATTTCACTGACACGATCTGATCCATCGTGAAACGAACAGGCATAATATAATGAGACTTGCCGTATTCTTCGTAAAAATCAAAACGCAAATAATTTTCAAAAGCAAACATTTGGGGTGCGCATTATAACCCGGTGTGCTTGTAGAATGGTATGACTTGATTGATACCGGGTGCGAGGTCGGTGTGCGTCTTACTTTCTGGAGTGTCTAGTAATCCCGAGAATACGACAATACGTTTCTCGATTTTAGAAATATTATACCAACTCGAGAGAGAGACCATGGGACGGAATTCCGAAGCGGAGCAGTGCGAGTGATAAAACAGAAAGAGAAGTGAGGTGACCTGCTGTGTGGTGAGTGAGTGGATGTGTGGGTGAGTGAGTGAGTGGGTGAGTGAGTGAGTGAGTGGGTGAGTAAGTGAGTGAGTCGGTGTGTTAGTGAGTGAGTGTTATTGTGATCTGCAGTGTGGTAAGTGGGTGTGTTAATGAATGAGTGGGTGAGTGAGTTAGTGAGTGAGTGGGTGTGTGAGTGAGTGAGTGAGTGGTTGTGTTAGTGAGTGGGTGAGTGAGTGAGTGGGTGTGTTAGTGAGTGAGTGGATGTGTTAGTGAGTGAGTGTTATTGTGATCTGCAGTGTGGTGAGTGGATGTGTTAGTGAGTGAGTGGGTGAGTGAGTGTGTTAGTGAGTGGTTGTGTTCGTGAGTGAGTGGGCGAGTGAGTGTTATTGTGACCCTCAGTGTGGTGAGTGGGTGGGTTAGTGAGTTGGTGAGTGAGTGTTGTTGTGACCTGCAGTGTGGTGAGTGGGTGTGTTAGTGAGTGAGTGGGTGGGCGAGTGAGTGAGTGAGTGTTGTGACCTGCAGTGTGGTGAGTGGGTGTGTTAGTGAGTGAGTGTGTTAGTGAGTGAGTGGGTGTGTTAGTGAGTGAGTGGACGAGTGAGTGTTATTGTGACCCTCAGTGCGGTGGAGCAACACAGCGCGTGGACGAGACGAACTAGTCTGATAGACTGGGTCCTCAAACATGGACGGCTAAATCATTGAGTGAATTCGATGGGAGCATGAACCGCCGTAGTAGCGCTAGAGGAATAACAAGGAGGCGACTGACCGACGATGAGGTTGGTAACGAGAGCGAATCAATTGTTGCGTAAAGCCTTGAGCCACGTCGCCGTGATTAACGCAACTGGGCAATGAAGCCGACCATCTGCGTGTGATTTCTGGTCGCGGCAAAGATTCGTAGTGGCGAGTGATATTTGAAATGGTCCAGGCAAAAGTCCACACCAAAGACAAAGATCCCCCGTATAGCCTTAACAGACTGTAGGGGCAAGTGCTGTTAGCGAGCACCTATGAAGGCCGGAACGGCACACGAGGGGGTGGGTGGCCAGCACCACGCCCGACCGCCTTTGTCTCCCCAGTGGCGATGTTTACACACCGCACCAGGTACTCATTTAAGGCTGAGTCGACCTAGAGGAGGCCCAGGACCGGTTCAGATAATCGTCACTGGTGTTAGCCGTGAGCGGGAATCGAACCCGGGTCGCCAGGTTCATAGCGCAGCGCGCTAACCGCTACACTAGTTCACACCACACATCCACCAACCCGCACTGAGCAGCGTGGTGAAACACGCTCCTACAAAGCCAACATGACCAACACGCTGTCGGGAGGCATTCGTCCAGCAGTGGATTGACAAACGAGGATGTTTTTGTTTTGTTTCGTGCAAACGAGCACGGAGAGGAGGTACGTGCTTGGAATTGCACCGAGAGACAGAGAGAAGAGCGCATTGATTAAGATAACAATAGCAAACTAGGGACATCGTACAGATTGTTAAGGAAAGTAATGTGTGGGCTTGGGAAGGATACATTGTTGGCTAGACACAAGTGAGACCTATAGACGAGGCTTGTGTGTATGTTGAACTTATTTCACACCGTACGGAGCCAACCGTGCTAATCGGATGAGCAGAGATCCATATACTCACAAAGATATCCACAGACTTACATGTACTGAGTTGTGATAAAAAAAAAACAATGACTTACATAGGGACCGACAGACTCACAAAGAGACCCATGGACTCACATAGTGAACCATCGACGCAAACAGAGACCCATAGACTCACTTAGAGGCCCCTAGCCTCATATAGACTGAGTGGTGATGAAACAGGGTCCTGAAGTTGAGTGACTTACATAAACCCATAGACTCAAAAATAGACCCATAATCTCACGCAGAGACTCAGAGACCTACCCTAAGAGACCCACAAGGAGACCCATAAACTCACGCAGAGACTCACAGACTCGCACGGATTGAGTTGCGATTGACGGAATGATTACCGAGAGGACGACTCCTGCCGAGATGGAGGCTTGAGCTCAGTGGAGGCGCTGCCGTGAGCGCTATCTCCTGTGAAATCGCGGGCAGGCGTTCATCCAGCAGTGGATAAACAATGAGTGATGATTATGATGATGAGTGCACACAGATGCCGTGTATGTTTGATCACTTCCTCCCCACTCCCATCTATTTTTGTGATTACCAATGAGCATACCTCTGCTATGTATTGTTGTTGTTACGCGGTTCACGTTTGAGCGGAAACCATTGTTATCATAACAGCTCTTGAGTATAAACTATGGACAATAGCAACACGCGGTGCTGGCACGAATAACAACAACATGTTCATCATCCGCGTTGCGGGGGGGGGGGTCAAGGCGACTGATGCGCGGCTCGCTCGCTGCTTGCCGTGTTTAGTTTGTGTTTAGTTTGTAGTTTAGTTTGTAGTTTGTGTTAAGTTTGTGTTGTCCGTGCCCCGCACCTCCGACTAGCGCGGTTGGCTACGTACGGTGCGAAAGACGTTCGACGCGCATGCGCACCAACCCCCGCGTCCTTTCGATGTTATCTGAATTTGTGTCTCCCAAAAGAAGCTCCCCCGGGGGCACGTGGATCGAAACGTCGGACATCGTGCCGGACGCCACCGGACACGCGGTAACAATCAGCAAACGCATCGTGGGTTGGAAACTGCTTAAGATACCAGGCTTATACACGCGCATGTAGGGACATACGTACAAATATGAACACTTACATTACTGATAAACATGCTTCGTGATTACTATGTCATTACGATGGTGTATGCGCATTCGTCTCCCCAGTGCTGATGTTGTCACGCAGCTCCAGATATTCATTGAAGGCTGAGCGGACCTAAGGGTCGGTTCAGAAAATCGTGACTGGTGTTCGGGAATGGATCTCGGGTGGCCGGGTTAGCAGCGCATGCTATACGGGGGATCTTTGTCTTTGTACGTGTGAAACGTGGTTATAGCACTTCGTTACAAAGCCTACGACCCGAGTTCCATTCCTACTCGCGACAAAATAGACCGGTCATGGCCCTTCCCTAGGTCGACTCAGCCTTCAATGAGTACCTGGCGCGGTGTGACAACAACAGCACTGGGGGAGACAAAGGCGGTCGGGCGTGGTGTTGGCCACCCACCTCCTCGTGTGCCGTTCCGGCCTTCATAGGTGCTCGCTAACACCACTTGCCCCAGAGGGTTTTTTGTCTAAAACGTTCATTACATTCAGACTTTGTATTTTCGTAAAATGTGATTTTTATTTGTTGTAAGATGTTTTTTTTCACTATTGCTGCATGTTATTTTTATTTTATTTAAGGTCAATTGTTGGTTCAGCTATTCGGCTAACATCTATGAATGACATCGTCATGTATTGATTCGTGAATACAGTTGGATATTACATTTAAGCAGCAATTGATTGCTGTGTAAAAATAAAAACCCAACACACTCGCCAACAACACTGCCTTAAAAAGCTAAAAATGTGCACATAATCGGTGACGTTTCACGCAATAGCCCTTATTCAGAGCAGATATGAATGTTAGACGAGGCAGCCTGTGTGTTGAAAATTGAGAAATATCGGTCATTCATATACATATACACACAAATGCCTACTAATTCGCAAACATGCATTTACTGACAAGGAAGTGATGTTACTGCCATTGTTGTGATTGAGTACAGGTATGCATAGTGCATGCATGTGCCTACTACGCTTTAATTACATTTACCTTTAGTTATGCTTTTTGAAATGCAACGTACCATTTTTGCAAGAATATACATTTAACGCCACCATTTCAACGTATACTTGTGTTTATGGGGATTGCTTTTAACATGTTGTACACTATCGTTATATATATGTGCCATTTCTGAACGAACACAAATCGGGCAAAGCTTCCAAACGTCGCAAGGTGATATTTGATTGTCAACTTCGAGTTAAAATCACAACGCTTCCACAAAGAGTGTGAACATCTTTACCGCTGTCTTCTGAATGTGTTCACAAGCGTCTTGGAGTGGCCTGTTTGTGCAATTGTCACGCAGTGCACACAACTCGCCTTTGACGCAACCGTCCATCGGCGACATCATCCTTTACCATACAACGCCGTTGGGCGCCATTCTATCGCGTATGAACGCAAACCTTAATTTGAAGAAGTATGTGAAACGTTGACTTTTTGTGTAACCTTTGCAAGCGAGCGCACGACTAAGTTCGAGACGCAGAATAAGTACACGGAGTACTCACAAAACAACAAACCCGGCCAGCCATTGCAACAATGATGCTCTTTAGGCTTTAGAATTGGATAACCCCCAAAGCGACGTTGAAATAATTATGAATGAACGTCTTCAATAATACAGCCCAGACACGCATGCGTGTGTATGTACGTACGGTTGCCAATGTACAAGCGCATAAGCGTCAAACTCCCATTGTGGCATCTGCATACGATTCGTAGGCTTTTAAGACCCTGGGTTGACATAATAACCAAAACAACAACAACAACACACATGCTCCCGTAAATCGAATGCATAGCCTTTCGCTTGTGCTCGCCTGTTTCACGTTGGTTGCAATGGGCCCGTTCGGTCAAACAGCGCTCCGGTGCCAAAACAGCAAAATCCGCGCGCAGTCGCGCTACCACGCTGTGGCTTCCGCGCGAACGAGATTTTTGTTTGACTTTTGCTAGTTGCTACGATTAACACCGGCCAGCACCATCAGCAACAGCGAGTTAGCAGCGTGCCCACCGCCGACCCCCCCCCCCCCCCCCCGGAATATTGACACCGATAGTCGCCAAAATCCAATCGTCACTTTTTAGTTTACGCATTAAACTAAATCGCCGGGCATCGCATAACCAATTCCAGTGAGGCTGCGCGTTGTAATGCAATTGGCTTTTATTAATCACGTATGCAATATGAGCGTCGTCGTTATAAATACCCCGCTTGCGAGCAATAGGGTCACAGAGAGACGCGCATGGCAGCCCCGATCGCTGCCATGCGCAGCAGCGTCATAACGCAACACGCGCCACACACACACCACACACACACCACACACTGCACTACACACACGCACCACACACACACACTCCACACACACACACACGAACCACACACACACCACACACACACACCACACACACACACCACACACACAGACCACACACATGGACCACACACATGGACCACACACACCACACACACGAACCACACACGCACCACACACACACACACCACACACATGCACCACACACACCACACGCACCACGCACCACACACCATACACATGCACCACACACACACGCCACACACGCACCACACACACACACACACACACACACGCACCACACACACGCACCACACACACGCGCCACACACACAGATCGCACACACACGCACCGCACACACACGCACCACACACACGCACCACACACACACCACACATACGCACCACACACACACACACGCACCACACACGGACCACACGCAGACCTCACACACACGCACCACACACAGACCTCACACACACGGACCACACACAGACCTCACACACACGCACCACACACAGACCTCACACACACGCACCACACACAGACCTCACACACACGCTCCACACACACACCACACACACACACGCGCCACACACACACCACACACACACGCACCACACACACGCACCACACACACACGCACCACACACACACACCACACACACGCACCACACACGCATCACACACAGACCTCACACACACGCACCACACACACGCACCACACACACACGCACCACACACACACACCACACACACCACACACACCCCACACACGCACCACACACACACGCCCCACACACGGATCACACGCAGACCTCACACACACGCCCCACACACAGACCTCACACACACACCCCACACACACACGCACCACACACGCACCACACACACGCACCACACACACACACCCCACACACGCACCACACACACACATCACACACACACACCCCACACACACACCCCACACACACACCCCACACACACACCCCACACACACACATGCACCACACACACACGCACCACACACACACGCACCACACACACCCCACACACACACACGCACCACACACACACCCCACACACACACACGCACCACACACACACGCACCACACACAGACCGCACACAAGCGGCGCATCGTGTAGGTGTGCAAGAGCGCCGCCTTGAATGGCCCCTTCTCATCCACCGTGACTCGAGCGAGTGTGCGCGCGTGTGCCCGTGTGTGTGTCCAAAGCACCAGCAGAGCTCTTTACACATCACAGAACCCAGTCGCACCGTAGCCGCCCCGCAGTCAGCCAGAGCAGAGACGCTCGCAGCGCGCCGTGCGTGGGTACGCGTTGCTCTGAGAGGCGGCGGCGGTGGGCTTAAGGAATCACGGGGAGAACCGTTTAATTGGATAACGCATGTTTGATGCGGCACGTGGAAGGCTGCCGTCACAGCGAGAAAGCCCCCCCCCCCCTCTTGCCCGCTTGGCGGCGCCTTGGCAGCCCCCCGTGACCGACGCCTCTGCGTTTCTGCGGGGCGCGGGGAGCCACTACGATTGCTGTGCCCCCCCCCCGACACTGCTTGTGCCAAGAAACAGGGGCTCCGCGATTTGCTTAAGACGCGCGCACACACACACACAGAGAGAGCAACAACACAACACAAAGTAAGAGGCACTGAGAGCGAGAGAGAGAGGGCGGAGGAGCATGGTGCTAAAGAGAGGGAGTAGGAGGTGGTGGAGGGAGGGAGGTGGAGGGAGGAGGGACGAAGGGAGGGGAGGACGAGGGAGGGCAAAGGAGGTGGGGGGGGGCGAGAATAAGACGAGGAGGAGGAGTAAGTAGGAGGAGGAGGAAGAGTAGTAGTAGGAGGAGGAGAAACCAAAAATGCGCCAAAGTTTTTTTTTCTACAAACTCTGGGTGAAATTTAATTGAGGAGGGCTGATTTCTCCCGGGGCCGCGCTTGCTCGGATATATGCGGCGGTGCGTGGAAGGGCCGGCAGCGATTCGTGGCCTGACGCGGAGCAGGAGATGACATCTCCGATCCCTCGCATCAGATAGGCTGGCCCGGAGGTCGCCCCCTTCAATAGCTCAGCAGCACCGCGACTGCATTGCCTCAGTCGCAGCGGTACCGCGGCGTGCGCACGCGTGCGTTATAAATACGAAGACAGCAAACCCACCCACCCACCCTATCCCTCCTGTGCCTGTTGGGTACGGCCTGCTGCAACGCAGCCTTGCTCTACAGCAGCAGCAGAGTCTTGGCTCGCACAGCCAGGCACAGAGAGACAGAGAGACAGACGAGGAGGAAATATAGACAGAGACAGCGTTTTTCACGACTTGAGAAGTACGGCTCAAACGCTCGACCGCGAAGTGAAGTCAGCGCAGATTTGTTCTGTAGCGCTCCGTGCAATACGAAGTGGGGAAGAGTTGTGTGTGTGGGGGGGGGGGGAGTTCTTGCTCGCCGCAGAGGCAGACATTCAGGGAGAAGTTTGAGTTCGTGGCCGTGGTGCCCGCCGTCGGCTTTTAGATGCAGTGTCGAGAAGATCTGTGCGTTCTCAACTCCGTGCAGCTGACATCGTCCTCCTCTCGACCGTTACCCGACTCGTGCGCCACTGCAAGTAAGTGCGTGTGTGTGGCGTGTGTGTGTACGTGTGTGCGTGTGTGGCGTGTGTGTGTGTGTGCGTGTGTGTGTGTACGTGTGCGTGTGTGTGTGCCTGTGTGTGTGTGTGTACGTGTGTGGCGTGTGTGTGTGTGCGTGTGTGTGTGTAAGTGTGTGTGCGTGTGTGTGTAAGTGTGTGTGTGTACGTGTGTGTGTACGTGTGTGTGTGCGTGTGTGTGTGTGCGTGTGTGTGGCGTGTGTGTGTGTGTGGCGTGTGTGTGCGTGTGTGTGGCGTGTGTGTGTGTAAGTGTGTGTGTACGTGTGTGTGCGTGTGTGTGTCTACGTACGTGTGTGTGTGTACGTGTGTGTGTGTGTGCGTGTGTGTGTGTACGTGTGTGTATGTATGCGTGTGTGTGCGTGTGTGTGCGTCTATGTGTGTGTGCGTGTGGTGCGTGTGTCTACGTGTGTGTGCGTGTGTGTGTACGTGTGTGCGTGTGTGTGCGTGTGGTGCGCGTGTGTACGTGTGTGCGCGTGTGGTGTGTGTGCGTGTGCGTGTCTGCGTGTGCGCGTCTGTGTGTGCGTGTGTGTGTGGATGCGTGTGTGTGCGTGCATGTGTGTGTGCGTATGTGTACGTGTGTGAGTGTGTGTGTGTAAGTGTGCGTGTGTGTGTACGTGTGTGTGCGTGGGTGTGTGTACGTGTGTGTGCGTGTGTGTGTGTGCGTGTGTACGTGTTTGTGTGTGTGTGCGCGTGTGTATGTGCGTGTATGTGCGTGTGTACGTGTTTGTGTATGCGTGCGTGTGTGTGTATGTGCGTGTGTGTGTGCGTGTGTGTGCGGTGCGTGTGTGTGTGCGTATGTGCGTGTGTGGTGCGTGTGTGTTTGCGTGTGTGCTGTGCGTGTGTGTGTGTGTGCGCGTGTGTGCGTATGTGTGTGTGCGTATGTGTGTGTGCGTTTGAAGAACCTCTTTTTTTTCTCCACGCCCGTAACGCTTACCACATGTTGTTCTCTGCGCGTTATGTTATTGCTTTGAAGGCGACTCATAGCTGCAGCGAGAGTCGCGGCGCACGCGTTAGAGCGGCGGCACGAAACTTAGTGCGCAAAGTAGGGGACGGAGCCGTGCGACTCGACCGGTAACCACCGTGGCGTTACGCAACAAGAGAGCAGCATCGTGTAGCACACACACACATGTAGCACACACACACGTAGCACACACACACACGTAGCACACACACACGGAGCACACACACACACCACTCACACACACACGTAGCACACACACCACTCACACACACACACGTAGCACTCACACACGGAGCACACACACACGTAGCACACACACGTAGCACTCAAACACGGAGCACACACACACGGAGCACACACACCACTCACCACTCACACACACACCACTCACACACATAGCACACACACACACACGTAGCACACACACACGTAGCACACACACACACCCCACTCACACACACACACCACTCACACACACACGTAGCACACACACACACGTAACACACACACGGAGCACACACACCACTCACACATAGCACACACACACCCCCCCACACACACACACACCACACACACACGTAGCACACACACACCACTCACACATAGCACACACACACCACACACACACGTAGCACACACACACACTCCACACACACACCACTCACACATAGCATACACACACACCACACACACACCACTCACACACACCACTCACACATAGCATACACACACCACACACATACACCTCACTCGCACACACGTAGCACACACACCACTCTCACACACACACTACTCACACACACACCACTTACACACACACAGCATACACACACACACACACGTAGCACACACACACACATCACTCACACACACATCACTCACACACACACCACTCACATACACACCACTCACACACACACCACTCACACACACCACTCACACACACACCAGTCACACGTAGCACACACACACACCACTCACACCACACACACACACCTTGCTCACGCGTAGCACGCACACACGTAGCACACACACACCACTCACACACACACACACTATACACACCACTCACACACATACCACTCACACACACACCACTCACACACACACACCACTCACACACGCAGCACTCACACACACACCCCCCCCCCCACACACACACACACCACTCACACACACACACCACTCACACACACACTACTCACACACACACACCACTCACACACACACCACTCACACACACCACACACACCACTCACACACACACCCCACACACACATACACATCACTCACACACACCACACACACCACTCACACACACCCCATACACACACCACTCACACACCACTCACACACACACCACTCACACACACACCACACATACACACCACACATACACCACACACACCACTCACACACACACCACACACACCCCACTCACACGGAGCACACTCACACACACACCACTCACACACACAGCACTCACACACACACAGCACTCACACACACACCACTCACACACCACACACACACCACTCACACGTAACACACACACACCACTCACACACACGGAGCACACGCACACACCACTCACACATAGCACACACACCACTCACACACACACCACTCACACACACCACTCACACCACACACACCACTCACACATCACTCACACACACACACCACTCACACACGGAGCACACACACACCACTCACAACGCGCGTGCATTCTGTATGAATCACTGCCTCTTACACATGCCCCATCTCACTTGGCGTGTCATCTTCAGTCTAAGATGCACGAGTGGACAGAACCGGCGGTGGCGTGGTTTACGTTATTTTTTTGCGACGAATGAATGGCTCCACATTTCTCAAGAGTGTCAAACAAAAACAGAGAAATCACGAACGGATCTTGCGTTCATTACAGAATTTCTTTCCAGCGTTTTGGCGTAAGCATGAGAGCCATCACCAGCTCGGCCGACCGACTGATATTGTAACGCCATATAATTGATGACACAACTGGAATCTCGCAAAGGTGCATGTCGCGTGTTAGGTTATACGTATATATATATATAAACACGTTCATACTATTAAGCGCGTATGTGTTCAGCGACTCAGCCTCAAATGAGTACCTGGTGCTGTGTGTAAACATCGCCACTGGGGAGACAAAGGCGGTCTGGAATAGTGCTGGCCACCCACCCCCTCGTGTGCCGTGCCGGACTTCATAGACGCTCTTGCCGTCACACCACCGTTCAGGCAACACGGGGAGGAGGGTAACTTCGTATTTGCGTTCCGCGCTCAGACAATACAAATGATAAACTGTGGGTGTATATGTAATACGCGAATTATACACCACACAGGACCTCGCTGCAACGTTATTTTGACGCATTACGCAGTCAACGGGCGAAGGTTATTCATGAAACTTGGGTTGCGATGGCGGGCGGGCAGAGCGGGGCTTTTTCTGTGCCGCTGAGCACTGAGATGCACCCACGGCTGCGTTGAAAATCTGTCCCGAAGCAGTCGAGGCGTGCGTTTTTTTTTGTTGTTGTCCGTGCTGTTGCCGAAGTTTCGCGTTTTAAAAAAAATTTAACAACGAAGAGGCAACATTCCCAACGTAACATCGACGCGCCTGTGAAGAATACGACTTCTTCTCGGGACACAGGAGGGGAGCGTGACGTTCAAACCTTCACAGTCAGCTACTCTGGCCACATGCGAGCGGTGTTCGAATTGAACATTTTCAATCGAGAACAGCAAACGCCCACCGTTGTTGTTTTTTGCGAGAGGTTAATGCGGTATCAGTCGTGATTGGGAACACTGGAATGGTCAAACGGGGTGCGTGGGGGGAAGACTAACATCGCTTTAATAGCGAATCTGCGTAAAGAGTGCCGCGCGCTGATGAATGAATCATCTTAGCTCAACAACGCAATGCGGAAGGACCCTCTTGCTCACCGAGTATTGAGACTCATTGAGGATTTCCCGTGTAAAATAATCCACAATAAGAATTGCAACAATAATCATGCACGTCTTATAAATGCTGAACACGATACGCGCGCGTGTGCGTGCGTTCGTTCATTAAGAGCGAGCAACTTGGATGTTTGCTTACATTGCACGGACGGCATTTAATTTCAAAATTCCGCCAAGCTTGTGCAATATTAATGTGTTTTTTTATTTTCCCTCCGCTTAAACCGAACGCCTCCAAAAAAAAAAGACACGCATCCTGCGCTTGAGCTACTTAACGAGGTGGCGAGAGAAAGAGGGAGAGAGGTCTGCGCGTTTTACCCCCCCCCCCTACCCCACCACTCTTCTAGCCACGCGAGCGATGGCAACATTTGTTAACCCCTTGGCTGAGACACTTTTCTCCAATGCGACCCCCTTCGCGACCTCCCTCTGCCCCCGCCTGCCACTGAGTTGACACTGAACACAGTCTCGACTGTCAGAGCCAGCCGCGGTCTCGTCGCGTTAGCGCCACTTGTTATAGCAGCAGCAGTAGCAGCAGCAGGGCCACGTGTTCCTGTCCCACGCGTCTTCTCACGTCGAGCACTCTCCAAAGGTCACTGTCACAAGCGGGGTCAGCAACTGCTGCTGCTGCTGCTGATGATGATGTGGCGATGATGAGACTCGTGACGATGAAATGTCTCTCGCCCTGAGCCCTTGTCAATCGCAGCATTGACACCGAAAGTGCGCAATTTAGCGAAGCTCTTCCGTCATTTTGTTTTTCAAATTTTCTTGCTGTGGATTTCACACCTGATGATGATTGCTTGTGTTGCAGTCGAAACGTCGTGATAATTTTTATTGTTTTATATTTTTATTATTTTATTATTTCCCTTCTACGTGACTTTACCGAAAGAACCAAGAATATGAATCCCTGCAGTCACGAAAGCTTTAAATCAAAAATCTCTTCCGTCGTGTTTCCGCGTCGCACCGCGCGTTGTTCGACGCGGCTTCGTGCGGTATTCGTTTCCACGTGTCGCGAAACGACGGCCATCACGTCGAACACGGCAAAGAACAACCACGAAAACACCACTCGAAGAGCCTTTTCAGCATCCACCGCGACAAGCCCAATCAGTCGCACGTAGCAGCAGCCACCAGTTGTCCGTCATGCACACACAGAAGCGGTTTTGGGTGTGCGTGGTCATCGCCTGTGGAACAGCCTGCCAGGGGGATCTGATGGCTTCAGCAAACATTAAGCGCTTTTAAGTTCTATCTAAAAAGCTCACCTTTTAAAACTTGCTTTTACTTAAGATTATTGTATAGTGTTCTTTTTTTAATACGCCTTCGACGGTAATTATAATGCAAATTTTGTTTTGCATGGAAATTGCTTTTAATCTTCTTGTGATTTAATCTTTTTTATTATTATATCTGTACAACACTTTGAATGGCATCCTTTGCAACGAAATAGCGCTATAGAAATAAAGGCATGATTGATTGATTGTTGCCAAAGTTACATCGATATTCCCGCCACGCGCACCGAGTTAGAAGATCAGCGGCCCGTAACTCACTCGGAGCGGCCAACCGAGAAGCAACGAACGATTGCGACGCAGATTTGAGTGAAACGAAACGACGACGACCGCGTTTTGAATTCAGCAAATCCGTGGGTGACTTGGACCAGAGACGAGATGGGCGGTCGTTCCAGGACAGGGCAATACCAAGAAATAAGGAGGAAAACAATGAGGCTTGCATCCTGCAATCATAAACGGGGTAGTTGAACACAGCACGGACAAGAGGAAACGACCAATCTTGTCGGAGTTGGCTGTTGTGGATATTTGACCGGTTTGTCCGTGTGTGTGTATCCATGCGTTCTGTTGTTTGCAATGCCGCATTCGAATTCATAGCACCTGTATGTCCGCACGCTGGCAAATTTGCGTAACCAACGAATTAATAGCTTGCTGATGAGCGCCAAGAACTCGCCACCGGTGAACAAGTCTGCCTTGTTGACTGCCGTTACCCGTGAATTATATAAAGAGCCTATTCCTGTTTTATCACCAGTGGACTGTGCAATCGTTGCCACTCAGACGTAAGTAAATGTCCAGCTAACAACGTCTCCTCCTCCATCCTCGTCTCTCCCCCCCACCCCACTCCCCCTCCTCTCGTGTCGCCTCCTCCTTCTCCTCGCCACCACCATCACCACCACCTCTTACCACCTCAACCACCACCACCACCACCACCTCCACCACCACCTCAACCACCTCCACCACCACCTCCACCACCACCTCAACCACCTCCACCACCTCCACCACCTCCACCACTTCCACCACCACCTCCACCACCACCACCACCTCAACCACCTCCACCACCACCTCAACCACCTCCACCACCTCCACCACCACCACCACCTCCACCACCTCCTCCACCACCAGATCTCTCGGCCATGAACCAGTCGACAACGATGGACGCCTCCTCGTACCTGGCTCTCAAGCAGTCGTCGCTCAAGGATTCCCCGGACAAGTCGAGCGGCGAATCGGTGTCCGAGCGAGACGGAGGGGGGGGCACGCCTGGCGTCAAGGCGGCCAAGAAGAGACGAAACCGCACCACCTTCACGAGCTACCAGCTCGAGGAGCTGGAGAAGGTCTTCCAGAAGACCCACTACCCGGACGTGTACGCACGAGAGCAACTCGCATTGCGCACGGATCTCACGGAGGCGAGAGTGCAGGTAAGGGCACGGTGGGGGGCTGGGGTGGTGGGGGGCTGGGTGGGGATGCAATCGATGGAGGTAATGGGGAAAATAAATTTGAATTCGAGAACTCGTTGGTGTTAAAGTTGCAGCTCTCTCTCCCCGTTGTGTGTGTGGGGAACTGTGGCGCGGCAGTTAGCAACACGAACCTGACCACCCGGGTTCCATTCAAGCTTCACGGCCAACACCGGTGGCGATTATCTGAACCGGTCCTGGGCCTCCCCTAGGTTGACTCGGTCTCAAATGAGTACCTGGTGCTGTGTGCAACAACATCGCCACTGGGGAGACAAAGGCGGTCGGGCGTGGTGCTGGCCACCCATGCTCTCGTGTACCATGCCGGTCTTCATAGGTGCTGCTCGCTAACAGCGCTTGCACCAAAAGTCTGTTTAGGCTATACGGGGGATCTTTGTCTTGTCCTTGTGTTTCGGTTTGTTACCACGTGGTTGCCCGACGTTTCGCTGCACATCGGACGTCAGTCGCGTTGAACAACGCGCAGTGAAACCCGCTAATATATTCTAGATTTGAAGCTTTCGTGACTGCAAGGATTCATACTCCGAGGTTTTATCGGTAAAGTCACGTAGGTGAAAATTTTTAATTAATAAAAGTAAAATAAAAATAAAATAAAAATCACGAAGTTTCGAATTTCTCTCACTTGATACAGCTGTCGTGCTGTGACGGTTCCACCTGAAGACGGAGGCTTGTGTTGCCTTCGAAACGTCGTGATTTTTATTTTATTTTTATTTTACTTTTATTAATTTTAATTTTTCACCTACGTGACTTTACCGAAAAAACCTAGGAGTACCGCTAATATATGTCGGGCGTGGCGGGGGGGAGAGCTCTCTAGCAACAAACTCGGGAGCCTGAGCAGTCATGATACTCGTCACTTTGTCAAGGGAGACCTGGGCCAGGCAGTGCAGGCACATGTGTAGGGGCCGTCCATAAATGACGTCACGCACCTAGGGGGGGGGGGGGGGGAGTCAGACATTTGTGACGATGTGTGACGAGGGGGGAGGGGGGTTGAGAAATGTGACGTCACATCAAAATGCGCAACTTTAAATAAATATAGAATAATATACTGTTTGATATTAATATTATTTTATTATTTCCCTTCTACGTGACTTTACCGAAAGAACCAAGAATATGAATCCCTGCAGTCACGAAAGCTTTAAATTAATAAATATAGAATTGTTTATAACAACACTAATTGTTCTAACAATACTCTTACAACATCAGAGTGCAGCGCCACATTAAATACGCTCTACAATGACAATAGTTTAAAGCGATTTGAAGCATTTTTTATTTTCAAAATGGAGTCATGGTTTTGGGGGGGAGAGGCAGAGCTTTGTGACGTCATTTGAGGGGGGGTCTGACTTTTTGTGACGTCGCGTGACGAGGGGTGGGGGGGTCAAAAATCGTCCAAAATCGCGTGACGTCATTTATGGACGACCCTTTTATCAAAGGAGACCTGCGTGTAGCAGTACAGGTACATGTGTAACAATGTGACTGGCTACAACAATGAATGGTGGTAATTCTAATGATGATGATAACTAAGCCTATAGCCATGTCCAAGGCAGTTTATCTGAAATATTCAATCGAAAATAATGACCCGCTAATGATAATTAATGAGGGGCTGGGGTCCACACGAGTGACGTCATCAGCTCATGATTATTAATGAGGGAGGGACCTCCATGTGCAGTGACGTCATCCGCTCATGATAATTTATTAGGGGCGTGGCATGTAGAGTGACGTCACCCGCTCATGATTATTAATGAGGGTAGTTGCCCCATGTGGAGTGACGTCATCCGCTCATGATTATTAATTAGGGGTGTGGCATGTGGAGTGACGTCACCCGCTCATGATTATTAATGAGGGGTGTGGCATGTGGAGTGACGTCACGCGCGGGACACACACACATTATTGACTTATGATATTAGTAATGCAACAATTAACAATGATAATATTAATGGTGATGATGAGATGCCGCCGAATGGAAAGGGTACCCAGAATAAGTGTTTTTATCTTTTCTTATTGAATTTACATTCTGTTCAAATGCAATGGCTACGTACGGTGCGAAAGAAGTTCAACACGGAGGCTTTCGCAAACAATATCCATAACATAGTTAGATCGCGTAAATATGAATATACATGTGTCGTAGGTAGTACACACATCACTGCAGTAGTAGTAGTACACACTGTAGTAGTAGTAGTAGTACACACTGTAGTAGTAGTAGTAGTACACACTGTCGTAGTAGTAGTAGTACACACTGTAGTAGTAGTAGTACACACTGTAGTAGTAGTAGTAGTACACACTGTAGTAGTAGTAGTACACACTGTAGTAGTAGTAGTACACACTGTAGTAGTAGTAGTACACACTGTAGTAGTAGTAGTACACACTGTAGTAGTAGTAGTACACACTGTAGTAGTAGTAGTACACACTGTAGTAGTAGTAGTACACACTGTAGTAGTAGTAGTACACACTGTAGTAGTAGTAGTAGTACACACTGTAGTAGTAGTAGTACACACTGTAGTAGTAGTACACGTGTTACTGTAGTAGTACACACTGTAGTAGTACACGTGTGTATAGTACAACACTGTAGTAGTAGTAGTACACACTGTAGTAGTAGTAGTACACACTGTAGTAGTAGTAGTACACACTGTAGTAGTAGTAGTACTACACGTATCTAGTAGTAGTACACACTGTAGTAGTACACTGTAGTAGTACACCTGTAGTATGGTAGTACACACTAGTAATAGTAGTACACACTGTAGTAGTACACACTGTAGTAGTACACCTGTAGTAGTAGTAGTACACACTGTAGTAGTAGTAGTAGTACACACTGTAGTATAGTAGTACACACTGTAGTAGTACACACTGTAGTAGTACACACTGTAGTAGTGGTAGTACACACTAGTAATAGTACACACTGTAGTAGTTACACACTGTAGTAGTAGTACACGTGTTACTGTAGTAGTAGTAGTACACACTGTAGTAGTAGTAGTACACACTGTAGTAGTAGTACACACTGTAGTAGTACACACTGTAGTAGTACACACTGTAGTAGTACACACTGTAGTAGTACACACTGTAGTAGTACACACTGTAGTAGTGGTAGTACACACTAGTAATAGTAGTACACACTGTAGTAGTAGTACACACTGTAGTAGTAGTACACGTGTTACTGTAGTAGTAGTAGTACACACTGTAGTAGTAGTAGTAGTACACACTGTAGTAGTAGTAGTACACACTGTAGTAGTAGTAGTACACACTGTAGTAGTAGTAGTAGTACACACTGTAGTAGTACTACACGTGATACTAGTAGTAGTACACACTGTAGTAGTACACACTGTAGTAGTAGTAGTACACACTGTAGTAGTGGTAGTACACACTGTAGTAGTAGTACACACTGTAGTAGTACACACTGTAGTAGTAGTAGTACACACTGTAGTAGTACTACACGTGATACTAGTAGTAGTACACACTGTAGTAGTACACACTGTAGTAGTAGTACACGTGTTACTGTAGTAGTAGTACACACTGTAGTAGTAGTACACACTATAGTAGTACACACTGTAGTAGTGGTAGTACACACCGTAGTAGTAGTAGTACACACTGTAGTAGTAGTACACGTGTTACTGTAGTAGTAGTACACACTGTAGTAGTAGTACACACTATAGTAGTAGTAGTACACACTGTAGTAGTACTACACGTGATACTAGTAGTAGTACACACTGTAGTAGTACACACTGTAGTAGATGTAGTACACACCGTAGTAGTAGTAGTACACACTGTAGTAGTAGTACACGTGTTACTGTAGTAGTAGTACATGTGTTACTGTAGTAGTAGTAGTACACACTGTAGTAGTAGTAGTACACACTGTAGTAGTGGTAGTACACACTGTAGTAGTAGTACACACTGTAGTAGTACACACTGTAGTAGTAGTAGTACACACTGTAGTAGTAGTAGTACACACTGTAGTAGTGGTAGTACACACTGTAGTAGTAGTACACACTGTAGTAGTACACACTGTAGTAGTAGTAGTACACACTGTAGTAGTAGTAGTACACACTGTAGTAGTAGTACACGTGATACTAGTAGTAGTAGTACAGTGTAGTAGTAGTAGACCCTCTACCTGAGTTTGTTTCCCAGTTCAACTCGGACGAACGCCCCTGGACAACGCCCCCCAGTGCTGGATTAAGCTAATGCGGGGCCTGTAGCATATGACGTCATAAAGGGGCCCTAAATAAATAAATAAAAACACGTAAATATTAAAACGCAAATGTTTAACTTGTATAGTAAAGTAACTGTTATAATAGAACGAATCGCTAACCCTAAACACCCAGCCGTTCATAAAAGTCGAAGGCGGTATAGTACTATAGTAATAGAGCAAGTGCAGAATCAATTTATCGCTCGAAAGCATTTAGCGCGGGGCCCTTGAAAGTGCGGGGCCCGTAGCCACGACATATGTAGCTACTTGTGCTACTAGGATGATAATCCAGGTAGCAACAACAGGTTCCACACTGCCCACCAGGGATTAGTTGTCTGTCTGTCGTGCACGGAATGCGCTGTCCAACCAAGTTGCTACCTGCCCACTACGAAGGAATCATAATTATCCTCCACTTTGGCCATCCTATCTTAATCTCGCTCCTTCGCGACGTCTATCGAGTCGCATGCAGTTTGCGTGAACATCAGCACACGGGGATACAAAGGCGGCCGGGCGTGGTGTTGGCCACCCACCCCCTCGTGTGTCGTGCCGGCCTCTATAGGTGCTACTCGCTAACAGCACTTGCCCCGACAGTCTGTGAAGGCTACCGGGGGGATCTTTGTATAGGAAGCAGCTTTGGACGTGGACATTGACGTGGGATCGATCGAAATGTCTCGTGCGGTGTGGAGATGCCATGACCAAGGGTGGCACAGTCGGGTTTATTTTACAATCGGGTTAAATTGTTCTTGATATTAAACCCGATCATCTGAGATTGGGAGAAATCCGGTTTAATGGGTTCGAATTGCAGAACCGCACTTCTCAACGATGGGCTTCATCCATTCTAAGCTAAGGAACTCACTGGCACCCACGATTGTGGAGTGTTCATCAAGACCAACCTGCCCGCCGCATTCTACGACTTTTTTACACCTGATGAAGGAAGCTTGTGTTGCCTCCAAAACGTCGTGATTTGTTATTTTATTTCTATAATAAAAAAAAGATATTTATTTATTTATTTCCTCCTACGTGACTTTACCGAAAAAACCTAAGAGTATGAATCCTTGCAGTCACGAAAGCTTCAAATCTAGAATTCTACGACGACCCCGTGTCCGACGGCCCCCCGAGTACGATAGCAGCACCGACGAGGAAGCAGCCTAAGCCTTGGATCAGAGTTTCGTATTCATTAAACCAGGTTTTAATTCCCCCAAATCGGGTTTAATTGTATTAAAGAAAAAACCCGATGCATGCCGCTGGAAAAATCGGGTTTTTTCCACCCATGGTAGATGCAGCTTCGTCTTTGTGCGTTCGTGTATCGGTCATTGTCGATATATTTACGTGGTCACGTTTGTGTGTACATGCGTCACCTTGCACGCTGTGTTCGCCAACACGCGTACTGACTCTCGATATGTAGAGAGTGGACCTCAGTACTTCTAAGCAATGCGTTGATATGTTCAGCAGTGGATGTGAGCAAAAGGCTACTGTTGAGTAGGTTTCGCCTTGATAAGGAGTCATCGGCGAGCCAGAACCAACTACAAGCTACAATGTCGTAGGCAAGGAGGCGACTGCTCGGAAATGATAAGAACAGGAACAGCAGAAGTACAACCACTTGTTTACATGGCTATGTGAACATAACGCACGTGACAAGGCGTTCACTAAGCAGTGGGTTGATAAAGCTGCACATTTGTGTTATTGGTATCTACTCAGTAGTCTTATTGAGTCTCAACTATTTATTTTTTTCTCAGGAAGGTCCCGCATTGGGGATGCAGCGTGTGTATATATGTCTAGGTGTGTAAGGGAATTCCACATTCCAACGACGGGGCCAGTCCATCCATAGGACGGCCACCGCTGATTTACCACAATGGACTGCGTTATGATCGTTTTTTTTTAGAGTGAATGTTTTAATAGCATGCTCTATATGTCTTGAACAAAATAAATACAAATATAAGCAAGCTTTGACAATCCTCCACGGCCTTCCTGGAGTGCATCATTTTACCAGCATGGCTTCAATACAAGCAAACTCTGAATCGGCTTCGACAAACTCGTTGGTTCTTTCGGTAAAGTCACGTAGGTAAAAATAAAAATTAAAAATAAAAATAAAATAATAAATGAAAATAAATCAATTAAATCACGACGTTTCGGAGGCAACACAAGCTTCCTTCATCAGGTGTAAAAAGGTTATTTGTGAGTTATTTTGCTTTGCCTGTTTACACCTGATGAAGGAAGCTTGTGTTGCCTCCGAAACGTCATTATTTCATTGATTTATTTTCTCTTGTTATTTTATTTTTACCTACGTGACTTTACCGAGAAAAACCTAAGAGTATTATTACATTTGTATCCGTAAATGAGTTACTGGCTGTTTTGAATATGAATAGCTACTCGTACACGTAACTGATATAAATTGCATATCTTTGAGCAAATTTGCATGTTTTATATATATACGTATGTTTTAAAAGCTCGTCTGAATTAGTCAGGTAATATTTGCCTACATGCCACGACATGCCAGTTAATAATACTCACTCACTGCCACAACAAAGAGTATACCATGTGACTATATACAACATCTAAACACACTAGATACAGCGATGCTCTTCATTGCGTAGTTAAACAACGCGTGCGCCTGCCTTGAAGGGCACACCTACAACACACTCGTTATTTCGATATGTCCGCGGTGTGCAACGCTGCTAGTTTCACGATGTGATGGAGCGATGGCGTGGTGGGAGCAGTCAATGCCCTGCTCTAGGAGCCCGGGATCCTGAGTTAGATTCCCGGTCACCACCACGAACATTCGTAGCGAGTGTCGTGTGAGCCAAACCCTCGAGGTCCGACGTTGCACTGGCCAGTGTGAATTATGGTCAATGAACTCCATCCCCACACACTATCGACAAAGGCGTTGTGGTTTATTATTATGATCACCATCGATACCCCGTCTGTTTCTATTATATATAAGTATATATTGATACATTTACGCTAAGATTTACGCAGTGAGCATCTTTGTAATGCAGACCAAGAACGCACTTTTTTGTGTATCTCCCCTGTTGTTACTCAGTACCATTTCAGCATCTTACCATTTGGACCTAACTGCAACTATATCACATCGATAATCATACAAATATATTATACGTTGCATAATTCTCCGACATCAGCACGTTTGCACTTGTTTAATAGAACTCTTGCACAGATAATGAGCGCCACGGTGTCAAGGAGATGTTAACTACCTCGCCTGGTGTACAGTAGGTCGTGGGTTCCATCTCGACCCTGACGCCTGCTGCTGCTGTATATTTGGAGTTTGCGTGTCTCTCTCTCTCTCTCATCATCATCACGGTGGCTAGGAGATGTTAACTACCTCGCCTGGTATACAGGAGGTCTGGGTTCCATCCCGACCCTGACGCATGCTGCTGCTGTATATTTGGAGTTCGCGTGTCTTTCTCATATCATCATCACGGTGGCTAGGAGATGTTAACTACCTCGTCTGGTATACAGGAGGTCGTGGGTTCCATCCCGACCCTGACGCCTGCTGCTGCTGTATATTTGGAGTTCGCGTGTTCTCCCCGTGGTCGCGTGGGGTTTTTTTCTCCGGGTCCTCCGGTTTTTCCCTCCACGTTTAGAATCAACGTGCGTTTAGAGTATTTGGCTGCAATACATTTCCACGTGATGAGCTCCTTCGTTGAGCTTTCATCAGTTTTTTTTTCCACGCCTCTGATGAAATTCTCAATACATGGCTTCAAGTCCCATGTTGCTTTCACATCTCCCTGCTCACATCACCCATGTTTGTTACTACTCATACAAGTCTCCCCTCTGTCTTTTCCGAACGGCCCGGACTCTCTCCCTCTCTCTCTCTCCTGTGGTCGCAATACTGCTGCGTAATTGTTCAGCGCTTAATGAATTGCTTTTTGAAAGACGCCGTATAAAACTAATTTATTTGGCTTGCTGGCAATGGCTTTATACTCGTGCTCTTGCAACGACATCGTCTTACGCTATCGCTTGCCAATCATCACCGACTGCTGCCAGTTCAAACCCACGCGTATTGCATATATCAAAAATAATAATGATGATTGCAACTGAACGCTATGACGTTTTTTCCTATCGGACACGCGATGTTCCACGCAGAGCCGCTGTGTTGTTCGTAGGGAGAGAGAGAGAACCCCCACCACGCTCATTGCAGCTTTAATGCAAGGAGTAGGTATATGCACACATACATCGAGCAATCAAGACATTACCAAGCTCGTATGAGCACAGCACTAACAACACACGCAGAGGGTGCATGATAACAATGTCGCGTGTTTTTTTTGTATTAATTGAAAAACAATTAAAAGACGGACTGACGTCATTGGCGCGTGTAGGTTTGTCTTGCCACAAAGACAAAGATCCCACGAATAGCCTTGAACAGACTGTTGGGGCCCTTGCCACAAAGACAAAGATCCCCCGAATAGCCTTGAACAGACTGTTGGGGCCCTTGCCACAAAGACAAAGATCCCCCGAATAGCCTTGAACAGACTGTTGGGGCAAAGTGCTGTGAGTGAGTAGCACCGATGAAGGCCGACACGGCACACGATGGTGTATCTTGTGCGGTGTGTATAACATCATCACCACTGGTGATGATGTTATACACACCGCACAAGATACTCATTTGCGGCTGAGTCGACCCAAGGGAGGCCCGTGACCGGTTCAGATATTGCCACTGTTATTAGCTGTCGTGTTTTTTTTAAATAAGCTTCGGTCGAGCAGGCGACCGATCGTAGACGGGACGCTTACGCGGATGATGATGATGATTTGTCTTTTTTTATCTGCGATGCTGCGTTGGCGGCGGTGTACGAGGCACGGTAAACGAAACCACCCAAAAACACATTCGTCAATAACGCCGTGGCCTTAAAAATTAACCCGCACACACACACATATATATACATTTACGAGGCGACGTTTCGGACGATGGCCCTTCTGCATGGCAGAGCGGTGCCTAGGAGGAAGAGAATGGAGGGCGACAGTGCGCACAGAGCAATGCCTTGCGGGTTCGACTACGACGGCTGTCATCTGGAGTCGGGACGCCGAGCTTAATTGCATATTAAACCTCGCCTACCTCCGATTGCCTCGCGATATTATATCGTAGTAACAACCGGATTATAAGACGCACTTTTCCCTTTAACCCCCCCCCCCCCCTTTGTACATTTAAAACAAACGTTTTGGGTGCGTCTTATAATCCGGCTATCAAACTCCCGGAATCCACGCGTTAGTCAATCAGTCGGCATACAGAGCAGGGCCAGTCTTCTCATTCTTCTTCTTTCGTACGGCCGCTGATGTCGACGCAGAGCAACGAATACGATTTCACATTCAGGTGGTCAAAGGCAGCAGACATCCGCGTCGGCAGTCGCGGTGTGTACAGCTGTGATTGTATTTGTGGATCGGGGCATCACGTCCGGCTGTACGGTGTGTTCTGGATGACCACAGTCGCACACTGCTGTTGAGATTTTAATCTGCTATTTGTGCATCAGATGGTTTGTGAGGACGTGGTTCAGGGTGGACCGCGAGCTCCGTGAAAGATCAAACCGAGCGATATTTCACGAGGTGTGTTGTGAGTTCTTTTGAACTCCATTCAGCTCGACCAAGCTTCACCGTAGTTGAACTCGCATCGCTTAAAGGTTACCCAGGACCAATGCACATCACTCGTGTCGGGCGTCGACGCATAATCAGACAACGTACGCAATGAATACCCGAGCAGTGAATCTGCAGACGATATATCGATTCTAAACCAAATCGTGCGTGGAACCAATCAAGGGTACGAGAAGGCGGGCGGCCCGGATTTAAAAAACGGTGGCATTCTTATTACCCCCGTTGTTAACTGCAGGCAAAGGCAAACATTCATGTGCAAATATCACGCGCAGAATTGCTGCGACGCTTTTGTGTCGCGATTGTTCCACGGGGAGGTGACGTCTCGCAAGGATTCGGCATCGGCGACTGAGTGTTTTTGAGAAAGTGGTTAAGCATATATCATCGGCGGTTGCTCATCGACCCACGATAAGATATACAGGCTGTGTCCACTAATTGATAGACACACACGCGCAGACACACACACACGTGTGTACGCGCGCGTGTCGCTCCAATGTGTCGGAGCGGTGGGCGGAGTGGATTTGTTAAGCACCGTGCCCGCTGTAAACGCAGCGACCTGAGTTCGATTCCCAAGCCAGGGCTAATATCAGGGGGTAAGTTACATCGGAAACCTGCACCAGTCCTTGCCAAACACCGCGCCCCCGATCATAAAATTCACCACCCCCCCCCAATGACCAGCGTGGTGAAGTATGGTAAAATAACCTGAATTATAAAACGCACCCCTGCCGTCTCATTTAAATACAGGGGGAAAGGAAAGTGCGTTTGATAAGCCGGGGAATATATTATTACGTTTTTTCCACTTGTAATATGAACTCGTGATATATATACATCCTCCATCGGAGAATTGGCAAAAAGTCCCTAAACCCCTTCATCTCAGTTCAGTCTGAAATGTGTGGGACATGCGGTATATGGACTTCCCGCCCACAGCGTTAATTTACCATTTAAATTCAGGTTAACTCTTCAGGCAAATTAAAGTGTCTCTTTTTTCCGAATCAGGTAACAGCTTCAAACTGCATTTGAATTAAGAAAAACAATTTATTGGCGAACTTGGAAAGGTCGGCGATATTGGGCAATGGAGAATAATATATTTTGGAGGTAACAAAAAAAATCTCTTGTCCTGGATTATTAATCACCGACCCCACAAGCAACATGAGAATGCGTTGCGCATTCAGCTTATTCATGGCGGCAACCATATCCAGGCGAATCGGTGCCAAGCCTACATTGTATTACTTTTAAAGCAATGCTTATGAATGCGTTCATAGCAAAGCAACAGTAGTTTAAACAACCTAGCCGTATTCTCCCGCATTATAAGACGCGTTATCCTTCTCCTGTATTTAAAGCCAAAACTGTGTGTGTGGGCCGGGGGTGAGTGGCGTCTTATAATCCGGTAGGGGCATGCGTGTTTGCGTGACTAGATTGATACGTTTCGATTTAAAGCTTTCGTGACTGCAGGGATTCATCTTCTTGGTTCTTTCGGTAAAGTCACGTAGAATGGAAATAATAAAATAAAACATAATAAAATAATTCTGACGACGTTTCGGCCACAACGCAAGCAGCCGTCCTCAGGTGAAGAACAGGTCTGTCGGGGAGACCTGGACGACGTTTCGGCCACAACGCAAGCAGCCGTCCTCAGGTGAAGAACAGGTCTGTCGGGGAGACCTGGTCTTCACCTGAGGACGGCTGCTTGCGTTGTGGCCGAAACGTCGTGAGAATTATTTTATTAGAACAGGTCTGTCGGGGAGACCTGGTCTTCACCTGAGGACGGCTGCTTGCGTTGTGGCCGAAACGTCGTGAGAATTATTTGATTATGTTTTATTTTATTATTTTATTATTTCCCTTCTACGTGACTTTACCGAAAGAACCAAGAAGACAGATTGATGCGCATTAATTGACACCGGGCACACATTCTGGTGTGCGTCTCTTCCTCTCTGGAGCGGCTTACACAGCAGTCGCGCAGTACAAAACTGACTTCCGTGGCGTTGCGAAGGAAATGTGTAAATGTACCATTTTAGGAGATTTAAATAAATGTTTACACGGCGCAGAGCCGTGCGCGTTTAATGCTAGTCTATAATAAACACCATAAACACACAATCTGCACGCGAATTATTGCAAGTTAAATGTAGTGAGCGATTTTATCAGCGCTTGTTAATTGCTTAACATCGGGATGAATTTCATTCACAGATTAATCGGCTTTAGAATCAAACGTGCAAATGCACTTTTACATGGGTACATGTAAATATATATACAGTACCCAGTAGAGTGTTGCGTATTGAGATCATGCCATTGATGAGTTAAATACAATTGCGTGTTTGAACTGCCGAGGGGACGACTCGTTTTTGTTGTTTACAAATTCTGTGAAGCTGCGTGTGGCGAGCACTGCAAGACCACAAAGGACACAAACGCACCACGTGCATCCATAACATCGCTTTCGAAGGAAAGCGTAGGCTGTGTACGGTAATAGGCGACGTTTCGGGAAGTGACCCTTTGTTAATCTCTCAGCTGTTAAAGACTACTACCCCAAACGTATATGTATAGCCTTTCATGGCAGTGTTATTGACTCGTGCGTTACAATTTTTCTGTGCATGTATATTCAAAATGCACTCTTAATATATACGCTATGGTTATATCCAATTTCAAAATAAAAAAAACATTGGATAAATGTAAACTAAATAAATACAAACACTCAATACGGTACAATTAAATTTTATTTTAAACCGTAGATATTAATGAACACATCTAAACCACATTTTTTCAGGTTTTAAAATAGCATGACACAGGCTTTATATAATTATATGCAGACTATGTTAAACATAATGCGGTTAGGCTCATTTACGGAATGCGCTTTACTGTGACTTGACACGTGCTTATGGCGAGGAAGCGAGTCTTGGAGTGACCCAGGCACGCACATTAAGCCAGACGAACGGCCACGGTCAATCTTGCGTAAACTTGAAACTCACACCAAATTATGAGCGCTAATAAATCAAAACACACGGGGAATATTGCTTTACTTTCAAGGACCCCGGTCGCTGCGTTGAGTGCCCAAGTGATTTATGTCGAGCCGGGCCGCGCAAAGCTTTGAAAATGGACAAAGTTACCCCGTATAGGCTGAACAGACTTTTGGGGCAAGCGTTGTTCATGAGCAATCGATGAAAGGTCGGCAGGGTACACGAGGGGGGTTTGGTGGCCAGAACCAAGCCAGGCCGCTTTTGTCTCCCTATTGGCGATGTTTACACACCGCACCATGTACTCATTTGATGTCGAACCGGTTCAGATAATCGTCGATAGTGTTGGCTGAACCGTGAGCAGGAATCCAACTCGAATCGCTGGGTTCGTAGCGCTGCGCGCACGGACGCACATCCACAGCAAGAACCGCACACACCTTGTGATGTTGACGGGAAAGATAATGGTCTGGGTGTGCATGGGGGACGATTACAACGGCAGACGATGATCCCAGCCGCGAATTTCAACACGGGGTTTTGTAGCGTTAAGACCGCTTTGCTTTTGTTACTATATCTATACGTGTGTGTTATTTACGTGATGAGAGTGTGTTCGTTTCAGCGACAGAAATAGCGCTCGCTGTTAATGCACGCGCATAACGCTGTGTGGATATACTATTATAAATGTTAATACAGTCATCTTAATATGAATAGTGTACAGACCTTCTCAATCCACTGCTGGATGAAGGCATCGCCCACACTGTGTTAGGCAAGGGGGGGGGGGTGCAGGGGGTTGACAATACTTCACCACGCTAGTCAGGGCGGATTGGTGACCGGCGAAACCCTGGACTGGTGCAGATATCGTTCGGCCACTGATGTTAGCCGTGCCTGGGAATCGAACGCAGGTTGACGAGTTCGTATAGGCACCACCCTGCCGTACGCACACGAAGCTGTACTGCACATACTATCATAACATCTCACTCTGGGTTTGACAAACGATAAATAAAACACAGTGCACAAATGTACGGCAGCAATGTTTTAATAGCAATGTTACTTGTACAGCAATATCAGTATTACTTGTACAGCAATTGATATTGTAATTGATTCAGAACCCCTACCACCGTAAAATATCATGTAAGACAAACGCATTTGCACGTAATGGTTGCAAGCAATAATAAGACTACAATCCCCCCCCCCCCATCCTCATTCCCTATAGCCGTAGAGACTCGCGGGGCACATGTTGTGAGCGAGCACCCATTGAAGACCGACACGGCGCACGAGATGGAGTGTGTTCACGTTGAACTTTTTTCGCACCGTACGTAGCAGCCAACCGTGCGGTCACAGCACGCCAGCCTTGGTTTCCCCGCAGCCGATGTCATGAGCGCACCACACCAAGTGCTTATTTGAGACCCGAGTCGATCTTAGATTTAACAACAACAACAATTTTGATTTAAAGCTTTCGTGACTGCAGGGATTCATGTTCTTGGTTCTTTCGGTAAAAGTCACGTAGAAGGGAAATAATAAAATAATATTAATATAAAAAATACAAATTTTCACGACGTTTCGACTGCAACACAAGCAATCATCATCAGGTGTGAAATCCACAGCAAGAAAATAAATAAAAATCAAATTTTCTTGCTGTGGATTTCCCACCTGATGATGACTGATTGTGTTGCAGTCGAAACGTCGTGAGAATTTTTATTTGTTATATTTATATTATTTTATTATTTCCCTTCTACGTGACTTTACCGAAAGAACCAAGAATAACAACAACAATAACAACAACAAAACCCAGGACAACTTCTTTGTCGCTTAAGCAACCACACTTGGGATGTCCGGGTTTTGTAGCCCAGCGCGCAACCTGTTGAACCACCCGCTTTCAACGTATTGCATATATATAGAGAGAGAGTGTAGATACACGTAGGCTCGCATGCAGTATCCACTATACAGACACGTGGCCTCTAAATACAACATCACGTATAAACTATAATCAACCGCGACTGCCCTCAACCGCAAACACAAAATGTGCCAAGAATTACTGAAAGTTCGGCACGGAGACGCCGCCGTTGCGTCGTTATTGTTACCCCCGGCTTCGAGTTGGAGCACGGATTGAGACGTAGAATTGCATTGCACCCTGCAAAGGTTCCAAGCTCAGGTTCGCACCCGGGCGATGGCTCACGTTAAAGTGTAACAATCATCATCGTAATCCATGGTCTGTCCACTGCTGGATGAAGGCTTTCCCAAGCCGCCGCCACGTCTCGCGATCTTGCGATGCCTTAATCCGGCTAACAACTGCGCACGAACTGAATTTCATCGCTCCATCTCCTCCGCAGTCATCCTCTCGGACGCGTTCCGTTAATTACACGCCTGTTGAACTTCATTCGCACCGTACGTAGTCAACCGTGCTAATCGGAGGTGAAATGTCAGAGCATATATATATAAAATATATATAGATTTTGGTTTTCCGTGTTCCCACTCATTAAAGTAAAACATTGTTTAAGTCCATAAACCGATCATTATCTCGGCAATGGCATTTATTGAATGAAGCAAACTCTGGCCACAGGTTTCCACCTTCTGGTTCTCATCAAATAGAGTCGGGCTTGTTGAACAAACGCCCGAGACGTTTAGAGTTGGCAAGGGCACTCCATGTGAAACAATGTGACCCACCCGTTCATCGCGGAGAGCCAGTTGAGTAACGCACGTCGCCCATAGACTTCGTACACTCGACTCTCTCGCCTGGAGCACTGCTGCTGAGCCAACTTGCAAGACTCCTCATGCAAGAGAATAAACTCACTGGCTTCGACACATCGTGTGAGCGGGGCACGATGTCTCTACAGCGCGCGAGAGAATATTGTATTCTACAAGTATGCAGCGCGCGTCCACACATGTATCATCTGAGTTACGTGTGTTGATGATCTGTAATTAGCCGGCGTTTGTCAATCCGTGGCTGGATTGAGTGTTGGCCGAGGGGGGTAGTTTGGCCATACTTCACCACGCTGGTCACTGCGGGTTGTGTTGAAGACAGGGGGGTATGTTCAGATAGCTATCACTCACCATTCATGTCAGACGAGGCCGAAAATAGAACTCAGGCCGCTGGGTTGATAGGGCAGGCAAAGCGTTGACCACCCCGTGTGCGCTAACGGAATCAGACGGTGACCGCCTCGGGCTTTAACAAAGCAGACGCACGTTAAAGAACGCCTGATCAAGGCGACATGCGATGAACTGTGTCCTGCAGCCGCCTGGCAGACAAAGAACGATGGGAGAAATTTAATATTTTAAAAATACAATATTTTTTATGAAAAGTTATTTGCGATGCTGCATGAGCAAAAACTAACAAAACAAAGTCAACACACGAGCCAAAAACAATGTGCTGTGAAGAAGTGGCATGGCCCGAAATATCGCTGATTACATTACATGTTTTTTTTAAAGACATTGCTATTGACAAATGCATTGAGTAAATAAATATTCGGCTCGTCTACATAAAGTGTGCATTCGAGTGACAAGTGAAAGCGTTGATAATATGCGTATCGATCAATTAGCCATTTGTCTCGGGTGTGGACCAATCAACTTCAAGGACAGTGCATATCATTATCAGAGTTGTTTCTTTTTGTTTGCATTTTGACTGCTTGTGTTGTGGTTATTGCAAACATGATGCCTTGTATAAAGGTGTCAGTTTTTGTACCAGTTGAAAGGATAAAAACCTATCACTGTACAATGAGTTGTCGACACAATGCCGCAGACGTGAATCGTGGATTAAGAGGTAAACAAAGCCATGAAGACCAAGTTGTCGCATCACGTGCAACGTTCACGTGCACAAGATGGAATATAAAGTGACAAAATACGCGTCGAGATGAACACACGCGTATCAACGGTAACAGAATTACAGCACGGGACGGAATCTGACTGCGGTGAGAGTTAACGTATGTGCATCATCTATAATCTATATAGACTATAGAGGGACGTTTTAATATTCTCGCTCACACGGTAGTAGTTGGGAGAAAAGTGTAAGATACAATTTAATTACTATATATCTTACCTGTGTGTGTTTATATACCCTACCTCCAACATATCCCACCTTAGTAATTCCGTTGCCGCTAAATCTCATGATATATATACCTGGGTTGAGATTTAGCGTGTTCTGTCTGAGATTGATTTAACCATACATCAAATCACGAAACATGTCACGCATCGATTGTACATCACACATACACCCGATTCGAGATGCGCACGTATAGCAATGTCTAATATCCTACACACTGGATGAGTGCACATTTATATTTGCATTCTCTGTGAATTTAAATACCGCAGTTATACAATTCACACTCCTAGATGCCATCTCATAATACTTACTACACGTATGCCATATGTTCAAATCACCCGATGTGTGCAATCTCGACAAATCCTAGAGAAAGCTAAGCAGTGTTGAGCCGAGATATTGCTTTTATATGGATGGCCACAAATCGGCTGTCACAGAACAGTGTATGGACATGAATTGTTGTACTGTGCTTGTATGCGTCTGTTGTACTGACCATCGTGGTCAGTGACAGCACTTGTCCCTACAGCCTATCACAGGCTGCTAACGAGCAGCACTTATGAAGACGGGCACGGCACGATGGGGTGGGTAGCCAGCACCACGCCCGGCCGCCTTTGTCTCTCTAGGGCTAATGTTTACGCACCGCCGCAGATACTAATTCGTCACTGGTGTTGGCCGTGAGCGGGAATCGAACCCGGGTCGCCACGTTCGTAGCTCAGCGCGCTAACCGTTACACCACCGCTCATACATACGTACACACGCGCGCGCATGCAAACTGTATAATGAGCGCATACACACACACACACACACGTGCGCACACGCATGCACGCATATACATAAGCGGGCCTTTATCACGAGCCACACATATCTGGGGCTGACGCTGCGTAGACTCTGCTAATTTTCATGTCGGCGCCGTCCCCCGGAATTTGGTGCAAATGAAAGTCGGCTGCAATTCAGCTGTCCGAGTGTAAAGTGATCGTCTCCAGTATTAGACCGGGGCCGCTTTTGTTTTTCTTGGCAGATTCGGCAAGGCCATACAAGCGGTGGAGCCCGCGGGAGGTGGAACGCAAACCGTCTAGGTCGCGTCGTCTTATACGCGCCAGATTATGCGTAAAATGATTTTCCAGTTGTCCCACTCGGTGATCTGCGGTGTTATAAACGGTGATGCGCTATTATTGGTACCGCTCTAAAGGTTGCATTCGTCGTCATTAGTCGTAGTATCGTCGGTTTAATGGTCAATCCGACGCTCTGGATGAACGCCGGAAAACCCAATCTGCTGGCAAATCCCAAGACCCTGCAAGTGTAATAATAATATAACGCAGCACAGTAAACAAATGTCACATGTACTAATAGGGGTATTCCCCTTTTTTTCTGGCAACAAAAACTGACACCTTTTGCAAGGAATCATGCTTACATTAAACACAATACTTGCAGTCAAATGCAAAGAAAAAACAATACTCTGATAATTTATGCATTGTCTTTGAAACTGATTGGTCCACACCAGAGACAGCTTTCTTTAGAGCCTAGTCTCATATGGTGTTCGACCAGATGACGCCAAAAGTCGCACAGTTCAAAGACAACGCACTACCAGAGTAATGAGAGCTCGGGGTGAGCAGCCACACCATGGGACCTCCTTTGCCAGTACCAAAATATACTAATAGGGGTTTTCCCCTTTTTTCTGGCAACAAAATCTGACACCCTTTGCAAGGAATCATGCTTACATTAACCACAATACTTGCAGTCAAATGCAAACAGAAAACAATACTCTGATAATTTATGCATTGTCTTTGATACTGATTGGTCCACACCAGAGTCAGCTTTCTTTAGAGCCTAGTCTCACATGGTGTTCGACCAGATGTCACATGGTCATAACAGCAACAACAAACCACGATACTTTGTCAATCCACTGCTGGGCACGCTGTACCGGCCAAAATCGCGGTTGTTGTTGGGCCATACTTCCCCACGCGGGCCATTGCGGGTTGGTGAATGAGAGGAAGCATGACTCATGGTTTAAATATTGCTCGCCACTGACGTTCTTTCACGGACAGAATTCGAACTAAGGTTGCCAGGTTATGGAATGAGTATCATTATAGCGCATTATTAACCTATCTTCCATTTGCGGATGAGTCAAAGAGATGTTCAAATATCGTCTGGAAATTACGTCGTAAATGTGGCATTTCCAATTACACGATGTCATTCAGAGATAAGAGCATGGTGATGGTAATGTATCGATTTAAAGCTTTCGTGACTGCAGGGATTCATCTTCTTGGTTCTTTCGGTAAAGTCACGTAGAAGGGGAATAATAAAATAATAAAAATAAAACATAATAAAATAATTCTCACGACGTTTCGGCCACAACGCAAGCAGCCGTCCTCAGATGAAGAATGAAACACCACCAGCTTAAATATACGCTTCAAGCTTGGTGGTGTTTCATTCTTCACCTGAGGACGGCTGCTTGCGTTGTGGCCGAAACGTCGTGAGAATTATTTTATTATGTTTTATTTTTATTATTTTATTACTTCCCTTCTACGTGACTTTACCGAAAGAACCAAGAAGATTTGTGATCATATTAAGTCAAAGTGTCTCGTGTCTGCTGACTGCGTCTAGGCCAGGGGTGGAAATTGCATTTCCACAACTGCGACCAGTCTCTGCAAAGGGCTATTGCTGCAGTAAATAATGGTACGCGTGTATAGATGGGTACGCGTGTGTGTGTATATAGCAGTGGGGAGATGTAGTGTAGTGGTTAGCACGCTGCGCTACTAATCCGGCCACCCGAGTTTGATTCGTGCTCACGGCCAACACCGATGACGGTTGTCTGAACCTGTCCTGTGCCTCCTCGAGATCGATTTAGCCTCAACTTAGTGCCTGGTGCGATGTGCAAACATCGCCACGAGGGAGACAAAGGCGGCTTTGCGTGGTGCTGGCCACCCACCCCCTCGTGTGCTGTGCCGGTCTTCGTAGGTGCTCGCTGACAGCACTTGCCCCAACAGTTTGTCAAATGTGATACGGATGGTCTTTGTCCTTGTATATATACAATTGTCCTTGTATATATTCAAAGCATAGACATTACTTGCAAACAAATTTCACACACGAGTACAATTGATATTCTGCTTTGCTATATATATTTCTTGTATTATTAGGCGACATGCATTTCAACGTTCCAATATTTCACAATTCGGCGGTGTGAACTGTTGGAACTCGGTGACGAGGATTGCTGGATCACATCGAGATCTGTGGAACTTACAACCCCATTGGGGCTGCGATGTGAATAGGAGATTATTTGAGTGCAGCAACGATGATTCAATCCATTCGAGTGGAGTGCTTGAGTGACCGTCATCTCCTTCGCATGCCGTGAATTTCCCTCCGAGGTGATTCCTTCCAAACGAAGTCGAAGAGTCTTCTTGGTTCTTTCGGTAAAGTCACGTAGAAGGGAAGTAATAAAATAATAAAAATAAAACACAATAAAATAATTCTCACGACGTTTCGGCCACAACGCAAGCAGCCGTCCTCAGGTGAAAACCAGGTCCGTCGAGGCGACAGACTCTTCCCTTCTACGTGACTTTACCGAAAGAACCAAGAAGACGAATCCCTGCAGTCACGAAAGCTTTAAATCGAAATTGAAGTCGAAGAGCTCAATGATGGCGAGTGGCCACAAACATCGCAACGTAGCATCCTGCTAAAGTCTGAAGTCTCACACACACACATCACATACACGAAACGTATACAGAGAGCACATCAGACCTTAGCAGGACGCTCCCGAGAAAGGGAGTCTTGAGACTCAATTGAGGCTTTGCTTTGTCGGAGTCATTTGTTAGCATAGTGTGATTCACACACGGCGTTATCGACATGAGTGCGTGCACGCGTGTGTGTGTGTAGATCACAGATGCGTGTGGATTCCACCACGGTCGTTATAATGATCGGTTACGTAACTTGGCGTGATACCGCCGTGTTTATGTTGAGGGACGTATCCAGGCTACTTTTTTTTGTTTTTCTTAAATGGGGCTTGTGTATCGGGTTGTGAGAGTTGGGTAAGAGCGATAGAGGGAGAGGGGGGAGATGTTGGGGGGGGGGCTGTGTGAGGGTGGGGATAGATGGGGGGCTGGGTGAGGGTTGGGGGAGATGGGCGGCTGGGATAAAGCACATCAAACTTTATTTTCGTCGTCATCCAAGACGGATGAAGGGTTCCCCAAGCTGCAATGTAACAAACAGTCCGCGGTATAACCTCCGTACACGAGCTCATTTCACGGCTCCATCTCCACAAAGGAGGTCCTTTCTGCCTCCTTGGCCTGCCACTCCGGTGTTTGTCTCGATTCGCCGGCCGGCTTACCTTCCAGCGACGAATCCTGCCAGAGTCCAACTACTTTCCTTCTTCACGGACAACATGCCATCAGTATGGCCTGCAATAGACTGTCGGGGCAAGTGCTGTTAGCGATGGGCACCTATGAAGGTCGGCACGGCACACGAGGGGGTGGGTGGCCAGCACCACGCCCGGCGGCCTTTGTCTCCCCAGTGGCGATGTTGTTACACACCGCACCAGGTACTCATTTGAGGCTGAGTCGACCTAAGGATCGGTTCAAATAATCGTCACTGGTGTTGACCATGAGCGGGAGTCGAACTCGGGGTGCCCGGGTTCGTAGCGCAAGTGCGCTAACCGGTGCTCTGTCTGGAACGCACACGCACACAAACGCGTATCTCGTATAGATAGACCACAACGACTGATGTATTGTTCTGGAATGGCTGCAGGATTGACATTTGGCACAAATATAGTCGTGCCTATGTCTGTCGTGATTGCAAGTCGACAAAGAGTGAAATTGTCTAATTTGGACCTCGCCAATTGCACGAGGTCGGATGATGATGGGTTTCGCTGAGAAGGCGGTCAGCCTCGAGGTCCACGTCTCTTCGCCGTCTCGAGACACCTTCCACCTGATAAGTGACCCAACAGTGGTTCGACACCGGTGGAGTGTGACGCCAAAGTTGACGGAATGCGGGCAACATCTTGCTGCTGGCTACTCGTATTGTATACAAAGACAAAGATCCCCCTTATAGCCTTCACAGGCTGTTGGGGCAAGTCGGGTCGCTGGGTTTACAGCGCAGCGCGCTAACTGTTACGCTACACGTGCATGTGCAATTGTCCGAATTGATTAACTCCTGTGCATGTACACTTATTTTTGTATGCAAAATGATAATATTTAATTAAATAAAATTATTTACGTGGCTTTACCGAAAGACCCAGAGAATATAATAATAGTTAACTAACATTCAATGCACTTGTGTTTAAGTGCATTCTTAACATATACGCATAGTACACATCGGAATGAGATGCATTGTATGTTGGTGATTATTTGTGTTTGCGCGCGTATTTTGTTCAAATATTTGTAACGAATTGGGTTCGATTCCTGGCCACCGCTAAAAATCAGTGGGCCAAGTGATGTTCTGAACCAATCCTGGGTAACCCAACGCCCCCTTCATCATCAACTCGCACTGAGCGGCGTGGTAACATCGAGCTCGTATAGCTCCAACAGCAACAACAACAACGACCCCGTGTGAATTACACGGTGCACCAGGAGGCCAACATTCAGCGCCGCATTGCCCCAAAGGCTGCAATAGCACAACCACGCGTTGCAATAACAACGGTGCGTGCTACCCTCGACAGCGGCGAGGGTTGCGCAACGCAAGGCGATGATATTGCGTAGTAAACCTCTTATGATCGAAGATCCCCGCGATCAGCTCGCGCGTGCGTGGTCAGTTTAGTGGGCCACGTGCGTTTGACGGACTGTGAGAGGTGGGGACGTCTTGGGGGGATATCTTCATCCAGCCGTGGATTGATCACGGCTGCTACTGATTCTGATGATCAAAACGTATTATCATGATTATTATTATTGTTATACGAATACGCGTTCATATTGCTGGCACGCCAGACACGGCTGACAGCTGAAGGCTGCGTTGAATGTGTGCGGAGCGGACTCATTGCATTGTGCAGTGCCGGATTATCCTCGTAGCCAAAAGTATCTACACATGTAGTAGCTACTTATGTAGTAACTACATACGTAGTAACTACATGTGTAGTGGCTACGGGCCGCGCACTTTCAAGGGCCCCGCGCTAAATGCTTTCAAGCTATCAATTCTGGTTCAGTGATTCTGCACTTGCTCTATTACTATAGTACTATACCACCTTCAACCTTTATGAACGACTGGGTGTTTAAGGTTAGCGATTTGTCGTATTATCTGGCTGTATAGCAAATGAAAAAATACAATTACTTTACTATGCAAGTAAAAAATGTTCTTGTAATATTAATATTTTTGAAAAATAGTTATTTATTTAGGGCCCCTTTAACACATTCCTGCGGAGGGAGCTGGTAGGAACGTTGGGTTGCTCGGTCAATGGCCAGGGTCAACGGCGACGTGGTGTATTCCGCAAATGTGGCCGACTGTGAGGGCGGGCACAAGCCGGCGTGAGTAGGTTAAACGTTGAGTTTTATAAGGGCATCAAGGGGTGACCAGCCCCTCCCCACCCTCCACACCCCTCCCTACCCTCCCCTCTCCACCCAGCCCCACCCCTCCCATGTTTGGATGCACGACGGACGGACGGACACAATAATCCCCTGTGGGCTGGTGTAACCAGGAGATTCCTACCAGTATAACATTTGCTCCAAACCCCGAACGAGCTGCATCCGGCACTGGCATTACGCATTGTCTGGTGATGCCACCGTGGCTGCTGACTTGAGTTGGAAGTGGTGCACAAGCACGGACAATGAAACACGAAACAACTCATTCGTCAAAAACACTTTGGCCTTTGAAAGGAAACGTATACCGCAGGCGACGTTTCGGGCAATGGTCCTTCACAGCACTTAGGGAGGGTCGGAGATTTTTAATCAAACAGGTTAATTGACTGAAACGTCACCTATTGTTATTTTGTTGTCATTTCCCCACACCTCTTATTAAACAAAAACATAACAAAGACAAAGACCCCCCCCCCCGATATAGCATTTAACAGACTGTTGGGGCAAGTGCTGTTAGCGAGCAGCTATGAAGGCCGCCACGGCACACGAGGGGGTGGGTGCTTTACACATCGCACCAGGTACTCATCTGAGGTTGAGTCGACCTAGGGGAGGCCCAGGACCGGTTCGGATAATTGCCACCGGTGTTGGCCGTGAGCAGAAATCACGTAAACAATGTGATGCCATTTGTATTGAAGGTCTATCAGTAATATTTGCTACAGGTTTATATCGTTTGTAGACAGTGACACTTTAGTAACACTGCTGTGAACGATACCGTTAGGCTCACGTAACAATGAATAATATTGTAGAGATATTCGTTTTTAAATCCTTTATATTAAGTTTGCTTGCTTGCTTGCTTGCGTGCTTGCGTGCTTGCTTGCTTGCTTACGACCGTGCAAATCTTTCGGTCGTTTTTTAACCCACTTCCCGTGATCCAATCGAGCTGACATTTTGCACACAGACTCGTTGTGCGAGACAATTAATGTTCGTGAAATTTATTTTTTTCCAAAATTTTACACAGTTTAGGGAAAACAAATTAAATATTTAATTACCAATTTCTTAATACTGGCAGACAATCATCTGACCCATAGGTGGCAGCCATCTCAAGCCAGAGGACGAAAGGACTCTAGCCGCCACGCATATAAAGGATTTATAGTGAAAAACTTTGTTTTTACTGGTTATACTTATTTCGACTGCTTCATGAAGGCCTCCCCACATTGCATTGATTGACCATACTTCACCACACTGGTCAGCACACGTTGGTGAAGTGGATGAGTGGACCCAAACCGGTTCAGATATTGACTTAAAGCTTTCGTGACTGCAGGAATTCATATTCTTTGGGTCTTTCGGTAAAGTCACGTACATAGGTTCAAATTAATAAAAAAAATAAACACAAAAACTACGACGGTGATCGTCATCAGGAGGATGACGATCGCTTGTGTTGTGATCGAAACGTAGTTTTATTTTATTTTAATTAATTTAAACGTATCTACGTGACTGTACCGAAAGACCCAAAGAATACGGTTCAGGTATTGCTACTCACTGCTGATGTTATCCATGGCTCAGGCTGCAAGGTGCATGGTGCAGTGCGCTAACCGCTGTGCCACTACTCCATCAAACTATTGAGATCGTGTCAAGGTCCATCGCTCACGCCTTCAGTGTTTGTAAACAAAAGTATTTAGTTTCTGCTTTTGGTCACTGTAGCTTAGATTAAAACTATGCTTACATTTCAACAAAGAAGTCGACACTTTTGGTAAGCCTGAACTATGTGCAGAAAGATATTAACTTTTTTTAAATCCAGCCCTGCAACGCAGTATATATTTGACAATGCGTGTAAATATGAATCCTGATTTTGCAAAAAGAAAACACATTTACATGGTTCTTAAAATTCAGCCAAACAATGGAGAAGTTAGTTAACTACGTTGCAGCAATACCGTATATCATAAATAGTTCAAATACATTTAAAGAAAGTAATAATCAATAGTATTAATAATAACGTATATCTCTTTGTTAATCAACAGCTAGATGAAGACCTCCCCACATTCCGTACACGTTCAGAATGTGTAATAATTATCACGTGAATCAGAAACAAGAACATTGACAAAGCGGGCGGAACAAAAGCTGAATAGTGTGCAAAGAAGCACGTGGAGATGGATGCTTTTAATTTCACTGCGAGGTGGGAAGAGGAACACACAGAGTAGGGGACGTGTGTAAAGTAAAATACATGATATATTGACTGTGAAAGACAAGCAGATTGGGATGATGGCCTGTGGTTGATGGAGTGGCAGCCCAGAGTGGCGGTTGCGCTAAATGACCATTCCACTGTTAGTAGGTTTTAACCCTTTAAACTGGTACAAAACCTGGCACCTTTATACAAGGCATCATGTTTGCAATAACCACAACACAAGCAGTCAAAATGCAAACAATAAGAAACAACTCTGATGATGATATGCACTGTCCTTGAAGTTGATTGGTCCACACCCGAGACAGCTTTTCTTAGAGCCTAGTCTCCATTGGTGTTGGACCAGATGACGCCAAAAGGCGTATAACTAAAAAACAGTGCACTATCAGAGTATTGAGAGCTCGGGGTAAGCATTACACTATGAGACCTCCTTTACCAGTGGCAAAATATAGTAGTATATTTTGCCACCGTTTAAAGGTTAAAAACTTATTACTATATTTTGCCACTGGTAAAGGAGGTCTCATTGTGACCATTCCACTGTGGAGATGAAGCGATGAAATCGGCTCGTGCGCAGGTGCTGGATGAATAGTTACATTGTGTCATCTAGCAGCAAATAGATCCCGGCTCAAAATGATCAAATTAATAAACACATTATATCTATGTAGAACCTATTTCGCACCGTACGTAGCCAACCGTGCTAATCGGAGGTGCTGGAGAAAGACAACAAACTAAACACAAAAAGCAGCTCTGAAGAAATGTTAAACTTTGATTTAAAAAATCTGAAGAACGCACTTCACAATTGAATTATACCCTTTGTGTGCAGTTGTTGAATTCCAGGACCTTGTATAACCATATGTCCATGTCGCTCTCTCTGTCCTTTACCTTTTCTCTCTCTTTGCTTTGTCTCTCCCACTCTCTCCTCTCTCTCTCTCGATCCCTCCCCCCGCCAATACATCAGGTCTGGTTCCAGAACCGCCGTGCGAAATGGCGCAAGAGAGAACGGTTCGGACAGATGCAGCAAGTGAGGAACCACTTTGCGGCCGCCTACGAGCTGCCGGTCATGCCCAGAGCCGACAACTACGGCCACGCACAGGTACAGGGCGTCCCTCGACACAACGCTGTGCTGCCGCAGAACGAGAGACTGTCCGTGCGAATCACTTGCCCCCCCCAAAAAGTATCTAAAGATTATACGGTTGTACGGGTGGGGTGGGAATATTTGTCTTTACTGTGTTTGGCTATCAACAACAAGGCAACTCCTATGACTAATTGGGAATGGGATGCAAGCGTAGGATTGATCACCTTGTCGCTGGCCGCCTTTGGGGAGGGTGTATAGTGTGAAAGGCCGAAACACCCTCGGAACCAAAGGGTCACTACTGACGATGCGCTCCCCAAATTTCACCAGGCTCACTGTTCATGAACTCTTGGAAGTGCTTGCACAAAGGATAGTAACATCTCATCCTGTGTTCTTGGAATCTGGGGAGCGGTCTCGGCCAACACCAGTGACGATTATCTGAATCGGTCCAGGACCTCCTCTCTAGGTCGACTCAGCCTCAAATGAGTACCTGATAATGGTGTGTAAACATTGCCACTGGGGATACAAAGGCGGCCGGGCGTGGTGTTAGCCACCCACCCCTTAGTGTGAAGTGCCAGCCTTCATATGAGCTCCTTTCTAACAGTGTTTGCCCTAACAGTCTGTTAATGGCTTTACAGGGGATCTTTGTCTTTTACGTGTAGAATTAGAATTGGTGCTTCGTATCAGCTAGAATAGTCCGGAAATTATATTGGCACGCCATAACCATCTCACCTTGTGTTGTGCCCATGCCACTACTTTTTATAAACCTGTTCATACGATTCTTGTAATATAGGGTACAATAACATATGGTTAATATAGATGTGCATTCCTTGTACTCTAGTGGTAGTGCCTTATGCCGATAATCCCTACTCCAAGCCAGCCTGGCAGTGTCTTGAAAAATATCGAGTGAGAAATGTCAGCCCTGGTGAAGACGGGGAGCTGGGATCCGTGGGAGCATAGAGACACAGTACAACAATGGACTTTCCTTCACTGCCCTCTGCTGACCACCACGTAGTGCGGCTCCACAGCTGCCGACTATAAATATCCCACACACCTGGCTGAGCTGAGCCAGGCTGAGCCAGGTGTGTGACAGTAATTGTTAAGCCACTGCTGGATCAAGGCCCCCTTAGTCTGTTTGATCATACTTCACCACACTGGTCAGTTCGAGTTGGTGAAGATAAATGTCAGGTTGGGGTACCCAGCAAACGTTCAGAAATCTCTTGCCACTGATATTAGCAGTGCCTGGGGATCAATCTCAGGGCGCTAACCGCTGCACCACCACTCCAACCCTTCTCGTGAAATGTACTGCGTATATAAATACACAAATGTAGAAAAAAACCTGGAGATACCAGACTTTCTCCTTGGCAGACATTTGTCTTCCGTTCAAACGTATTGTATCGTCATCACTGTCATTGACACGTAATTTAGCTGCACCCACTCACAAATTAGCTGTGCTGAGGAATGTGGGGGGGGGAGCGTGATTCACACGATTGAAAGACGGAGGGACATTTCCTCCCTACGCCACTCAATTACCCTCTCGATGTAACCCCTGAAAGGCCATTTGCCAATGAGCAAAGCACCTGCAATGTCCCTGATCTTGTCAGATCTCTGACGCTAAGTAGAGTTGAGGCTAGACATGTGTTTGGATGGGCAGACGACCACCACCACCACCACCACGGATGATCCCGGTGTTGTAGGCTGCTACGGGGCTGTTGTGAGCAAGAAGGCAGTGCAGCAAGATATATTGTTGTACTGTACTATGTTCCAGCATCTATTGCCCCCACATCGTCGAGCACAGTCAAACTACGGTCAAACAAACCCGCGTGATCCGCACCACGTTTTTTTCTTTGGTTTAGGTTTTATTTTTGGCACAGCTAAAAACACAGTGGGCAATACATGCTCATTTTCGATGAGGGACCGGGTTACACCGAAGATGCCTGGTTACAGCCACAACAACAACAACAACAAAAACACATGAACAATCCAAAAACAACCGTACGTGGGCAAGCTGCCAATGGCAAGGGCGTGGGGGCTGCCCTCATCCAGCAGTGAATAGACAAAAGGGCTTGCACGTGCACGTACATTGGCACCTCCTCTGAAGCGCGGTTGGCTCCGTACGGTGCGAAAGAAGTTCAGCATACGTACGCACAAAGACAGCTGGCGTCAATTTGAGAAGTCAAGAAATATTACAGGGGTTGGGGGCGGGGGGGGGGGTTGAGTGGCGGATAGGGGGGATGGGGGGGGAGCTGCAACGCACTGCGAGGAGGAACTGGAGCCCAGCGCCATAACCCCCCCCTAATTCACGGTCGTGTTTCTGCTCGCGAAACAAGACATCCCTTGTGCGCGATTAAAAAGGCCAGGGGGTGGCAAGGCGTGTCGCCAATCCAGCGAAGCGCTTCGTGTTTGTCTTGGGGCGGTGGGGGGGGTTAAGCCAGGGCCTCGACGCCTCGCCGCGACCAACCAGGTGCCGTGGTCCGAGTCCCACCGGGGAAGGGGGAGGGGGCCGAAACGTCGTTACCACCAAGAGGCTCGCAGCGCTCCGTCTCCCGACAACGGCGTCTGCTCGCCGCGGAAATCTCCCTTCGATTTACGACGCGGAATAACCATGATGATAATTACGATCGTCGCCACGAGCAGAAACAGTAAAGAGCAGCTTTGCAAGGTCGTTATCTTTTCCTTTGGTTCTTGTTCTATCCGGAGGTGGTGGTGGCTGGGCCGTGTGGATGTTAGGGGCCGATAGATGGCCGAGTGTGCCATACTCAAATCTCACGGAACCCAATATGTAGTGGGTTTCGGTCACGTCGCGAAACCCAGCACGCATTGCCATATGAAAAATTGGTGTCATTTCCACGGTCAGATATCTCCTGTAGTTGGCTCAGCCTGAAACGAGAGGTTGGTACTGTATGTGTAACAATAGAAGATCTATTGGGTGGCCATATGAAGGTGATGGATATCAAACAAGTGTCATTATTTACGATCCATAATTAAGAATAGTAGATTGTGTGTTTTTTTTTTACAAAATGGGACAATACTATGATTGTATATGCAATATTCTTGGTTCTTTAGGTAAAGTCACGTAAATGGGAAACAATAAAAATATAAAACAATACAATTCTCACGACGTTTCGATTGCAACACAAGCAATCATCATCAGGTGTGAAAACCACAGCAAGAAAATTTGAAAAAAGTGGCGTTTTTTCGAAACGTCGTGAGAATTTCATTGTTTAATATTTTTATTATTTTATTGTTTCCCTTCTACGTGACTTTACCGAAAGAGCCAAAAATATGAATCCCTGCAGTCACTAAAGCTTTAAACCAAAATGCATATGCAATTTTTGTCATTTTCGCCCCGTGTTATTCAAATTGCGCTATCACCGCCCGCGCCATGAGACAGACAATCTCTTCGAATCTCTCGCAGAGCAACCCAATCCTTCGTGTCAGAAAAAGGCCCGCGGAAGTGGATATCAAAGAACTAACTCTGCGATCCCTTCACGGTGACCTCTAGTCCACGCAGTAGAGGGGCAGAACTTTGTCCACGTGCTCAACAAATGAGGGTATTGTTCATCACGTGACGGTGAAAGGGAGATGGAATTTAGCCAAATTAAGGGCAGGACTAATTTGAACGCGATGGGGTTTGTTTTGGGCATTCATCAGTGACTTGGCCGACACCGTGAACTCACTGGAATTATTTGTATGATCACAGTTTGTTTTATCGGTTTAGCTCAGGGCAACAATCTTCATGACTGTCAAGCCCCTCCACATAATGTATCGTCATGATTCACGGTCACAAACTTATTTAATTCCTCTTCTTTTTCTTCTTAAAATTGTGAATGCAGTGGCATCTGTTGACTGCGGGCCTCCCATTAACCCACTGCATACGATGTAAACGAATTGATTCACACATCGATTCGTAGACGCACGATTCCACGCGTGTGTCGGTGACTTTAATCGATGCATCATTACACCAACAATAACAAAAAATTTATTTACAAAATTAGTACTTGCAATTGTTTGACGTTGTGATGCAGAAAATGACCAAGAAGGTCTGAAATGGTCCGTAATAAGGTAGGCACTGATATGGGGTTGACAGGTACGTTTAACTTACTCCGCATCGTACGTAGCCAACCGTGCGAATGGAGTGGTCCGGACCACTCGTAAGTCGATTGTAACTGATAATAAAGAATAACATAACGCAATAATTAACAACATGAGCAACACTAAAGACGGGCGATGATGTCATGTCAGCCGCGTAGCGCGAGTGGTGTCATGGCGGCCAAGTTACATGCAGGGTATGTGTCTCCGGCAGGTGATTGGCTGGTGCAGTGGGAGTGATGACGTAATCCCTAGCAACAACTCTTACGTGAGTGAGCGTTGTGACACCCATACGTATTTACCTTGAGCCACGACCTCTTTCTCTCTGATGATCCAATTTAGGATCATAATACATTCGTAGCACGCCAGACTTTTGACAACACATCTTTGAGGGCATTCTCTGTACTCCGGCACTCATACCCTTAGCAGTGCCTACTTTATCACAGACCAATTCAGACCTTATTGGTCACCTCGTGCCCTTATACATCTCAACGTTCATCCTACAAAGTCCCATCACAAGGGAGAAACACAAACAAATAGACAAAAATATTATTATTTTTCGCCCGTATTGAAACGGCTGTATGCCGTATGGACCTGAAATCTCAATTTTCCTGTACAAGAATACCGGTAAACCGGATGGGTTGACAGGGGCGACTTGACATCTGTGAAAAAAAGAGCTTCAATGGCTCATCGGATTCCTCCAGTCTTAAATATTCTGATGCTGATAGTAAGCAATGTTTATACATATGACGTTTGGCATAGGTCAAACAAATGAAACTCAACTTTTTCTCCATGCTCGTCTTATGAGGTTTTGTTGTTGTTGTTGAAAGAAATGTCTGGGGATATTTTAAAGGGGTAAAAACTAAAAGATGCATGTTGAAGAGAAATAAGGTCGTTGAGCGGACTGAAAGCGTGAAATTGTAGCTCGCCAGTGACTTATTTGAGCCATAATTTAAAGAATACAAGGACGCATTGGATGTACAGTCAAAGTATTGAATACACTATCACCATCAGCATCCATAATAAATCCACTGCTGGATGAAGGCATCCAAGCCGTCGCCATCTCTGATGGTATAAAATCTAAAGGGGGAGGGGGCAATGGGTTGACAGCCCCCACCACCTTCCCTCATTCCGACACTGAAAATTGGCATTTTATTCATCTATACCAGATCAAATATAGTGACGTTATTATTATGATTCACTTTCGAGCTGCACTTAAAAAAAAGCTTTACAAATTGGAAATGTCTCCTCTGGGAAGTTTCAACCCACAGTGTTCCCATTATAACAATTACACAACACTGTTCGGTCAGAGTCAATTACATTTCACAAGGGGAGAATGGAGTCATAAGTGACGCCCTGAAGCCTTCAGATAGACAAGTTGAGGTTAGGAATCGGTCCACGGTTGTTTATCACTGCTGCTGTCAGTCGGGGACATTTACTCACATTTATACTGATGGTGACCTAAGGCAAGAAGACCACAATGCACTTGTTCAGGAAACGCCGATAGTTATGTTTGCATAACGCACAGATGCTGAGTACTGTTCACACGGTCTTTTATTTCCTTGTTTGAAACTAAGTGTGCTTGTATCAGAAGTCGCCCTTTAACTTGCCCCACCGAATGTGTGTGTTGCTAATATCAGAACCGTGCTTAAATCAGGTGTGCTTATATCCAGCGTCTGGTGTATCCATTTTGAGTCGAATGGCAACATTAGTTGAGTACAAGCCTTCCAATGTCCACACAATTGCAAGCCGGCTATTTCACTTCAGGCCATGCGATGCGCTTACTCGCCACTTAGCCAGAAGTCGGCGGTTCTGATCCACAGCCTCCCGGTAGCACATCTGTTGATTGAAGCAAGTATCAAAGGTGCACCAGCGGGAACAATGGGGAGCCTAATGAAATACTCAGCAGCCTAAATGAGTTTGGTAAGAGCAGGCCAAAGTAACCCTCTGGATGGAATCTCTGCAGCTCCCTTTAGTGGAGGCCCTTCTGCCAGCAGTGACGTGAGCACGCAATTGCAGGGCTGCACCTTTACCTTGTTTAATATCAAATCAGGGGAGCAGTGGCGCAGTGGTTAGCGCACCGCACTATGAACCTGACGGCCAGAGTTGAATGCCGAGCCTTGGCTAACATCGGTGGCGGGTGATATCAAAACAGGTCACTAGCTTCTCCTCTTCACTAACCATCACAGTGGTGAACTACGGTCAAACTAACTGCCATGACGAACACGGCGTGGAGAGGCTTTCATCCACAAGTGAATTGACAGAGCTTTGATTATTGTCTATTGTTATCATTAGGACACCAAAACATGCAATCTGCAGTACAGTAAATGCTAAATATTAATGTAAACAAAAATTATCGCAATGTTTGTAAGCATAGATCACCATGCACCAATGCCAATGTACTTGCTTGAAAATACACACAGTGATTACTTTGGAATCTTAATATTTATCTCTAAGTTGATTAGATCAATGGTCTCAGTAAATCTATCCAGCATACATACGTTTGTTACAAAACATCAATCATTAATTAGTATGAAACATGCCACTAGATGCTGCAGTTCCATGTAATTATAGAACCACTATAGAATAAAAAACTAAGGTTAAAGGAAATATGATAACTCGAGTCAAATTGAATTATTCTAGGTTGTTGTGCATATTGTTTAAGCTGTATTCATTTTGAGCATCATATTAGGCCATTTCCCAAGCTAGTAATTATCTCAAATACCACTTTGTTCCGGCACTTCGAAATTCACTGCATGAGAGGCGCAGTACAAATAACGGATGATGATGATGATGATAATCAGGTGAGAGTAATATGTTGAATGTCACACTACCAAATAACAATCATGAATAGAAGGTAAAAGTGCAGACCTGCAATGGCTTGCTCATGCCAATGCTGGAGGAAGGGTCCCACTCTTCCACAATGGCCAGGCGTCGTGCAAGGGGTGAAAGTAGCCACACTGTACCGCACCCCAACACGATTTGGTGATCGACTGCGTTGCACCCGTTAATACTGCTGGGTCGACAGAGTTATTTAAAACATTTAACATATTATTAACAAAACGGCTATCAACATGACGAATGTTGGATTATCCAGCAATATGGTTTCAGTCCTGTCTGAATGTCTTAACTTTGCTATTGCCCCATGTACAATCCCTGTCGATGAGATCACTGCTGAAGTGGAATCAGAAATACTCAGATTGTGAATGTTGTGGCTTGGCTCTCCAACACACCGGGGTGCTGTACTAGTGGCATGTTCTGTTTACTTGACAACCCTTACTAGTTGGCTGTGTCGGGTGGTGGCGGGTTTTAACGACACATTTATATATTTACGCGATCTAACCCAAAAAAACTTATGGATGATATTGGTCACGAAAGCCTGCGACGTCTTAAACTGATTTAAGAAACTTGGTCAACAGTCACGTACGTTTACTGTGAAATACGTTACGTTGGAATACAACCAAGAGCAAACTTATTTCTATTTTTGAATGATACTAACTTCCTTCCTTCCTAGCGTTGTTCCCGCTGTGGCGCAGGGTCCGCTTTTCGGCATTGTCTTCTCCATTTGGCTCGGTCCAGGGCATCTTCGGGGAATGCGTTGACCGCATTCATGTCTTGCTTTATTCGGTCCATCCATCGCTTCTTCGGACGTCCGCGTGGACGGCGGCCCTCTGGCTCAATACGCATGGCAGTCTTGGCCACTGATGACTCTTCACTTCGCATCACATGGCCGTACCACCGAAGCCTTGCCTCAAGCATCTTGTCCGCAATGCGGGCCACACCAAGTCGCTTCCGAACGTCTTCGTTCCTGACACGATCCCATCGAGTGAGATCGTGTCAGGAACGAAGACGTTCGGAAGCGATACTAACTGTATAGTAATAATAACGATGACAATACTTACTCCCTCACGTGCAACGGGGCAGTTCTGCGTTACGTGCTGTTGATTGCATATCGGCAACGGGAGCGTCACCCGACTCCCCAACCCCCCTTCTTTCATTCTTTCCACATTCCCAGTCGGGAACAATCCATAGACATCCAAGGGGGGGGGGGGGGGGGCATTGTTTGGCTCTGCCTATCGCAAGCTGAAAATGCCATCGCTTGAAACGCGGCCGCGGCGGCTGGCAAGCGAGGAGCGGGCAGGGATTCGGAATAGACACACAACTGCCAAGGGATAAAATTAAATGTTCGGTTTTTTTTTTGTTTGGGAGGCCCACGCGTGCACACGCCGGCTCTTCGAAGGCACTGGAATGGGCAAGATGCATGGAGATTGAAAAGAGTAAGGCTTCAACTTGTCCCCTGCGTGTCTCAGAAATTCCACATTTGGGGCCCCGTGTACTCTTTGCGATGGCTTCACGGTTTGTTTAGCATCTCCCGGACGGGTTTTGTTTTTTTGCCAAAAGAATATTTTAAAAAAAGTTTCCCACAAATAAACCCTGAAGAATGTCGTGACATTCTGGGCGAATAAATGTTCAAATACATCATAGAAATATATGGGATCTCGTAAATATTTTTTACTCTTAGTGCTGGCGAAGGGCACTAAATTACCAGCGTGCATGGCTCTCCAAGCACCAACAAATCCAGCTTCGTATCCAGAGCCCAGCAAGCGACAGAAAGTTGCTTTTAGTCACCAGTAATGCACAATCCAAGCAGCGACGCTGCCACACGATGTGTCATGGTTTAGCGCAACAGACCCGCAAGATGCAGAGGTTGCAGCATCGTTTCTATCTCCCGGCGTGGCATTGAGCAATCTACATGAGTACATCACGGGTAGTAGACAGGAGATAGAAAGGTCGTGTGTGGTGGGGTAAAGTGGGGGTATCTCCCACCTCTTCCAAGACGAGACGGCCAAAATAGCGTCTAGAGGGGCTCGCTCGAGCTCCCTGGAGTGGAGGCCCCTCCGACAGCAGTGGTGTGATTTAAAGCTTTCGTGACTGCAGGGATTCATCTTCTTGGTTCTTTCGGTAAAGTCACGTAGAAGGGAAATAATAAAATAATAAAAATAAAACATAATAAAATAATTCTCACGACGTTTCGGCCACAACGCAAGCAGCCGTCCTCAGGTGAAGAAGCAGTTGTGTGGGCAAGCATTTGCAGGGCTGCAGCAATGCCTTATAATAACAAATCTAAAGATACTAATAGGGTTTTTCCCTTTTTTTTCTGGCAACAAAACTGACACCTTTTTGCAAGGAATCATGTTTACATTAACCACAATACTTGCAGTCAAATGCAAACAAAAAACAATACTCTAATAATTTATGCATTGTCCTTGAAACTGATTGGTCCACACCAGAGACAGCTTTCTTTAGAGCCTATTCTCATATGGTGTTCGACCAGATGACGCCAAAAGGCGCAAATCTAAGCATGTGTCCTTTTATGGCTATGATTAACAGGTTTAAAGGCAGTCATGAACGACACGCTACATCCTTTGAAATATAATACTCTGTAGGAAAGGTGCCCCAATTCCTGCATTCAAACATTATGCATATGCCTCAAAGTCAGATTTGCAAGGGTCAACATTGCTCACATATCTTCAGTGGCCATCTCCCAAAGAGGTCTGCAGCTCAGCGCCGATGCTACAACTGTTTCACTGGCGTTCTTCATACTTCTCTGAATCAATCAACCAATCGTGCGATTATTAAATCAAGATAGAGGCAGCCACATATTTTGATATTTTACAAAAACAGTGCCGGAGAGTTTGCAAAGTGCCTTGCCTTCACACACAAAAAAAACACAGACTCTACATCTCACGTGTGCGCCGTTTAAAACCCGAAGAGAAACTTGGCCCGTTGTCTTCACAGCGTGAAAAGGGTTCCAGGCGCACTCCAGATTCAAATATCTCTTGGCTGTCATCGCGAGTAACGGATAGAGGCCGCGTGTGTAAATGAAAACCATTGTTAAATGTCAAGCAGCCTGCCCGTCAACCTCATACGGAATACCGCGCGTGCAAGAGAAACTAAATTGGTAACTGTTCTGAACACGGTGACATTAGCGGCAACAGCGGTGGCATTTGTTCTTGCCAACAATACGAGCAAGCCGTGCTAATTTTAATCTGCGGAATAAGGATGTTCGACAACTTCAAGTCGCCAGCCCAGTTCACGTGGACGTGATAAGGGCTTAACAGTGCGGCAATCTTCTTGGTTCTTTCGGTAAAGTCACGTAGAAGGGAAATAATAAAATAACAAAAATAAAACAGAATAAAATACAATTCTCACGACGTTTCGGCCACAACGCAAGCAGCCGTCCTCAGGTGAAGAACAGGTCTGTCGGAAAGACAGTGTCTTAATGCGTGGCAATGTCAAATTAAATTAAATGCCACCCACAAAAACTGACGCCTCCCCCTCCCGACTCGAGAGGCACATGTCGAGATATATTTATGGTCAAGAGGTTTAAGTTACGAGGGCTCCTTCACAATTATCACTTTTGCAGATTCAACAGCTCGGGTTTCGGCTTTAATAAACGAGCGTAATTATTGGGCTGAAATACAAGTCCTATAATGTGTAAATGAAAACGTGTTGCGAGTGGCACACATTGTGGGCTGTTGTTACATTGAATATTATATCAACGGCGGAGGGAGAGCGGGGGGGGGGGGTGGTGGAGTGGTGGCGCTGCAGTTAGCACACCGCATATTGAACCCAGCGAGTTTTATTCTGGGCCACGGCCAGCAATGATGAGAAGTGATATCTGAACAGATTCTGGGTCCCCACACTTTACCAACCCGCATTGACCAGCGTGGTGAAGTATGGACAAAACCGCCCATGATCGAGAGGAGTATTGAGGTCTTAATCTAACAGTGGATTAACAAAGTGCTGTAAATGAATACGTTAAACAATCTTTAAACGTTACAAATAAGGGACAGATGCACACCGTATGTGCACATGGTTTGGCGGCACCAGTTCTCACTTTTCTTTTGCTGGCGGCTAATTTCTAAGGCAAGGAATTGGTAATTAATCTCACTAAAGTATTATGCACAGCAGTGCGCTATATTACTCATTTGCTGCCTCTGTGACCTGTACATCATTATTCTGCCTTGCTAAAAATATGTTCCATCCAAATGGGTTCTCACCTGACTAGGAGTAAAAAATAAAACGCAACGCATCCCTGTTACTTCAACTTTTTGTGCAAGAGTCATTTTTACGTCTTTTTTTTAGGAATGTATTTGATTTAGCGAATTTGTAACTTAAGTAAGACTGATTCCCTTTTGGGTTGGCCTTTTTTTTTCTCTCTCTCTCTCTCTCCATTCATCTGTAACTACTGGTGACGTTTCATGTGCCCGGCCTGCCATGCAGAGATTTTTCAACCCTCGCTGCCTCTGATCGAAGCGTTAAAATAATCCTCGACATCTCACCGCGTCTGTCTACCCAGCAGGCTATGGCCTGGGAAGGGGGAGGGGGGGGGCCTTCATCCAGCAGTGGATAGGAAATGGCAGATCTTGTACCAAAGCTACTTTGATTGGCTCTCTAAATACTGCGTGAATATACGTAACATACACTCATCTGTTCAACATATTGTATTTGTATACATGAATAAAGTACGGTATTTGTGCAGCCGTCGACCAAGAGCAATTACAACTGACATGATCGACGCGAGAAATAGAATTTGAATTCCTGCCAGAGATCTACGGAACGATGTTCAGATCTGCACCAATGGGCAACGCGTGGGTTGGGCTATCATTGCATACGAAAATAAGTCAATAATCATAACTTTTTCAAGTTAAAATGTTTACATTGGCAGACTTTTTCTTTTTGCTTCACAGCCCCTTAAGGCGTCAACAAAATATATTTGGAGGATTTTAATTACTTTTCTCACGCCAATATAAAAATACCGTAATAAGCTAATGCTATGCAAGCTAAATCCAATCAATCAATTATTTTATTCAAAGCCACTGGGGGATCGTGTTGAAGTTGATGGGTCCCTATGCGATTAAAATCAACTGCGTGGATAAATTCACCGTTGCATGAACGCCTCCCGAAGCTGCCACCATCTCTCAGTCTTGCGATGAAATAGCACAAGTCAAGGACACCCTACTCTGGTCACGTGTTTCATAACACTGGTGAACACACTTTTTCTGGCATAAGGTATTCCAACGGTTTTAAGGTAATTTCGGGGTGCTGATTCCAAATCTGGCATCAGTTTTTGTTTATCACATCAGGTCTTTGAGATATCAAATATTGAATTTTCAATAAAAACTGCAGAAGAAAAATATTAAATAAATGTGGATATCTACATAAAATGATATTATAAACACACTATCCTAAAAATACAGCACCATATTTTAACACGAAAGCTGACTCGCAACAACTTGCAATCATAAGTGACAGAGTTAATTTCGGGTAAAATCAATGAAAATTTGGTATGCCGATAGCATAAAATGAGATGTGATAGAGCGAATTTGAGATCAGATTTGGAATCAGCACCCTGAAATTAGTCTAAAACAGCTGCAAAAGTCCAGGCCAGAATTTTTTTAATTTTTGTTGTTGACCAGTGTAGTTAATCTAAGTGCCTGCACACGACAAGATTATTGCTTAGCCTCGGACAAATCCCTCCTTTGGCTGCCACTTCGTCATCAGTCCCGCCCACGAACGGCAGTCCTCCACAAGCCCAGTTGATTTATGCCTCGTAGAAAATACCCCTCTCAATACTCTGATAGTGCGCTGTTTTTTAGTTGTATGCCTTTTGGCGTCATCTGGTCCAACACCAATGGAGACTAGGCTCTAAGAAAAGCTGTCTCGGGTGTGGACCAATCAACTTCAAGGACAGTGCATATCATTATCATTATCAGAGTTGTTTCTTTTTGTTTGCATTTTGACTGCTTGTGTTGTAGTTATTGCAAACATGATGCCTTGTATAAAGGTGTCAGTTTTTGTACCAGTTTAAAGGGTAAAACCCGACTACTAAAATACCCCTTCTTGAGGGTAAAACTGCGATCAAACATGAGTCAATCTTTAACGTCAGGACATGGTTACTTTTCCTCTTTGCCAAGCAAAACCTAACTTCACACCTGCAAGTAGACTGCTTCAATTGGAAGCCAAACCACGGGCAGAAGCTTTACACAAATTGGAGTTCTTGAGCAAACATTGGTGAAAAATTCTTAAACAGCAGCTAAAATTATTTTAATTTCGGTAACGTCATTATTTTCCTTTGTGGTGCTTTTGAGGCCAGGCTTAGTGACTTTACTGGCTACTACATCAAACAATGTAGCGGCCAGCAATTGCAGTAACGCAATTAGTTCGCCGAACAATCTGTGGCAATGTGTTAGAGATTCCCTCATACACACACGCTTGGGTTTCCTCTGCTTGCTCATGTTTCCTGGAATCCACCCGAGATGAAACTGGGTTCTCAAGTGTATCGAGTCGATGTTCTCAAATCAGGTCGCCCGTGACTGCACACACACGCAGCAGCAACAACAACAACAACAACTTGATACAGCTTTCGTGGCTGTGACGGTACCACCTGAAGACGGAAGCTTGTGTTGCCTCCGAAACGTCGTGATTTTTATTTCATTTTTAATGTGTTTTACCTACGTGACTTTACCGAAAAAACCTAAGAATATGAATCCTTGCAGTCACGAAAGCTTCAAATCTAGAAAACAACAACAGCAACAAAACATCCACCTCGTTAAATTTGGCTCCGCATTTCGTTTGGCTAAATTCCAGCTCCTGAGGATTAAAATATCGGTTTGAGTGTCACGTGGCGAACAGTGCTGTCAGTGGCACAGCGGGTTGGAAAGCGCTGTCCGTCCCCCCCCCCCCCCCCCCGACTGCGCTGACCGGAGATCGTTCGACTCTCTGTGACGGCACTGCTCTGCGGTCGTTGTAAATAGACTCACGGCCTCGGGGCACGGCGCTATTCGGATAAAGTCGTGGAAAAGTAGATGAAATCAAACAGTCATCCACTGTTGACTTACCACGAATTGGCTATTTTTTTATTATTATTTTTACACAACCAAAATAATAATAACAGTGGTCACCCCTGCAAATGACATGTTCCATCTCAAATGATTATTCGGGTAAAATATCTTATGAATATATAATAATTACATTTATCAGGCACAATTCATCCAGGGATCTCAGTGCGTCCCATCCACGAAGTTAGGAAATAGAAATACTACAAAGTCCAGAGTCCACTGGTCATATATGGGAAGTGTAGGCCAGGCAAAACAGGCAAATCTTTAGAGAAGACCTCAACATGGCAAGCATGTCTAACCGCAGGTGAGAGGGCATTCCATAGTCACGGTGCAGCACATTCAGAGCCTCGGTTACTCCAGGTGCAGAGTCTAGTTCTCGGCACATGAATCAGATGTAAAAATCAGCAGATCGGAGAGGTCGTGACGGTACGTGCACGTTTATCAGCCTATAAAACAATAAATCATGACCACTCATTTTGCGCCACATGCGTAGACGAAACGCATTTGCGGAGAAGCCGAGCCGGCCAAATCGTCCCGATGTGAACGCAGAACCACGCCGGTCGTGATCCAGCGGCGCTAACATTGCGCGTGCCATCTCCCCCCCCTTCCCTCTCCTCTCTTTCAGCAGATCCAGAACACGTCGTGGGGCAACAGCAGCGGCACGCCGCCCATGTCGTCGTGCGTCATGTCGCACGAGGCCATGCCGCCCTCGTGCATGGGCGCGCACGCCCACGGCGGCATGTCGGGCTTCATGGGCGTCGCGCCGCAGCAGACGGGCCACGCGCCCCACCACCACGCGCCCCACCACCACGCGCACCACGCGCCCCACCACCCGCACCACCTGGGCCAGGCCGCCGGCATGAACGGCCTCTTCTCGGGGCCCGCCCTCGGGGCGGCGGCCGCGGCCGCGGCGGCCATCAACGGCTTCGAGCTGCACCCCGAGACGGAGCGCAAGACGTCGAGCATCGCCGCGCTCAGACTCAAGGCCAAGGAGCACAGCGCGGCCATCTCCTGGGCCACCTGACTCCTCCCCGAGACCCCCCCCATCCCCGCCTCCTTCTCCTCCACCGCCTCTGCGCCAAGATTCCCACCTGTCTCCCCCCTCGCTCCAGTCCTCGATCCCTCCATCCCACCTCCACCGCTGTAAAGGGGGGACAAAGTGTGGCGATGGTAAAGCGAATTTAAGCACAACCGTTGAAATAATACTGCGACAGTATTCTTGAAAGTAAATAAGGTATTCCTCAGATGATGAGACGCTGTGGAAAGATGCACCCGAAACTTCTCCCATCAATCGCAACAGACTTGTTAAAACATGGGGCCTTTCTTGCCAGGATCAAAGAATAAGAATAGGTTTTACCCTTTCTGGCGATAAAACAGGTTGTAAGATGTTCAAGCACCAAACAGAAACATTTTGCAAGGAATCGTGTCTGCTTTAACCACACACGGTGCGTGTGGTGAACATGCCAACAAAAAACATGCAAAAGGCCTTTTGGCGTTCTCTGCTCTAACACTGGTTGAGACTAGGCCCCAAAGAAGGCTGTCTCTGGTGTAGACCAATCAGTTTCAAAGACAATGCCAAATATTACCAGAGCATGTTTTCGTTTGCATGTTCACCACAAGTATGTGTGGTTAATGCAGACATGATATCTTGCAAAAAGGTTTCTGTTGGGCGTCTGAACATCTTAACACAACTGTTTTATTGCCAGAATGGCTAAAGCCTATTAATAATCTTGCGACGACACTGCTGGTACACTGTTGTCCAACACAGCTTTCGTAATCAAGTAGTCAATTACTTGTTTAACACGCAGGCTTTCGTGACCAATATCATCCATAATACAGGTTTTTTTGGGGTTACATCGCGTAAGTATATAAATGTGTCGTTAAACCCACCACCACCCGACACAGCCAACTAGTAAGGGTTGTCACGTAAACAGAACGTGCCAATTCGTTACTAGTACAGCACACCGATGTGTTGGAGAGCGAAGCCACGTTTATATATTTACGCGATCTACAACAAAAAAAACCTGTATTATGGATTCAATGACCTGTCGGGATCGCAAAGGGCCATCAAATACAAATCAGTGAGATATCTATAAATGAATCAGCCTGTATAAACAACACAGCTTTTTTATCCTGTTCACAACTCGTAGGCTACGATTTTTGGGGAATATTATTTTTTACAAAAATCCAGAATAGATATTAAAAAAAAAATAACTTTCAATTATCGCAACAACGCTCATTGAGAGAAAACATCACACCGGAAAACCCGTCAGTTGTACGCAGGAAATGTAAACTAGCTAATGGACGCAAATAATCGGTGAATTTTGGACGTTTTTCTGTAAGGCTTAGGTCCCACGTGTTTGATCCAAATTCCATTCACATGTACGCACAGCTATTAAAACAAACCCCCCTCACTTTCATTGGGGGTCTATGAAGCAACCATCTGTCGGTCGATGAATGAAAACACGTTACGAGAAATCAACCGGGTTTCTTTGCAACGGACTGCCACAATCACAACTCAATCAGTCCCCTAACCCTAAGGGTATCGTTAAGGCTATTGGGATTTAAACAGGCGATACACCGAGACCCGCTCATTAACATGTGCCCCCCACTAAAAGAACAGGGATAAGTTGAAGATCAAACGTTTTACGTCAAAGCCCCAACACTTCACCCACCAAATCTCAATTACACGCTTTCAATATGTTAACACCCTGTCTGCCGAATAGGAAGCCGTCAATCTCACAATATTCGATTGCCTGCTGCGATTAAATTTCGTCACCTGTCATTGGAAATCAGTGGGGTGGCTATCAACCGATCACCCCCTACATTAACTATGAACACTGCTTTGACAGATTTCAGAAAAGAATGAATGACGATCCCTTTAAGTGAATGGCTATGGCTATTGACTCATTAATTTAGCGGTTTTGCACTTTCGCCCAACAGCGCCAGACTCCATATGTATGTAACTGTACAGACCCAGTTGTATATATGTATATACGTATAACTATATTGTGACATGTATATTATATAAATAGGGCATGCAAACACTACACAGTTGTTACTGTTGTTTTACCACACTGCCGTAAAGCTAAAATTACGAGATTTTTTTTTTTAAACAGAAATACATGTCTGCTGTTGTTGTTGTCATTTAGTCAATGTAATGTCTCCAAACAGTATTAGTAACGTAGCTACTCGTAGCATAGCACTGTGTGTGGGCATATTCTGTATGGAACTTCACGTTTGCGACAGGAGCCAATAGATTATTTTCTACTGCTGATATGGAATTAAGAATTAGCCGAAAGTGTCAACAGCATGGGACGAGCATTGACCTACTCTTATTCGTTTTCCTTCATTAAAGAAGACTATTTTTAGTTGTAGTATTTTTTTAGGATGTAGTAAATCACGGTGTGTATATCGTAAAATTATTAACTTGATTTAAAAAAAAATACAAAAAAAATTAATGACCTTTATATACAACTGCATATATAATGATAAAGACTGAGAATATTTACAGAAGCTTTTTACTTACGTTTTGAAATGTTTAACCCCACCCCATACCACGCCCCGATTATTTTGCATAGAGATATAAGAATTGTTTTCTTTTATAATAAACTGAAAAAAATGTTATTGTAATAAATGGAAAAAATGACGTGTAATTAAAATATTTTGAAATATGTAATAGTCACAAGCATATTTTATTCCTAAGTTATTTTAATAAATTCAGAAAAATGCAAAAAAAAGGGTCTTACTCACGTCTCATCTGCTAACAAATCCTATCCGATGGACTCAACGATGAATATCCGAGTCTCAACTATAAAGTAATGTCACCTTGTAGCGCTCCGTCACCGCCGTATAGTTTTCGCTCACTCTCGAAGACAGAGAACGACTCAGATGCGCGAGGAGGAACCGCAGACGAGCCGAAAGGCTGCAGCCAACAACTGCCCAAGCTCTGCTGTCCTCAACATACGAATATCTTATGCGGCCAAATAAATGACCGATTTACATGTGGGAGGAAACCTGAGCGCCAGGAGAGAACCCAGGCGTTCGAGAGGGGTGGGGCGAGGGAGCAACACGCTATCCCATCCTGATGGAGCTAGTGGAGTTCACCTTTTTGTTGTTGTTGCCTGTTAGGCCTCCTCTAACGGCACCTCGACCGCACGCGGGATGAGAGTTTCACATCATTTGCGTAATCCACCAACCCTCGCGTCAAAAGAGTTGCTGGATTTCAGGCATGCGTCATCGCCGGCCGGCTCATAAAATACATTTGGGGGGGGGGTGGACAGCAAGGCAGAACCTCATTGTGCAAAACACAGTTTGAAATAATACTATAATTGCATTCGACATTGAATACACCGAGCAGCTTTCTCGAGATAGTTCATATGGGTTGGCAGATGACGGAAAATGCCTTGGCGTCATGCCACCTATCTAGGCTCGAAGGAGCGCTGGTTGGCCCACTCAGGACCACTATCAGAGTTAGGTCTATGTTGTTTTGACCAGGGTTTGCGGTCTATGCAACATGATCTTGCAAAGGGTCAGGTTCCAGTGAAGGGTAAAGGTTATCAACACTGTATGTATACGGGAGGGGGGAGGGGGGGGTGCTGGCAGTTAAGCACCTCTGTGCATTGCAGGGGCCAGGCTAAGCCAAACACTTAAAAGCACCGATAATACAGCGTTTTTTTTAGGATTACACCGCGTAAATATATAAATGTGTCGTTAAATCCGCCACCACCCGACACAGCCAATAAGTAAGGTTTGTCACGTAAACAGAACGTGCCAATTCATTACTAGTTCAGCACACCGGTTGTGTGTTGGAGAGCCAAGCCACAACATTTACAATCTGTGCTGTACGAGTAATGAAATGGCATGTTCTGTTTACGTGACAAACCTCACTAATTGGCTGTGTCGGGTGGTGGCGGGTTTAACGACACATTTATATATATTACACGATCTAACCCAAAAAACCTGTATTATGGATTATATTGGTCGCGAAAGCTTACGTGTTAAACGTATAAGCACATCAATCAACGGCAACATTTTAGAATGTTTTCAATGGCCCATTTTCATTAGTTTCAAGCCCATCGTGCCCGATAAAACAATGGAACAGATCTGAGTTCCCGTAGGCTTGATTACGAATGCACGCTTACACCAGGTCGTACCGAAACGTTCAGCAAACGATCACATGACTTGCTACGTTTTATATACAGCAATGTACCGTTTGCGCGATGTGTCTATGTGGGGAGCGGTAGTGTAGCGGTTAGCGCGCTGCGCTATGAACCTGGCGACCTGGGTTCGATTCCCGCTCACGGCTAACACCAGTGACGATTATCTGAACCGGTCCTGGGCCTCCCCTAGGTCGACTCAGCCTTAAATGAGTACCTGGTGCGGTGTGCAAACATCGCCACTGGGGAGACAAAGGCGGCCGGGCGTGGTGCTGGCCACCCCACCCCCTCGTGTGCCGTTCTGGCCTCTATAGGTGCTCGCTAACAGCACTTGCCCCTACAGTCTGTTAAGGCTAAACGGGGGATCTTTGATAAAATAAAACAATGTTTGCTGCCAACAAAGCAAGGGTCCACGCTGGCGTAAGACAAATGAGCATTTGCATCTCAACAGTCCAATTACAATACATCTTTTGTCAACGTGTTTTTGCAAGCATCAAGAGAAACGGTATTACTTACGTAGACACGTGCAAGGCTAACCGAGTAAACGATGTTGGGCGGGAGGGGGGGTGCAGGCGACATTCTTAACAGGCGCAGGAGCATTTAACATACTTGGTGCGCGTGGCAGTCAGAGTGTTCGTTCTGGGGGCATTGTGTCTCTTGATTGAGGAGGAGCGATGGACGCGCAGCGGTGACTTTGTGAGAAAGTGGCTGCAGGTGTGTGTGGGATTAGATCAGCTCGGAAGCACGAGGGATTGAATTCATGGGCACGCCGTGCGAATTAATTTGTGGGGGGGAAGAAAACCAAGGGTGCGACTCGATAAAAGGGCCCACCGCAGAGACTGTGGGGGGTGGAGATTCCATTCAGCGTCTCGTCCTGCGCGAAGGTGGCCGCTATGCTGGTAGACGCGAGACTGCCGTACCACGGGGGAAAAAAACCCTTCACGGCCCTGGAGCCCAGCCGTGTTGGTGGTGGGTCGGCACCGCAACCGCTGCCTCGGAGTCCAGCCTGGGGGGGTGATGACCACTGGCTGGCCGGTGGGCGCGATCGACCTGGGGTTCTACAGTAGACTGCTGGTCCTGTCCCCAGTGGGTGGCCTCCTTAACCATCGTCTTTGGAGCCAGGGCTGGGACAACTCAGGGAACCACCCCCGCTGCTGCCGTGAAGGGGACTCTTCGTGCCGCGTGGCTCACGGGGCCATGCATAAACACATTCCTGCGGAGGGAGCTGGTAGGAACGTTGGGTTGCTCGGTCAATGGCCAGGGTCAACGGCGGCGTGGTGTATTCCGCAAATATGCCCGACTGTGGGCGGGCACAAGCCGGCGTGAGTAGGTTAAACGTTGAGTTTAAGGGCACCACGGGGTGACCAGCCCCACCCTCCCAATTTGTTGATGCACGACGGACGGACACAATAATCCCCTGTGGGCTGGTTCAACCAAGAGGTTCCTACCAGTATAATCGTGAGGACTGCGGGGGGGGGGGGGGTGTCGACAGCTGGGACCTAATGCGGGGAGGAGGAATCGAGGTGATCCTCCTGAGGTGGTGCTTGAAACGTTTTTGTTTGGTCCCTTCCAGAGCCGGGTGATCTTTCGGGGGTTGGTCGGCAGCTTTCTCCCAACAGCGTTCGTGGCGGACATCTGTGAAGCCGTGGTCATCGGGTTGTGTTGTGACTGGCTGTGTTTGTGCTGCTGCGAGAGCCATTTTTGGGTTGGTATAATTGCTTGTGATGTGTGCACTCCGTAGAAGTAACATGGCCTGTTTTACTATTTAACAATGTAGAACTTGTATAAAGGTTAAATTGTAAGTGAACGCCACTAAATCTGGAGTATACCGGCAGTGGTCTTTGATATTCCGCGCACGGTCATTTGGGGTGTCGCGTGAAACTGATGCCCCACCATCTAAGCCACAGCGATGCTGCGGTAAGAGACCGAAACTCTCTAAAAGCGTGTCCCCAGAAGGACGCGCCTTGCTTACAAAAACTTCAAAGAAAGATGCCAGTTAAGACAACAGTCGTAGTAGCTGTTGCACGTTGCCTGTTATAACCGCACGGTAAAAATCTGCTGTGCTGAGCGAGCCACCGTTAGGTACCTTTTTTTTTCTTGTACCGTTCACAATTTGTAAACTTGGAAGTTGACGAACTAACAACCACCCCCACCCAGTCTCTTTGAAAAAGTCCAGGTAGCATTACTGACTTTAAGCACAACGCACGTTCATTCATCATTGACCCCCCCCCCCACCCTCGTTTCTTTTAGAGGGGGGCAATTTTACTCCCAGCAAACGGTGAGCCTGGTGGGCAGGAAGTCCAACCGATTGGTCTTCGGTTGTGGTTTTGGGTTGCATCCCATGTTTACCAGGTAAGGCCTTGCCGAGCTATGTAACTCTTCTTTATCAGACGCGACTTGGTCACAAATGATCGCTCAACGAAGTGGCCGATCACGTGGGAATTTGTTTTTGCAGCCAAATGTGGAGGGGGGAGGACCCGGAGAGATCCACGCGACTCAAGGGAGAAGATGCACGATCTCTACATGCAGGCGCTGTGGTGTGATCGAATCTACGACCTCGTGTATACCAGGCGAGGTAGTTAATATCTCGCCACCGTGGTGGTTTAGTTGAACCATTTACCAAACCTTTAAACCGGTTCAAAATTAAATTTCGATTGAAAGCTTTCGTAACTGCAGGGATTCGTCTTCTTGATTCTTTCGGTAAAGTCAAGTAGAAAGGAAATAATAAAATAATAAAAACAAAACATAATAAAATACAATTCTCACGACGTTTCGGCCACAACGCAAGACAGGACGGCTGCTTGTGTTGTGGCCGAAACGTCGTGAGAATTGTATTAAATGTTTTATTTTTATTATTTCCCTTCTACGTGACTTTACCGAAAGAACCAAGAAGACGGTTCAAAATTGTATATTTGCAATACAAAGGACCTACTGTGTAGCCCCCCATGGCAGGCTACAATTAAAACACGGTCCCCCCTCTGCAAGAAACGGTGAGCGGCTCCCAACCGAAATATCGAGGTGCAAACGGAGATGCAGACATGCGGGCCCGATGCTTGGTTGCGTTTAATTGCTTATCCCCTATGCATTGAACGACACAGTACGGACTTAACGCAATCACGATAAGCAGTGGGGCAGAAACACACAAACATCGTGTCCGGATTTAAAAAAACGTGATGCAAATCGAATGACGGATTCGGAAAGACGCGCAGACACGAAGGCGATGGAGGACACATCCCCTTTTCCTGAAGTGGCTTGGGTAAGACATGTCGCCAGAAGGGATTACGGATGGCCACCATGAATAACGGAATGGCGGTCAAAGGATGGAATGCATCTGTGGGCATGCCCATCAAAGATGATGGGAGCGATCAAATCTGTTCACGTGCTGGGTGGATTGTTGTGCTGTGAGACCCGCAGGCGTGGCAGTGGCTTGGGGCGGCTTTCATCCAGGACCGATCGCAGTGACGTTGATCTGAAGGATTTCGGGGCCCCTCCAAGCTCGAATTCAACCTTTAAGTGCATACCCGGTGCGATGTGTAAACACACGGGCATCGGGGGAGACGAAAGCGGTCTGGTGAGGTGCTGGTCATACACCTCGTGTTCCGTGCCGATCTAGACGTGTGCTCGCTGACGTCACTTGCGGCAACAGTCAATTAGATGTTCGATGTGCCCCCTTTGTCTTTGTATGTGTAGGTGTGAGTCGGTGGTAGTGAGCGTGCGCTGTGCCGGTCTTCAAAGGTGCTCGGAAACAGCACTTGCCCCCAAAGTCTGTTTCGGCTACATGAGGAGGGAGGGGGGGTATCTGTCTTGTGTGACTGAGTGTAAGAGTGTGGATATGAGGATTATCTGTGCGAGAGTGCACGAGTGGTAAGTCGCATTTAACTCGTCATATGCACGGGTCTACAGAGGATGCCCAGCGAAGGACTGTCCGTATATGAATGATGCAGATAAACACGGCCACGTGCACACTCGCCCCCCCCCCCCCCCCCCCTGGCAGATGGGCGGCCCAAGTGCTGCGAGCGACGTTGCTGTTTAAAGGCAGAGCTGCACACGAGGGGTGGTGTGGCCGACACCCATCACACTCGGCGGCTATCTTTGCCTTCGACAGCAGCGATCTGCACATTGTACCGGGCATTCATCGAAGGTGCTGTCAGAGTATTGAAATTCATTTAATCGGCGAAATTTTGAAGTACAATTGAATTAACAAAGGTATTTTTTTTCCAGATTAAATTATCAATATTCTTCACATTTTATAGCAAAAAGGAGTTTTGCGGAGTTAACTGTTTTCCACAACACAATCCTTAAATTAGGGATCACAGCAAATTTGATCATTCTGCAGTTTACTGCTTTGTCTCATCGTGTTTGTATTTTCGCAAATTCTAAGTATATGTATAATAGACACAAACCATGAAACAAATCCTTCAACATTCAGCATTGTATAGCGTTCAATGCTCACTTTAATGATCGCTGTAGCCTGCAGGTAATGTTAAATCTCGCCTTTGTAAAACCGATTGTGAAAAAACATATTTTCTTCAAATAGCAAAGTTGCTGCAAAGCACAATATATCCATTTATTGAACCGGTTAAAATGGCAACTGCAAAACATTTTTGGGGATTTTTTTTATTTATTCCGGAGCACCAAAAAAACATTTCAGTTTTTGGTTATGAACAATAACGCTCAAACCTGGTGTTTGGTTCGATTCGACTCTGCCTGTGGAGGTTAACATCAATGGGCACGTTTCCATATAGCGTTAATAAAAAATCTGACACGTAACTTCACCTTCACATTAACAAATTTTGATGCCACCATTTTATTATTATTTAAACCCCGTACCATTTAAACGTGTTGTAAAATAGCCCAAACGAATGTGCACGAGAAAGCTAAATGAGTGTAGGGACACATTTGCATGTGCTTCACATATATTACACCCGCGCGTCCGTTTTTGCCCGCAGTAATAACATGAACAGGCGCTTACATTACTTGTAACGTCCATCCTCGAAACAATTAGTATGCATATGTTCGGCAACTTCATTTTACAAAGTGGACAAGATTCATTTTATTTTAATTTAAGGAGCGTTCTAATGGGTATGAAATGTGAAACTACAACATAAGGGGGGAGGGGGGGAATGACTGAGTTTGTGAAAAATATACATAAACCGACGGGGAGTAAAAATCCAGTGGAACTTTACAAAGTCACGCGCGCGTGCAATGGTCGCATTATAGGCTTCCGATGTTGGGGAAGCTTTTGAGTTTTTCAGGGAAGTCGTCTTTGTAGAGGACTGGATCCGCTCGGTGTTCAACGGTCTTGAGGGGCATCGTCTCGAACACCGACGCAAACTTGTTGATGCACTCCGACCTACGGTGGGGGGGGTGGGGGGCGCGGAGTCCACGTGAGACAGCGCCGCAGTCGTGCGACGAACCCGGCGCGTGCGCACTGAGGGCTTCACCCACTCCATGTTGGGTAAAAACGGACAACGGTATCGACACGTACATTGAAATGCATTTTAAGTCTGTTGCCCATTTTGGCCTTCCAGGCCCATATTACCGGGCAGTTTTTGTATGGTAAGTAAACTCCGTAATATTGGTCTGGAACTCCAACAGGAACAGTTTATTTTATGTATGTGCAAAAATCCAGAACATAAATTGATTTAAAGCTTTCGTGACTGCAGGGATTCATATTCTTGATTCTTTCGGTAAAGTCACGTATTATTTTATTTCTCTTCTACGTGACTTTACCGAAAGAACCAAGAATATGTATCCAGAACATAGTTCTGTTTATTTATGCTTATTTTTTACCCAGAATGCACTAGAACACAATGGATTAATCTACTCCATCTTGCATCATTCGCAGGAGCAGCCCTGCTGGGCTAATCACGAGTCGTTTACCGGGATGCTCTGTTTATTTTATTCAAGTGTCATAAAGGGTGGCTTTCATTAAGTTCCATAACTCGTTTACAAGGAGGTTGGTTTTTTTTAAAGAGTACCTCCTTATGCGGAATTTATGTTTGCGTGAGCGTGTTTGCGGGAGGGTTCTGTCTTTCGGGTTATTTGTAACACAATCAGTGTCACGAATAACCTGAAAGACAATTCAGCATTAAAAGGAACAGTAAATGTTGAAGATGTGGCAAAGCTTTATTATAAGAACCCACTGCAAAGTGAGTTTTAAATGTAATTGTTTTTCAATATAACCATTGCACACCACTTTCTTAAAGAAACTGCTGTGAGCTTGGATTTTATTTTATAAATATGTTTTCATTTCTCTTATTTGGCACTTAACATACTTTAGCCTTAGAAATGAACATTTTTTTAAAGCTCTCTGGCACCAAGTACTATAGATTACAGTCAGCTGATATTTTGTGCAAAAATTCTATTGTTTTAACTTAACAAGAGTGTGGCTATATTTATTTATCGAAACGGAAAATAAAATACGGCCTATTAAAAAAAGCCCCCAGAAAGTTTGGGTGGCGTCCAAAAATTACGAATTTTTTTTTTTGACAAACTAAACTATTATGTTTTCTAAAAAGTTATTTTTACATAATTGCCCATAAGCATGCACAGCCATCCCAAAGGGATGTGAAAACAGATTGATGTGAGTATGACCACATCCAGTTTCCTTTTAAAAATAAATTGAGATGCTAAGGATTCCTCGTGCCCCCATAAATCAAAAGCTCACTCTTAAATGATAGTTTGAGGCTCTCTGCGCCCAGCCAACAGTCGCAACATGAAAGCGGCCCAAACTCCCCCACCCCCTTCACCGGACTAGTGATTAAACGCTCGCGCAAATATCGGTTTGACCCCGTCGCTACTCCGGAGCCCACATGTTGCAAAGGGCGCGAGCACCACGCCGCCCACACCCCTTCCCCCGGTGAAGGATTGCCGGTAAGTGCCCCATACGTCACGGCGCACAGGCCCTGTCGGCTCGCGGGGCTGCCTCGCTCCGTCAGCGATCAGCCGCTCGCCCCACTGGCTCGTGGGGTGAGAGTGGTGGCACGTGCGTGCCCATGTACGCGCGTGCGTGTACACGTGTGCATGCGTCTATGTTGTGCGTGGGGAGCGGTGGTGTGGTGGTTGGCGCGCTGCGCTACGAACCCGGCGACCCGAGTTCAGTTCCCGCTCGCAGCTTCCAAAGACCGTGACGATTATCTGAACCGTGATCTGAACTGGTCCTGGGCCTCCCATAGGTTGACTCGGCCACAAATGAGTGCCTGGTGCAGTGTAAACATCCCCAACTGGGGAGACAAAGGCGGCTGAGCGTGGTGCTGGCCACCCACTCCCCCATGTGTGCCGTGTTGGCCTTCATAGGAGTTCACTAACAGCACTTGCCCCAACAGTCCATTAAGGTTATATTGGGGATCTTTGTGTGCGTGAGGGCGAGCGTTGGGCCTCACCGCTCCACCATATGGGTCTGGTCCAGGGACAGCCCATCAATCGCCGTGCACTCTGGGCACTTGAACTTCTTCCGCGGGGTCACCTGCGGAGAGAGCGGAGCGGAACGGCGAGCGCGTGTGAGGCTACGGAGAGAACAGCAGCAGCAGCACAAGAATTACAACTTTGTTGACAATGACGGAGCAGGGTATCCTGAGGCTCGTGGCGCTATGTTTACAACTGCACGTCCAGATAAGCATGCATCATGCAATGTTTTGTATGCACTCAAATATGCAGATGTGTTGAGATAACTTCGTGTCACGATATAATTCACGGCATAGGAAGGTCTTCAGAATTAAGAACACACAAGTGCTCTTCTAAATTCAATTATCAAGGCCTCACTGTCTTGCAAACAAGGGCGTTTTCCATCAATTGAGGCATTCAAATAGAGGAACAATTATGGCAGATCGTTGCAAATAAATGAAAGATTAATGTTTAATTGCTTGAGTCTTAAGCTCACGATATGGGAATTAAATAGTGTAAGTATCAATGTTTTTTCCACTCACGTATGCAATGACATTCGTGGCAATGTTTCAAAAATTCTTAAAACAGAATCGTACAATACCATTTGGAGTCCTCTCGCATTCATACGCAACCACGTCTCAAGACACGGCACAACAGAGTGGGGCATGTTCACCATGCGGTATTACGGCCCTGAATTGTCACAATTCATCGAACCCAACTGGGTGGACAGGGGAGTAACATTCTGCCATTCATCACACTCAACACTGCACCGCTTTGACGTCCGCGCAAAGAGCGCCGATCAAAACGGGGCTGAGAGAATACTCTTGCCCCCTCCGACAAAAACCATCTTCCCCGCGGACAGAGGGACAACCACCGAGGAGGTTTTCAGCGCGGCCCAACTCTCAAACGCACCGGACAAGGCCATGTACAGAGGGATCACACATCCCCCCCGAGCCCAAGACGGGCCCGCGCCTGATTAACACATCAACAAGGGGCGGTGCGGTGCGCGTGCCCTCTTGGTTCGTCGCTCTAGAACTGCCAATATCGCACAGCAGCTTCTTTAGCGGTGTTCCCGCTTGCAGCTTGCGCCCGGAGCAGGCGGGACAAGAGTCCAGAAGAGCAAAAGCCCTGACTCAAGGGTGAGCGTGTGAACGAACACACACACACATGCAAGGCCACCCCAGCAAGTACCCCAGCACCATGTTTTTACAATAAGCTTCCTTTTTTTTAACACCACACATCCTGCAAAAAATCCTATGCATTTTCCACTTTTTTTCCTTTCTCCCACCCCCAAGAGGTTACTTTTTTCCTCTCCTGTAAAATATAATTCCTCTAGACCTGAAAGGCCACAAACCAGATAAACTCTCTAGCAGAATAAGCATATGGAAAACGCATCAGGCCTATTTTCAACCAAAGTGACTATAAATAAAACTTATTTTCATTGAAACACTTAAAAATGTTGGATCAAACACCCTAATGAGGCACTAAAAGTGTGCTTAGTATCAAGAAAGCTTCAGGACAATTGAATACCGTATCAAGCTGCTGTTGCGATTTCAACATTGCATTCAAAAGTCACCCCTTGTCCACCGAATTCTTGAGCACTCTTGAACCGGCACAGCTGAACGCGCGAGAAAGACATCTCTAAGTGGCCTGAGACAAACCCTTTGAACGATCCACAATCAACCATGTGCGCCGCATCGTTGGGAAAGTGTCCACACGAGATTTCGTCGAACAACCTAGTGCTTGAACAGTATTCCGAAAGTATTCCCGATGCTTTCTGCCAACCGCACCTGCTGCTTTTATTCAACCGACAAGGGCACGGAAGTTAATTTTTTCCTGGAATGCACGGATTTTTCGCCATCGAACGCACGGCAAAGAAAGCGGCGTTAGGCTTTCTTGCACGTGCCTGTGCACGGTCCAACAAATGTAGAAACAAAAAAAAAAATGTAAATATTGCCCTTTCCCTTGTGTTTTGTAAAAAATACAATCAAACGGCCGCAAACAACATTGGACTGTGATCTCGGAACCAAGTAAAATAACGGACGCGAAATTCTCCCACCTTCTGACAACCTAAATAAACCGCGAAATGCTGCCGAGCCAGCATGCGCTACGGAAAAGAGAAAAAAAAAGAGAAGAAGCAGGCTATCCTGAAGCACAGCCAAACAGTACGCAGACGAGACCCAGCACAGGCCAGAAAAGAATTCCAATCATTTGCACGAGGGCCTTCAAAGGCATCATAGCTACTGCAGACTAAATCCCCCACAACAGACGCGGCAATAAATAATTTGGCTTTAAAAGTCTCACTGGCTTGGCCTTGTCTATTGGCCAGCAGCGCAAAACCACCAAGCAGGTCCCAATCTCAGACAGACAAAAGCCACTCAAGGCAATAATCATTTTTAACAAGCAAGGCACACACAGTTACTCGAAGCATGTTACATGGTCTGTGCTATGTTTACACTACTTGCTTGATATTCGTAGATTGCAAGGTCACACATTATTCAAGCAATGAATAAAACAGCAGGGGGTTACGAATCATTCCATTGAATATTCAGATAACGTGGAATTATTAAGTTAAGTCGTATGTTGATGATCTAGGAATTTAATAATGCAATTACTGAAATGATAACTGAATACTGTTGAAATTGAATATGTAGACAAATAAACATTGCTCTGCCAGGCTATAAAAATATCCTTTGTTGCAGCAATCAAACTTCGCTGGGAAATACATCAGAATACAAGGAATTAATTACTATATCAACCTCGTCGCGTGCATTAACTTGTTAACAAGCCGCTGTCTGAAGTAAATTAAATCAGATTAAAACAATTATTGGAGCGATTTAACCCCCTGCCCCCCCCCCCCCCATCTTCAAGGGATAATCAAATAAGGTTGTCGAATATTATTTGAGTCTTTCGGTAAAGTCACGTAAATTGGTTCAAAGAAATTTTTAAAAATAAATAAAAACTACGACGTTTAGATCGCAACACCGCTTGTGTCGATCGAAACGCGTTGTAGTTTTTAGAATTTTTGTTATTTTCTTTGAACCTATCTTCGTGACTTTACCGAAAGACCCAAAGAATATGAATTCCTGCAGTCACGAAAACTTTAAGTCAAGATTTAAGGTTGTCGAAGTTTTTAGTAAACGAGAAGAGAAATTGCTCATGAAGTTCAACAAATGCAATATTTGATGACATCAACAGAGGAATCCTCTTGCATAGTTCTTTTGGAGGTTGTGCTCCTGTATGTACGTATGTAGAACTTCTTTCGCACAGTACGTCGACAACCATGCTAATCGGAGGTGCTGTTTACTGAAGTTCCTGAAACAGCTCCAAGCACGTGGAGCAAAACGTCAGACATCACGCTGAACAACGTGTGGTCGCAACCCAGAAACACATCCACTTAGAAAACCAACATTTACAATTTCGAAGAAATGTATCGAATTTGTTGTTCGCACTATTACACCGGCTGTACAATCGCAAACAATTACAGAAAACGCAAAATCTACAACTACTCTGATGGAACGATTTGCAAAAATGTGCCAGCATAATTTCCCCCCCCCCCTCCTTTCTCTCATTTCACGTTTTTTGTCTTCTTTTTCTTCTTCCCTTTTAACATTTTTTGGGGCACTGTAAAGTCCTTATCCATGAGCAGTCTCACTGTACTCTGGATTTTCCCACTGCGTGTGCACATTCTGCTTCCAGGCCAACGCTCCCGCGGGCGCCCAGCGCAGCAGGCTTTAAAAAAAAAAGAAAGTCTTAAACATTCCCACTCCAGTGCTTTTATTAAACTTTATTGGACAAGAGCTACTTTCATGTGGTCTGCGACTGCACGATTTCTCCCCCTACCCAACTATCCCTTTTTATTCATCCGAAACAATTTTTTCTCTCCCGAGAAAAGCTGTTGATATTGATATTTTAGTCTGTGCACACTTCATGAGAGAGAATGCTGCCATGGTGAACTTTCATTACAGAGGTCGCCGGTTCACTCCCCCCAGCGCGGCAGTTAAAACAAAGGGGGGACAGGTTTCTAAAATCTCTCCGCCTCTAAATGTGTTCACCGCAGTCGCTCGACCGGCAGGTCGCGTGCGGTGGGATGAAGTGTGGGTTACCCCCCGCCTCTTCCGGGATGTTTGGCCAGCGTGAAAGAGTAGGCCAAATACCTTTTTAGAGGGGGGACTTTATACATCCTCGAGTGGAGGACCCTTCAGCGGGCAAAGGCAGAGAAGCGAGCAATTGCAGGGGCTAGGCCTTTTCATTTATTTCACACTCGCACGCCGCTGTTTTATTCACAAAGGTGTGCACTTGTCGCAGTAAAAACGAACTGGAGGCTTGTTTTGCGGTGAATTGGGAGTGTGGACAATGATGGGGTCACCTTCCCGTCCGCTGACGCGCCTGCGGTCTTCTGGAAATTGTGGGAGAAATGCCTCTCGGCAGGGTGCAGAAGGCCTCTCTACCTGCAGTTCTGACAGCGCTGTGTAGGAATCTCATTGCTAGCTGAGTGCGTATTACACCTTACAAGTTTTCAAGCTTACTAATACAGAATCGCTATCAATAAGAGCCTCCTTGGGATGTTTGCAGAATTTCTGTGCGAGTTCAATGCAAGATAGCGAGAAGCGATGACGTGTCCGGAAGAAACTGAACGTGGATGTAGAGAGAGGAGAGAACACTTTGACCCCGACACACAGGGGTCAGACACCCGCATGTACATCTCTGCGATGTGTCATCGGATTGTGCCGTGTGTTGTTTGGCGTGACGTCCGACGTTTCGCACCACAAGCTGGGAGCTTCTTTGGTTCATCACAAGGAACAACACGGGGTACAACCCGAGAACACATTGAAGCGCTTGCACAGCAACAACCGAAATGACCTATGCAGAAGGTCAGAAAGCTATTTGTTAAGAAGCCCCTTACAGACACCGACTCATTGCTAAGAAGTTGGGTATCACACACAACACACACAGACTGCCTTTATAGACAGTAACACGCAAAGCATGGCTCATTGCTAAAACTTCCGATTCAGAACACACACCCCTCACATATGCCAAACAACCTGGCCTTCGAGTCGCTATAATTAGTCGCACCATCAAAAAACCAATCGAGTGCACTGGCAAGAAAGCTATATAGTAAATGTAGCTTTGCTTCAAGTAAAGGAGGGTTAAATACAACTTATAACGTCCGTGCAGCAATTCACGGAGACAAAATTAAGTGTACGCTACATGGAATGGAATATCTTTCCAGAAAATATATCAATGGATTTTTAAGAAACACGTTGCTGCATTACTCATACGCAACTCTCGTTTCTGGAAAATATATATATACATGAAATTCTGGGTGCGGCCAGAGCAAAATATCGCATGTCAGGCACCACCGCACAGTTGATGCCTTTTCAATATGGGAATAATGGAAATGACACAAGGTGCTTGGACTGCAGAAGTCTGTATCAATTTGCCTCGAGGCAGTTTAGACAACCTCCTACTGCACTTCAAGCTTTATTTTTCGATTGCAGTTTTGGCATTTATAATCAGGACACTTTTCCAGTCCTTTCTCAATTCACTACGTACGCATTTAGAAATTATTTCGCACCGTACGGAGCCAACCGCGCTAATCGGAGGTGCGGGTGACGAACTCTCCACGCCAAGTTGGTCGCGGGGAGTTGGGGTGACCATACTTCATCACAGTTTAACACGTAGGCTTTTCGCGACCAATGCCATCAATAATACGGGTTTTTTTGTGTTAGATCGCGGTACTCGTAACGAATTGGCACGTTCTGTTTACGTGAGAAACCTTACTAAATTGGCTGTGTCAGGTGTTGGCGGGTTTAACGACACAGTTATATATTTACACGATCTAACTCAAAAAGCCTGTATTATGGATAGTTCAGCACGTTGGTCAGTGCGGGTTGGGGGAGTGGGTGCTCAGGACCGGTTCTGGTATCGCTCGTCAATTGAACTTCGGTTGGCGGTAGAAAGCGTAGTGCGATAACCACTGCGCCACCACCACACCTCGTTTGACACTATACATATTTAGTTTTTCGTTACATGTTTCCAGAGCTGTGCGATGTTACTTTAAAATCTGCGTTGCGCAACAATGTGTTACGAACTATTGGACTACATTTCGATTTAAAGCTTTCGTGACTACCAGGGATTCATCTTCTTGGTTCTTTCGATAAAGTCACGTAGAAGGGAAATAATAAAATAATAAAAATAAAGATAATGGACCACAATTAAAACGCTCGGTTGGAGCAAATAAGGAACCAAGAAATAATACAAAATCTATACAATGACCTAGGGAAGAATAATCGTAAGGGCAATTCCAGTGAACCGTGAAGCCAAGCGGTCAAGGGCACGTTGGAGATTTCCACATCGGGCTGGTTTATGGGACACGAGGCTGGGACTTAAAGTGCGCGCGCAGGTGCTCAGCATTGTTAACAATGAACCCCCCCCACCACATGTGGCCTGACCTTGATGGGAGGTTTCCCAGTGACGTTCGACACCAGGAAGTTCATGGCAATGTCCTCACAGTTCATGTGGTTATCGACCCAGCCTTTGATATCGCCAGGCATTTTGTAGGTGTATAGGTAGTTGAAATACTGCAACAACAAAAAACACACACACACACACACACGAGGTTCATTGTTCACAGTGAATAGATTCGATTCTCAAACATCCAAATCAGGACGTACCTGAAAATGAGACTTAAGAACGAGCGAGGGATTTCAAGGAGGATTATTCAATCCTGTTATTAAATCATCTGTGACCCACGAGCGTGACCAAATCGCTCGGAATGCTGCTCCAATCTTGTGAAATCCTGGAAGCTAAGCGGGATTTGAGCCTGGGTGTTCCTTGTAATTAACGACCACCATGCATGACGGGCGTTAAAGAGGTGCGCAGAATTTCGTGGGGGGGGTGGGTGAGGGAGGGGGGGGGGGCAACACAGAGCAGTGCGGCAAACAAATAAATCCTCCTCGCTACCTTGTGGTAGAAGGCAGCTCCGGTGAGCACCATGGACACCTCGTTCGTCCACTCGGACTCGTACTTCCACTTGGCGGCCTCGTGGTCCCAGAGGTGCAGGCGGCCAGGATAGCCCACGAGGCGGTCTGGGAACTCCCTCCACACCTGGTGGAATGCGCGCAATGGACGGCAAGGATGGCTCAGTCAATGACTCCCGCAGCGTACAAGGGGACAACGAACTGGTTTGTGTGTTGTGTTGTTTTTTACTTTTATAAGAGCTCGGCAACAAACCACAAACTGTAACTAGGGGGTGGGGGAGTCTGGAAACGCCACGGACAAAAGCACAAATTCAGTTCTCCCGGGTTTTGGGGAGGGAAGAGAACTGGACTCCGTGCTCCGCTCACGCACGTATGCACGTGCGTACGTATGCACGTACGCGCGTGCACTGAACTTCTTTCAAACAGCACGTAGCCAACCGTGCTAATCGGAGGTGCGGGGGAAGGACAACTAAACACAACGAGGACTACAAGCAGGAGTGGACATTTTTACATGCTGGGAGGGGGGGGGGAGATAAGGGAAGAGGAACAAAATGGGATACAAGGAGCAGCGGTGGTGGGGGGTCAACTTCGTGGATGCAATGAAATACGCAACGATCATGATTTTACTGGAACAGCTCTGCGATCTGTTTTCGGGTCTTCTTCTGGTAGCTGACGAGAGGTCTCCCAGCGCGCTTATTTCCCAGGGGTCAGACGAGATCGGGCTCATTTAGGTTGCTTTGGTCAAAGGCCAACGAGTGCAAGTCAATTCGAAATCAACACCGAGAATCTGATGTTCACTCCCGAGTGCAATATCCCAATAATGCGCACCGTCTGTTACATAGTCGATGTAAAAATAATAGATCCCCCAATTCCTTCACGACCACCCCTCCTCCTCCTCCTTCTCCTTCTCCCCGCTCCCTCTATCTTCTTCTATAAGATCTTCTTCTCTTCTCTTCCCCTCCCCACACAAAAGAACAACGCACCCTGCTCACGGTCCGCGTTTGGGTGGGGCGGTGAGCCCAATCCCCATCCTCAACTAAACCCAGGAGAACAGAGTTCAGGACTTACGTCCAAGGAGTTTATTTGTAGGCCCCTCCCTGAGTCGTGGTCTGTGCTCTGTACCCGTCTTTTATTGAAATATAATAAAACAATTTTTTTAAGATCCCCTGACGTCATTTTCCATCGTGTGCCCAATGTCAAGGGTTAAAATTTACCGAATTAAAAAAACATTACCTGAAAATAACTTAATACGGGCTATATATATATGTATATCTCTGTTTAATACGTAGGCTTTCACGAAAAATATTCACCACCCAACACAGCCATTAAGGTTTCTCACATAAACAAAAACGGGCCAATTAGTTACAACTTTACAATTATAAATGTTGTGGATTTACTCTCCAACACACCGGTGGGCTGAATTAATAACCAATTGGTGCATTTTCTTTACGTCACAAACCTTACTGGCTGTGTCGGGCGGTGGATTACGACAGATTTCTACTTTTGCAATCTAACCCAAAAACCTTAATTATGAATATACATCTATCAATCATTGCCCCCCTACTGGCAAATGCCCTAGGGTCAATCTTGCAAATGGGACTCTCTATCCTGGTCTCTAGAGTTCTCACCCAGTTAAACAAAATACACTTTAAACTTGTGAACGGGTATCCATCATTATAAACTGAATTTTTTGCCATCACCGGCTTTGCAATATTGGTAATTGGAAGCGTGTAATGTTCAACGCACGTAAAACAATTTATTTTGATTGGGAACAAGTGCACTGTACAGGAAATAATAATAATGATGACGATCAACTCTGTCGAAAACAGCGGCCTCTGGGTCAGGCACAGGTGCTGGGTATTAACTGTGGGCTGCTCCACTTAGTAAAGGGATGTTCCATGCATCTTGTCCACACATGTGGGTTCTTTTTCAATAAAGTTGACTTTATTTATATATCATGATATCAAGAAATAATTTATTTCAATACAAAACAAAATAGTTTACTGACATTTTTCTATCCACTGTGGTATGAAGGAAGGGCTTCGCCAATTTGGGTTGTTCATGGAGGTTGTCTGACCATATTTCACAATGCTGGTCACTGCGGATCTGGAAATAATGGGGGGGGGGGCGGGGTGGAGGGTTGCGCAGGGCTGGTGATTATATCACTCGGCAGTGATGTTTGCTACGGCTGGGAATCAAACTCAGGTTAGTGGGATTCATAGCGTAGGGATTCATAGCGTATTGTGCTAACCATTGCACCACTGTTCCCATCTATTATTAATGAGGTGCTTCAATTCAGAATGCAGCTCTCCAAGTGCACAATATCGCATGTAACGATTAATATCAACATAGCATGAAAAACTAGCATCACAAAAGGACAATTACCAAAAACCTAATATAATCACAGTGATCATCAGCTTGATATGCAAACCTACAAACATTAGTTTTCAATCTTTTTTGCGTAATGCAACTGTCCGTCATTTTCTAAAGATGTTCACAAATCAGACCTTTTCACATGACACTAACATTCTTAATCTCGCATGGCAGTCACTTACATGCAAAACTGTAAAACATTTCTGAAGTCTAAAGAAGTTGGCACTTTATTTTGGTCCAATAGCCTATTTGTCCATTTCAAGTACAAGTTGTGACATAAAGAGCAGGTCCCTTGCCTGTAAGATCGGCAGTTGGCCAGCATTAATTCAAGCAATCTGACCGAGTTTGTCTTGAAAAAAATGCTGCTGAAATGATGCCCTCCCAGAAAGCCATGCGGCCGACGGGTTTTGTAAGACATACTTTTAAAAAATGTTGTATGTGGAGAGACGGATACATGCAATGAGACATTGTATGCATGTGTGTTATTTGTAAATGGTGCAACAGACTTTGTTCTGTGATATTCACACCTTGCAGACACCAGCCTACAACTTGGTTCTCAGCGAGTGACGTTGCACTGTATACGTTGTGTACAACCGTGTAAGGGTTTCAGATTCTTAGGCTGCTGCATTCCTGTCTATTTTGTAACGTCCGTAAGCGAGGCAGCCGCAAGGCCTGTGCAGTATCCCGGCGAATTTCTGGCTGCGGATATTAATGTGCGCTGCGAGTATCAGCGTTAATAAAACCACACGGCAGCCTCAAGTAGGATTAACACCACCTCCCTTCAGCCAAAATACAAATGTTCAGTGTCGTTACTATTATCTACAAGGTTTTAATTTATAAAGGAACGTATAAAGTACAGTTGCAAACTCACATATCTGACTTGCTGGGGGACTGAGGTACAGGCAGATATTTCAACAGCTCAAATATGTGAACATTTATATGAAATTACAAAAAGGTTAATGGACAAAAAAATAACCCACAAACTGCGTTAAATATGGGAAAAGGCCTGACCATTCTTGAACGTAAGCGAATGTACGTGAGATTAAGAGGACATTACTTCGTGTGTGAAAAAGTCTACTTGTAAACATCTGTAGAAAATGATAATTGCACCGTGCACAAATACTCAGATTCAGAATATGTATTTCTACTGGGGGAATCCATTGACCTAGAAAGCTCTCGTTTCACAGACGACAACCAGTAAGGTGTGGGTGATTAATTGGTCAGGGCAGCTTTGTGAAAGTCAAACACGCGACGTTGTACTGTACGTCTTTATCAGAATGTTGGGCATCCATCCGCACATTTGTTCCACGCTGGAGAGAAAGAATCTCTCTTATACCGCTCAAGTAGAACATGTGCTGTGGCCTCACCATGAAACTCAAGACGGAACTTTGCAGCGACAGGAATTTCGTATACATGCATATCCCAAAGCCTGTGGCCTACACTTATGTGGTTTGTTAACACAAGCAAATACTAATAACGTTTACTGTATGCTCCAATTCACTCTTCTTTTTAAAGGACGTGTGTGTACACAGTATCCGATTCATTTCGCGATGCGTCTAATTAGACCGAGTGCCATTAAACGTCAAAATATTTGGTGCCATTCTGTGCTGTTTTTTTTTCGGGGACTCACAATGAGGGTTTATGTGTTCTACAACACTGCGGTAAGAAGCGCATACAAAAATAAGCCAGGCATAACCTAATAAACAAGAGTTGATTAAACCAACTCCTATGGAATCGTTACTTGGTGAGAACTCAAAAGAAACCTTATTATGCTCACACTGATGTTTGAAGTTGGTATTTTTGGGACAAAAGCTGGGCTGTGATGTGGCCAAGAAGGATCATTTTTGAGCGGCGTGTCAGAATATTGGCAAATGATATAAAAATAATGTCCTGGACCCTTGCACGAGGCGCGGCAGTCCAAACCGCAGGCGTCCGATGAGCTCTTCCAAAATTATTCACTTTTTTTTGTTCATACGCCTCGCAACTCTTAGCTGAGTTGGCATTCCCCCCCTCTCGACGCTATAAAACTATTCTTTAAATTGTACGATTGTAAAGAAAATACATTGACCAATTTTGCTTCAAAACCTACTGGATGTGTCCCGATGTTAGACCACAGTAAACTTTTGCAGCTAAGAGAAAACCAAATATGTATTGGAAAATAACGAATGGGAGGTAACAAAGGAGGACACGTGGGTTATTGGCTCTGGGTGAAGGGTTGAATTGAGCGGCACTGTTTTTGGGAAAGTGTCCATATTTTGATGCCTAGATAACATTTATCAAGTGTATCACCGTCCACAATAGAGATGCTGGCAGGGTGCTTTTGGTTAGCACTTGTGATCCAGAATTCTGCAGTTAGATCTCCCGGTTCAACTGTTGACGTTTCTTAAATCCTCCGCCCCCTTACCCAGCAGTATAATTGGGTACACCATAGGAAGTAGATTGGTCGGTTACATGCAGTGGAATAATGCTTGGGTACTACTCCCACTGCTTCCACAAGGTTTGGCCAGTGTGGAAGGCTTTAAAATACCCTCTCGAGAGGGGCTCATCTCGCAGGTCAAGACCCATCTGCCAACAATGGTGTGATCAAACAATTGCAGGGTTGACCCTTTACCGTCCACAAGATATAATGTTAGAGCAATATGTCCATTCATTAACAATAACCCAAATGCGCTATAAGCCAGTGCCAATAGTGATCCAATTTGACCATTATCATAACATATGCAGGCCGGTGGAGATGGCCAAATATATTATCGGCGACATGTCAGCTGGGAGAGAACAGAATACAACCGCGAGACTCGCAGGGAGAGACACAGGAAAATCTGGGCACGGGTCACCAGGAATAAAACTTGGGGCGTCTAGATCTGCGTCCAGATCTGCGGGCGGTACGAACGCGGGCATTTGTTTCACGCCCCTGCAGATAGGGTGCGTGTGGGTGCGTGTGTGGGTGCGTATGTGTGCGTGGACCCCCCTGGTGGAGCATCTTCGCCGGTTGGAAACATTTAGGCTGGCCTGCCTACGATCCATCCTGGGTTTAACCAGGCTGGATTGTGTGAGGAGCTCACAAATCCTTGAAAGATCTGGGCAAAGTCCCATCAGTGAGCTCCTCCGGCAGGCAAGGCTGCGTTGGCTGGGTCATGTAGCCCGCATGCCCAGCCACCGCATGCCTAAACAGCTTTTGTTCGGCCGGATCGAGGGGGCTAGACGGGCGCGGCACGGGCTGGAGAAGAGATGGAGTGATGTGGTACAGGAGGACGTGGAGCTGAGTGGACTTGCCGATGACTGGTACCAGCGGTGTCAAGATCGGCCTCAGTGGAGGAGGCTCGTGAAGGACGCTACTGGGCAGTTGGAGGCAGTCGCCCTCCAACAACAACGGAGGGCGGAGGAGCGACGCTCACAACAACGAGCGGAGCGCCGGGTGGCTAAAGCACAGCAAGTTGGCACAGTAGGGGGCACAGGTGGTGCATCAGCCAGTCATCTCGGTCATCTCGGTCAGTCGACCCGTGGCACCTGGGTCTGCCCCGTGACCTCCTGCCAGCGGGCTTTCGACACTTCACGTGGCCTCAAGGTGCACTTGGCCTGGCACAAGCATCGTGGTGACGTCACCGCCACTTAGTGGCGAATGGCGGTTGTTGTTGTTGTTGTGTGCGTATGGGTGCGTATGGGTGCGTGTGGGTGCATGTGTGTGGGTGTGAGGCAGCAGGGGTGGAGTGGCGAAGCGCACTGTTCTAAGAACCCCCCAAACGAGTTCGATTTCTTCTCATGGTTAATATCATCGATGAAGAGTTGAACTGGCCCTGGGCCACTCCTATGTTGGCTCAGACTTAAATAAATCTGGTTTGGGGTGTAAAAATCAGTACTGGGGAGACAAAGGCGTGGTGCTGGCTACACCCCACCCCTTCCGTGTGCCGTGGCCAACTTTCATAGATGCTCGCTAACGGCCTGTAAAAGGCTATAACGGGGACCTTTGTCTTTGTGCGTACACGGGTGCACACCAGTTTGCATCGCAACGGAACGCATGAGCAATATTGTGGGCTGTCGACGTCGACGCCAGACCAGAGAGGAGCTGCACAGCTGCCAGCCACGCTGGACCAAAGTCACAACAATTCATCATAATGACAAATTCATTCTTTACGCACTCATCCAGATATAAACTTGGCCTCCAAGCGCACAGCTGCAAACCACTCACCAGCTCCATGCCACTGCCGTCAAAAACCGGCCTGAAGCCTCAATGTGACGATGACACCTGCAAAGCTTAACGGCACCGACATTAATTGAAACCAGCGGTTTCACAACGTCCGCGTGGGCATCACGGTTGGTGGCTGTGCACCACTAAGCACTTCTTCTTTCGTAGAGCTGATGTCGATGTAGATCATCAACTATAATTTCACACCAAGTTGGGTCAAGCCAGATAACCGCATCAGGAGCAGCGACGTGTATCACTGTGATGTCTCCTCCGTATTTGTGGATCGGGGCATTGCACACGTTGTACGGCCTGTTCTGGATGGACAGTCGCACACTGAAGTGTTTTTAATGTTCTTTTGGTGCACCAGGCATCCGCATCTGCCACAGTCTGTGCGGACGTGGTTTAGGGTGGACCATAAGTGGAAGATGGCAGCCTTCACGCGGCCCACTCTGTTAAGTGAGAAATCATGACGAATGCTGTCAATGCGACGACCGAACATCGGTCACAGATCTCCTGGTCTCCAGAACAACAACGCAATGAGCATCGCGGTCACAGAACAGCGGTGGACGAACCAAAGGCCCCGCCGCAAGGCTAAGCTTCACTTTCACACGGGCCCCGCAGTCACATGAGACCTACCGCTTTTGAAACGGGCCACAAACAATCTTCATCTGTCACCACAAGCAAGTAGCTCGACTGCCCTAATCGATTACCAGAGGGCAATATATATTCGACGTGGCAAAAGCACCGTTTCGAATTCTAGAGTGCTCAATCACCTATCGTCTTTCAAGTCGTCTGCGCACACAAACAATGCCTACAGCCCTGGCGTGATCAATGTTTGGTATCAACTGATGTGTGGTACGACAAATTTTGCTAGTTTAGGTGGAACCAATGGATATGTTGACCCATGTATGGGCATTCACTTCGTCCCTAGAACAACTGGCGAAAAACAACCTTCGTGGAGTATCCCGGACTGCCTACGATTGGATACTCCGGCGGCTTAATCCATTTCTCCCGTCCGTTGTTTTGATGGGAAAGCAGCCGGCGTCCTTTTGCCGAACTGAAGCTCGCGAGCGATGAGCACGGTGGTTCACAACTACCAATAGCAGAGAAGAGCGATGCGGAGTAGCAAAATAAACAGCCTAGAGTAGGGGAAATAACACGCAACTGTCTAATCTTGAGTCTTTGCTCCCTGCAACCTGCATCACATTCCTTGACAGCGCTTTTGCTTCCCGCTCGTTACTACCGTGAACAATGTTACTCGTTGAGCTTCAACGCCGGCCTGTGATTAAGCTATACTCCAACACATTCATAATATCACTTGCGTTTTTATACCCGTTGTTATGTGAATATACAATACATTGTTATTTAAAGCTTTCGTGACTGCAGGGATTCATATTCTTGGTTCTTTCGGTAAAGTCATGTGGAAGGGAAATAATAAAATAATATAAATGTGAAATCAACAGCTGTGGATTTCACACCTGATGACGATTGCTCCTGTTGCAGTCGAAACGTCGTGAGAATTTTTATTGTTTTATATTGATATTATTTTATTATTTCCCTTCTACGTGACTTTACCGAAAGAACCAAAAATATACAATACATGTACCGAGTGAGGCAGTAGGACAGAGAGAACCTGACTGATGTCGCTTTTAGTTGTTCTTTGGGATTAGCGCGAGTTTCCCAGCCTCACACAGCCAGACCAAGGCACATTTTGGGATTCGTAGGTTTCAGTGTTAGTGCCCTTGGCCAAGAACGACAGCTTTGAACACGCAGCAATGCCGCGTTAAATCACTACGTTTTAATAGACTGTGAGCGCAATGAAGAAATGCGATTGCAGCAAATGCTGGCTAATATACGCTGCCTTTTAAGGCATTGTTATTGACGAATATGTCGAGTTCTTTTTTTTTGCTATTGGTGCTTGTGTACCACTGCCAACACGGCATCCGAAAATAATTCGTTTGTCACAATGTGAATTTGCAACGTTAAACTATAACCACACGTTGACGAGACAAACCCGGCGTCCATCTAAATGTCGCTTCGTTCAACTGTAGGCGGGTCTGTGACAGTGAAGCTGGCTCGAAAGAAATCATGTTGAGATAAATGAAAGGGTTTCGGCGTGTTTTTCTTCCCTGCGAGGGGGGGCGATGGGACACAAGAACCCGCCCCCCGTGCGCTCTTTAGAGCACTGCAGACGACGATAGTCGGAGGCTGCACGTGGTCAATGTGCTGTTGACCCACGGGCAGGATATTTTTCGCTTGACACTCATCACGCCGGGCGCTAGCAGCTGTCACAGTGGCGTCACAAGCAAACACCTGAACAAACAAACTTTTCTATATTAAACGTGGGGTTCTGTAATCGAGACAGTCCAATCCCCAGGATCCACCTCCCCTAGTATCGCTAGTATGCCACCGCAGAGTTTTTGGCCGGCGATATCAATCTTTTTATTCCTATCGCCAGAAACCTCCACGAGAGACTCGCGCAACGCGATGGCAACACCGGGGGGCTCGCAAAGAGACACCATTCCGCGCGCCACCCCCCACCGCTCCCCGCCCACCTCCATGCCCTGGAGGGATTCGGTTAACCAGATGCATCGGGGCCAAACCAATCTGAAAAGCGTCCGAGGCGAGCTGACAAAGACTTAAAAGAGGAAGACGCCGCCAGGACGATGGCGAGCAGCGTGCGGCGGCGGCGGCCTGCTTAACGAGAAGCACTTCGGGGGCCAACGCGCAGCCCCCTCCCCCCCACCCCATCCTTCGGTAATTGAGCACGACACAAGCGCAATGCGCCCCATTAACCGGACACCCGCTGCCCCATCTCCCCCCCCTCCTGCTTCCCCCCCCCACCACCACCACCACCACCGCCACACACCCCCAGTTTCCGCCAGCCTCCATCACGCTGCCGCCCCCCCCACCCCTCTCTCGGCGGCCAACATGGCTTCCTCCTGGCAGGCGCCGTTTCTCTGGCGGGCGGTGGCGTTGGCGCCGTCCAGCCTCCATTGGAAACACGTGAGGGGAAGAATGCTCAACCCCAACCCTCGCGACGACGTCTCCCCTCTCAGCGGCATTCACAGCCGTCCCTCTATGACAGCTCCGCACGCAGCATCCATCTCTGTCTCCAAACATGTTATGATTTCAATTAGGCTGGAAAAACTTCTCTTTTTTTGGAGGGGTTTTTTTTTCTCTCTTTTTTTTTTTCGGAAGGCAGTACTTTTTCGCGAGCCTTCTTGCTTTGAAGAGTGTGGGGCTGCGGGGCGGGGGAGAGAAAACTTGGGGTAAAGCAAAGCGGCGCAGAACTGGCAAAGCCACCACCCCCCCCCCACCGCCGCCGCTCCCCCAAAGTCAAACTACAGTGGGAAAACACAGGGAACTCTTTCCATGCAGTGGGCTTCGCCTTGCCAGCACACTTTGCTTGCGGGCTTACTGAAACATTTTTGCGCCCATATTTTCAAAGGATTTGAATCGAAGGCCTTCGTGAGAAAACTTCTTATTTATGAACTCTCCAGACGATGCTCAACCCTCTCTTTCCTGTGAACCGGCGCACATTCTTCAAACACACTCGAGGGTACACGCACCGCTCCTGCTTTCAAGTCTGCTAACGATACCAAAAATCTCACGTATATAGATCTTTTTAACTTTGCCACGGAGCGAGATTTTTTTTCTATTTCCATTTAACTAGCCACATGAGTACGCAAATCGGCATCAAAGATGGTTGGGAATGAAATTTTTAAAGTAGGTGTGCCAATCTAACCTCGACTTGTTTTGCAGAGGCATTTATGAACGCATCATAGTCCAATTAAAGCTCTACGTTGGGTATTAGTAATTTTCCAAATCACACGGACAGTTCTGGATGTTCCATATAAGGAGTGTTAGAATGTTGCTCTCTATGCCCACCCCACTACCAATGATTTCAAGGATTATTGAAATGCATGGTCTCGATTTAACTGTGCTGAAGGTAGCGGCCTCTAGTGGCTGGAAGGGTCACATGAAGACTTCACGTTGAACTTGGACAAATCGGGACGCCAATTCTCACGCGCACGATTCGGTGCACCTATCACGGAGCTAAAAAGTTATGAATCTCCGTGCCGTCACAGCCATATTCAACGCAAGAGTGTGTCAAACGTTTGACCAGCAGGCGTAAGCAAACATACGTATTCTAAGAATAAAACAAGGAAAACATTTGCAGACTCAATTTTAAATCTGTGACCTCACACTGCTATTTAAAATCATGGCTTACATCACGCATAGCTCAGAATTAACAAACAAGAAAACGTACCGAAAAAAGAAGTCGGATGCGAGTTTCTCACTGTGACATTTCACATTCCAGAGTAGATTTTTTTTTAAAGGTCAAATTTACGAGAAAAATAGCCGCTATAAGCTACAACCACTGGCCAACAGAAACACACATAACCACAAACGATGTACCAAACATCTTGACATTTTCCGAGAGGCAAATAGCATCTTGTTTAGTTTAGTTGTTAAAACGTTGGCATGCTTACATGTCGAATTATCTCTCACACTATAGATGTACATTTGACATAATCAGTGTGATACTGGGTGAAAGGACTACGCTGAAAAACTAAACAACTAAAAACGATGAAGGAATTAAAGTTTCTTGCATTCACGACAATGTTGTGGATCACAGCTTGAAATGCGAGTCCTTTTTGATGCTTTGCTTATAGAGCTCCATTAAAATGCTTATAATTACAGTACACCCATCTCTTCGTATTATTATCAACATCACCCTTCTTTCAATATACTACCATGGTTACTGTTCACGTAAATTTCACTCGCTGATTTCTCCACCGATGACGATGACTCGCGAGCTAAGAGAGTGAACGTTGCACGTCCCATCCACATCAGTCGTCCACCACACTGCGAGTCACTCCACGCGTCTCTTCCTGCTTCTCCTCCTCCTCCTCTAGCACTGGCAGACTTTGGAATTCCCTCCCGTTCATCTTCCCCATCCCACCACCCCACCAAAGTTTTATAACCTTTTTTTCGATTTAAAGCTTTTATGACTGCAGGGATTCATCTTCTTGGTTCTTTCGGTAAAGTCACGTAGAAGGGAAATAATAAAATAATAAAAATAAAACATAATAAAATAATTCTCACGACGTTTCGGCCACAACGCAAGCAGCCGTCCTTAGGTAAAGAACAGGTCTGTCGGAAAGACAGCGTCATTCAAGAAGAACACCTGAGGACGGCTGCTTGCGTTGTGGCCGAAACGTCGTGAGAATTATTTTATTATGTTTTATTTTTATTATTTTATTATTTCCCTTCTACGTGACTTTACCGAAAGAACCAAGAAGAAGATTTTATAACCTTTCTTCAATTCAAGAAATGCGTGTATTTATGAAAATATTATCTATTGTACCTTCAATAGTGTTGTATGTTGCTACTTGCTCCTCAATGAAAGACAAATTAATTGGTTCACTGATGACATATATTTGCAAGTGTTTAGCATAACACTGAAAACAATGTAGAGTCTTACCCTGATCCTGGTCTACGAGTGAAATAAATCAACCTCCAGATAATTTTTGTTTTGGGTCAAAATGTAAAATAATGTTTTTTTTGGCCTTTATCATTATATTCGATTACATTTGTATCATATTTCAGCTTTCCAGCCATTCTAGAACATGATTGGAATGTATATCGGTCACTTAATCACTATAATCTAGATACATTAGACATTTTAGTGCCATTTTTCAAATCAAGATCTCTAAAAGTATTATTGAGGCCAAGTATTACGGCAGTGGTTAACAAAGAGCATTATGAATCAGCCTGGGTTCAATTCCCAGCTACAGCGAACATCAGCGATGAGTGATATGACCACGATAGAGAGAAGTATGATCAAACAACCTCCGTGACCCAAACTTTGTCCAGAGGCCTTCATCCAGCAGTAGATTGACGAAGGGCTAATATTAACGCTACTCTATTATTCATTTTCCATCATCAGCATTATTAACATTATTACGGCATCAACGTTTTGGAACAACCTTGTTTCCTCCCTTAACCATGACGTCTTCTATCAAAAGTATATCCTTAAGCAGAAGATTATTGCCATATACGGCCACAATTGCCAACGTGATTTGTAGCTATGAACCTTACCAATGTATCGCTTATTGAAATGTAACGTGCAATGTAATCGAGGGACTGTATTGTCTTGGTGTGGTCTGGGATTGTTGTTGTTATGCTGCCTACCCCAAATTTGCAGTTGGTATTGCCAAACAGGCAGGAGTGTATGAAGACGGAAGCTTGTGTTGCCTCCGAAACGTCGTGATTTTATTGTTTTTATTTTTTATTAATTTTAATTAATTTTTTACCTACGTGACTTTACCGAAAGAACTAAGAGTCGGAGTGTATGTACTTGTGCAATGTGTGCTTTATTTCTTTATATTTTTCGTGACTTGCCTCCTTTTCTATATCTTGCTCTTTTATAGTTTTTTGTTGCGTTGTTTCTTGCTGTAGCTTTCTGATCTGCCCCCACTGGACATCTGTGACAAAAAGCTTCCGAGCTCATCGGATTCCTCCAGTCTAAATAAAGATTCAGATTCTGATACTTCTATTGTTATCAAGGCAGAAGTTACAAGCACTGAGTAATATGCCTAATGTTAGGTTTGAAGGCACTGCGGTCGGTACAACGGGGCATGACAGTGGTGAAATGTTAACTTCCTCGCCTGGTATACAGGAGATCGTGGGTTTGATCCCGAACCTGACGCCTGCTGTGTATTTGGAGTTTGCATGCTCTCCCCGTGGTCACGTGGATTTTTTCTCCGGGTCCTCTAGTTTTTTTCCTCCACATGTAAATATGTGTTTAGAGTATTTGGCTGCTATACATGTCCACGTGATAAGCCACTTCATTGAGATATCATTTGTCACCAAGTCGCTTCTGAAAAAAGCTAAAAAGCTCAGTGGACCTTACCTGGTAAGATAAAAATAGGTAAATTCTCGTTTACAATGTGGAATTAAACCGCACCTTGCTTACTTCCGCACCTTCGATTGGCACGGTTGGCTTTACGTACGGTGCGAAAGACGTTCGACACGCACACACACATTCACACTGTACGTACTTCGTATCCAAACTGCAACTCGTCGGGCGTGAAGCATGATGATGTCATCGTCGATGGCGAGCACGGCCTCCGTCTCGATCTCCTCGTAGGGAAAGAAGCGGTTGCTCAGCTTGTTTTCCGTTGTCTGCACCACCTTGAGAGGCACCGTGATGCGAGGCCACAAGGGTTCTGCGGAGGTGCGCAGGGCCAACTGCGGGAAGGCAGACGTCGGCGGTGAGTCACACGGAACCACCACCAGCAAAACCGTGACGACTGTCAGTTCTTCAGAACTGCTTTTTGTGTTAGTTTGTTGTCCTTCCCCTGCACCTCCGATCAGCGAGGTTGGCTACGTATGGTGCAAAAGAAGTTCAACATGCATACATACGCACAGGATCAGCACCACCACGACTATCCGCACTAGCACCATAATCAACACCAAGCATGACGACTGTCAGCATCACCACTAATACCATCACCACGACGACTGTCCGTGTCACCACGAAACACCATCACGACTTTTGGCACTATCGCCACCACTTTCGCCAACATCAAATCTTCTGTCATCACCAACATTATCACTCGTGTACATCATTCTCCCCGTTCAATAGTTTATCGTGTTGTTCGAGTAAGAGTTAATTATTTTAAACCTATACAAACAAGCTATACTCTTTCAAAAAGGTAGCAAAACGTCACATTAAAAAACAATGTCCTTAGAGCCTCTTGCAAATGCGAATTGACAGGACACCAAATGAAATCCCATCTGAGCAACGGCACGTTACTAATGCACCTAGACCAAGGTTCAAAGAAATGCCGAAGCTGGGCACTGTTACCGTTAAGCGTTCTACCGTTGAGCCTACCCTGTTGCCGTCATCGCAAATTAAATCAGTAAGACAGGCACTATTTCATGCATGTCGATGGAACTCCGCACCCTTACCTAAATCACTGCTGCCCTCCCTCCCCCTACCCTCCGCCTTCTAAAGGAAAACTTCCTCCCCGACGTGAGGTCAAAGGTCAGCAGGGATGGAGGCTGCCATTAACCCTGCTCTTTTCTACCATTCTTTGCGATCGCGCCCGCAGACGTCCGCGTGAGTGTGCGTCTATGCTTAGAGCCCGATGGAATCATGTGACTATGAACTGGGCTTTGCTGCTAACTTTGTGAAAAACGCACACACAAAAAGCAGATGTAGCTGTATGTGGACCCGTTATGGATAGATAACGGTAATTGTTTGTACAGTTAGGCTTCTTACTCGCTTTCCAACGCATCGTCTCAGATAAGAAACATTCAGTCTTCCCAAGTGTCACTCCTTTTAAACTGTACTGTGCAGTTGAATATACTTTCCTCCATGTTTCTTTGTTATAAACAGACAATGTGTGTTGAACTAAAACAGTTATGGCTGTGCTGGCAAACATAACAGTAAATTATTACAATTACTTCAAGACAAGTGTCATTACCAAAGGCTCTTTTGAAAATACTTATATTGTTTTATGAACATGTTTTGGCAGACTAACAGCTGATATTAACTCACATTTGATATCTTATGATATAACATCGCAGTTTATCCAGCAAGGCCTCAGTGGGACTCAAATAAAACAATTCAGGAGGATCTTGGTTGAAATATTTGGCTCATTCCTTAGGATTTTTTTTAGAGTGGGAAAACAGAATTTATGCCATAAAGCCACACTAGGGGGTAACATTAAAACGCCACAAAGACAACTTTACTGCCTCCAACAGGCACCAATTCATTGCTCTGCAGGTGGGGTCCTCCTAAACATGACAACACCATCCCAGGGTGATCCACCAACCTAGCATCCAAGTCACGAGACTTCAGATGTGCATCGCCATCAATATTCCAGGTCACCAAACTGAAGATTCAACCCCACTTCTGCAGCCGGGATATACAATTATTTAAGTGGGCGATGGCTCTACCGATTATCGATTCTATTACGCCACAAACCGGATAACACGAACATAGATGGGATACAAAAAAAGGACCAATGTTCCCACTTGTGACACTGGACACGAGGTAATGGGTGGGGGAGGAGGGGGCTTGACATCATCGGCATCATGAGCCATGTCACGTTGGCCATAGCTTGTAGCTTGTATGGGCTGCCACTATTTTCAAAGGACCCACCCCCCGAGTAATCGACCACAAAAATATTAGTGGATTAGAATTTTGCGTCGATTAAACGACTTAATTTGTTACTTTTCCCAACTGCATAGCTGTCAACCCATACGGTTTACCCGTATTCTTGTACAGGGAAATTTAGTTTTCAGGTTCATACGGCGTACAGCTGTTCCAATACAGGCAAAAACTTAGTTTTCGTCTATTTGCTTGTGTTTCCCCCTTGTGATGGGACTTTGTAGGATGAATGTTGAGATTTATAAGTGGCACGGGGGTGACCAATACAGTCTGAATTGCTCTATAATAAGACAGGCACTGATAAGGGGTTGGCAGGTATGCAACTGGCCCGTCTTACTGGCCCTTCGTTATGCAATATGAAGAAGGGCAATATGCCATTATAAGTTTTCCTATCAAGGTAGTGTTCATGCCAAATTACCGTCTCACCAAATGCGTTGTTTACTCATGCCAGCTCTATGCGCGTGTTGTTGACGTGCATGTAAAATGTGTGCCCCGTGCTCTTAAAAGTTGAGTTAAAAACTTAATAACAGAACAAGCGCTACAATCACGGTCAAGTGGTCCATCATTCGCTCGAGTAACATCATTGCAACCTTGTGCTAAAACTTGTCAGGCCATAGGAATTGCAGGACAAAAATACGCTTACAGTCCTTGGTCATTCCACTGCTGCATAAGGGCCTCCCCCACATCGTGTGGCCATGAGGGACAATTTTTAAATCCTTTATATTAAGTTCACTTGCTTGCTTGCGCGCTTACGACCGTGCAAATCTTTCGGTCGTTTTTTAACCCACTTCCCGTGATCCAATCGAGCTGACATTTTGCACACAGACTCGTTATGCGTGACAATTTATTTTCGTGAAATTTTTTTCTCCAAAATTTTACACTTTTTAGGATTTTTTTTTTTATATTTAATTACCAATTGCTTAATGGTGTCAGGCAATCATCTGACCCATAGGTGGCAACCATCTCAAGCCAGAGGACGAGAGGACTCTAGTCGCCCGTTTCAAAGACCAATGTGGGCTGGGTTGTGGCCCATTGAACACGCATATAAAGGATTTATAGTGAAAAACTTTGTTTTTACGGGTTAATTTTTTGTACCATACTTCACCATGCTGGCCAGTGCGGGTTGGTGAACGGTGGGCCCAGAATCGAATATAAGAATAGGTTTTAACCTTTCTGGCAATAAGGTTTCACTTTGGTGTTTTAACATCTTAACTCCTGTTTCATTGCCAGAGAGGGTAAAAACCTGTTCTTATGCTTTGATAATGCCAACGGAGGCCCAGAATCATTTGCGTTTATCATCGTCAACTGATGTTACCCGTGAATGGGATCAAACTCGGGTCACTGGGTTTAGACATTACGAGAGTCCCATCTGATCAACAACATTTTAAACTCATGTTGGACAGCCTCGGCCATACAGCCTTGATATTTCGGTGTTGCATTATCCTTTGAAAAAACTCCCCATTGGCCTTGGCAGGATAACTTCCTACCGTCGTCGTCACACAGACACCAGGCACTGCGGGAACCCGCCGCGTTGTACCTGCGGGCGGGCTCTTGTTCTGGTTGTTCCAGACGACGAGCACCTTGGAGAGGCTGGGCGTCTTGGCGATCTCGGTGATGACGCGGAAGAGGCTTTCGACGCGGTCGTACGTGAGCACCACCGCCGTGAAGCCCTGGCTCCGTGGCGGGATGAGTGGCAGGAAGAGCGGGTTGTTCACACCGCTCCACCTCTGCGAACAAAACGAGTCAGAATCATCAGACGATTTATTCAGACTGGAGGAATCCGATGAGCTATAAAGCTCTTTTTCACCAACATGTCCAGTAGGGGTGGGTCAGCACGTTACAACGATAAACAATACAAAAGACGATAGCAGCACAAAGTATAGGAAAGGTAAACAAGTCACTTTGAAATATACAAATAACACTAAACTATCTTGATATTACTTGATTTGAAGCTTTCGTGACTGCAGGAATTACTCTTTGGTTATTTTTTGGTTCTCTATCTTACCAGATCAAGCCCACGAAGATATTAACTTATTTTGAAGAGACCTGGCCACGAATGATAGCTCAACAAATACTCCAATCCCTCCAATGGCTCCGAATCGGATCCCGGATCTATTTGAACAATCTAACTCACCTTCTTCAAGATTCGAAATGGACTTTCCCCTGCCTACCTCTCCTCCACTCTTATCTCACTTCCCTCTACACTCCGTTTTAGTCTCCCCTCTTGTAACAGTCTATACTCATCTCTACCCACTCTCCGCACCAACAACAAAGGCTTTCTTCCCAAGTCCCCAGTCAGTCTTCTCTTGGAGGAAGATCACTAACTTTCTCAGAAGAAGATAATTCATTTTCCTCTGCTGCCCCCAAAGCCTCAAAACTCCCATTTCCCCTGTCTTCCATGCTGTTGGCTCCCTGTCCAAGACCAGTCTCAAGACTTCACTTTTATTCCTCTGCCTATGCCTGACTGCCTGCCTCTAGAAAATAAATACCGTTTGTGCACAGCGTCTTGCGATGGGGGTCAGTTTGACGCGATAAAAAAAAAACCCAAGCTGTAATCGCAAACGTAGCGCTCTATAGCTTCGTAGCGCTAAAGAGCGTGCCGCCACGCTGGATGTGTAGCAGCACACATCCCTGCCGCGTGCGTCGCACACGTGTACACGTGTGTACACGCCGGATCTTTCCCCTACAGAGTGATCGCGCTCGCTGCTGTGCATTACAGCGACCTTCGTCACTTCGTACGCTCAGAGTTTTTGGCTGCTGCTGCTGCTGCTGTAAATGTCCACGTGATAAGCCACTTCTTTGAGCTATCATTTGTGGCCAGGTTGTTTCTGAAAAAAAGCTATATAGCTCAGTGGGCCCTAATTGGTAAAATAAAAATTGTTGAGTAAAAGTTTAGAATTTCATAGCTCATTGGATTCTACAGGATAAATAAATACTCTGATTCTGAAGAAAGAAATATTATCCACACTCGTAGCTTCTGCTACCTGCACCTATGTTGAACTTATTTCGCACCGTACGCAGCCAACCAGCGCTAAACGGAGGTGCGGGGAGATCTGGTTATCTCTGTAAAAAGACAGGATAATAGGGTGACTTTATTTTGTGATTCAACAACTCTCTTGAAAAAGACAGAAACTTGTAATGGACGGTAAACAAAATTTGAGAAACACACAAAATTAATTAAATGAGCATTCATCTAAGGTCACGCTGACATTGAAGTCTCATATTTATCTGCTCGCTGCTGTGTATTACAGCAACTGCAACTCACAAGGGACAGCGTGAACATTTGCCATTTCGTACATTCAAAGTATTTGGCTGCTACAAATTTCCACGTAACAAGCCACTTCGTTCACCTATCATTTGTGGCTTCTGAAAAAGGGTTACATGGTTCAGCAGGCCTTACCTGGTGAAAAAAAATAACATTGCTTAGTTTAGTAGTTTATTTGCGCTGGATACATCTATTTCATGCGACCACTTTGTTTGCGATGGAGCGGCGAGTAGCAGGGGATGTCGCGGCTAGCCCCGCATGCAGTTTTAACAGCAAACGTGAGCTGCACCAATCGAACGTACCGCTGTGAATGTTGTTACATTCTAAAAGAGGTGAGTTCCGCTGGTGAATAATGAATTAATCGGCTTAAAGAAATAAAATAAAAAATTACGTGGTCAACGGTAGTATACAACAATGGCAAGTTAGGTATATATATATGTTTGCACAAGTAAAAACATATATTTTTTAAAATATGTATTATTCTGTGTGTGGCTTTAAAATAAGCTTACATTTTAAAGACCCATGCAGAATAAGTATTTCAGTGGAGCCGAGTGTGAGTGAGCTCACTATTAACACGTTTTCAAGAAGTAGAGAGACCACCTTCTCATGAATCGCGTGTAATGTACATGTACCGTATGAGCGTGCGTGTGCAGATATAATATCATTCTTTGCAACCCTTTGTCAATCCACAGCTGGACAAATGCCTCCCTCTCGCACCTCGTTGGTCACAAGGATTGTTTGAGAATACTTCACTACGCAGGTCAATGAAGGTTGCTGAAGCAGGGGAGGATAGTACTTGCAACTTCATCTTTGATTATCATATTTTTTCTAATGTGGTCCTTTGTCAATCAACTGCAGGATGAAGGCCTTGACATACTGTGCTGGTCATTTGGCCATACTTCACCATACTGGTCAATTCAAGTTGATGAAGGGGTTCAGATACGGCTCGCCATTGACATAAGCCAAGGCCGGAAATTGAACTCGGTTCGTCTGGTTCACGGTGCAGTGCACGCTAACTACTGCGCCACTGCTCCACCCCTGCGTGCACGTGTGTGTGTGTGTGTATATATACAATGCACACAATAGCACACGTAATTGCGCGTGTGATTACAGCAGTTTCTCTCCCCTTGAGAGACGATCTATCAAAATAAAACATTCTTTGGTGCTCGCCGGGGGAGCAAATGGGGAAAGATCAATGGGTGCTAAATCACCATGGAGACACTTCCGGTTCAAGCGTGCTTTAAGCTAACCAGGTGACTTGTGCTTCATTGCCCGGCAAACTGGCCTTTGATTAAAAACATTTGGCCTCCCGTGGAACTTTTGTCGCCGTGATCTGCAAAGCGCCAAGGCACAAATATTTATGACCGCGCTGCGGAGCTATAATGCGACACTTTGATCCGTTTATTTATTTACTTACTTACCTAAGCGCAAAAACATATATGGAGTCGGACTCACAACGATACACAATAGGGATGTGCAACGTTCAAATTACGAAACGGAGGAGATGGGGCAAACAACATTCATCTACGTTTATATTAAAATAATAATGATCAAGACGGAAATATGTTCTAAGACGGATTTTTTCCCCCCTCATTTGGACACAACGCAGTGAAATAAAAAACACAACTCGTCTTGAAATCGCGCATTGGCCACGTAAGGGAACATACTTCTTATCTCTGCAACATTCTTCCGCCATGCTTGGTGGTCATCACACTCGTTGAAACGAAATGCTTGCAAGTTGTACTTACTACACGCATTGTACGAGCACCAGATGCGACGCCGCTTACATGGCTTGGCGCGGAAGAGCATTCAAAAAAATCGCAATACTGAAACTTAAATAGCATAGCAGGCTACGCTTTACAATTACGGATATCCGAGTGTATTTAGAAATGCCATAATTCATTTCAATATCAGGCATATACACACAGAACTAATGCGTATTCTTAATAATAATGAAAAATTAACCAAGGAAACTTGAAAGAGTGGTTGTTTTTACGGCAGCTTATAAACCAGAATATTTTTGCACACCCAATATTACGCGATGACGTAAGAAAATGTTTCCAAATTAAATAACCTTGTACACATTAATCAACAGCCGTATTGCTTACTTGCACCCGCTTGGGAAATCATGCTTGCATTTTAATATTTAGCAGTTCGTTATACGGCCTATACAAATTTAATTCTAGATTTTAAAAAATTCCCAACACAAGCACATCCAACTAATGCACTTCCTTTCGCCCAAGTGTATGTGGTCACATTTATGGGGGCGGAGGGGAAACTTCTAGATTACATTTGAATAAAACATATGCCTGACAGTTAGAAGCCCTGTCCTAACCCGACCAAGTGCAGTATTGATGTTTTGCAAGTGTGAAAGATCTCCATAAAAAACTGAAATTTAAAAAAAAAACGGCTCATCTCTTCTGTTCCACTTTCAAGCCACAGGCATGACATCCTCCCCAAGTCATAGCAGAAGACGTCAGCTCCAACCCCAGCGATCCTAACTGCCCAACTCTTCTTTGTGCGCGTACGCACGCACCCCCCCACAATCCCAGCTCACTCACTCTCTCGGTATTTTTTTGTATTTTGAGCAAGTGGGCTCCCGTCCATAAATAACGGTCGGCGTCAATGTGGTTTTGATTAGCAGCGAGAGAACCCAAGGCAACAAAATGCTCCACGAGTCTATGAAGTGATGAACGCAATTCATGTTTGGGGAGAACACTGTTATCCTAAGGGCTTTCAGAGAGGTATAAAGCGCAAAGCAGTGAATAATGGGCAGGAAAGATCAGTTTACAAATTCAAAAATAAGCCGTGGCCCGATGGAAATGAGCAAAGAGGTCCTGCTGAGGACTGGGATAACTGGGTTGGGGGTATTGGACTTGGAAATTCAAAACAATGGTCTCTGGCACAGGCATGCAGAGGTGAGAGTACGTGTTGTTTCTTTGTACTTTTAGGATTCGAGCATTCAATCTCCGTGCGTAAGTAAAAAGTTCATAAGCACATTGCCACGAAAGGCCTTTAGAAAAATTGTATATGCTTCGCAAAATCCAACTTTTGATACTGGCTATATCGGGAATGAACATCACAGCGCAAGCATCATACAGGTGCCTTGGTTTGGCTGCGAGCCAAAGGTACACAGATTAAAACCTAGGAATGCCAGTGGTTGCCAAGTATGGCTCTGTGTGTCAACGCATATATTTCCATGTGCATGTATGTATACCCAAGATGTGCAGTGTGTACACATACCCACATTCCTGTTTAAGTCGAAAATATAAATGTGAAACAAAAACACAAATGAATGTGAAATAATATCTGCCATCGTGCATTGTATAATATATCTGCCACTGCGATGTCATGAAAGTTTTGATGTCAACATCACGTGTGCCAAGCTTGCGACAGACGGAAGTTATTAATACAGATGTGTATGAACCACAGAGAACCACAGCACATAGTTATCGCTTGTTTAGACACATGCATATGGCCACGGGATTGTAAAGTCAAACACACCTCATTACAGCCCTGCCCTCAACTACGTTTCCAGAGTTGATTTATGACTACAGGGCATCGGAGACTGCTTGAATCCGCATGTGATCCATACATTGTTTAAATATAGCCCCTTAGCTGGGAAGGGGAAACACAGGCACAGAGACCACAGACTAAGGTATGTGGCATTCAAACGTGGTCTGCTCATGCTCATAATAAAGGTGATAATGTAGGGCTCTTTATCAATCAACTGCTGGAATGAAGGCCTCCCTGCACCATGTTGATCGTGGGAGTTAGTCTGACCATACTTCACCACTTTGGTCATTGCAGGCTGGTGAAGGGCGAGGAAGCCGGTCAAACCCATGCCAGGAATCGAACGCAGGTCGCGAATGCTCATAAGAGGAACTAAATCTCACAAGTACGGTAACGTAACGATTCAGTCATTTTTGAGGCCGCTCTAACTTTCTCAAAAGCGAAGGTCACTCTTCAAGTGAGTCTATACACTGCAGTCAGTGGGGTTACTGCCACCAAAAACAATTTCAATAATATTTCATTTCATATGAACACAAATTGGACCCTTGGCAGAAATGAAACTCTAATAAGGGGATCTGGCATTCATGAAGTAATCTCTGCTGGGAGTGACAAGAGCTAATCTCATACAATTGGAGGTCCAAGTAGAGCCAATGACCGAGTGTGGCTCGTGTATTCAAGTTAAAGTTCAGTGTGTGTTCGCGTATTTATATATCCGTCGGTCATAAATCATGAATTTCAAGTACCATAGTTTCAAGTTTTAATATTACTGTCAGTGGTGCAACAATTCATGCATCCACTGGTGGAGCCAGTGGGGGGGGGGGGGTGGCACGTGCTCCCCAAATGATCCGATCGAAATCCCTAATTTCGATCGGATCATTGGAGTTTATTAGTAATAAATCGGTATTTTGCGACCGCCACTGCCACTGTGTAGCATATTATTACGTGACAGGGACTCTATGAGATGATAGGACAATAGTCTGAGTCCATAATTGGCAATAAGTAAAGGCAAAGCAGTTATAAGTGACTCACAGAATTGCGAGCAGTTGCGTATACAGTACACGACTTCCCTGAAGGCATTCACCTTCAGCGAGCGCGAGGCCGATCACGCAACGCGGTTCTAATTCGACCCTCGATCGATGGCTGCGCCATCGACGCACACGTGTCGAATAAAAAGCAAGGGACAAGTCCTTACTTACTAACAACTCCTATCATTTTTCACTGCTGGAGGGGTTGCCCCTCCTACCTGAAAATCCTGGCTCCGCCATTGCACGCATCCATAGCCCCTTAGCATTGATCGTCCTTTAAAATAACACCGAAATAAGTCCAAAGTGGGAATTTCTGCCAAATTTGCACTTAGTGCCGAAAGTGGCAGACCGGATATGATTTAAGTTTGACTACAACACAAATTGGATTAATATAAGCATCCAAAATGTGACGGCATCTCAATACGCTGCGCAGAATCATCGGGGATTGTTAAGTTTGCAGATGAGGCAGCAAGAAACATCCACAATAAATACAAAACAGTGTCAATCTAGGACACGATAACATAAATAACAGTCGATCATGATGGCGCTTGGCGTTTGCCCAGGGTCGGCAATCCACGCGTCCTGACTTACCATCTCGGGTGGATCGTTCCACTCCTCATAGGAGCGGGCTGCGTAAGGGTAAACGCGGTCGTTGATGATCTGCAGGGTGCTCAGGACGATGACCTTGACTGAGCTGAAGTACATCTCCCAGTAGAATTTCACCTGTTTGATAAAAAAAAACATTGCAACATCACATGAGCCGGAGTAGTTGGATTCAGATGCAACAACAAAAGGGGCATTAGTAGTCTAAGGAGATAAACTCAAATACAATACAACTCTCATAACCTATAGCTTTAATATTTTAATATTTTACATCACGTGGAATTAATTAGTGTTGTCATCACATCTACACCTCTATTTAAGGAACAAAACAGGTGGAGGACTTCTCCACTAATCTGGCTGTCGCCTGGTGAAGCTAGTTGTAATTACTGGCGAAACGTTGTACTCAGATTGTAAATGTTGTGCTTTGCTCTCCAACACACCGGTGTGCTGTACTGGTGACGAATTGGCATGTTCTGTTTACGTGGACAAACCTTACTAGTTGGCTGTGTCGGGTGGTGGTGGGTTTAACGACACATTTACATATGTACGCGATCTAACCCTAAAAACCTGTATGGATAAAAAAAAATGTCTGCTCGTAAACAATGTATTTTCTAATGTGTAAAATGTACACTGTAATTTATGATTATCAGAGGTGTAATATTTTAAGCCCCTGCAATCCATTCTTCCTCTTCTTTCAAATGGCTGATGTCGATGCAAAGGAACAACTACAATTTCACAGGTGGTCAAGCCAGACAACGGTGTCAGGAGTGTATCGCTGTGGTGACGTCTCCTTCGTATTTGTGGATCGGGCATTGCGCCGTTATATGTTGTACGGTCTGATCTGGATGACCAGTCGCACACTGGAGAAGTTTTAATTTTCCATTTTTGCATCAGGTATCCACATCTGCCATGGTTTGCGTGGACGCGGTTTAGTGTCGACCATGAGCTTAGAGGAAGATCAAACCCATGGATCTTCTGTGTTGGGTCTAGAACCCTTAATTGTGACAATTCAATGGATTGCATTGAAATGGATTGCATTGAATTAATTGTCACAATAAAGGGTGTTCATTCAAGATTGTTTATTTTTGTGGTGAATATAGCAGCCCCTAGTTGCTGGAGGGGGGTCACATGAACAGATAATGTTAGATAGATGAAAACGAATAGACTTACAAGATTCAATCAATGCTTAATAATTGATCAAACTTGATTAAGTGATGCATCGCGCACAGCTAATTATTATACAGTCTTTCTTTCTTTTGCCTCTTGATCAAATAACCCGGAATAGATGCCATCTTATCAGATCTCAAAAGCTAAGCGGGATTTTGGAGCCTGGAAATTGCTTAGATTGCAGCCACCAAGCATCACAGCTGTTTTCGACTGCTGCTGTGTGGTTACGTCGTGAGCAGCAGAGGTCAGTGAAACAAAATCCTTTGCTGTACCGTACTTTTACCAACTTGCACTGACCAGCGTGCTGAAGTACGGTTAAAGAACCACCATCCGCACGGTGCAGGGAGGCCCTCATCCAGCAGTAGATTTAGAAGAGGGCTGTACACGTACCGATGTTTCTGAAGGTATGCTATCACTCCAATTCTCATGGTTTGGTCCGATGCGATGCAATATGCATTCAATAGCCAGACATGAAATGAATATTTTGCAATGGCTTGGTGCCATTCTTAATGACCCCAACAAAGGTTTGTGATTCATGCTTAATGATCCAATAATGAATCATGAGCAGGTCCCAACCACAACGCACAGATTTAACACCACATGTCCATGCAAACACAAGTTATTACTTCCTCCCATGGTCAATTCAGCAATGTCTGCTCTCAGTTCCCTTGACGGGATTTCATAGTTTCGGTTAATTCTCCTTACATGCCTACATGCAACAAAAACATGTTTTTCTTACCAATTTCACTGGTTGATTAGCATACCAAATAAAGTTGATTAAGCTTAAAGTCTATTGAAGTTAAATGGAACAAAGTTACCGTTACCATCTTTCAAATGAAGAACATTTTAGTACGTACAACGTGCATTTTGTAAACTTTGCTATCAAGCCAGATTTTAATACACCTCAATAAATATCGTAAAAGAATATATATATGTTTTCTTTCGTGGGGGTTGAATAATCCCTCACGAAGTCGAAATTTAAATCGAAACCTCACGAAGTTGTCAGATATGGAGCCCAGTTGCTCATGGATGGGTATTTACGCATTCGTTTCGGTGCTGAGTCAGAGATCAGCTTCTGCTGTACAGATGTTGCCTCCATCCCCGCCGCCCAACCTCACGGCACAGCGGCGAGTGGCGCTGCCAACGCGACAGCCTCTCCAATAAAAGCGCGCGGCTGGCAAGGGGAGAGGCTACGGGGCCCAAGAGAGACGGAGAGGGTTAATGACGGGGAGAGAGAAACGGGGAGATGGGAGAGAAACGCGGATTAGGAAGGGAGTGAGGGAGACAAAGAAGGTAAGAAATGGGGACCGAGAAAGCGGGAGAGAGAGAGACCGAGGATGGAAAAACGAAGGGGGAGACGGGAAGCGAGGGAGAGTCGCACGGAGAGACGGAGAGAGTGAGAGAAACGGAGAGAGGGTGATAAGAAGCAGGGAGAATGAGGCAAAGGAATGGGGAAAGAGAGAGGGGGGGGCAGGAAAACAGGGAGCCACAGAGGCAGTCGGGGGGGGCGGAGAGTGTAATTGAGAGGGAGTGAACGAGAGACAGACAGGGAGGGAGAAGGTGTATGGGAGAGGGTGGATAAGAGCTTGAGGAAGAGCGTGCGACGACGAGAGTGAGAGACAAGGCAGTCTGACGGTGACGGGAAGAGAAAAAAGGAAGAGCATAATAGACACGAGGATATACGCATGAGAGCAAGAATGAGCGGGTGATTTAGAGTGAGAGGGCAAGTGAGAGTGAGTAAGTGGGAGGGTGAGATTGAGAGAGGGAGGGGAGAAGAGTCCTGCACGGCCTCTGGAGCCTAAAAACCACGTCAAGCTGAGCAGGCCAGACCCTGCCGCACAGATCCCTGGAGAAGAGGCTGGCCCCCTTTGATCTCAGAGACAATGTCCGGGGGTTTGATGGATGATATGGGTTGTACAAAAGCCCTGCCTTGCTGCGATGGTCTGCATGGGCCCAACTTATCAGTCAGCAACGGCCGAACAGACTCAAAGCACACACCCCCTGCCTGATCGCCAGGCCAACAGCAGTCTGCAGAACATTTTTCTAATTTTTTTTCCCTTTTGTTGGAACATAAAACGGGCCCTTAACACGTTATGACAGAGGTCCATTTTATTTGTTGCGCTCGCTCTCCAACCATATGGGTGTTTCAGAGGATGGTGTCATCTTGATAAAGTCCTTACCAGTCTGGTTAACTCTTTGAGTGATCCACCCTCCTATATACCAGGTGAGAATAAGCATTTTTTCAATGAATTTTTCATAAGAATCTAAAAAAAATTTGTTTTGAAAATGGGAAAAACTAAAATGTTCACTGCAATGGCCACCAAATCCTGTGCATGCAGTTGACAGATTTCTCCAGTTTATTCAAGAAGCCTGCTCCTTTTCAAAACTACACTTGTCTGCTATTAATATCGTTATTCTGTTTTCATTGTTGCATCACATGAACCACATGCGATTTATCTGATTAACTATTCACAGGAAACTGACAAGCCAATCAGATGAAAGCCGCTTCGTCTTGATACTCTTGAGTGCAACTGAACCTCCCTCGCCGCCCCCGTTGCATCTGGCATGAGTGGCGCGCGAGTGTAAACGTGCTGATTAGTTTAAACATAACCAGGCGTGATGACAACTGGTGTGAACAGTGCCAGCCTCAAGACTGCAAGCGCCCTCACAGAGTGAACACTGAAATGGGACCCCTACAATCCCCCCCCCCCCCCCCAGCGCTCACGCCGTCCACGCACACTCAAAGCGCGCTGTCCGTGACACGGCAGCCAGGCTTAACAAGCCACCTGGCCACTCCCTGCTCCTGAATCTCTTCATTTTTTTTTTAGCTTCAGCATGCGTCGGTTACCACGAATGGGGGAATGAGCGATTTGCCGAGGGCTCCAATGGCCGCTTTGTGGAAGGTTGCTCCGTCTGGGCCCTTATGACACAAGGCCCTGACCCGCGGCCACGGCGTCAGTCAAAAAGCGGGGCCATGAGCTGCCGAAACATGCCCCACTTAAAAGGGTTTTCCTAACTGCTTGACCTCTCTCGTTATATATAGACTGCGGGCTTAGGACAACGCATTTACCCGCCGCCGGACCCGTTACGCAGAAAAAGTGATGGCTTCTTTTTTAAAGGCAGGGTGACGTGAACACAAACCGTGATTAATGTCAGGGCTGAAAGGGGTCAATCAATTATTTCTTGAATATTTAAATGGGTTCACAAGAAGCTTTGCAGGCATTGGCTCGGAGAAGAAACCAATAGAAAAAGAGGCCTTTTTGCAGACGGCAAATGTTTCCACTCTTTGTCTCAGAGTCACTTTGTGGAGTATTATTTCATGTTCTGCTTTGTTTGTACGAGTGCTGAACTTCTTTCGCAACATATGTAGCCAACCGCGCTAATCGCAGGTGAAAGTATTTAGCTTTGCAAGATTTATTTGTGACAAATGTCTTCCTTTTTAAAGTCTTACCACTCCAAAAGTATGTAACTAAGCATTAACACACATTCTGGTTGATGAATTTACCTTAGCAATCGTTAGGTTATTTTAACATTTGAAACATGTGGGTTTTGAAAATAGCGGTACGAACATTATCACTCAAATGCACAATCTCAATGACACAATGGTCAGCTGCATTAGAATTGTTCCAGAGGAACTGCCACAAATGCACTCTCTCACTTGTCTTTGCATGTCCACAATCTGCTTGTGGGGAATGGTCTTCAGGATGTTGTACATTTCAGGGATTTTCTCCTCTGGTAGCACCACCGATGCTCTGAAAACAGACAAATGAAAAGCAAGTTAAACACATAGGCTTTCGCGACCGACATTATCCATAATAGAGGTTTTGGGTTAGATCGCATGAATATAAATGTGTCATTAAACCTCACCACCACCAGACAAAGCCAATTAGTAAGGTTTGTCACGTAAGCAAAACGTGCCAATTCGTTTATAGTACAGCCGAATTAGTAACGAATTGGAAAACCTTACTAATTGGCTGTGTCGAGGGTTTAACGACATTTATATTCACGCAACCCAACCCAAAAACCTCTTATGGAAAATTAAAAGCAATACATGCATGTACAATAACACAACATTGTGGTGTGATTCGTAACTTTGATCCTGACCTGTGTATCGATAGTTCAATGTTAATGCGCTGTTTTATTGAGAAAATACTGCTGTGTGGTGTTACCTTGATGTAGTCAGACTATTTTATTGGTGTTGTTGCTGCCTTGCCCAAACTTGATGAATCGGACTTTCACAATTTATATATTATTTATTTATATTGAGTCACTTAAATTTCGATTTAAAGCTTTCGTGACTCCAGGGATTCATTTTCTTGGTTCTTTCGGTAAAGTCACGTAGAAGGGAAATAATAAAATAATAATAAAAAACATAATAAAATACAATTCTCACGACATTTCGGCCACAACACAAGACAGAGGACGGCTGCTTGCGTTATGGCCGAAACGTCGTGATAATTGTATTTTATTATGTTTAATTTTTATTTTTTTATTATTTCCCTTCTACGTGACTTTACCGAAAGAACCAAGAAGATTGAGTCACTTGCTTACCTCTTTCTCTATGTTGCACTCCTGTCATAATGTAATTGTATTGTTTGTTAGTTTAACACGTAGCCGGCTTTCGCGACCAATATTATTCATAATAAACGTTTTTGGGTTAGATCGCGTTATTTATAAATGTGTCGTAACCCTCCACCACCCGACACGGCCAATCAGTAAAAAAGTGTCACGTTGACAAAAGACATAGTTCCCTACTTTAGCCCACCGGTGTGTTGAAGAGTGAATCCACAACATTTACAGTTTTTGAGTATGACGTTTCGCTGGTAATTACATCCAGCATCATCGGGCAATTCCAGCGAAACGTCGTATTCAAAAATTGAAAATGTTGTGGATTCACTCTTCAACACACCGGTGGGCTAAAGTAGTGAACTATTTGTCTATTGTCAACGTGACACTTTTTTACTGATTGGCCGTGTCGGGTGGTGGAGGGTTACGACACATTTATAAATAACGCGATCTAACCCAAAAACGTTTATGAATGTATTCATCTTCTTGGTTCTTTCGGTAAAGTCACGTAGAAGGGAAATAATAAAATAATAATAAAATCATAAAAATAAAATATAATAAAATAAAATTTCAGTTTATTTTTTTATCTTATTTTATTATGTTTTTTTCCCCTTCTACGTGACTTTACCGAAAGAACCAAGAAGATGAATCCCTGCAGTCACGAACGCTTTAAATCGAAAAATATGAATGTATTGTTTGTTGTTGTAACTTGCTGACGCGCCCATATTGGATATATGTGAAAAAAAGCTTCATAGCTCAACGGATTCCTCCTACAGTCTTAAATAAATAAAAAATCTGACGACCAAAATGACAGCAACACATTTCCGTGACGAGTTCGGTCCCGTCGTTGGTCACAGAAGACGAGCACGCATTTTCAACAAAAGATCTTACGAAAATAATAATCACAAATAAGTGATTGGGGGTTCTTTACTTAAAATTTCAACGCAATACGAATTAATCGGCGCGTCAAAAAGGTATAAAATTGTATGTCAATATATTTGCAGTAATTCGTAGACTTCAAATTGCTAGAAAGGCATGCTTTCTCAAAAGAACGACTGAAACATGTTGAAGAAGGGTGCTTAAAAATTACCCAGCCACTGCCCCCTACTGCCTTGATGCCAGTACCAACCAAGTGTGCTTCTCACCGCTCGCGTTTTGAATGTGAAGTACCCGTGACCACCCTTAAATCTGAAAATAAGGTACAGTAAAACCTTGGATTGCGAGTAACTTGGTCTACGAGTGTTTTGCAAGACGAGCAATTTTTTTAAATAAATATTTATTTGATAAACGAGCGAGGTCTTGCAATACGAGTAGTACGTGTATACGCTTTGTCTGACGAGCGTCACGTGATCACAGCTGATATACGAGTGCTTTGGATTACAAACACGTTTCCAGAACGAATTATGCTCGCAATACAAGGTTTTACTATATTGTGAAGTATATTTGCTACGTAAGTAATACAGTGGTACGTGTGATGCGCTATAAACCGGCGACCCAAGTTTGACTTCTGGCCATGGCAACATCAGTGGCAAGTGGTATACAAACCGTTTCTGTCCTGCCCCCCTATCCACCCCCAACATTCACCAAGCCACAATTACCAGTGTGGTAAGAGTATGGTAACAAAAACCCTCCTGCTATGGTGAGGCTTTCAAATGGTTGGATTCAGAATAGTGGGGTTTGGTTTATTTATCTGTATGAAGCCTTCGCAGCCTTGACTGTCCATCTGTAATATGGCATAAATGTCACATTTTAACTGAATAACCTACAAAGGAGCTTTTCTTTTACCTTTTTACCAAATAAGGACATTTGTTCAAATGGAAGCCTTCTGAAAACTTAGTATATTTCAGCTTCACCAATGAAGATTCTGGCTTATAATTCCAATATTCAAAGCTGCAAATATCAGTCTGCATTGTTGCTCACCACCCAGGCAAGTTTATTGATAAGTTACTCTCGATACTTAGTTGGTACCTTCACCCATTCCAAGACATTTGGCCACTGTGGAGTAGCAGGACAAAAGGAGTCTCTTGCAAGACTCTCTTGCGTTCCCTTTAAACAGAGGCCCTCCTACCAGATAGTTGCAGGGGGTGCACCTTTACTTTCACCACATTTTAACTCTACATCAAACCACTAGCACTGCTCGGATGAAGCATGTACGCACGTAGATATATCCAGCAATGTGTTTCGCTTTTAGGGGCATGAATGCAAATGCTTTTATTCTCCAAGCAGTGCACATACAACAAAGTAACCCTGAAAGTGGGGGGGGGGGGGGAAACCCAAAAACACTGCAAGCATCGAGGGTGGTCAAAAGGAAGCGCCATGGTACTGCTGCTTTCAATTGGACATGCGGCACTTTTCTATGCACAGCAAACCGCCTTGACGCAGGCAGAATAACCGCTCATTTGGTGTTCCCAACTCTTGACAATAAGCGGGTGCCATCGCAATACGACGTGTTGTCACTTAGCAGACCAAATAGCGAGGCCCTGTCTATGCACCACATGTGGCAGACGTGCAAAATTGTATTCATTAATAAATTTCACTCTAACCCAGCTTTTAAAATGTACGTCTCTCTAAAAGTCTCAGAATCGGAACACTGGACTAGAATTGCATCTAGAAATGCACTCTCAGACAACACTACAACAAAGCAATGGAGCAAAGACAGTGTAATAAACTAAAAAATGAAAATAAAACTATTTTTATTCTACCAAGTAAGGCCCACTGAGGTAGAGAGCTCTATTTCAAAAGCGCCCTGGCCGCAAATGATATCTCAACAAAGAGGCTCATCACGTGGAAATTTATAGCAGACAAATACTCTTAACGCATGTTTCTAAATGTAGAGGGAAAAACTGCAGGACTCCGAGAAAAATCCACACGACCACAGGGAGAACATGCAAACTTCAAATATACAGCTGTCATGGTCGGGATCGAACCCGGGATCTCCTGTATACCAGGCAAGGTAGTTAACATCTCCTAGCCACCGACATGAGCAGAAAACAAGACGGTGAACTGCAAATTCTCCAGACAGGAGGCCATACAAATGAGAGGCACCCTAAAACGACATCAGTTTTGCTTCGAAGCATTTATTTAAACTTTGCCTATCTGCTGTCCTCTAACTAATGACACAAGATTGTGACAAGTGGAAACAATGGGTTGGCCAATGCGTCAGTAACAAGGGAAGGACCACATAGCCTATCCATTTATCCAGTGCTCAGTTGCTCAAATGAGAACATTCAACTATCCATCACAGATGGAAAGGCACAACACAAGCACAACAAAGACACTCCCTGTAGCCCGCACAGGTTGTTAAGAAAGGTGCTGTTAACAGGCACCTATTCAGGACGGCATGGAGTGGGTGTGGACAGCACCACACCGACGGCCTTCGTCTCCCCAGTGCTAGCTAATATTTACACCCCACATCAGGCACGACATGAAAAAGCAGAGCCGACCTAGGAGTGGCACAAGACCGGTCCTGTTATTACTCAACATTGATGAAAGCCGTGGCCAGAAATTAAACTCAGAAAACAAGTTTCATGGCACGTTGCGCTGGGTTATTACACAGAACACAAGCACAACACTTCCTCTGCCCACTGGGAAGATTAGCGCTGCGCCCTTGGTCGACACGCATCTCACCTCTTCCAGTCGAGCACATTGGAGAACGGCAGCACGTAGGAGTCGGCGAAGATCACGGGAATGCAGCCGGCCTGCATGACGTCGCTAAGCGCCGACTGGCCCAGCCGAGCCCTCCGCAGCACCACGCAGAACGTAGCCTCCTGTAGGACAAAAACAACACGTCTTTTCCACTGTACAAACCGAGCCACGCCAGGGTCATGCTAGGTCAGCCCGGCATGGTGTGGAAGGCGCTAGGTTGTTTGTCCACTGCAGAAGTTGAGCTGTGCTGCAGAGCGATGCATACAGATGGCGCGGTGATAGCGTGCTTGCACAGTAAATGTAATAACACAACATATACGGGATTTGACCAACAACCGAACATGCTTTGTGTCGAGCAACATTCAGGTATCTTGAGAGGCTAGCTTAACTAGATTTTGGTTTTGTTTGTTTTCCTTCCCACCCCACACCTCCAATTAGCACGGTTGGCTACGTACAGTGAAAAAAAAGTTCAACATATACATGCATACACACTGGCCCATGCGACCCCTCTACCGCCATTTCCTAAGTGACAAGATTATTCAAGTCCTGCTTCATGGGCCATTTGAACCAAACCACAGCTCCGACCTTCAGCGCAGGCACTGACAGGCCCACCCTAGAGGCCTTCTGCGAGGAACCGAGGCGACATGGTGGACACCACAGCAAAGGGGGGTGGGGGGAGGGGGCCCCCAACCCCTTTCTGCTGCGTAAATCACGGAAGCTGCGCCAGTGGGAGTTGCACGCGTGTTGAACTTCTTTCCAACCGTACAAGACAACAACTCTCTTGACTGCCAACTCAGAAACATAACTCTGAAGGAAATAGCAGTGGAGGGGTCAAGGTGGGTAGGGTTCCTCTCGACCCCTCCCCCCTTCCGGGAAGAAGGGAGCCGGGGAGGCCCCCCCCCCCCCCCCCCGCACGTAGGTAATATTGAAATATACAGTTTAAGTTTCCGGGTGTCCGGCACAGAGCTGGAGTTAATCTGTACCTTACCCAGAAACGTATTGGTGGCAACTATATAAATAATCATGATTTGGTTCCGGCTCAACATGGAATGAAGCCATTGGAAAACCACCTGTGTACTGTGATGCTCTGCACAGATTTTCCAGTGGAAGATGGGTAAAAAAAATCCTCATTTAGGCTCATACAGGGGCACGTGATATTAGCGGCAATCCGTACAGGCCTGCTTATGACCAAATCGCCTGGAATGTGCCAGAACATGTAGTACAAGCAGGCTTGAGTGAGCATAGTGCTCGTGTAGTGAGCGACTTCCGAGACACGTCACGTAGAGAGCTTCTTATTTATTCTCACACTGGGCACAACCCTGAGCGTTATACAGAACGTTTCTACATGGCTACACGTAGCCGACCCGTCTACTCAACTCCACCGTCGGCGTCTAACTACACAGCTGTCTGACTAGCGTAGCGACGACGACGACAATGAGAGCCGTGCAGAGTATCGGCCACGAGGCCAGACGACGAAGAGAGATGACGGCGAGCAGCGACGCAGCCAGGACCCAGAATCCGCAACAGCCCCGAACCTCTGGTTCCGTCCCCCTTATATACCGCCCGGCGTGGCCAAGCCCCGCCTCCGGCCACGCCCCTTTCCAGAACCTTCCAGCAGGTTCCCGGAGCTTCTCGACTGACTCCGCCTTTCACCTTCACCCCAGACACGCCCCCCTTCTAGTTAGTCATTGTATAACTTGCCCGTACCCGCGCTTACCCCTCCAGGCCGCCAGGTGGCACCCTGTCATTACACTTGGATGTACGACCAACATGAATAATAGGCACTCTAGGTTGCCGTGGAACTATGTTGTGGGCAGCACGGCAACATCCATTGATAAACTCTTCTATGCACCCATGTCTATGCTCCTTGCATTGACCCACCCATAGTGACCGATGTAAGGTAAAACAAGCCCTTTCTCTAACATGGCATGGAAGGTCGTCATCCAGCAGTGGATTGACAAAAAATCTTGTATACTATTCTTTTTTACATTCGATCAATGTGCTTTTCTTACATTTACAAAAAAAACATCCATGACTGTAAAAACAAGACAAGAAAGCATCCGTTTGTGACTCAAACCACCATGTCGATTCGTGATAATTCATAGGATCGCTAATGGGGGAGTTAGAATGATATCACGTGCACGACATCGGAAAGGAATCGGAAGAAAAACGTTGTGGGAAGGGGCATAGGAAAGGGTTAAAAACAAGCATGGCGGGAGTCCACCAAGGCGGACGCACACCTGCAGGATCTCGGGGTAGCTGTATGTCTTGTCCTTGCGGCAGCGCGTGCGAGCGTGCGTGGAGCCCTGCGGCAGCGCGGCACAGCGCTCCAGCAGCAGCATCTGCTCTCCGTTATCTGCCTCCACCGTCTCCAGCTCTGCACGGTGCTCCATGTGGAGCCCAACTTGCGCCGATACCACAAACCAGGCGCGGTACCTGCGGTTAAAACGATTAACATTATTGTACTTGCAATAATAAGAGCCAACACCACTGAGAACCTGGGTTCAAGCCCTGGGTCTGGGTCTCTGTCTTTTATAGAGCCTGTTGCTGTCCTTCCCCAGCATCTCCGACTAGCACGGTTGGCTACGTACGGTGCGAAATAAGTTCAACATACATACAACCTGTAGTGGAGGATAAACTAAAAGCAGTTCAATAGGTAATGAATGTAACCGGTTGTAAGATAAACGACAAAATCAGTGGTTGGAAGACTCAGGAGACGGAGCACTAAGTTAATACCTCTGAGATCCTGGATTAAAATATGGGTTTGAGCCACCAATGATTAAATAATTCACTCAGATTGTTTTTTAAGTTGCTAGTCTCAACCTAGTTAGCAATAAAACATTAAACCTGTCTTTTTTTACTTGATTTTGCATAAGTTTCAGCTCCCGTGAAAAAAATATTCCCATTTATTTAAATGCATTGAACAATCTTTCCAGGAATTTTTATGCATGCCTATATTGCTTTTAATCAGACCTCACAGTCAGTTCTGTGCGATCATCTTCTGCAGCCGTTTACTGACACAGGGTAATGCACTGCTAGCTGCATAATTCCTGACAGAAATGTCTTTATCTCATGACATGGCGTTGATAGTTCAATTGAAACATAATTGTAAAAAAAAAACATGCACCAAAAAAATAATTAGGCAGGATTCATTCTAAGATATTTTACAAAGAGCAAATAAAAACACGTGCAGCAGAGTGCAATTAAAACAACATCAATCGTCATTGGGAACAGACGCGTAAAAAAATATCAACTGAAAGAAGTTATAATGGCCATAACATAGGCCATCAAAGGCAATGTATTCTCATCATTAAACCTTGGGTACTGCAAGCCGACAAGGAAGTAACCACATAGTGCAGGTAATGCAGAACAAAGTTGTGAACTGTTTTGACAGCAAGGAGGAAAGTTTTAAATTGCATCGAGTATTGAGCTGGAAGTCAACCAAATAGTCCCAGGACCGGCATTGTACAATGAGTTGTCTATGTGCCAGTAATCATCTTGAGAGTGGCAACTTGGAGTAATTTTACATAATGAATAGACAGTACTGTGTTTATTTGGGAACAGGAGTTGGGGGAGTTGCATTAATCGAGTCTGGATGTATTAAGAGGCACGCACTAGCATCCGAGTATCAGTTTCATGAACAATGAAAGACTAAAACTTGATTTGATGAAAGACTGAATCACAGGTTACCACAGCGCTCACACCAGCACACCAAAGCCCCGTAAAAAGAGATTCAATACATGCGCATTTCCAGGGTAACAATTGAAGATGAACACAAAATGAATCAAATGCACCGCAGACTCCCTCTACAATGCTCATATCGAATGCCATCTAAGTGTCAGGCGGTCCTCATCTCCATTGGCTGTACCGTGTACCGAGTCAATGGTGGAAATTCCACGTGTCCGTGGCGAGGGGAAAAATCCTCAAAGGCGAAACACAGTTGACTTCCAAAGCAGTGGAACCTGTCCTCCTTTGAGAAGCGTAAATCACCTTGTGAGTAGTCGTATGCTGACTGCTGGCTGGGATTCGAACTCAAAGCAAGGAAGATACTGATAAAAGGTGTCACCACTGGTTGTATATTTATATAAAACCACTGGTTGTAATGCAGAAAATCATTGAAGCATAAAAACTACAAAACATAAATGAATTAAATGTTATTATAAACACTGCCACACTGGAACAAGCAACTGCATTTTGAATTCATTAAATATTTTTCATGATGACGCAGTGTCTTTCAACAGTGCAGTGAATTCACCACTGCACATCCACTCCACACACAAATGCACTTACAATCAAACACCCGCTCCCCTTCCCTCCATTGAGTGCACTACCAAGTTCACACATTGTGCCAATAGGCCAGCTTAGGGGAAGCAGATGAGACTTAAAATTGAGCAGACGCGACAGGCTTCGGAGTTGGCCCCTTGCATGACCGGTGAAGACCACACAGTTGGGAGTGGCCGAGTTTAATCAATTGCAGTGATCGCTATCGCGTGCCGTCGTAAGTGCGTCCCACCGCCGTGTCCCCCCTGCTTGAGGGTTCAGGGTACAGTTAATTGTGCACAACAAAAGCACGTTTATATTATTTATTTTTATTTTACTTTTAATAATTTAAATTTTTTACCTACGTGACTTTACCGAAAAAAAAACCTAAGAATACGCGTACGTGTGCTGTCCAGGTTGCTGCACAACAGCTTCCGTCTCTCCATCATTTGGAGGATACATATTTAACTCCGTGCGACATGAAGACACGGCAGAGCGGAAGATTGTCGTCATTTAGAGAGCACCGACGCGGACCGACAGCTACGTGGCCGTGAGTGGGGACACAATCCCTTAATATTTCGATTTAAAGCTTTCGTGACTGCATGGATTCATATTATTGGTTCTTTGGGTAGTCACGTAGAAGGGAAATTAAAAAAAACATAATAAGAAAAAAAAACTATATTTTTATTATTTTATTATTTCCCTTCTACGTTACTTTACCGAAAGAACCAAGAATATGAATCCCTTAATCTCCGCAACGCAGTGGCCAAGGCCGTTTAATTTGCGTGTGGGTCCTGATGCCAAGACCCTGGCTCTCTCACAGATGTGCAAACCCTCCCACACCTGGCTGTAAAACCTAATTTTAATGTTTTCAACACATCAGGAAATGTGTACACTTCAGAGTTGATTACAATGTATTGCACGAGTCATTTGGCAGACTTGGCTCCGTAAGTAGTGAGTGTCTTTTGTAATTTAACTTAATTCCAAAATGCCATTCCAGCCTCTCTTTACTGCCACACTAAGTTAAAAAAAATCTCATCTCTCCCTTGATACTGTTAAGTCAACAGCTCAATCAACTCTTTACTTACTGTGACATGCATAAGTACCTTCATGTGAAATCATGTTCTTGTTTAATCACATTCTTACATATATGCAGGAGTTGAAATCTGCTTCATATCGGCGAAGATTAGACTCCTCGGTTATTTTCACAAAAAATGACACCATGGCAAACAAAAATGTTCACTTCACACCGTTTTACGTCAGTGACACTGACAATTATCATGCACTTGCACCATCTAAGCGGAAGAGACAAATCAAATGCAACCACTTTCTCGCCAAGGAGCCACTGAAACTACAACACAAGATACACCAGATCTAGCACACCATTATCAATCCACTTTTAGATCAAGGCCTTCCCAAGCTGTAACAATCCCTCCCGGTCCCACGATGTAACGATCCGTGTAGTGCCCGCACACACACGAGCTGATTTCGTCACTCCATCTCTGCCACAAACGCTCTCTCGGGCACGTTCCTGCCGCTGTGGTTCGTCTCGAGCATCAGCCATTGTCCCTTCTGTTGACCTATCCTGCCCAATCCCAATTGTTTTTTTATTTAAAACAAATCTAAAACGTTCTAGATTTGAAGCTTTCGTGACTGCACGGATTCATACTCTTAGGTTGTTTCGGTAAAGTCACGTAGGTAAAAATAAATAATAAAAGTAAAAATAATAGAAATAATTATAGAAATAAAATTATAAATCACGACGTTTCGGAGGCAACACAAGTCTCCGTCATCAGGTGGGACCGTCACAGCTAAATTTACTGTATCAAGTGAGGCAAAATTCCAAGAGACAAGCTCTTAAATACAAGTTAAGGGGGGAGGAGGGGGGAGGGGCTTATCTGAATGTGGTAGCCAATGAATGGAACGTGTTAGGGAGGGGGTGGGCGGGGCTAAAAGAGAACAAAAGGTGCACTTGTTGTTGTAACCGATGTTGGCTGACAATCCAAATACAAAAAAGGCAGTACTGTTAAACGCTGGGGATGTCAACACTCGGTAAAGAAGAATAGTACCTGTCAAATATGATGGTCCAAATATGTGGTTAATAACGTTCGTGTATAACGTTCATATCTTTCACAACCCAAGTATTGCTCTCTCAGTGTCTCCGTGGAATTCCAAGTGCATGCCTCTCATGATTGTTTGCACAAGTTTCAGGTTTTGTTCACCTTTTCTCTGTCAGCGTCCAAGTTTCTGAAACATTATACAGCGTGTCTGTACATGAATCATCCCTTATTCACGAATTATAATTATTAGACGACAGTTTGACGATGTCCATAAAGCAAACAACACAACACATTCGCCAATAACGCTGTGTGTTGCTCTGCAAGTAAAAATACATAACAGGCATTTTTCTTGGCAATGGACATTCATCATATCACGTAAATAGAGTTGCCAGAGTCAGAGTAATAAAGCGAATACGAGTTGGAAACTGCACTTTATACTATCATCATCACGATCCATGGGCAGATAGCCTGTAAGTATCCAGTGCACACTTCATCATGTTTCCTCTTTCCTCTGTCCTGTGCCAATATCTTCAAGTCGTGAGATCTTCTGGCACCAATTTCTTATGTCGCCTTCCAGCCATACTATGGGATCTGACAAAAAACTAAACTTGGAAAAATGTCTCCCGATTTACAAGGTTTTCTTTTAATTTGGCATATGAATAGTCACCTACTGAGTAGCAGACAGGCCCTTTAAACAATTAAACATGTATTAACAAATAATTATAATTTTAATTTACGTAGCAAAATGTTGCTGCTGCAACATATTCTGGGTAGAAATGCTGAGGTCAATGCATAACTCACTCAGTGCTGCATTTCCTGAGGCCAATTATAATTTCATTGGGATTAGAGTAGCACTTAAGAAATGTAAGGGTTAAATGGATCAAAGGGACTTGAAACTGTTTACATTCCTCAATCCTATAAGAGGGGTAGAGGAATTTATGGTGGAAGTGGGGTAATTTTGAAAATTAGTTTGAGCTTGCATCCCAATTTTACTGCGAAATCAAACGTGCGAAGGAAACAGATGCACGATCCAATGAGAGAGACACCCATGCATAAAAAACCTCTCCAATTCACCGGCTTCGTTATCGCGCGCCAGGCGAGAGAGCGGGGTTTGGATGACGCGTACACGGCAGGTGCGATGTCTAATGCTTTGTTGACACATGTAAGACGTGTGGTGCGGAAAGGCCATGATCTGAAACAGCACCTATTCTACAATGTACCTTTTTAGGGTAGCTTTGGGTGACAACACGCTTCGTGTTATGTGTGATTGTGCACTCGCTGCCAACGCAGTATCACCGAATCATTTGTTCAATAAAACGACACAGATGCACAATAAACCTTCACGTGTCCCGCGACGCCGTTGGCAATGCAAAAAGCAAATTTAGGGTTTCAGAGTGTCCCAGGTGTTCGCCACCATCTCGGATGCGATCGTGTTGAGAGCTTCTTGTTCTGTGCTATTGAAGATCACTGAATTTTTTTGTTTAAAAACACATGACAATATAAGATACATGATGCCAACATTGAAAATGTGCAGTTCAATTATGATTATACAGGGTGTTTTAAAAAAGATGTACCCGATTTAAAATCGCTATGTCTCTGCAACCACAAACCGCCCATGAATGAAACTCTGACCACTTGAAAGGGCGGGGCATAGAGAGGGCAGGGCATAGAGAGGGCGGGGCATAGAGTTTCAAATAATTACCGCTAGATGCCTCTCCCAGCGCACAAACAGCCCCTAGCCTCAGTCATTCGCGAGATGGTGACCCCCACAACACAAGGGGCGTTTTGCATTCTGCAGTTCAGCAAGACTGAATCCGTAATTGCGGTGCAGCGTGCGTTTCAACGGCGTTTTGGCATTGATACTCCTCCAATGTCAAAGAGCATTCGTCGTTGGTACCGAACCGACAATTTGAGGAAACAGGCTGTTTATGTAATGGGAAGAGCACAGGGTGACCACGCACCTCAGGAAAACGTGACAAGAGAGGCGTTTGGGACGAATTCAACTATTGTCCCGATGTTGTCCGTACAGAAGGTGGAGGGAACATAGAGCATTTATAATATGGTTAGTCAAACTTGATAACTCATTAAACCGTTTGTAACTTTTGTGTAATTGTAACATGTTGCCATCGTGAAATATACTGCTTTGAAATTGGGCCATCTTTTTGAAACACCCTGTATAATACAGTAAAATATTTTAAGAGCGCTTCTCATATGTTGCACGTTTCTGGTGATCATTTAAACGCGTAGCCTTGTTAAAAAGATGGTGATTGTTTTGTATGAAGATAAACAAAAATCCGTTCATTTAATGTTACATTCATCAGACTTCATGGCATACTCTTAAAATTCGGCCTGTAAAACAGATACCAAAACTGCAGTCATTTGATATTGCTTTCAGCTGTGCTGGCAGGCAATAACACTGGAAATCACATTCCAGGAAGATATATTCCAAAACCACCAACACATAGTATAACAAAGGCAGTTAAGGGGAGCATGAATGTAGGCATGGTTTTGTATATCGCATTCAGGCGTAAAAACATTGACTGCATACACATACATACACGAGTATAACAAATCTACATTTCCTTAGCATAATGCTCGTCCTAACAAGGAAAACCATTATAGGCGTTTTCCTTTCTTGTTAATCCATCAGAACTCTATGCCATTACTCCTACCGAACCACTGTCAAAAGGCGTTCCACAAGGCTAGGCTCTTGTGCTGGAAAACTTTCTGGGTCATTCTGCCGAAGGCACACCGGGTGACGAATGTTTTTTTTCGCCATGCTTACAAACACAAAGGCTTTCCTTAACAGTGCTACTGAAGTCATACTGAACTCATAACGTCTGCAGACACACACCGAGAATCAGATTTATAGGTTCCGCTTTGCTTTGGATACGAGAGCCTTCGCCGATGTGTTCAGCATTCGTTTGTTCTATCTTATGATCATAAGGGGGCTCTGCTTTATGCGTTGTAAAAAAAATGTGTTTCTTGTATAACGCTACTGCATTTATTTAATTTAACCATCTAAAATAACATATTTGTTCCCAAGGAAAGCAAATTTGCTAAGCATAAATAAATTCTAAAACTAACTTACAGGGGTAATATAAACTTTGCTTTGCCAATGTTTTTTAGCCATGACATGAAATCAATTCAATGTCCTTTGACTACGACAGCACACATTGAGATTCATTATTTTAATTTCCATGGGGGACAGGCCACAGTACGAGTGTGCCCATGCAACCCAAACTATGGACTAAATCGTAACCCACTGTACTATAGTGAGATTCTTCAACGGGGGAATAGAAAAACCACACAAACTCGCTGCTGAAGTGACCTCATGGCGAGCAGACCTCGACATTGGCATTTAGCTCTTGAACATATTGCCATACGCAAGCATACAATTTCCATGGAAGGCCTGAGTATCCATGGTTACGTTGGGATCCATCGTCTTGGTTCTTTCGGTAAAGTCACGTAGAAGGGAAATAATAAAAATAATTATTTTATTACTTTATTATTTTTATGACTTTATTATTTCCCTTCTACGTGACTTTACCGAAAGAACCAAGAAGATGAATCCCTGCAGTCACGAAAGCTTTACGTTGGGATCGTTTTCACTGAGCACCATTTCACTGAGGCATATATGGCACTTTTCCTATCATACGTACCTGTGCTCTCATCAAACCAGGCAATACGACACCACAGGCGAAGTCATCAATAACGTAATTAAAGTAACCTTTCTGGCATGCTCATTGATCTCACTAAATTTTTGGACAGCCTACATGAAGATTAAGTTACACGTTGCACTAAGATTTGATAAACATTAATGAAGAAAGCAGTGTGCTAAAATTTTTACAAAATGTCCAACCATTCAAATATTATTTATTATTTATTAAACGTACAGCCCATTGTCAATATACTGCTGGATAACGGTACCTCCACGCCATGTCGGTGTTTGACCAACCACACTTCACCGTGCTGGTAAATGCAAATGAGTCAAGGGGGATGGTTTGAACAACACTCACCACGTATGTTACAGCTGCAGCCCGGAATCAAACTCAGGTCAGTGGGTTCACAGCGCTAACTGCGGTGCCCGGTTCTACCCCACTTCACAAATTACATCACCGAAAAGACTGGCACGCTTAAATACTAAAGCCCTTGCTACAAGAATCCCACCAACTAGGCTGCATCAAAGCAGGGCACGTGGCGCAATTTTAAATTAAATTAAAAGCCAAGCTCAGACGTACCCTCAAACAATAAAACAACCAATATGTCTGGTGCCGCGCAAACAAAATGTAAAGGGCTGCCTCTAAGCCATAAGAACGCTGCGGTTTACTATCAGCAATCTTCCTCCAAATCTCTTCACTCCCCTGCAAGGCTTCGTGGCGTTACTGCCCTCTGGCTCGCAGCTGCTGGGCAGGGCGCCAAGCCGCGGTGAGTGCCGCATGGAAACGATTATTGCCCGTGTGTGCGTGCGTGCGCACGTGAGTGAGTAGACCGCCGCCAGCGCCGCTGCCCCTGCCACGCTCTGTCCTCCCTATCTGCCTCCCTCCGTCATGCAGTGACCCGCAGGCACAAAAAAAACAAACGGAGGGATTTTGTTTTTTTTGCCCAGAACTCAAGTTTGCTAAAATTACAATTACGGCAGCGAGGATGCAGTCGCAGTCTAACAATTAGCACGCTAGACTTGCAATCCAGAGGTTGCTGCTCCGATCTCCCCGAGTGGCAGAGGCAACAATGGCAAGTTTTTTTTGTCAATCCCTCCACCTCTGTCCACCCAGCAGGAAAAATGGGTACACCAAAGAGTACATCAAACGGTCAGGTGCGGTGGGATAAAGTGTGAGTGGTGCTCCTCACTATTCCCAAATGTCTGGCCAGTGTGAAAGAGAAGACCAAATAGCCTCTGGAGGGGCTCTTTTGAGCTCCATCTAGTGGAGGATCTTATGCCAGCAGTGGAATGAGTAAGCAATTGCTGGGCTACGTCATCGGAACGAAACCGGAAGATAAATTAAATTAAAACAACTTTATTGGACCCGAGGCTCCCACAAGGCCGCGCTGCTGGAGGGTGCGTGGCACAGTTTGGCGCCAGCTATCAAAGAGTGTGGTCCGTGTGGCTAAAGTTCTCTGCGGTGAGTACAATGTCCTTAAAAACAATGGCACTATTCCTCTATAAATAAAATTAAAGCTGAACAGCTTGTGCATTCCCGAGGTATAGCGGTGAACGGAACACCCACCCCACCCTGCAACATGCAGTCGTCTCGGAATGGGAAAAGGTTACTAATGTTCGTAATACAATGAGAACACAAATTAGTGGAATTTGCTTCAAGGGTTGTGGTAAATATTGCTTACACACTTGACATTAGAAAAATAGCATCGGGTTATGTTAAATTAGCACAGGCCAATGATACATCCGCCTTGCTCATGGATGAGCTTTCACAATTGCAGGTTCGCAATTCGATTTTAGCTCAAATGTTTTTATCACTGTGAATACAGCAGCCAGTAGTGACCGCAGTTGTCAAATGAACCCATGACATACAAGATATACGAATCAAACATAACTTATTATGACAGAATGAGATTTACCAAGAGTCTATGAATTATTCTTTGGTTTTTTCGGTAAAGTCACGTATAAAAATAAAATAATAAATTAAATAATAGCATACGACGTTTCGATTGCAACACAAGCAATCATCATCAGGTATAATGAAATAGCGACATAGAATATAACCAGAAAACTATAGACAGACATATAAGCAGACAGATATCACCAAGATACATAGAGAGAGCAACCCAGGTACAGAGAGAGGTGATCGTCTCTGTGGGGTGGCCTTAAATAGACAGAGGGGGGCGGAGGCAGAGAGAGGGAGGGGGTAGGGAAAACATTTACATGTCAATGAGTACGAAACGTCGTATGCTATTATTTAATTTATTATTTTATTTTTATACGTGACTTTACCGAAAAAACCAAAGAATAATTCCTGCAGTCACGAAAGCTCCAAAATTAAGATAGTCTATGAATTGATTTTAATTACGGAATCGAGCGATACTCTTTTGCTTATGCTTACAAATGTGATTGCATGATGGCCCATTTCCCCCCATTTGCACACGATTTGACGATGAGAATGTTGGCAACGTTGTGAAAATCCATCTCACTTTATATATAGAAAAATACATACAAAAAGGAATGAACCAAAATCAATCATCCTTTATAGGTACTATTTCTTTGAAAAATCTAGGACGGGAAAAAAAAGTGCAGCTATATCACATCACAAGCTGTCTTAACGTGGGCTATAAATTGTCAAGGCATGACATCATTCCATTCCAACTTCAAAGTGGCAAGTGATGATTCATTAACAAGGCTCTGGAAGCATTGCGGCTTTTCTGGCCACCTTCAGGGCACTCAAAAATAATGCTTTCTCATTCCCTGAAAACCTAAATCTCCGAATAGGGAGGGCCAAATGTAAACAGCTGCTTGTTACTGTAAAATACAAAATAGCACATTGTTATTGGATGAATTTCCCAACAGTTCAAAAAGTATATTGGAGAAATGCTCAAGCAGCGACAGGGATACACAAAGTTTGCTCAATGTACGGTTTTTCCCCACTTGAACAAAATAGCAGATTTTGTGACTTCACGGAAACTTCACAACTCGGCAACATCTACAAACCTGCTCCAGTGCATCGCTTCACCCCACCTGCCTCGTGCGTTGAATGTGACGCCTGCCACGAAAGAGTGCGGGAATGAAATATTTAACCGGCAAAAAAAGCCTTTCATCCGCTCGGCATGCGGAGAAGCAAAGAAAAATCTGGCAATCGATGATCCGCACTTACCCCGGGGGTTTGACGTGAAGGTTCACCTCCGTGGAGAAAGCACTGAATACGGGAATGCTGACATCGTAGCCATGCCTGTACGTCCATGTCGAGAAACCACCGCCAGCCAGTATAGCCCTGAATGCAACAAACATAACGCACAGAGGACAAATATGCATGCGACAACCTGTGTTGGTGTCGCAAGACGTTCATTGAATTTAACAGCAATATTAAGAGTTGCTTTGGCCACGTCCTATGCAGAACGAATGCGCTTAATGAGCTGAAACCATCGAAATCAACAATAACCACATTTACCACGATTACCATCATCTGTTTTAGCCACAGCCCTAATAAAATGTGTTTTGTTAATTATCATCACCATACCCTTGGGTTTTTTCGGTAAAGTCACGTAGGTAAAATAATAATAAAATAAAATAATAATAAATGAAAACAACTACAATTTTCATTTATTATTATTTTTAAAAAACAAAAATTTTCATTTATTATTATTTTACCTACGTGACTTTACCGAAAAAACCTAAGAGTATGAATCCTTGCAGTCACGAAAGTTTCAAATCTAGTATCATCACCATCACAAGCATCATCATCATCAACTTCATCATGAGGAAAGTAAACTAACCACTCACTCGGTGATTGAATGGATTGTTACTTACAAATCAACTGAGTAATTCATTATCTTTCTGTCAGTGAAACTTTCTTGATTTTGTCATTCTTTGTCTCATTTGTACAGTTTCACTCATTCCATTAGCCTTAATCATATTTGATCGATTCTCCCAGACAAGATTAATGCATGTATCGTGAGTGAAATAACCGATTTTAATCCGCGAATCAACGCATCAATGCATTGTTAGATGCCTAATCATCAACCATCCATCAAAAGAACAACATCTGCCCTTTCCAAGAGAGAACTGGAAAAAAAATCCGAAGGAGAAATACACAAACATAAAAAGACGACACATATTTGTAAGAAAGAAAAATAAATTGGTACAAGATCCAAAATAAAGAAACAAAATGCTGAGAAAAAACACATTACAGTACATTGTGCAGCTCCATGTACTTACACTGCGGGAAAAAAAAAACACGTGCAACTTAAAGTCTAAAGCAATGCCCTGACAATAAAGACAAATAGCATCAGAATTCATTTCTAAAATTGTCACCTGCAAGGTGTTCTGTGAGCCATTTAACGCGCAATGGGTGGTACATGCCTTCCCCTAGAATGTGCCTGATCTCATCAAATCTCGGAAGCTCAACAAACCCCAGAGAGTGCTGGTATGTGTGAACTTCGTGCAAATGCAGCTTGTCACAGGGCCGTGGGTTACAAGGTGAGCAGTAGAGGGGGTAATGCAGCAAAATCCATTGATGCGCTGCACTTCTAAGCTTCCCCCGTCTGTCCTCGTCGCATTCACCAAATTCACATTGATCGGCGCGGTGAAGTATGGTCGAATGACCCCGCCTGCCGGCACGGCATGAGAACCCTTATTCAGCAGCGGATAGATACAAGAGGTACACGTATGGCACACTTGCCATCGCTACCAATTGAATCGGCAGGCTGCTGATTTTAAACCAACTTGCCACATACTGATTTTCCAAGGCAATATATTTATTTGAAATTGTTATGTACTTTTGTAATTCACACTTGTTTATTTTTTTCGCGTGACTTTCCTACCTTTCTCTATTTTGCACTATCGTTTTTTTTTTATTGTTTGCTGTTGTGACTTGCTGATCCGCCCCTACGAGAGATGTGTGAAGAAGAGCTTCATAGCTCATCGGATTCCTCCAGGATAAATAAAGATTCTGATTCGGCGGTGATATGGCCTGAAGTAGCGGTGGTGAGATCACCGATTGTTACAGAGGTTCACAGTTCGACTCCAGTAGCTACCCGGATTAATACCGTGCGGTAATCGTACAAACATGTATCATCTGCTTTAAAGTGGAGTTTAAAATCCAATGACGTCATTCGCAAGAGTAGGCCATTGTGTGCTGGCATCATGGTCCAAATGAGCCAAATTTGAAAAATAAATATGCCAAAAAACTACTAAGTTGGAATCAACTTAGTAATTATAGCCCCTGAATGTAAAAACTTGGCAGGATCTTCCTGCAAAATAGTTTTGACCACTCTGAGGCTTTTCTGGGTAAAGGAAAAAAAATAATAGCTTTGAAATTTGGTACGCGAAAATAAGGGTTTATAATCTGCAATCTACCACTTAAATCAGTTGAGTTGGCAAGTATGGCACACGTACACATGGGTGCTACATCATAGTCTGCCTTGCCGAAAAAATCCTAATCGCGTAGGTGGTAGAGCAAGAAAAACTGAACGCACGCGACTCACATAGCCGAAATCGCGGCCACGTTCACAGCACTCGTTTCTGTGTTAAAAACACTTATCATTCCACGGCGGGGGGTAATCATCCAACTTCACCACCTACACATGGCGCCATAACACACGGCACCTTCCACCCACGCCCCACATGTGCATAGAGTTTTTTTTTTCCCCTCTTTCTCCCTTTGGCCGCACGTGCACTATATTTGCTGAGACAGTGATACATTTATTTGCAATAACTTTCAATGAAACCAAAATAATATATTATATACATGTATGCTTATGTCGTACTGCACAGTCACTTCATGTAGTCTCGTATAATCTGCTTAAGGCCATCATCTTCATCAGCAGCCATGATAAATCCACTGGTGGTTGAAGGCCTCCCCTAAGCCACTGTCATATCTCATAGTCCTGCGAAGTAGCAACCTATTTAGCACCAATGCGTGAACTGATTTCATCGCTCAATCTCCACAGTAAACGTACTCTCGGGCATGTTCACTCCTTTGACTGCAATTCTCACATTTGTCTTGACCACCAGCCAACATCTCTTTAAGTGGGGCATCCAGCCCAAGCTCACTTACTTTTCTTAAAATAAAAATGTCTCTAACCTTCATATGTCCTTTAATACGCGCGTTCCTCTTTCTCTCACTCAATGTAAATCTTTAAGCGTGCGTTTCTTCATGCTTCTCCATCGCTGCCAAAGACCAAATCACCATTAATGCATTGATCTTGTGAGATCTTAGAAGCTCCAAGAGGGTTGAGCCTGGTTAGTTATTGGATGGGGCTGCGAGGTGTGGGCAGGATATTGCAAGGCAGTGTCATCTCCTCGTGTGTGTGCATTTTCTCCAGGTACCCGAGTTAGTTCTCGCATGCTACACACCTATTAAATGGTATTGGTCAAACATCCCAATGCAGGACCCTCCTGAAAAATAATCTTGAGACTCGGTGAGTCTTTTTCTGGATAAATCACTATCTCAAAATGGAAACAAAGTAGCCAATCATTTAAGTGCTGTGGGATTTCAAGTTTCAAGTTTTTCAAGTTTCATTTATTAGGTATAGCCCTGTGAGCCATTCGGCTCTTGAATCGGGTGCAACCGCAACAAACAAAAAAACAAAAACATGAACAAGAAAATATCTTAAAGTGACTATGTGCAAACAGAAAATCCAAGAAAAGACAGCAAAATATTGCAGAAAAAGCACTGTACACCAACACTGTGTGCAAAAATCCCATGCCAAGTAAGTATAAAGAATACGTTTCGGATAGGATTTGGGAAGATTAATTTGTTTTCTCTTAGCAGTGTATCATTACTACAGATGCAGAGTTAGAATATGAGCAGCGAGGACAAATATGGCGGGCAGCAGAGGGCAGTGCTGCAATTCCATCACTGTACTGGATTAACATGCACCTCGATCTATTCTCCCATCCCGCGCTGTCCGGCATAGTGAAACACTGCCAAATATCCCCCCATGACCCGGACAGTGTCGGGAGGGGTCCTCAGCCAGCGGTTGATTCTCAAATGGCAGGACAAGTACATACACAATACTATACCAATGCAATCTGTCACTCTAGTAGTGAGTGCACTTGCATCATGGGAGGCCTGTCACGTGATTCTCCTTCAAACACCTGTAGGGCACATTGCCTACCACACAACATAGCACGTGTTCGGCAAAGCACATTCGCGTAGGTTTGTATAAATTCAACAACATCTAGAAACTGCAACAGATGTGAACACTTCAACTGTTAAAATAAACCTTTTCACTACGCCAGTAACCGCGTTATTCAGTGCCACGTGTCTTTTAGTGCGTGGCCACGTGTAAACATTGTGCTGCATGTAACTCACACATCCGAATACCAAACACATATAAGGTTCCAGATTCCTATATTGGCGAAAAACTGCCCAAACACAATAGCCCGCCCCCCCCCCCCCCCCACTGTTGGTAAATGAGACAGACATTTTTGCAAAAAATTTGACGAAAACGAAAATCTGCACCAATATTTCACGGTGTTCATGAAAAGTCACTGCATTTGTGACGGGCATGTTAAAGGTAAAGTCAATGAGTTATAATTCAAGTGTGACCTCGGCCTTGTGGTTATATATTTGTTGGAAATAACTGTGGGCCCACTGATTTACAATGAACAGGAATTATGTACTATAGCTGAGCAAACCTAGGAGCGTGACTGCCCCCTGCTGAATAATGTACGGCTAAGACATCAGCTTGCCAAGAAATAACGCACTCGCAGCAGTGACAATTCTTAGATTCATTACTTTGTTCCATTACATTGGTGACCAAGGAAAATACCTAAATTCAGATGGCAGTACACACTGCCAGAGCAGACCCTTTTGAGGTCAGTTGTCAATTTTTACAATACATTATATGAGGTCCTTTTGTCAATCCACTGCTGGATGAGGGTCATGGGGGGATACTTGACCATACTTCACCACGATGATCAGTGTGATTTGGTGAAATCGGGGAGCATAGATGTGACAACGTGGAAATGAGATTAAAACTAAATATGAATCTTCACTGCCATCACATAGCCGAGAAAAAGGAAATTGTTATGGGTGGGACACGATGTCCTAGATTTGAAGCTTTCGTGACTGCAATGATTCATATTCTTAGGTTTTTTCGGAAAAGTGACTTTACCGAAAAAACCTAAGAATATGGGACACGATGTGTTGGATGGAGGAGGGCAGGTGACACAGGCATTTCAGTGCCACCCAGAAGTTGGTGACCAAGAGGTCGACCTAAAGCCAGATGATAGGAAGCCTGTAAGAGCAAACCTTGGAGATCAGGAGTCGACTTTACAAGACCTACAAGATCTAGCAGTTTGAAAGAATCAATGGCGATATGTGGTGCAATTATGGGTATTAGTCGTATGTCTGTATAACTTCTTTCCCACCGAACGAGGCCATCCGTGCTAATCGGAGGGGATGAATTTCGTCCACGGCTGTTTGTAAATAAAAACAGCCCAAAGCGCTGCCCTCAGAAAGGCAGGGTAAGAATTGTGCTCATTGATGTGAACATTGCTGAACCATGAGCATAGCCACGCTGGCTTGTCAGTACAGCTGGAGTCTCTGAACAAAGGAGCAGCAGCACATTTATAATTAATTACCTGTCTCTGGGAACATCCAAGGCTGTGTTGTACTCTGGAACGCTGCCTGGCAGCATGTTGAACAGCAAATGGTTTGTCCCTCGATTCCATCTGAAAAAAGGAAACGCAAATGAACAAAAAGAGCAACCAGGCAGGGCAATAACATATACAGCCAAGTCTGTGAAAAAAATAGGTACTTTATTTTGACCATTTAAAAAAATATATTCCTGATTAGGCATTAGAGCTGGAGGGTTCTCATGATTATTATCCTAGGAATCACATTTCCATTCATGGAATACAAAATCGACAACAGTCATTCTGATCCCTGAGTGTGGATTCCTGTGTCATAAGTTTGAGCGGCATATCTGGTCGAACCGGTTGGCTGGTATTGGAGTTGACCACCAAAACTATAACGCAGACTGCTGCAACTATCACTCAAGACTGCTGGGACTACCATTCAAGAGCACCAGAACCACCACGCCGACCACTGGGATCACCGTTTGTTTTTTAAAGAACATTGCCGGTGCGGAGAGTGCTGCCCTCTGCTGTGTGGGTCAGAGTTGTCTTGAAGGGATCTCAAGCGGTAGCTCTGCAAGTATCTACTTTCATGGGCCATTTGTTAACACGAAGGGTTGTATTGCTCTGCGGGAGAACCATATGGGTGCTTAGTCTCATGGCGTGATGTCCATAGCACACGCGAGATACAATTGGGGAAGATTACAAAAGGTAAACAACTAAAAAAGAAAAGGAAGAGAAGAATCGTGGGTTAAACTTGTTTATAACCTCATTCTAGATTTGAAGTTTTCGTGACTGCAAGGGTCCATACTCTGTTTTTTTCGGTAAAGTCACGTAGGTAAAAAGAAGACGGAAGCTTGTGTTGCCATCGAAACGTCGTGATTTAATTTAATTTATTTATTTTCTTTTTTACCTACGTGACTTTACCGAAAAAACCAAAGAGTCTGGTTTATAACCCTGATTTTGCGACATTTTATTAAAATTCCAGCACGGGGTGCAAAAGCACACGCATTTTTCATGCAAGGCTCACAACAGTAGGGGGCAGCATATGTGCACTTTATAAAGTGATGGGTTTCACTGTGAATTCGATTGAAATATTTACACGTTTAAGAACAAACCCCAATTGATTTTATTAACGAGGAGGGAAAAAAAAAAACATCTAATTAAAATTACAAGAAATTAGCCTCGCATTCTATTTGGATATCTCGCCTGATTACGAAACAAGTAATCTTTCCTCGTAAAATTCCGGATAATTACTTATTTGATTCTTATGGCGGTACCCCAGGGTACCAAATAATGCTAAATGGCCGAGGCAATTAAATGTTATTTCTGGGACACTATTTTTCCCAGGGGTGTACTTAACTCCGCGACTGGGGTACCAATCAATCCGAAATCAGTGCCACACTCGGCGATGTCGAAACGCAGCGAGGACGATTGCGCTGAAACTCTGAACGCTCGTACGCACCGTGGTGGTGGTGCATCGTATACAACTCGCCGAGATGAGTCGATTGCCGCATCGCCGACCATCAACAGACTAAAAATGACTGCATCACGGACATTGTGCAAGAGCCGGGGTACTATGGTACCGCCATAAGGTTAATTGGATAATTCATTTGATTTAACCACGAGAGCCTGTTGAGATTTATAATAGCGTTCACAGGAGTTAGGCATAGACAATGAGTAGGTACTAGGAATATGCATTTTAATCTCACACTGCATGTGGGAGCAGAGAATCGATTATTGTGATTCATATACAGGCGGCCTCCGGCTTTCGAAAGTCAGATTTACGACGTTCCACATTTACGACGCTTATAGAATGCCAGCATGCATAAATTTACGACACAGAAATTAGATTTACGACGCATCTTCTGAAATGAAACATTTTAACGGCCAGCCTGGTTTCCAATGTGACTTGAGCGTGGAGCTTTTGTTATTCTAAAGTGTTTTTTTGTGGATTTTTTTTACCTATTAAACCCTGTTAAATATGGCTGATAAAAGAAAAACCACATCGGCAAGGAATGTTTACGCCGTTTGCACTGTGAATGGGAAAACAGGGAACAATTTAAGATGGGGTTCCCAGGATTGAATTGTTTCGTAAAAGCGAGGACCACGTTGTGAACTGTACACAGTTGGGTCGCGTTAACTACTGAAGCGAACTCACGCCCCAAGTTATCATTACCGCGGCATCGGCATAATATCCCGAGGTGAAGTACCCATTCGAAACTCTCTCTCTTAAATCATGGGCCATGTGAAGCAGTCATTGGCAATTAGGCAGAAACCGTCAATTCACTCCACTTTTTTATTGCAGGTGGCTGCCTTGGTTTAAACCAAGAATCTCAGCGGTGGAACCTCAGTGCTCTGACCTCTGTGGCCTCCAAGCCTTGCTCGCATCACATAATTTAATTGGAGGTAATGTTCAACAAGGCAATGGGTTCAGGTTGAACTATTCCATGGCGCTACATTTACATATCATACCGCATCATTAAGAGCATCCGCCTAAGAGCAGTGAGCACAGTTTTAATGATTCCATGTATCATTCATCACGCGTGTGTGGGGAATGGAACCACTGGCTCTGCACTAAACCAGCTTCGCATCGAGCACACCGACTGGTCCCTACTCACTGTTCAACCTCAACCCGCCTATTCCAATGGCTAAGTCGGTGCAGAGCCCTCACGGCCAAATTCAGTTTTTCCACCGTCTATTTGCCGAGCCACGCCAGAAATCAAACCGCGTTTCGCCGGCCCGTACAAGCAGGGCCAGAGGTGGGGCTAAGGACGTGTTCATAGCGTGTTACGCAAGTTCACACAACTCGAACACTGCGTTACCGCATGGTCTACGTGTGTTGACTCATTCATTGAGTGTACTATCAGCAGCACGGCTCTAGTTCCGCCGTGGGGGGGGGATAGAAAAATAAAACCTCCTGAGCTGTGCCAAGCTGCTTCAGCATTGGCGCGGATGTAGAGCGGGGAGGGAAATAAGTTAAACTCACCCGGGTAGTTGTGCCAGCACCTGCGCCATCTCCTTGACCTTGAGGCGGTCCTGACTGAGGAAGTCGAGCGATGGCAGCAGGAGGCAGGCGCGGTTGGGGTCGTCCGTGTAGAACTCGCTCTCCGACACGGCCGCTAGCATGTCGTTGAACTCGCGCGAGATCACGTGCGCCACGGTGGCATCCCGCTCGTCCACGTAGCGCACCAGTGGGTAGATGTACACCCGGATCTTGTTGCGGGCGTTGTGTCCGCACCTGTAATGTCGAGCGAAAGGAGAATGAGCGAGCGTCCCGTAAGTGAAGACCGCTAGCGAGACAAAAAAGGCATTAGACTCGAACTCCTTACGTTTAAATCCGGGGTCGCCAACCTGCGGCTCCGGAGATGCATGCGGCTCTTTAAGAACTGCTTCGTAGCTCCCAACACTATGGTTGCAAAAGTAACTAATTGAAACCCTCCTAATTATATTCGATAAACGCTGAACATTAAAAAGGCCAACAATTATTTGCAATGTGGCATTAAAAATCATTGTGCATGTGCTGTTCTTAAAATAGGGATAACTTAAAACATGGTTTTGCCGTTATTCATTAAGGACCATCATGTGTTCACATGCATTGCGGCTCGAAATACTTCGTTTTTTAACGAAATAGAAGAAAATGGCTCTATTTGTCATTATGGTTGCCGACCACAGATCTAACGTGGATTTGGGGACGCTGTTAGTTAGTTGTTGTTGTAACTTGCTGACCAGCCCCTGACTGGACATCTGTGAAAGAGCTTTTTAGCTTGTCGGATTCCTCCAGGAGAAATAAAGATTCTGAAGAAGATCCTATTATCCACACTCATAACTGCTGCTATCTGGTTATCTATGGAAAAAGAGAGAAAAAGAGGATTACTTTACCTTGTGATTCAACAACTTTATTCAAAATACAAAAACTTATAATGGACAGTATACAACATTTGAAAAACACATAAAATGAATCAACTGAGCGAAGATCAGGCTGACATTGAAATCCCATATTTATCTGCTCAGCAATTACAATAACTAAATGTGAGGATAGGTTTTCCCCTTTTTTATGGCAACAAAACAGGTGTTAAGATGTTAAAACACCAAACTGAAACCTTTTACAAGGAATCATGTCTGCATTAACCACAATACTTGTGGTCAGAATGCAAACAAAAAACACTGATAATATATGCATTGTCTTTGAAACTGATTGGTCCACACCAGAGATAGCTTTCTTTGGAGCCTAGTCTCAAAACGGTGTTAGACCAGAGGATGCCAAAATGCCTTTTGGCTTCCAAAAAGAGAAACACGACCTACTTTTAAGTCACAATACCCACACATGCTGGATGATGGCCTCCTCACAGTGTAGGCCGTGAGTGATTTTTTTCTAACCAAACTACTCGCACTGCTGCTTCGTGCAGGTGAATGAAGCAGGGAAGCACGAGACTGGTTCAGACAAAAACTCGCCACTGGTGTTAAGCCGCAATGGTCATGAATCCAAAGCCGAGTTGCCAGGTTCGTAGCGCAGAGTACCGTAATTGCTTCACCACAATAAATGGGCCTAATTCGACATACAAAGTACAGCACTGGAAATGCAAAAAAGACTCCTTGCCCTTCAACTCGACTTGCTCTACTCTCGTCTATGCCTTCATGCAACAAAGACAAAAGAACCCCCCCCCCCTGTATAGCCTTAACAGACTATTGGGGCAAGTGCTGTTAGCGAGCACCTATGAAGGTCAGCACGTCACACAAGGGGGTGGGGTGGCCAGCACAACGCCCGACCGCCTTCATGCAACGTGCACACACACACACACACGTTTCCCACTATCCATTTACCGACTCTCTATTTCCTGAAAAGTGATGTTAATCGATGAGCATCTTTAATTAGAAGCAATGCTCATTGAGATGTTGATGTCGCTTCGGTAATAGAGGGCACTCACTTAATTGACTCAAGGCCGGTTCAATAAACTGATGGCAATCTCAATTACATAAATGAGCAGGAATGGCTTTTCAATACTGTGCACAACAGGTCACACCAGTGAAAGTAATTCAATGCTTGTCGAGTTTACAATCTACATAAAATGTATTATGAACTATATTTACCACGCCAGCAATACATTGGACAAATCCTTGGCAGGGGTGTCTCTGGCATACGGCCACGGGTGTCTCTGGCATACGGCCACGGAGACCTCCACACCTAAAAATCAAATGAGTCAGCGGAGGTTTTTCAAGTTTGCATGTCCGGTCTTGAAAGGAAATAATTAAGGAAAAGCAGACACACACCTCCCACTATATATAATAGCGATTACAAGTTGGAAACAAACTCCGACAAACCGGATACAATAATTTGCATGTGTTATGCAAGAGCTCGAAAACCTATGCCTAACTTTTTTTGTTATAATTCCAACGGATGCATTCGCTCTATCCGTCTCTGTCTGTAGAATAGGGCCACGATTACTCTCGTGAAGATTATCCATTGTAAATAAAATGTGAGTATGAAGTTCAGCTACTGTTCGAGAATTACCCAATCCAAAAACCAGCCACGTAGGTTCAACCAAAACTTGATAATAAACCATCAGCGTGAACTATGACAGCCGTTTACGCCAAGGCGATGACATCACCGGTGACTTCTTACCCACACACCAGGATTGCAATGTTGTACTCTTCTAGACGCCCTGATACACAGATTTCCATCTCATGGTAGTCAACCTTAAATTGTATTTTTTTTTCTTCCAGAAACCACAAAGCTAATGCCACACTTTGCAGAGAATCTTTGACAACCTAGCTAAAGTATAAAATTACAACGTAAGAATCTGGTTGAATGGCATGTCACTCTCTGGATGAAAACCTTGGCAGTGCCCCAGGTTAGTGTTTTAACGCAAGAGCTACCTGGCTGCCTCCGTATGCAAGTGTGGTTGAGCTAAAACGATGACTGAACTGAAAAGGAGACCGTGGACAACACCGAGGTATCATGCACAAAGCATCCTTTTATTATGAGTACTGCCAATGGAAGACAATACATGTGTCCTCTTGTGTAGATATAAACAGATGTCTCGGTAGGTAGAGCGTTAGTGGGTCACCAAGCTGTGAGAGGCTCTGATTCGCTCATAAGATGTTAAATCAAGACCTTGTCCAAAACTACATGAGCATTCCGTGCACTCTCCAGCCTGCCTAAATCCTCATTTCAGAGTTTACTCACAACACTTTTTTCTCACACGGCAACTGACCATATCTAGAAATGGCAAGTACAGAACTGTGACATGCAGTCCCATATTGAAAATAATGATGCAATTATGAAGGTGATGACAATTGCAACATTTGAAAGATGGCGTCTCTTGAGAGCCAGCGAGTGTCGTGGGAAGGCTGCCTAGTGGTTCGTGGTTTTGATGGTGCCAACTTGTCCAGCACCGCCCTCAGGTCAGCTTCTAGCTGAAGAGCGCAGACAGTTGAATCGGAAGATGGGGATAATATTGAAGGCGAATTTGCGAGGTGCTGTAGAGTGGAAAACTTGATACCCTTGAAATTACGGGAGTGGTGGGTGGTTATGATGGTGATTGGCTTTGGAAATTGGAGGGAAAATAGGATGAGGTGGTGGTCAGAGTAACCAGTTTGGAAAACTCGCAGTGGAGAGATATGACGATCCAGGTCAGGTTCCTGAACCAGGTCGAGCATACTCTCGAAATTTGTTGAGGAATCTCTGATGGGGCCTGAGTTGGTGATGACCAGGTTATGGCAGGCCAAGGTTGACTCGAGGTGGCTATCAATGGAGACTGGAGTATTGACGGGGCAGTTAAAGTCTCCAGTAAGCACGAGCCTGTGAGATGGGTTAGGAATGAGGTAAAGACATTCGGAAAGCTCGTTTAAGAAGGTAGTGATGCTGCCATCTGGAGGGCGATAGATGAAAATGAGGGAAAAGCACTCGGTGTTCGTAGTGAGGGACACGGACTGGACCTCAAAGGTGGCGGGAGCCATCGGTAGATTGAACTCTTTAAAAGTCAGCATTGTAGACAACAGCTCAGCTACCACCCCGCTGGTTAGTTACACGAGGTTTGCGAAGAACCTTGTATCCCGGGGGCGCAACCACCAAAGAGATGGCTGGTGGGGGAGTCTGGCCTGCACCAGGTCTCGGTAACAAGCAAAAGGTCGATGTGGTGGTCCGAGCTGGTATCGTGAATCAGGGCTGATTTGTCGGTAATGGAGCGTGAGTTGAGTAGGCCGAGGCGGATGGGTAAAGGTGGATGTGAAGATCCGAAGAGGCGCGGCATCAAGAGATCAGAGGAAACAGCTGGTTGAAGGTTGACCTGTGAACAGCGGCCCCTACCGCCTCTGCAACCACGGTGCCGATGCAGTCTCTGACGTTGACCGCGAAGAAGCCTGAGGCCAGACAGCGTCCTCAGGAGCGCGGATTCCAGGGGCAGCTGATGAAGAAATGGTGCATGTCGAAGCTCTATTATATCAGCCCATGCTGTACGGTTGGTGGTGTTGGGGGGGCCAGGATTCGGGTAGACTCCGATTAGCGGCCGTGCTGCCCGGAGCAGCAAGTCCAGGTGGTGGTGGTCAAGATACACGCTGTCAGCACGCGCTCCCACGCACGTGGCGGGTGCGGAAACGCCTACGTAAACACTTGAGCACGTACACGTGCGGACACGACCACGCAAGCGGCGCGTACGATGGAGCGGCCAGAAGAACACGAGGTCGAGTAGAGTAGCTGACCAAGTGCTGTGCTCCAGCTTGCAGATGATGCAGCAGGGTGGACAACTCGCCGAGCTCCCGTTCGCTGGTGGTGCTGGGCAGCAGACAAACCCACTCTCTTATGTTGAGCGGTGGACAATCTGCGTCACGTTCCCACTCGCTGGTGGTATTGAGCAGTGAATGGAACACGTCGAGCTCCCACTCACTGACAGAGGCGGAAGAGGTGCCTTGTGAGGACGTCGCTGGCAGAAAACAGTGCAGCCATCGTCCTCCAGCCTCGTGCGTGGGAGCAGCCGGCATCGTTCACCCGCACAGCCCCTCGGCTGTGCGAGGCGGCAGGTCAGCCGGGCTGTGTAACACCGCAGCCGGCATTTGTCAGCTGTCGCAGCGCCGCGGGGTGTGTGCAGTGCCCGCGGAGGCGGGTGGGGTTGGAGGCAGGGTTCTGCCACCGCCCAAAACTCGGGCACCACCAAAGTAATAATGACGAAAATAATAAAACAAAATAAATAATAAGAAAGAAGATGTAGTGAAAGATGAAAGTAAGTAGAGCAGGGGATAGTGAAGAAAGACGTGGGTAAGGTACGAGGTGTGGTAACAGTAGAAAAAGAGTGGGGGCGACACGGGACTGCAGCCAGCTGCTGCGGCGCTGTCGCCACCGCGGCGCTGTCGCCACCGCCTGTCGCATGAACCTTATAACTGTGTCAAGCGATTAAACCACATCGCCATCAGGTCAGAAGCCAAGTGTCAAATTCACATGCAATGCAGATGTTAAACAGTGCCATAATAATGTTGACGACGATGAAAACAGCAGTGCTGGCAATAGTGTTTATGGTTATGAAAAAAAGGTGAAGACCTACTCGAACCACTGCTGGCGTAACAGCAGTGGCGTGTACCTACAACTTCACCCCACCACACACGATCTAGTCATCAACCATGGTGTGTACCCATTAATACTGCTGGATGGAGAGAGGCGGGGGGATTTAACAAACTTGCCCATGGTTAAAAATGCCGTGGGGAGATCAAATCGAACCGATGCATCACTGGACAACAAGTTGACTTTTAACCATTACACCATGGCAGTATCAAAAAGCAGATGGCATGCTAATGCAAGGGGGGGGAAATGATTCTGTGTGTTTCTCTCTGGCTGACACTGGAAGTGGAGCAGGTAAACGAGCTCCACATTGCTCATTTGCATATGCGAGTCATCCATATGACGACATCCATGTGCGATAAAGTAAGAGTCATCCGCATGATGTTGAGAGTGCGTTACACCACGGCAGGATCCCCCGACGATGATGGGATGGTGACAAATAACAATAACATCTATGGGACCTTTTTTTTCAGTATCAAAATGATGGAAAAAAATGTTTTTTTTTACCCTTTCTGGCCACAAAACAGGTGTTAAGATGTTCATACGACAAAACAGATTCCTTTTTTTGCGATAACATCAATGTGACCGCCACGGCCCACGACGCTCACCGGTAGACGTCGAAGCACGTGTGCATGCGGCAGCTGAGGTCTCCTCGCTCCGGGATGGGGCTGTAGTCGCCGAGGCCAATGACGGGAACATCGTTGATGTCGCGCTGCTCAGCCGCGGTGCGACCCTCGGCCTCCCCGCCGCGCCGCGGCCAGAACTGCAGGATGCCCGTGGAGAGGAGCCCGAGCAGCAGCAGCGAGAAGAGGGCGACGTAGTACATCCTGTGCTTGCTCTTCATCCGCGGGATCAGAGTGGGGCCCCGCGCTGGCTTGCCAGACGGTGTGAACATAGTCGAAGGGTCTTGCGGTCGGTTAAACTGAGAAAGGGGGGGGAAGAAAAACATTGGAAGGAAATATTAACGGAGAGAAGAAATGGGTTGCAATGAGAGAGCATGATTTTCACGTAGGAAATTGTTTGAAAGTGGCATACTGCTTTTGGCTACGTTACAATAAAGCCGTTTCCATCGGTGTACTGATCTGTGTTTATTCCTAATTCGCCCAGAATGCAGCCAATCTCATTATATCGCAAAAGCTAAGCAGAGCTGAGCTTGGATAGTGTCTGTATGGGTAACCACCATGCATAACACATGCCTTGTAATAGTTCTGGAATATTTTGTGGGCAGCAGAGAGCAGTGTAGAAAAAACAATTGTTGTAATGTACTTCTAAAGCTCCAAAGTCTATGGTTCTTACCTTCAAAAACCCACATTGACCTGCCTGGAGAAGTGTTGTCAAAGAAGCCCCAACGAACCACCAGGCATGGGCTCTCATCCAGTCGTGAATTGAAAAAAGGGCTATACAATGACATATACTATTAGCTGTGGTGAGAGCCGTCTGCTATCCTAGGCGACGAGCAATGGGACTTGTCCTTCCGTAACCTAATGGCGAGACTGACCTCCTAACAAAGCGTCCCTCTCAAAATATTCTTATAGTTTCAATGAGCTCTCAAGTTATACCTAATAACCGCAGCAGCATAAAGTGCTGATAATGTTAGCTCTCCTACAAGAATGATGATGATAACAAGTCTTGTTCTAACATATGGCTGGCTGAACAGCACCTATATCCAGATTAGTTTGCCAGGCAATGGTTCATGCACAGTGAATTGCTTCAGTGCCTCCATTGCATTTTAAGACTTAATAAGTATAACCCGTAAAAACAAAGTTTTTCACTATAAATCCTTTATATGCGTGGCGGCTAGAGTCCTCTCGTCCTCTGGCTTGAGATGGCTGCTACCTATGGGTCAGATGATTGCATTGCACCATTAAGCAATTGGTAATTAAATATAATATTTTTGTCCTAAAAAGTGTAAAATTTTGGAATTTTTTTTCACGAGCATTAATTGTCACGCACAACGAGTCTGTGTGGAAAATGTCAGCTCGATTGGATCACGGGAAGTGGGTTAAAAAACGACCGAAAGATTTGCACGGTCGTAAGCAAGCAAGCGAACTTAATATAAAGGATTTAAAAATGGTTTCCAGGGCTAGTGCTGTTATTTACAACATAAGGTTTATACAGTAAAGTATTTAAAGGCCATCATGGCTTTGTGCCTGTCTACCTACTCCCATCTAATTTTCCTCTACTCTCCTTCCCCGTGGCCCTGGTTTCAAATGACAATAAGCAAGGTCTTCTGTCGATTAAAAAATGCAATTTGAATTTATGCAACGTCTAAATGCAACCGCATCTCCAGACGCTGTACAAAAGAGTGGCCAAAATTAGTTCAACAGAGCAAGTTCTCGGTAGACGTGGGGTGAAAGGGATAATAAGCATCCCTGCTCAATGGGTGCTTACTCTTTGCTCCTCTGCTATCCTTGTCGACTGGAACTCCCTTCCCTTGTTCACATCTCTCATTCTGCACCCCTTGCTCCTCTCAATGTTTTATTGACTGCCCCAATCCTATACCGTCTATTGTATTGAGGGACTGTGTAATCCTGGTGTGGTCTGGGACTGCTTTCAATTTGCTTTTGCGGCCTTGCCAAAGCTTTTGCTAGTGACTTGCTTAGTTTTTTCGAAATTTTTCACTCCTATAGTTGTTTTTTATTGTTTGTGATTTTAACTTGCTGACCTGCCCATTCTGGACATCTGTGAAAAAAAGTTTCATAGCTCATCGGATTCCTCCAGTCAAACTAAAGATTCTGATTCTTGATATTCCACGCATGTTTTTGATGTAAGCCTTTCATGTCTCACACTGCCCTACCAATCCTTCATTCATTGCCTCGAGACGCAGCATCTCATAGTGCAAGTGTTTTGTATTGACTGACAGCGTATCCGGCGTATGGCAGTATATTCAGGAACTAGACGCCAATGTCTATATATAGTCCATGGTAAACCAGTGCATATTATAGAACTGTATTTACCAGAGCCGAGCGGCCCATATCCTTATATGCTGGTCGAACCACATTCAAAACAAGACAAACTTTATTTACAAGCAGGTGAAAGTCAACGACCTCGCAGGACTATACAACATATGACCAATGTGTGACAATGAACAGCTGTGCTATGTGCAGAATGGGGGGATCTCATTCTGGAAATCGCCTGTAACAATTCATGGGCTCAAGTTCCATATCCGGCCACACATTCAAAACAAATGAAAAACACCCCCATCCCCGTACAGAATGTTGGGGCAAGTGCTGTTACAGAGCATCTATGAAGTCCGCACCAGGTACTCATTTAAGGATGAGTCGACCTAAGGGAGGCCCTGGACTGGTTCATAGAATTGTTAATTGGTGCGCTAACCAATCATCCACCGCTCCCTATACATACAGATACAGACACATTGACATACACGTGAAGTACTGTATTTACTACCCACACCGAGAACAAACACACGAAGACAGCCAACGCAGAGGCACTCGGCACATAGACACACACACCAACACGCACACACCAATACACAAAATACTACATCCCTCATTTAGTCTTTACCAGATTGTAGGGGCAAGTGCTGTTAGCGAGCACCTATGAAGGCCAGCACGGCACACGAAAGGGGGTGAGTGGCCAGCACCACGCCCGGCCGCCTTTGTCTCCCCAGTAGCGATGTTTACTACACACCGCACCAGGTACTCATTTGAGGCCGAGTCGACCTAGGGGAGGCCCAGGACCGGTTCAGATAATCGTCACTGGTGGTGGCCGTGAGCGAGAATCGAATCCGGGTCGCCAGGTTCGTAGCGCAGCGCGCTAACCGCTCCACCACCGCTCCCCACACAAACACTTTTGGTGCAATTGCTGTTAGCGAGCACCTATGAAGGCCGGCACGGCACACGAGGGGGTGGGTGGCCAACACCACGCCCGGCCGCCTTTGTCTCCCCAGTGGCGATGTTTACACACAACGCACCAGGTTACTCATTGGAGGCTGCGTCGACCTCACACATACACAGAGACCAGCACACACGGCAGTTGTTGTACCACAGTGATTGCCGTGTGTTGTACGTGGTTCAAGACGAACACCATCACCACCATCACCACATTAAAATGGGACCCCGTCTACAACGGGGTCCCCCAAGCAGAGAGGGCCTCGAAACCAAGACGCGGGGCCACGCAAGTGGCAAATTCCTCAACAAAAACGCCGCATTCGACGCCGCTACGAGCGTACCTCTTAGTGAACGATGGACGGCAGGGGCTGGAGATCCATTACGTGAGTTTACACAATCATAGCAATCAAAATTCGTGGTAAATGCCGCGATAATCGCGATAACGACAGCTTTGGCAGCAAGGCCACCCCCTTCTCGCTCCCGACACGAGGGGCCCCCCTTCCGTTCAGAGGCACCACGTGGTCGGCAGGCGCGCACTCCGATTGGCGGAGGCGGTGAAAAGTGGGCGTGGTCAATGCGATTAGGACACGCCCCTTGCCGTTAAGTCCCGCCCCTGGCTGGTTGGTCGTGCCAGATCAGAGGGAATTCTAGATTTGAAGCTTTCGTGACTGCAAGGATTCATATTCTTAGGTTTTTTCGGTAAAGTCACGTAGGTAAAACATCAAAATTAATAAAAAATAAGGGATTACATCTTGAATCATTGCCTCACTTGATGCAGCTATTAATTTTGATGTTTTACCTACGTGACTTTACCGAAAAAAAACCTAAGAATATCAGAGGGAATGTTTTGTTGTTGTAACAAGTTCTGTGTTGTTTTACCTGAAGGGGTTTAAGGGCTGGCCATAAATGACGTCACGCACCTAGGGGGGTGTAAGACATTTGTGATGATGTGCGACGATGGGGGGGGGGGGTGAGAAATGTGACGTCACATCAAACTGCACAACTTTAAATACATTTTGATTTTAAACTTTCGTGACTGCAAGGAGACATATTCTTGGTTCTTTCAGTAAAGTCACGTAGAAGGGAAATAAAATCATAAAAATATAAAATCATAAAAATTCTCACGACGTTTCGATTGCTTGTGTTGCAGTCGAAACGTCGTAATAATTTTCATTGTTTTATATTTTTATTATTTTATTATTTCCCTTCTACGTGACTTTACCGAAATAACTTTAAAAAAATATAGACAACACGTTCTACTTAATTAAATAGACTTTTTAAGAAATGTTTTCTCCTACAACATCAGAGTGCAGCGCCGCATTAAATACGCACTACAATGACAATCGTTTAAAGCGATTTGAAGCATGTTTTATTTTTGGGGGAGGGGGCAGAGCTTTGTGACGTCATATTTGAGAGGGGGGGTCTGAATTTTTGTGACGCCGTGTGACGAATCCACCCAATACCATCCGATCTCAGAAGCTAAACAGGTTTTGAGTCTGAAGATTGCTTGGATGGGTGGCCACCATGTCTTAAAGATGGTGCGATAGGCTGTGTGACTACATTGTGGACAGTCTCTTTGTTTAGTGCACGATGCATAACACTTAGAATTATTGCTGTACTTTATTTTAGTTCCATACTTTATCTTATTCGTTTTGCATTTGTCATTTTGGCGACCCAGGTAACTCTTGCAAATGAGATGCTCGTGGTCTACTGACTTCTCACCTGGACGAACAAGATAAACTTAAAACTTTTATTAAGCAGAAAAAAATCCACACTGCACTTAGATGAAACGGCTACTTTTTACATCAAAATCCGAAGGTTTATACAGTACATTACATCTTGTAAACATGTTACATCCAGTACGTTAAATTACACGCACAGCACGTGTACAGTATAAAATTGCCACATATAGCTTATGAACAATGTACAATTATCAATGCAAAACAAAACTGTGTTAATAGTGGTGCACAAGGACATATAACAGCTGAAAGGGGCCATTGCCTGAGATTACCTCTCTGCTTTGAACAACAACAGAAAACTCAACATGTTCATCAATAACACGTGTGTAGGCAATGTATTTGGACGAAGGATATCCTTCAACAACAGCACATAGAGAGATGTAGTAGAGAGGTAGAGACTGCACACCACTGGCAATATCACCAAATAATCTCTGCTATGATGAAGGGACGTTGCCCAAAATGTCTCCTGATTATATATCGTTCGCCTCTGTAGGGCTGTGTTATTGGCAAAAGTGTTTAGTTTGTGTTACTCTAAATATTAGTCTGGAGCGCCTGCTTCACTGGTCGCTTGTGGCTTAGCGTCTCTGGCCTTATTTGTCACGGATAACGAACTAACTAATTTTCACATTCTATCTCATAGATACAGAGGAAATCATTTAAGCGCAGAGAACCAAATGAACGCATCCGAATAATACAAGTTAATCAGGGCACGCAGCAGCTGAAAAGGCAATTACATTTCCTTGTAAGGTCGACATTCACAGATTTTTTTTTTAAAGAGCGCTGTTGTGAGAAAGAGCAAGACACACTAACAAACCGTGCATTCCAGGCTTAAGCACGTCCATACACAAACACGTGGTCAGTCTACGTAGCTGGGTAACCGGCTAGAGAAAACGCCAACTCCACTTTGTGTCACAATGTCGTCGCTATTTGGCGTAAAAAAATGTTAAATCTCTCACGCAGCACAACTGGGAGCTGTTTATACATATTACATTTGAACACGTAGACTTTCGCTACCAATATTATCCATAATTAATGTTTTTTTTTTGGTAGATCGCGCAAATAGAAATGTGTCGTTAAACCTGCTGAAACGTCGTACTCGAATTATAAATGTTGTGCGTTTACTCTCCAGCACACCGGGAGGCTAAAGTAGTAACTGATTGGCACGTTTCGTTAACATGACAAACCTTACTAATTGGTGTGTCAGGTGGTGGCGGGTTTAACAACAAATTTATATTTACGCGATCTAACCCAAAATAACCTTTATTATGAATATATAGTAGATGTATATGTGAGCATGAGTTCATGGGACAAGTGCTTAATATGCAGTCGTTGTTTTTATTCAATGCAGAAGTCAGAGTTTGGCAGGACACCTTACAGAGGCATCGTTTTCGCAGATGCCACAGCTGACTGACATATGATTTTGTTGAAGCTCTCCTACATATCACAGCAGCTGAGATGACTGTCAATGAGGGAAATGCACCGGGGACGTCAGTGCCCAGACGATTGGCATGTTATAGGAGACAAATGGAATACACAGACTTATTTAGTAATGGGTTAACATGTTCTTTGCCATGACGTTTCATTGATGGGCGTTGGAAAGAAAATTGATGAAGAATGATGAGTTCGACTGTTCCAGAGAGTCAAATTTGTTTACGCATCAGTATTTGACAATTGCCATTAACTTATTTTTTAGTTTACAGTCTGTTGTAAGAGATCCAATACAACAGATGGCTTCACTTTTGATCCCATTATATTCAACTCAGATGAGATGGATATCAAGGCCGTAATTATAATATAACCCGAATTAACCATCCCCCCCAATATTCAAATATGCTCAAAATGGCCCCCCCAATATATTGCTATAATTTTTTTTTTAGTTATAATAATTGTTATGCTATGTAAATAAAACAACAATTTGCTAAACCTTGGCCACAGTATCTGGACTTGTGTTCATATAAATCAATGCATAGATTTCTGTTCATATGATTGTGGTTATGGTTGTACTTTATTAATCCCTAATCTCAAACATTACATACAATGCAACAAGAAATGGTAAAAAAGTAAAAACAGAGCAATGTAATACAATACACTATTAGACATTGTTGTAAAAAATAAATAAAAAGTCTATCCCATGTGTTAGTGAATTTTTTTATATTTTAGGCAGGAAATGGCAGGAAATAAGTTTTGAAATTTATATATTTTCTGGGTTGGGACCCCCAGACCCCCTGGAAGATTTGGTCCCCCCCCCAATGTTGACTCCATGGCTATGGCCTTGATGGATATACTCGCATAGATGGTGATGTCTTCAGCACACATTGTGCCCGAACAGCTGTGCAGTACAGCAATAATGGCCAGAGAACCAATCACTGAGCCATACCCAGTGAGAAATTGATCAGACGTGACCACACGGATTTTTTTTCCCAGACAAGTGCTAATGCATCAAACGTACCGACTGAAACCCGAATTGAAACAAACTTTTGAAGTGTGCCTCGCAGAATAGAATGAGGTTCGCGGTGACAGCACCTGCTACCTGACCCCGCACTGATGGACTCCCTGCAGAAATGTGTAAAGTGAAACTTGTGAAACTCAAACTGGTTGTCAGATACTTGCTGGAGATCAGAGGAGTCAAAATATTCCTCTCTGCAATGTTCTTCAGTATTTTACTGGAAGAAGAGAAATTGGCCAACAGATGTCAGGTTTAAGTGGGGTCACCAGATGGGAGCATCGGAGAGATGAAGCCAATTTTGAGATACTGTATGAAAGGATTTGACCAGTGTGAAGGCTTAGAGTAAGCCCTCGTTTTAATGCGGTAGATGAATTCCTGACAAGTGCCACGTTAAGCGAATTTTTTTTCTCACAAATAATGTAACGATAACGTTTGATGAGATACGATGTACACACACACACAGTGAGATGGTGCAACAAAGAAGTGAGGATTCGCCACCGCGTTACTGTATCACTCCGCGTACTCTATCGTACCGATCACCAATGCAGCTCAAGAAAATAGTTTTAAACCGCATTAAGATGTGGCGTGTTCTGCGTTGAGGCGAGCGTTCCGTGTCTTAACGGGGGCGTTTTGCGTAATAACGTGGTGCGTTTTGCGTAATAACGGGTGTGTTCCACGTTATATCTGTGCACGTTCCACGTTATAACGGCCACGTGCCGCATTATAACAGGTGCGGCCTGCGTTATAACGGGCGCGTTCCGCATTATAACGAGGACGTTTTGCGTTATATCGGTGCGCGTTCCACGTTCTAACGGTGTGCGTTCCACATCGTGCGAAAAGTGTTCCCGAATGGGTAATACTACCACGTTTTAGCAAAAAAGCGTTGTGCGACCACTACGCTTTAAGTACATTTAGCGTCTGTATCCAAGGCGCCAATCTAATACAAATAACTTTCTGCTTCAGGTATATAAATATAAAATACACTATATACTAAATACAAGCACTCTATGTAAGTCGAGTTTTGTGACCAGCACAATAACACATTTTTCACGATAACATTTACAGCTTTTCATTTCACAATGTGGTACTTTTCTTATCCTTGTTTCACCAAAACATTGACAATATCGTGGAAAGTTCATGCTTAAAGATAATGCATATTGCTTAACTTTATCGAATATTATGAAGCTGTCCAAGGCTTCTGTCCAAAGTCTAATCTTTATGGATGTGCACTTCTGCACAAACGTAATGCTACGAAGGTACGGTCTGGTACGGTGCCACGGCTTTCATGAAATGCGACGATCTCCTAAACTTGTGACTTTCTGCTCAAAATATGCAGAGGAGCACGGTAAGGTACGAGCCAAGGTGACTCAATTGTAGTGCAGGTATCTCTTGATGAGAGTCGGTAGGGCGAGAGCATTGATCTCTTCCAGACGGTCATTTCCAAGACAGTTTCTTATCGAACGTCGGCACAGCTCATCCAGTGGCAAGGGCCCAGCTGCAGAAAAACAACAACAATAACAACAACGTAAGGCAGAAGCCGAATGAGTTAGCGTAGACACTGCTGTACACGCGTCGTGTTGGATGCTGTCCACGAATTATATTGTGCTGCGCAAACGCATCTGTACACTAACGCTTTCGGAAGGCGAAGGTTAAGCGTGTCACACAGATATTTAAAATAAACAAATAAAAAACGCTGTGTGGGTATGTTTAACTTCGTTCGCACCGTACGTAGCCAACTGTGCTAGGGAAAGACAACAGACTAAACACGCAACACGACAGTACAGGAAGCGGGTTTGTGAACCCATCTGTGCAGATCGAACTGCACATTTCCTGCCAACATTTCTCTGGTGATATCACTGCTACTTAGTGGTGAATGGTGGTTGTTGTTGTTGTTTGTATGGTCGTGTATGGGGAACGGTGGTGAAGTGGCTTGCTTACGACGCTATGAAACAAGCATCTCGAATTCGATTCCTGCTCATGGCTAATATCAGTAGCAATTCATGTAACAGCACTTCACTGCGCCTGGTCAGTTCGGGTTGGTGAATGTGAGATCATAGAACAGTACAACAATACATTTGCCGCACGGCTATCTGCAGCCCAAAATGTAACTATGCCTTTTATATACTCGTGTACAGTCTACACTGTTACTGCACATACTGTGCATTATTTAAAATTGCTATACTTAATTAAAAAAATAGGAAATATGAGGGGCATTCATAGTTTTTATACTTTCCAGCAAAACGCGTTTGCATATTGAAAAATATTGTTCTATTTTTCTCTGGTTTGTGTCTCCAAGTTTGGAGCAAGCCTGTGACCAATTTAACTGGTTCTCAACAGGAAAAGTCCTCTATAGCAACGCAACTTTACACCAAACTTACGGGAATTATCGTGCCCTTCCCCCTCTTACGGATAAACGGGCAGACACACAGAGTTCACGCGGAACGATGCCATGGTGGTGAATTGTTAACCACCTCGCCTCGTATGCAGGAGTGCGTGGATTCGACCCCGACCCTGACACCTGTGTGTTTGGAGTTTGCAAGTTCTCCCCGTGTGGTCGCGTGGATTTTTCACCGATTCCTCCCGTATTTTTCCTCCACATTTAGAAAACACGCGTTTAGAGGATTTGGCTGCTATACATTTCCACGTGATTAGCCACTTCATTGGGCAGTCATTTGTGACCAGGTCGCTTCTTAAATAGAGCCATACAGCTTAGTGGTCTTTACTTGGTAAAATAAATAAATAACATTTTTACAGTTTAAATAGTTTTGTTTCTTAACACAAATGCATTTGGACTTACGCTCAATCCCATTGATGTAGCGCATCTTGATCTCGCAGTTGCCCCACACGGCGCTCACCGCCGGATAGAGCGTCTTGCCGCGTAGCCCGGAGAACGCCACTCCCAGGTACTTCCCGTCCACCACGAAGCTCAGCGTGCCCTCCTCCATGTCCAACACCATCACCACACGCTCGGGCACGTGGAAGCTCTCGCAGGGCAGCAAGTGAGCCGGGTAGGGCCGGCCCGGGCAGTCGACGGCGTCGTGGTACGCCTTGCAGCGCCCCAGGTCCCAACCCCAAGACTCGCGTCCCCGGCCGACCAGGGCCACGTAGCCCGTGACCTCGAGTGGAGCGTCCGACGTGGCAACGCCGACCGCGGCGTGAGTGCCCCTCTGCTCGGTGGGCCAGGTGATCTCCCAGGTGTGCACGCCGCGACGGTAGGCGGTGCGTCCGCGCGCCGCGTCGGTCGTGTCGCGCGTCTGCCTGCGGTGCACGGTGAGCGCGTCTCCCTCCTTGAGGGACATGGACGGGGAGAGGTCCGTGCTGCTGAAGCCGTGCTGGAACTGAAGGCCACGCGGCGCGGCAGGTTGAGACAGCAGGAAGGCGAGCTGAGGGGGCATCGTCCGCTCGCCCGGTGGCTCCAGGCGGAAGATTTCCAGGTCAAAGTCCTTGTCCAGCACGGACTTAATCGCCTTCCCCAAGCCGAGACCCATGGCTATATACGGCTGTGCTTGCTTGCACGGGTTTTGTAGCGGTATAGTGTGTGCCGTCACTGTGGCCACGAATTAAAGTTCACGGTACAGCCGTGCGATTTTGTTTGTTGGTTCACACCACTGGCTGGTGGATGAAGGGCTCCCGCGAATTAAAGGGGAGTATTTGCGCCTGCTATTCCACGCTGGCAAGACAGACGGCTTGGAAGGAGGTGGGAGTAACTACGCAAACTTTACCCCGGCGACGAATGAAGGTTTCGTTATGTTAGGGGGGTTAACAAGCTTCTTGAGTTCAGGGTGGATTTCTTAGGCTGGATAGACACGTGAAGACGAACTGGGTGGAGCTGTGCGTGGTAAGAATGAGAATGAGGAAAAAATATGCTCCGTCGTAGAGTGTGACGACAATGTAAACTAGGGGCCCGTCTGAGTCATCCGTGCGGACGAGCTTTTAGATTGTGCAGGTGGTGGTGTTACGCGTTGCGGTTATTAGGGTAAAACACCATCGGCCGCTTTGGTAAAAGCGACGGAGATATCGAAACAACGGGCGAGGGAGTAACGAGCTAACCAGTGAGAGCAGAATATTAATCAATGAAATGTCTTCATGATGACAAAGTGAGAAGAATACATTAGATTACATTCATCACACGTGACTGACGGGTTTTTTTGTGCAGTATCTGGAAAGGATGGAAAGACACAGAAGCACACTGTTACGTTCATAAAGAGTGCATGTTAAATTACATTGGTTTGTACATCTATCACTCATCATAGCCGGGTTGGTTTTTTGTTTACATATGATATACAATACGGTAGTTAAAACAAAATGACAGCACTGCGTAAATTCACCACTGGTCGTGGCAGGCTGTTTTACCATACTTCTTCACCACACTGAATAGTGCAAGTTGGTGAATGATGGGAACAAGTCTGGTTCATATATCACTTGCCACTGATGTTAGCCATGGCGAGGAATTGAACTCAGGTCGGTGGATTCACCGCGCAGTGTGCAATCTCCTGCGCCACATCTCAAAGGTGGTGGTATTTATATAGAAAACGAGGCAATCATACACGGAGAAAAACACTGATAGAATATAATGCAATCAAGTGTCAGTATTGTCATTCAAATACAGCAATACGAATTGCACTATCATGTTTACCTGTAAGAGGTAATCAATGACACTGCCTTTAAAGGAAACATATGTGACGTTTTGGGTAATGGCCATTCCTTATAGCAGAGGGCTCTATTCAAAGCTGAGGTAAGATATGATATTAAGAATGGCCATTTCCAAAAAAATAAATCTTCTGCTCGAGCAGTGTTATTCATAACTAAATATGTAGAGTTTTTTTTATACAACATTTGTGCTTGTGCACCACTGCCAACACAGCATCAGACAAAACACAATCCATCAGTGGTACATTTTTAACAAAGCTTACCTTGTGCGCTCTGGTTGTGTATGCTACGAGGTCCTGGTGACGCGTTCCAGTCTGTAGAGTGCAGCCAGTTGCCTTTATAAGCCACACTCTCTGTGCATCACCCGAATGAGGGGATGTCACAACTTCCCCTTGCAATATATTAACCCAGACTTTTATAGGGCCATAGATATAAAGGTCATTTTGTTGTTTGTCGATGTGATATCAACTTTGTTTTTACCCTTACAAAAGTGTTGGTAATGCCACAGTTGTAGATGTGGCTTAGTCAATCTACTACTGGATGATTTCTTTTGTTTATACATTTTACAATGCTGGCCAGCGTTATAATGACTATGTCATCATAAATAATGACAGTCAGTATAAAAAAAAATCATCATCCAATGGCATTGTATGACACGTAATTGCAGAACGACCTTTTTGGTAAATCTGGACCATGACAATGGTTCATGATCCCTCATTATGTCCTGGACATTGTAAATCCACTGCTGGACGAAGGCCTCTTCTCAACGTGGTGGGTGCCGGGATTATTTGACCATACTTCACCTCGCTGGTCAATGCAGGTTCATGTAGACCGGAAACATAGATGTGGGAGCACACCGAATTAAAGTACAACAGTGAACCTTTCCGCACCACTGAATGTTGCTGCCCAAACAAAAGTAGCCCCATGGCCTGTAACACCTGGTATGCAAGGTGGTCGCCAATCCAAACACCTCGACAGGTTAACCTCCCTGCTTAGCTTTTGAGATCTGATGAGATCGGGCACAATGAGGTGATTTGGTCCTCATCTGCCAATGCCAGTCAACTGCTGGAAAACGGCTTCCCCATTCTGTGTCCATCACGCGTGATCTTACTATATAACACATTCCTGCAGAGGGAGCTGGTAGGAACGTTGGGTTGCTCGGCCAATGGCCAGGGTCAACGGCGGCGTGGTGTATTCCGCAAATATGGCCGACTGTGAGGGCGGGCACAAGCCGGCGTGAGTAGGTTAAACGCTGAGTTTTATAAGGGCACCACGGGGTGACCAGCCCCTCCCCACCCAGCCCCACCCTCCGCACCCAGCCCCTCTCTCCCCACCCAGCTCCTCCCTGCACGATGGACGGACACAATAATCCCCTGTGGGCTGGTGTAACCAGGAGGTTACTACCAGTATATTTTAATCACCTGATTTCATTGCTCCATCTCCTCTGTTGGCATCCTCTTGAACAAGTTCCATTACTTTGCTGCTATTCTGCACTCTTCTCAACCATCTGCCATCATTCCTTTTGGTGGCAACTTCTGCCTAAGACGACTATTGACAATTTGAATTACATCATACAGCCCGAGCATGTTCTCAAATCCAACAAACACTTTTAAGCGTTTGTTCTTGTTCCGTATATATTTTTTATTACCACGATTTTAAACCACACGCAATAGCAGTTAGTAGACACTGATTAAAACTGTTCTTCTTTATGCTCGTTAGTGTACCACATTTCATTTTTTACAGCTTCAAAATAACTTTGCAGCCGATGGCATGCTATGTCAGGTTAAAGGACAACGTGTTCCTCTCTCTAGATAACACCGGAAGCTAAGTGAGTCAATGATTCTGAACTGAATTGCTTAATACATGTGTGAGTCATCCACGTGCTGGCCAATGTGTAATAAAACCTCGCGTGAGCAATGTGATAAGATCGAAAGTGGCAGGTTATTCACCCCAGACTATTTACATCCGCTCTGTTGGTAAGGCGAGCGATCAAGGGCTGTTTTGTTTCTTCAGTAATACGCTATTGACGCAGTACAAACTGATAATGCTAGAGATAATGCTAACAGACTATATCGCTCGTAAAATGTAAGAAAAATAGATGAAAGGTAAAATGATCAAAAATAATTCTTAACCAAATATTCGTACAACTGAAATCTAAAAATAAACCCACCAGGAACGCTGCATTACAACCGGGACTTCATTTCAGCTGGGTATGTCTGGGTCGGCAATCCACACAATATTTACGCACCCGTCACACAGCATCCAGTATGACTTTCACTATGACTGCAGCTCGTGCCTAATCCAGTCTACCAGCGACCCGTCAAAAAATCAGTGCAAATTTCGATGTAAAGCTTTCGTGACTGCAGGGATTCATCTTCTTGGTTCTTTCGGTAAAGTCACGTAGAAGGAAAATAATAAAAATAACATTATAACACATAATAAAATACAATTCTCACGACGTTTCGGCCACAACGCAAGCAGTCATTCAGACACTATCTTTCCGACAGACCAGTTATAAGTGACGCAGTTGCGTGTATACAGTACACGACTTCCCTGAAAGCATTCACCTTCAGCGAGCGCGATGCCGATCACACAACGCGGTTCGAATTCGACCCTCGATCGATGGCTGCGCCATCGCCGCACACGCGTCGAATAAAAAGCAAGAGACAAGTCCTTACTGACTAACAACTCCTTACTTACTAACTACTCCTTACTTACTAACAACTCCTCTATCATGTTTCATTGCTGGAGGGGTTGCCCCTCCTACCTGAAAATCCTGGCTCTGCCATTGCAGAAATCTATTGGCAAAGGGCTGTAAATAAATGTATTATTATTATTAGGGTCTTTCTGTAAAGTCACGGAGAACAAAAAAAATTAAAAAGTAGTTTTTTGTTAAATTTCTTAGTTCTACGTGACTTTCGCGAAAGCACCAAAGAATATGAAAATGAGCTATACAGCTCAGTGGGCCTGGTAAATAAAATTGTAAATTGTCTCTGTGTGTGTCTCTCTCTGCTTGTGTGTCTGTCTATGTGTCTCCGTGTCTGTGTTTTGTCTCTCTCTCAAATTTAGCTATCTTTGGAAGAACGTAATCAACCAGGCAGGGTGTTGACTGTTGTGTTAGCCGACTCTCTGTGTTGTATTGCATTATGTTGCTAAGTTTAATAGGTTTGTTTTCTCAATTCATTCTTACCTGATGACGATTGCTTGTGTTGCAATCGAAACGTCGTATTCTATTATTTGATTTATTTTCTTTCTACGTGACTTTACCGAAAGAACCAAAGAGTAAAAATATAAATGGTAAATAAAAAGTGTAATAAAAATAGTAAACTGGTAAATAAAATTTTAAATTAAAATAGTTGCATCGCGGCCTGTGTACCTACTCATTGCTGTCCGCCTGGCATGAACGCTACCATTATCATCGCTAAATTAAATACTTCTGAGAAGAAACGTTCCATTGATTTGTATTACTTATTTATTGTAAAAAAAAAAGAATTTAAACAGCACAATTGGTAAATCTATATGTTTTCATGCAATTAATAAAGTCACGTGGTTCATGCTAACATTGATATCCCACTGACCTCATGATCGTGCCACACACTTTGCAATGCAACTAAATTAATTAAATATTAATCCACCTATAACCATTTATTTCAGCACAATACGTACGGTTTAGTTGACAATCATAAGGTACGATAAAAAAGCTAAAAACAAGGTTATATACTTTATATTACTCATCCTGCTATGCAGAGCCATATAAACACTATAAAACTCAACAAACATGGACTCAGAACCATCAGCATATTTTTTCCAAAAGTGTTAAAAACTACTGGAGGTATATTAATAAGCTTGGTTCTTTCGGTAAAGTCACGAAGAAGGGAAACAATAACATAATAAAAATATAAAACAATAAAATTCTCACGACGTTATGTTTGGCTAAACATCTATACCTCGTAAAAATGCCAATGTTGTGGCCAAATGTCGCATGGTGCTGCTTGAGGCGCTCTGTGGTTCGACTATGGGGGCGACATCACCGAGCCAACGCAGCCTGGCCAACGGATTGCAACACAACCACGAGAGGGCAGCATACGTTCTCATACAAGTTGACACCAGCCTTTCATAGGGACTGCTTGGAGGGCGATGCTTAATGGGGATTAATACTGGTAGAAACCTCCTGAGCCACCTGGCCTGAAATCGCGAACACATCCTCGCACAGCCGCTCGTTTTATCTTGAGCTACAATTACAGATCGTCTGTGAACTCAATTGTCTTAGTGCTGTTGGAGTTTTGGCGTTCTCTGGCATGACACTGGTGAGACAAGGCCAGGGAGAAGGCCGTCTCCTGTGTAGGCCAATCAGTTTCAAAGACCACGCGTATATTATCAGGGCATGTTTGTTTGCATGATTTTTGCCACAAGTACGTGTGGTTAATGCAGATCATTATCATTATCAGAGTTGTTTATTTTTGTTTGCATTTTGACTGCTTGTGTTGTGGTTATTGCAAACATGATCCGTTGTATAAATGTGTCAGTTTTTGTACCAGATAAAAGGGTAAAACCCTATTACTATATTTTTCTACTGGTAAAGGAGGTCTCATAGTGTTAATGCAAACTTGATGCCTTGCAAGGGGCGTCTATTTGGTGTTTGAACATCCTAACACCTCCTGTTTTATTGCCAGAAAGGGTAGAAACAGCTACTCTTTTGTTTCATCATTTTGATACTCGCAAAAAGCCCCATAGTTTATATTATTACATGTTTGCCATCTCATCAGCAACCCGAAGCAAGTGTGTCGGTACGACTGGCGTGTCGCCTGGCCAATGAAATGTTGCCGAACAAAGTCACGGAAAATGATTGGTTCGATTTGGCTGGGCACTTGGTTTGTCGTTTTAAGCGTGTGGTGGTGAGATTTCCCATGAAGTCAACAGCGCATGCTCGATTTGATGGAAAACTCAATTGATTTTAAATTTGCTCCATCGTAAACTTGCTCCACTCACATCATTTCTCCATTGCAAGCCAGGGAGTTCAATTTGAGCCGTGTGATGTTTTTTTTAAGTGAAGTGCTCACTGCATTTGTTAAAAAAGTTAATCCTGCTTGCGGCTCTGTTAAGATATTTGGATATCTTTTTTCATCCTCAGAGCAGCATCAGGGATGTTTAGGAAAATAATTACTTTGCCGTTTTGTGTTGAACATGAAATACCCATGACTCAATTGATATCGGTCAGTTTGAAAATAAAAGCAAACATCACAGCAAGAGGAAATATTTTTTCCCGGTCGGTTTATTCATTTGATACTACGTGCTGTATTGACACAATCTAAAAGTAAATGGTAAACTACATGTGGTGTGCTTAGGAAGTTAAGTAATGTTTAAAAATATTCTACTTGTTTTGTAGTCTAAAGTACCATGTGGCAGTGCAAACAATTGTCGGTACATTTTTTTTATGATGATAGGACATCAAACGGAAAGGATTTACATTTGATTAAAAACTCCGTACAAACTCATGCTCAGCGGTAAACGGGGTTATGTGTGTGGCAGGCAATTTGATGTTTGAAGTCGTCCTTTGCTGTCCTTTCCCTGCATCTCCGATAGGCGAGATGTTAACTGCCTCGCCTGGTATACATGAGGTAGTGGGTTCGATCCCGACTCTGACGCCTGCTGTATATGTGTAGCTTGCGTGTTCTCCCGGTGGTCATGTGGATTTTTCTCCCCACACACTTGACAGACTGTGGAGTAGGCAGTAGATTTCATCTTCTTCGTTCTTTCGGTAAAGTCACGTAGAAGGGAAATAATAAAATAATAAAAATAAAACATAATAAAATAATTCTCACGACGTTTCGGCCACAACGCAAGCAGCCGTCCGTTTCGGCCACAACGTGCTTGCGTTGTGGCCGAAATGTCGCGAGAATTGTATTTTATTATGTTTTATTTTTATTATTTTATTATTTCCCTTCGACGTGACTTTACCGAAAGAACCAAGAAGATGAATGCCTGCAGTCACGAAAGCTTTAAATCGAAATTTAATAGATTGTATCCCCCCACAATAAGTGCTGGGGGGAGCCAACTGATTACATCTAACATAATGAAGTGTGTGAGCCATCAACAAAAGCTGCGTGCCCAAAAAATGAAATCTACACCAATTAAATCATTGTAATGCAGCCGAGATGATTTGTGAGTGCATTGGCCTGTGAACCCCGCGACCTGAGTTTGATTCCCGGCCATTGCTAGCATCGTTTAGCGAGTGATATCTGAGCAGAGCCCCGGGGCTCTCTCTCCTTCACTGACCAGCACTGGTGAAGTATGGCCAATCGACCCCCAAAATCCGTCACGGCATAAGGAGGCCTTCATTCAGCAACGGATTGACGAATGGCCTCTGAATCGATGATATCGGTGTAGATTGCATCGCTTTAAAGCAAGCTGGCTCAGCGAATGTTTTACCTACGTGACTTTACCGAAAAAACCTAAGAATATGAATACAGCGAAGAGATGCTACGGCTGAAGGGTCGATGTGTAATGTCACGTGGAAATTTGAACCCGCCATCCAAATCCACTTTATGTTCCTACCTGTTCTGCGACTCCTTCGACATGCAGCAGGTGCTGGTTTTTTTGCTACTCGGCGTGTGTTACAACCCTGCCCTCGTCTGCATCCAAACCCCGACATACAGAATCAGAATATGTATTTAGACTGGAGGAATCCGATGAGCTATGAAGCTGTTTTCACAGATGTCCAGTAGGGGCGGGTCAGCAAGTTGAAATCACAAACAATAAAAAAAAACTATTGGAGTGAAAATTTTAGAAAAAATAAGCAAGGCCGCAAAATCATCTTGAAAGCAGTCCCAGACCACACCAGGATTACACAGTCCCTCAATACAATAGACGGTATAGGATTGGGGCAGTCAATAAAACATTGAGAGGAGCAAGGGGTGCAGAATGAGAGATGTGAACAAGGGAAGGGAGTTCCAGTCGACAAGGATAGCAGAGGAGCAAAGAGTAAGCACCCATTGAGCAGGGATACTTAGTATCCCTTTCCCCCCAGGGGTCGTTCATAAATGACGTCACGCGATTTTGGACTATTTTTGACCCCCCTCGTCACACGGCGTCACAAAATGTCAGACCCCCCCCCCTCAAATATGACGTCACAAAGCTCTGCCCCCCCCCCCCCCCCCAAATAAAACATGCTTCAAATCGCTTTAAACTATTGTCATTGTAGTGCGTATTTAATGTGGCGCTGCACTCTGATGTTGTAGGAGAAAACATTTATTGAAAAAGTCTATTTAATTAAGTAGAACGTGTTGACTATATTTATTTAAAGTTGCGCATTTTTTGATGTGACGTCACATTTCTCAACCCCCCCCCCCCTCGTCACACATCGTCACAAATGTCTGACCCCCCACTCCCCTAGGTGCGTGACGTCATTTATGGACGGCCCCTTAACAGACTATAGGGGCAAGTGCTGTTAGCGAGCAGAACCTATAAAGGCCGGCACGGCACACGAGGGGTTGGGTGGCCAACACCACGCCCGGCCGCCTTTGTCTCCCTAGTGGTGATGTTTACACACCGCACCGGGTCCTCATTTGAGGCTGAGTCGACCTAGGGGAAGCCCAGGACCGGTTCAGATAATCGTCACCGGTGTTGGCCGTGAACGGGAATCGAACCCAACACAAACAAAAGGATGAGCCACTGGAAACATTCTCTTAAAATGAGGTTATTTATTTACCAGTCGTTGTATTTGCATTACACGGGGCCACGGAGGATTAGTTCTGCAAACAGGAAGTGACCTGGCCACAAATGGCAGCTCAACGAAATGGCTTATCGCGTGGACATTTTTTAGCAGCCAAATACTCTTAAACGCACGTGTTCCAAATGTGTAGGGAGAAGCGGAGGACCCGGAGAAAAATCCGCACGACCAAGAGAGAGAGACACGCAAACTCCAAATGTACAGCAGCAGCAGGCGTCAGGGTTGGAATCGAATCCATGACCTCCTGCATACCAGGCGAGGTAGTTAAAAAAATCTCTCCACCGTGACACTTGCACATGCTGTATACGTGTACTGTATACGCATGCTGTACACGCATGCTGTACACGCTCGTCCGCTTGTGCATGCGTGGGGAACATTCTAGATTTGAAGCTTTCGTGACTGCAAGGATTCATACTCTTAGTTCTTTCCGTAAAGTCACGTAGGTAAAAAATGAAATTCATAAAAATAAAATAATAAAAATCACGACGTTTCGGAGGCAACACAAGTCTCCTTCATCAGGTGGCTGTGACGGTCCCCCCTGATGACGGAGACTTGTATTGCCTCCGAAACGTCGTGATTTTTATTGTTTTATTTTTCGATTTAAAGCTTTCGTGACTGCAGGGATTCATCTTCTTGGTTCTTTCGGTAAAGTCACGTAGAAGGGAAGTAATAAAATAATAAAAATAAAACATAATAAAACAATTCTCACGACGTTTCGGCCACAACGCAAGCAGCCGTCCTCAGGTGAAAACCAGCGTGGGGACCTGGTTTTCACCTGAGGACGGCTGCTTGCGTTGTGGCCGAAACGTCGTGAGAATTGTTTTATTATGTTTTATTTTTATTATTTTATTACTTCCCTTCTACGTGACTTTACCGAAAGAACCAAGAAGATGTTTTATTTTTATTAATTTCATGTTTTACCTACGTGACTTTACCGAAAGAACTAAGAGTATGCGTGGGGAAAGACACGCGTGGACGCTGCCAGGTCAAACCGGGTAACTTTGTCCATCGCGGAGGGAAAATTCCCACTGCTGAGCTCACGAGGAGCATGTGGTGATACAAAAGCCCCACCCTAAGGGAGCTCCAAAAAAAATCTGCAATGCAGTGTTGGGGGGGGGGGGTGAAGAAATAACAAAGACGTGCACGGAATATGAAATCGCGACGCTACCAATTGCACTCGGAGAAGAGCGAAAGCTGCTTGTGGATGATTGCCCTTCCACGTTGATTCCGTTGCTGCTGTGATCGTGCACCTGTTCTTTGGAAAGCGAAGACATGCATAAGAAGAAGAAAAATAAATAAGTGTGTGTTTATTAATCATAGCAATAATAAAAAAAAATCCCAGGGAAATGGCAACGGCATTTTCATCACGTTTGGGGCATATGGTGGCTCAGTCTGCATTACCAATGTCATATGCGGAAGCTTTAGTTGGCATTGAGACGCTTCCTAATGAATGTGGTGAGCAACAAAGACGCGGCTCTTCTTTGTTCTCGACTTGTTTACACATCACACGGTGCATCGTTGCATGCAGTGCTTTAGAAGCAGGTCTGGCATTTACTGGACGATAAATTAACGCAGTGGAAAACAAATTGCACTTTAAAGGTGTATTTCAAATTAATGCCATTTGAGGTTTGCCTTCTATTTTGCTTGTTATTGAAAATTCAATATTTGTTTTTGGGCTCTGATTCTGATAAATGCGTCGTTTCTTGTGAACGATATCATTCTCATGAGCCACTGCCAATTCACTGCTAAATTAAAACCCCTAAAAGCTTATTTTGGATTTGCCCTTCTGAGTAGAGACTCGGCAGAACTGACGCTACCGATGTAGGAATTGAATCATTGACTGTGGAATGGGGTCAAGTGACAAATGGACTGATCAGTGTGTCATATATACAACTAGCTGTACTACCCGTCTTCAGCCCGGGACTTGAATTCACCACACCCGGCCGCCTTTGTCTCTCTAGTGGCGATGTTCACACCACAACAATTACTCGTTTGAGGCTGAGTCGACCTAGGGGAGGCCCAGTACCGGTTCAAATAATCGTCACTGGTGGTGGCCGTGAGCGGGAATCGAACTCGGGTCGCCGGGTTCGCAACGCAGCGTAGCGCTAACCACTACACTACAATTCGTTCCCCATGACCAACGCACCTCAAACCACAGCTCCCAGCAGTTATACGGATTCCACCAAGAAATGCATCGGCTGTGTAGTTGGAGAAACAGGGGTCGCTAAAAATAACTGGGGGGTGGTTTGTGTTTAGTTTGTTGTCCTTCCCAGCAAGGTTGGCTACATACGGTGTGAAAGAAGTGCAACATCGAGTGTATGAACAGGACGCCCATCTAGATAGATTTGACAACAGCGAAGATGTTTTTTGTTCATGTTTTTTGTTTGTTGCGGTTGCACCCGATTCAAGAGCCGAATGGCTCACAGGGCTATACCTAATAAATGAACTTGAACTTGAAGTACAACACATGGGCTCTTGTCGGGTGAATCCACACAACAAGCCACCCAAAAACTCCCACCCTGTGTCCACAAACGGCCCTTGTGCAGTCTTAGGCGGCTGCATGCGGCGCTGTTCTCGTTATTCATCCGCCGCCGGACAATTGCTGTTTCCGAAGCGAGCCATGCATTTTCAGGCGGTGTGGCATCTCAAATTTGTTCCTAGCAGATCCTGCAGCTGGTTAAGAAATATCACGGTGTTTTTGTTTGGCTTTGTCTGAAGGTTAATATGCATGTGCAAGAGAACACCGCAGCTAAATACGTTTTTGTTATTTAAATCACGGTTGCTCAGAACACAATTTCCAGCAAAACCCCTTCCGATGCAGATGCCAGCCCTACCGAATTAAGTGGCGCTTTTTGTCCTACTTTGAATCACATACTGATTTTCAAAGCCGTTTCTTGTTTTTCTTTTGTATGGATTCACAGCAGCAGATTAAAGGTGTAATTTTAGATTGGTTATCCACTCAATTGTCTGTTCAGACGCAGAGTGGATCTCGTTCGTTCCTCCTTTAAATATACAGGGTGCTTCAAAAATGTTTTAACACTTCTGAGAATTTGCAACAATACAGCAAGAAATGTTCCTCCGGGCTCTGGAGACCACCTGGAGAAGATTCCAGGCATGTGTTGACAACGTATGCGAACAAGTGGAGACTCTTTGACTTTTGAAGCTATTAACATGACATTCGTTTCGATTTAAAGCTTTCGTGACTGCAGGGATTCATCTTCTTGGTTCTTTCGGTAAAGTCACGTAAAAGGGAAGTAATAAAATAATAAAAATAAAACATAATAAAACAATTCTCACGACGTTTATGCATTTCCCATAAATATGCTAAATTCCTTTTGATATGCAAATTCCTTTGTCAATGCGCCCAGCTTATATATATGCTCCAAGCTCGTGTGCTGTTTCATTCAGACTCTGTCGCCTCGACGGACCTGGTTTTCACCTGAGGACGGCTGCTTGCGTTGTGGCCGAAACGTCGTGAGAATTGTTTTATTATGTTTTATTTTTATTATTTTATTACTTCCCTTCTACGTGACTTTACCGAAAGAACCAAGAAGATGACATTCGTTATCATGTTACAGTGTATTATCCGTTCTTTTCCCATTAAAACGATAGAGCCATAATAAGTGTTAACATTGTTTCGAAGCACACTGTATACAGCTTAGAACAACTTTGTTGAGCGAAACAAATTACGGGAATTGTTGCTTTAAGAATACAGCATAGCGCTGCGCTAAAAGGGTTGCAACATCGGCAGCCTAACACGAGGAGCCGTATCGTAAAGAGAGAGAGGGCCATTGCCTCTAAGCTCAGCAATTCACCAGCATTGATTGAATCAATGCTGCATAACTGATTCGCTTCCAGAGAAGGCCATGCGCGGATAATGAAACGCGGCGAATGAGTTGTGTAAGAAATATTTTTTTTTAATGTGACAAAAATCATGGATGTTTTAAAGGAGACGTCTGCCGATTTATTTCGTCACTTAAGTCAGTAGAGTCATCAAGTGCGCAGTCTCAGTGGCGTCACTGCGTAGACGCAGAGCCTCAAACCTGTCGGGCAACACGAGCATTGAGAGCAAAGTGGCCAGTTTTCTTCTGTCGCCAGTTGTGAACCACGGCTGTACGTGACTGGAATAATCGCGCGTTCCAAAGACTTCCTTCCAGCCTTGTGCGTGTCTACTAAAAATACAAACACACCCACGGCGCTGGGAGATGAGCCCCCGTCCGATCGAGCTAGAAAACTGGGATGTACCACTCAAACAATGGAAGGGGAATTTGTTATAAATCCCATCACGCGCCCCCGCACGCTCCACCTTTAATGGTTGTGACAACAACAACAACAAATAGCCGAATGGGGTAGACAATAAACTACTCGCAAAGTAATTGCATTGGCGTGTTTTTTTTATGTTCCAGATGGCATTCATCCTCATTCATTTTAATTGGCCACGATCTACGCACTGCAGGATGACGCCACCGCCGCCGCCGCAAACCTGCGATGCTGCAAAAACAATTCGCCGCGTTCCTGCTCATGGGCCGAGCTTCACAGCTCATCGGATTCCTCCAGTGCAAATCCACATTCTGATTCTGATCGCTCCGTCTTCCGTCGGGCGCAACATCGTCACCCGCCTTGTCCTTCAGCCATCATCCCTTCTCGTCGTAATGTGTCCTGACCAAGCTCCCGTAGGGCAGGATTTTAATGCCCTGCTCAGGAAAGCCACGCACGCTCCAGAGGGTTATCACGAACAGCTCACCGAATTGGTTTTCATACCGAAAAAAAACATGTTTTAATGAAACTAATTAGTAGGCGATTTGGCAAGCAACATGGTTTTTTGATGTGGGATTCCATGCACATTGTAAATGATGCATGCTGAGTGGCTCGTTAATAGTTTGCATGTTTCACACTGAAAACATTGGTTGATTGTTTAAACTGAACTGCTTATGTAACATCCACGTGATGATAATTACCCAGTGCCCAATGTTTCACCAAAGGGCAGCAGACAGTGAAATGCCATCCATGCTGTTCACAATTCATCACTGACCGGGATGGCTGCATTGTGCATAGAAAGGCAACAATTTCGCATCGATAACTGATATGGTTCCACATGATAGAACAGTAAAAGAATAGCGGGTGATCCTTTAAATTATATATTCACTAAATGAACGTGGAGAATCTCAAGAACACTTTTTGTCCACTGCAATGATTACTTCAGACATATCGCAAGGGTATTAGGGAGAAAATAATAATGATAAAATAATAATAAATGAAAATAACTAAATGTAATTTTTGTATTTTTTTAAGTTATTTTCATGTATTATTATTTTATCATTATTCTTTTTTTACCTACGTGACTTTACCGAAAAAACCTAAGAGTATGAATCATTGCAGTCACGAAAGCTTCAAATCTAGAATTATTAGGGAGAAGTTACAGAGAGAGCAACACTTTAATGGCAAAGCCTCATTAGAAATCGGGTCATGAGAATCAGTGGGGTATCTATAAGAGAGAGTATGCAGAAAATAGAAATAGCCCTCACTGAAATAAGTAAAAAAGGTAGTATATTCTACATTTACAAGAGAAGCAATCTGGAAGTTAGGTATAAGGATTATCATTTAGAGGGCACGTGCTTAAATGCAGTGACCCAAAGCACCTCATATCCTGATACAAATCCCCAGCTATAATTGTTTTTAGCCTAGGGGACACCTTGGTGGCAGCAGTCTCTGTGTGGCACAAGGCGAATGCAAAACCAGCCTGCCAGTCGGTGGCAATGTTGCTGATGGTTTCTTGCAATTAAGTCATTTGTGACGGTTTCTTTTTGAATCCTGTCTGCATTCACCACACGCACCTGTGGTGAACATGCAAACAAAAAACATGCTCTGATAATATATGCAGACAGGATTCCTCGAATAAGGATTCTGTACGGCGTTTTAACATCTCGACACAACTGTTTTATTGCCAGAAAGGGTAAAACCTATTGTTATATTTTAATACTGTCAAGAAAGGTCCCGTTTTGTTGAGGCCTCATGGTGCCCCTCAATATTTGTTTGGCATTCGGGAAATGCCACAAGGTGGCACTGCATGACAACGTACATAAATACGCCCACGTTGGGGTCGCGCATTCGCTTTATTGATCTCCACGGGGCTCAATGAAAGCGCGCTCGTGCGATAAACGAGAGCTCTGTGTGATTGTGGAAATTAGGTCTGAGGTTGCTTGCGTAACCGGGAGCCGCCTTCCCAAGTCGGGGCAAGGTGGCCACCACTGTAACCCTCCCACCCACACCCCCCCCCCCCCAAGGCATACATGTAACTACCAAATGCAATATTATCTGTGCGAGAGCACGTCGGGAAAGCTGTGTAAATCAGTGTTCTCCGTTGCAAGGCCCGCGAGCTTCTGGCGAGGGGGGCCCTAGTGGTTTGTGATGCGGGCCCCACGCAAACCGCAAAAAAATGTGAAAACTGCCCCCCATCATCAGCAGCATCGTCATCGTACTGTTGTCAAACCCAGATGGTTTCAAATGTGTGGCGGCTCTCACACTGATGATGTCGTATCGATCCTCCCCCATCCCCTCCCCACTCTGAAGATGAGTGAAGAACATTGCTGTGTAAACGGTAACCAGCCTTCTTCTTGGTTCTTTCGGTAAAGTCACGTAGAAGGGAAGTAATAAAATAATAAAAATAAAACATAATAAAATAATTCTCACGACGTTTCGGCCACAACGCAAGCAGCCGTCCTCAGGTGAAGAACAGGTCTGTCGGGAAGACAGCGTCTGAATGAAACGTCGTGAGAATTATTTTATTATGTTTTATTTTTATTATTTTATTATTTCCCTTCTACGTGACTTTACCGAAAGAACCAAGAAGATGAATCCCTGCAGTCACGAAAGAAGCTTTAAATCAAAAGGTAACCAGCCTTGTTTTCCAGCTGGAACTGTGCCCCGCAACTTCTGCCCCGCACAGGACACGTTGACGTTCCCAACAACGAAGGGCTCCCCTCACCCCTCACCATCTTTTGCCGATTCGCACGCCACCTGCATTAACGACCTCACCGCAGTGCCCCGTGTCATCAAGCCCGAGCGGAATTAACTCGCAGCTGCATTGCACGCCCACGATCGCGCGCCACGGTGGCCAGATGTTAACTACTTCGCCTGGTATGCAGGAGGTTCGTCGGTTTGATGTCGTCGGTTTGATGCCGACCCCTGCGCCAGCATATTTGGAGTTTGCGTGTGTCTCTCTCTATCTCTCTCCCCCCGTGGTCACGTGGATCTTTCTCCGGGTCCTCCGGTTTTTTCACTCCACATTTAGAATCTTCATCACACGTTGAGATATCTGGCTGCTATACACTTCCACGTGATAAGCCACTTCGTTGAGCTTTGTGGTGGCCAAGTCGCTTCTGAATAAGAGCTTTATATGGCTCAGTTGGCCTTACCTGGTAAAATAATAAATAGTTTAGTAGTAATCTGGTTGTTAAAACCAAGCGTTACCTTCTCAACCACAGTGACTTTGGCTGTGTTAATCAAAAAAATGGGCCACTCCCAGTGCTTATCCCGGACGGAACGATGCAATACCACAATGATTTGGTGATACTGCGTTGACAGTGGTGCACACGTGGAAAAAAGAAAGAAAAGAACATAACACATTAATCACTATGCACTGCCTTATAATACGACGTTTTGGGCAATGACCCTTCAGTCATAGGTTTGTTTGGACATATTTAACGACGCAGGCCAGTGGTGAATAGTGGGAAGCACGGCCGATTCAAATGTCCGCTCACAAACACCGACACTAAACTCACCACACAGCTTACCAACGCTCAACTCACCGCACGGCTCACCAACACCACGTCCAAACTCACCACAGAGCTTCACCGACACCAATGCTGGTGTTGTTCTGAAGCCAACGTGAAGGGAGCCAGCCACCCGCACGTGTTTGTGTCACGCATCTCTTGAAAGGAACTGTTTGTGCAGAGCGTTGACGCAAGCCCGTCACGCAGCGCATATTAAAAATAAGTATAACCAGTAAAAACAAAGTTTTTCACTATAAATTCTTTATATGCGTGGCGGCTAGAGTTTTCTCGTTCTCTGGCTTGAGATGGCTGCCACCTATGGGTCAGATGATTGCATTGCACCATTAAGCAATTGGTAATTAAATATAATATTTTTGTCCTAAAAAGTGTAAAATTTTGGGAAAAAATTTTCACGAACATTAATTGTCTCGCACAACGAGCCTGTGTGGAAAATGTCAGCTCGATTGGATCACAGGAAGTGGGTTAAAAAACGACCGAAAGATTTGCACGGTCCTAAGCAAGCAAGCGAACTTAAGATTTAATAAAAATTCCAGCCCGGAGCTGAGAAAGCATAAATAAGCCATGCTTCACACAAGCGATAGAGTCAGTCGGTGCTGCCTATGCGCGTGACCCTTAACCCGGCACTGTGGAAACAAGAGCTGGTGGATCACTGCGCACGAAACGCTGTGAAACTCCCTTCCCGTGAGCATCGCAGAGGTGCCGCGCCCTGCCTTGCCAAGAGGACGCGGCACGGCAATTGTGGACTCCATCTCTTCCGTCCGCGTGGGATCGAGCGTTGCCCCGTCGCACGTGTGGGTTTTGTTGTTGTTGTTGCGTGTGCTCTGGTTTCCTCCCACGTGTATAAACAGTCGTGCATTGGCTGAAAACGTCTGACTATGTAGAGGACCGGTGAGCTTGGACAAATGTAGCCGGCTCGTCGCTCGGCTACATTCTAGCTGGCTCAACTCATCCTCCCTTTCTCTCTCGAGGGTCGATAAAATAGATTACCTATTTTGTGGTAGAAGTTTTTTAAACACTCATCCATGGGAATGTGGAATTTCCACCACTCGGCTCAGTGATGTGAACAGGAGATAAGCATCGCCCCACAAACATCTGTGTGAGAAACCTCTTCGAATGTTACGATTGATGGTCACTGACAACATTTTCCCTCGCCTCATTGACTAAATCGTTTATTGCGGGCCTGTATTTACAAGAGCAGACACTCTCCCTAATGCCTGCGCGTAATGAATCTAATACAATATTTACTTAGACTCTAAATCTGTGTGGGCCTTTGTGGAACCACCCAGCTTTCACTAAGAATCAAGCACGCACGCAATTAAAAGAATGATAATGTAAAAGAAAAACAATGACTCAAGTTGCAAAGCCACTTGACAGCCTAATCGTCCGTGATATTATTTCAGCCAGAGATGAGGTTTAAGCCAACTGGTACTCCACCTCAACGTATTGAGTGCCTGACACAGCCGCGGCCTTTAATATGGATCAACTTGCACTCACGTACATAGCACACACACACAAAAACACACACATTTCATATTTGTGAATGTTTTTTAAACAAAAAAAAATTCATGAATAATGTGAAAAACAAAATGGAATATCGGTCACCGGAGCAGGGGGGGGTGGGGGTGCAGGTAAGAGGAGAGGTAGATACGAGGTAGAACTTCATCATCGGCAGCAGCAGTGGTCAATCACTCCCCCCGCCCCCCCCCTCCCCACAGTCGCACGTCCCCACGCCACAAGCCGCTGCCATCCCTCACGATGCTGCGATGCAACAGAAGTGGACCGCACTCTGAACATGCATCTTCCCAGTGGGCCCCTCATTGCTCAAACCGCGTGTTTTCTGAAAGAGGATCTCGATGACAGTAAGAACCCATCGTTTATTCTATCGCGCTCAATGTGTTTGATGACCAGATTTAAATAAAAAAATAGTTATGCCATTTATTTACCCAGAAATGCTTCAGTGAGTCTTACGAATTTTGTATTTTATTCAGGAATGTCTTGCATTGAGATTCGGGCCCCATCTCTACCCAGCTCCTCTCAGATGAGGGGCTGGGGACCACTCGAGCGGTGGGGGGGTGCACCACAACAGTGATATTCACCGCTCAGGAGAGTGAACCCGGGTCCTGCCACATGGACATGTCGGTGGTGCAGGGCCCCCACCTCAGCAGCCTCCTCGTGCCGGCTCTCAATGGGATCGTTTGGCCAATCGCAGGCACCTCGCACACCCCACGCAGTCTCCCGTTCAAGTAAGTAGCCTGGCTGAGACCTGCTTAGCTTTGAAGCGCCGATGAGATCGAGCATACTCAGCGTGACTTGGTCAGAGGCGAACAAAAGTGTTGATGGTCTCCAGAGGATGCAGGTACCGGTATCTTTCTCATCTGCGGGTATTTGAATAGGTGATTGGGGATGTTTATTGGCTTGTATAGCTACATATGATGGAAACTAATTGGCTCGCTGTGCTATTTGGAAACACAGGGTTGCAGATTATCTAATATAAAGAGCGCCATGAGAAACCCTTGCCATTGATTTTTTATTCTTGACCTTACGTCACCCTGCCAAAGTGCTTCCGTCAAACCCCGGAGTTGTCATTGATCCGGAGCTCTCATTCTGTTCCCGTACATCTCATCTCCGTCTGTGTGACCTCCATCAGTTCATTATCTCCCACATCTGCCATTTACTGACCCCAGCTGTTGCAGAGACCCTCATCCGTGCCGTCATTACATCCTGACTCGACAACGGCAACGCTCTCATCCACTGCCTCCCCAGATGTATTATCTACAGGGGATCCACATTTATTTTTCCAGACTGCTCAATCACTCATAAATAAGACCGCATGTCCCCAATACGCACACGGCTTCTCTATCTCCCAAGCCGATCCTGGATCAGTCAATATTGCACTCGCCGTAATCAAGATCCTCCATGGACCCACTCGTGCCTATCTCTCTCCTTTCACCTCACTCTACTCCCCTCCATACACTCCCATACCTCTGTCATCACTTTACTCCCCTTCACGCACTCTCCTGCCTCTCCACCTCTCATCTCACTCTACTCTCCTCCACGCACCCTCCTACCTCTCCCCTCCACGCACTCTCCTGCCTCTCCCCTCTCATCTCATTCTACTCCCCTCCACGCACTCTCCTGCCTCTCCCCTCTCATCTCACTCTACTCCCCTCCACGCATTCTCCTGCCTCTCCCCTCTCATCTCACTCTACTCCCCTCCACGCACTCTCCTACCTCTCCCCTCTCATCTCACTCTACTCCCCTCCACGCTCTCTCCTGCCTCTCCCCTCTCATCTCACTCTACTCCCCTCCACGCACTCTCCTGCCTCTCCCCTCTCATCTCACTCTACTCCCCTCCACGCATTCTCCTGCCTCTCCCCTCTCATCTCACTCTACCCCCCTCCACGCACTCTCCTACCTCTCCCCTCTCATCTCACTCTACTCCCCTCCACGCACTCTCCTGCCTCTTCCCTCTCATCTCACTCTACTCCCCTCCACGCACTCTCCTGCCTCTCCCCTCTCATCTCATTCTACTCCCCTCCACGCACTCTCCTGCCTCTCCCCTCTCATCTCACTCTACTCCCCTCCACGCACTCTCCTACCTCTCCCCTTTCATATCACTCTACTCCCCTCCACGCACTATCCTATCTCTCCCCTCTCATCTCACTCTACTCCCCTCCACGCTCTCTCCTGCCTCTCCCCTCTCATCTCACTCTACTCCCCTCCACGCACTCTCCTGCCTCTCCCCTCTCATCTCACTCTACTCCCCTCCACGCATTCTCCTGCCTCTCCCCTCTCATCTCACTCTACCCCCCTCCACGCACTCTCCTACCTCTCCCCTCTCATCTCACTCTACTCCCCTCCACGCACTCTCCTGCCTCTTCCCTCTCATCTCACTCTACTCCCCTCCACGCACTCTCCTGCCTCTCCCCTCTCATCTCATTCTACTCCCCTCCACGCACTCTCCTGCCTCTCCCCTCTCATCTCACTCTACTCCCCTCCACGCATTCTCCTGCCTCTCCCCTCTCATCTCACTCTACTCCCCTCCACGCACTCTCCTACCTCTCCCCTCTCATCTCACTATACTCCCCTCCACGCTTTCTCCTGCCTCTCCCCTCTCATCTCACTCTACTCCCCTCCACGCACTCTCCTGCCTCTCCCCTCTCATCTCACTCTACTCCCCTCCACGCATTCTCCTGCCTCTCCCCTCTCATCTCACTCTACCCCCCTCCACGCACTCTCCTACCTCTCCCCTCTCATCTCACTCTACTCCCCTCCACGCTCTCTCCTGCCTCTCCCCTCTCATCTCACTCTACTCCCCTCCACGCACTCTCCTGCCTCTCCCCTCTCATCTCACTCTACTCCCCTCCACGCACTCTCCTACCTCTCCCCTCTCATCTCACTCTACTCCCCTCCACGCACTCTCCTACCTCTCCCCTTTCATCTCACTCTACTCCCCTCCACGCACTCTCCTACCTCTCCCCTCTCATCTCACTCTACTCCCCTCCACGCACTCTCCTACCTCTCCCCTCTCACCTCACTCTACTCCCCTCCACGCTCTCTCCTGCCTCTCATCTCTCATCTCACTCTACTCCCCTCCACGCACTCTCCTACCTCTCCCCTCTCATCTCACTCTACTCCCCGCCACACACTCTCCTACCTCTCCCCTCTCATCTCACTCTACTCCCCTCCACGCACTCTCCTACCTCTCCCCTCTCATCTCACTCTACTCCCCTCCACACACTCTCCTACCTCTCCCCTCTCACCTCACTCTACTCCCCTCCACGCACTCTCCTACCTCTCCCCTCTCACCTCACTCTACTCCCCTCCACGCAGTCTCCTGCCTCTCCCCTATCATCTCACTCCCCTCCACGCACTCTCCTACCTCTCCCCTCTCATCTCACTCTACTCCCCTCCACGCACTCTCCTACCTCTCCCCTTTCATATCACTCTACTCCCCTCCACGCACTATCCTATCTCTCCCCTCTCATCTCACTCTACTCCCCTCCACGCACTCTCCTACCTCTCCCCTCTCATCTCACTCTACTCCCCTCCACGCACTCTCCTACCTCTCCCCTTTCATATCACTCTACTCCCCTCCACGCACTCTCCTATCTCTCCCCTCTCACCTCACTCTACTCCCCTCCACGCACTCTCCTGCCTCTCCCCTCTCATCTCACTCTACTCCCCTCCACGCACTCTCCTGCCTCTCCCCTCTCATCTCACTCTACTCTCCTCCACGCACTCTCCTACCTCTCCCCTCTCATCTCACTCTACTCCCCTCCACGCACCCTCCTACCTCTCCCCTCTCATCTCACTCTACTCCCCTCCACGCACTCTCCTACCTCTCCCCTCTCATCTCACTCTACTCCCCTCCACGCACTCTCCTGCCTCTCCCCTCTCATCTCACTCTACTCCCCTCCACGCACTCTCCTACCTCTCCCCTTTCATATCACTCTACTCCCCTCCACGCACTATCCTATCTCTCCCCTCTCATCTCACTCTACTCCCCTCCACGCACTCTCCTACCTCTCCCCTCTCATCTCATTCTACTCCCCTCCACGCACTCTCCTACCTCTCCCCTTTCATATCACTCTACTCCCCTCCACGCACTCTCCTATCTCTCCCCTCTCACCTCACTCTACTCCCCTCCACGCACTCTCCTGCCTCTCCCCTCTCATCTCACTCTACTCCCCTCCACGCACCCTCCTACCTCTCCCCTCTCATCTCACTCTACTCCCCTCCACGCACTCTCCTACCTCTCCCCTCTCATCTCACTCTACTCCCCTCCACGCACCCTCCTACCTCTCCCCTCTCATCTCACTCTACTCCCCTCCACGCACTCTCCTACCTCTCCCCTCTCATCTCACTCTACTCCCCTCCACGCACTCTCCTGCCTCTCCCCTCTCATCTCACTCTACTCCCCTCCACGCACTCTCCTACCTCTCCCCTTTCATATCACTCTACTCCCCTCCACGCACTATCCTATCTCTCCCCTCTCATCTCACTCTACTCCCCTCCACGCACTCTCCTACCTCTCCCCTCTCATCTCATTCTACTCCCCTCCACGCACTCTCCTACCTCTCCCCTTTCATATCACTCTACTCCCCTCCACGCACTCTCCTATCTCTCCCCTCTCACCTCACTCTACTCCCCTCCACGCACTCTCCTGCCTCTCCCCTCTCATCTCACTCTACTCCCCTCCACGCACCCTCCTACCTCTCCCCTCTCATCTCACTCTACTCCCCTCCACGCACTCTCCTACCTCTCCCCTCTCATCTCACTCTACTCCCCTCCACGCACCCTCCTACCTCTCCCCTCTCATCTCACTCTACTCCCCTCCACGCACTCTCCTACCTCTCCCCTCTCATCTCACTCTACTCCCCTCCACGCACCCTCCTACCTCTCCCCTCTCATCTCACTCTACTCCCCTCCACGCACTCTCCTACCTCTCCCCTCTCATCTCACTCTACTCCCCTCCACGCACCCTCCTACCTCTCCCCTCACTCTCCTGCCCTCCACGCACTCTTCGCACAAGCTGCCAAAACACCCTGTTGATGGCCCCAGTCAACCCGGAGGGAAGTGGCTCATTGTTCTCTCTGCTGTTCCTACGGCTCCCTTCCCGCGGTGTCCCCCGTGCTGTCGACCCCTTGCCCCTACCGCAAGGCCCGCCTCACGACCTTCCATTTCAGCTTCTGCGGACGTCTTGCCCTGCCCCTCGGCCAACTCAACATGCCCGCTGCCTCTGTGCAGCGTCGCCAGACGCGGCCACGTGTAGGCTCCGTGTTCACCCAGGCTGCTTCGTCCACTGCATTGCCTATGTCTGATGGACACAAAAGGGTTAGGGGGCAACATGAAGGTACGTGCTACAGAGGTGCAGTGTGCCAGGCAATCGTGCTGTACAGTGGTCTTCACTCACTTTCAGAGGGGGGGAGGGTACATCGTCAGTGTCGAGGGTCCGCCACGCGTTTGAAACCATCGGGGTTTGTGCCAGCAGCACGATGGCGATGGTCCGTGGGCTTTGCAGTGAATGACACTGATGTAGCGTGGCCTTGTGGCGTGACCTTGTAACGTGACCTTGTTTAATAGTGGAGGGAGGGGGCATTAAAACTCAGGGGAGGCAGAGCAGAGTCAGTGTTCGTCAAACTTTTAACAAGCGCTACGTTCTGCTTGTGTCTGTCGTGCATTCTGCGCTGGCTTTCACCCCCCCTCCCCCCCGTGTATACGCGAGAAGGCTGTGATGCCCATCCCTTAGTTGTATTTATTTAGAGTCATGTGGGGGGGGGGGGGGTTGCCGAACTGATGAAGTTTGAAGAAGAAAAAGCTACCACCGGTGTTCAATGTTGCACCATCACAGTCTGTCTGGGCTCTACGAATGTAGAACTGGGCGGCTGAGCCTTTGAGCCTTCAGGAGGGGGGACTCAGCCCCCTGTTCCCCCCCTCCAGCTCCCCCCTCCAGCCCTTCCCCCTCCAGCCCGCCCGCCCCCCTGACCGTGATGCCCAGTGTACAAACGGCGTGCTGCAAGTGTTGGAGGCTTGCTACGTTGTGTTGATCAATCTCCTTAACGCAGGCCGATGAGACGTCTGCGTAACCACTCTTCTTCGTGCGTCCTTTGCGTGGCTCAACAGGCGGCACTCCGTGATCGAGCACACGCACTCACTCACTGCTTCAGTCGAGTCGCAACACTCCTCCATCTCTGCGGCCGTAGTTACCGTGGTCTTCAATCATTGATTTGTCCTCCCGTGTCCGGGTACGTGGGGGACTCGGTCTTGACTGTTGCGTCTCATCCGCGCTGTTGCTCAACCGCCACCACCGCCACACTGCAGCTCATGACACGCTGAGTCAACTTTGAAATTTCCTCCCATTGTATATTTTCCCCGAGATCTGAGAAGCTTGACCGATTGAGGAAAGGCGTAAACACTTACCTATGAACACCTTCAGTCGTGTGTTTGTATTTGTTTGTTGTTGTAACGTTCTTACCCGCCCCGACTGGACATCTGTGAAAAAGAGCTTTACAGCTCATCGGATTTCTGCAGTATAAATACATATTCAGATTTCCGACTCGGTTTGGCTTCTGGGCCATCTGAGCGTGTGCTCTCTAAACTAAGCTACTAAAAACTACACTTTTTATTTTAACAGTCGAGGCCCACTGGGCTACATAGCTTTTTAAATCCTTTATATTAAGTTCACTTGCTTGCTTGCTTAGGACCGTGCAAATCTTTCGGTCGTTTTTTAACCCACTTCCCGTGATCCGATCGAGCTGACATTTTCCACACAGACTCGTTGTGCATGACAATTAATGTTCGTGAAATTATTTTCCAAAATTTTACACTTTTTAGGACAAAAATATTATATTTTATTACCAATTGCTTAATGCTGCCATGCAATCATCTGACCCATAGGTGGCAGCCATCTCAAGCCAGAGGACGAGAGGACTCTAGCCGCCACGCATATAACGGATTTATAATGAAAAACTTTGTTTTTACGGGTTATACTTGTTTTTTTTTCAGAAACGACCTGGCCACAAATGATAGCTCAACGAAGCGGCTTATGGTGTGGGCATTTAAAGCTGCAGCCAAATCATCTCGAACGCGGGTCTCTAAATGTGGAGGGACAAACCCGGGGGACCCGTAAATCGGTGAACGCGGAGTAGACGAAGCGTGTTGATGGTGGGTCCGCGAGGACTGGAGTTTGGGAAATCATGCCTTACAATTTACATGAACCACGGCAAATCATCCACGGGGCGTACAGTTGTGATTCAACATTGAATGGAAAATCCCGCATCTGATTATTTATTATTTTAGATTGGTTTACCAGGTCAGGGCCCACTGAGCTCCACTGAGCCATATGGTTCTGTTCCAGAAGCGACCTGACCACAAATGAGATTGTAACAAAGTGGCCAATTACTCTAAACGCATTTTTATAAATGTGGAGGGAAAAACCGAAGGACCCGGAGAAAAATCCAACCGACGACGGGGAGAAAAACACGCGAACTCCAAATACACAACAGGCGTCAGGGTCGGGATCGAACCCACGATCTCCTATATACCAGGCGAGAGGAGTTAACATCTCGCCACCGTGGTTATAAGTTTCGAGGAAAATAAAATTCACGCATTCAAATTTCGGTATTTATAACTGCTTAGTCATCGTTATAATCATCATCATCAGCCATGATCCATCCACTGCTGGATGAAGGCATCTTGGAAGCCATTTCCGTTCGCCAGGGGTTCTTGCAAAAGCAACAATTCGTCTGTACACACGATCCCACTGTCAATGTCGCCGCGGTGAGTATCTTGCTCGTGCGTGTTGCCCCATTTAATGTATCTACCCTCTTAACTTTGGAGCTTTCGTGACTGCAGGAATTATTCTTTGGTTCTGTCGGTAAAGTCACGTATAAAGAAAACAAATTAAATAACTATCTAATAATAACTTAAATAAATAAATAAAAAAAATTATACGTGACTTTACCGAAAGAACCAAAGAATGTATCTACCCTACCCACCCACCCGTCATTAGTCACGACCGCCGTCGTCATTCATCCTCGCGACGTGCTCTGCCCAAGCGCGCCAGTCAACAATGCCCCCACTGTGTCTCTCACTTGCTGTGCGTTCTTGCCTCGTTCGCAATTAGATGCAGCTCCCGCTGTAAGGGGCGTGCAACGCGACAGGGCCTCATCGCAATGCGAATGGCTTTTCGCGACTCAAGAAATATGCAGTGAACCAGATTTTTGTCCAATTCCCAGCGGCTGCATATCAGCTCAGGGTGATTGTACGGCACTATAATAACAAACCAAAACATTAAAAGCCAACTACAATACGGGCTTATTCATAATTCAATGGAGCACTTATATCAACATGGTTTGTATCGCACGATTGTGGATCTGAAACGACACACTTTATGTTAATACTAATAGGGTTTTTCCCCTTTTGTCTGGCAATAAACTGACTCCTTTTGCAAGGAATCATGTTAACATTAACCACAATACATGCAGTCATATGCAAACAAAAAACAATACTCTGATAATTGATGCATTGTCCTTGAAACTAATTGGTCCACACACCAGAAGAAAGCTGTCTCTGGTGTGGACCAATCCGTTTCAAGGACTCTGCTTCACAGCCCTTTCATGCCCACCACGCACACCAGCCACGACCTACAATAACCAGACATTTGCGCTTGTCGCCTTCACCCGCACCTCTGACTAGCACGGTTGGCTACGTACGGTGCGAAAGAAGTTCAGCATACACGCTTGGCTTCAGAGAATTGTTGAGGTCGCGTCGCGTTTCGGGTGATTTGGTCCGATGCATTCCATCTAGCACGGGGCTAAATGAAACACTGAAAGAAAAGCATTGGGTATTTTGTGCTTGTTAAACGTGACTCAGAGCATTTAAACTGCCAGTGAGTTGCGTGGCTCTAATTCGCTCGAGTTCCACTTGGTCTCGGAAACCCTGACAGAGCATCCTTCTGATGTGCCGCGATGTGTCGCCAATTTTTTTAGCGTGCTAATCACAACGACAACAAATGTTCACGCAAGCCACCGCGAAAGGTCAGCCTGACAACCTCTGGTGAAATGATATGTTAAGCGAGTACAGTGTGACGGGCATGCCAAAGCCTGTCGCATGCAGATTATGCAGCTGGCAAAGAATCGACAAACAAAAAACTCAGCACGTTCTACAATAACACCGTCGCCTTCAAAGGAAAACAATATATATATATAACTTCGTTCGCGCCGTACGTAGCCAACCGTGCTAATCGGAGGTGCTGGAATAGCACGCGAAGAAGGGCCGTTGCCCGAAACGTCACCGATGAAAATTATGTTTTTTCCTTTTAAGGCTACGTTGGTATTGACGAACGTCTTGGGTTTTGTTGTGCTTGTGCGCCACCGCCGATGCAGTGTCGACAAAAATATTTTTTGCGTGCCGAGTAAACTCGTGGGGTTCATGATGTGCGTTCGGAAGGCATTAGCAGAGCGAGGAAGTGTGAACCGACAGCCCGAAGATTTGTGTCAAAATTGCTGAAACACCATGGTGGTAGTCTCATCTAGATTTGGGATTTTTTTGGTTTGTTCTGTGAATGAGTCACGCATACAGTGCAATGATGTCAACACGTAAAGCGGTGTTGCTTTCGTGATAGTTCCACATTCATCTGTCGAGCACTTTTGTTATTTCACTGCTGGATAGAATTCTTCCGATATTAGGAAGCCACTGGAGCTATGCACTTTTAAATCTCGATTAGAAACTCACTTCTTTAGAACCGCTCTTTGTGTTTATTTTGTTGTCCATCCCCCGCACCTCCGATTAGAACAGTTGGCTACGTACGGCGCGAAAGAAATTCAACATGCATACATTCTCAATGCCGTGCGGATCGTGGGGAGTATTTGACCATACTTCACCACGCCGAGCAGTGCGCGTTGGAGAATGCACTGTCATCTTCTGCTCAAATTGTAACCCCGCATTAATTCTAGATTTGAAGCTTTCGTGACTGCAAGGATTCATATTCTTAGGTTTTTTCGGTAAATTCACGTAGGTAAAAACATTAAAATTAATAAAAGTAAAATAAAAATAAAATAAAAATCACGACGTTTCGGAGGCAACACAAGCTTCCACCTGAAGACGGAAGCTTGTGTTGCCTCCGAAACGTTGTGATTTTTATTTTATTTTACTTTTATTAATTTTAATGTTTTTACCTACGTGACTTTACCTAAAAAACCTAAGAATATGTAACCCCGCAGCCGACAGCAAGATCGTGTTGCATGGTGGTCACCCAACCGAACACTGCCCAGGCTTCACCCCAAGACCGAGCCCAATCTGGGTGATTTGGTAATAGGCTTTAAATACGTCGCTTCATTGATACTAAGGACATTTTTATGTTTTTCTAGCATCGTCGGGTACCTCGGTTGTCTCCTCACAAGCGCGGGGTTTTATTCAGGTATATGCGTTTACTCTTGCATTGAAAAAAAAATGCTCGGTAAGGAATTTTCCTAAAGTTCAATGCAAGGATACTTATGGGGAAAACAATCCCACAACAATCACGACTTATTCTTGTTTTTTTCGGTAAAGTCACGTAGAAGGGAAATAATAGAATGATAAAAATATAAAATGATAAAATTCTCACGACGTTTCGACTGCAACACAAGCAATCATCATCAGGTGTGAGAATGTTATTGTTTCATATTTTTATTATTTATTATTTCCCTTCCACGTGACTTTACCGAAAGAACCAAGAATATGAATCCCTGCAGTCACGAAAGCTTTAAATAAAAAATCACGACTCAGTAACACTTTCATTCGATCGCAATGGCTCAAATTCTTTGCATTTGTGGAATCCAAATGCGAGAAATGTAGAATTGTAAACCTATTTTACTATTTATTTTTTTATTGTAAAATTAAAGGCCCACTGAGCTTTACAGCTCTTTTTTCAGAAACTACCTGGCCACACACGATCGCTCAACAAAGTGGCTTATCACGTGGACATTTATAGCAGCAGCCAAATACTCTCAACGCATGTCTCTAAATGCGGAGAGACAACCCGGAGGACCCAGGAGATAAATCCACGCGGCCATGGGGAGAACACACGAACTCCAAATATGCAGCAGGCATCAGGGTCGGGATCGAACCCACGAACTCCTGTATAGCAGGCGAGGTAGTTAACATCTCGCCACTGTGGTTACAGATTTTGGGGGAAATTCAATTTATGCATTAAAATGCCTGTATGTATAACTCTTTGAGTACATAGCCATCGTTATTATCATCATCATTATCAGCCATGATCCATCCACTGCTGGATGAAGGCATCTTGGAAGCCATTGCCATCACGCCACCCCGAGGCCACGGCAGGGCTGATCCCACTCTCCCTCCCCACACATGGATTCTCCTCCTACCCTCTGCAGTTCCCTTCATCATTCGTCTTCCTTTGCCATGGCTGCGGGATAGATGACAAAGCCCAGTGCGTATACGCTGAGAGCAACCTATGCAGGCGTTAACCTTTGATATGACTGTGCTACCGTTTGCTTGCTTCGTTTGCAATTACTGGGACTTGGCCACAGTCTTTGACTATTTGGAAGCGGCATATCGGTGCACGTGAGCGCTTTGTTCACTCGATGGACTTGGAAGTGCCGTACGTATTGGACGAAACTTCTCCGTGTAAATATACAATCATGGAAGGGTGATTTGTAATATATAACAAATATTTGTATATGATGTTTAAAGGTAGTGTGTAATCTACGGGTGGTCCTCGACCAACGAACAAATGTTGTTCCTCTGACCCGTTCGTAAGTCGAACGGTACGTAAGTCGGAACACTACAAAACACTGTATGTAAATGCAATGCCCATACGGTGTTATGAAATGTTTCGATTCAACATTGCTAAATTCGTAAATAAGAAGAAATATTGTACATTTGCATGTAACACTGTAAACAAATATACTGTAGAGTAAACACAACATAAAATAAAGTAAGATAAATAGAAAAAAACATCATTTTTATTTTCAATTACCTTGAGTTCTAGTGCTGGCTTGCTTGTCGGAAGGGGTGTAATGAATCAACACAATTGCACAAACACACGTGGCGCGCGTGCACGCACGCAAAAACAATGCCACACACACACAAAGATCCCCCGTATAGCCTTAACATACTACTGGGGCAAGTGCTGTTAGCGAGCACCCACCAAGGCCGGCACGCCACACGAGGAGGTGGGGTGATTAGCACCACGTTCAGCCGACTTTGTCTCCCCAGTGGCGATGTTTACACGCCGCAACCAGGTACTCAATTTGAGTTGGCTGGGTTAGTTTTAAACAACTAGATTCAACGTCGGAGAAAGTACGGTAAATTAATGACACCATTCATGTAATTGAACAAGTGAACATGTTTTAATCCATGTGATATTATAAATAATATTCCTATATAAACCATGTTAGGATTGTCTTTGTTTCTTGAAATTCGAGCCAACTTCGGCGTATCTGCCCAGCAAACGGGTCACTCACAAAATGAGAAAAGTATACAGCTGCAACAAAAAAGTTTTAATGAGCGGTTGTTTAATGATAATTTTGTAATTTTTAAATAGAAGGGGGCATGTGACCGTTGCTACAAACAAATCTTTGCGGTTTGAAATGCGCAGTAGAATCCGTAGCTCAGACGCGGTTCGGTTGAACTTGAACTGCGCAGTGCAAAGATACCAATTAAGAGTGCCCTAATTGCAGCACAGACAATATTTTGAGTTACAAAAAAAGCAAAATTTTCATGTCTAGCATAAGACGCAATAACCAATCCAAAAGTTAGCAGCAAAACGCACGTTATTTTAAGCGACTGAAATGTGTTTTAAGTGTGTGTGTGTGTGCAGAGTCCAGGTTTAACAAATTGCTTGGAGCAGGTTTAAAAGGTCTTGCAGATGAAATAAAGCCAGTGACGGACTCATATTGAACGCTCTGTTTGCCACACAGCTGTTTTGAACGGTCTGAAGTGGATTCACCTTCCTCGATCTCTGCGAATTGGGGGGGGGGGGGGGGGGTGTTGAAGGCACAGCTGAGAAAAGAGCACGACAAAAAAACACACCAATGAGCGGCCACATTTAATTTCACACAACGGTGAATTCCCCCCCCCCCCCTACTCACCCCAGAAGGATCCTCACGAGTTGCTGTCACGCTCCTACTAGGAACACGTTCCTCCTAGGAACACATTCCTAAGAGCACACTCCTACTAGGAACACGCTCCTACTAGGAACACGTTCCTAAGAGCACACTCCTACTAGGAACACGCTCCTACTAGGAACACGTTCTTAAGAGCACACTCCTACTAGGAACACGCTCCTACTAGGAACACGTTCCTCCTAGGAACACGTTCCTAAGAGCACACTCCTACTAGGAACACGCTCCAACTAGGAACACGTTCCTCCTAGGAACACGTTCCTAAGAGCACACTCCTACTAGGAACACGCTCCTACTAGGAACACGCTCCTACTAGGAACACACTCCTACTAGGAACACACTCCTACTAGGAACACGCTCCTACTAGGAACACGCTCCTACTAGGAACACGTTCCTAAGAGCACACTCCTACTAGGAACACGCTCCTACTAGGAACACGTTCCTCCTAGGAACACGTTCCTAAGAGCACACTCCTACTAGGAACACGCTCCTACTAGGAACACGCTCCTACTAGGAACACACTCCTACTAGGAACACGCTCCTACTAGGAACACGCTCCTACTAGGAACACACTCCTACTAGGAACACGCTCCTACTAGGAACACGCTCCTACTAGGAACACACTCCTACTAGGAACACACTCCTACTAGGAACACGCTCCTACTAGGAACACACTCCTACTAGGAACACGCTCCTACTAGGAACACGCTCCTACTAGGAACACGTTCCTAAGAACACACTCCTACTAGGAACACACTCCTACTAGGAACACGCTCCTACTAGGAACACACTCCTACTAGGAACACGCTCCTACTAGGAACACGCTCCTACTAGGAACACACTCCTACTAGGAACACGCTCCTACTAGGAACACACTCCTACTAGGAACACACTCCTACTAGGAACACGCTCCTACTAGGAACACACTCCTACTAGGAACACGCTCCTACTAGGAACACGCTCCTACTAGGAACACGCTCCTACTAGGAACACACTCCTACTAGGAACACACTCCTACTAGGAACACGCTCCTACTAGGAACACACTCCTACTAGGAACACGCTCCTACTAGGAACACGCTCCTACTAGGAACACGTTCCTAAGAACACACTCCTACTAGGAACACACTCCTACTAGGAACACGCTCCTACTAGGAACACACTCCTACTAGGAACACGCTCCTACTAGGAACACGCTCCTACTAGGAACACGTTCCTAAGAACACACTCCTACTAGGAACACACTCCTACTAGGAACACGCTCCTACTAGGAACACGTTCCTAAGAGCACACTCCTACTAGGAACACGCTCCTACGAGGAACACGCTCCTACTAGGAACACGCTCCTACTAGGAACACGCTCCTAAGAGCACACTCCTACTAGGAACACGCTCCTACTAGGAACACGCTCCTACTAAGAACACGTTCCTTCTAGGAACACGTTCCTAAGAGCACACTCCTACTAGGAACACGCTCCTACTAGGAACACGCTCCTACTAGGAACACGCTCCTACTAGGAACACGCTCCTACTAGGAACACGTTCCTACTAGGAACACGCTCCTACTAGGAACACGCTCCTACTAGGAACACGCTCCTACTAGGAACACGCTCCTACTAGGAACACGCTCCTACTAGGAACACGCTCCTACTAGGAACACACTCCTACTAGGAACACGCTCCTACGAGGAACACGCTCCTACTAGGAACACGCTCCGTCTCCACGGACATAGAGCAAGCGGGCTTCGCGGCCCGATCGTTACACCGTGGCTCGCGATTTTGCAAGATGGAATGCCGGCGGTGACACTAGGAAACCTTTCATAACGTCAGGGATGCCTATTGTTCATTTTTTTCATTGCCCTTTGGTATTTCTGACAGGGGATCGGTCGTAAAATGCTGCCGCCTTTTTCTGGTGCACAATGGAATGACAAGCCGGGATTGTGGAGGTGAGAGTGGTGGTGGTAGCAGTGGTGAGTGGTTCGTGTGGCGGTTAGCGCTACACTGCGCGACGAATCCAGCGACCTGAGTTTGATTCCCGTTCACGACCAACGCCGGTGACGATTATCTGAATCGGTCCTGGGTCTCCCCATAGATTGACTCGGCCTGAAATCAGTACCTGGTGTGGTGTGTAAACATTGCCACTGGGGAGACAAAGGCGGCCGGGCGTGGTGCTGTGCCGGCCTGAATAGGCGCTGGCTAACATCACTTTCCACAACAGTCCGTTCCGGCTATACGGGTGATCTTTGGGTAGAGGGTGGTATTTTAATCAGTACAGTATTTGTAAAAAAAACGATGCTGCCAGTCTAAATAAACTACTCACTTCCATGCCTGAATGGGGTCATGGCACATTGTTTAGCGCACTGCTCTGTGAGTCCTGAGTTGTAATTCCTGGGCATGACTAACACAATTAGCGGGTGATATCTGACCCAGCCCTGGAACCCACTCGTCAATAAATTGCCCTTGGTAAACATGAATTGCCCTTTTTGTGATTCAGTTGGTTGTCTGTCCCCCGCACCTCCGAATAGCATGATTGGCTACGTACGGTGCGAAAGAAGTTCAACATACAACATACTGATGTATTTTTTCCCAGTTGTGTCTCCCCAACAATAATTTCCCTTTGCTCACCATCTTATTTGCATCGTTTATCTTTCCTATCCCTCGTGTGTGCAGTCTTTGTGATGCCGTTATAGCCTAAATGTGACCTTGGCATATAATATATAAACTATTTGCAGGAATTTTACAACATTAATCCTTGAACACAAACACATCATTGAGTGTAAGATTCATTTAGTTCTATGGATTGCTGTGCTGTGATAACTTGCAAGGTTTATGCGTACCACTTTGTGGGAAGGCCAACCGCGAATGTCCTTGCCCCCGGCCTAGGAATGTGGAAATTCCAACAGCTGCCTCAGGGCTATAAACGAGAGATACGCACTGCCTCATAGCTCACTTTAGCAGGACATACCATTGACTCTATGCTTTACAATTAAAACGTAAATTTCGATTTAAAGCTTTCGTGACTGCAGGGATTCATCTTCTTGGTTCTTTCGGTAAAGTCACGTAGAATTGAAATAATAAAATAATAAAAATAAAACATAATAAAATAATTCTCACGACGTTTCGGCCACAACGCAAGTAGACTCTGTCTCCTCGACATACCTGTTCTCCACCTGAGGACGGCTACTTGCGTTGTGGCCGAAACTTCGTGAGAATAATTGAATTATGTTTTATTTTTATTATTTTATTATTTCAATTCTACGTGACTTTACCGAAAGAACCAATAAAATTAAAACGTATTTATCTATATATGACAAATGTAACCTTTAACATTTAAACTATTATTTTAAAACAATAATATAGATGTTTTTTTTTTTATTACACTATGTGCAGCCCACGAAAAATAATGGAAAACGACGCATTTTTTTGCAATATAGTTCACAATGATTTTAATTGAGATGCAGGTTACAGAGTAATAGAATATTGAATTTTTTATTCCCAGGGGAAGGAATGATTTTTCCCACCAGCGAACACATGGTGGGGTCAGGCGAGGGTTGTTTGTTAGATGCCACATTTACTGTTGGTCCAGTGCAAAAGTACATTCACGTTGAACATCTAACACAGGAAAGTTGTGTTTCAAATTAAGGTTTCAGTTGAAATGCATGGATGTAGAAGTAACATCTCGTCCAAGGGGTACAACAAATACTCGTTCCTGTGGGGAAACACATGAGGGGGGGGGGAGACATTTAGTCTCTGGCAAATGTCACCCACACGTACCGATGGCTTGCTTTTGCCAATTAAATTAAAGGGCATTTTAGATGTGCAGTGGAAAGTGTGTCCATCTCCTGAGGCCGATGTAGGTAATTCAGAGGTTAACTGCTCAAGTTGTGCCAACAATGAGTCCGTGACCTCCCCCCCCCCAACCCTGTACATGTCATCTTGGCTAACACAAACCCTGTTAACATCAGTTGCTTCGAGGCGACTCCTAACATCTGACCAAATTGTGGTCAGTTGTGAACATGCCACAGCTGTGTAACTGTGCGTGGGGGGAGGGTGGGGGGTGACGTCTTAGGAGCATGGCCTGGATTTTAACACCGAACAAAAAAGATAAATTGTGAAATATCTCACGGCTCAAGGTTAAATGGTAACCAGGCAAAGCAGCGGGCAAGTTTAAGAGGAGGTAACTAATTAGCACGGTTGGCTATGGATGGTGCAAAATAAGTTCAACGTACTACGTAACTTCTGTAGCAGCAACGCCATTGTATCCATTCTTGTCAAGTTCCAGGCATGAATTAACCAATGTGATCATATTCCGACTGCATTGTGGTAAAAGGAACGTGCTGTGAATTTGGAGCACCAACCCAGTCTCCTTCACAGCGTGAATGGTTTTGGCACTTTAGTAGCTACTGGACAACTTTATTGGCGACCAGATGGCCCCTTCAAAACGTTGGCGTTGATGGGTTAAGCGAACGATGTGGGCACACACACAGGCAGACGCAAGCACACTTCTGAGTTGATTGCAGAAGAGGAATCGTACATGTATTCTCAGGTGAGACATGACATTCTGGAATGAAGTCACATGAGACAAAAACATTAAAGTAAAATCGTTGCTAGAAATTAAAGTTGAACAAAAAAAGGTGGGTTTTTTTCGATTAACATGCAGGATTGTTCTTTTTCCGTACTGATTACGTATTGTTATTACTCGAGCATATAGGTGCACTTAAAAAAATAGTCAAAGGCTTTTCGTTGCGAAAAATCACCACAAGCATATATTTACGTCCTGGAATGCCACAAATCGTCAGTCCCTTTGATGAACGCACGAACCGATGATCCATGCTGCACATGCAAAAACGTCTAATTTTCATCACGTGACTCCGCTCTCAATAATCCATTAAAAATACGTTAAAAGCTACTTAGTACATTCACAGTTGAAAACATTGGCACGACACTTGTTGTGCCAAGATTGTACCAACAAAACATTCATCACATTGGATGCAGTCTAAGTACTTTTGTCTTAAATAACAACTTTATGGCAACATCTTGGGTTAAATAAGTATGTCGGGGGTGGGGAGGGGTGACAAGTCCATCATGTGCAGGTGTAGAATGCCAGTGTAGCCCACTCACCACTTGCTTTTGTGAACCCATCCACCTTGGATGCACACATCGAACATTGTGACAGAGAGGCGTGACCGGTGGTGGGGGAGGGGGTTCCCTGATGCTAGTCGCAAAGTCGGAGAGCCCACGAGAAAGAGTCGTGTGGATTACACCTGCACATTCTGCCTACAATGCAAGATGCAGCCTTTGTGATTTACGTGGGAGGTTGCTTCGAACTAACTCAGCCGTTGGGCGGGGGTGGGGGGCAAGACATACTTGGATAAACCAGCAAACGTCCACAGGCTGAAACGTTTTAAACCGTAATCTCCAGTCTAAGATCATTCGAGTTACGGGACACAACTACTTTGGCTTCTTATGCACACAGTAGGGCTGGATACCACTTTAGCCACGTCACATTAGCTAGAATCCGTTGTGCAATCACAAAAAACCCCCGCATAAGTCATGCTCAAGTGCAGAATTCATGCCCAATGTCAGCTTGAAAAGAGAGATGAATTTTAACTTAGCAACACAAGTAGGACATTGTCCACCATTGCCAATTGCACACCATAATTAGCAGGCCAACGTCCACATCCACTGCAGAAAGCCTGGCCAGGATGTGCAAGGAAACAGTAACCACGGATTAATATGCAATCTATATAAATAAATACCTTAAATTGTATGTTTAAAAAAAAAACTTCTAGGGTACTACCCGACCAGGTAGAAAGCTGGAATTTTGTACATGGGTAGCTTTTAGGACACAAACCACAGGAGGAAAATCTGAAATTCGCGATGTATGTGCGTGTCATTCAGAAACCATTCAAAATATAAGATTGCGTTTTTTTTTCGTTTGATAGACCGTTAAACAGCAAATACAATTTAAGCGAGAACCATTGGGTTTTTTAGATATGTCGGATTCAAGCGGTTTTGAATTAAAGAAATACGCAATTCATGATGTTCAATTCTGAACAATTCGAAAACGGTAAAAGATAGGGGCTTCCTCTCGTAGAGTATTAAGTTCATTAAAAGTTGTTCTTTCTAATAGAAATGATGACGGAATCTTTCAATCGAGCGGTTTCCGATGGGTACGTCTTTAAATATAAGAAGTTGATTCAAGTCGTGAACAATTTTTGTGGGGGTTATTTTACGGGAAAATACCACATTTTTGGAGTAAATTTTAGTGTCTGATCGTAGATAAAAATTGCAAAAACAATCATATCAGGTTGATTATTAAATGTATTGAAAACTTTTCACTGGCGAAGACAGGCTTCATGAACTAGTCTGTTAAAAAACAGATCTCTGGACAAGATCTCTACACTACTGCCCAGCCCCTTCCAGCTACGCTGGACATTTATGCAAGTTCTCCCCATGCTTGATTTAATGTCATCGTCGTCAACATCATAATTGCCGTCATTATCACAGCCATGCTTAATCCACTGCTGGTTGTATGCCTTCACAAGTCGCTACTCCCACTCCTCTCACAAACCAAACGACAACATGTTATAAAAAAACATTTGGAAAATGGTAAAAAAAATTCTTCATAAAAATATAACGTAGTGCACATGAGAAGGGGAGTCATTCAAGGAGACGCACTCCTACGCAAGCTATTCACAGCGGTGCCATACAACGCTTTACACAAACTGCAGCGGTAAAAAGGTATAACTTCATCGCACCTACGGTTGGCGACGTACCGTGCGAACGAAGTTCACCATACACACATACATTTACGGCTTAAATTATTAACCTAATATTTGCTGTAATATTTACGTGTTCCAACCGGTCGTTTTATTGTTTGAAGTAATTCCGGGACCTCAAGCGAACCGTATGATCTCACATGAGTGGCACAAAAAAAGCACAAAATGTTCTCAAATTAAATGGCACAAGAGGAAGGGAGAAACAAAAAACACATCCACTACTCTATCGAGGCCACATCAGCCCAACTTTGAAAGTCATTCTTCTTTTGTGTATCACAGTTTGCTGGGCACAAGCCCACAACTCCAAGCGGCCAGTAAAAAAAAAAACAGCACTAGTCCAGGTAGAATAGAAAATAATTCATACATGTCTTAAATTCAGCAAGGTTGTGAGAACTTGTAAAATATACCATTGGCAGGGAATTCCAAATTAAAGCAATTCAAGGGACGCAGTCGTAATATAAGCTTTTTGTCCTGTCGTGTGGTGGCAGAACACAGCGTAGATGAGAGGAAGCAGTCTGGTAGGCCGAGTGCTCAACAAGAATGAAGGAATCAAGAAATAACGTTTATGGGAACATTAACCATGGTAGTAGCGATAGAAGGCGAATGATTGACTAACCGGCGAGTGACCGGAGTGAGTTCAGTGAGCGCTGGATTTTCAATCAACCCTACTACTGCTTTAAATTTAATTCTATCGAGCTCAGTGAGGTTGGAACTTGATACAGTAAATGTAGCAGTGACGGTCCCACCTGATGACGGAGACTTGTGTTGCCTCCGAAACGTCGTGATTTATTATTTTCTCAAATCGTCCGATGAACTGCCTATCGGATTATCGGCATGTCGCGGCAACCCGAACTTGAAGGCGACTCGACATTTCATCATGACCAACGCGAAGCGTGACGTTCAGCGGGGCTGTAATTGCGTGCGATCGCTAATGGAGCACGCCGCTAACAACGCATGAACGCACGTGCCCAGTGATACCTCGACATATAATGAATGCGTGTGATATTTATTCAGATTTCGTGACTCACCATTTTCGATATTTTTGCACTGCTATCGTTTTTTGTTGTCATTGTTTGCTGTTGGAACTTGCTAACAAGCTCATACTGGACATCTGTGTAAATAAGAGCTTCACTGCTCTTCGGATTTCTACAGTCTAAATTGAGATTCTGATTCGGAAATGGGTGTATTCGATAAAGGGAGTTTCGGTATCACGAACTTTGGATTTATTACTAATATTCTAAACAGAAAGCAAAACAAATAAAGTAAATTAATAAATACACTGAAACGAATGAATAAAAAATGTTGAGCTACGGTGCTGTATAAAAATAATATAATTATAATAAGTCATGGATTCTTCTTCTTGGTTTTTTCAGTAAAGTCACGTAGAAGGGAAGTAATAAAATAATAAAATAATAAAAATATTATTTTATTACTTCCCTTCTACATGACTTTACCGAAAAAACCAAGAAGACGAATCCCTGCAGTCACGAAAGCTTTAAATCGAAATCATGGATTCTTGAGCATTACGATTTCTTGTATTTACGTCAGTTTATATATTAAACTACTGCACATTATAAAATATTATATTGTCAACTTAGATTATCCTTGTTAGCAATACGAAAAGTAAGTTAAGAAGTTTTTTTTTATAAAATGGCAAGCCACGAAAGGCTGTGAATGCATCCCCCTAGCGCTAATGTTACAAGTTGTTCAATATACGAGGTTTCAACGTACGAACGAAAGCTCCAGGCACGCATCTATTCCATACGTCGAGGCAGTGGCGGCTCCTGCAAAATCTCTCAGGGGGGGCAAATGTCTGGATGATTGATAAGGATAAGGTCCCCCCATGCAATGGATAAATTAACAGCTTAAGCATGTAAAGGCAACTTCACTTCTTTAATATTAATGAAAAATAAAGTGACTCTTACAATACATCTTGTTTGTTTCTATACTCACTATTAATACAATCCACTCAAGTTTCTTTTATTAAAGATTCCACAAGGTGGCGACAAATAATATTGTTGGATGAAACGTGCTTACGTATGATGACGTAAGCACGTTAGGGCGAGCCCTCCCGGAAGCCATAGAGAATGCATTGCAGCGCCCCCCGTTCGAAAAAAAACATCTTTGAATGTAAGTCTATGGGGCCACTCGGGGCGATTCTCAGCCGGAGTGAAATCGCCCAAAAAGAGGCGGTACTCCACAGAACGTGACATGACGCTGATTGGACTATATCCAGAGGCTGACAGTGACGGCTAGCGTGACTCTGTGGTTGAATGACATTGGTGGTGCGTCGCCCAATCGCCCTAACGAAGAAACCGCCCCTGCGTCGAGGTATCACTGTCCTGCTTCAAGTCGCAAAAACCACATTGCCACACACACACGCACACGCGGCGCTCGGTGTACTCCACAATGTGCCTGTTGCTTCGTCAAGTCGTGACAGGCGTTTGGTATGCATGCAAGAGTCTTCACTTCCAAGAAGTGCTCATGGGAGCCCACTTTTGCGCAGGAATGCAACGAGCTGTCGTAAAGTCTAATCCCTGAAGTGGCCTCCACTGCCGCTCTTAACTTTGCACTGCATTTTAATAATAGATGAAGTATTGCCCATGTTCAAGGGCGGCCTGGAAATGGTGTCACGAGTGATTGATCTTTGCAAAGGGAAAACTGTTGAAGAGGAATTCCCCTGCCAGTCGCAAAGGTATTTACTTTCATCAGAATTTAATCAGGGACGTAATGCGGGCGGTGGAAATGCAAAACCTGCAGTCACGTGACAACATTCTCTCAGGAAGCATTTTTGGAATTTTCGTTATTCGCCTCGAATTAACGCGTAGGTTTTGATCGTGGTTGTGCTGACGCGTTTGCTAATAAGCACCACGTGGTGTTGTTTGGCTTGATGTCCGGTGTTTCACTCCCGAGTATTGGGAGTATCTTCAGGAACCAGCGATACGTCGGACAACATGCCAGACAATACGCACGCCAGAGAGTGAGATTTGCCTCTGCCGCAGGAATATGGATTTCTGGCAAAGGTCCAATTCTGGTTGGGAATTCCAAATCACGTGTCAAATTGACCTTTACTGTCGGGTATTTATAAAGTTCATGGCAATTTAATCACTGTCGGCAATTTGTAAAGATCATGGCAATGTCAGCACACTTTAAAACAAATTCCATCAAGTTCGCTGGGTCCTTAATTGGGCCTTGAAATTAAATGACAATCAACGCAAGTAACCGGACTGAATTGTAGATTGGCAGTCATTGGCACGAGTCAGTCTTTTTGCAGACAATGTTTAAATGCAGCGCATTACACGGATCCTCTCATCGTATGGGAATAGCTTAATCGGGTCTCAAGACTCTTTATGCAGGAAAGTGTTGCTCGGGAGATTTGGCCACTTGCTCTTTGAATAAATATTGTCATTGCTCTATGGAATTTGAATTCGTGGAATATAACGGCTTATTGTTAAAATAAATAATACATAACTGCAGGCCAAACACTCAACAGTCGGATGCATCGGATTCGTTATACTTACAAATAAAGGGTGAACATTTGCCGATATTTATCGCTCGACTCGATATTTAGTCCATCCCTGAAAACATGCGCATGAGCAAGCGGCACTCATCCGAAGTGGCCTTCCCAACGTTTTCGCAATTCGCAAGGCACACTTCACAGTGCACTCAGTACTACGCCTTGACATTTTGTTGGGCAAAAAAGCCATTGCCAATCATTATTATTTTCACAAGGACAACCAAGCAACGCACATTGACATCGCAACTCTGCGGGCTGAACAGCGGTGCCGTTTGTTGCAGATGATGACAACAAAATGCACGAAAAGTGCGGAATTCATTGGGATGTTGTGGTTCGACCTTTATACCAAGACAATTCAAATCCATTACTCCCAACTGGATCTGGAAAAGACTTGAAGGCAGACGGACGAGATACAGCAAGAATCGACAATCAAACCTTTAAATGTCGAGGAAACCCCACCGTAACGAAATAATAGTCGGCTGGACATCCATAAGTTCAAAACAATACACAGAAACATGACAGAAAGCACGGCGCCTCTGTGCAGTATGCAAAAACCACCAGTATTCCCTGAAGAAGTGCATTGTGGTCCTCTTGTGGAAAGTCACCATCAGTATAAATGTGAGCAAATGTGACTGACAGCAGGACCGGTTTTGTCAGAATTAGGACTCATCAGCACATTATAGCCACCAATCCTCAATGCTGCATTCTGCCTCTCGCTAACCATAAATATGGAGTTCCCACTTCTACACTATGAGGCCCATGAGCCACATTTGCATCATTTCGCACGAGTGCAAATGATGTTGACGTCAATGTAATAATGCTGCTGGACATCTGTGAATAAAGAGCCGTATAGCTCATAGAATTTCTCCAGTGTGAATAGGTATTCTGATTCTGAATGATGTGTTTGCTATATGGCTGCACGAAACACTTACACCTCTAAAGGGAGGCAAATGTCAGGTCAAACGCCGGTGCGACTTGCGGACATCTGCCGTGTGGCGCAAATGAACGTGGGACACTACGGCACCTCGCTGGGCTTTGACGGTTGAGGTCATCTGCACGACAGCCACAGGTGCCATGAATCCTGCTCCATTTTACATTTCGCATTTTATAAGGTCTACTTATTCATAATTTTAAAGATTTTAGCCCTTTAGTATTACTTATACTTTGTAACGTTAGTATAGTTAGAGTGTTTACCTTTTATATAAGTTAAGATTCCTACTTGTTCAATGTATGCACCGTCCCGCCATAGTGAATTCCTTGTTTGTGCAAACTTACATGGTGATTAAAACCGTTTCTGATTTTGACTCTGCAAACTTTCAAAACGACCACAATCGCGCTTAGAACGAAGCCGACAGACACAATGATGAAAACAAATGTATACGGAACAGTTTTGTATATGGAGCGATTTAACAAACAAACAAAAAATTCGGCTAAGATTTATTCGTTAACTCACTTATAGGGGAACTCCTCTATCCGCAACCCCTTTTGTCTGTAGGATCTGTGGAGTGGGTAAACATAATTATCCACCCCTCTATGCATAATTATGCGGCTCTTTAAGGACCGCTTCATGACGTCATTTATTAATGTCCACAGTGTCGTGTTCACCACGCGCATTGCAGCTCGTGAAATATTGACATTTTGACTGAATTAGAAAAAAAAATGCCTCTTCTTCCTACTTTGGTCACTGAGCTCTGTCCCATACTGACCGGGAATCGTCTTCCTATTACCTTCAAACAATCCTATAATTATCCGTGAATACTTCCCGCGGATAAGTGGAGTAAACTAGTGGAGAACTCGAACTGCGATGCCGTTCCCCCACATTAGCGGGGACACGGGTTCACCCACACGGTACGTTGGTGCGCCCATTACATTTGCCTTGGTGTAAGGTCCTCGTATTGAGGTCTACAATCTCTAAAGGGTCACACACGTCTTGCCTCTCGTGCTCAGGGAGGTGACCAGATATCGGAGGAAACGATCGATTGGCAGACACAGCACGCTCAGTCCGTAGCAGCAATTCACCAACCCCAGTGGAACTGCACAAAAACGAGGGGGTGGGTGGCCAGCACCACGCCTGACCGCCTTTGTCTCCCCAGTGGCGATTTTTTTTTTAAAACACCACACCATCTTCTTGGTTCTTTCGGTAAAGTCACGTAGAAGGGAAATATTAAAAAAATAAAACATAATAAAATAATTCTCACGACGTTTCGGCCACAATGCAAGCAGCCGTCCTCAGGTGAAGAACAGGTCTGTCGGAAAGACAGCGTCTGAATGGGCACCACCATGCTTGGCAGCGTATATTTAAACTGGGTTGGAGGGGGAAGAGGCGCCTTGACAAAGGCATTTTTATTATTTCCCTTCTACGTGACTTTACCAAAAGAACCAAGAAGATGAATCCCTGCAGTCACGAAAGCTTCAAATCGAAACACCACACCAGGTACTCATTTGAGGCTGAGTAGACCTAGGTGAGGCCCAGGACTGGTTCAGATAAACGCCACTGGTGATGGCCGTGAGCGGGAATCGAACTCGGGTCACCGGGTTTGTGTAACAGCGTGCTAACCGCTGGACTACAACTCCCTAAAGACAAACATCATCCGTATAGCCTTTAAGCAGACTATTGGGGCAAATGCTGTTAGCGAGCATCACCTATGAAGGCCTCTACCCCCGTGGCCGTGAACACCCACACCCAATTAATATTTGTCAACACACTCGGGAGAAAATACAACGCAGTTCATCTTTTGCACTTCAATCTACGTTTAGTTATTTTTAATTAGAGATGTAAAAATAAAATAGGTGACTGCCTAGCTTGGAGTTGGGGGTTGTGTGGTGTAGGGGGTGGGTTCCACACGCATGTGAGAGCGATAATCCCGCAGTGCTTACATTTTAATATTCTGGGCGTCCACCCAAAGTGTGAACAGGCGGTTGCTCCGTTACCAGAAACGACAAACGAGGATATTTGAATAACTCCACTACAGTTAATATTTGCAGGGGGGGCCACTGCTCTGATAAGAGCTTATTATGCGGAAAGATTCTGAGCATTTATCTTTTTTTTTTGCTTTTGAACAACTCAAAGGAACACAACCAGTGCGGACAGCAGAGTCACACACAGCCCCCGTGGAGAAATATTCCACAATCTATCACCTGCGGTGGTGACCTGTGTGCGGCCACCGCGGTAACTTATTAATTGTGACCAACAAAACATTTATCTCACATAACCAGGTGATTAGAGGCCTTGAAAACATATTAGCCCCTAAGCATGGCAGCCGTGGAAAAATGCGGTCGCGTAGAGAGATGTGTTTTTCTTAATTATACACTCAGCTGCAAATACTTTTAGCGTATATATTATTTGGGCAATGACGACCGCTTCACAGCGACGTGACTTTTGTGAATTATGTTGGTTTTTTTATTGCTGCTGTTGTTGTTGTACATACCCGATTTGCAACCGACAGTTGCAAACAGATAATTTTCCGCACAAATTACCGGGGGAAAACGCGGACGTCGGCAGTGCACGGGCTCAGTGGCGAGCGCACACGATAGCACGCGAGGACTTTTAGTCACCCGAATGAAAATTCACTCTGTTCATGAACGCCTATGGCACTTATCAGAACCTGATTGGGTAAACACCGAGAGAAAAAAACAAACATCCCCGAAAACCCACACGCGACGGGGAAGGGCCCCCAATCACACACCTTGACAAGGAAAGAATTCACATTCTTAGGTTTTTTCGGTAAAGTCACGTAGGTAAAAAAAACATTAAAAAGTAAAATAAAATAAAAAAAATAAAAATCACGACGTTTCGGAGGCAACACAAGCTTCCGTCTTCAGGTGGTACCGTCACAGCCACGACAGCTGTATCAAGTAAATGAGAGATTGCAGAAGCCACCACTCCGTTTATATAATGGTTGCAAATACCTCCTCCAACCATTATATAAACGGAGTGGTGGCTTCTGCAATCTCTCATTTCGATCGATTGTCAGACACAGCACGCTCAGTCCGTAGCAGCAATTCACCAACCCCAGTGGAACTGCACAAAAACGAGGGGGTGGGTGGCCAGCACCACGCCTGACCGCCTTTGTCTCCCCAGTGGCGATGTTATTTTCTAAACACCACACCAGGTACTCATTTGAGGCTGTGTAGACCTAGGTGAGGCCCAGGACTGGTTCAGATAAACGCCACTGGTGATGGCCGTGAGCGGGAATCGAACTCGGGTCACCGGGTTTGTGTAACAGCGTGCTAACCGCGGCACTACAACTCCCTAAAGACAAACATCATCCGTATAGCCTTTAAGCAGACTATTGGGGCAAATGCTGTTAGCGAGCATCACCTATGAAGGCCTCTACCCCCGTGGCGGTGAACACCCACACCCAATTAATATTTGTCAACACACTCGGGAGAAAAGACAACGCAGTTCATCTTTTGCACTTCAATCTACGTTTAGTTATTTTTCATTAGAGATGTAAAAATAAAATAGGTGACTGCCTAGCTTGGAGTTGGGGGTTGTGTGGTGGAGGGGGTGGGTTCCACACGCATGTGAGAGCGATATTCCCGCAGTGCTTACAATCTTATATTCTGGGCGTCCACCCAAAGTGTGAACAGGCGGTTGCTCCGTTACCAGAAACGACAAACGAGGTTATTTGAATAACTCCACTACAGTTAATATTTGCAGGGGGGCCCCTGCTCTGATAAGAGCTTATTATGCGGAAAGATTCTGAGCATTTATCTTTTTTTTTTGCTTTTGAACAACTCAAAGGAACACAACCAGTGCGGACAGCAGAGTCACACACAGCCCCCGTGGAGAAATATTCCACAATCTATCACCTGCGGTGGTGACCTGTGTGCGGCCACCGCGGTAACTTATTAATTGTGACCAACAAAACATTTATCTCACATAACCAGGTGATTAGAGGCCTTGAAAACATATTAGCCCCTAAGCATGGCAGCCGTGGAAAAATGCGGTCGCGTAAGGAGATGTGTTTTTCTTAATTATACACTCAGCTGCAAATACTTTGAGCGTATATATTATTTGGGCAATGACGACCGCTTCACAGCGACGTGACTTTTGTGAATTATGTTGGTTTTTTTATTGCTGCTGTTGTTGTTGTACATACCCGTTTTGCAGCCGACAGTTGCAAACAGATAATTTTCCGCACAAATTACCGGGGGAAAACGCGGACGTCGGCAGTGCACGGGCTCAGTGGCGAGCGCACACGATAGCACGCGAGGACTTTTAGTCACCCGAATGAAAATTCACTCTGTTCATGAACGCCTATGGCACTTATCAGAACCTGATTGGGTAAACACCGAGAGAGAAAATAAAACATCCCCGAAAACCCACACGCGACGGGGAAGGGCCCCCAATCACACACCTTGACAAGGAAAGAATTCACATTCTTAGGTTTTTTCGGTAAAGTCACGTAGGTAAAAAAAACATTAAAAAGTAAAATAAAATAAAAAAAATAAAAATCACGACGTTTCGGAGGCAACACAAGCTTCCGTCTTCAGGTGGTACCGTCACAGCCACGACAGCTGTATCAAGTAAATGAGAGATTGCAGAAGCCACCACTCCGTTTATATAATGGTTGCAAATACCTCCTCCAACCATTATATAAACGGAGTGGTGGCTTCTGCAATCTCTCATTTACTTGATACAGCTGTCATGGCTGTGACGGTACCACCTGTTGCCTCCGAAACGTCGTGATTTTTATTTATTTTATTTTACTTTTTAATGTTTTTTTACCTACGTGACTTTACCGAAAAAACCTAAGAATATGAATCATTGCAGTCACGAAAGCTTCAAATCTAGAAGGAAAGAATTCGCAAAAAACCCATGGACCCTCGGCGAATTTTCTCAATGGTAGAGGTAACGGGAGAAATTGGCACATTTTTTGCAACATTCAGGCGAAAAGGGGTGGAAACAACTGGCAGCACGTCAACCAGGCCCTCGCAATACCCAGCAGTACGGCTGCATAGGTGATTGGCGGCTGTGCTCTTATCTCTCCGATGTTTTTTTCGGGTTGTACTCTGTGCTGTTTGGCACAGCGTCACAACGTTTTGCTCCACGTGCCGGGAGCTGCTTCGGGGACGGACAACGCGGGGAGTGACACGTGGTAGAGGGTTGTCACCTCTGAGGTACAAATCAAACACGGGGACATATCATGGGAAGAAAAAATATCTGTCGATACTTACAAGGGGTAAAGTACTACATATATACACGTTGTGTTAATTGGTTTATTATTGTGGAACGTTTTCTTTTTGCATCCGCAAATATTTAGTTAACACAAAAAAACTGGGACAGCCACCTCAATATGAGGGCCACCTTGGGAAAACCAGAACAGGTGGCAATCCCGAACGAAGCGCAACCCAAAACAACTCTTTAGATCGCAGAGCTATCAAGCACAACGGCCAACACCTACACAGAGGCACGACTCGCCTGAACGTGACAGAAACCTCACAACGTGGGTCCGGACACCCGTAAAAACAAAACCAAAAAAAACTCGCGTGACGACAGAGCGACGGTTACTCGGACGGGTCACATTGCTCCAGGTGCATGCGCAGGATGCCCCGTTGGTGGAGCATCCACAGCTGCTCGAACTCCTCGGGCATGGCGTGGTAGTACCAGAGGGGCGGCACGTCGTCGTAGTAGTGGTGGCTGATGGCGCGGCCGCTCAGGTCCTCGCTGAAGGGCCAGAAGCCGTAGAGGTGAACGTCCTCGCACATGCCGAGGGCGGCGCTCACCAGGAACATGCCCGTCGAGAGGCGCATCGCTCGCACGCCGTTCTCCGTCCAGAAGGTGCCCGCGCTGTGCAGGAAGCTGGGGTTGGCGAACACGGTGGTCTGGTTCTGGTGGCAGTCGTGCAGCGTGTGGTAGACCCGCAGCGACGACTCGGTGGCGGCGCGCATGGAGAAGGCCGGCATGTACACGAAGCTGTGGCCGTAGGCGCGCATGCTCTCCGAGAAGGCCCTCCTCGACCACAGCAGGTTTTGGTACCTGGAAACGATTAGGTCGGTCGTCATTGTCGTCGTCATCATCGTCATTGTCGTCATCACCGTCGTCATCATCGTCATTGTCGTCATCATCGTCGTCGTCGTCATCGTCATTGTCGTCATCACCGTCGTCATCATCGTCATGTTCGTCATCATCGACGCCATCATCGTCATCATCATCGTCATTATCGTCGTCGTCATCATCGTCGTCATCATCGTCACTGTCGTCATGATCATCATCACCATCGTTATCATCATTATTGTCGTCATCATCATCCTTACTGTCGTCGTCAACGTCGTCGTCATCATCATCACCGTCGTTATCTTCATCATTGTCATCATCGTCATTCCTGTCGTCGTCAACGTCATCATCATCATCACCGTCATCATCATCATCATCATTGTCGTCATCATCGTAGTCATCATCGTCATTATCACCGTCGTCGTCTTTGTCATTGTCGTCATCATAATCACGGAGGTCGTCATCATCGTCATCATCATCGTCGTCATAATTTTTTTCATTATCGTTTTCCTCATCACTTACTATTTATATATCACACTTCCCATACTATACGTCCTGAGGCGCCCTAATGCAGTGGACCACCCCGTGGCAGCTGTTGCTGTGTGGCACACAACAAGTTACCAGACATCAGTCAAAAATAGCTTTAGAGCTTATCAAATTATTTCAGTATAAATAAATATTTGTATTCTGATTCTGAATGCAGAACAGGCCTGAGAGTGGGTCAATATTATTATTATTTTTTTATAAATTTTAATGTCATTTTTGTGACTTTACCGAAAAAACTAAGAGTATGAATCCTTGCAGTCACGAAAGCTTCAAATCTACAATTAGCCTGCGGGTCGTGGGAGCGAAGTTGCAATGTGCTTTTCCCCTACCACTACCCCGACCCCTACCTGACCCCTACCTGACCCCTACCTGACCCCTACCACTACCCCGACCCCTACCTGACCCCTACCACTACCCCGACCCCTACCTGACCCCTACCACTACCCCGACCCCTACCACTACCCCGACCCCTACCTGACCCCTACCACTACCCCGACCCCTACCACTACCCCGACCCCTACCTGACCCCTACCACTACCCCGACCCCTACCTGACTACCCCTACCCCTACCACCCCGACCCCACCTACCCTACCACTACCCCGACCCTACCTACCCCTACCTGACCCCTACCACTACCCGACCCCTACCTGACCCCTACCACTACCCCGACCCCTACCTGACCCCTACCACTACCCCGACCCCTACCTGACCCCTACCACTACCCCGACCCCTACCTGACCCCTACCACTACCCCGACCCCTACCTGACCCCTACCACTACCCCGACCCCTACCTGACCCCTACCACTACCCCGACCCCTACCTGACCCCTACCACTACCCCGACCCCTACCTGACCCTACCACTACCCGACCCCTACCTGACCCCTACCACTACCCCGACCCCTACCTGACCCCTACCACTACCCCGACCCCTACCACTACCCCGACCCCTACCTGACCCCTACCACTACCCCGACCCCTACCTGACCCCTACCACTACCCCGACCCCTACCACTACCCCGACCCCTACCTGACCCCTACCACTACCCCGACCCCTACCACTACCCCGACCCCTACCTGACCCCTACCACTACCCCGACCCCTACCACTACCCTGACCCCTACCTGACCCCTACCACTACCCCGACCCCTACCACTACCCTGACCCCTACCCGACCCCTACCACTACCCCGACCCCTACCTGACCCCTACCACTACCCCGACCCCTACCACTACCCTGACCCCTACCTGACCCCTACCACTACCCCGACCCCTACCACTACCCCTGCTACTGCCTGCCACCACCACCCAGCTACGATCAGGCCTACCCCAACCCCTCCACAACCACTCCTGCCTGTCCTCCTGTCCCCATAACTACACCGCCACTCTTAATGAACCCCACTTCATCTCAACCACTATCATGTTATTTACAATTGTTATAATTCCTGTAAAGCGCCTTGGAGTAGGGTGCGAAATAAATCCATGGAAGATAAGATAAACGCAGGGCTTCTGCACCCCAATCATGAACCTCTGCGATAGGCACTCAGCCTTGTCCATGCAATGGCAGGCGGGGAAAGCGTGGGGGGCAGTGATGGACTCACACGAATCTGTAATTTAATGACGTGTGTGTGTACAACCCTTTTGTCAGTCCACTGCTGGATGACGAGGGCTTCCCCACACCACGTGGGATGTCAGGGAGTAGTTGGTTATATCTTCTTGGTTCTATCGGTAAAGTCACGTAGAAGGGAAGTAATAAAATAATAAAAATAAAACATAATAAAATAATTCTCACGACGTTTCGGCCACAACGCAAGCAGCTGTCCTCAGGTGAAGAACAGGTCTGTCGGAAAGACAGGGTCTGAATGAACACTGAGAGTTCTGAGTGTTCATTCAGACACTGTCTTTCCGACAGATCTGTTCTGAGTGTTTATTTCCCTTCTATGTGACTTTACCGAAAGAACCAAGAAGATGAATCCCTGCAGTCACGAAAGCTTTAAATCGAAACACCACATCAAGTACTCATGCTGGTGCGTGCAAGATGGTGAAAGAAAGGAGCATAAATGTCAGCAGCATAGAAGATTAAACCCAAAGATTTTGCTGCACTGCGCTCTGCTGACAAACACGTTGCTGCCGCAGCCTATAACACCTGTTCTGTACGTGACGATCGCCCCTCCGAGAACTATCCCGGCTCAATCTCTGGCTTAGCTTCTGAGTTCTGATGAAATTGGGCACATTCTGGGTGTAACAGTCAGAGGCAAATGTAAAGATGGGAACCAATCTCCTTGGTTCGTTCGGTAAAGGCACGTAGAAGGGAAATAATAAAATAATAAAAATAAAACATAATAAAATATTATTCAAATAAAATAATAATAATAAATTATTTTATTATGTTTAATTTTTTTAATTTTATTATTTCCCTTCTACGTGACTTTACCGAAAGAACCAAGAAGATGAATCCCTGCTGCAGTCACGAAAGCTTTAAAGCTAAGAACGAATGTTCACAGAATAGAATTAATGTCTCGTGAGCGAAAGTGGTCATTTGCATAGTCAATAGTTCAATTCCCACAGCTGCCCCATGGCATTTTCTGTGGGGAAATTTCCACGGCCAGCCATCTGCTGTAAAGTGCATTCAACAAAGTAAAACCACTTGCAACATCACTCACGAGAGAAGGCCATTGTGGTCTAATGTCACATCCCCAAAAACCCAAATTAGAAAGATTGCCATCAAACCGTGCCCAAGAAAACCCCGGTTCGCCGAAGAGCTAAAATCCCACAATATCCCGTTTAAAAGAGATAATGGGATGGGTAACTTCCAGTTTAAATGAAGGCCATTAATTACACATACAGACACGTGCCAACAACAACAACAGCTTGATCTAAATCTACAAAGATTTACAAATCCCAGTGAGATGCTTCAGTGCGAGACAATCAGAGTTATAAGGACACCGTTGATGATTGCTTGTGTTGCAGTCGAAACGTCGTGAGAATTGTATTGTTTTACATTTTTATTATGTTATTGTTTCCCTTCTACGTGACTTTACCGAAAGAACCAACAATATTAATCCCTGCAGTCACGAAAGCTTTAAATCAAAAGTACACTGTTCTTCACCATTGGTACCTCATTTTCCAGTAAAAAATATGATAATTGTTTTTTTACCCTTTTATCTGGCAACAAAACTGACACCTTTTTTACGAGGAGTCACGTTTGCATAGACCACAATACCTGCAGTCATAATGCAAACAAAAAACATAACTATGATAATGTGCAGTGCATACATTATCAGAGTTATGTTTTTGTTTGCATTATGACTGCAGGTATTGTGGTCTATGCAAACATGACTCTCGTAAAAAAGGTGTCAGTTTTGTTGCCAGATAAAAGGGTAAAATACACCGTTCTTGGTGCACACAACGGTGCCAACGAGGGACGACATTTTCAACGGCTAAACGCAAGTGACCTCCCACCCCTCCGCCTCCTGACGTCATCGGCAATTATTTGCCCTCGAATTCGAGAGAGGCGTTGTTCACATTTCAGCGGTAGCGTCACACGCCGTTCGTTTTAGGTGAAGGGGTCATTGTTCAGCTTCTATCGCCGAGAGCGAGGCGTAAAGTGGCGTTTGCTCACTCAACGTGGCAACGGGGGGTGGGTGGGAAGTGGGCAGGGAGATCGGGGGGGGGGCACGAAAGTCAAACGGGGTTATCAGGAGGTCTGCCTCCGAGTCGCTGTGTGTGTGAGTGTGTGCGTCCATCCATCCCCGTGTGTCTCTCTATCGCCGTGCGTCTCGCTCTTAGTGCTTCACTCCTCTCTCCTGTGTCGGTCTCTTTGCATCCCCCATTGCCACTAAACCGTTGTTTCTCTCTTATCTCAAATGTCTAATCTTATCTCACGCCTCTCATCTTATCTCAAGCCTCTCATCTTATCGCAAGCCTCTCATCTTATCTTAAGTCTCCCTCTTTACCCATGACTCTCTCCCCAATGTGTGCGAGTCCTCTCCCAGCGTTTCTCTCTCCCCGTGTATTCTCTCTCCGTGCCTCTTTCTCCCCACGTCTCCCCTTGCGTCGAGGTCAGGGGGTCGGCAGCCTGCCGCGTGCGGTGGCTCTTTAAGGACTTGCTTCGTGGCAGTTATTTATTAAGGACCCCACCGTCTCGCATTCACACGCAATGAGGCTCTTAAAATATTGAGGGCTTTTTTTTTTACCGAATTCGAAAAATATGGCTCTTCTTGTTATTTTAGTTCCCGAGCCCTGGTCTAGACTCCCATTTCTCGATTTGGTCGTGTCAACGGTCTTGTTTCTGTCACTCATGTCTCTCTCTCTCTCGCTGTGCCTCTCTAATTCCTATGTATTTGTGTGTGTCAGAGAATCTGTGTGTTCGTGTGTGCAGCCAAGTTATTCACGTGCAAATGTGCACGTGCTCACGTGCGAATGTACGTGGAAAATATGTAAGCCTCACTTAGGTCGACTCAGCCTTAAATGAGTATGGTGTGTAAACATCAGGATTGGGGAGACAAAGGACGGGGTACTGGCCAAACGCCCCCTTCTTGTGCCGTGTCGGCCGCCATATTTGCTCGCGAACAGCACTTGCCCCGAAAGTCTGGTTAAAAGGCGACATGGGGAGACCTGCAGACTTGAACTGCTCCAAAGAGACTACGGGAGGTCACTCCCTCCTATAGTCGCTAGCATCGCGCTACTAAATTTCATCGATGATATGGGTGTTTGCACCACGACAGATCAATGGCGTGGTCTTCCTGGGCTATTGAACAAGCTAAACCGGCTCAGATGGAGGGGGATAATACACGCGAAACCCAAGCGGCTGCACCCCTCCTTCAACACAATTATGATCCCTGCAGATTGCATTGCGAAACTGGAGCCGTCTCCAGAAACAATTAGAATAGCCCCTCTTCTTGGTTCTTTCGGTAAAGTCACGTAGAAGGGAAGTAATAAAATGATAAAAATAAAACATAATAAAATAATTCTCACGACGTTTCGGCCACAACGCAAGCAGCCGTCCTCAGGTGAAGAATGAAACACCACCAAGCTTTCATTCTTCACCTGAGGACGGCTGCTTGCGTTGTGGCCGAAACGTCGTGAGAATTATTTTATTATGTTTTATTTTTATTATTTTATTACTTCCCTTCTACGTGACTTTACCGAAAAAACCAAGAAGATGAATCCATGCTGCAGTCACGAAAGCTTTCAATCGAAATGAGAATACCCAAGAGGCCTAGCTCCTCTGTATTCCCCTATATGGGGAAACCCATCTCTTCAAAATAAATAAGAAAGCCCGTAATATGGCAGGAATGGCAAAATAAAAACACAAGGCTAATTCGAGATATAGTAGACTCACAAGGAAACATTACTCATGGACAGAACACCACTTACTCGCTTCCCAATTTATTAGGTATGCCCAACTCATAGCGGCCTTGCGGAGATAAGAAACTATCCATAAACCTTACTGCCCCCCAAACAACGGAGTGGCTCATGGACTCTGCTACCAAAACAAGCCTCCGTAGCATGACCGAAAACCGACAACAATCTGGTCTTCCCTTAACGGTGCCCCAGTAGCAAGTGCCGAAAGAGACAACACCTGGGCTAGTATGCGACAACATCTTCACTCGGCCCGTCTCAGAGAAACACAATTTACATCTCTCCATGGCTATTACTTAACTAACTAAAGAGGCAAATTTGACAAAACATTCTAGATTTGAAGTTTCCGTGACTGCAAGGATCCATATTCGTTGGTTCTTTCGGTAAATTTACTGCTATAACGCTATGGGCTCTCATGATATTGTTTTCTCCGAGACCAAGGTGCTCTGCAAGCCGTCTGGATACCATCAAAGATTTGTTCATGAAGCCATCCAGATATATAAACATAGACATAACTTCAACCGAGATGATGGATACAAATTGAGCAATCATTGGAAAGATGTTATTAACCAAGTAATAGTTTACTGTTCATAGTTCCATCTTATTTACCGGGTACTCGTCTATTTTACCGAGTTAATTGCATCCTCAGCGTGTAGCAGTGCGGTTATTTTTCTTTGTGCGCCATCATCTATCTTGGCAGCGATCATGTTGCTCCTTTGCTCTCAGCGTCCCTGCAGCGCTCGCCCTCCTCTCCCCATTTGCCCCCTCCCTTTCCCCCCACCCTCCCCCTCTCTGATTTATTTAACTGACCTAACCTTGGCATCTCTCCTACTTCAGTAAAATTGCTCTTGCTGTGGTTGTCACACCTGATGATGATTGCTTGTGTTGCAATCGAAACGTCGTGATTTAATTAATTTATTTTTTATTTTATTTTTTCGACAAAACCTACCCCAACTGGCCACGATGCCCCCCGGCACCCCTCAAATATAAAGGCATTTTTTGGAAATGTCCACACATTAACGAGTTCAAATGATCACTTTGCTACTTTAACCACATTCACAAAAAAAACCATCTCACCCTCACCAGAAACGTCACTGTTGGGGTTGAAACCTCAACGCCTTTCCAGGGAGGCAAATACATTATTCCAAATGTTAAATGTTACGGCAAAACGCACCATTATAGCCAACTTAGGAAGAGCATGCTCCCCCCAAACTGCAGGAATGGGTCAATACATTGTCAAAAATGGCCGCTCTAGAACGTCTAAATGCAAAACTTTAGGGGCAGGGAGGAAGCTTACCACCAAACATGGAACCCCTTGACGACCTCACCTGCAGTGTGCATTGAGTCTTAAGAGCGTTCATTGGGGCATTTAGGCCCCCCCTTTCCCTCCCTTCTCCCCTGTTTCCCTTCTCCTACAGCGGTATCAGAGCTTATGAAGATGCCAGAGGTTCATAGAGTTTATTGAAGCAGTGTATTGATACGTGCGGTTCCTGCAGGTGTCCATTGCACTGCAATCCGTAATGTGTTGTTCGTGCTGGTGTCAACCCCCTTTCATATCATCTTGTGTTGTGTACCTGAAATCGTTTGTTAATAAAAAAAAATACTTTTCGAGGAGGAAAAAAAGGCTACATGGGGGGGGGGGGGAGACCTTTGTTTTTCTGTTTTGTAAGTGCTCATATGTAACTTTGGACGTTTGCAAGTGTATATGTACAATCGTGTATATATGCGTGTTTGAGTTCATGCATTCACTTAAAATGCTGTTTCGAAACCAGGAGGTTTGAGAGTTATTGTCCCAAAGGGCAAGTGTGCAAGTGATAAGAAGAGGCGATATATAACTCACCTTATTTGTATGATGCTGGGGTTGGCTGTAACCAGGTGTGTCTTTGTGCCAATGTCTGGCTCATACTGCTTTGTAATTGGGGGCAGGTTGCACCTTAAAGAACAAAAACAAATGACACACGGAAATTAATATCAGGCAGCGTTCAAACTCAATGATGCATATCTGTACACCCGACATACATGAAGTATTTACAAATTTCGCATGCACGTTCATTGCCCGAGTGTATATAGCGGCGTTTAAAGAATGTTTGCATTTTTTACGAACGTTGCTTTATGAATGGTTCATGAGAAGCCCAAGTTCAATGTTGCAGAAAATCTGTGGTGACGTTCGGTAAAGGCATAGCGTCAATTATGGATTCAAATACAATCAAGCAATTCCTCATTTGACGCTGTAGGTGCGCTCCTAAAAGGTGCCGCGTTTCGCGGAAACAAAAATTCCCCATCAGAAATGCCGTAAAAGGTGGCGGGGGGGGGGGGGTGCTGCAAGATGCCACTCAGGCCGTGCAGCTCAAGAAGGAACGAAGAATGTAAGTTCATCGCCGACTGCTTTAGAAACCGCGTCGTAACGGTGCACATGTTCCCGACGAGTTAAGAACCGTGTCGAAGCGTGGACACGCATCGCAGTGTGCACGCGCGTTAAAAACGAGGACTTACCGTGCCGGAAAAAATTAAAGGGAAATTTTTTGTTTGTTAGAGAATATCAAATGCATAGAGCATGAAGCCTGGTGCAGTGGTTGTCAGACTGGAATTGAAGTCTCAAGGTCACCGGTTCGGTCTCCGGGCGCGGCAGTCGAAACAATTCACGCATCGTGTAAACCTCCCTCACCTCTGTTCTCCCACAGCATTAGAAACAGCCGCAGGTTACGTGTGGTGGGGTAAAGTGTGGGTACCTCATCCAACACGTCTGGCCAGCGTGGATAAGTCGGTCAAAAAACCCTTCTGGAGAGGGCCTTCCAGAACTAACTCTTGTGGAGGCCCTTCTGCCAGCAGTGGCGTGAGCAGGTCATTTGCAGGATCTGCACCTTTATCTTTACTTTACAAACACACATGTGAAGCAATGATCAAATAAGCATACTCTCCATGTTGACTTGTACTAAAGTGTGTACGTGAGCTGAATCTTATATTGCCGCAACTTAATTAAATGCGTGAATAGATGGAAGGGGAGTGTTGTCGACTGTACCGACCGCAGCCTGAATATATTTGATAAAATTCCGTTAGTGTTGCAGAATTAAATCCAGGCCGTGTAAGCACCCCTAAATACACAAAAACAGCGCAGAGTACTTAACGAGCTGCTTCGAGTGCAGTCAAAACAATAAAATAGTATTATTGCTAAATAAGTCACTCAGTGTCAAATTGTGCTACTCTTCAATATCCAATCTATTTAATTTATATAGTGAACTAAGGTCCGTGTGTTTCATTGCTCACAATGCTCCACCACAACGCATCACGAACCCTCTAATTTCCCAAATTGCAAAGAATGAGACAGAGCAACGACATTGAACTGGTTAAAATAAATGTTATGCACAGCCCTTGATTAATGCACTGCTGGATAAAGGCATCCACACACCTCTCAGTCATGGGGGTTGTTTGACCATACTTCACCACGCTGGTCGGTGCAGGTTTGTGCAGGAGGGGCCTTGGAAACACCACTGATCCTACCCAAGGCTGGGAATCAAACTCGGGTTCCCAGATTCGGTGCCAGCACTCCACCGGGTTTTTATCTGGGTTAACAATGGTCCTTTCGTAGCAATAAATGAATGACAAAGTGACAATGAGCAACCCAACCGTGAACAAGTATGCCATAATCATTCACGGGTTATCCACTGGGCCTCATAGGAAAATTGCTTTTCTGGGAACGTTGGATCTTACCGGAATATGACGTCAGCCTTGTCGATGTCTTTTCCACAGCCGTGGTCCAACATGATGGCACTGTTCCCGACGATGGCGCATCTCTTCAGAAGCTTCTGACCCAGCGGCTGGTGCTGCAAATACAAACAAACAAAGACAAAGATCCTCCGTGTAGCCTTAATAGACTGTTGGGGCAAGTGCTGTTAGCGAGCACCTATCAAGGCCGGCACGGCACACGAGGGGGGTGGATGGCCAGCAGCCACACCCGGCCGACTTTGTCTCCCTGGTGGCAATATTTGCATATTTCACGAGGTACTTATTTGAAGCTGAGTCGACCTAGGGGAGGCCCAGGACCGGTTCAGATAATCGTCACTGGTGTTGGCTGTGAGCGGGAATCGAACTCGGGTCACAGGGTCCATAGCGCAGCGCAATAACCGCTACATTGAAAATGCACACACACACACCCGCACGCGTGGGCATTATCAGCAGGTTATATAACTTAAGGAATGCTACCACAGGGGTGTGACGGTCATCACACTGGACTTGCAAATCCCAGAGGTCATCGGTTCGATTCGGCGACGATTGACACAATGTTTCAAGTTTCTAAACCCCCCCCCCCCCCACCCCTCTCTGTCCCACCCAGCAGTATCAATGGTCAGAATCAGAATCTTTATTTGTCCTGGAGAAATCCGATAAGCTATGAAGCTCTTTTTCACAGACATCCAATGGTCACACTATAGTCAGTCGACCGGCAGGTCACGTTCGGTAGGGCACTCCCACCCCTTCCAACGTGTGTGGAAGAGTAGGCCACATACATGAACAGAGGGGAACGATAGAGCTCCCTCTTGTGAACGGCACACATTTACTGCTTGAGAGAGTACACGTGCAGCCCTTTTATCGATCCACTGCTGGATGAGTGCCTCCCTACACCGTGCGGGTGTTTCGTGATCATACTTTGCCATGCTGGTCTGTAGTGGCATCTGAAATTCGCACAATTGGCTACGTACGGCGCAAAACAATTTCAACGTACAGGGACTCTAAATTTCGATTTAAAGCTTTCGTGACTGCAGGGATTCATCTTCTTGGTTCTTTCGGTAAAGTCACGTAGAAGGGAGATAATAAAATAATAGGGACGCCTCTACTTATGAACTTTCAGCGATACGAACAAACCTGTCCGTATGTCCAGTTGCCTGTTCGGATCGAGAGTCGTAAGTTCAACCGCTGCACAATAGATGGCGGTGGTCGTTCGGTGTTACTACCCAGCATTCCCAGCATTTCTGCCTGGGTCGCTGCCAATGTCTGTCGCTGTGCGGTTCACTACGACGCTCTCTTTGTGCTTTTCATGAACATAATGCTGTTGCCTGTTACAAGTTGATTTATGAACAGAAGAAGAGAGCAACTGTGCAGACATCTCTTGGTACGTTTTTTTCTACATCGGCATGACCTCTAAAACCAGTGGCATCTACATCTGCAGAATATGAAGAACCAGTGGCATCTACATCTGCAGAACGTGAATAACCAGTGGCATCTACATCTGCAGAACATGACGAACCAGTGGCATCTACAACTGCAGAACATGAAGAACCAGTGGCATCTACATCTGCAGAACGTGAATAACCAGTGGCATCTACACCTGCAGAACATGAAGAACCAGTGGCATCTATATCTGCAGAACATGAAGAACCAGTGGTATCTACATCTGCAGAACGTGAATAACCAGTGGCATCTACATCTGCAGAACGTGAAGAACCAGTGGCATCTACATCTGCAGAACGTGAAGAACCAGTGGCATCTACATCTGCAGAACGTGAAGAACATAGTGGCATCTACATCTGCAGAACGTGAAGAACCAGTGGCATCTACATCTGCAGAACATGAAGAACCAATGGCATCTACATCTGCAGAACATGAAGAACCAATTGCATCGACAGGAAATTATACAAATTTTAAAGCCATTCCCAGTGTTTGGTGTACATGCCGCATACCATGTTTGGAATCGACAGGAGTAATTTCTACATTTTAAGCTTTCGTGACTGCAAGGATTCATACTCTTAGTATTTTTTCGGTAAAGTCACGTAGGTAAAAAATGAAATTTAAATTAAGTCAAAGCCAGATTTGCTGTATCATGTGAGGCCTCACTTGATACAGCAAATCTGGCTGTGACGGTCCCACCTGATGACGGAGACTTGTGTTGCCTCCGAAACGTCGTGATTTTTTATTATTTTATTTTTATTAATTTTAATTTCAGACAGGAGTAAAGTCGGACGAATAAATCGGCTTACGAACAGACCTCTGGAACCTAACTCGTTCGTAAGTAGAGGAGTCCCCGTAAATACATCGGGGATAGAGCCTCACCTATTTTTTTTGTATAAAAATACATTTAAAATATATGTATTATTATGCACTGCCCTAAGAATGCACCTTCCCTTATAATGTGAAATGAGCAAAACTGTTTGCGATGAGTAGCTTTACGCAGTGAGCAATGAGATCATTAAATAATGCTTCATTATCATCATCATCGTCATCATCAGAAACGCGTAGGCGACGAAGGCCCCGTGGCTCCAACCAATGTCCCCATTCCAACGACATTGTAGAAGGAGGCCTCCTGTCAGGTAAGGCCAACGTCACGACAGATTGGACACACGACCGGTACGGTGCCACGATGGAAACGTCTCAAGATCCACTCTTTGCCTGGATGGAATTATTGGGTCACGGTGTACAGTATCCGTGTGTTTTGGCAACACGGTCAAACGGATGTATATGTCTACACTGGGATTGTGTTACACCAATTGTTAACGTCTTTTTTCTACGATTCTTTGTTTATAGTTTTAGGCCTATCCCAATATATTCTCAACGTTGTCCTAAAACATGGCACATGAAACGCTTCCGTCCGTCGAGTTATTTTCAAATGCTCAGGGCGTTTATAAAATATCAGTCGGGGTACATTCACCACTTTGTAATCATTCTAAATGTTGGAAATCCAAAAACCTAAATGGAAATGCAGGGGGGGACGGGAGAGTCATTGCTCAACAAACTTTAAAGATGTTTAACGGTAAATGGAATGAGTCACGGTGCAATCTGCTTGTGTTAAATCGTGAATTTTGCTCCGGTTCTCACCCTGTGTACATGACGAAAAATCATGATGCCCGTCGATAAATTGCCACCCGTGTTAAAATATTGTACCAACATTCTTGTCACTTGACTGCAAGAATCTTGATAATGGGGACTCATATTTGTGCTATAAAGGAGGGCCATTGCCCCGAAACTTCGCCTATTCACATATATTTCCTTTTGAAGGCACCGTGTTCAGTTTTTTTTGTTATTTGTGCTTGTGCACCACTGCCAACGCACCTGGATCTCCAAAAAATGTGTACAACAGGGACTGAGCATTTAATTCATTACCCCTTTAGCTACATCAAGTTCGGAGGGCTTTACGTGTGCTTTGCTACACACTGGTTTGTTTAGTTTCTCCATCAGTCTGCTTTTTATCAGTGTTAACAAACAAAAAAACACATCAGCCATGAGAAAATGCAAAGGCTTAGTGTTGTTTAAGTGGTAGACTTTTTTCAATCGATACAAATATTACTTTGACATAAGTCCACCATGTTATCCAAATTGTGCCTATGCTTTTCCTCGTGCTTGCTGTGTTGTGTTTTAAGATACGGTCGGCTACGCAAAGGCATTTCTGCTGCGTGCTCTCCCACCAGCATTATCAAGAGGGTCAGTGGAGCTTATTTCGATGGCCTGAGTAAATATAAGTATCCCTGAGCTGCAAGACTCAATGGCTACTTTGCATGTGAAATGGCGTGCAGACTGAGCGCCATGGAGACCGCTGCATTATTTATACTTTCTCACATAAACACTGTGGCGTGATTGATCTGCATTTTAATGCGTCTACGCCGAAAACAGTTTGGCTGTCTGCCGCATAACAACTACATGGTAATTGGTGGGGGGTTTTTCTCTCAAAGTTATGAGCAATGCCTATCCAAAATAATAATGAGAGAGCAACTATGCAGATTCGTTGATACAAGAACTGTTCTCTTTGTTTTTTCGGTAAAGTCACGTAGGTAAAAAATATACAGCCTAGTTGCACAATGGGTTATTTATTTGTTTTCATTTAAAATGTATTTTATATTTTTTACCTACGTGACTTTACCGAAAAACCCAAAGAATATGGATCCTTGCAGTCACTAAAACTTCAAATCTAGAAACAAAAACTGTTATTTGCGTGCAGAAATCAGGCGCGTCGAATTGCGTGTGCGTGATCGTTACGTCAAATATGCAACGATTGAAGATTTTAAACTTTGCAAATGAAGGTCACAAAATGTCTTATCATGGTCAAGTATCATTGCATAACAAATTAAATGTAATGAAGCAGGTGTTGCTTTCAAATGAGATAATTGGCAGTGCAAAAATGTATACATATTTAAAGTTTAATGTATCATACACACATGGCCCAAAATGCCATTCATTCACCATTGAGATGTATAATGGCACGGGGTGACCAATACGGTCTGAATTGGTCTGTAATAAGGTAGGGCACTGACTTACTCCTTGTGTTCCTCAATTCCAAGCGTGCATCACTGCACGCTTCCTTGCAAACTTTTGAGTTTTTTTGCAGTATTTTTTGTTAATGACCTCGTTTCTGAATCATTTGAAGCGTATAGGTAAAAGTGCAGCCCTGCAATTTCAAGCCAACACGACTGCTGGTGGAAGGGCCCCCACTAGACGGCGCTCTAGAAAGCCCCTCTGGTAGGTATTTGGCCTACTCTTCCACACTGGAAAGGCGTCTTGGAAGAGGTACCCATTCATATGGCTGGATGGAAAAAGCCGGGGTGGGTTTAAGAAACTTGCAACCATTGTTTAAACTACCGCACCAAGAGATAAAGTCAAACCAGCCACCTTTGGCTTCCAAGTGAAGTGTGCTCACCGTTACGAAGCAGCAGCAGCATCCCTATGCAGCATACACACAAGACTAAAATCCAGGAAAGGTGATAAGAGGTAACAAGTGACAAAAGTTCTTGGAGGTGGAAGCATTTACACTTTACCCCACTGCACGTGACATACTAATTGACTAACTGTGCTATACTCACTGATACGGCTGGAAGGACAAAGGCAGGGTGGATTCAATACACTTGAAACCATTGTTTCAACTGCCACGCCGGGAGATCGAATCAAACCTGGGGCCTCTGGATTGCGAGTCCAGTCTGCGCAGTGTTTACACCACAGCAGCCAACCGTGCTATCCTGCGATGAGCACGGATGGCTACAGTAACGGTGCGAAAGATGTTCAACATGCATACAGCGGAATCCCCCATGAAGCACACACACACACGAGACTAACATCCGTGAATGGTTTATGGTCGATAAGGGGTCCTCACAGGTGGGAATAGACCAAAGGTGTCGTTGTCCACAGTGATCCAATGGAACAGCTCTCCGTCAAACCATATCTTCTTTCCCACCGGAGAATTCTTCTGCGTGAGAGCGAAGCTTTTCAGCGGGTCACAGCACTTCTCAATTTTTTGCCTGCGAGAGAACACACGCGAGAATGACATCACCACCAGCGCATTGGCAAAAAGCATTTTTTTCTCCTTCTTGGTTCTTTCGGTAAAGTCACGTAGAATGGAAATAATAAAATAACAAAAATAAAAACATTTTTCTTTTTATTACATTATGTTTAATTTTTCTTATTTTATTATTTCCATTCTACGTGACTTTACCGAAAGAGCCAAGAAGATGAATCCCTGCAGTCACGAAAGCTTTAAATCGAAATTTAATATTTTATTTTTATTATTTTATTATTTCCATTCTACGTGACTTTACCGAAAGAACCAAAAAGATGAATTCCTGCAGTCACGAAAGCTTTAAATCATTTGTTTTCTGTTTATATCCTCACCGTGGCGTCAAGCCGCCGCTGACGCCACGAGATAAGGGATCCCCCCCAAAGTGGGGGTCATTAGATTCGTGAGAAAATAAGGGTTTATTGAATATCAGTTCAAATTAAAATCCATGACAAGGTAATACACACAATTGCCAATGAACCTCCCTTATCTCTATCTTGTCTGTACATCGTTCTTGTCACCTCACTTTATCTTCGCTATTTTATCATGGGACCTTTTTCAAAAGGTTTCTGTTTGGTTTTTCGATTTAAAGCTTTCGTGACTGCAGGGATTCATCTTCTTGGTTCTTTCGGTAAAGTCACGTAGAAGGGAAGTAATAAAATAATAAAAATAAAACATAATAAAACAATTCTCACGACGTTTCGGCCACAACGCAAGCAGCCGTCCTCAGGTGAAAACCAGGTCCGTCGAGGCGACAGAGTCTGAATGAAACAGCACACGAGCTTGGAGCATATATATAAGCTGGGCGCATTGACAAAGGAATTTGCATATCAAAAGGAATTTAGCATATTTATCCTGCATTTCCCATAAATATGCTAAATTTCTTTTGATATGCAAATTCCTTTGTCAATGCGCCCAGCTTATATATATGCTCCAAGCTCGTGTGCTGTTTCATTCAGACTCTGTCGCCTCGACGGACCTGGTTTTCACCTGAGGACGGCTGCTTGCGTTGTGGCCGAAACGTCGTGAGAATTGTTTTATTATGTTTTATTTTTATTATTTTATTACTTCCCTTCTACGTGACTTTACCGAAAGAACCAAGAAGATTTCTGATTGGTGTTTTAACATCTTAACACCTGTTTAATTGCCAGAAAGGGTAAAAACAATTTAATATTTTGATACCGGCAAGAAAGGTCCCATGATGTAGCTGCTCACCAAGGGCAATAAATGCCCTGATAGTACTTTGTGTTTGTGCTGTTCTCCTTTTGGCGTTCTATTGTCTAACACTATTTGAGACTAGCTTCTAAAGGCTAACTGTTTTTAAAGGTTTGAAATGGGCGTAGCCCAAATGTCAGCAGCATGGGTGGGGCAGCTAATGTTAATGTAAGTGGTGGGCAGCGACCGCGACGGTAGTGGGTTTTCGACCAATTAAAGCTATCACCCCAACTGTTGTGAAAGAACCATCTGAGGACCAATCAAAACCATCACCTTGCCATACATAGCAGGGGTCACCAAAAAGATTTCCAAAATCATGAGCAAACACAAGATCCAGGTTCTATTGAACACAGTACATAAAATTCGTGATTTGATCCCATCTGTGAAGGATGTGATCCCTGACATGCAATACCCCGGTGTCTACAAACTAAGCTGTGTCTGCGGCAGTAGTTACATTGGGGAAACTAAGCGACATGTCTCGGACCGTGTTCGTGAACATAAAGCAGATCTGAAACACGGTAGGACCAATACCTCGGCCGTGGCTGATCATTGTTGTAATGCGGTGGGCTCACATGATATTGATTTCTCTAAGACGAAGGTACTTTGCAAACCCACTTGCCATCAACAAAGATTTGTTCATGAAGCCATCCATATATTTCGCTATGGTAGCAAATTGGGGTACAAATCGGCGGTAATCAGACACAAACCCCAGAAACCACCGTACTTTCTCGACTGAAGTTGGTGTAGGCCAATTTTCCACAGGGCAAGTTTTTTCACAGTCTGTCGCCACCCCTTTTCCATTGACTACCCTAACGATTTTGCTGGTTTCTATGTCTGGGCACAAAAAACGCATTCGCTCTCCTAACGGTGTCCCAATACAATCCTGGTCCATTAAGATTGTAATGGACAACCGACTCAGATAATAATCAGTCCCTCATAAACATGGTACCGCCACCATCAGGGTCGGCGCTCCTGCCTCTTCATGTACCAGGAGGTATCTCGTAAACCACAACTAAGTCCGGTCGCTCTCCGGTACAACGGGCAGTACGATTCCACTCTTTTGGATGAGGCCTCTATCTTCTCCACCATCAGCGCGTCTGGCCGCCTCGTCCATCCTGAGAAATGCTACTTCAGCGAGCACCCAAAGGGTGCAATGGAAGGCCATCAGTGGCTCATTCTGTTCACGCTGCAAGCTCGAGAACTGTTGCCATGGCACTGGATGGCAGGCAGAAGATTTCCGCCATCTCTTCATAGGCCTGTTGTAATGTGGCGCGATGAGCCTCTGCGATGGTACAGAAGGCCATCAGCACCCCATCATCATGCACCGTCGGCATTGCTCGGAGGGCATATTTCTTCATTCCAGCCGCTGACAGTGATGGTCGCTTTGAAGCACTTGACGAAGGCCGCCCAGTCGCTTCCAGTGGCAGCGAACTCTTTGATCGGGCCCAGCCGTCGTACTCATTCTGCTGGGCTCTGGGTTGGTTTCAAAGATGTCTGTGGCAGCGGCTCAGGTGGTGTGATGGTGGCCTGCGGTACAGCCGGGGACCCCAGCTGCACAAGATGACCCATTTCCATACATCTAGCCGCAAAGAGGAGCGACGACTGCTCCAGCCCATCGATGTCAGATCGTCGTACAGCGAGGAGCGGCTACTGTTCCGGCTCTATACTGTCGGCTCGCCGCATGGCAAGGGGCGGCGGCTCCATCCCTGTCCTGTCGGCCCGCTCAAGCTCTCTCCCGTCGACAATCCCCGTGATGAGCCGCTCGATCGACAAGGTGAGGCGGTCCACCTTCTCCGCCAACTGTCGCCACCCTTCCACGGGGCTCGTCAGTCGCAGCATCTCGGGTTCCCCCAAGAACATCACTGCCAGCGGGTCGGCACCTCCTCCTCTTGTTGAGCTCCTCTTTCGGTTCTTCGTCGGGATGTAAAGGTTGACATCCCACCGCTGCCACCAGTGTAAATGAGTACCTTGGAGGTGTCCATTTTAACAAGGTGTCTATTTACAAATGGGAGAGTCGGGGCAGCTACGTTGAATCCAGCCTAGCAGCACCCCGCCTTGATCGTCCTTCTTCAGTCTCATCCCAGCCTTGTGCCCCGTACTGCGTTTGGGCTCCCTCCTATATACCCTTTTGGCCCCATCCACAATGAGCTACTGTCCCCACGTGGACGGGCCACCTGTTCTTAATTGACTCAACGTGTGACTTCCCAAATATTCCTTCGTACAATTTCCCACGCCCACGCGTCCACTGTACTACAACGTTGTATCTGAAATATACAGTCCCCTAACTGAAATATACAGTCCCCTACAAAAATATATAATCAATTGTTGCATATACATAAGTTGTATGCGTATAGCATTGTGCATATACTGAATATCTAGTACTTGTTCATACTATAGAATAAGGAAATTCCAGGATAATGGAGAATGCCAAGCAATAAATATTACTGTATTCTCCGGATAATAAGACGCACATTCCCACCTCCCACCCTCCTGTATGTTAACGCAAAAGTTGTGAATGCGTCTTATAAATCGTGTCGATGTGCACGCATGTGACCAGATTTGTGTAACTATATTGACACCGGACACATGTTTGGTGTGCGTCTTACTTTCTTCAAAGCGGTTTATAATCCGGTGAATACTGTAGCAGAAAGCTAACATCAATTCCTTTGACGCAAAGTCTTTCAAGGTGAGCATTTCATGTTATTACATTCACCAGTGATGAAGTCATTAATTAGTGTATCGGCCTTAACTATTCCAACTCGTGCAATGAATGAGGCTCTTATACATCTGACCTCATCAAAACATCATTACCAACAGTAACTGGTTCAAATTTGAGTAATTAGCATGGCCCAACATTCATGTATTCATTCATGAAACAAGAAATATTAGCCTTAGTCAAATATGCCCTCCATACGTTTACTACCTTAAGACTCTATGATCTTTCCTGCATGTGTCATGCTACATGTGTCATGCTACATGTGTGGTAGAGCGGTGGCACAGTGGTTTGGCGCGAGAACATTTTGAGTTCGATTCCAGACCTCGGCTACAAGTGGGGCGAATCCTGCCTGAAGCGGGTCCTCTCCCCAAACCCCACCCAACTCAACTCATCCGACAACCCGCACTGACTTACTCAGCATGGCAAAGTACTACTACTGATACTCTTTGGGTGTTTCGGTGAAGTCAGGTAGATAGACAAATAATTTCAAAATCACGACGTTTCGATCGCAACACAAGCAATCGTCTGCCTAAGCAGGTTCGTCTGCTGTATTTTTGCACCTGAGGACGATTGCTTGCGTTGCTATCGAAATGTCGTGATTCATTATTTTTCTATATACGTGACTTTACCGAAAGATCCCAAAGAGTAAGTAATTATTGCAGTCACGAAAGCTTTAAGTCAAGATTTACTACTACTGACTCACATGACGTGAAGATAAAAAAAAATTAACCCGTAAAAACAAAGTTTTTCACTATAAATCCTTTATATGCGTGGCGGCTAGAGTCCTCTCGTCCTCTGGCTTGAGATGGCTGCCACCTATGAGTCAGATGATTGCCTGCCACCATTAAGCAATTGGTAATTAAATATAATTTATTTTTTCCTAAAAAGTGTAAAATTTAGGAAAAAAATTTCACGAAAATTAATTGTCACGCACAACGAGTCTGTGTGCAAAATGTCAGCTCGATTGGATCACGGGAAGTGGGTTAAAAAACGACCGAAATATTTGCACGGTCGTAAGCAAGCAAGCAAGTGAACTTAATATAAAGGATTTCAAAAACCTTTATCCGGTAGTGGATTGAATCATTGAATGAACACTCGAGACGCGGGTTTCCACGGTTGCGCCGCGTGCTGTTTGTCAGCATGACGTTTGCGCTGCACGTGGTAGGGAGCTGCTCTGTTAAAAAAAATGCTTCCCAGCACTTGGGAGCGAAACGTCGGACACCGTACCGAAGAGCAGGCCGTAACGACGCGAACACATCATCAGAGAGCAAAAGCTGTAACATGCATCGTGCAGATACATACATTATAGACTGCCAGTACACTCACCCAGCTTAATAACCAGGCGACAGTCTACATTATAGAATCAGTTTAACACGTAGGTTTTCGCGACCAATATTATTCATAATCAACGTTTTTGGGTTAGATCTAACCCAAAAACGTTGATTATGTACATTATAGACTGCCAGTTCACTCACCCAGCTTAATAATCAGGCGACAGTCTACATTATAGACTGCCAGTACACTCACCCAGCTTAATAACCAGGCTACAGGCTACATTAAAGACTGCCAGTACACTCACCCAGCTTAATAACCAGGCTACAGTCTACATTATAGACTGTCAGTACACTCACCCAGCTTAATAACCAGGCGACAGTCTAAATTATAGACTGCCAGTACACTCACCCAGCCTAATAACCAGGCTACAGTCTACATTATAGACTGTCAGTACACTCACTCAGCTTAATAACCAGGCTACAGTCTACATTATAGACTGCCAGTACACTCACCCAGCCTAATAACCAGGCTACAGGCTACATTATAGACTGCCAGTACACTCACTCTGATTAATAACCAGGCTACAGTCTACATTATAGACTGCCAGTACACTCACCCAGCCTAATAACCAGGCTACAGTCTACATTATAGACTGCCAGTACACTCACCCAGCCTAATAACCAGGTTACAGTCTACATTATAGACTGTCAGCACACTCACTCAGCTTAATAACCAGGCTACAGTCTACATTATAGACTGCCAGTACACTCACCCAGCCTAATAACCAGGCTACAGTCTACATTATAGACTGTAAGTACACTCACTCAGCTTAATAACCATTGCTGCCAGTCTAAATTATAGACTGCCAGTACACTCACTCCGATTAAGAACCAGGCTACAGTCGACATCAGTGTTTTTTTGTTGTTTATTATTTTTATTCACTTTATTTTTTTTATTTTTCTATCCACGTGACTTTACCGAAAGAACCAAAGAATATGAATCTTTTCTCAATATACGTTGCATTGCATCAGCACTTGCTTTCTTACCTGAACAGTGTCGTAGCGGTTTTGTTTTTCTTCCACAGGACGCCAGATCGCTTCACCAGCCGAATGAGTTTCTGCTCGTCGAATTTGCCGTGCATCGGCAAGAGCTCGTAAATCCCGTAGAGTGACAGCAAAGCCAGGACGATGAAGAGACACACCTTGCTCCTGAGCAGTTTTGATGCTTTCATCATTTTGACCTCCACCTTTTTTACAGGTTGCGCGTGCATGAATAACCCTTTAAAAAATTATAATGTCCCTTTAAAAAAAAATCTAAATAGCACTGCGTAATTATCCGCAAGATTTGTGCTGCTTTTTCGTTGTTGTTGTTGTTATTATTATAGCAACGGAAATTGATGAAGGTTCTCTACGGGACTTGCGTTTTGCGTGATCGGAGTCAATCTAACGCGTCCCGCTACCTGCACGTGCGCTGCAACACCTGTGCGGTGATTGACGGGGGACACATTCGGCGCTGTCAACGCAAAGCGCACACGCGTAGCTCCAACCATTATTCTTCGTCCTTCATGCAGCTGCTTCTTTTTTCTAAAATCATTTTGGCATCATCAAAAGACGAGTCGGCCCCAAAAAAAAATTATCTGCGCGGTCCCTGTTTAAAAACACACTCTCTACGTTTAGGTCCCGGGTACTAAATGATGAATTTGTCAACGCGTTGTAGAAGGCAAGCGGGGTAAGGCGTGAAGGGACGTCCTTGTAATCACGACACTGTTCGTAGTCAAAACACTGCGGTCCTTGTTCTTTAAAACAAAAATGTCTTCTCCTTTCTCTGCTGTCTGCAGCCGATCGTGCGCCTGGCTGTGCCGAGCCAGAGCCCGTCCTCACTGGTCCTGGGGCTCTGCACGCCGCCCCCCGTACACCCCCATTCCTCCCCAATTCCTCCCCTCCTCCCCACTCTCATCACCACTCCCCTAGCACCACCACACACCACGCACACCACCACTACCACTACGATACACCACGCACACCACCACACACCACGCACACCACCACCACTATACACCACCACACACCACGCACACCACCACCACTACGATACACCACGCACACCACCACACACCACGCACACCACCACCACTACGATACACCACGCACACCACCACCACACACACCACCACACTACCACCACGCACACCACCACCACACACACCACCACCACACACCACACACACCACCACCACTATTATACACCACGCACACCACCACCACACACCACACACACCACCACCACACACCACGCACACCACCACCACCAATACGATACACCACGCACACCACCACCACACACCACCACACCACCACCACACACACCACCACCACCCCTACGATACACCACGCACACCACCACCACACACCACGCACACCACCACCACACACCACGCGCACCACCACCACCACCAATACGATACACCACGCACACCACCACCACACACCACCACACCACCACCACACACACCACCACCACCCCTACGATACACCACGCACACCACCACCACACACCACGCACACCACCACCACAACGATACACCACGCACACCACCACGCACACCACCACGATACACCACGCACACCACCACACACCACCACCACTACGATACACCAGAACCACTACTACGATACACCACGGACACCACCACCACACACCACGGACACAACCACCACACACACAACCACCACACACCACGCACACCACCACCACTATGATACACCACGCACACCACCACCACACACCACGCACACCACCACCACACACCACGCGCACCACCACCACACACCACGCACACCACCACCACCAATACGATACACCACGCACACCACCAGCACACACACCACCACACTACCACCACGCACACCACCACACACACCACCACCACCCCTACGATACACCACGCACACCACCAGCACACACACCACCACACTACCACCACGCACACCACCACACACACCACCACCACCACCCCTACGATACACCACGCACACCACCACCACACACCACGCACACCACCACCACACACCACGCGCACCACCACCACACACCACGCACACCACCACCACCAATACGATACACCACGCACACCACCAGCACACACACCACCACACTACCACCACGCACACCACCACACACACCACCACCACCCCTACGATACACCACGCACACCACCACCACACACCACGCACACCACCAGCACACACACCACCACACTACCACCACGCACACCACCACACACACCACCACCACCCCTACGATACACCACGCACACCACCACCACACACCACGCACACCACCACCACACACCACGCGCACCACCACCACACACCACGCGCACCACCACCACACACCACGCGCACCACCACCACACACCACGCGCACCACCACCACCAATACGATACACCACGCACACCACCAGCACACACACCACCACACTACCACCGCGCACACCACCACACACACCACCACCACCCCTACGATACACCACGCACACCACCACCACACACCACGCACACCACCACTACACACCACGCACACCACCACCACACACACCACCACACTACCACCACGCACACCACCACCACACACACCACCACACTACCACCGCGCACACCACCACGCACACCACCACCACCCCTACGATACACCACGCACACCACCACCACACACCACGCACACCACCACCACACACACCACGCACACCACCACCACCACCCCTACGATACACCACGCACACCACCACCACACACACCACCACACTACCACCACGCACACCACCACCACACACACCACCATCACCCCTACGATACACCACGCACACCACCACACACACCACCACCACACACACCACGCACACCACCACGCACACCACCACCACACACACCACCACACTACCACCACGCACACCACCACCACACACACCACCATCACCCCTACGATACACCACGCACACCACCACACACACACACACCACGCACACCACCACACTACCACCACGCACACCACCACCACACACCACGCACACCCCTCCCCCCACCTCCCCCGCCCCCCCACCTCCCCCGCCCCCCCCCCACCTCCCCCCACCTCCCCCCCACCTCCCCCCCACCTCCCCGCCCCTCAACTCTCTCCATCATCAAAGACAAAGGTCCCCTTATAGGCTTGACAGGCCGCCGGGGCAAGTGCTGTTAGCGAGTAGCACCCGGCACGACACACACACAGCGGTGGTGCCCCCCCCACCACAACCACCTTTGTCTTCCCACAGTGGCGATGTTTAACACACTTGAGGCCGAGTCGACCTAGGGGAGGAGGGAGGACAATCGTCTCACGCAGCTTGCGGGGCCTGCCTCTCACTGCCTTTGGCTCTCACTCGAAACGTCGACGATGACGGCGGCGGCGACGACGGCCCCACCACCTTCACCTCCAATTCGGCCATTGATGATGTGATGGGTGGTGGTTGTTGTTGTTGTTTGTGATAGACCTTCGTGGTGATTGTTGTTGTTTGTGATAGACCTTCGTGGTTGTTATTGTTGTTGTTTGTGATAGACCTTCGTGGTGATTGTTGTTGTTTGTGATAGACCTTCGTGGTTGTTGTGTTGTTGTTTGTGATAGACCTTCGTGGTTGTTGTTGTTGTTGTTTGTGATAGACCTACGTGGTTGTTGTTGTTTGTGATAGACCTACGTGGTGATTGTTGTTGTTGTTTGTGATAGACCTCCGTGGTTGTTGTTGTTTGTGATAGACCTACGTGGTGATTGTTGTTGTTGTTTGTGATAGACCTCCGTGGTTGTTGTTGTTTGTGATAGACCTACGTGGTGATTGTTGTTGTTGTTTGTGATAGACCTACGTGGTGGTGGTTGTTTGTGATAGACCTTCGTGGTGATTGTTGTTGTTGTTTGTGATAGACCTACGTGGTGATTGTTGTTGTTTGTGATAGACCTACGTGGTGATTGTTGTTGTTGTTTGTGATAGACCTACGTGGTGATTGTTGTTGTTGTTTGTGATAGACCTACGTGGTGATTGTTGTTGTTGTTAGTGATAGACCTTCGTGGTGATTGTTGTTGTTGTTTGTGATAGACCTACGTGGTGATTGTTGTTGTTGTTTGTGATAGACCTACGTGGTGATTGTTGTTGTTTGTGATAGACCTACGTGGTGATTGTTGTTGTTGTTTGTGATAGACCTACGTGGTGATTGTTGTTGTTGTTTGTGATAGACCTTCGTGGTGATTGTTGTTGTTTGTGATAGACCTTCGTGGTGATTGTTGTTGTTGTTTGTGATAGACCTACGTGGTGGTGGTTGTTGTTGTTGTTTGTGATAGACCTACGTGGTGGTGGTGGTTGTTGCTTGTGATAGACCTACGTGGTGATTGTTGTTGTTGTTTGTGATAGACCTACGTGGTGGTGGTTGTTGTTGTTGTGTTGTTGTTTGTGATAGACCTACGTGGTGGTGGTTGTTGTTGTGTTGTTTGTGTGTGAAGATGGCAGAGCTATCGCGTGATCGCATGCGATTGATTGAGTTTGAAAGTGAGTAGGGAGGTGCTTTGTGTTTCTCGGTGTTTGCGTGCGTTAATATCGCGTTTATCCATCGGAGTTTTTTTTAATTGTCTAAAGCTTTGGTTTGAACGTTTTAGCGCGCTTTTTTTAGTGTCTGTCTTTGTGTCTGTGTTCGTGTGTTCTTGTCTTTGTGTGTACTGTAGTGTGTATACTGTAGTGTGTGTACTGTATGTACAGTAGTGGGTGTACAGTAGTGTGGTGTGTACAGTAGTGTGTGTACTGTAATGTGTGTACTGTAATGTGTGTGTACAGTAGTGCGGTGTGTAGTGTGGTGTGCACTGTAGTGTGTACTGTAGTGGGGTCTGTAGTGTGTGTACTGTAGTGTGTGTACTGTAGTGTGTGTACTGTAGTCTGGTCTGTAGTGTGGTGTGTACTGTAGTGTGTGTACTGTAATGTGTGTGTACAGTAGCGTGTTGTACCGTAGTGTGTACTGTAGACTGTTGTACAGTAGCATGGCGTACTGTATCTGAGGGGTGGACAGTTCTCCACTAGGGGCAGGAAACAACCAAACAGCAGGGAGTGGCAATTTTCAACAAAATAATGAAGACGTGTGGGAGCGTGGCGGTGAGGTGTGGGAAGCTGTAAGTCCCAAGCTACTGTGGGCTCGCCTTCCCATCAATAAGAGGCAAGGAATGGTGGTGGTTGCTTACGCCCCCACCGAAGATGGACATCAGTGGAGGGATGCAGACATGGCCGATGAGTCGGACGCCTTCTATAACCTCTTGTCCCAGGTGCTAGCTAAAGTGGCCCCTCGGGATAGAGTCATCCTATTAGGTGACTTTAATGCCCGAGTGGGTCATGACGCAGACTCCTGGGTTGCAGTGATCGGAAGGCATGGGCCAGATCAGCTCAATAATAACGGAAGGAAGCTGCTAGACTTACGTGCAGCCCATGGGCTTGTTATTACAAACGCGCTGTTCCAGCATTGGTGCATTCACACAACATCATGAATGCATGCCGGGTCCAAGCAAGAACATCTGTTGGTCTATATAATTACGGACCAGCGGATGCGGGCCCATGTCGTTGACACCAGGACCAACCGTGGAGCTGATCTCCCCACTAACCATCGACTTGTCATCTGTAAGATACGCCTACCATTCTTCCACTCCGGTGGTGGGTGTCCATCTAGGACCCCATTCAAGCCCACAGTCACCTGGTCTCAGCTAGCTGAGGATAGTTGCAAGCAGGAATTTCAACATCGTTTGCAGCTGAAGTTAGCATTGTGCTCCCCTCCTGATGCTGAGGGGAAATGGGTGAGGTTCGGGACTGTAGCTCATGCAGCTACAACAGCTGCATTAGGCTTGTGATCCAGATCTCCCGAGAGACCCTGGCTGAAGGAGATGTTCCTATTCATTGACAGCTCATAATGGTGGACGCCCGGAAGGTGCTGATGCCACCACTGCACATCAAATTGGGCCTCATCAAACACTTTGTCAGAGCTGTAGATAAGGAGTCGGCAGCTTTCAATTACCTTCAAGACTACTTCCCTAAGCTGTCTGAGGCAAAGGTCAAAGCTGGTGTCTTCGTCGGACCACAGATAAAGAAGATCCTGGAGTGCAATGAATTCCCCAAGAAGCTCACTAGTAAGAAGAAAGCGGCTTGGAACAGCTTTGTCGTAGTGGTTCGTGGCTTCCTGGGCAATCACAAGGTCGAAAACTATGGAGTTGGTTGAGACTGGTGAAGAACTATGGCACAATTGGCTGTAGGATGTCCCTTAAATTATTTGGGTCTTTCGGTAAAGTCACGTAGAAAGGTTAAAAGAAAATAACAAAAAACTACGACGTTTCGATCGCAAACACAAGCTAGCAACACAAACTTGTGTTGCGATCGAAACGTAGTTTTTTGTTATTTTCTTTTAACCTATCTACGTTAACGAAAGACCCAAAGAATATGAATTCCTGCAGTCACGAAAGCTTTAAGTCAAGATTGAATGTCCCTCAAAGTCCATATCCTTGATGCTCATCTTGATAAATTGAAGGAGAACATGGGAGCGTACTCGGAGGAGCAGGGCGAGTGCTTCTACCAGGATAGACTGAACTTTGAACGCCGCTATCAAGGACAGTATAACGAGAACATGATTGGAGACTACATTTGTGGGCTGATTCGTGATTTACAGTATATTCATGAATCTCGAAAAACTAGTCACTTCTAAATTTTTTCTAGTCATTTTTGTATTACTTTAGTATAAATACATGTTAATATTGATTCATATGGTTTTTTCTGACTTTATGTAAACGAAAAGACACAAATTTGCCCGTTTTCTCATTGAAAATAGGTAAATTTCAAAATATCACTGTCCTGGTCACAAAAGCAAAGTTTGTGGGGAATGATAACAATTTTCTATACTTTTTAGGCATAAGCAATTACGAAATATCAAACTACCCAGGAACAAAAATTGTGTTAAATTGTGTAATCAGTCCCCAGTCGGCAGGTAACAGCCAATGTGGAAGAGACTAGAACCAGGCCCGTAACACGTAACTCCCCAATACAAATTACTGTATTTGTCCTACAATTCCCATGCTTCCCCCTTTCGCAGCTAAACATTGACTCTGAACGTACACATTGAACGTGATCGCCAATGGGCTTCTTAACTGGTCGGTCTTCCAGCCCATTTCAGCCTGGGGTGCTTGGAGTAGCTACTGCCCCATCCTCTTCTTCTCCTGGAGTCTCAGTGGGGTTCCTTTTATGACCAGCGCGAGACCTCTTGTAGTTGATCCCACCGCTGCCACCACTGTAACGACTCTGACGCGTTGGTTGTTGAAAAGGTGTGAGAATATTTTATTATCTCCTGCAGTGCACGTTCACTTCAACTTCCACCATCAAAAGTGACCCGAGACCTCTCCGATCCTCTTCTCCTGTCTCTTTCCCGCTATTTTTCTTCCGTTTCTATCCAATGACTTCTCTCCTCGCCTCCCTCGTCATACTTCTTCTCTTCTCATCTGCATAGGGAGGTACGTCTGATATCATCTGTCTCCCTCCACCAACGGCAAATTAGCTATTTCTTAGTTGCGCTCTTTCAGCCAATAGGGAGCCATGTTTCTCGTCGGCTCCACGGTCCACGTAATTCTCATGTGTTTGACTGTCTCTCCATTTGTGCAGGTAAATACTCTATATGCGTATAGCTGGGGAAGCAGTTATACATGTACGATAGTTTTGATGTCGAGGTTAGCAATCAATGCAACAGCTTCACGTGAGGGCAGAGTGAATGTTTGCGATGAGTTCAGTACGTCGGTGATTATCTGACTTGGGTGGCCATTGTCTGACTTTGTTGGTCAACCATCGATTGTCTTGACATGGGGGTGCATTGGGTAAGCTCACTGCGGACACGAGCCCTATGCCTTTATTGAGTTTGATTCTTGGCCACAGCTAACATCAGTGATGAGATGTGTGCATGCAGCAAATGTGGGCTCAATGGCAGTTATCATCACAGCTGAGGACACTGATGTCATGGTGCTTTCTCTTGGCTTCCAGAAGGACATCACCTGTCCCATCTACCAGAAATGTGGGACACAGAACCGCACAAGGTTTGTCGATATCAGCAGACTGACAAGGTCACTTGGAGACAGCATCTGTGACAGCCTAATTGGCTTAGACGCCTTCACAGGCTGCGACATTGTCAGTGCATTCGCCGGTCGAGGGAAGCTGATCGCCCTGAAGATGGTGAGAAAGGACACTTCCTGCCAAGAGACTTTTAGTCGACTGGGGCAGTCATGGAATGTGAGTGATGAGCTGTTCCAGAAATTGAGCAGTTCACCTGTCACATGTACGTTGCTAATAGCAGCACTGGTGAGGTGAACGAACTGCGCTACCAGCTCTGCTGCACCAAAAGGGGAGAAGTCGAGTCCAGCCAGCTGCCACCATGTAGAGACTGTCTCTTCACGCATGTTCAACGAGACAACTATCAGGCAGCAATCTGGAAATGCTGTCTGCAGGATAACCCTGTGGTGCCAAGCCCTACTGAGTATGAAAGGACAGACGATCATCACCATTGTGGTGTTCATTCAGACGCTGTCTTTCCGACACCATTGTGGTGTTCATTCAGACGCTCTTTTCGACAGCCCTGTTCTTCACCTGAGGACGGCTGCTTGCGTTGTGGCCGAAACGTCGTGAGAATTGTATTTTATTATGTTTTAATTGTATTATTTCCCGTCTACGTGACTTTACCGAAAGAACAAAGAAGATGAATCCCTGCAGTCACGAAAGCTTTAAATCGAAAAAATGATTTTATATTCTAAATAATATTTACAAACACTAGAGAGACGTTATATATATGTATTTTTTATGCTTTTATTACACCGAAACGTGAGTCTGACATACCACGCTGAAAATTCACGGTAACAGCGTAAAACAAATCTGCAGTCATCCATTCCAACTCAACGAAACGACATGAAAGGGAGAGAAAGAAAGGAATCGTATATATGTATTTAGCAAATGATAATGATTGTACAACCTGCAATAAAATCTGATATAACACTTTTCAACCTCAACTGAAATGCTATATCGTAATTCAGTGGCGGCTCCTGCAAAATCTCTCAGGGGGGGCAAATGTCTGGATGATTTATAAGGATAAGGTCCACCCATGCAATGGATAAATTAACAGCTTAAGCATGTAAAGGCAACTTCACTTCTTTAATATTAATGAAAAATGAAGTGACTCTTACAATACATCTTGTTTGTTTCTATACTCACTATTAATACAATCCACTCAGTTTATTTTATTAAAGATTTCACTAGGTGGCGACAAATAATATTGTTGGATGAAACGTGCTTACGTATGATGACGTAAGCACGTTAGTGCGAGCCCTCCCGGAAGCCATAGAGAATGCATTGGAGCCCCCGCCGTTCGAAAAAAAAATCATCTTTGAATGTAAGTCTATGGGAACACTCTGGGCGATTTTCAGCTGGAGTGAATCGCCCAAAAAGAGGCGGTACTCCACAGAACGTGACATGACGCTGATTGGACTATATCCAGAGGCACAGTAACGGCTAGCATAGCTCTGTGGTTGAATGAGATTGTTAATGTGATTGAAAAAGTCCCTTTCATACATTGGTGGGGCGTCGCCCAATCGCCCTAATGAAGAAACCGCCCCTGTCGTAATTATGGTCATATCGTGAAGTTTATTATCACATCATGAAAACATTGTGCCAACCTGAATCTACACTAAAGCTGCCAAATGTCTGGGAGACTCAACCGGGACGCATCTGCTAAATGCATAGAACGTTTTCTGCCTCGACACTTGCAGGCTGTGCGATTCTGTGGCTCTTCTCTAGTCAAGTCCTCTATCGTAGATATCTACGTGACTTTACCAAAAGAACCGAAGAATATGAATTAGCGCGGTCATGAAAGCTTTATCCTCATTTCTCTCTATCCTCATTTCTCGTTCCGCCGCATCCTCCCATCTCAAGCTTGGTCTCCCTCTATCTCCTAATAATCGTCGGCTTCTTTTACTCTCTACGTAAATAACAATACGATGATTGTTTTAATGGGTTTTTTTCGTCTTAAGTCAAGTCATAAACCCCCCTCACATGGGTTTTTTTTACACGACCGAACCATGGGAAACAATTATGAATGATAATATTGGTCGTGAAAGCTTATGTATAAAATGAATAATACGACCCTAAACTGTTGATTCTGTATGATAACGTCAATGAAGTTGTAATTGACATAATATTTAGCAAATTGGTAAAATTATCACCTTAAATTCGTATTCATGTTTTCGTAACCTAATTGTACTTTGAAGGGTTTTCAAAAGTAATTTGTCCAAGCCAATTTTCATTACAGGAATTATATCTTATAAAATATGAATATTTTTTGTATATAATTATTTATTTCTCTTGAGTTGCTTGTATTTCAAATTTTACTTGATTCATTATAGTAATTAACGTTATTTTTAAGATTTTGGTGACCCACGTGACCCTTGCAAATGTAATTACCCTGGTCTCTCGAGGTCTCACCTGGTGACATTAAAATAAACTTTAGAATCGAGCGTGTAAATTCATCATACAAAGTGAAATAAAATAACATTAAGGTCAAATGAAAATGTCTGGTCGAGTACTTTCTAGCAGCATTCACCAGGCTTTGATTTTCAGAGTATTGTAATAAAAGGACTCAGACACTTCTTGCTGACTCCGTGTCCTTTATTTGGGGTTCGCGTTCTCCTTCCCACACGGCACTCCTCCTGAGACTCTCTCCCTGGCAGCCCCACATCTGCCTTCGCTCCCGTAGCCTTCCACGCTCCTGCAGCTCCGCTGCAGGCTCTTGGTACAGCCCTCTGGCTGCTCCCCCAGCAGCTCCATCTCTGCTCCCTGTTCCTCCGTGCGTGGCGATCTCGCCACCTCCCAATGTCAGCCCTTCGTGGCCTCTATGGCTATCTCGCCATTTCCTACCTCAATCCTCCACTCTCTCTTCCACCCCGCTGGCTGGCGCCGTCATGAGCCCCTCAGCCACCAGGCTGAGGCACGGCGACCACCCAACGTGTTCACCACCCTTCACTCCCCCGACTGACCCAGATAGCTTCCTGTCTCCCCGCTATAACTTCTCCCCCACGTCACCCTGACTCCTCCCTCTCGGATCGTCATATCCGCCCCGCCCATTTACGCCCGCATTACACTACCCTCCCCCGTAGAGAAAATCCCAGCCGTCCTCGGCTGAAACAGAACAAAATAATGCGGGCGAAGGCATCACAATCAGGAGTCCCCCAGACACAACGGAGATTATAACAACAACAACACAAGCAACGAAAGGGGAGGTATCAGGAACTGGAACAGAACACCGGCCTGTCCTCCGCGCAACAACAACAAGAATAAGAATGGCACAATGAACAACAACGGCAACTGACACGCAAGAACGGCCAACGCGCACAACCCAGAATGTGATGTTTTAGTGCGTGTCCATGTTGCAGTTCCATCCGCTCGGCTCAAGTCCAACGTCAAAGAGCAAGTGGTAGAGCAGAATGACGAACGGCGCTCAATTGCTCCTTCAAGTCCTCATCCAGCTAGCACACCAGGTAACACCCAGTGCGACGGGAGCTGAAGAATCTGTGACGAGAAGGAGAATCCAATCCCCTGAGGCACAGCACAACAACGCACATCCGCATGTCGTACACGACAGCCACCCGGCCTCAGGGTAGTGGAGATGATGTAAATCCAGCCCGCTTAAAAAAAACTCCCCATAAATACCCAAAATAACGCAATGGATGCCCCATTATTTACATTTTAACAACAATATTATTTACACGTCAACAACAACAACAAAATTGTCTGCTCTTACCCACCAGCAGTCCTCCCTTGAGGACCAGCACAGACATCGCACGTACACAGCATGTACCCACGGTCACTCTCAGCAACCCAACAAAACGCCTAATCGCACACCCTCGCGTGGAGAGAGCCACGCTCCCCAGCGGTAATGTTTAACTCGCCCTAACCCCCACCGTGGTCGTCAACCCACAGCAACATCCACTGACCATACTCTCAGCTAGTGCAATTTCGGGGATGAGCAGCAACTCGGCCACGCTCCTCCATTACTATCCCATCAGAGATGGACACACACCAGCCTCGTATAGTCCGATGCTTTATAGCCCAGGGAAGGTTCATCCCCCAGCAATGCCAGACCCCCTGTACTCCCCCCACGGGGCAATGTTCTCTTATAGAGACAATAACACCCTAACCCAGATCCCGTGAGCCCCCGGCACACCAGGTTCAGTCTGCCACCGCACAACTGAACCATGACTCCCCGAGCCATATGAGCACATGGCCCATTAGTTTAAGACATACCACGGAGGTTTCGCCTCCGGGCTGTCAGGTCAGCCATCAGCCATAGCCCGATGTGACCACAACTCGTGCATCACCCAATCAACAATGGCAGGCATAACAGATGGAATATTTGCCCCACCCCGGTTTTTCCTGCGCGCTCAAAATGGCGTCCCCCTTCGCCCAGCGCGTTCGCGCAATATCTCGCGCGCACTCAAAATGGCGGCCCTTTCCGCAAAGCGCATCGTCGCCATACCCCGCGTGCGCGCAAAATGGCGGCCCAACGTGCGAACACGTGGCCAGTTTTCTCCATTCGTGCACCCCAGCTTCCCTTAGCTGGGGGTCACAAGACGCATCTCCCGTCACATTATAACAACCCCACCAACGATAGACGCACAGCCCCAGCTTGCTGCGCACAGCTGTCATATCGTGGAATTTTTAACCAATATTTTACCAACCACATTAGTTACACAACCCAACTCGCCAAGCAACTCGTGGCTGCATGCGATCAACCGAATACGCGACGCCACTTGGCGCCAATTTACGGTCCCATTAGCATTAACCTTTGAGACACCCACAACGGCGTCATCACGCACCCTCAAAGCGCGCTCTCTCTCAAAAAGCGCAATTACCCATAATATACACGAAATCTCGTGTGCACAACACCAATACAACCGAATTTTAGGGTCCCCCTCTATAATATACACGCAATCTCGTGTGCACAACACCAATACAACCGAATTTTAGGGTCCCCCTCTATAATATACACGCAATCTCGTGTGCACAACAACCATACAACCAATTATTTGGGTCCCCCTCGAATTTGTTACCAATTTCCAACAGGTACGCACAATATAATAACAATCCCAATTCCAATAATCAACCACTGCATCGCACCCCATAACCATACAGAACGGTATAACAGCACATGCAATCAGCATATCGCGATCACACGCGCACATTTAAGCACAATAGCAAGCAGATCTGCAGGCAACCAACACACCATTAATCCTGTCGTAACTTTGCAGCAACAACACAATTATTCTCTCTCTTGCAACAATCGCATCGCACACAGCACCTCGCAGCACAATACACCAAAAAAATATATATTATTTTTTTCCAATTAAGCCCATCGCACAAGGTAACCCACAAATAATACAGCGCAAGATACCCGACGCTCCCAAGTTAATAATTAACTTCACCATTAAGATAACAACTCCACGCAGCAGCGCACACACACAATTTGACACTCAGCAAATACAGCAGACTCTCCGTCCATTCTCAACACACGCACACACTTACATTGACACCATTAACAAGCAGATAGCGCGTTCATCGCTATTACACACACATACACACAGTCCGAACCGCGCTCCGCACAATCGAGTCATAAGAGAAAACCAAAATAGCCCCCCGGCCCTCGAAAGATGAGTGAGGTGTGTGTTAAGGCCGGGTGCGTATCGTTATGACTCGCCCGGGGCTGCAGCAAGAAGAGGACGGCAGGGTGGCAACTTGAGACGCCTCGCAGAACTCGTTCGGCGACTTGACGGCTCCGTTGTCACGCACCCGAGCCAGGACGGGAAGCTCCCGCCCCAGCAGCTGCAGCATCGGCGTCTTCTCCTCGCAGCACCCCCTCGAAAAACAGCAGCTCACAGCAGGCTCTCACCCCACGGCACCTCCAGATGGCAGCGCAAGGCTGCCTCTCCGCCGCGATGTTGAAGATGGCGGCGTCCTCCCGCCGCGGTGAAGACAAGATGGCGGCTTCCCGCCGTTTCTCCCCTGCCACGCCCAAGATGGCGTCTTCGTGCCACGTGGCAATGGCGCTGGCAGCGCAGGAAAGGCAGAGGCCTGCGGATCACCACCGGGCCTCCCCGACGTCGTCCTCGGCGTGGTGAACTCACACAGTCGCGCCAGCACGATTTTCAAGGTCCCCATCTGCATCACCATCTGTCTCCATCGTAAGTTGGCATCCTTCGGCACAGACAGGTCCACCGACGCGGCGACACCTTGCTCACCCGGACCCGTACTCGTTCCAGAACGGATCTCCTCTTCCATCGCAGGCAGGTCCACTGTCTGAGGAAGGTCGTCGTCGTCGGATGATGTAGCAGGAATATTTTTTTTTCTTCTTTCTCTCAGTTGTTTTGAGATGCCGTTTCACTTCTGACTCCAGTGTAATAAAAGGACTCAGACACTTCTTGCTGACTCCGTGTCCTTTATTTGGGGTTCGCGTTCTCCTTCCCACACGGCACTCCTCCTGAGACTCTCTCCCTGGCAGCCCCACATCTGCCTTCGCTCCCGTAGCCTTCCACGCTCCTGCAGCTCCGCTGCAGGCTCTTGGTACAGCCCTCTGGCTGCTCCCCCAGCAGCTCCATCTCTGCTCCCTGTTCCTCCGTGCGTGGCGATCTCGCCACCTCCCAATGTCAGCCCTTCGTGGCCTCTATGGCTATCTCGCCATTTCCTACCTCAATCCTCCACTCTCTCTTCCACCCCGCTGGCTGGCGCCGTCATGAGCCCCTCAGCCACCAGGCTGAGGCACGGCGACCACCCAACGTGTTCACCACCCTTCACTCCCCCGACTGACCCAGATAGCTTCCTGTCTCCCCGCTATAACTTCTCCCCCACGTCACCCTGACTCCTCCCTCTCGGATCGTCATATCCGCCCCGCCCATTTACGCCCGCATTACAGTATCATCATCATCATGGCGTGAGCAATACCCGCTGGGATGCATAGTGTTTATAGGAAAGAACACGTAGAGCCAATCAAGGCAGCACAGGGACACTGCTATTTTAGCTGCTCGCAGGTGCAAATTACAGAGCAACGGTGTGACACCCATTAAAATCATTCACATTTGTGTCTAATGGGAACACAGCCCAGATGGTCCATAGAGGCTGACGGTGCTAATTGATGGTTTTTTTGGGATGAAAACAACCCATTGTCCATCATTACTTACATACTGGAAAATATCCACGAACACAATAAAAATTTACATTTATACGGCGCATTTCATTCGAGAATCTCATGTAATAATTACAGAAAATGCATACACTGAAATGCTCAAATGTTCACGTTGTCGTTATCAAAGTGACTCCACCTTAATATGGTCAGTGTTGTTTCTACCTGGGGAAGGCGCAGCGTTCTTGAGACAGTATTGGAAATTCCACGTTCCCTTGACAGGTGCAAGTCTACCCATATATAATTCACGAGCCTTTTGCCCGTCCAAGGAGGGGTGTATTGCAGTAAATCTGAATCTTGCAAGCGAAAAGCAGAACGCGACGTGATAATCATTGCATCCATTCATGTGCATTTGTAAGGCCACAGTGACACACTTATTTCATATTCTTTGGGTCTTTCGGTAAAGCCACGTAGATAGAAAAAATAATAAAATCACGACGTTTTGATCGCAACACAAGCAATCGTCTTCAGGTGAAGACGATTATTTTTTCTATCGACGTGGCTTTACCGAAAGACCCAAATAATATGAATTCCTGCGGTCACGAAAGCTTTAAGTCAAGATTTACACGTATTTCATTTAAAGGTTATAATATCTTGTTCATCATGACGTCCTTTTTACTTTGATGTCTCAACAGCGTTACGGAGACCGCGTGACGTGAGGGTTCTGCCTTTGTAGTGAGGGTTGTGAGTTGACGCCCATGTGAAGGCACGTCACCCGCTAATTATTATTAATGAGGAGGGGGGTGTCCATTTGGAGGACGTCACCTATTCATGATTATTAATGAGGGGGGTGTCCATGTGGATTGACGTCACCAGCTCATGATTATTAATGAGGGGGGCTGTTCCATGTGAAGTGACGTCACCTGCTCCTGATTATTAATGAGGGGGGGGGGGTTCATGCGGAGTGACGTCACCCGCTCATGATTATTAATGAGGTGGGGGTTCATGCGGAGTGACGACACCCGCTCATGATTATTAATGAGGGGGGCTGGTCGACGTGGAGTGACGTCACGCGCGGGACACACAGACATTCTTGGCTCATTATGGTAGTAAATGACGAGTGAGAATACTGTACTGCCGTGATCGGGGAGAATAAATGTCATCCCTCTTGGTTCGCACACGATACCTCCTCCAATTTGAGTTTCGCTTCATCACAACGCGCGTAGAGTGGCGACACCTCGTGGTCACACTGCGGCATGGCACTTAAGAGTCACCAACAGCGCAAATCGGTCAACTTGCAATTACGTGGACGGTCCAACTCATGTTTTACCACGAGCAGTGGTAGCCAGGGCCCCATGGGGTAACGAACAGTCCTCAACCCAGATTGTCCACAATATCTCTCTGGGCTTGTCTAGGAATAAGAGCCATTGCCCAAAAGGTGACCTTCGATTAGCACGATTGGCTACGTACGGTGCGATAGAAGTTCATTATAGCTTTTCATGCTAAGGCGGTATTACTGTCACGTGTTGAATGTTGTGATAATTTTGCTTGTGCACCAATGGAAACGTGGGATCACCAAAAAATTATCGGCAGGGGAAGTGCATTTACAAGTCCAGTGTGCGAACCACGCAGGTTAATTCAGTAGCGTAACGAGTGTGGTGGTAGGGGGTGCATCGGACCCCCGTGGTGGTCAAAGCTACGAGTTGGATCCCACCGTGACAACCACGAATAGATAATGTTATAAACAACAGTGTAAAAAAACAACACACTTATTTAAAACGCGGTTAATTTCTTTTTTTAATAAAAATGTTTTCATTTACGTTCCACGTTTCATTTTTATTTCATTCAAATCAAATATTGGGGCCCCACTTGACCGATTGCCGCACCCCCCCCCTCCCCCCCTGAGCTGATAATTAATGTAGTTAACGCCACTGGGTATAATGCCAAGGCTGCGTCCACATTGATGCGCTCTGGAGTAGCTGGATTCAAGTTTAAATTTTCATTTATTCGGTATAGCCCTGTGAGCCATGCGGCTCTTGAGTCGGGTGCAACCGCAACAAACAAAATATCAACAGAGAACATCTTACAGCGACGACGCGCCACAGAAACATCCTGGATAAACCAGCAAATCTTCCAGAAAAAAAAACCCCCACCGTGTTACAACGCTGGGTGCAAATTCCATCGGAGCGTTGTGCGCTCCTCGGCGTCCGTTGCGGCTGGGCGAGAACGCGGGACAGCGCTCCCTGCTGGCGAACCTGGGGGTAGTTGCACCTCCAATTCAACAACAACAAGCGCCATTCGCCACTAAGTGGCGGTGACGTCACCACGACGCTTGTGCCAGGCTAGGTGCACGTTGATGCCACGTGAAGTGTCGAATGCCCGCTGGCAGGAGGTCACGGGGCAGACCCAGCAGGTGCCACGGGTCGACTGACTGAGACGACTGGGCCGATGCACCATCTGTGCCCCCCTACTGTGGCAACCTCGAATTCACTGCAATGGACCCCCCCCCCACAGTTCACTCCCACAGGACACAAGCTGCTGATCGTCATACGATTATGGTGGTACTCATTCAATCTCCTGCATGAACACAGACGGTGAGGGAGGGGAGTTAAGAAACGCACCTATTTGTGTCTTAAGGGCCGTCCACACATCGTCACAAATGTCTGACCCCCCCCCCACCCGGGTGCGTGACGTCATTTATGAACGGCCCCTAAGCCACTTCGTTGAGCTGTCATTTGTGGCCAGGTCGCTTCTGACAAAAGGAGCTGTATGTATCAGTGGGCCTTACCTGGTAAAAAGAAATATAGTTTATAGTTTAAATAAAAAAAGTGTATAGTTTATCTGTCAAATAGAGCTTCATAGCTCATCGGATTTCTCCAGGATAAATAAACGTTCTGATCAATACATATTTAATTACGTACAACGCAACATTATGTTAACTTCTTGTAAAAGTGATAACCTATATTGATCAATCATTAAATTTCAACGTCCATTTCAGTCTATAAATTGTGGATAATCATTCAATTCAGAATTCCATTCAATTTTTTAAAATCTACTTTTCTCTGCCTCGTTAGTCACGTTTACCCGGGTTTCTCGTGTTCCGACCACATTTTGATTCGCTCAATCAACCCGAATGAAACATTTGCATCACATTTGCATACCGCGACAAATATCGAACCGTTTAACACTCGAATCCTCATGAAGTATATTTTTAAAGTAAGTTAATCATAGATTTTCAAAAGGACAACAGCGTGAATGGAACTCGGTACCACTTAATGTGGCCAAACTTCAATCGCAGCGATTTATATCCAAAGCTCGTGAGAAGTGAATTACAGCTACAATATCTGATAAACCAAGACCGTAATTATAATATATATTGGGGGGGGACACACCCCCCCCCCCCAATATTCAAATATGCTCAAAATGCCCCCCCCCCCAATATATTGCTATAAAATAGAATTCTGTTATTTGATTGTTGTTATGATTGTACTTTATTAATCCCTAATCTTTGCCATTACATACAATGAAACAAGAAAAGGTAAAAAAGAAAACTGAGCAATTTAATACAATACACTATTAGACATTATTGTCAAAAATACATAAAAAGTCCATCCTATGTGATAGTGAATTCTTTTATATTTTAGGCAGGAAATGGCAGGAAATGAGTTTTCAAATTTAGATTTTTTTCTGTGGGGGGGCCCCCAGACCCCCTGGAAGATTTGCCCCCCCCCCCATGTTGACTCCATGGCCAAGGCCTTGTGATAAACCCACTCATTTCAAACGATTATTATCATCGCACAATCCACTGCTGTTGGCCACACACAACAATTATAACCACTTAAAGTTTTGCCACTGCAGGTGATTAAAATATACTCCACATATATTTATTTTTTCTATGGACCCGCAGAGCAATTAAACTCACAGCCACCGTAGTTAGGGGGGTCACCATGCAACGTGCTGGCAGCGAATCGGCCCTTATGCTTGTTTGTACTTTGCGCTCAAAGCAGTTTTGTTTAAATATTTCCTTCTCTCTCTCTCTCTCGAGTTACGCAACCTCGCAAGGGTTTAACCAACATCGCAAGCCGCACGCCATCGCTACTGTACGACCGCTTAGCGAACAAAACGCCTTCGCGCACACCTCGAACGCGCCTGTTCGACGTTTCGTGCGCACTCCTTTTTTTCGGACTAATCTCTTTGCCGGTCGCGTGCGCGAATCATGGAGAAGCGTGCGGAGAGAAGCGTGGAGAGAGATCGCTCCGTTGTCCGGACTGTGCACCTCACGACGGCCATCTACGCGTGCTGCTTCTGGATACAGCTCGGCGTTTTGCCCGTGAGTGAGCGATTTAAACGAGACCAACACGCTCATGTCACGCTGGCTCCATCCGTAGTCCGCCGGGAGTTCATTGCCAGTCACGCGGGGTCACTGGCCGGGTCCCGTGGTGGCCTTTCGTGTGTGGGGGGCCTCTCCTGACTTGCGACCACCGCGACAATGCACGCGATTTGTGAAACCCCAGCGGGTTTCAAACGTCAATTTGCAAAGAAAAGTTAATTGACGAACGCACATCTTCTAACGCCGTCGATTGCCCGGCATGGTGTACGTAAAGTGTATTTGTGTTACCGTACACGGTGTTTGGGCACTTGCATTCTATTCATTGTCTCTGTGGGTATGTCAAGCGGTGGTTTTCAGTGGGTGGCTCTTGACAGCCACAGTCTTGAGTTCACGTTGCCGGCTGTGTGGGTGGGGGGTGACATTGCATTTTTTTCAATTCAGCGCTCCGAACACGGCAACCGATTGCCAACCGAGGCTAACGTCAGTGGCGAGTGATATTAGAAGCAGGCTCTAACCGACCCACGCTGACCAGCGTGGTGAAGTATGGTCAAACAACCCGCATCCATCTCTTCAATAACCTGAAGAGATGGATGCAAATCATGGCACACACGTGATTGTTTTTTAGTGTTTAGTTTTGTGGTCCTTCGATTGGCACCGTTGGCTACGTAGGGTGCGAAAGAAGTTCGACAGACAGTGCATACATGCACGTTCACAATGTTAAAGTACCAGGCCGTTGATTAGTAAAGTTCTGTTGCAAGGCAAAGTGTTGGGGCAAGTGCTGCTAGCGAGCACCTATGAAGGCCGGCACGGCACACGAGGGGGGTGGGTGGCCAGCAACCACGCCCGACCGCCTTTGTCTCCCCAGTGGCGATGTTTACACACCGCACCAGGTACTCATTTGAGGCTGAGTCGACCTAGGGATGGCCCAGGACCGGTTCAGATAATCGTCACCGGTGTTGGCCGTGAGCGGGAATCAAACTCGGGTCGCCGGGTTCGTAGCGCAGCGTAGCGCTAACCACTACACCACCGCTCCCCGTAAAATAACCATAACCACGAATCCACACACACACAGCATCTCCGTTTACGAAATTGATTCGAGTTACACAATAAGGAGACTATGATCCAATGCATGGTATAACGCAGCGCTGCGCCGTGACACGTTTTCATTGCTTAATCGCTATCCATCATTGAGCCTTAAGGGATTTAGCAGCAATCACCTGCTTAGGCTGAGACGTTTGGTGTTTTGACTAATAACTGTGCAGTGCACCATCCCTCTTGAATCTATAGATGTATTGTTCTGTAATCAATAATGCTTGTACTCGTCTATCACGCGTGAGAAAGCCAGTGCTTTCTGCAGTATAAAAGTGTTTGGTGGCAGATTAATACTGCTGCTGCTGTATGTGCATATATACATTTCTAATTAATGTAATGCATTAAGAATTGTTGAAAAACAAGATTGTCTTCGAATTAGTTGTGTTTGCTATCAATGATGAACAACAGACATGCCGATGAAAAAATAAGAAGAGGTTTTACCCTTTCTGGCAATAAAACAGGAGGTGTTAAAATGTTCAAACACCAAATAGAAACCTTCTACAAAGCATCAAGTCTGAATTAACCACACGTACTTGTGGCAAAACATGCAAACAAAAACATGCTCTGATAATTTTTGCAATGTCTTTGAAACTGATTGGCCTACACCAGAGAAAGCCTTCTCTATGGGCTTGTCTCACCATCAGTGTTAGAGCAGAGAACGCCAATAGGCGAACATCACAATGGCGATGCAGCTATCAGAAAACTTATAGCCCAGAACGACCAGTTATACATAACAGACATGCCACGTCACATTCCAGGAAATGGCTCTGTCCGTTAATAAATCAACAATTACCGTTCATTTTCCCGCACCTCCGATTAGCAACGGTTGGCTACGTACGGTGCGAAAGAAGTTCAACATGCTTACATACAACATTGCTAATGCAACAAACAGACCCATCATAGACTGGCACGTGACAGCGTGGACACGTGCCCAGGTGGGGTCGTGGCGCCAGACTGCTCCGTCGAAGCACCGTGCGGTGGCCTTCACGGCCGCCTGGCTTCATGTGGAGTGGCCCCCCCTGCTAGACCAGAGGTCGCAACCGGGTACCCGATACCCGTACCCTACCCGATACCCGGCTACCCGTACCCGGCCGTACGGGTACCCGTTTGCGACCCTGGTGCGGCCGGGTACGGGTAGGCCGTGAGTCACTGGTGAGTCACCGTTTGTCACTCATTTCCCAACGTCTTGTCTCTTCTCACAGTTCAAGTTCTTAGAATCAACCCACCCGCGCCTGCAACATGGCTTCGTCCCAGAGGTCGCAATCAGGTACCCGATACCCGTACCCTACCTGTACCCTGCCGGGTACGGGTACCCGTTTGCGACCCTGGTGCGGCCGGGTACGGGTACGGGTAAGGAATCAAAACCCGTTTGCGACCTCTGTGCTAGACCCACACGCCGGATATCGCAGAGGCCCGGTGCCCTGCTCTGCCCACTCGACTTTGTTGAGCCGATTCTCTCTCCCTTACAAAAAAAAACCCTTTGGCTGAAGGTCACCCGCTAGGCTGCCTGGTTGAGACAACCTATGGGGGTGAATGCATGTTGAACTTCTTTCGCATCGTACGTAGCCAACCGTGCTTAATCGGAGGTGCGGTGGGGTGGGGGGGACACACCAAACTAAAACAAGCAGTTCCGAAGAAATGAGTTTTTACAATTTTAATGTCGAGGAGAGGTCTGATGCCGGGGCGATCGAGCTGGACATCCAGCCAGTTGTGTACGTGGTGTGCTGGGGGTGCTTAGTGCAAGGAGTGTAAATTGCCCCGGGTGGCTGTGTGACCGTGGCATCCCAAATCCACATTCCCCATCGCCCCTCAACAGCTACCATCAAAATCTGCACCATCGCAGTTTATTTTCACCTGAAATGTCGTCCAGTGTCTCAGCCCCATAATCCCTCTGGGGATCGATCAAATCAGCACCACTTTATGGAGTGGTTGTCCAGTGGAGAGAGAGATAGAGAGAGACTCGACTCCCACCGTAGCAATGAGGAATTTCCACCACTGCCTTCAAGGCTGTATACAGGAGATGAATACTGCCTCAATGCTCAGTTGAGCAGGACATCACTTTGTTTATGCCTCGTCTATACGTTCCCTAACACATCCGACACCTGAAACCACATCTGCACAAACCACACCAGATGCGGATAGCTGATGCCCGAATGGAAAATGTAAAACTGACCAGTGTCAGACTGTGGTCATCCAGAACAGACCGTACAACGCATGCGATGCCCGATCCACAAATACGAAGGAGACGTCGCAGCGATACACTCCGCTGCTCCTCACGTGGCTATCTGGCTTGGCCACCTGAACGTGAAGTCGTTTGCTCTGCATCTACATCAGCAGTCACACGACAAGAAGAAGCCGACATTTACCAGCCCTGTCTACATTCACCATCACGGCCCAAACTCACAAATCACAGTCTGCATTCACCCCCACCACATACTCATTTCACCTCCAGCTCTCGCCTTTGACCCAGGCCCCGTAGCGTCTTAGAGGGGGAGGGGGGTGAGGTGCTGGAGGACGATGAGCCCCTACTTGCTGAATGCTTATCCTCACTTCTAAATTCCTACAGCTTTAAATTTGCTAGACCGTGACTGCATCTCAAGTCGTTATATGCTCTCCCTTCACGCTCCAGTGTTGCCACCACACTTTGCTCTGAGCCTGTCTCGCCGCTGATGCCACCGCTATCACCGCCGCTGCCGCCACCACCGCTGCTGCTGCTGCCGCCGCCGCCGCTGCTGCTGCTGTTGCCACCGCCACCACCGCTGCTGCTGCTGCTTCTCAGTATCTGTCCAGGAAACTGGACGTGGACGCGGTGCAGTTCGGGACGCTGCAGACCTTCTTCGCGGTGGTGCAGCTGCTGGGAGGCTCCTTCTTTGGGAGGTGACGCGAGCGATGGGGCAGAGGGGAAAGCCGGTCCGACGGGAGAGCTCCTCCTCTTTATCTGCTGGTGATCTGAATCGGAGTCAGAATATTTGTTTACGCTGCAGAAGGAATTCGATGAGCTTCGGCGCTCTTTTTCAATCCTTTATATTAAGTTCACTTGCTTGCTTGCGCGCTTACGACCGTGCAAATCTTTCGGTCGTTTTTTAACCCACTTCCCGTGATCCAATCGAGCTGACATTTTGCACAAAGACTCGTTGTGCGTGACAATTTATTTTCGTGAAATTTTTTTTCCATAACTTTACACTTTTTAGGATTTTTTTTTATATTTAATTACCAATTGCTTAATGGTGGCAGGAAATCATCTGCCCCATAGGTGGCAGCCATCTCAAGCCAGAGGACGAGAGGACTCTAGCCGCCACGCATATAAAGGATTTATAGTGAAAAACTTTGTTTTTACGGGACAATTTTTTCACAGGTGTCCAGTCGGGGCGGGCGACAAACGTTACGACAACGACCAATACAAAACACGACAGGGTTGCAAAGTATAGGAAAGGTAAACAAAGAACTGAAAAATATACAGATACAACTGGATTATTTGTGATGTGAGGGTGGTGCAGGGTGGGGGACCAACCCCGCCGATCCTATTATCCACGGGGTTATCCACAAATTCACTCTTCTTATCTGTAGGAATAGGACAAATAGGACCGTGAATAATTGGAGTTTTTGTGGACCCAACAACCCCCGTGGATAATAGGGGGTTGCACACAAGAGGAGTTCACCTGTAATTGGCTACCAGGTTGCGGAGACAACGCAATGGGGCATCATTTAAATTGGTTATCCAGTTCGTCAATTAAAATACAAGGTAAGCACGAGGAGTTGTACTTTTCGAGTGCTTAAATAATGCAGAAACTCAAAGGGCCTTTCATCACATCTCATCCCAACCATTTCATTGCCCTGCTCTATTGTAGCCGAGGGAGGCCCCGCGGCAGCTGCCTCTGTGTGGCCCAAGGTGGGTGCAGCCCTGGCTTTCATTCATCCCAACGTGTAACGCACTGCACAGTATTCGCCCACTGCTCTAAGAGACAGAACGACTCGGAGGGGCAAGGGACCCCAAGACAAGCGGGGAGGCAGCCAGGCAGTGAGCTGGTGGAAAACTTTGCCCAATCTTCGATTTAAAGCTTTCGTGACTGCAGGGATTCATCTTCTTGGTTCTTTCGGTAAAGTTACGTAGAAGGGAAATAATAAAATAATAAAAATAAAACAATAAAATAGTTCTCACGACGTTTCGGCCACAACGCAAGCAGCCGTCCTCAGGTGGAGAACAGGTCTGTGGGGAAGACACCAGGTGGTGTTTCATTCAGACGCTGTCTTCCCGACAGACCTGTTCTTCACCTGAGGACGGCTGCTTGCGTTGTGGTCGAAACGTCGTGAGAAATATTTTATGTTTTATTTGTATTTTATTATTTCCTTTCTACGTGACTTTACCGAAAGAACCAATAAGATTTGCCCAAACTCTAAGGCCCTCTAAATATTAAGATATGTTCAGTGAAATCATGCGTGTTTATATATGTCAGAGGAAACCAGAGTGCCCGGAGAAAACCGACAAGTGGCAGGGAAGCAGCACTCTATCCCATACAAGTGGAGCAGATGGAGATTAGTCCACATTTTTCCGTACTGCCATCTCCTGGCGAGTCAGGGTATGGCACCTCAACGCCATCGGGCAGGAAGTTTCACAACGTGTGTGTGTGTGCGTGATCCACTAACCGTCGCCTCCACATTGCTGGATAACAAGCGTTGTAACTAAATGGTTATTTTTCGATTTAAAGCTTTCGTGCCTGCAGGGATTCATCTTATTGGTTCTTACGGTAAAGTCACGTAGAAGGGAAGTAATAAAATAATAAAAATAAAACATAATAAAATAATATAACAATATAATATTTTTATTATTTTATTACTTCCCTTCTACGTGACTTTACCGAAAGAACCAAGAAGATAAATGGTCATTAGTTTGTCAGAGGTGCACAATGCCTATAGACCAAATCACCGGGAATGCGCGATCACACGTCTCGCAAGCTACGCAAAGTTAAGCCTGGATAGTTTTTGGGTGATTAACCACCAGGAAACGGAAGCTATCTGGTCCATTGGTCTGCGGGGCAGCGTGTTTGGCAAGAGAGGGCAGTACAACAACGCCCATAGCTTTGCACACGGGGGCTTGCGTCGTTCCACATTGAGGTTTCCCCCCTTCAACAACCCGCACTGACCAGTAACGGTAAAGTATGGTCAAACGAGCCCGACGAGCCATACGGCATTGGGAGACCCTCATCCAGTAGAATATTAACAAAATACCTGAACACGAATGTGTACGGATTTGAATGCACGTACACGTATCTGTACACGTACCTGGCACGTGCGTCTACCAGATGAGAACAATACTGCATTGTGGGAAAAAACGCGACGGCTGCATATCGTGCAGAGGGAGGGGTGAGGGTGTAAATAATTAAATGAGTGCACTGAAATCGGTGGGTGATTAGGGAAAGACTTTGAAATTAAACGTAGTTTTCTCGATATTTTTTCCCTCTATTCGTTTAAGTGGAGGGTAATCTACGAATGGATCGCGTCTTAGTATCTTTTTATCCCTAAACGAAACATTGACGGGACTTCCTTGGCGGTGGTTCACATGGACAAGGACGAAATGCACCACAATCACCGGCAACAGCAACAACTACAAATTGCCGTTCGCCACTAAGTGGCAGTGACGCCACCACGGCTACGTGCACCACCATCATTATCGCCATTAACACTGCTCTTTTCGGAGAAACTTAAATACTAAGCTGACTTACAGGCAAAGAACATTTCCCAAAATCATCATCAGCCTGGTCTTGTACAGGGTGTCCATGGAAGTAATATCATGGCTGCCACATCTACCTTTGCTCGTATGTATGTTGAACTTCTTCGAACCGTGCTAATCCGAGGTGTGCGGGGGAAGGACAACAAACTAAACACAAAAAATCAGTTCTAAAGGAATGAGTTTTCAAACACGTTGATAAATATGGAAATGCGTAATGTGAACGTTTTTTTTGGTACGTGCTTTCGAATGGCCTTGCGTTGTCATTTTGTAACGCGCCGCAGGTTCGGGGACGTGTTTGGTGGGCGGGCGGCACTTTCCGTGGCTTATCTCTCGGCGGCGTTCGCTCACTTACTCCTCGGCCTGTCCAGCAGCATCCCCCTGCTCTTCATCTCGCGCCTGCCCTCCATGTTCATGCACGGATTTCAAGGTGACGACCGCACGGCAGGCTGAGAAAAATAAAATCAAAACTAAACTACTTTTTATTTTACCAGGTAAGGCCCACTGAGCTGTATACAGTTCTTTTTCAGAAGCGACCTGGCCACAAATGATAGCTCAACCAAGTGGCTCACCGTGTGGAATTTTATAACAGCCAAATACTCCAAACGAGTGTTTATAAATGTGGAGGGAAACACCGGAGGACCCGGAGAAAAATACGCACGACCACGGGGAGAGAGACATGCAAACTCCAAATATACAGCAGCAGGCGTCAGGGTCGCAATCGAACCCACGACCTCCTGTATACCAGGCAAGGTAGTTACCACCTCACCACCGTGGCACCCTTTTGGGACTGTGACATGTCCCAAGTGGTAGCATTTCCACGAATGTTAGAGAGGTCCATGGCTCAAACCCAAGGGAGATAACATCTCGAGGGAGATAACAAGTCGCCAGGGACTAGGTGGTGGCACGAATCGGGCAAGCCAGAGTAGCTGTGCTTGCCTGGGGGCCGTTATACCTCGGGTTGCCATCCGTCGTGGTTCTCCCAGCAGTGTCTTTCTTTAGTTCAAGGTAGCTGTCCTATTTAAAATCTGTAAGTCTTCCCAAGGCATTAGGAGTTCCGATTATTTTGTTAGTGGTGAAATAATAGACCACAGAAGACAATGCATGTAATTATCGTTCTCCCCCGTTCTGGTATTGTGAGATATATTTCTTCCCGTGATTTTAGATTGAGGAGGCATTTGTTTGGAACTGCTTTTTGTGTTTAGTTTGTTATTTGTTTGCACGTGGGAATTTCTTTGCATGCAAAGGGCTCGCACTCAAAAGCTCCAAAAATAACAATAAAAGATATATTTGCTGCACTGTCATCTCCTAACCACCTCGCAGACCACAGCGAGTTTACAATCTGTGTGATTCACCAATCCTTTCCACAAAAGTTCCGGGAGCAGTGGCACGCACCACCAAAAACAGCAACGGATGAGGAATGCATCCAATGAGCTGGCAGAGCCATTTGATTAATTGCAGTGCTTTAATTCCTGCTTAATTTTTTTCCCTTTGTATTTGCGTTTTATGTGTTAATATTTAAATGTTTTGTTGCAACGTATGGCAAGGCAGGTGGCTTAAACGCCGGGTGTCCTGTTTTTTGTCATGTATTTGAATACGAATGGAGACCTCTTAACAAATTTGCTTCAGTGGTACACGGAGCAGATGTTAGCCATCCGTTTCATTTCAATATAAACCATTCTCTCCCTGTCATCTGTAACCTCTGTTTCAACCACTTATTGTTTGACAAATGCTGAGACGCGGTCATGCTCTGAGAGTGTTCTGACGCATGGGGGTAGTTTTTTTTTGTTCTTCTTCCGACTCGACTTCAACATTTAACAATTCCAAGGTCACGCGCGTAAAGAGTATAGTGACCGAGACACGCGCACATGATGTGTTGACGTTCGCGGAGAAATCCTAGGACATTTTTCAGTTTCTCAAAACCAAAACTCTTTTTTTCTTTTTAAAGGACAGCCTTGGTAAAGCAAACATACTTTTAATGCACTTTATTAACCACAACAAATATGTATTTTTTTTTCATACATTCTCATACATCAACTTTATGTGTAGACATTTAATGTCATTTGTTGTATAGTGGGCGGAGCAGTGGCGCAGTGGTTAGCACACTGTGCCATGGACCTAGCAAACTGAGTTGGATTGATGGCCGCGGCTAACTTAACTGCTGAGTGATGTCTGAACTGGTCCTGGGCCTCCCCTCGTCTCTTCAGCAGCGGATCGACAAAGGGCTCAGGTAGACTTTCATAAAGTGGAGTAATTGTTAGCAAGGTAGCTGACTCGGAGCATAATATCTACTCTAAATATGAATAGTGTACAATCTTTGGCCATGCTGTATCATTCATGGGGATTGTTTAACCATACTTTCACCATGCCGGTCAGCACTTGCTGGTCAAGTGAAGGCTCAGGGACCGGTTCAGATGTCACTCATCACTGGTGTGACCTTGTGACCAGGATTCAAACTCGGGTAGCCAGGCCTAAAGGGAAAATTTCTAACTCCTGCACACCCACTCCTCACTGTAAATGTAAACACCTCTGTTGATTTCCACGTAGGTTTTGTTAACAATATAACCAAATCCAAAACTCGATACAAGCTGGCATTGGAATGTTCCCTTAACTTTATTACAGCTGCCTTACCTTACTATGCGTTTACAGGTTTCATAAGAGAAAACGACTCTTGCTGGAATCTCACCGTGTTAAGCAGAGGACATTGAAACGAACTACATTGCACTAATCGCACTGCCCAAGGATGCTTCCAGCCTTCGCTGAGGTCATGAGCCACAGTAAATGTTGCATGTCGATCCGTGGGACACGCGGGAATGAATGCTCTGCTTCACAGACAAGGCTCTGTCGATGGGCCGGTGATATTGCAAAGCTGAAGCACATTCACCGCGTGTTGAGGAGGTTTGTGGTTCAAACCCCACGGCTGCCCTGGGTAGAACCGCGAGTTTCTATCAGCCAAAATATTTGCATCGTCAGCTTCAAAGCGGACATCAAAGATCCGCGTGACTTTGTTCTGAAAGGGTAGGCCATTCTCCCCAGGCGTCACGTTCCAAATTTGCCAATTGGTGGAAAATTACTCGCAAATTACTCAATTGGGAGAATACACAGCAATCATCCCCCCCCCCCCCCCACTGTGAAACTACTGCAGACTGCGGCTGTGTAACACAGTGCGGCGCATACCCTTCGCGATCGCCTCGCGCTTCGAAAAGGCGCGCCAAATGCCACCTCTGCAAATGTTTCGACTCGATCGCAGGGGCGCAGATGGTGGTCACTGACCTCTCGGACAAGTCCCAGCGCGCCGACGCCTTGGGGAAGATCGGAGTGCTGTACGGCGTGGGCATGATCTCCGGATCCATGCTGGGGGGTCTGCTCACCAGTCACTACAGGTGCGAAGGCGAGCACGCGTCGAGCGTGTCAGCAACGCGTGCGTTCGTGTTGAGGGGCGCGCGGAGCCCTATGCGGCGGGTTGCCGCGCGTGTCCGGAAACAGTCAACATGTTTGGATGTGGTCGGAGACATCCACGTGAATTCATTGCGTCGGGCATTTTAACCATTCGTTCGTTCGTTCATTCATTCATGTTTCTATACACAGTCGTTCATTCATTCATTTCATGCATTAATCCAAAAAGTATTAGTCAATCCGTTCGTGCATTCAGCAATTGACGAAGACATGAATAAATTAGTTCACTCATGCATTAGTTCATTGATCCCTGCATACATTTGTGCATTCTACCATGCACTCGTGGTCGCATTAATTAATTTGCCAATTTTACGAGCCATTCATGCATTAGTTAATGCAATGCCTGTGGAATGCGTGCAGCCTGCATATGCAAAGTATATGAACATCCACCGCACTCCCATAACAGTAAAGGGAAATCCATAATGCTGTGTGTGTACCGGTAATGAGGAGCAGTCGTGTAGAGGTTAGCACGCTGCGCTGCGAGCCCAGTGACCAGAGTACAATTCTAGCTCACGGCCAACAACAGTGATTGGTACTGGGCCTCCCCTAGATGAACTCGGCCTCAAATGAGTAGCTAGTGCGTTGTGTAAACATCGCCACGAGGGAGACAAAGGTGGGCGCGCGTGGTGCTGGCCACCCACTCCACCTCGTGTGCCGTGCCGGCCTTCATAGGTGCTACTCGCTCACAGCACTTGCCCCAATAGTCTGTTAAGGCTACACGGGGGGTAGGGGGGGTCTTTGTCTTTTACTTTGCATCAGTAATCTAACCAATAGCCACCGGCGAACTTTGCTCGAGTCCTGACAATGCCACCCACTTCCAAAGCAAGTTTTTTTTGCGCCTGTTTGTATTTGGCGACGTCGCGACGTGACAATTGGCTTCGCGGACATTGCAAGTGTTTTATACATATCGGAGTAACTGTCCCGGGGCTGTGTCTCATCTTTGCACTTACACGAGCCGAACGCTGCCCCCTTCGAGTCACGGTGATGTCGACTGCAAGGCCCCTTGGCCCGAATTGGAATACGATTCATGGCCGCGGAGTATGGAGCCTCTCCCCACGTGGAATTAGCAAACTGCATTGCCTCAGATTCGTAGAACGAATATATCCCTGCCCAATAAGCATGCCAACGACATGCCTAAAAAAGGTGCCCAAAAAAGGTATCCCATGATACAGCTGCCCTCCCCGAGCTATAAATGCTCCGATACGTGTGGAATTGTCTTTGTGCTGTTCACCGTTTGGCGTTCTCAGGTCTGACACCGGCGGTGAGTCTAGGCCATAAAGAAGCCTGCTACCTCTGGTGCAGAGCAATCAGTTTCAAAGACGAGGTATCAGTTTGTGTGCACGCGTGTGATGAATGCAGACTTGATTCCTCGCAAAAAGCTATCTACTTGGTGGTTGGACATCTTCACACTTATTTTATTGCCAGAAAGGGTAAAAACCTATCCTTATTGTTCATAACATGCCAACCAACGTTGGCCAACGGGGTTGGAACTGGTGGCCCAACGTTGGATCAGCGTTCGACGCTTGCTGGGTTCGTGGTGTTCCTAGCGTGGTCCAACTGCTGTGTGGAGGAGAACCGATATTTCATACGTCATTACTGAAACCAACACGGAGGTACTCTTTGGTTTTTTCGGTAAAATCACGTAGGTTAAAAAAGAAAACAAATAAATTAAATCACGACGTTTCGGAGGCAACACAAGCCTCCGTCTTCAGGTGGAACCGTCACAGCAAAATTGCTGTATCTTGATACAGGAGGCGTTGAATCTAAAAGTTGAATACAAATCTACAGCAAGTTACAGAGGAAGAATCCCCCTCTCCATAGCCTTAACGGACTGTCTAGCGAGCAAGGCACTCAGTCTATTCACCAGCCCCCTGCAGCAAACTTTTAATGTGTGCGGTAAATTTGCCCCGATATGACGATACAAAGGTATATTTTAATTTTGGAGCTTTAGTGACTGCAGGAATTATTCTTTGGTTTTTTTCGGTAAAGTCACGTATAAAGATAAAATAAGAAATAAAAAAAGCATTTAATTATTAAATTTATTATTTTATCCTTATACGTGCCTTTATTTAATTATTTCATTTATTGCTTTATCTTTATACGTGACTTTACCGAAAAAACCAAAGAACAACGATATATGTAACGATTTAAGATCCACGATCATCGTTATCGTCCGTTTTGCGAACATATCGTTCTATCGTGAATATAATATTGATCATTATTTCATTAGTTCTCGCTTAAATGTAGTTTTTGCATCGTAAAATACTTGTGCATAAATCAAAGCACAATCATCAAAGTGGTGATGACATTTAAATAGCTATTATCCCATTATACAGCTGCCTTTGCAACATGTTTTCTGGAGCAATTGACGGAACGGTCGGTTATAAGACGACATACTGTTCATAATTGCTGCATATTATTTCCACTATAACTCACAGCACGATTGCTTTTGAGCATTGTTCATTGCAGAGTAAGGTTTGTCACGTAAGCAGAACGTGCCAATTCGTGACTAGTACAGCACACCGGTGTGTTGGAGAGCGAATCCACAACATTTACAATCCACAATATTTACAATCCACAACATTTACAATCTAGTTGTAATTACTGGCGAAACGTTGTTGATTTGCTCTCCAACACACCGGTGTTGCTGTACTAGTAACCAATTGGCACGTTCTGTTTACGTGACAAACCTTACACATTTTCTGTGTCGGGTGGTGGCGGGTTTAACGACACATTTATGTATTTACGCGATCTAACCAATCAAAACCTCTCATAGATGATATTGGTCGCGAAAGCCTACGTGTTGAACTGGAAGGTTTGTGTTGCGCAAACTGCAAGTTGAAGTACTCTTTATCGATCTCTGTTTGTAACTGGGAACACACAGAAGCATAACAATTCTACGATAACATTGCGAAATGCAATTGCAAAGTTGTGCCAAATTTATATCGCAATAATCGTCATATCGTGACATTTTATCTCGTAACATGCAGTATTCTGAAACGTTTTAACACGGAAACCCCCGAGTATTACCACCAGATGGCAGCACTGCCTTATAATTTATTGTTTGTTTATCTCTGCTTTCACTTTCATCATTAATATATTTCCTGAATTCAAAATTTGTATCTTGAAAATAGACGTTGAGCCTTTGCCTCCTCCCCCCCAATGGGTTTCATGGAACAGTCCCAAAAATGTATAACAGCACGTCACGATCATTCCAGAAAGTTGTACATTCTGTTGGACGTTTAAGAGTACAAAATGTAAGGGAGGACAGAGCCAGGAGTAGAGATCAAGTTCCAGTTCATTTATTTGGTATAGCCCTGTGAGCCATTCGGCTCTTGAATCGGGTGCAACCGCAACAAACAAAAAACAAAAACATGAACAAGAATACATCTTAAAGTGACTATGTGCTAACAGAAAATCCAAGAAAAGATAGCAAAATATTGCAGAAAAAGCACCGTACACCAACACTGTGTGCAAAAATCCCAGTGGGATGCAAGTCAAACAACAACAACAACCACAAGACAACTTAGATTAAGGCCATCAGTCTAACTCTATACTACAACAAACAAACATGGCCAAACCAAAAAACTTTTCGAAAATCACCAAAATAAAGCCATAAAAGCAATGAAACAGTGGTCATAGGAACTGTGGCCGAATTTTCACAATAAACGACGTAAACAACATGTACTACCAAACTCTGCAGCCATAGCTGGCTGCACGAGTCACTCCACAACAGCAGGAGCATCAGTCGGAGTATCAACATTTTTCAATGCACCTTTAAGATCAGCACACACAGATGCCAGGGTGAAAGCTCTGGAGCAGTGGTTCTTAACCTGGGATGCACGCAACTCCCTGGCGGTCGCGAGATGCCCTTTCTGAGAATCGGGCAGTTAAGGTTAAGAACCACTCACTGCTCTCGAGTCTAGAAGGAAAGTGATTGACTGATGCAGTAAACACTGCGCCCCAGATAGAGCACCGTAGAGGGAAATTAATTCGGCCCCTTCGTCGCTAATGAGTTGACGGAGGGTAGAAATTATGTTACAGAAGTGGCCGTTAAATAAGATTTACATTGTCGAAAAAAATAGTATAGGTTTACTCGAAATGCACAAACACATTTCGATTAGAATTCGGCTGAGTTATGCCTCTAATCCGTAATGGAAACACAGTAACACTGGCAGGACCAACGATTGCCGTGGATGAATTAACGAATGAATGAATGAATGAAAGAATGAACTAATGAATGAAGAGGGTAGCGTGAATCGCTGGCTGAATAGCCGACGTGAAGTGGGAGACGTGTAGCCACGAACGTGACCCAGGCTGGCTCCCGTCGGCAAAGCTGCCGACCGTCTGCTCTCGTTCCCACGTCTCGAGCTCATGGCTCGCGGCGCTCTCAGAGTCTATCTTTTATCCTGGAGAAATCCGATGAGATTCGAAGCTCTTCTTCACTGATGTCCAGTAGCTCAGCGCTGGGCCGTCACAGCACCGCGCGAAGCAGCACCCCTGAACTGTTGCACCTCGTCAGTCAAGTGGCCACAGACGAACTCATGGTCGGCCAAGTTGGGTTTCAATCGAACGCGAGTTTTGAACCCCCCCCCCCCCCCCGTGCATATCCAAATATGGATGATTATTATATGTGCTATAATAAAAATAAAACATAATAAAATAAAATACCGAAAGAACCAAGAAGATGAATCCCTGCAGTCACGAAAGCTTTAAATCTAAATGTGTGCTATAGTTTGGTCACTGGGATTCTGGGCAAGAGTGGGTTTCATGACCAGTATGCCTTCTCTAGTTTTGGGAAGGAATTATTGTGGATGCGCTCGATGGATACGTTAGCGCAGCTTTAGTTGGAGTAGAGTGTGTTTCCATCCATATATTTTCAGGTGACATTGAATTGACACTGGGAACAGAGGAAGACCTTTGCGATATTACAAGACAACTCTGCACAACATCCGAATCAGCATCGTTATTTCTTCCTGGAGGAATCCGATGCACAGATTTCCAGTATCAAGATGATATGGAACGGAAATTAGTCGTGAGAATTACCGGTGTTAATCGCATCGATATTTCCATCATTGGCCAAAACGCTAAGTCAGGTCAATTGCTTCGAAATACTTGCGAGCGGCCTTTGAAAATGCAATGGAAAAGAAATGTTATTAACGCATGAATAAGGATGGAATTCTTTGAGACATCCATTGAAATATGTGATTGTGTGTGGATGTGAAGCACAGACTCTTGTCAGCTGAAGATGAAAGGGGGAATCCTGGCTTTTGAAATGAAATGCTTTTGAAAGTTACCATCAAGCCCTGGCACGGCGCACATAACTGACGGACGGAGAACAATTACCACCCAATTAGGAGAGGAGGAATGGCTTCCAGCCACAATTTAATGAGGAAATCTGCAGTTTAGTTCCCCCGATGTGTTTTCGAGTCGTACTGCGTGCTACTCGGCACGATGTCCAACGTTTCGCTCCACGTGCCGGGAGCTTCTTTCGGGGGGAGGGGTGGGGGGGAGGGTTAGACACAATCCGAAAACACTTCTGAGAGATTTGGGGCTCATCAGCGAAAACCTTCACGGGAGATAAAACCGCAGATCTCCGAGCGCCATCGATAGATCAAGCAAACCACCCCGCAACCACCCGACAACGCGTCATTGAGGGCAACCCAAGAAGAGGAAGCTCAATGACGACTTGTATTCAGAACTCCGCGGATGATCGCACCGGCCTTAAACCGCAAGCGGCTGATCTGTGAGGGTGAAGGCCGGGCAAGGGTACAGAGGGAGACCACGAGCAGAGCCGCGAGCACGAAGCCACAATCGCCTCGTCGTTAGACAAGTCACGGGCGACGGATCGGCCGATGGTCTAGCGTGGGAGGTCATGTTTGTGCATGTGTCATTATGGAGCGGTGGTTAGAGCGCACGGCTCGCAATCAGAACTTCGAGAGTTTAATTCCCTGGGAGGATTTTTCGATTCAAAGCTTCTTTCGTGACTGCAGGGATTCATCTTCTTGGTTCTTTCGGTAAAGTCACGTAGAAGGGATATAATAAAATAATAAAAATAAAACATAATAAAATAATTATCACGACGTTTCGGCCACAACACAAGCAGCCGTCCTCAGGTGAAGAACAGGGCTGTCGGAAAGACAGCGTCTGAATGAACACAACCAGGCTTGGCAGCGTATATTTAAGCTGGGTTGGAGGGGGAAGAACGCCTTGACAAAGAATTTGCATATCAAGAGGAATTTTGCATATTTATTATTTTTATTTTTATAATTTTATTATTTCCCTTCTACGTGACTTTACCGAAAGAACCAAGAAGATGAATCCCTGGGAGGGGGTCAAGGAGGTGGATGGGGTTGGGGGGGGAGTGGTTCGACTCCGGAGTCATATTCATAGTAGAGGTGCAGCCCTGCAATCGCCTGCTCACACCACTGCTGATAGAAGGACCTCCGCTCGTGGGAGCTCCAGAGAGGCCCTCCCTACTCTCTCACGCCAGCGAGACAGATTTGTAAGGTTTGGGAAGTGGGAAGCACCCACGTTTAACCCCACCGCACACGACCTGCTGATGGGCGAGTTGCGGTGTAGACATTTTACGCTGCCGGGCGGGCAGAGGCGGGGAGTGGGAGTGTGGATTTTTTAAAAAGAAATGCAGACCTCTGGATCGGAAATCTACCGCGCTAACCGTGACGCAACGGCGGCATCATTATTCCGATGTTTTTCTCGCGTGGGTGAAATGATTCCTGCTTTGTGTGGGAAAGTCGTACGGCGGCGGTGAGCCTCCCAAGTGACTCATCCCCGCCGCACATGGGGATCAGGAAATGCCCCACCGCTGCCTTCGGGATGTAAACAGGAGATGATTGCTGCCCACGGTTGTTGGGATTTTGAAACCGCATTGACGTTATTTTGCTTCATCACTCTTTAGGTAGCCGTGTGTATTTGTTTGTGGACTACTATAACAACTAAAACACATTCCTGCAGAGGGAGCTGGTAGGAACGTTGGGTTGCTCGGTCAATGGCCAGGGTCAACGGCGGCGTGGTGTATTCTGCAAATATGCCCAACTGTGAGGGCGGGCACAAGCTGGCGTGAGTAGGTTAAATGTTGAGTTTTATAAGGGCATCACGGGGTGACCAGCCCCTCCCCACCCAACCCCACCCCTCCCACCCAGCCCCTCCCCACCCAGCCCCTCCCTGCACGACGGACACAATAATCCCCTGTGGGCTGGTGTAACCAGGAGGTTCCTACCAGTAAAAGTACGCGCTGCGCTGCGGATCCCCGGCGAGCCGAATTCGATTTCTCGCTCACGACCAACATCAGTGACGGTTAACTGAACTGGTCGTGGGCATCGCCTAGGTCGACTCAGCCTCAAATGAGTACCTGGTGTGGTGTGAAAACATTTCCACTGGGGAGACGAAGGGACACCCAACCCCTCGTGTACCGTGTCGGCTTTGATAGGTGCTCGCTAACAGTACTTGCCCCAACAATCTGTTGGGGCCTTGTGTTTTATACAGGATACCTCGTATAATCACCCAGGAATGTCTTTCCTTAACGCTAGTGACGTCACTCTACATCGACCAGCCCCCCTCATTAATATTCGTGAGCAGGTGACGTCCTCCAAATGGACACCCCCCTCCTCATTAATAATCACATGGAGTACTCGCCCCCCTCCCCCCCCCACTAATAATCATGCGCAAGTGACGTCACTGCACATCGAACAGCCCCCCCCCCATTAATAATAATTAGCTGGTGACGTCACTCTACATGGGGGGCTGAGGCGCCTCCTCCCCCATCCTCGGCGTCAACTCACAACCCTCACTACAAAGGCAGAACCCTCACGTCACGCGATTTCCGTAACGCTGTTGAGACATCAGAGTAAAAAGGACGTCACGATGAACAAGGGATTATAACCTTAAAATGAAATAAGTCTGTGTCACCGCGGCCTTACAAATTGCACACGCATTGATGCAATGAATATCACGTCGCGGTCTGCTTTCCGATTGCAAGTTTCAGATTTACTGCAATACACCCGTTGGATGGGCAAAAGACTCGTGTATAATAATAACTCGTCCAGCTCCATGACGAATAACAAAAAGTTGTAAACAATTACCAACGTATGAGAACAACAATGACAACACATGCCGCAGTTGCGTCAAGGAAAATAGAACGTTCGCCACAATGTTATTCCTTTCGCCCCAAAATGTAAACGCATTGAGGGCAGTCATCGGATGTGATTCACTGGAGAATGTTTGTAAAGTAACAACTCGAGTGAAGTGTGTAATGTGTTAGGAATTGTTTTAAGTTGTTTTGTTCATGAGTGTTGTGCCTTTTTCTCTTTTCAAACATCATCTTTAATGTCAACAAGACATCTGCAGTACGCTATTGCATTTCTCATAAGTAATCTGGAAAACTGGCGTTTTTTGTTGAAAGTCAACCCCCCTGATGCATGAAACGATATTGGAGTGCTTATGCAAGAGGTAACGGCGCAGCAACATGAAAAGATGCTCAAAAGTGCCCCATCTGTGCAGTATTGTGGCCTACTCTTCTACATCGGTTAGATGTCTTGCAAGATGTGGGAGTCCCCACACTTTACCCCACCACACAGGACCTGCCAATCGACTAACTCCACTGTACCCACGCATAATACTACTGGGTGGAACAGAGACGGGGGCGGGGGATCGGGGGGGACAGGGTAGATTTAAGAAACTTGCCAATTGGTTGATTTACCGCCTCGGGAGACTGAACCGGTGACTCCTGCCAGCGCTAGTCCAGTGAAGGCTACACGGTGGATCGTTGTCTTGTGTTTGGCCAAAAAAGGCAAGATTCTGTGCCCTTGCGTAAATGAGCTCTGGGAAGTGGCTCACGAGAAAGCATTGGAAATTCCACTTGCGACGAGGATAAGTATATCCGTAGAAAACAATGCTGTTTCTAGATTTGAAGCTTTCGTGACTGCAAGGATTCATATTCTTAGGTTTTTTCCACCTGAAGACGGAAGCTTGTGTTGCCTCCGAAACATCGTGATTTTTATTTTATTTTTATTTTACTTTTATTAATTTAAATTTTTTACCTATGTAATTTTACCGAAAAAACCTAAGAATATGAACACTGCTGTTGACTTCCCAGCCAAGTATTCCTTGTTTTATCGACACAGGAAGCGTGATGGGCTAGTTCGATTCCCCAAACAGGATTTTGACCTTAAAACCTTTTTCCATTTGTAGTCCTCGTGCTTCCCAACAGCGGCCCGTTTCAAAATTTGGCAGCGTGTGCGCGTGTGTGCATCTCATCGAAATCACAGACTTTGGGCTCTGTGTCTCTTTCCATCCGATTTCTGGCAAACAAAAAATATGCCGATGTCTCCATTGGCAACGAGAGGGCAAGTCGCCAAAGGGTGGTTGTGTTGTAGCTCAGTCCGACTCTGTAGCATGAGCAGCAAGCAGCGTTGAGACTCATAACAGGTATTGCTTTGTTTTAGATTTGAAGCTTTCGTGACTGCAAGGATTCATACTCTTAGGTTTTTTCGGTAAAGTCACGTAGGTAAAAAATTAAATTAAAAGTTAATAAAAGTAATAATGGAAATAAAATTAAATAATAAATCACGTTTCGGAGGCAACACAAGTCTCCGTCATCAGGTGGGACCGTCACGTCTAAAATTTCTGATGCAGTAATTACTGCATTTATGATGCAGTAATTACTGCATCAGTAATTACTACATCAGTAAATTACTACATCAGTAATTACTGCATCAGAAATTTTAGCTGTGACGGTCCCACCTGATGACAGAGACTTGTGTTGCCTCCGAAACGTCGTGATTTATTATTATTTTTCCATTATTACTTTTATTAACTTTTAATTTTATTTTTTACCTACGTGACTTTACCGAAAAAACCTAAGAGTACGTATTGCTTTGTTTATTTATTTACCCAGAAAATGCTCTGTGAGTCTCAGGGCACATTTTTTTGCCGGGTGTTTCTTAGAAAGTTGGGCACACTTTTTAAAAATATTTTTGAGTAAGAGTTGGAGGAATGGAACGCATCCAAGAGGATGTCCGCCGGAGGAGATGGCACGATGAAGTCAACTCGCGGGCAGGTGGGAAATTGCGACGGGTTGGGGATATTTCAACGTGTGCTGACGATGATCTTGACGATGATGATGACGATGACGAAGTGTTGAAGGAAACTACGAGTGCCCAGACAAGAGCCCACCTAAGCCAAGCACATGGGGCTCCGCAACCCACTTGCTGCGCTGTCTCTTCAAGGCACATCACTGCTGCTGCAGGTAGTAGGATTTCCAGTATCTCACAGTGCCGCAATATGGGAGAACTACCCTTAAATGCATCATCGCCTTGAGTGATGCATTATAAGACAACTGACATAAACCTGGACTCTTAACGCCCCGGGAAGAAATTACAGATTTCCCAGCACGGCCACTTCCAAAAAAGGGCAACTCCTGGGAAAAACCTGGGCAGGTGGCACTCCCGATGCAGGCGAGTGTTTCCACGCACACGTGACTTCAGCGTGACCTACATACACCCTGCCCACGAGGTTGTGGAAAGCAGGTGTGCGCCACACACCTGGCGTGCCTGCGCGCTCACGAACGTGTAAGTGCATGCGACAACCATCGGTGAAATGTGAGCTGGAGATGCGGCTGCTTCAGCCTTTGTAGAGCATAACGAGGAGGCCTGGAGGAGCCCGGTGTCGCTAGATGGGTTTTCACGTTCAAGTTCATTTATGAGGTATAGCCCTCTGAGCCATTCGGCTCTTGAATCGGGTTCAACAAACAAAAAACAAAAACATGAACAAGAAAACATCTTAAAGTGAATATGTGACTAAGTGCAAACAGAAAATCCAAGAAAAGACAGCAAAATATTGCAGAAAAAAACACCGTCCACCAACGCTGTGTGCACAAATCCCAGTGGGATGCAAGTCAAACAACAACAACAACAGCAACCACAAGACAACTTAGATTAAGGCGTCTGCGTTCTTCACTCTCGACCAACGCCTCGGACGCTGCCGTGATGTCATGGGTAGCGAACTTGGACTTGCAATCAGCCAGAGGTCGCCGGTTCGATCTCCCCGTAGTGGCAGTTGGCGTCAGTTTGCAGGTCACGTGCAGGGGGGTCAAGTGTGGGTACTTCTGCGTCTTACAAAACGTCTGGCCAGTGTGGACGCGCAGTTCAAATGCACTCTGTCTTCAGACTCTGTCTTCTCGACAGACCTGTTCTCCACCTGAGGACGGCTGCTTGCGTTGTGGCCGAAACGTCGTGAGAATTATTTTATTATGTTTTATTTTTATTGTTTTATTATTTCCATTCTACGTGACTTTACCGAAAGAACCAAGAAGATGAATCCCTGCAGTCATGAAGGCTTTAAATCGACAGATACATTCATACTTACCCCATATAACCCTTTAAAAAAAAACCTGTATCATGAACAATATTGGTCGCGAAAGCTCACGTGTCAAACCAAACAACCAACCGTGCTTTAGTTTTCCGAGATCTGGCGAGATGAGGCACGTTCGTGGGAGATTCAGTCACGGCGTGACTCAACTCAGTTCCTGCACCTCACAAAATAGACGCTCATTAGACTGTAAATATTTGAACGTCTATGCCAATGGCTATCGATGACACAGTTGCACATCCATCACTTCTTGTCAAACATTTACTTAACGTGACCGGGAGTCGATTTTGAACAATTTGCATTCGAGTTGCACAGATTCCGAGACGAGGCGGCTAGTGGCACGCAGTGGATTACGAGGCTTGTTTAGCTCACTGGCCTGTGACCCACCCCTCGTCACCTGAGTTGCGTTCACAGCCCCGCGGCCAATAACATCACCGGTGCCTGATATCCAAACTGGGTCCTGGACCCGCCCCTTACACCAACTCATACTGACCAGAATGGGGAAGTATGGGTTAGGTAACCTCTCTTTGACCGACGAAAGCTTGCGGAAGATTGTTGTCAGGCAGTGGTTTGACAAAGGCCGAAACATTATTATAATTCATCTTCTTGGTTCTTTTGGTAAAGTCACGTAGAATGGAAATAATAAAATAATAAAAATAAAACATTTTAATAATTCTCACGACGTTTCGGCCACAACGCAAGCAGCCGTCCTCAGGTGGAGAGCAGGTCTGTCGAGAAGACAGAGTCTGACTCTTATTTTATGATGTTTTATTATTTATTATTTTATTATTTCCATTCTACGTGACTTTACCGAAAGAACCAAGAAGATGAATCCCTGCAGTCACGAAAGCTTTAAATCGAAAATTATTATAGTTGATATAAAAAAAACTATTCAAGCTGTCCCATGGTTGCCTTTCTCGAGATGTGTGCGCGTGTTGAATGCAGCGGTTCACTGCTGGAGGGAATTATGCAGAGAAAGAAACGGCTCGTAATCCAACACTTACGGTTTTCTGTGTGTTACACTGTATTGTGTTGATGGACATTGCCTAGGGCTGCGTGCTGGCAGACGGCTGAAAAATGATACGATCCGGGCCGCTCATTTTGCACAGAATCGGTGTAAAGGAGCCATTGAAAGTGGCGTGAGATTAGTGAGAAATGCGTGTGCATGCATGTGGCCGTGGGGGAGGGGCGAAAGCCAAGAGCAGCCAAAGTAACAGTAAGAAACATGAGCTCGTGCCAGGAATGTCCTTGAATGGTGGAGTGTTTGCTGAAAAGTCGGCGAGTTTCAAGTCTCGGCGCAGCTTTAGGGACAGCAGATGATTGTCTTGTTCAGCGTTGGCAAGCAGAACTGAATTTGCGTCTCCAAGTTTAAACAAAAAAAAATCTTGTAGCGGTTGTGTTATCACTCACACTTTATTGGTTAAATGTGTTTATTCCTACAGGCGAATGTTTAACATTTTGATCTCGAGACGTAAGCATTTTGGTGTCTTTTCGTTGGTGATCTACCGGTGGTCTGCTAGGTTTAGAGTTAGGTTGAGAGATTTGTAATGACTAAGGCTCGGCAAATTATTGTTTTTTATTCCATACGTCGTAAATCATCACCACACAAGTCGCCCGTTCAAGAGCATTGATCGATGCAAGTCTGACTCTGCTGATGAGACACTGAATATCAAAGCGGTCGAAACTTTTGCTTATATTGAACCAATGCTGCTCACAAGATACATTGCCAGTAGGATCGTGCGGCCGATGGGTTATTTATATTGCTATTAGAATTCTCCACTTAATGATTGTTTGGTGTTGCGCACAGCATGCCAGGTCACTGCCAACGTTTCGCAATGGCACCATAACGCAGAGTGCCGATCCAAACTCGGTAAAGCTTATGTAATATAATTATATAATCAAGCAGTGCATTAATGAATGCAAATCTCTCTACTACTGTAGTGCCGTTGAGTTTTAGGTGTGCTTCAAGCAATCACTACCTTCATGAGCCCGCGTTTGAGGTCTGAAGGCCGCGGTGCTTTTCACTTCTTGTTTACTTGCCTGCCAACATTACAAATTATCCACTCCATGAAACTAACTCGACTTTTTTTGAGAAAGGCCATGCGTTCTTCACAGTTGTGAAAAAGGCCACCGCACTTATTTGCCGTGAAATTCAATTGCAGTTTTGAATTGTGACGTTTCGTCGGATTTATAAAGTGGCACTGGAGTCCTTCTGCAGAGCACCATGGGATCTTCGGCAAGCCTGCAAACCGCGACACTCTTCAAAATAAAATCGCATCGCAGTTCGGAGTTATGAAGTTGTCTGATTTACAAAGTGGCGCTCGAAACTTTAACACGACGAATCTTTGTTCTCAATTTGCAAAAGGTCACGAGGGTCTTTGGAGTCAGTTCGGCCAAATGCAAGTCTCGTTACAATTCAATCACATTGCAGTTTGGAGTTGTGAGGTGCCCAACAATGTACACAGTGACAACGTGACTTTACAAAGAAGTGAACTTCAAGAGAAGGTTATGGAGTCCTTTCACATTGAAGTCTTAAAGGGACACCGCTCTTTACTATAAAAATTATTTTGAAATTTGGAGTTATAGAGTGTCCAATGTGTTAGTGTGACGCTTGCGATTCCGTGCACGTACTTGCACGGTTTCCGTGTCCGGTTTAAACGTTGAAAACGTAAAATAAAATGCCGAACGGAGAGTTCAGCGAGAGCGTCGCGTCCGCGCGTGTCCTCGTGCACTCATTTAATGGAGACATTTGGATTCGTTTTGGAGGCTGCTATGCCCACCTCGGGTCCGTCAACCGAATCGCGTAAGGTATGCGTGCGCTCCCCCCCCCCACCACCACCATCTGGTTTTCATTGCCCCGGCCTTGAAGAGAAATTGCTCATTGCCTGCACACACGCTGTGACCCTTTTTCTACTCTGGATACTTTGGAGAAATCCCCAAAAGTTTCTTGCTAATGTTGATTTTTTTTTTGCTGCCTTAGATGTGATGGTAGATTGCAACGAGCGACTTGAAAAAGAGGCTCGGCGAGGGGGTTAAAGGAAAGCAACGTGCGCTTGCCTGAGTTTGCGAAGGTAAAGCGAGAGGGTGGCAGCCCTGAAATTCCTCACTTGCGATTCTGTTGGCGGAAAGGCCTCCACTTTAAGAGGGACCTCTCTCTCTTTCCAGAATGTATTTTGGCCTACTCCTTCTGCGCTGGCCAGATGTCTCAGAATAGAGGTGGGAGCACCAATGCTTCGGCCCACCAGTTTTGTCGCCCTGCCGATCGGCTAAACGGCGGTGTCCCCATTCGTATTACTCTTTGCTTCGTTTGGTTAAGTCGCGTAGAAAATAAATCAAATGATAATAGAATACGACGTTTCGGTTGCAACACAAGCAACCAACATCAGGTAAGAATGAATGATAAAACACAGACACGGGAACAGCATAGGCAGACACACATGCAGAGAGAGACACACAAAGACACACCGAGCGAGTGTGTCTCGCACAGTGTTCCCGTATTTGTGTTTTATCATTCATTCTTACCTGATGATGGTTGCTTGTGTGGCAACCAAAACGTCGTATTCCATTATGATTTTATTTTCTACGTGACTTTACCGAAAGAACCAACGAGTAATTCCTGCAGTCACGAAAGCTTAGAACCAATTCATATTGTTCGGTAGACAGGGCCGGCCGGCTAGGGGGGGTTTAAGAAACTTGCACCCGTTGTTGAACCTGCCACGCTGGGTGATTGTACCAGCGACCTCCAGATCAAAGTGTGCTGACTGTTAGGTAATTCAATTTCAGTTCTGATACGATTCATGCAGATAATCCCTTTGCATGATCACTGATCAGATATCATTATGACATTATTTAGAAATGTCAGGTTATGCTTCCTGCAATTATGCCTTTGCCTTAAACAGTCGGGGTATGCTATGCTTATTGGTCACGCAAGTCAAGATGAAATGGTTATACATATCAAGCCAGCTGGAATGTACGCTATTAAGGGCAGTCAAAATGTTTGATATTGGGACATGGAATGTACTTCGACTCCGGATTTAAAAATAGATTTTTTTCCCAGTGCATCAAAGACACTATTTGACATCATCGCACTTATCTTTGTACGTTCACGAGGGACATCTCGAGGCTGTAGTTGATATCCACGGTGGTGCATCATGCGAGCGATGAATTGAGTCACATCCTGATTTCAAGCGACGAAGACAAAGCGTGCATTGCGCAACGCTTTCCCAGCGAGGATTGCCCACGCTTTCCCAGCGAGCGTTTGTCTTCGGAACTGTTTAATTATTTGTTCAGCATTACAGAAGTCGACAGGTAGCGGTCAGGACAAAACGTGCTTATGCATCTATTTACCAGGTACCGTAATCCCTTTTTTTCCCCTCTGGTTATGTGTCTCCCGAGTTTTTTTACTGCTTTTTGGTCAGTTTCCTATCTCGTGGACCCCGTGTTACAGACGACAGCGAGAACGACGGACAGAACCAACTCTCCATCAATGGGACCTCCACCCTTGCCAGTGTCAAAATACAAGAATCGGTTTCACCCTTTCTGGCAACAAAACAGCTGTTAAGATGTCAAAACGCCAAACAGGAACCTTTTGCAATGACTCATGTCTGAAGTAACCACATATACTTGTGGCGAACGTGCAAAAAAAACAACAACCATGCTCTGATAGTATATTGCATTGTCTTTGAAACTGATTGGTTCACACCAAAACAACGCGGCGGGCAAGCGGTGAGCGTTTTTCGTCTCGGGCGCTGCGACGTGAGCTGAGAGAGGGGCCGTTTGTCTCACCCCCTCGAGGACCTTTTGACATTTTTCGAAATTGTAGACATGACCTCGAGCTTCCTTATCCCCCACTTCCCTCCCACCCCCAGGGGGGATGCTCCTCAAGCCCCTCCCCCCCCCCCAAAGCCTCGTGTTTCTGTCATTCTTGCCCCCCCCCCCCACCCACCCATAGACACATGTGCGAGGCTTGAGAAAGCCCACAAAGTGTACGACTGCCGCGTTTGTTTTCGTTTGCAGTTGTGCTCTGTGGCTCTCCGACGATGTGTTTGTTCGGGTTTGTGCCACGTGCTTTTTTGCCATTTTAACTCCTGAAGAAGCGCCCCCCTCACACGTGGAGTGAAACTTCGGACATCGTGCCGAACGACGCGCAGTACAATTTGGAAAACACGTCAGAGAGTTATTGAAGAACTGATTTTTTTCTTGAATATATATCCTTCTTTTTTTCGATTTGAAGCTTTCGTGACTGCAGGGATTCATCTTCTTGGTTCTTTCGGTAAAGTCACGTAGAAGGGAAATAATAAAAATTAAACATAGTAAAATAATTCTCACGACGTTTCGGCCACAACGCAAGCAGACATAGAGGACGGCTGCTTGCCTTGTGGCCGAAACGTCGTGAGAATTATTTAATTATGTTTTATTTTTATTATTTTATTATTTCCATTCTACGTGACTTTACCGAAAGAACCAAGAAGATGAATACAACAATGGTTTAATGAAGCTGTCTGTGCTGAGCTTTGGTTGTTACACCCCTCTTATGAGTGGGGTTTTCTCCGGGCGCTCTGTTTTCCTCCCACACGCCAAACACTCACGAATGGAATTGTCCAGACATTAATTCAGGACCATCCTAAGAGTAAGTCTTGAGACCCAATGAGACTTTCCTGGTTCAGTAATGGAAAGTATTATTGATGGATCGACCATTTGCTTTTTGACTTTTGCTGAATATCCATTTAGGTTTAAAAGTTATGCAAGTGTGAATTCCATGAAACAAGTGTTATAGGTTACAGGACGACGTTTTGGTCAGCAGAGGGCAGTGCGTCAAATTCCCATTGTACTTCTTTGGCACTACGTCTATGCTCCACCGCCTTCAATCCACACTGACCACAATGGTGAAGTATAGTCACCCCCCCCCCCATTACGTGGGGTGGAATTGCAGGGGTCCCATTTATCCCCCCCCCCCCATCGCCATCACCCCGCCAGAATTTAACCCCCCCCCCCCCAACTCTTCACAGAATAACAACACGGGACTCGGAGCTGTTTTCGTTGTGCGTGCTGTTGTTGTTGTGTTATTGCTGTGGGTGGGGAGGGCGTTAGAGTTTTAATAAATGCAGGTGTCTGTCTGTACGTGGCACGGCCGTCTCGTTCAGCACGTTGGTAAACATCTATTTCATCACTCCTCCTAATGCGCACCGAACGCCCGCTGGGAGAATGCCCGATGCCTTTCGTCGGCAGGCCCTTTTGAAGCGTTTAAAGGGGAGCGAACTTGGCGGCGAGCGAGACCTTTTTGTTGTTGTTGTTGTCTCTTCCCCAAACAAAATATAAAAAGCGCACGCACGAAAGGCTCAGAGGATGCCTCTGAGGGGGCCATTTTCCGTAGGGCGGGCGACTGACCCACGGCGGCCTTGGCAGCAAATTAGCAATGCAATCATTTGGCCGGTCGCCTCGTAGTGTGGGATTTGTGGAGCTAATTGCTTCCATGCGCTTCAAAGTGGGGGTGGTGGTAAGGGGGGGGGGGCAAAAAAATGTGCACCTCTGGGAGGAAACGTCGCAGAGTGAGCCCACAGTTTTTGAAGCTCGTTACGCCGGCCGGAACGCGGTTCTGCCGTTCGAGACTAGAATATATTAGTGTCTTCAACGTGCCACACACTTTTTGTGTGTATGTGTGTGCTTGGTTCATCGTGAGGAATGATTTGCCATGTGGATCATTGCGCGCGCTCGCTCTCGCTCTCTCTCTGGCCGTGCTGTTTATTGTGGTGATGACAAAATAAATGAACAACCCGCGTTTTGCTCGTGCGGGATAGATTTACATTCGCCCGTACCGGTGGGTTGATGTAACGTGATGTTAGTAGCTTTTAGTTATTCTTAAATAGGGAGGAGAGAGAGAGAAAAAACAATCTTCGGAACACGACTCTCATGCAAATTCCGAATGCACCGCCGCGTTTCAAAGTAGGATGGAGGCACGCTGCCAAAATGGCGTTACTTTTATATATACTGCAGACTGTTGGGGCTGCGTGAGGTGTCTCGTTTCGTACACTGCAGTTTCTTGTTTCCCACGCACGTGTGTGTGTGTCCATGCACTTGTGGGGAGCGGTGGTGAAGCGGTGAGCGCTACGCTGCGCTACGAACCCGGCGGCCCGAGTTCGATTCCCGCTCACGGCCAACACCGGTGACGATTAACTGATCCGGTCCTGGGTATCCCCTAGGTCGACTCAGCCTCAAATGAGTACCTGGTGCGATGTATAAACATCGCCACTGGGGAGACAAAGGCGGCCGGGCGTGGTGTTGGCCACTGACCCGCTCGTGTGCCGTGCTGGCCTTCATAGGTGCTTGCTAACAGCACTTGTCCAACAGTCTGTTACAGGCTACACGGGGGGTCTTTGTCCATGCATTTGCATCAAACAATCAAAACAACATTCAAACATGTCAGGGCGTTGAAGTTGCATTGGACAATTGAAGAGCGTTTGTGTTGCGTGTGTGGCTTTTGTTAAATTCCTCAAAATTCTGCCAGATCTAGTCAGATGTCGTTGCATGTGTGTGCGTTGAACTTCTTTCGCACCATACGTAGCCAATCGTGCTAATAGGAGGTGCGATGAAAGGACAACAGACTTAACACAAAAAGCAGTTCTAAAGAAAGGAGTTTGTCAATCTGGATGACTTAAAAGTGAATATCTCCGGTGGCTTCCTAATATCGGAAGGAAGAGCGTTCCAGACGGCCGCGGAAACGCATCTGAAAAGCGCCGCGCGATGCGGTGGCCGTCTTTGTTCGGTAGTGTTAAGCAACAGCGAGCTAGCCTTGATGTCCTGGATACGGATGGTTGACCGCCACCCGCAGATTGCCACAGCGCTAGCGGGTGTCACGTGACGGTTATTGGACGGCAGTGCAAGCGAAACGAGTCGTCGTGCTGCGCGCCGGTGCTTCCACGGCTGTGCTCTCCGCAGCCTTCGCCAGCGACGCACTCGCTCATCAAGCTGTTGGCGACGTTCCAGTCGACACAGCGCTCGCGAACGACCACCGCGCGCTGGCACGGTGGTCGAGGCGTCACTCTGTCAGCAGCAGCAGCAGCGGCGGATTGACGAAGAGAGGGTTTCACATACACCAGCGGCTCTCTGAATATTTGAGTGCAGCCTTGCAACATCTTTGGTTCGCAATCGTTGAACAACAAATACATGCACAATGTTCATTAATGCCGAGTGTTCGATGAAAGAGAGTTGTCGTTCTTGCGTGCCCGGGCTTAATTTGCGTTTCCATTATTTACCTTCTCTGATAAAAAAACAAATCTGGTCATGTCTCCCACCCCCCATGAAGCCAGGATTTTCAGGTAGGGCAGGCAACCCCTCCAGCAGTGAAAAATGATAGAGGAGTTGTTAGTATGTAAGGACTTGTCCCTTGCTTTTTATTCGACGCGTGTGCGGCGATGGCGCAGCAATCGATCGAGGGTCGAATTCGAACCACGTTGTGTGATCGGCATCGCGCTCGCCGAAGGTGAATGCCTAATAAACCCGAATGATCCGATCGAAATTCGGGATTTCGATCGGATCATTGGGGGGGGGGGGGCACGTGCCACCCTACCCATCCCCCCACTGGCTGCGCGCAGCCCAGGTCAAGAAGCACTCCGCTCTGCACGTTCACTCGCATAGCGCACGGGGAAGGGGTGGGCTGTGTGGGGGACTGGGTGGGCGGGGAGCATCGGGGCTCTCCCCGTCAGTTATCTGGCGATAGAATCAGCACTTGTGGCGAGGATGTGTCACCGACTCTGGCGATGAGACGATACACGAGGGGCGCTCCTCCTTGAGCCCGTGGCGGCCAATTGAGAGTTGCTGTCTCGTCAGCGAGGCCTGCCCGCCCGGCAGTCGTAGAGTCAGGGGCAGGGCGACAAAGACAGTCCTCGTCTCAGGTCGTGTTTCCCCACTCTCGTTACTCGGCGCTCGTGCAAAGAGTTCGGGTGCGCGTGTGGGGGGGGGGGGAGGTCGTGGTACGTGTGTGCTTAACGGTGTCGGCGTCATTGTGCTGCTCGCCACGCGCGCTTCAAACAATCCGTCCTTCCCAGGTGCCTTTTCGGTTGCTGTCCGTTTGCTCCCCAAATGTCAAGCCGCTGTGCTCCGGTTAGCCGAATGCCGACGGCGAATACGTTGCATCGCGCGTGTTTCTGGGTTTTTGTCGCGTGACCCTGCATGACATCGCCCTCGGTTGCTCGTATCAATTTGGCCCCATCGATTGTGATGATCGTTTATCTGAAATGTGAAACGCCGATTTGTCGTTCGTGACCTTGTACAATGAGCTGCATTTGAACTGAATACAGCGGGTGCTTCTATAACTGCCATGAATTTGATGTATATCTAAAGAATAATACAATTAGATGCCACTGATGTCACTCGCCACTGATGTCAGCCGTGGCGATGAATCAAACTCAGATTGCTGTGATTAATGATGCGGATGCATTATACTCCACAAATTGACATTACGTCATAACGGATGATGCATCCGTGGCCACCCAGTGCACTATATAACAATGTATGATCGTCAGCAGTGCATGAGACTATAAGTGGGCAACGTCGTGTTTATCACACCGCATTAAGATCTTGGCAACCCAGAATCGATTAATTCACATCGGCGACAATTGGTATCTGAATGTGACCTGGGCACCCGCTAGGTTGACTCAGCCAGAAGTAAATACAGTGTTTGGCTTCAAAGCAGATCCTCCAATTGTCTGGGTCTCCTTGCCTTTGGATCCAGGTTCTGTCATGATCAAGCATCGTGTGGACACTGGCTCGAATCGACGGTGTCCTCACATTACTGCAGGCATCCTCCTTGAACTAAATATAAACAAGATATGCGGTTCCAGGATTGGTCTTCATCAGCCACCTGCGTAACCCACAAACCCTGGCCATCATTGCTGCGACACTCCCTTTGTCCATTGTGCCAACCCTAATGGGTGTGTAGAGAAGCAATCCATTACCGTGAATATGAGACTAGGTTTTAACCGTTCTGGCAATGAAACAGGTGTTTAGATGTTAAAACACCAAACTGATACCTTTTGCAAGGAATGTCTGCATTAACCACATACACTTGTGGTGAACATGCAAAATAAACACACTCTGGTCGTATATGATGTATTGTCTTTGAAACTGATTGGTCCACATCAGAGACAGCTTTTTTTAGAGCCTAGTCTCAAACGGTGTTAGACCAGAGGACGCCAATGCCAGCTTGCAAGCACTCGTAGCATTTCACGTGTATATATAAGCACGTGCGTGTGTGGGTGTATATGTAAAGCTGATTTAGCCTGACATGTGTACATGGTGCTGTGTGTAAACATCAGCACTGAGGTGGCAGGGCGTTGGTGCAAGCCACACCTACCTACGCCTTCGTAGGTGCTCGCAAACTAAAGCTGCTCTAACACCCTATAAGGGGAGCTTTGGCCTATGTATATATATGGCTTATGTATATGTGTGTGCCTATAACCAAATGACCCGGAATTCACGCCCGGTCTGATCTCAGAAGCGAAGCAGGGATGAGCCTTGGACAATGCTTGGATGGGTGACCACCGTGCAGTCGACAGCTGCTCTAGGCAGCTCCGGGGCTGCTTTGTCAGTCGAGGCCATTGCAGCAAAATCCAATGTTGTACTGTACTACGCTCCAGCATCTATGTTCTCCCCATTCACCAATTCGCAACCGACCCGACACCCTGAAGCGTGGTCAACGCATGCAACAGTGTGTGCGATGGGTCACAACCCCCCTCGTGCATCGAGAGAAGGGGCTCTCCGCGTTCCACCTTCACGCACGCGCCGGCGATGGGGAAGCCGTGCACTGCGAGCCGACCCGTGTCTCCGTGCCGCTGCGCGTGTCTCCGTGCCGCAGCGAGGAGACCGCGGCGTTCGTGGCGGCGGCCGGGTGCCTCGCCTGCAGCGTGCTGGCGGTCGCACGCGTCCCCCGCCACACCAAGTCCCCCTCCGTCCTCCTCGCGAAGGGAGACAAAGGTCAGTAGGTCACGTGACCGCCGCTGGGATTGTGCTTGTTGCGACCAAGTGGTGGTACGCCGGAGCGGATTACTGCTCTTTTGTGTATGATGAGAGTCATAATGATGACGACGATGATGACGATAACAACTCGCAGACCCTTGTTCATCCACTGCTGGATGAAAGCCTCCCCTAGGCCGTGTCGGTCACGGGAGTTGTTTGAGCCCGGCGACCTCGGTTTGATTCCCGGCACGGGGCCTCCCAGCAGCCCTTGCTAACACCAACCCCACACTCACCAGTCTGGTGAAGTATGGTCAAACAACCCCTATTATGACATGGCATAGGAAGGCCCTCATCCGGCTGTGGATTGGCAAACAGCTGCAGTAGATGGTTAGTTGTGAAAGTGGGATTATCAGTCATTGTCAAGTAACCGATCCCTATGAGGATAATATCCATTCCAAATATGAACCTTATGGGGGGACCCCGGGGTCCCGAATAAACGGAAGTCAAAATCGTAATCAATACATTTATTTTTGGCGACTCCGTCCCACCGCGCACGTAAACGCCGCGACCCGCCTGGCACGGATCATTCTGTTGTCATGTCGTGTCCAAGTGCAGCAGCGAGGACGAATGGGCAGGATCATGAGTCTTACCCAAAGCTGCTCAAACTGCCTACACCACTTAAGTCCTGTATTTGTCATCACGGTTTGCATAATACAGTGAAACTGCTCTCTTATCTTCATTATTATTTGTGACCTACCAATGTCTGCAGCCAGGATCAATCGATGACAATCCTATTACCTGCAGATATTTAACAGATGAGATGCGTTGCACCGTTACTTCCTCCTGTTTGATAATACTTCTCTTGTCCGTATGCATCTGTGCAGATGGGTTTTTGTTTTGCGTTTAAGCCATAATCCCCACATACCGCTCGTATCAATGCGGATAAGAGGAGCGGCGACCCACTATTCTGTAGAGTAACATCGGTATAAACGCTTGTTACGATATGAACATCGCATTGAAAACGCGCTCTATTTTATGTTTTGTTTACAAAGTGTGTTCACAAATCCACACTGAGAAACACGATGATTGACAGAGGGGTGCAAATTCTTTTTTCTATAGTGTATTTAAATAGAGGTACTGCAGGTAAGTAGTTTTCAATTGTAAAGGCATAGTTTAACAAGACAACACTTGCCACCATCCTTCAAACCCATTGGTGAAAACGAGCAAAGTTTTTGTTCACATCACAATATGTTTACGCGAGAGCCGGGGGGGCTTATGGGTCCCCGGGGTCCCACCACGAGGTCCACATGTATTTGTAGAATGAACATCTCTTCATGAATCCTCTGCCTGGATGAAACACTCTCCATGCTCCATCAGGGATTGGCTATGCGTCACCACGCCGGTCAGTGCGAGTTGGTGAAAGTGGTGCGGGGGGGGGGGTGAAGTTCAGGCTTGGACTGGTTCAGATATCACTCGCCACTGATGTTAGCCGGGAATCAAACTCGGGGTCACCGTGGCACATGGCGCAGCACGCAAACTGCTCGAACCGCCGCTCGCCCAGTGAGTGAATATTACTCGCTGCTGAGATACGGGACAGTGAAGGCGTTGGCGTAACGCGTTAATGGACCTACGTGTCGCCTATTTTTGTGGAACAAGCGGCGATATTAATAACCGCAGTGACATCTGGAAAGCTTCAGTATCAAACGTCGTGTCGTGTAGCAACTCGATGAGCAAATCAGAATATGAATTTCTTATTCTATCGCACAGATTCACTTTCCGTTTTGTTTTACATATTAAAAAAAATGTTTTTATTACGAATGCAGAGCAGCATTTCGCCTTGCACATTCTAGGGACTTTGAGTATCGCAGTTTTAATAATTGAACAAAGGCTGAGAGTGTTGAGATGTGCGGCTGGGATGCAATGGATAACCCTGAGGGCTGAAGTGTTCTCTGAAGTGTACTTTGAAGTCTACTCTGCTGTGCCATTCAGATGAGTCAACGGGCATCTTCAACGTACAGAAAATAGTCCAACTGCTGAAGATCCCAGGAACACTGCAGATTTTCACCATAAAGACCATCACCGGATTACCAGTAGGTAAAAAAAAAATTCGCTGACTCCCTTCACACTGTTTACACTGGCCTGTTAATTTCGCTGCTTCTACAATGTAACGCCCAAGACAGGCAGCTTGCCCAACAGCTGCGGGCAAGCGTTCAGGTAAGCTCTGGTAAATGTTTGTCTGACACCGTGGGGTGTACATAGCGAGGCGACTTGACACGAGTGGCACACATACCACCAGACCCAGCAGAGTCTTTGCACTTGACCACCACATCCGTCATCCTGCTGTAGTCCGCTCAATAGGATATTGGCACACGAAAGCGTGCCACACCAAATGACATCATCATCAGCAGCAGCAGCCTTGATCTATCCACTACCGGATGAAGGGCTCCCCACTCCGGCACCACCCCCACACAGTCTGACAATGCCGTAACCCATCTCGCTCCTACATGTGAACCGATGCCATCTCTCCTCCGTGGTGGCGGTTACCCGCCTCGGGTGTCATCTTCCTCTTTGGCTGCCTTCTTTCTCTCGCCGGTCTCGTCCATCAGCAATATTCAACTCCGCGCACAAAAGAGGGCGGCGTAATTAAATGCGCGATGCCGGGTAAATGCCTTGTCCCGTGCTGCAAACTTTCTTTATTTTTTTTTTAAGTTCCCTCTGGATTTAAGACCACAGCGAAGAGAGCGGGGGCATGGGGTAGTGGCGTACATGTGCACGCCTGCGCTGAAACCAGTGAGCGTTTTATATTCTTAGGTTTTTTTCGGTAAAGTCACGTAGGTAAAAAAATTTAATTAATAAAAGTAAAATTAAAATAAAATTAAAATCACGACGTTTCGGAGGCAACACAAGCTTCCGTCTTCGAAACGTCGTGATTTTTATTTTATTTTTATTTTACTTTTATTAATTACATTTTTTTTACCTACGTGACTTTACCGAAAAAACCTAAGAATATGAATCTTTGCAGTCACGAAAGCCTCAAATCCAGTGAGCGTTTCTTCACCCCCACGAGTTTTGCAGTTCACGTCATGCGCCCGGGCATTCAGAGCTCCGAGCGAGCGAGCGAGGAGCGAGCGGGCGAGCGGTTCGCTGGCTGCAGCCCGTGCCAGGCCTGTGTGACGTTTCACACAAAGGAGACGGCGCGCTGTTTCCACGCGAACATTCTCACGTATATTTATAGCGGTGGGAAGCGGTGAACGCCCGTGCCCTGGTAATGTCACTTTGCAATTACGCGACCGCTTCAGCACCTTTCTCCGCAAGCCAGATTCCACATTTTTAAGGAAGTTTTTTTTTTTGTCAGCACAGGTGGCCCGGAGAAAAGTTGGTGGAAATTCCACATTGCTTTGGCGGAGGCCAGTCTATCGTCTATCTGGTGTTGAAATTCATTCCACTGTCAGCGGTATATGTTTCGGTTGTCATAATGTATTGTGAGAAATTGTAACTATTATTAGAAAATGCCTGTGAAATTTCACAGTTAATGTTCCACCAAAGACGACATTTGTCATCTTACAGACTTGTTCACACAGAAAGACAAGTATTCCCCATATAGCCGTCAAGAAACTCTTGGGGCGAGTGCTATTAGCGAGCACCTATTAAGGCCGGCATGACACAAGAGGGGGTGAGTGACCAGCACCACGCCAGGTCGCCTTTTTCTCCCCAATGCTGATGTTTACACACCGCACCGGGTACTCATTTGAGGCTGAGTCGACCTAGGGGAGACCCAGGATTAGTTCAGATAATCGTCACTGGTGTTGGCCATGAGCGGGAATGGAACTCCAGTTGCTGGGTTTGTAGTGCAGTGCGCTGACCACTACACTACCACTCCCCACGACACACACATACATACTATGGGAACCTCATTTGCCAGTAAAAATATGATAATTGGTTTTTTACCCTTCTATCTGGCAATATAAGGGTAAAAAACCAATTATCACACACATACATGTTTACTAACATACATACACACATATATTTAGACACAAACACACATAACCATTATCATTAGCCATGATCAATCCACTGCTGGATAAAGGCCATACTACAACAACAAAAACAATCGCCATTCACTACTTGGCGGTGACATCACCACAGCACTTGTGCCAGGCTATGTGCACGTTAAGGCCAAGTGAAGTGTCGAATGCCCACTGGCAGGAGGTCACGGGACAAACCCAGGTGCCACAGGTTGACTGACTGGGATGACTGGCCGATGCACCACCTGTGCCCCCTACTGTGCCAACTTGCTGCGTTTTAGCCACCCGGCGCTCTGCTCGTTGTTGTGAGTGTCGGTCCTCTGCCCTCCATACAAACACCTATGCTCACGCATATACTTATACACACATATACTAATAACAACAACATTCAGCCCTTTCTCAATCAAATATTTAATGATGGCCTCCTTTTTACCAGATTTCACCACGTTTCTCTTTATGGGTATTACCAAGATCTTAAAATGTTGGTTGGCAAACGAGGGGGCCAGAGGTGGTTAAGATATCAAGTGCCACTGATGTTTATCATGGACAGCAATCACACTCAGGATAGCTGATATGATGTATATAATTATACTCACAACTTACAATCCCATATAGACGCACACATAATAATATCATACAAATACCATCCTATACCTACACCCACATACAGCCATTTACTGATAAGCATATACTAATGTGCCGTATAAACACATGTATCCTCATGCATGTGCCCTCGCACGTACATTCACGCACATTTACACAGATATATGAATACACAACCCAGGTGGACGGACACATGGATGGCCACCTTAAAATTTGGTTTACACAAATATAATATATATAATGATGAGTAGGGGAAGTGGTGGCACAGTGGTTGGCGTGCTGCGACATGAATCGACCTCGGTTCACCCGAGTTACAATCCCGGCGCTGGTAATATCAGCGGCGTGTGACATCTAAACTTGGCCTGCACCCCCCACCCCCCTCACCCACCACCCGCCCCCCCCCACAAACCCACGTTACAAACCCACACCGACCAGCATGGTGAAGTATGGTTAAACAACCCCCCACAGTGGTCATTGTCCTTCCGATGAGCACGGTAGGCTACGTACGGTGCGAAAGAAGTCCAACACACACGTGCACACATCCAGCAGTGGAATGAGAGGGGAATCTGTGTAGGTTATTGTGTACAGCGTATGCAATGGAAGGTTTTGGAGCTAAAAAAAAAATTTGCCCAATTGTATCCTGGCTTGACACACGCAGAGGGCATGTTAGGCTCCGATGTTAATCACACGCAAACAGTTGGTACTGACATCGGCTCCACATGCAGCGGAAGCGTCTAAATAATGAAATAATAGCGACCGCCGACTTGTAAGTTCTTCGGTATGTCCGGACAACTGCGCCGCTATTGCGCCGCTCGTCCTATTTTTAAAACGGATGACCACACGGGCAGCGTGCGCATTTGAATCTGTCGCGACTGCCGTGCAGCGGCGTGGTGCTTCTCAACCGTTAAAACCTAACAGTATGAATCCTTGCAGTCACGAAAGCTTCAAATCTAGAATTCTCAACCGTTATCTCTACACACGGCGCATCTCTGCGGTGGCGAGCTTGTTAACTACCTCGCCCGGTGTGCAGGAGGTCGTGGGTTCGATTACGAACCTGACGCCTGCTGCTGCTGTATATTTGGAGTTTGCGTGTCTCTCTCTCTCTCATCATCCTCATATCATCATCACGGTGTCTATGATATGTTAACTACCTCGCCTGGTGTACAGGAGGTCGTGGGTTCGATCACGACCCTGACGCCTGCTGCTGCTGTATATTTGGAGTTTGCGTGTCTCTCTTATCATCCTCATATCATCATCACTGTGTCTATGATATGTTAACTACCTCGCCTGGTGTACGGGAGGTCGTGGGTTCGATCACGACCCTGACGCCTGCTGCTGCTGTATATTTGGAGTTTGCGTGTCTCTCTTATCATCCTCATATCATCATCACTGTGTCTATGATATGTTAACTACCTCGCCTGGTGTGCAGGAGGTCGTGGGTTCGATCACGACCCTGACGCCTGCTGCTGCTGTATATTTGGAGTTTGCGTGTCTCTCTCTCTCTCATCATCCTCATATCATCATCACGGTGTCTATGAAATGTTAACTACCTCGCCTGGTGTACAGGAGGTCGTGGGTTCGATCCCGACCCTGACGCCTGCTGCTGCTGTAGATTTAGAGTTTACGTGTCTCTCTCTTCCATATCATCATCACAGTGTCTATGAGATGTTAACTACCTCGCCTGGTGTACAGGAGGTAGTGAGTTCGATCCCGACCCTGACGCCTGCTGCTACTGTATATTTGGAGTTTGCGTGTCTCTCTCTCTCATCATCATCACAGTGTCTATGAGATGTTAACTACCTCGCCTGGTATACAGGAGGTCGTGGGTTCGATCACGACCCTGACGTCTGCTGCATATTTGGAATTTGCACGTTCCCCCCGTGGTCGCGTGGAATTTTTTTTCTGCGGGTCCTCCGGTTTTTCCCCTCCGCATTTAGAATCAGCATCACCCGTTTCGAGTATTTGGTTGCAATGCATTTCCACATTGATAAGCCACTTCGCTGAGTTATCATTTGTGTCCAGGTCACTCCTGAAAATGAGCAATATAGCTCAGTGGGCCTTACCTGATAAAATAAAATGAAATAGTGAAATATGTCCACCCCTACCTTCCCTAGCTGCCTGCACAGTATATTAAAAACGCAGCGATGAATTACATTTAGAGCTCAACCCAATGTGGATTTCCCCCTTCACCGCCACAGTTATGAAAAACCACAGATTTACAAGGGAAATCAGTGTAGATTGAGCACACTTTAGGACATTTTTAAAGGTCGAACGGTTTGTCATACTTTGCATAATGTTGTCAGTGTCAAGAAGAATTGTACGTGACTATGTACGTGGGCATGTGGACAAAGACAAAGATTCCCCGTATAGCCTTAACAGACTGTTGGGGCAAGTGCTGTTAGCGAGTACCTATGAAGTCCGGAACGGTACACGAGGGGGTGGGTGACCAGCACCACGCCCGGCCGCCTTTGTCTCCCTAGTGGCGATGTTTGCACACCTTACTTGGTACACATGTGAGGCTGAGTCGACCTAGGAGATGCCCAGGACCAGTTCAAATAATCGTCACTGATCTTGCCCGTGAGCGGGTATCGAACTCGGTTCGCCAGGTTCATAGCGCAGCGCGCTAACCGCTACACTACCGCTCCCTACTCTACCGATCTTTGTCTGGGGAGCGGTGGTGCAGCAGCCAACACCAGTGACGATTATCTGAATCGGTCCTAGGCCTCCCCTAGGTAGGCTCAGCCTCAAATTAGTACCTGGTGCAGTGTGTAAACACCGCCACTCAGGACAAATGCGGCCGGGCGTGGTGCTGGTCACTCACCCCCTCGTGTGCCGTGTCAGCCTTCAAAGGCGCTGCTCGCAAACAGCACTTGCCCCAACAGTCAGTTAAGGCTATATGAGGGATCTTTGTCTTTGTGCATGCAAACATAGTGTTCGTGTGGGTGGGTGAGCAGTGGTGACCCAAGTTCGTTTGCCGCTCACAACAAATCACAGTGGCGGATTTCTGAACCGACCCTGGGCCTCCCCCAGGGTTCGACTCACCCTTAAATGAGTACCTCGTGCCGCGTGTAAACATCGCCACTCGGGAGACACAGGTGGCCACGTGTGCTGCTGGCCACCCCACCACCCCCTCGTGTGTTCCATACCGGGTGGTGGAGTGTTGGGGAGGGTGCTGGCAAAAGTTCCAAATGATCCTTGACATCCATAATAGAAAATCTTGATTTAAAGCTTTCGTGACTGCAGGGATTCATATTCTTGGTTCTTTTGGTAAAGTCACGTAGAAGGGAAATAATAAAATAATATTAATATAAAACAATAAAAATTCTCACGACGTTTCGACTGCAACACAAGCAATCATCATCAGGTGTGAAATCCACAGAAAGAAAATTTTCTTTCTGTGGATTTCAAGAATATCCATAATAGTTTTTTTTAGTTAGATCGCGTAAATATTTAAATGTGTCGTTAAACCCACCACCACCCGACACAGCCAATTAGTAAGGTTTGTCACGTAAACAGAACGTGCAAAAATTCGTCACTAGTACAGCACACCGGTGTGTTGGAGAGCCAAGCCACAACATTTACAATCAGAGTACAACGTTTCGCCAGTAATTGCAACTAGCTTCATCAGGCGACAGCCAGATTTGTGGTGAAATCCTCCTGTTTCGTTCCTTAAATCGAGAGGTAGATGTGATGACATCACTTGTAAGCACTTCTAGGATGATATTGGTCGCGAAGGCCGACGCGCTAAATTGATTCTTGACATTTGTTTATTTTTCTGGTTCCTATTTCTTGTGCCGGTGTTTTTGCGCCAATGTTTCATTGCGAGTCCATACGGCGGATGGGCCGCTCGCGTTTAAATTCTCATCTCGTCGAGGCGCAAGTAATGCCGTATTAACAGCCGCTGAGGCGTGCCGTTGTCATTAAGATTCTGATGGGCCTGATGCTGACGACAGATGATTGGCTGATGAGTTTCCTGTCTTCTGTTCACGAGGGAATATGTAAAAAAAACAAATCAGGTAGACATGTGGGTAATGGCATGGGTGTGGATAATTGGCGTGCAGACGAATGAGATTACCACATTATATAACACGCATTCGGGGAGATGCCTTGTAAATGTAGGGCATTTTGCAATGCGTATTAAGGTAAAGGCATACATCTCACTAACGTATCATCATCATCATCCATGATCAATCCACTGCTGGACGAAGGCTTCCCCAAGCTATCACCGTGTCTCGCTGCTCTGCAATGTCGATATCCACCCAGCACCTGCACACACACACACACACAAGCCGATTTCAATGCTCCATCTCCACAGTGGACGTTTCCTCGGATGCGTTCCACGTCTTGGCTGCCACTCGACTCGCTTCTTCTTGAACGTTGGCCATCATCCCGTCCAGCGATATGCTCTGCCCAAATAATTTTTTTTTACAATTTTTACAATTATGTCTGCATGCTCCCTCCAACCCATGTGTTCCTCTTGTGTTTCTCAGTGTCATTGGAAGCATGCCTCTCCCGCATGCTTCTTAGAACAATTCCACAGTTTTTGTTCCGGTTTCGTGTTTGTTTATTAACGACCCTGTTTCTGAATCATACGTCATAGTCGCCAGTGCGCACTGATTTATACATGTTCTCCTCCGGGCACATGCAGATGATATTTTTCACTATCAGCTTCATCTTTCAAGAAGCACTCCAACCTGCGCTAGCCTGCCTCATTTAATTCTCCATTTTGATATCGAGTCTGCCTTCAGTAGCCATCCAAGGTAGCAAATAATTCTGCTGTGTGTATGTTGACCTTCTTTCGCACTGTACGTAGCCAACCGTGCTAATCGTAGATCCGGGGGAAGGGCAACAAACTAAACACAAAGAGCAGTTCTAAAGAAATGAGGTTTCAATCTTGATTATTTAAAAGTGCATAGCTCCAGTGGCTTCCTAATATCGGAAGGAAGAGCATTCCAGACGGCCGCAGAAGTGCGATGCGGTGACCGTCTTTGTTCGATGGGCAGCCCAAAGCTGCCGCTGTGAGGATGACCGCAGCTCACGCGATGGTTGATACTCCTTAACGAAAACCAGCAAGGTATTGTGGTTCACTTGTGGCGAGCACTTTTGTGTGGAACAGAGACGGTGCAACGCCAATCTTGAATGGCGACATCGCCCACATTACGAAGACAACAACCAAACAGCACTGTAAAATCTTCCTTGCGAAATCGCTTTTAATGGTCTTTGCGCCCAGAAGTCAACCCGCTAATTCAGACGTCGTCGTCTTCGCTGGCATATTCTCTTTGTGAGTGGGACATTGGACTCTTGGCTCACGTGGCGTCAATCACGTCCCTGCCACGGCATCCAGCCCTGCCCACCAAACCCACCCACCGACCCATCAAACTCCTCTCCGCTCTCCCACAACTTGTTTGGGAGGCGCAAACTTGAATGCAAGTTGCACAACCGTGAATACCAGAGGGGGAGCTGACCGGCGGTGCTTAATGCGCGCGGCTGATTTAGTGATGTGACCACGGCCAGGCTCGCCAAACGAAGTCTGTTTGCGCTGTGGTCGCCACGCAAATCTTGTCACGGTTCCCTTTTCTAAGGCGGGCTGCACGGGCGAGAAAACAAGCCCCCCGCTCGTAAATGTTGGGCCCATTCATGCGCTCGGCCCGAATGTATCAATGGAGTTGGAAACGGATGTTTTTGGCCGACGGTTTGAAGTGAAGGTGGAGGAGGGGCTGTAGGGGAGAAGGAGGAGGGGGGGGGGCGATGTTAAATGGAAGCCTTAGGGGCATGAGTGCGTTATAATGCATTCGTGTCGATAAATTGCATTTTGTTTTCACTGCGATGCTCGCAAAGTGGGAGTGGTTTTAAATGCGTTTTGATGTCGGGCGCCTGTTGCCAAACAAGCTGCAATCCCCTTTGGACGACGGCTATGACAGGGAGTGAAGTTATTTTTGGCTTTGTGTATTTTATGCATCAAAAGGCATTGCTTTAAAAAAATTACTTAACAAATCTTGTTGTTCCCAGTTTAGAAGCAGGGTCTTCTGTATTTAAAATCTCGCTGTATATTTCTGTCTGTGTCACTGCCGCTTTGCTGGAGCTGTGCAATGTTTTGGTATTGTGATTATTCTGATTATTCCGCTTGTGAGCCCAGAAGAGCCTCACCGAGTCTCAAGACTCTTTTGACGAGGGTCCTGCCAGGTTTTCGCAGTAGGGGGCGAGAAGTGCTGTGTACCGTATCATCCGATGGAAGTAATCGCAAATGTCGACCGTGACGCCGGCACACGATGGACCCTCCTCTCGCGAACGGCGTCACGGGATCTTTAACGTCCGCTGCGAAGCGTGCGGCGCCTATCCGCCATATCTTCACCGCAGTATTAACCAGGGCGGCCGCTGGAATCGAACCGCCACTCCGCCGCCCGTCGCTCTTATCGCTGAATGAGCGGTGGCCCCAGTGGCGTATTCAGAGGTGGCCTTGGGGATGAGCCAGGCAGGGGCGGTGGGAATCCTCGCACCTTGAGAAAGCCACCTCCCCCACCGCAGAACCTCCTGCCAATTTATTAAATTTTTGCGACCACTGGCAGAAGTTTCGCTTCTCCTCGCGTCCGTGCCATGAAACCGCGTGGCTCCCGCACGAATCCCCGTCGATGGCAACGGCCTGAAGCTTTCCCTAAAGAGCGACGAGCGATCACCACTCATTCGCGCGTGATCATCGTCATCGTCATCATGACGACAACGATATCACGATCATGATCCTGACAATGACCGTCATCGTCATTGTCGCCATCACCAGTTTACATATAAATGTAATGATAATTACAATTTAGAATACAAACGTAGATCCCCTCTGGATCAATGCCGAATGAGGATGATTATTTGACCATGCTTCACCATGCCGGTCGGTGCGGGTGGGTGAAGAGTTGGAGGAGAGTGGGGCAGGAGGGCAGCATCGGTTGAAATATCACTCACTGTTCATGTCAGTGATTTGCCAGGAATAAAATTCAGGTCATCGAGTTTAATTGCACAGTGCGGTGTCCGTTGCACCACCACTCCCCCCCCCCCCCCCAGTTGATACATGTGGTAGCTTATTTTAGATGCAACAAGTGTTTTTGTTTAAGCCTTGGTCTTATTTGTTACAGTGCAGTATTGTATATCTGGTATAAGTTTACGTAATCAGGGCATGTGTTACCTGATCGTTTTGCTTAATCTTTTGCAATCAAAGCGGTTTCACGTTTGCGCATCTACTCGAGTGTATATGTTACAAATAAGTTCTACGGGTATATTAAAGTGTAACTGCTCTTAGGCTACTAGATGTTGTGCTTAAGAGTGCTCTTTTTAATTGCGTGCAAAATAAAGCAACGCCGAAATTGAGCCTGAAGCGTGAGATAGTTTGGCTGCTTACAAAAACATTCTGTCCATGATGTCCATTTCCAGCGCTTTAAATATTGCATTTGTGATGTTTGAAAGCTTGAAAGTGGTGCTTAAATAGTAATCTAGGTTTTTCCTCGAATCAATTGTTAATGAACCTGTGTGTGTGTGTGTGCTTGATTCATTTGGAGAACCCAGTAGATTCCAAAGAACACAGGATGAGATGTTACTATCCTTTGTGCAAGCACTTCCAAGAGTTCATGAACAGTGAGCCTGGTGAAATTTGGGGAGCGCATCGTCAGTAGTGACCCTTTGGTTCCTAGGGTGTTTCGGCCTTTCATACTATACACCCTCCCCAAAGGCGGCCAGCGACAGGGTGATCAATCCTACGCTTGCGTCCCATTCCCAATTGGTCATAGGAGTTGCCTTGTTGTTGGTAGCCAACATCCCATGGGACTCTGCATGGCAGGGGCGTCCTCCTCCCTGAGTCAAGCATTGTTGACTGCATACCTCCTGGCCCTCTCACTTTGGGGCCCAGCTGGGGTCTTTCCTCTTCATCCAGAGCCACTGACTGCTGCCTTCTGCCGCCTCCGATACAGCTTTGATTGCCGAACGCTGGCTCTGGCCCTTAATTCCCAGGTCTCTAAGCAGTCTGGTTGTAGATGTTGCCACAAAACCTCTGCAGCCGACCTCCACTGGTCGGACTTCTGTGTTCCAGCCATGATGCCGTGCTTCGGCAGCTAGATCGGCATAGCGCAGATGTTTTCGCTCATAAGCCTCATCTACTGAGTCCTCCCAGGGTACTGTGAGCTCAATGATGAAGACCTTCTTGAGCGAACGGGACCAGAGCACCACGTCAGGTCTTAGGGTGGTGGTTGCGATCTCCGGAGGAAACACAAGTTGCCGGCCAATGTCAGCTAGCATTTTCCAGTCGCGGGCCAGGCGCAGCTGGTCTCGCTCTATTGGTGTAGAGCCGCTCTTCGGTGGTTTAGCCCCTTCGCGGACAAAGGTCGTCCGTAAGGGGTGTGATGCTGCTGGGGGTGGTAGGGAGTTGGTGGCAGCTCGCTTGTCCTCCAGGGCGGACGCAAGGTTTTTAAGGACTTGGTTGTGACGCCAAGTGTAGCGTCCTTGGGTGAGGCTTGTTTTACACCCTGTGAGAATGTGCCTGAGGTTGGCTGGCATGGAACAGAGGGCACAGTCCGGATCTTCACCATACCATTGGTGAAGATTAACTGGTGTTGGAAGGATGTCATATGTTGCTCTGATGGAGAAGCTCAACCGCCTCGCTTCCGTGGCCCACAGATCCTTCCAGCTGATCTTCCTCTTCTCCACACTGTCCCATCGAGTCCACTGTCCTTGTTTGGCAAGAGAGACTGCCTTGGCCCACCTTGCAGCCTCCTCCTGATGGCGTACTTCCTGCACTACCATCTTCCGCCGCTCTGGTGCAGTTATTTATTTAGGTGGTAGCACTCAATCACAGGTTGCAAAATTAGCGTATCAGCCAGGCCCAAGTCATTAATATCGGATGTGATAAATAATGCACTCAGCGCTCCGGGTTAATGCTTAATGTCATGTTTATTATTATTTTTATTTTTCCCCAGGTGTGTTCTTCGCAATTGAGTGCACAACACCCGAGCTTTGTACTTTTCGTTTGTGTGAAACCGTTCTCGCTCGGCGCAGCGTGACAAAATAAATGATAGCAATTAAGTAGCATGGAACACTTGAGGAAACATGGGGGTAGTAGTGGTGATATAAAAAAAAACACTCAGACTCGCTGATGTCCGAAGGCTTAATTTTGAAATTATTTAAAGCAATTAAATTGTCTTCAACGGGTCTTAATGTCTCTATAAAAAAAACGGCGACTTCAATTTTTTACGAAGTTATTCTTTTACATCTATTTTGCGAATGCATGTTCTTTCCAAGTTACGTTTATTTTTCTCACGAAACATTGAGCGTTGAACACAGGAATAAACTCCAATCTCAAGAGTATTCACGAAACGTGTGTTGTTTTTGTATGTGTGCTAGTTGTATGCAGCTTCTCAGGTCAAGAGAAGATCAGAATCAAACTGTGAAATAAAGAGGTGAACAAAAGTAGCATTAGAGTGTGTTTGGGAAACTGAATTTGATATTCTTGGTTCTTTCGGTAAAGTCACGTAGATAGGATTTTTTTAAATATATAAGTGATAAATTGAAAATAATAAAAACAAAAACCAATATAAAAAATAATTAACAATTTTATATTTTCATTTTATTTTACAATTTTTATTTTTATTGTGGTTTTTGCTTTTATTATTTTCAATTCATTATTTGTATTTTTTACTTTTTTTTCTTTTTTCTATCTACGTGACTTTACCGAAAGAACCAAGAATATGAATTCCTGCAGTCACGAAAATTTCAAGTAAAAAAATTTAATTTGATAACTTCCTCTGCGTACGGCTGGGGAAGCAGTTATAGTTTTAACGCCGAGGTTAGTGATCCATTCAGCCGCTTCAGGCGACGCAGCGTGAATGGCCGCGATGCCACCAGGAATGGATCTCTGGGTGGCAGGAGTTTTGTGCGTGGGCGATCATCTGACTTGGGTGCGCCTAGCAGTCACGATGTTGCCCGCCCCTCATGTCCCAACATCAGAGAATTGCGTGCATTGGGCAGTCATTCGTTGGCGATGCGGCGAAGTGAATGGTGCCTCGGCACGGTCGCTAGTTGGCGAATCCCCGATGTCCCCCAGTTATGTTGTACGAATTAAACTTAGAGACGGAATTGGGGTGCGTACTGCTCAAGAGAACAAGACGCTGATTACCAGTAGGCGGTTAAGACGAGCAAGTAGGGTTTGGGCAAGACACCCGGCTAGAACGGACGCTGTCCGATGGAACAAAAACTGGTCGCGGAATGCCGGCCGAGGGTGAAAACAACTGACCAAGGCTGAGGTGGAACGGTCTATACTCTTAGGTTTTTTCGGTAAAGTCACGTAGGTAAAAAAAATAATAATTATAAATGAACATAACTCAATTAAATCATTTATTATTATTTTATTGTATTATTATTTTTTTACCTACGCGACTTTACCGAAAAAACCTAAGAGTATGAATCCTTGCAGTCACGAAAGCTTCAAATCTAGAAGTGGAGCGGTTTGTTCATCTTCCGGAGCGGGTTGGATTGCGGCATAACAGGACCATCAGGGGCCTGCGAATGGCATGGGGGAGGCTTTAAACCGGCTGTGGATAGACCATGGCTGATGATGTATTAAAATGCACGTGTTGCAATTTGCAGACAATGGCCGAGGGTGATGATGATCTTCTTGGTTCTTTCAGTAAAGTCACGTAGAAGGGAAGTAATAAAATAATAAAAATAAAACATAATAAAATTATTATGTTTTATTTTTATGACTTTACCGAAAGAACCAAGAAGATGAATCCCTGCAGTCACAAAAGCTTTAAATCGAAGGTGATGATGATGTTGATGATGACGATGCAGGAATTACCTAAATTGTTTCTGTTACAATAAGCTGCGATTATAAGGACACAGTCTGCACTAATATTTAAACACAGTTATAGGGCGTTAGCATTTAAACGGGCGGTAGTGTAGCAGTGAGTACACTAAGCAGATGCAGGCACACGTATTACAGCGCTTGGATATGGATTCCTGGCACGTGTTGAATAATTTTTCAAATAGAGCAGAGCAGGCACCCCGATTTACTAACCCATACACTTCCCAGAAATGCAATGTCTGTTTTATATTGCACCAATAAACCTTAAACATTATGCTGGAACCCTTGTCCCATATATTGGGTTGTTTGAAGAACAGTTGGGTGCCTCCAACTAGAATGGTTATATTTAAGTTATAAGCGTATCGTGTGCAATATATAAAGCTGGAATGTATATCAACCAATTATACTTTTTTTGCACTGAAATTTAGGCTAAAAAATATATTTGCAATCCTCTTGGAGTGCAAACGAATGGGTTCGTGGTGGTCATGCTGGCTGGAGTGTTACAACGCAGGATCATGGAGGTGGCGATGGCTTGGGGAGGTCTTCATCCAGCAGTTGATAGACCATGGCTGACGATGATATCTAAAATGCATTGGTGTGTCCGCAATTTCCAACATTTAGCGTACGAAGAACGACGCTTTCAAATATTAATTGTAAGTACTTTAGATGTCTTTATTCATTTAATGCTGTACAAAAATGTAGGGCCGACATATGGGACACTAAGTAACCTTTGGCCGAGGGGGTAATATTGACACTAATTAAATGCCCAATGCCACTCAACCCCGGCTGCCTGTGTGTGTCCAAGCATGATGGACTTAAGTAGCCCTAGAATGGAAAATCTAAAGACTCGTGCTCTGAATTGCCCCCAATATTGTTCACTCTTTGCTCATTGTGGGCTATGCCAACTCAGAATCAGAATATTTATTTATGTTGGAGGAATCCAATGAGCTATAAAGTCTGTATTTGTTTTCACAGATGTCCAGTAGGGCCATAGGGTCAGGACGTTACAACAACAAACAATACACAAACACGGCAGGAGTGAAAAGTATAGGAAAGGTAAACGCATCACTTAAAACATCCCAGCTTAACTAGTCGCTCCAAGCCTGGGGCTTGTCATTTAGACTCTGTCTCCTCGACAGACCTGTTCTCCACCTGAGGACGGCTACTTGCGTTGTGGCCGAAACGTCGTGAGAATAATTGTATTATGTTTTATTTTTATTATTTTATTATTTCAATTCTACGTGACTTTACCGAAAGAACCAAGAAGAAGACATTTACACAAATTAAACTAAACATTTTTTTTATCTTACCAGGTAAAGTCCACTGAGCTATTAGCTTGTTTTCAAAAGCGATCTGGCCACAAATGATAGGTCAACGAAGTGGCTTATCGTGTGGAAATTTATAGCAACAAAAATAATCCGAATAAGTTTGCACGTGTTCCGCAGATGCTTTGGTGACCTCCCTATTTCATTATAAGCCAACCGACTGTCTGCACATGTGGCGCCAGCATGTTTCAAGTAATGTCAACCAACGAAACCACCTCTGTGTTCTATACAAACCCATTATGAATTGTTGTGGAGCATTCGTGGTATTGGTATATATTACACAAATATACTCGATATGCAAAACTCCAGTGTGTCTCCTGGAGTATAAATACAAATATTTGATTTTTCTGTCCACACAATGGCTTTCCAGACCAATGTTATATTATGTGTCCATCCACCGAATGGCTTTCCAGACCAATGTTATGAAATCGGTCCGAACAAATGCTTCTTCGTAATCTTGTTTCTGGAAGCCAAGAGGCCGATCGAACTAAATGTTTTTCTTGTTAATTTATATGTGGAGACATAGAATAAAGCTCTGCTTATACACGCCTACGCCTTCCCCTCTGTGTTAGCTTTTCTAGAACTTGTCCCCATCGAGATGCTGTGTGAATGTGTGCAGTGTTTGATACTTCCCATTATGCAAATACAGTACTCGACGGCTTGTGTTGGGGATGCTGCAGTGGCGAGATGTTAACTACCTCGCCTGGTGTGCAGGAGGTCGTGGGTTCGATCCCGACTCTGACGCCTGCTGCTGTATATTTTGAGTTTGCGTGTCTTTCTCCCCGTGGTCGTGTGGATTTTTCTCCGGGTCCTCCGGTTTTCCCCTCCACATTTTGAGTATCTGGCTGCTATAAATTACCGTATGATAAGCCACTTGGTTGAGCTATCATTTCTGGCCAGATCTTCTGAAAAGAGATATATAGCTGAGTGGGCCTTACCTGGTAAAATAAAAAAAAATATGTTTAGTTTATAGTTTTAGTATTTGTTTAGAAGTTTCTGTGATGTGACTACACGTGGCATGTTCTCTTTATATTAGCTCGTTGTTGTTTTGTGTTTGCAGTACATCTATCGTTTTATGGCACGCTCGTCATATTGTTTTCGTGTTTCATTATCTCTTGCAAGGCAACGCAGTGGAGGCAACTAAAACATTCAATCGAGTCATGTTGATTTTAAACAACAGAAGCCGAGTGAGTTGTACAGCGATTTATTTCAGCTCTTCCTGTCTTCTGGATCGGATGCTTGCTGCTTGTACTTGCACTCACTGGAAGGGGTTTGGCAGCAAAATAATAACAGTCTCATTATTGGGAAAGAAAAAGACAGGTCTCTTCTTTAAAGTGATTTGTGACGTGTGCGTAGACTGCGCTTCCCTGATGCAGCAGCCACATGAACTGCATCAAAATAATTGGGACAATTTGTTCCCAGTGCAAATTTTATCGAAGAAACTATCTCCGCGCTCCTCAAATGAATTGCATATGAAGTATAGTTCAGAAAACTTTAGGAACATATATATGAATAAAAATGTAGGCATTTGTTATTTCTGCACGAATGCGTACAACTGTTATTGTAATTTATCATGTTAGGCACGAGTATACTTTACCTTTCCACAACAGTAGCAAGTTGGAATCCCGTTGTAAATTTAATTTATAACGCATTCGGAGGCGCAGCAAACTTGTAAATTGCGTTTTTTAACAAGAGTGACGTGTAACTAAACATTGAATTGTCGCACACTTTTTCACGGGCGTTGTCAGATATTTCGCGGCCTCACAGCGTGTGTCACAACCCGTGTGTATTCACACGAATCGTAGGGTCATCTGTTATAGTTTTGTGTGTGTGGGGGGGGTAACATTTGTTTTTTGAGTTCTGATACATTCCTGCCCTTTCCCACTCTCGTTATCTCGGCTGGACCTAATCCACTTTGGGTCACTTACAAAGAGACCTCAACCGAGGCCATAATTTCATCAATCGGTCTGTCGCGTGCGTGCGCGGCCAACTCAATACCGCTTCCAGCTCTGCAGCGGGATTTGTTCTCACCAGCCCGTGTCTCCGTTTCAGCGCCACTAATGTAAAACCATTACGGCAGAAGCTTTCTGATAAATTGAAAAGGGGGTTGGCGTGCTGGAGGGGCGGGTGGGGGAAGGACAAAGATTCCCTTTGATAGAAGCCAAATGCGAGCGAAACAGCAGGGAGAGTGTGTGTGTGCGTGCAGCGCCAAATTGGTGCCCTTTGATGGCACAGGTGTGTCGTTGGAGCGTCTGTTTCGTATTTTAGAATGGCCACACAAAAAAGAAAGCCGTTTGCGCCGAGGATATGTCATTGATTTTTCATAACAAACTTTCTTGGTTTTTGTTTTGTCAATCCCACGCCGTCCGAGTGGATTGGACGGGGTGGGGAATATTGCAGCACTGCTGCTTGATTAAAAGCCCGTGTGGCATTATGTAAACTTGTAAAACGACAGAAACGACTGTGCGTCCTTTATATGAACAGACCGCTGTGCTGTATTAATGTTGCACAACAAGCACACTCTGGACGGGTTTCGCCATTTAGTGTCTCATCAACAGAAACAGGCTTGCAATTAACCGATGCTGGCGTACTGCCAGATGTATATATAGGCAAGTGCCCTCTCTATTAGATATGTGTTGTATATTTAAACTATTGAATACATTACACAAACTCTTTGTGTTATGCATGTGGTAGTGACTAACTCGGAGACGGTAAGAGTTGGAGGCACTTCTTTATTAACGAGCACCATCGGGGGAAAACACTCTTAATAACTAGTCTGTCTAAGGTCGGCGACGCTCCTCAGGACAGTTGGTAGGCCGCCTGACTGGTGACGCCCCGAGATGGTGAAGACGGAGACGACGACGAGAAGGATGGTGAAGACGACGAGAAAAACGATGACGAAGACTTTAGCAGCGCGACGTGGATCCCACTTCACACGACAGCCCCGAGGTCCCCTACAGGGGCCCTTCTTGTACTCTCAGCGTGGCCTGGCTCCGCCCCTGACTACGCCCCCTTTCGAGAACCTACCGGCGGGTTCTTGGTGTGCCCCTTCTGTGAACTTTCCCCTAGATCCCCCTCTGGTGTGTCACGTGGCCTGCTGACGTCAGGGTTGCCGTAAGCCGCAGATCCCCTTCTCTGCCAGCAGCCGGCGCTGTGCTGCTACACGACTATTCTATGTCACTACACATGCAATAGCGGTATGGTTCACCCAGCATTGGTTTAAGTGAGCCAGACTGCTGATAAAACACTGAGTGTCGAATCAGTCCAGAGTTTGCTTGTCTTGAACCAATGCTGCTGAATAAATTAACTTCCAGAGGGTCTTGTGGCTGACACTCATGATTATTTCATGTTCTGCGTGATGTCTGACCGATGCTGGTACACCCCGTCACCAACCCACAATGACCAGCGTAGTTCAAGTACGGTCAAACAACCCCTCCACCCAACATGGTGTGTTGAGGCCTTCATCCAACAGTGGAAATACAAAGGGCCGTACATTGTTCGTAAAACTCAAAGTATCCTGAATACATTACCTCGGCTATATCGTGGGCAGCAGAAAGGCTACGCGGTGAAATCCATTGTTGTACTGGACTACGTTCCCCACATTCAAAATCCGAGCACGTGGATTGCGTGACCGCACAGTTTTGGCGTACGTCTCAATCCGCGCGGTGCAGAGTTTCGCACGTGAGCGTAGGCCGCGCAAAAATTGCTTTTGGAGGAACGCGGCGCCACGGCCTGACTCAGCTGGGACGTGAAGTCTATTAAACGGATTCCCCCACTCTCCATTGCAATATTGCGAGATCGCGTCGGTGCAATTGTAGCTTTCTCCGCGTGAGCTCGGATCGGGAGAGAATCCAAATGGACCGAAGGAGTCGTAAATTACTCGCGCCCGCCACGATTTAACTCTCGACTGAATTTTTTATTCAAGTTTTTTTTGTATTTTACCGAGCTTTCTCGAGGCAACTGCGACGTTCTATCTCAAAGAGTGATATTGAATGGCACTATTCTCGAAGGAAAATGACAATGCGAGATAAATATATCTGTGTGTGTATATATATAAAAACAAGTGATGTATAGTTTGGTTCTCTTCTGTGACAGTGGTATAATGATGTTATTTAAAAACACGGAAAGAATGCGATGCTTTTTTCCCACAACCGCGAGAGTTATGTGACGGAGGTAACTGTGTGCCGCACTGCCATCGATTTCTTCTCGGAGAAACTTACATTTTCTCCCGGCAGCAAGATTCATTTCACAACGTCTTCATTTCATTGGAAAAACAGAATTATCATTAGGGCTTCAGCGGGCGTTTCCATCATCCATATTACTCACCTTCATCACCAGCTCTCGGCAGAAATGCCCCATAGGACACACAAGTCAGAATCTGGACTTTTAACCTCTTTCGGTTATTTCTTATCACATAATTCTCTCCCAATGTCATCCCGTGCCGCGCATCTTTATCAAGTGCACCGTAACAATAACCTCTCCTCTCTGCTGCAGTCTCGTTTGTTTTATTTTCTGTTGAGTGCCGACGACTTAAGGTTGCGTGCCTTTGTCCGTCAGGAACGATATTTAACCTTGAAAAATAATTATTTCAGAACGATTGCGTCGGACGGTGTCTTTGAACACATTTCACTGGATATTGTGATGTGATACGTTCTGCTATTTTATCATCAAACACTTCTACTCATACTGAATCTCCTTCAAATATTCCTTCGTGTTCAATTCTCATCTGTACAATGAATATAAGTATCTACTGTACGGATAACTATCGGCACGATATCATTATAATTTAAAACTAAACTAAAACTAAACAATTTTTTTAGTTCACTAGGCAAGGCCCACTGAGCTATATAGCTCTTTTTCAGAAGCAACCTGGCCACAAATGATAGCTCAACAAAGTGGCTTATCATGTGAAAATTTATAGCAACCATATACTCTAAATGTGGAGCTAAAAACTGGAGGACCTGGAGAAAAATCCCCGCGACCACGGGGAGAGACATGCAAACTCCAAATATACAGCAGAATTCAGGGTCGCGATCGAACCCACGACCTCTCCATACCAGGCGAGGTAATTAACATCTTACTACCATGGCGCCCATTTGGGACTGTGACATGGCCGAGTGGTAGCATGTTGCAGAGGTCCGTGGCTCGAACCCGCCTGGCCGCCCTAGTTAATACTGCGGGTGTATTAACCGCAACATGTTTTACTTGTCTGCTTCATAGTAGACGTCAAATATATCGTGGCATCGTTCAAATAAGAGTAGGGCCATTGTGTGCCAGTGTCACAGCCCATATTGGTCAAATTAGAAAAACAAGTATTTGCACATTACTTCATTGAAAAATGCATTGCAATCATCGCCTTCTTTGAAAACTTAGCAGGACCTTCTTAGAATTATAGTGCCGAGACTCAGGCTTTTCTGGGTAAATAAGCATAATAAATAAGATGTAATGTGTCTGGCCAGCGCCATTAGGGACATAAGGAGAGAAGCCATGCGGAGAGATGGGACTCGTACGATAAAACCCTCATCACACCAAGTGTGCGTGGCTTGGTTTTATCGACCAAGGTAAAACTGCTGTCGAATTATAATTTTCAACATGCGATGCAATTCATAAATCCGGACAAGTCACGGCTTTACTTAATCGAGAATCCAATTTTTTTTGCGCGTTGTTTTAAAAGGAACGACGCTCTGTTCATCGTCCTGACCCCGACACGACAACTGGCTACTTTGCCACTATTACACAGGGACATACATGGCTGTACAGCCATCTCCAAAGCAATTGGTATGAAATTACCATCAAGAAGATACACGGCTTACGCTCTTACCGGGGATTAAACGCTCGCAACGTAAGATGTCCTGTGTCGTGTGTCGAGAGTTGACACCAGATTCACGGAGTGTTCCTTCATCCACCGATGCTTTATAAGGCTGGAACAAAATCGCGCCTCTTTTGTATTCAGTGATCATTTCCTCTGAAATGTTTTTTCTGCAATCACCACCTGCATTCATTCTTCGACGAAATCGAACGTAAACGCTTTGATCGTCGCCTTCTACCACTTTTAGCCTTCGCGTCTTACGTACGTGGATTCGTTCAGCGTGTCAGTAACAAAAAGTAGGATTATTTTGAGAGCAAGAATCGAATTGGAATGTTAAAGAACGTATGGCTTTTTGCGTGTTTGTTTTGCCGTTGTCATCGACTTTTGTCCTGTACTCGTTACGCATTTAATGTTTGTCACCCAGGTGCTCCGAGACACAGAGGAGTATAATTCCAATGGGCTCTCCCTGGGTCATCAATACGATACCTACTCCTGCGCATTATCTCATATCTTTGCTTTCTTTGCTCCATCTCCACAGCGGTAGTCCAACAACAACAAAAACGTTCTATCTCCACTAGCGCTTCTCGTTCCTTCAGAATTTGTACCTTAAAATGTAAAGGAGCAGCCCTGAAATTTCTTGCTCTTGCCACTGCTGTTGGAAGGGCCTCCACTCGAGAAAGTTCCAGAGAGTCCATCTAGAGAGTAGTTGGACTTTTCATCCACACTGATCAGACCCACACGACCTGCCGATCGACTGTGAAAAGAAGGGGGGGGGGGTGTGCGAAATAAGAAACTCGCCCCGCTGTTTCAAAGTTCCGTGACCTCTTCTTCATTGCAAGTCCAGCGCGCTCACCATCATCCAACATTTTCAATAAATATATTTTTTGCGTGTTATAACACACAGGTTCAACAACAACTCGATAGGTTGTTACCTCGAGAAAAGCACAGCTCCGAGCAATGAATAGCTCCAGTCACAACACTCTCTGCAAGTCTTAATCAATAAGTATTTTTGTTATTATCCACCCAGGAAGACGACCTTCTTAAAATGCTTCAATATTAATCCAGCTGTTCTCAATCCATGTTGGTCATGGGGTTTGTTTTGTTTGTTTTACCATTCATCACCATGCAGGCCAGGTTGATGAAGGGGGAGAGGGTAGCGTTGATTCATAGATTATTGGCCCTGGCCAGGAATCAAACTTGGGTTGCCAGGTTCTTTGTGCAGCGTGCTTACCACTCCACCCAAGATACGTTTATAAAGTATTTATTCTCTCTTCCTGTTGAGAGCAAATTCAAATTTAAGTTTTTTAAAGTTTTTAAGTCATCGCAGATTTGGTTTGGCTCAGGCCATCAGACTCAATGCATTTGAGGATCAATTTCACCTTGGAAGTGGTTATTCCACCTATTGCCAGTTTTACTCAGTGTCATGGCTAAGGATTATTAATCTCAAATTCAGACTGTTGATTTTTCAGAGGGCTCGTTGGGAAATCCATTCATTATAGCTGCTGGGTTTTTGAAGTACAAATTTGCCAACGTACGTCACTAAAGGACCATAAAAACACCTCTCTTCTGCCTCTTTCAACACACACCACTCGACTTTAGAATGCATTGCAATCATCTGTTCTCATGAACCCTTATTGCCTTGCTTCTAAGAATGCTCTTTGTTGCTGGCCCCTTGATGTTTTGACCATGTGGGCCTGTGTTCAGAAGCTGTAATAAAATAGCAAGTGCAATATCGATTTTATTTAAGTGTGCATTTGTTAAATCTGAGTCATCTCTTAATACTGAACAAAAATAAAAATGTTTGCTTCATAAGCTTAGTCGTTTGCTTATTTTTCTCAATTGTTGGGATTTTGAGCCCCATTGCGCGAGAGACGTCACGTAATCAGACGGAATATCCACTTGGATACTCTTTGGTTCTTTCGGTAAAGTCACGTGGGTATAAAATAAAATAAATCACGACGTTTCGATCGCAACACAAGCGGTCGTCCTCAGGCGGAAAAAAATATAATCCAGCAGTGGAACTGCTGAACCAGCATCTCTCGCAGTGCATTGCAACCCTTTAGCTTAGAGAGAACGGCCCATGGCAGCAAATCTCACAGAGCTACCTTTGAGATCCCTTCAGGTGACCTCTGGTTCACACACACAGTAGAGGGCAGCACTTTCCAACCCACTCTGCACGTGACAGTCATCGATTATTGCGTGACATTCAATTAATTTTTTATTCTTATCACTGGAATTCGCCAAATTGAGTGCAGAAATCAATTCATCATACCCGATGTGAGTTTTTGATGCACACATAGCCACACTTAATGCGATGGTATTGTTGTGCAGTCATTTGTTGATCGGATTAAGACCATCATGAACTCGTTACAATTGAGAACCCGGCTTTAATCACAGACAGCTGCTTGGATTCGAACCCAGGTTGTCAGTGGTGCCAGCTCAGCACTTTGACCTCTGAACCACCCCGGTCTGTTCTCATATAACGCAGTAGTTGCGTTCCTGAAGAACACCGCGTTATGTAAAAATCTCGTTATAGTAAATAAATAAAATATTATCTAGGGTAGAGCACTGTCCGCGATAACACGTGAAATGCACACGCAGGCTGAACAAAGAGTGAGTCGCGTGGATTGAATCTAGAAGCATTGAGCAGCATCCTGGCGCCTCGCGTGATGATGCTACGCTGCTGCAGCCGCACAACCGCTTATTCCTACTGGCGTGACGTCGTTCTGTTCGCTCACTCGCGTTATATTCAATTCGGCTCCGCATTAGAAAAAAAATTCATTCATTGCGTTATATTCAATTCGCGTTATGAACACAACACGAGTTGGAGGAGAACCGACTCTATTGTAATGTCAAGATGTTTGCTGTTCGTTCGTTTAACTAAGATAAGGTAAGCTGACTATGAAACGAGCTTGAAGTCAGATAAAACGCAACAGCGTACTGTGCAATTCTCTGGTTCTTTTGCTGCTCCTGATTGATTGGAGAAAGTGCTCTTTAATCAGGCTGCCCAGGGTGCTCTGGCCATTATTAACCCCGAATTCCCTCCCACTGCCTTTCCTCGACAAGCGTAAAGAAATTAGAGGAAGGGACAGGTATTAATTTTAGCTTGAGGGAATCGGTGAAGGTCGTTTGCTGAATGTACAGATCAATTTAATCTCTATTGGAAATAATTACGGAGGAACATTTTTTTTCTCGAAATCATCAACGTTATAGTTTTCACAAGTGATAACATTTCTTTGGCATTTTTTATATATATTTTTTGTCCTCAAATGCCCTCTTCAGTGCCAGGAAAGATTAATTTCCCTCTCAAACGAAATTCATTACATAATTACGTTTTATTAACAACTTAGCGCGACTTGTGATGCATAATCTCCTCCGTCCTGTAATCAAAATGAAGGTTAAAATTAGCATAACTTTAGACCGGATCTATTTGCATCTAGACAACATTATCATCGTGAAAGTAATCGTTTCCAGCAATGCCATGTAAATGAGGCCGCCCCACTTGCGTCTCAACTCAGAAAACGAAGCCGCTAGAATAATAAAATCTTCGCGAGCAGAAAAAAAGGCCGCGCCATTTCCGCTGGTGGATCACAACTGCGGGCAGCTGCTTCAGGAATGTCTTACTAAAAGTGCGTTGTGGGGTATGCGGGGGGGTTTTGGTAGGTACAACTTTCCCCCCCCCCCCCCTGATGTTGTGCCCCTGTGATGTTTCCCCCCCTCCCCGCCTTCCGCAATGTCAGCCCGTGGAAATAAAACAAGAAAATGGCACGAGATAATTCAGTGCAACGTTCTTCAATTCCCCCACAGCCCTGCATCATCCCTTATTAATGCTCTCCTGCCCGCCGTGCCGAGGCTGAATTTTTTAATATTACCGCGCGCAACACCAGACTGTCGCGTGCAAGGTCGAAGCAATTGCTAAGTGCTCATTTAACCTCGTGCACCCCACGTCATCTTTTCTAAAATGCTTATCACTTATATATGCCCGTGTATTGGTGCGTTGAACGTACGTCACTCTGACAACTAAAACGACGGCTTTGTCTACGGCATGCTGTTTATTTCCGCCGTCGATTACAATCGTGAGGTCTCCGATCGTCAAAGGTAATGGTGCAGCCCTGAAATAACCCTAGAGGAGCATGTGGCCGGGTCTTCCACGCTGGCCAAGATGTCTCGAAAGAGGTGGGAGTATGCACGCTTTGCCCCACCACACGGAAAACCTGCCGATGGGCCAGCTGTCGTGTACCTATTTAGGTGGTCGGGTGGACAGAGGTGAGGAGGGATATCACCTGCCCTGCCAGCAGATTGAAACCACAACCTCTGGCTTCCAGGTGCAGTGTGCTGACCCGGTTGCTGAACGAATACATCATGAGCTCGCACTGAATACGCACGGAGTGCTTGCTGCAAATGAACCGCGATGCCTTGCAGATGTTCGTCAAGGAGCACAAACCATCTCGCTAATTCCGTTCGTCCTCGCAGTAGCGGCTTTTTGCGAACCGCCGAACAAAGACGGTCACCGCATCGCGCTGCGCTTTCGGATGCGGCCGTCTGGAACGCTCTTCCTTTCGATATTAGGAAAGCCTCTGGAGCCGTGCACTTTTAAATCATCTCGATTAAAAACTAAATTTATTTATAACTTTGTTGTCCTCACCCCCGCACTTCCGATTAGCAGAGTTGGCTACGTACGGTGCGAAACAAGTTCAACATGTCTTCTTGGTTCTTTCGGTAAAGTCACGTCGAAGGGAAGTAATAAAATAATAAAAATAAAACATAATAAAATTATTCTCAACATACTTACATACAAGTTCTTGGTTCTTTCGGTAAAGTCACGTCGAAGGGAAGTAATAAAATAATAAAAATAAAACATAATAAAATTATTCTCAACATACTTACATACAAGTTCTTGGTTCTTTCGGTAAAGTCACGTCGAAGGGAAGTAATAAAATAATAAAAATAAAACATAATAAAATTATTCTCAACATACTTACATACAAGTTCTTGGTTCTTTCGGTAAAGTCACGTCGAAGGGAAGTAATAAAATAATAAAAATAAAACATAATAAAATTATTCTCAACATACTTACATACAAGTTCTTGGTTCTTTCGGTAAAGTCACGTCGAAGGGAAGTAATAAAATAATAAAAATAAAACATAATAAAATTATTCTCAACATACTTACATACAAGTTCTTGGTTCTTTCGGTAAAGTCACGTCGAAGGGAAGTATAAAAGAATAAAAATAAAACATAATAAAATTATTCTCAACATACTTACATACAAGTTCTTGGTTCTTTCGGTAAAGTCACGTCGAAGGGAAGTAATAAAATAATAAAAATAAAACATAATAAAATTATTCTCAACATACTTACATACAAGTTCTTGGTTCTTTCGGTAAAGTCACGTCGAAGGGACGGCTGCTTGCGTTGTGGCCGAAACGTCGTGAGAATTATTTTATTATGTTTTATTTGTATTATTTTATTATTTCCCTTCTACGTGACTTTTTACCGAAAGGACAACGAAGATGAATTCCTGCAGTCACGAAAGCTTTAAATCGAAATTTAAGTTCAACATACATTCATAACACTGTGGCAGGACCCGTGCAGTAATGTAGTGTTTTCTTAGTCGACCTGAACATAGTCGTGGATACGGTGTGTCACATACATGTGATATGAGGTGTGAGATATGCGCAAATACGTTTGAATGACAGTGTATTACATTATTTAGGGTTCTCTATGGCATGGCACGTTTACCAACTAAACACAAGAAAGTTCAGCTTTAAGTCGACATTGTTTGCTGAAATAAGGTCGGAAATACGATAACATTTTCACCTGGTAACATGTTATGAATTTATTTATAGCCCTTTGTCGAGCCACCGCCAGATGAAAGCCTCCCTCAGCCCAATCAAGAAATGCGTGATAAGATTTATTTTTGCAACATTGTTATAAATAAATAGTGTTGATGAAAAAGGTTTCTTACTCAATGCAGATGTTATCCCCTGTGTGATATGACCGAACTACGCGGCTATGCGGTCGCCAGTCAATGCGCTTTGTTCGTCCAAACAAGAACAAACCTTCCCACAATGCATTGTGCCAGCATTTCAAGAGAGAATAACTGGTCTGCAGAAGTAATTTTAAACATTGAATTCTCATCAGGCCCCATGGTGTCCATGCGGTCTCCAACCCCTGATTAACTCTTACCTCTCTGGCTTCGCTGTTACGCGTTATGAAGATTATATTTTTTGAGGCAGAGTTGTTGACAAAAGTGTTGATTTTTTTGTTAATTGCCTATGCAGTAGCATCACAAAGTAATGTATTTGAGTATGGTGTAGTACAGTATGTAGGTTGCTGACCTACCTTTGTGGCTTCTTGCAGGCTTGTGGAAAGCTGCAAAATATATCTTAAGGAGTTGCAGGTAGGGTTGTAAGGATATGTCGGCGAATAGCGATTCTTAAGCTCGCATTGCATGCCGTGAGGTGAGAATCAATGCTTGTCAAATTCGCATTGATCGTGCGTAACGGGTTCACGTGACCCCTGCAGTCACTAGAGGCGCTACTAACTAAAACTAAACTCAACTTTTATTTTTTTCCAGGTAATGCCCACTGAGCTAGAAAGTTGGTTTTCAGAAGCGACCTCTACACAAATGATTGCTGAATGAAGTGGATTATCCTGTGGGAATTTGTGGGAATTTATATAGGCCAAATTCTCTCAGCGCACGTTTCTAAATGTCTATGGAAAAACTGGAGGACCCGGAGAAACATCCACGCGACCACAGGGAGAGAGAGACATGCAAACTTCAAATATACAGAAGGCGTCAGGGTCGGGATCGAACCCACGACCTCCTGCATACCAGGCGAGGTAGTTAACATCTCACCACCGCGGTGAGATGTCAACTAAAAGTAATTTTGCTTGGTTCTTTCGGTAAATTTACGTAGAAGGGAAATAATAAAATAATAAAAATAAAACATAATAAAATAATTCTCACGACGTTTCGGCCACAACGCAAGCAGCCGTCCTCAGGTGAAGAACAGGTCTGCCGGAAAGACAGTGTCTGAATGGAGAACAGATCTGTCTTTCCGACAGACCTGTTCTTCACCTGAGGACGGCTGCTTGCGTTGTGGCCGAAACGTCGTGAGAATTATTTTATTATGTTTTATTATTATTTTATTATTTCCCATCTACGAGACTTTACCGAAAGAACCAAGAAGATGAATCCCTGCAGTCACGAAAGCTTTAAATCGAAATTTAAAAATACATTGTCACTTTAAACTGAGAGCCTGAATTGTGACGAATCTCCGCCGGTGTAGAGGGAGTCGTTCCACCCCTAATTGCACGGCCCTCCTTAAACAAATAGAATCTCGAATCTCACCGAGCCTTTCTTGTGTGTGTTTTTTCTCTCTAATCAATAGATACTTAATTATAGATAGCATGACATGACAGAAGTTTCTAAATCGCAGCACTTTTTTTGTGTTATCTCGGCCGATGCGCGCGTGGTTGTATCACGCTGCGCTCGTTCCACGTAGGAGACTTGAAAAGGCGCCGCTTACATTGGGGGTCACCTTGCTACCCCCCCCCCCCAACTCCCCGCGCCCCCCCTCCCATACTCCCCGTAGCGACGGACAAAAACTGTCAGTAAAGCGTGATGAATTCACGCGTGCAAATCGCACCAGGACATCCGTTGCAGGGCAGTAAAGCCTCACTTCTGACGGTGTGACATATTGTGACATATTATTATCATCATCATCACCATCACGGCCGTCCACCCGCAATGTGAAAACGCCCTTGAACGCTTTTTTTGGAAGAGAGAGAGAGAGAGAAAAAAAAACCCAATTAAGCGCCCGATTCCTTGCCGAGTTATTTTGGGAACGTCGGCATGCTTCGCTATGTTGACGCCGGAGGCTTCTGTGGGACGGCCTCAAGGAAGTACATTTCATCTCACCTGACTGCCTGATAACCCCCCGCGCTCGGAATGGGTGTACACGAGATCGTCATGAAGTCTGGCCGAGTATAATCCTGTTGAGCTACCTTTACTCGATAGCGGTGGTCTCCGCAGCTCGACTTTTATTTTTCACAAAATGCATTTTTTTTATTATCAAGGCTCTGCCGAGTCTTGCATTTCGCTGATAAGATTCAGGGGGGCTTTGTTGAACAAGAAAGCATTGTGACAAAAAAAAAGAGGTGAGACTTGTGAACCGCGTGCTCTTTATTTGATTTGACTCTGGCATTCACCGATGCTGGTTGTAACTACGATAAAAGCGTCAAGACTACCCGATTTCGAAATTCTATGGATCGCTCTCCCCACAACGCTACCGGTGGTGCTGCCGAAGCAGTTTGGTCGTCATGTGACAACTTCATTAATCGTCTGCGTCGGGTGGAGGAGGGTTCCCGACACGCAACATTTTACCCAAGCGATCGAGCTCAAAGATCAGTTACGAATCGTAAATATTGGTCACGGAAGTGAATGTCCGCTTAGGGGACGGAATGATGAAACTCTCGTGTGCAAATGCTCGGTGGATTTTTACAGGACCGCGACAGATGGCAGTGCCTCGGGGAGGCTTTCATCCAGCAGTAGATGGAGCATGCCTCATGACGATTCACTTATACATAAAGCAGTCTTGAGTTATAAATGTATGCTAGACACTGTAACAAACAAATACATGATTACTCCTACGTTATCAAGACAGTTTGATAATGTGGCTTCTGGCTTATGCTGTCTAATTAATATACATTTTTAATAACAATTTTCAATTTGACTCTAATTTGCTCATAATAATGATTGGCCTGTTTAATCAAAACAAACTCCATTACTATTTATTTGAAGCTGCAATGTTTTGCAATAATTAGCATGTTGCATGCCACAACAAGTAGAGTATTATCGTGGTAAATGCAAGGGTGGGGGTAGCGATGGTGCAGTGGTTAGCACACAGCTCTGTGATCCCAGGATTCTGAGTTGAATTCCCGGCCACAGCTGACACCAGTGATATGTGAACCAATCTAGAAGTCCTCCAATTCACCAAACCAGTGTGGGGAAGCATTTACACCATTGGAACCTCACTTACCAGTAAAAAATATGATAATTGTTTTTTTACCCTTCTATCTGGCAACAAAACTGACACATTTTTTACGAGGAGTCATGTTTGCATAGACCACAATACCTGCAGTCATAATGCAAACAAAAAACATAACTATGATAATGTATGCACTGTCCTTGAAGTTGATTGGTCCACACCCGAGACGGCTTTCCCTTAGAGCCTAGTCTCACATGGGTTGGACCAGATAACGCCAAAAGGCGCACAACTCAAAGACAATGCACCATCAGAGTATGAGAGCTCGGGGTAAGCATTTACACCATTGGAACCTCATTTACCAGTAAAAAATATGATAATTGTTTTTTTACCCTTCTATCTGGCAACAAAACTGACACCTTTGATACAAGGAGTCATGTTTGCATAGACCACAATACCTGCAGTCATAATGCAAACAAAAAACATAATTCTGTATGCACTGTCCTTGAAGTTGATTGGTCCACACCCGAGACAGATTTCCTTAGAGCCTTAGTCTCACATGGGTTGGACCAGATAACGCCAAAAGGCGCACAACTCAAAGACAATGCACCATCAGAGTATGAGAGCTCGGGGTAAGCATTTACATCATTGGAACCTCATTTACCAGTAAAAATATGATAATTGTTTTTTTACCCTTCTATCTGGCAACAAAACTGACACCTTTGATACAAGGAGTCATGTTTGCATAGACCACAATACCTGCAGTCATAATGCAAACAAAAAACATAATTCTGTATGCACTGTCCTTGAAGTTGATTGGTCCACACCCGAGACAGCTTTCCTTAGAGCCTTAGTCTCACATGGGTTGGACCAGATGACGCCAAAAGGCGCACAACTCAAAGACAATGCACCATCAGAGTATGAGAGCTCGGGGTAAGCATTTACACCATTGGAACCTCATTTACCAGTAAAAATATGATAATTGTTTTTTTACCCTTCTATCTGGCAACAAAACTGACACCTTTGATACAAGGAGTCATGTTTGCATAGACCACAATACCTGCAGTCATAATGCAAACAAAAAACATAATTCTGTATGCACTGTCCTTGAAGTTGATTGGTCCACACCCGAGACAGCTTTCCTTAGAGCCTTAGTCTCACATGGGTTGGACCAGATGACGCCAAAAGGCGCACAACTCAAAGACAATGCACCATCAGAGTATGAGAGCTCGGGGTAAGCATTTACACCATTGGAACCTCATTTACCAGTAAAAATATGATAATTGTTTTTTTACCCTTCTATCTGGCAACAAAACTGACACCTTTGATACAAGGAGTCATGTTTGCATAGACCACAATACCTGCAGTCATAATGCAAACAAAAAACATAATTCTGTATGCACTGTCCTTGAAGTTGATTGGTCCACACCCGAGACAGCTTTCCTTAGAGCCTTAGTCTCACATGGGTTGGACCAGATGACGCCAAAAGGCGCACAACTCAAAGACAATGCCAGATAGAAGGGTAAAAAAAACAATTATCAGTGTGGGGAAGTTTGGTCAAACAATCCTAGCAACCAACATGACGTAAGAGGGCCTTCAATTAGCAGTAGACTGACAGAGAGCAGTAATAATGAACTAAAATATATCGATTTAAAGCTTTCTTGACTGCAGGGATTCATCTTCTTGGTTCTTTCGGTAAAGTCACGTAGAAGGGAAGTAATAAAATAATAAAAATAAAACATAATAAAATAATTATCACGACGTTTCGGCCACAACGCAAGCAGTCGTCCTCAGGTGAAGACCAGATCTGTCGGGGAGAAGAGCGTCTGAAAAGACGACAGACCTGGTCTTCACCTGAGGACGGCTGCTTGCATTGTGGCCGAAACGTCGTGAGAATTATTTTATTATGTTTTATTTTTATTATTTTATTACTTCCCTTCTACGTGACTTTACCGATAGAACCAAGAAGATAAAATATATCTCATAGGTGACGTTTCTGGTAATGGCGCCACAGTGGCGAGATGTTAACTACCTCGCCTGGTATACAGGTGGTCGTGGGTTTGATTCCCAACCCTAACGCCTGCTGTATATTTGGAGTTTGCATGTTCTCCCTGTGTTCGCGTGGAGTTTTCTCCAGGTCCTTCGGATTTTCCCTCCGCATTTCGAATTAAAGAACGTTTACAGTCTTCTTGGTTCTTTCGGTAAAGTCACGTAGAAGGGAAGTAATAAAATACTACAAATATTTTATTATGTTATTTTATTATATTATATTATTTTATTATATTATTATATTATTTTATTATGTTTTATTTTTATTTTTTTATTACTTCCCTTCTACATGACTTTACCGAAAGAACCAAGAAGATGAATCCCTGCAGTCACGAAAGCTTTAAATCGATACGTTTACAGTGTTTGTCTGCTGTACATTTCCACGTGATAAGCCACTTCATTTGGCTATCATTTGTGGCCAGGTCGCTTCTGAAACAGAGCTGTATATCAGTGGATCTTCCATGGTAAAAAAAACAACAATTAAGTTTTACTTTTTTGGTTTAGTTCTGCTATCAAGAAGGGAAATTTCTCGAAGCGGGCCATTACAATTGTGTAATTTGATCATAAATACATGGTAATTTGTATCCTTATCATGATTGTGTGAACCAGCTTTTTGTACCCCTTTTGTAATCCAGCGAAGCCAGTGTTGACTTTTGCCGATAAGGCTGGGAAAGTTGAAATGTGCCAGTAATCAGCCAACGGCTGTGTAAACCAGACCATCTGGTGCATTGATGGCAAATGGCACAGAATAAATAGGACCCTGCAGACTTACTAACAATTGTCCCACATCTCCTTCTGTTTGTACCCGATATTGAAACCCCTGCTCTTTCATAATTCACTAGAGAACCTGTTTCTCCGAACGAGCCTGTGCACTCGTAACTTGTGCAACATTCAGTTTCCAAATGTCCGTGCTGTGACAATATTCTTGTTTTCATGGGGAAGACAATTGTCCTCAGCGTCAGTCATGATCTCTCCATAGATTTGAAGCTTTCGTGACTGCAAGAATTCATACTCTTGGGTTTTTTCGGTAAAGTCACGTAGGTAAATATTTTAAACATTAAAATTAATAAAAGTAAAATAAAAATCACGACGTTTCGGAGGCAACACAATTTCTCTTTTACTTGAAACAGCAATCGTTCTGTGACGGTTCCACCTGAAGACGGAAGCTTGTGTTGTCTCCGAAACGTCGTCATTTTTGTTTAACTTTTATTAATTTTTTATTTTTATTTTTTACCTACGTGACTTTACCGAAAAAACCTAAGAGTATGATCTCTCCACTGCTAAATGAAGGCCTTTAAATGTCTTGCCCATCCATCCATGGTGCTGCAATGCCACAATCCATCTCGCTTCCGCGCATCGTCTGATCTCATTACTCCTTCCCCTCATTGCCTCTCTTGGCTGTGATGCACCTGTTTTCATGATTAATATTAATATACAGAGTGCTTAAAATTTGATTTAAAACGTATAGGGGGCTATCGTTCGTAATGGAAAAAGAACGGATAATACACTGTAACATGATAACAAATGTCATGTTAATAGCTTCAAAAGGTCAAAGAGTCTCCACTTGTTCGCATACATTGTCAACACGTGCCTGGAATCTTCTCCAGGTGGTCTCCAGAGCCCAGGAGGCACATTTATTGTGGTATAGTGTTAAAACACATTCCTGCGGAGGGAGCTGGTAAAAACGTTGGGTTGCTCGGTCAATGGCCAGGGTCAACGGCGGCGTGGTGTATTCCGCAAATATGGCCGACTGTGAGGGCGGGCACAAGCCGGCGTGAGTAGGTTAAACGTTGAGTTTTATAAGGGCACTACGGGGTGACCAGCCCCTTCCCACCCAGCCCCACCCCTCCCACCCCCCACCCAGCCCCACCCTCCACACCCTCCCCACCCAGCCACTCCCCACCCTCCCCTCCCACCCAGCCCCTCCCCACCCTCCCCACCCAGCCCCTCCCCACCCTCCCCTCTCCACTCAGCACCACCCCTCCCATGTTTGGATGCACGACGGACGGACAGACTGAATAATCCCCTGTGGGCTGGTGTAACCAGGAGGTTCCTACCAGTAATATTTCTTTGAAGCACTCAGTATATGCGTACGTACGTACGTGCACTGTTTATACGATCTTGCAGGATGGCACAGTGGATACAGCATGCGACTCGCAATGAGATGGAGGTTAATCCTCGACGTGTTCCCACCTGTCATTGTCTTTGGATAAAACAGCCGGTCACAAATCTTTCACGATCGCAACGTTCATTGCATCTTGTCTGGGAGCTTTTGGAACATTTCTCGAGTGATGAGGCGGGGTTCATTCCCGATACGATGCATTTATTGAAGACAGTCTGCAACAATACAAAGATGGACATGTTTATGTCTGGCTCTTTCTAACCCGAATAAAAAAAAAATTTCAATCGGGGTATATGATGTGGGTATTTTTTTCTGCTATCAAGATATGCATTGAATGATACCACTCATTTGTATTGTGATTCTTATTCCTCAATCATGCCTTATTCGTCCACATTGCTGTTGACAAGACTCCGATTTGCGATTTGCCAATCATCAACATTCCACTGTTTTCATGCCACCATTACTTGTTGTGATACCTGCAGTCACTCTTCTGCCGCCTTCTCAACTCTTAAATTATTTGTTTGTATCCCTAATCGTTGTAGACAGGTCTGTGTATGCTATGCTTTTGTTTGGCACTTCCACTTAAAAAAGGGGTAGAATGAGTGTTGCAATACTCAGCGAATTGAATTCATGTTTCAAATAGAAATATAGTTTTAAAATGTTAATGGGTTTTTTTTCCATACAAACATATCCACATGCTAAATTAAAACGACGCTTTTTAAATGTGCTATTTTCTTTTTTCTAACAGATCTTGGTAGTAGATTGGTGGCGTAGAGCTTAGTTTGCACATAGTCACATAGTCACTTTAAGATGTCTTCTTGTTCATCTTTTTGTTTTTTGTTTGTTGCGGTTGCACCCGATTCAAGAGCCGAATGGCTCACAGGGCTATACCAAATGAATGAAATGAAAAATGAAAACTAGCATACTGTGCTTTGAATCCTATGAGTTCGATTCCCAGCTCGGGCTAAAATCAGTGGTGAGTCATCTCTTAAACCAACCCCATAACCAATGCAGCATTGCGAGGCCATTGTCCAACAATGATGGATTCACAAGGAACTGAAAGCTATTACAATAGCCAGCAGAGAACCCGTTGCTCTGCAATGGAAAATAAGAGACAGCTGTCTTTGTCACACTCTTCTCACAAACCTGTACTTGGAGCAGTAAAAATAATCTCCTTTATTACGCCGTAATAAAATACTGGCGAAATAATATCTTTAATAGGAGTGCAAATTTAAAACTTAGAGCAATGTTAAATGACCCGTGCAAGTCTTCCGTATTCGTTACTCCCACTTTTCGGTGTCACTGTCCATTATTATGACGTCTTCCGAACACCTGACATCGTTTTAATTTCGATGTTCATTTGTGAAACGGAAAATTCTGTTCAACCAGTTAGTTTTGGTGTCAACGGTCTGCAGCGGCCGCTAACAACGGAGTTGTTGCCGTTGAGAGGCGCCCAGTCAGCAGCCAGCCAGGGAACTATTTGTAACAGTGGCAGTATTTAATCGATGTTTTAAAATTTGTATAAATTTAATATATTTTACCGTTTATTTTTGGTGTATTTTTGTTGTTTACACTGTTAAACCTATACAATGTCTTCTGCCAAATATAGGCAAGATTATTAATTTGTAAATCAATAGAATAGGCATATCAGAACAAAGCTCCGTTATTTTCAAACCTAAATTAAGCTTGCCGCACTTTTGTTTTGGTGAGCAATGTCAGGCACTAGTGGTCTGCAGTTCGTTCATTTCAACACTCTCTTCATTAAACGCATGAAATGAATTGTTAAATTTGCCTACAAAACAAATATATTAACGTACATTAACGATATACACAATATATATCGTTTGAAGTGATAAAAGTGTTTTATGTTCATGTTAAATCACGTGTTGACAGAAACAAAGCGACTTCTCCATCTGGCCCGCTTTGGGTTTTGTGCACTTGGCGAAATGTGCGTCAAGTCTGCCGTCGAATGTTTACGTTACAGAGAGAATAATAGCGTTTTGCAAAATCCGCGGCCCAGAAGCACAAATGCAGAGAGCGATAGTTTTGCTGCTGCAACTTAAAAGGGAAAGATTTAAAAAAAACTTTTATTAAATTTACGTTTATGTAAAAGTTATTGCCTAAACTATTTACGGCAAAGCTATAAATTACCACCATGCAACCTACGACAGTAAATTGTTTACTGGTAATTAATGGTGCTGATCTTGTGTGACCTTATGAAAGAAGGCTTTATATTGGTCATCCGTCTTCGGCAGCTGCTTCTTCCACGTGTGGAAACTTTCCACGTCCGTTACAATCGCACCACTGGCTTTGTTTTGTTTCACAAGTCGAAGACACATTCAGCATTAACATCGGTCGCCGTTGCGATAGTTCAGCACGTGTAGCAATGGGCCTCAAGTCGACAATTTCCAAGATCAAGAAGTCGGCATGACCATCGCCGTTCATTGCCACCAGACCTCGCCAACGCGTTCCATGTCCACCTGCCAGGTCCCACAAGTGGATGTGCAGTAGAAACCGCTCGCCTTTTGGCGTCCTCTTGTCTTAACACCGGTGGTGAGATAAGGTCATACTTTAAGGCTGTCTCTGGTTGCGGACCAATGAGTTTCAAAGACAATGACGTACGTTATCAGAGCACGTTTTGCGACAAGTATGTGCAGTTAAATGTCGATTTAAAGCTTTCGTGACTGCAGGGGTTCATCTTCTTGGTTCTTTCGGTAAAGTCACATAGAAGGGAAATAATAAAATAATAAAAATAAAACATAATAAAATATTATTTTATTATATGTTCAGTTAATGCAGACTTGATAACAAAGGTACCGGTTAGCACGGCTGGCTACGTACGGTGCGAAAGAAGTTCAACATACATACATATTTGGTGTTTGAACATCTTAAACCTCCTGAATTCATTGCCTGTTCTTTTTTTTCCCATCAGCAAAACACGCGACATTTACCATCACCGCCTTCTTTCTTGCCGTGACATTTTATGGGTCAGAGACATGACCACTGACATTGACAGGCGGGTGGAACACAGGTTGAAAGGTGCACAAAGAGAGACACGGAGATAGGGCACGATTGGAATTACACTGGGAGACAGAATGGAGGAGCACGTGGAACGGAGCGCAGACACGTTCGAGGCATCGTAGTGACCGTTTAAAACGGCAGCGAAAGTGAGCACGGGGGTGGGGGGTAGGAGACGTCGCGTCGCTTGAAGGGATGACGGCCGACGGTCGAAACTAACGAGGAAGTGTTCGGCCAATCGGAAGGAACACCTCTGAGAGGACGCCCGTCAGAGGTAGATGGAGTGATGTGCGATGAGATCTGATTGTGCGCGGGAGCCACATTTTTCGCTGCGTCGCGTGATCACGAGAGATTGGCAGCGGCGGCTTTGGTAAGCTTCATCCAGCAGTGGATTGAGCCCGGACAATGCCGATGACGATGATGATGATGATAACGATGGCAATGCAACTGGAATGTGCAAGGGATTAAACTTGTTGGGAATTACCCGGGGCACACTTTTGTTTTCGCGGCATCTCTCCCTTGCCGCCAGATGCATTTGCCAGGGCGTTGAGACATGCGCAGAATACTAATGCGTTTCCCATGCAGGGTAGCTGTCAGCTTAGGCAGATAGAGAGGAGAGTTAAAGCAGAGAGGCAGGCTGAGAGATGACACGCCACGGGCAGGCCCGTACGCTGTACCACTTGGCGATGGTCTGTGTCATCAAATTAACTTATTAGAGATATTCAAAGCCACGGCTCAATGCAGCAGTGAGCGGACAAGCCGTGCGACCACGTGACCACGCATCGGAGCATCGTGACAAATGTCAAGCAGTGGAAATTTTCGGAGCTGCGTTGTGTTGTACAATATGCCTGCCATTTTGTCTTATTTGGGGTCAGAGCCCTGGTAAGAAGCCCCCGGGGGCCTTTAATGGCTTGATGTGTCCATGAGAACGCCCTAATTGGCACGATCAACAAAAAATTCTGGAACTCTTTTTTTGACGGATCATGCAGTTTAATTGTGAATCTTTGGGTAAAGTGTATTCATTTTTTTTCTCCATCGTGAACATATCTTTTTTTACATATTCTTATATTTGTATCTACAATAGGAATCGTAAATGATGTTGGATATTTTTTTCAATTGTGTGTTCACCTGTGCCAGTTATTGGAAAGTATATTTATAGCAATGTTGTGTCCAGGTTAAAATTACGTCAGCTGCACTGATAATTCACTTTGTAACAAAATAAATGTTTGTTCCTGGGTAGTAAGTGTTATTTTCTAATTGCTTATCCCTTAAAAGCACAGACAATGGCTATTAATCCCCATAAACTTTGCTTTTGTGACCAGGACAGTGATATTTTGAAATGTATTTATTTTCAATGAGAAAACGTGGTGTGCATTTGTGTCATTCCTTCACGTAAAATCCTGGTCACAAAAGCAAAGTTTGTGGGGAATAATAATAGCCGTTTTCTATACTTTTGATGCATAAGAAATTAGAAAATAACACTTGGTACCCAGGGACAAAAATCGTGTTACATAGTGTAATGTATGTAGCATTTGCAACAGATGGACAAACACAGACAGAATCTCTATTTAAACCGGTGCCGTTCTATTCATCAGTAAACATACACTGATATCATCATTATCATTGTTCCCATTGTTAAAACTTGTGATTGAATACCTTACCTTCTTCTTGGTTCTTTCGGTAAAATCACGTAGAATGGGAATAATAAAATAATAAAAATAAAACATAATAAAATAATAAAAATTAATACCTTACATTGAAATCCGGCACCATTATTTGTTCTCATATCGCAGCCTTGATACATTTGCTGAAAGAAATGTCGACATCCGCTCGTGCCTGCCGTCTGTGCTTTATTGTTTTGTCACTTTCGCCATTTGCTCGCTGGCGATGTGGCGTGCCGCTGTGATCGCCGACCCAGACGGACCCACGTGGACCCGTGGGAGATGCGAGCCGGGTAAAGACACGGCACAGAGTCTATTTCCTCTGCCCCCCCCCCCCGCCGCCCCGACAAACAGTCACAAGAACCCTTTTCTATAAAGGTTGGCCCAGCCTTTGCCGTCCGGATCATAGGCATTACCGCGGAAATGTAACGGTGAGATGAGGTCGCGCGGTTTACACCCAGTGTCTGCCGTTGCAGCATCGCATTGCAAGGGCGCCACGGTGGTGAGGCGTTAACTACCTCGCCTGGTCTACAGGAGGTCGTGGGTTCGATTCTGAGCCTGACGCCAGCTGCTGCTGTATATTTGGAGTTTGCGTTTTTCTCTCACCGTGGTCGCGCGGAGTTATCTCCGGGTTCCTCCGGGTTTTCCCTCCGCATTTAGAAGCAACATCACGCGTTTATAGTATGTGTCTGCTGTACATTTCCACGTGATAGGTCACTTGGTTGAGCTATCATTTGTGGTCAGGTCGCTTCTGAACAAGAGCTATATAGCTCAGTGGGCCTCACCCGGAAAAAAATTATAACAATTTACTTTAAGCTTTCGTGACTGCAGGGATTCATCTTCTTGGTTCTTTCGGTAAAGTCACGTTAAATGAAAATAAACGTCGTGAGAATTATTTTATTATGTTTTATTTTTATTATTTTATTATTTCCATTCTACGTGACTTTACCGAAAGAACCAAGAAGAATTTACTTTCATATTCTTGGTTTTTTCGGTAGGGTCACGTAGAAGGGACTTTACCGAAAGAACCAAGAACATGAATCCCTGCAGTCATGAAAGCTTTAAATCAAAATTTACTTTCAGTGCACTTTGCAGCAAGCGTATGTTAACGGGAATTGGATGTAAGCTGCAGACAGCGTTGGCGTCAGCCTGCAAAGTGCATGTTTGGGCCTGTCCACCACTCGAAACGGCAAAACACCCAACGCACGCGCCCACGCGCATTTACGCGGAGGGTCTGACGTCGATGTGGATGTATGCGTGGGTTATTTACACTGGGGGGAAGTGCGTGGCACAAACAGTGAAATGCACTCTCTAGTGAGGTTGACATACTTGGAGTGGTAAGCTAATGGCCAACACAAAAAAAAAGTATGAATGCCATCCTGGTGTCCCGAAGAACTGGAGTGTGAGAATGGAACTTTTGGTTGTGAACAAAACATTTTTTTTTTTGCACAAGGGTAGGAAATGAAGCATTGAAATACGTAGCTCATATTTTGGCTTTGCAATGGAATGTTGACCTTTCATCTTCACGATCTTAAATTTCCAATACCGCTCGTAGCACTGCCGTATGACCACAGCAGTGACAGTTTTCCAAGTTACCGTGGGACAATTTGAGCGAGGCATTGATTTAACATGTGCTCTCACTCAACAATCATGCCTTCGTCTGGCGCGGGCGAAGATACCGGGATAACGAGATTGCTATTTTGGCAACTTGCGGTGAATAATGACACACTTAGCGACGCACTACACACACAGTGGCGTGCAGACGTGGGCCAGTTTCAAATACAAATCCAGAGAAGAGCACCGTTTCACTTTTACGACGAATCACACTGACCCCCCCCCCCCCTCAAACGACGCTCCGCCGTGTAACATTTATAAGGCTCAGCATTACAGAGACAAAGATCCCCCGCATAGCCTGAACAGACCTGTTTGGGGCAAGTGCTGTTTAGCGAGGGACCTAATTGCAAGCAATTAGGTCAATTTATACTGATTTCAACTTCTCGTGTTGACTTTTATAAGATTAAATCGACTCAATGCGACCTATTTCAAAATGGACCCCATATCTTAAAGTCAAGATGCCCGCCAATAACATCTGGCAGATCAGTTCAAGCAATCCTGACTCCGCTGATGAGACACCATAAGTGGAAACCGGCACAGAGTTGTGCTTGTGTTGTACAAATGCTGCTGAAATGGTGCACTCCCAGAAGGCCTTGCAGTCGGTGGAATGTGTTAAAGTTTTCTTTTTTTTATGCGGAGGAAGAGATATATTGATGGCTTATTATTTTTGTTATTTGGAAATGATTTGTTTTAACACCGTGTAAGAACATTTTGAAGTTTGGCTTTGTTCCCTCTTTTCAATTTGTATAATGAAATTTTGAATTTGAGATTTTAATTCGGTTAATGTGCATCGCTTCCTCGCATGGATTGTGTTATTATTTAATATACCTAGTTATTCTCTCATTTGAGTATTTTTTGTCTCTTGCTAGGAATGGTTTGTCTGTCCTGGTAGTGTACTGTATGTTGCTCATGAATATCGTTAACTATTTTGAATCTAAGAAGTAGGTTATTAAAAATTATATTTTACAGATCGTTTTCATTCCGTGTCGGTTGAGGGTTATTTCACCATACTTCACCACGCTGATCATTGCAGGCTGGTGAAGAAATTCCAGAGCCTGAACATTAATCATACCTGTGTATCGATAGTTACATTTTAATCTGCTATTTTATTAAGGGGCTCTGTGTTATCTTGGTGTGGTCTGGGACTGTTTTTGTTGTCTTGCCAAAGCTTGCATTTCGTGTTAAAAAATTACTTACGTAAGTTATTCATTTATATTTAGTGACTTGCTTACCATTTTTTTCTATTTTGCCCTCCTATCGTTTTTTTGGGATTGTTTGTTGTTGTAACTTGCTGACACACCCCTACTGGACATCTCTTTAAAAGAGCTTCATAGCTCATCGGATTCCTCCCGTATAAATACATATTCTGAATTTGATTCGTATATTTTCACATTGGAAAATGATAAAAGATTAGCTTTGATATGTTAAAGTAATCCAAAGCGTCCAATTACAATGTTTTATTCCACCAAATAAGCTTCGTTGTCTCGGTCTCCAAAGTGTTCTTTGATTGTCCTGTGTGTTGTTTGGCACAATGTCCGACGTTTTCCTCCGTGAGCTGGGAGCTTCTTCAGGAACTTAATTCCTGTACGTCGGACATTGCGCCCGATGTCACAACCGCGGAAAATTACGCAGAAACGAGGCCTATTGCAGCTTAATAGTTGACTGTTTCATTGTGTCTTTGAATTCCAGGATACAAATTATACATTTTTTTTAAAATCCAAATTATCTCAAGGACTCCACAGAGGCAAAGCAAAGGGGTTTACTTCCATTTGATGAAAATGTCAGTGCCTTGCTGAGAAAATGACCACTTTCACCAAATGAAAATCTATGCCAGAGGGTTTTACTGAGTTTGCCGCATCACGTGACTTTCCGTGGGCAAGAAAAACAAGTCCCGTTGTGTTTATGTTGCTGCAGAGTACACGAGTGAATAATACACGTACGGTCTGACGTTAAGTGTTTACACGATTACGCACCCTCCTTGGAAAGCTGCAACGAAGCTGGAATGTTGTCCGCTACTTAATTTACTGGAGAAGCCTGTCTGTGCTTTATGGAACATTAAAAAAAATGAAATGTACTGCCAGCCAAACCGGCCCGCAAAGTAATTAGATAAAGACCAGCTGTGCCATATAGCGTGATCCGTGATGTATAGCTATCGACGTATTTATTCTGATCCGCGAGCAAAAGTTTACTTTTACATTTTTCTCATGGAGCAGATGACATTTAAAAGCAACAGTTTCTCGCCCCCTCCCCCCCCCCACAAATTGGCTTTGGAGAACCATGGCTTTATCTTACATTCTAAATGTGCTGGATCAATAGAAAAATCTCACAACATTTTCCAGGCTTGGGCACACAAAGAGTTTCTCTGTGGACGCTCAAGGCTCGGGAGGATCGGACCGTAAACGAAGGGCATTTTTAATATGCTCCTATTGTTTACGTGGCTGGAGCGCGTTGGGGTGGTCTGTCCGGGCGCTCGCTTGCTCGCTACAAAAAAGCCTCTGTGCACCGCCACACAGCCGCTCTGTGTCTCGCCGCCGCCGCACACAGCCTCCCCCTGTCACAAGACACATTTGCGGGCCCTGACTCACGAGGGAGATAATAATCCCTGCCCCTCCAACAGCCCCCCCCCCCCCGCAACAAAATGGCAATCCCTCGGCCACATTGGCAGAGGATGAGAAATGAAATAGGAAAAGACCAACGGTGACAAACAAAAGAACAAAAACGATGCTCGGTGAATTCTTCACTGCTAATTTAATTCCATATTGGTTTTTATAAACGATGGCCCCCCACTGCCCCCACACCCCCCCCCCCACAATAATTCCCCGTGATGGTGGGCTGATGATGTTTTGAGTCGGCGAAAATAAATTAATAACCGCATGCTATAAATACTTATCGCGGAGACGTTATGCGGCAATGCATTCTTTAAAGTTATGACACACACTGGTATCGCCTGCAGCTGTGTTTGTACAGTTTGTGATTTTCCCAGAGGTTTAGGGTTTTCCGTGGGCTGCATGGCCTTGTCCAGCCGGCGTGTTTACTCTCCCAATGCCATGCGTTATTGCCAAGTGAGAAAAAATATATATGTTATTTAAAAAAACATACTTGTAATTCTTTTCCAAATTTTATACCGATTATGCTATTGATGTCATGCCAAGAGACGAAGCACCGATTCGGATCTCTCACAGAGCAATGCAAGTCTTTTGTGCGAGAGATTCGCCCCGTGAAAGTAGATACCACAGAGCTACCTCTGAGATCCCTTCTAAGTGACCTCTATTCCACATGGTAGGTGGCAGTATTTTCCCACTCGTTCTGCCACTGAAAGTAATGTTCGTTGCATGGCAGTCACACCAATGTTTCTTCTCAAAGCTGGAATGTAGCCCAATTAAGTGGAGAAAAACCATTCCATGCTTGGGGTTTTGTGCAGTTGTTGGTGATCCTACTGAGACGATCAACTCGTTACACTTGGTGGAAGGACCTGGTTTAATCACAGGCAGCTGTCTGGATTCAAATCCAGGACCTTAGTGGTGCCAGCTCAGTAGCTGTGGCAATGAATATTTCATAAACACGATTACTACGGAAGCACATATGTGTTGGTCACATTGGGAGCATTATTTAAATTACAGCAGTTTAATGCCATTTGCAGTGACGAGTAAAAAAAACCGTTAATGGTTTAAAACATTGTTTGGGTTATTAAAAAAACTGACGAAAAATAGGTATCCAATTACAATTACCGTGCGAGATACAATTTTACCATGACTTATGCCAGCCGCGTTAAATCAGAACTACAGTAATGGATATATCAACTTGCTATCGGTGCTGATAATGGATTTTTAGGCGATGATAACAATATTTTTTAATGAAAGCTGCTTATAAGCGCTTAAATGTTAAGACGTAACGACATTTTGTCGGCATTTTAACCACGTAAAAAAGAGTTAATTGAATACTGAAACAATTTGAAAATTAAAAAATAGGCATTAAAATTAAGAGGGAAGAATAATATAACATACTTTAATCAATCGTCTTGTCAAATGGCTTATTGTAAAGATAAAAACCGTTGCCCAAATATACAGTGTACGTTAAATATCATGGGTTTCAGAAGGGGGGTTGTGGAGACTCGTTCTTTTTTCAAAAATTTGGCATTTAGATAATAATAATAAAAAAGTTAAATCACAGAGTTTCAGTGGTTTAATTTGCCGTCCGAACATAAAACGCCCCAACTCCCGAATGCCTCGTGATTCTGTTAAGTCCCGCGTGGAGAGCAGAGAGAAAACTTTTGATGAAATTTGAAAATAATTACGAACTCATCTGTCTGTGTCAGTGGGCGTAACCACATTGGCCCCAAATTATTTCACCATAGCGCCTTCCACCGCGTTGACAATTTAAATTTCCCCTAAGTAATATTGCGTTTGACAAAATGCTTTTTTATACAAACAAAAATGTTTTCTTTGGTGTGGCATATTACGTGTGCTGCAGTTTAACTTATTTTCACCACTTAATACGCAGATATATTTAAAAAAACACTATGTTGGTCTATTTGTGATTGTCATACACGGTCCTTTTGCATGAAGGGTGAGCACATATGTCGAATATAAATAATTAAATATACAAATCACAGTCCAAGTGTCGCTCCACTGCTGGATGAAGGCCTCTCCCGATGGCGTGTCAGTCACGGGGGGCTGTTTGACCATACTTCACCATGCTGGTTAGTCAGGCTTGGTAAAGTGGTGGAGGATGGCTCATGATATCCCACCCACTGATTGTTTGCCATGATTGGGAGTCGAACTCAGGTCACTGGGATCACAGTACAGCGTTCTGCTCCTCCCACCTCACCCCACCCCGTCAAATCGCAAACACTGCTTGAATAATTGCGGCTCGCTGCGTTGAATTCGCCGGTGGGGATTTGTTTTGAGCCGACTGAAAACAATGCGCGTGTCCGAGTGTTAGATCGAAGCTAAGTGTCTGGCCGGTGAATTTTCTGAAACTTTAACTTGGTTTCTGCATTTTCAAAACACTACGCTAAATTATCTTGGGACAAACCTTGTGCTTGCCATAGTAACATATTATCTACTGTAAAAAGAGAAAATGTCATATTTCGAACAAACCGAGTTATGGTGAAAATGTCCTGATTTTTAGGACATTTATTTGTCTGGTATGCAGCCGTGGTGTGTAATGGTTAACAACACTGGACTTTAAATCCAGAGGTCACTGGTTTGATCTCCCGACAAATCAGTTTAAACAATGGGTACGTTTCTTAAATCCCCCCGCCTCTGTCGAGCCAGCTGTACAAATGGATATGCAAGTTAGTCCATTGGCAGGTCCCGTATATTTAATTGTACGTTGAACTTCTTTCGCACCGTACGTTGCCAACCGTGCTAATCGGAGGTGCGAGATCAAGTGTGGGTACGCACACCTCTTCCAAGATGCCTGGCCGATGTGGATGAGTAGGCAAACGAATCCTCATAGAGGGGGCTCTCTAGCGCAGCAGTGGCGTTTTTCAAGCACTTTCAGAGCTGCGTCGACTTGACTGGTTGGCCCAGGATGTGGCTGCTTTGTCTCGTGTTTGTGTATTACCCCAGGGGACCGCAGGGAACAGTTATCTCGGCTTCCACAAGTGCTTAAATATTTCCCCTGCACGGCGAGCCTCACGGCTTCAGCTGAGCCACCCGTGGCCACGTGTGAATTGGTGAGCGATTCGCTCATCCTCGACCCTGAGAGGACGAGTCAGCGGCGGAGGGTGGATTTAGATTATATTATTAGTGTGCGCTCTGCGATTGTACATTTTGTACCTCCGTCAGTTGGAGGTACAATGATACTCTGAGCCACTGTGTTGTGCGCGAGTTTTATCTTTGTTTTATCTGCGTAAGCTGGCGCTTGTATTATTGTAGCATTTCTTCCTAATCTCTCCCTTCAGTCGACTGGAGAATGCGGCTTTGTGTTTCGCTGCACTGGCCTCACGACGCTTTGAGAGCGGGAACCGCATCGGGCATTTTGAACACATGCTGCGGAACGTGTCACCGTGTCCCCGTTCAATTTTAAAATCGTAAAAAAAAAACTCGCGAAAATATAGAAATGCCTCGAACGTTGTGTTGAATTATTTATGTGTTGCTCTGTGCGGCAAAGCGATGGCTGGAATTGATGCATATAACCATCCTCACTCAGCACTCGATGGGTTTAATGTCCCCCGACGAAATTGCACACGTGCGGTGGGAGACGTTAAGGTGGAGGGAGGTTTGAATGCCTCTCTCTTCTCGGATGCTACCATGGTGTAATGGTTAGCGCATTGGATTTGCAATTCTGGATTGGGAATCCAGAGGTCGCTGGTTCGATCTCCCTTCCGCCTCTCTCTCCATCCACCCAGAAGTATAAATAAGTGCATCACAGTTCGACGAATGGCGGGTCACGTGTGGTGAAATAAACTGTGAGCGCCCCCATGTCTTTCAAGGTGTTTTCTCAGCACGCCAATACCCTCGAGAAGGATTCTATAGTCTATAACTTTCCTTCCTCTAGCAGTGGGGTGAGCAGGAAATTGCAGGGCTGCACCTTTAACTTCCCACGTCCTTACGTTGCCTGTGTACTCTGCATGCAAGAGGGCCCTTTATCTTCCGTTGTGTCTTTGGTCTGCACTTTTGCACATTAGCAAAATGTACAAGGTCCTCCGTATAGCCAACACAGCAGGCTGTTTGGGCAAGTGACATTAGCGGGCATCACTACCCACACTCTACACAAACTATCCAGAGACCGATGCACCGTTCCTACGAGCGCTGAAAAGCAGAGGCTGTTCCGGTTTGCGTGCTGGGAAAGTGGGCATGGTGCAGAATTCCCATGGCAGACTTAACGGGATGACAGATCAGGATAAGTTGTGCGGTGACCCACTTGCTCGCTCGCCTGCATGAGCACACAAGCGAGCTGGCACCCGTCACATCATGGGGTCAACACGGACGCACCTCCGATCAGCACAGTTGGCTACGTACGGTACGAAAGAAGTTCAACATACAGTCGGTTCTCCTATAACGCGGTAGGTAGTTACGTTCCTGAAGAACGTCGCATTATAGAAAAATCGCGTGATAATAAACGACACCGGGTAAAGCACAGATAGCACGTGAGATGCGTACGCAGGCTGAACAAAGACCGAGGCGCGTGGGTAGCGTCTGGAAGCATCCAGCAGCATCCCGACTCACGTGACGCTGCGCCGAGGCAGCCGCACGAACGCCTTGTTCCTACTCGCACAACGTCGTTCCGTTCACCCAATCGCGCTATATACAATTCGCATCCGCGTTATACAAACAACTGTGTTCCCTCGTACATTCATCGCGGTTATATCCAATTCGCGTCCTCGTTATCAAAACGTGTTCCCTAATGCATTCACCGCATCATATCCAAACTCACGTTGTAAAAACATGCGTTATAGGAGAACGGACTGTTCATACGTACACGCCAACTTCGTGCCCGTGTGGGTTTATTTGTATTTGTTGCGTTCACGTTCCCAACGCATGGTGGTAGACCCCGACAGGCGTTACGGGTCGAAGTGAATCCTTATTTACAGATCCTATCATTGGGATTTCGCAGGGTTGGCCGTTCTATTAATTGATCAACACAAGAGGGGTGGGCGGAAAGCCGAGGCGAGGGTTTAGTCCATGCCTTTGTTTAAACGTCACCGCGGAAATGTAACTGAATAGGTTTAGAGCTCGTGATAGCGTAAACTCACGCTAATGGAACGTTAAAACTTGTTTAAAGAGACATAACAAATAACATTGCTTCTCTCTGGCTGCAGAGGAGATGGGTGGGGGCAGGGTGGGGCGAGCGAGGTTGCGAAGACAGAGTAGGAAGCAACGAGGCCTCGGAGCCGCACGGTGGGACGAGAAATTAGCCATGCCGGCACCAACATGTGGCCTGGCACGGCTTGGTTTGATTTATAACGGCCGTGGAAATGCAACATTAGCAGTCAGGTTCGGTGGATCATACAGAAATGGACCTTATATAATATCGACCCGCATACACCAGTGAGGCGTATGTAGATGTCAGTACAAAAAGTATCTTTGATTTGGTGTTTTTTTTTCTTCTTCTAAGTACCATAATTTGGTTTCCACTTACAAGAAAAAAAAATGCAATTGGCCAAACATTCAGGCTTTGAAATAAAGTCTTGAATGTCAGTGTCATTTATTTAAACGCCAATGAAGAATTGTGTTATCCCAAGCTCTTTCTTCATCTGTCCGCTGCTGGATGAAGACCTCCCTACGGTGTGCAGAGCTCGCGTGTTCTTTGACTGTTGTGCACAACGCTGCTTCAGTGCAGGTTGGTGAAGGCAGGCAGCATACACCCAAGAGCATAGACAAACAGTACAACGTTGGATTTTATCATCCGCTAACCACCACGGAGCAGAATCACACAGCCACCTATGGCAACCTGCTGTGCACGGTGGTCAACCACTGGGATATTTGCACACAGTGTTGGTGTACGGTGCTTTTTCTGCAATATTTTGCTGTCTTTTCTTGGATTTTCTGTTTGCACATAGTCACTTTAAGATGTTTTCTTGTTCATGTTTTAGTTTTTTTGTTTGTTGCGGTTGCACCCGATTCAAGAGCCGAATGGCTCACAGGGCTATACCTAATAAATGAAAACTTGAAACTTGATCTGAGCACTGACCAGGCTCATGCCTCCTTTAGGCACCATAAGATCCGACAAAATCGGGCACATTCCGCCTGTGCTAAATATACAGCGTACACGCGTGTGCATGTACACAAATGCAGAATACATTAAGCTGCGATCTGATGGGAAGACACGTCTAAACGCCTGAGTGTGCTGACGCCGTGGCCCGAGAGCATTTTCTGACGCAGCTCGTCCCGCTGAAGTGGATGGTGGTGGTGGTGGTGTGAATGCAGCTTTCATGGTGGCAGCTCATTAAATCCTCAAGCCCTCGTCGGCAGGAGAGAGCGGTGGGGGTTTTCCCGGCGAAGAAAGCGAGGCACTCTCCCCAGGAGCCAGATGGTCCGCGCTCAGAGGGTGGGCATCCGTCCACAAGGAAGAAAAAAAAAGACAGCGCGTTAATTGCTTACATTTGTGGAATTCTTATTGTGCACGTTGTCAGAGCAGAAGGAAATCCGCACGCTAAAAAGGGAAATATTTGAAGCGTTTGCATATATCTGTGGCGCGCTCGCAGGGAACGTGTGGTTTTGCGGCAAATATGGATTTGAACATTTTTAAGTGAAAACGGCCGAAGCAAAATGTTGGAAACGTTTCAGTTCTGATATATATCCTGGATATATGTCTGTTACTCGCAAAGTAACATAAGGTTTGCCAGCAATATGACGTCGTCCAACTCTGAAGTCATTAATACAGAGAGCCGAGGTTTTTAAACGTCCGTAATCTATTCCCTGCACGCCAAGGTTGCAAATTGTATAAACTGAATATGTAAATGATGAGGAAACCCATCACAACAAAAACATCGGTGCAGGTCTGAAAATCATACGTTTCAAACAACACACACAAACGTGTACAAGAAGCACTTTGGCCAGATGCAATACGCAAAAACCCATGAACAGTTCCTGAACAACTGCATCTTTGACCACTTGCCTTCGGTTACCATGAAAAAAAAATCATTTTTTAAAATATATATTAATGCAGACTTTTCGGGAACACTTAATACGTGTAGCTCATCGTCTCGCAGATGCCACGTGCATGAAACACGTGGGTGTAAACTATTAAATATATATCAAGCCAAATGAGCAAGTTTTTTCTTCCTAAAAAAGACGAAGCAACAACGCTGTGCGTGCCAGCTGTGACAAGTTAATAGGCCCGATGCAGGCAGTGGGTGCAACCACCATGGGAAGCGTCGTAAAATTTTTCCTGGTTGGGCATTAATATTTCAGCAGATGGCGTTTCCAGACACCCTAGGAATGCTGTGAACGACAGCAGAGTGTCAGGGCCCACGCCTCAGGGATCGATCGACTGATGACTGGGTCATGGATAGAGTTGCCACCTCTGAGGTTCCAAAAAAAACGAGGACATATCATGGGAAGAATATCTCACAATGCCAGAAAGCATCGGGCTAGGTGGGGGGAATTACTGTGTGCAAATAAATACAATATTTGGAGCGGTGTATAATCATGCAACTGCCAACAAATTAACACTTCAAATGTCACAGGAAGACTTACAGATTTCCCAGGACAGATACCAGCAAAGCAGAACGGTCCTAGGAAAGCCAGGACGGGTGGCAAACTCAGGCAATGGAATAGGGAAGGCTGTTTCCTGGCGTGGTGGTGGTGCGTGCGGATATCCCGACACTTTGTAAATCAAGGTTGGTGGATCACGCAGAGATGTTCACGTGAGTGAGACACCCATCTCTGCTGGGCTATAAGGTAGCCGTTCAGTTGCAGCATAGGCACCAGCTCAGTGGGCCTTACCTGGTAAGATAAAAAGTTGAGTTTCGTTTTAAAGATGATGTTGTGACAGAAAACATGACCGTCAACTGCACGCGTTATTCTGCAGTACAACCTGCATTTTTAAAGACGCGAGGAGAGAACCCGTTGCTATGCAGTGGAAAATCAGAGAGGGCTGTCATTTTCATGCTCTTCTCACAATGCCCTACACGAACCACTAAAAGGAATCTGTTTTTTTACGTAATAATAAAATACCAAGATAATATGTTATGTGACGGAGTCTTTTTTGAACGTATAAATTCACTCGGATTTAAGGAATATCCTGGCAAAAGAATTACATTCATGGGGAGCACAAAATGAAAAGTCAGAGCTTTGAGTGCTTAGAAATTGGAAGTTGTCGCTCGGCGTTATTCTCAGAGCGCCCGTACGTCGTGTGTTATTCTCAGGGGTGCCCGTACCTCGTGTGTTATTTTCAGGGTGCCCGTACCTCGTGTGTTATTTTCAGGGTGCCCGTACCTCGTGTGTTATTCTCAGGGGTGCCCGTACGTCGTGTGTTATTCTCAGGGGTGCCCGTACCTCGTGTGTTATTTTCAGGGTGCCCGTACCTCGTGTGTTATTTTCAGGGTGCCCGTACCTCGTGTGTTATTTTCAGGGGTGCCCGTACCTCGTATGTTATTTTCAGGGTGCCCTAAGTCTTGTGTTATTCTCAGAGTGCCCGTACATCGTGTGTTATTCTCAGGGATGCCTTACGTCTTGTGTTATTCTCAGAGTGCCTGTACCTCGTGTGTTATTTTCAGGATGCCCGTACATCGTGTGTTATTTTCAGGGTGCCCGTACCTCGTGTGTTATTCTCAGAGTGCCCGTACGTCTTGTGTTATTCTCAGAGTGTCCGTACGTCCTATGTTATTCTCAGCACGTACCCTCACCAGTAGCCCGTGCTGGCTGCGACAGCTCGTCAACAGAGCCAGGCTCCCCACGACTTATAGTGGGCGGCCTTGCATGCCCGACTATGAGTGAGCTTTGGGGTGGAAGAAGATGGGGGGGGGGGGGAAGGGGGAAGGTTTGGGGGGGGGAGAGAACAGGGGAGGGAGGGGGGGCAGTTGGCACGCGTCTCGCACCCCCTTCACACGCTCCTCCAGGCAGACTGAGAATACTTCACTGCCATCGCTGTTCACAAGCAAGGGCCTCTGCCCTCAACATTCACATTGCGTGCGACGCAGGTATGAAGTAAATCGTTTTCTTAACTTGCATGGTACTTCGCTGTGAAAACACAAACTGGACTCCTCGTATGCAATTTTTTTGTTTTACCAAAAGGCCGAAGTGGTCTTCAATAGCACAGAACAGAAGCATTTGAAACAATCACAGCCTAAGATGTTGGCAAACACCTGCGTTTTCTATCTCTCTATAAACTATTCTTTATTTTACCAGGTAAGGCCCACTGAGCTGTATAGCTCTTTTTCAGAAGCGACCTGGCCACAAATGATAGCTCAACGAAGTGGGCTTATGATGTGTAAATTAATATCAGCCAAATACTCTAAAGGGATGTTTCTAAATGTGGCTATAAAAACCGGGGGGACCCGAAGAAAAATCCACCCGACAACGGGAAGAACATGCAAACTCCAAACATTCAGGCGATCAGGGTCAGAATCGAACCCACGACCTCCTGTATACCAGGCGTAATAGTTCACATCTCGCCAATGCCACTGCGGACACGTGGATGTTTCGAGGGATGAGGCTGGCATGATGAAGTCTTCATACGACCTAGTGCGTGTGCGTAGTTTTATTTACCTAGCTCGAACTGATGTCTAATTATAGTGCTTTAATAATGGATGACACCTTCATGAACTTCTTGTATATACACACACAGAGTGTATAAATGTGTCATTTCCTGATATGCTGTCTCATTATGGAATAACAATTACTAAGATAATGATGTACGGCCCTTTGTCAAGCTACCGATTGCCAACACTGGTCAACACACTTTTTTCTGGCACAAGGTATTCCAACGGTTTTAAGGTAATTTTGGGGTGCTGATTCCAAATCTGGCTTTAGTTTTTTTCTATCACATCAGGTTTTTGAGATATCAAATATTGCATTTTCAATAAAAACTGCAAAAGAAAAAATATTAAATAAATGTGGATATCTACATAAAATGATGTTATAAACACACTATCCTAAAAATACAGCGCCATATTTTAACACTAAAGCAGTCACTGACTCGCAACCACTTGCAAATGGGGTATGCCGATAGCATAAAAATGAGATGTGATACAGCAAATCTGAGATCCATTTGGAATCAGCACCCTGAAATTAGCCTAAAACAGCTGCAAAAGTCCAGGCCAGAAAAAAATGTTTTTTTTGTTGACCAGTGTAATCCACTCCCTGCCAATGAACTCCCCAGGCCATGGGGGTTATTTGACCATATTTCACCACGCTAATCAGTGTGGATACTCAGGACCGGTTCAGATATCACTCGTCACTGACATTAACCACGGCTGGAAATCAAACTCAAGTCCAGGGTCTATAGCGTAGTGTGCTAACCACTGTGCCACTGCTCCTCCCCCCATTGTGCATTATGCAAGACTGTATATGATAGTGTGCATGTGCTGACTGTAAATATGTAACGTAAGTTTATCGTTGTCTGCCTTGGCTTTTAAACACCTCTGGCTCTGCACCATGCCCACTGGATTGATAAAAATGCAAAGATTAAGGGATGTAGAAAAGTTCAAGATTGAATGTGTGATTCAATCTTGGAATCGCAGTTTTGGCCAAACGCTACGAGAAAAATAAATCAATTGATGGCCTATACATTATTAATCGGTAACATTCACAGCTCGGTGCCGTTTTTTATTTAACATTTTTACACACGGGGCTGCAGAGAATCGCAAATGGGAAATTATGGCTCTGGACGGGACGAGGTCTGGTTGATAATAATAATAAGCCTTTTTTGGGGTGCGTATGCAGTGGCGTTCATAGTGTTGCCTGAATGTTGATCCTTGAAATTCTGGAGGTGGTATCTCAAGAGTGCACTATTGTTAGCTCTGATCTATTGATCTATTGATCAGAGCTACCTATTGATTACTATTGTTAACTATTCTTAGCTCTGATCGCCTTTTGTTGATTCACCCTATTTAAGTCCTATGAACGACTGGCTCATGCCGCCGTAGCCTTAGAATAAGTGAGTTGAGTTCACGTTAAATAATCACAAATTTATAAAAGGGGTGAATTCACAACCCGTCCTGCACAGTTTTGCTCAGGGCAAAGGCATGGATTCAGCACTAAGTTATCTGAAATCTGGAGTAATTTTAGACTGCTTATTGCCAAATGTATAAGGAATTAGATGATTTGCCCATCATAAATGTGATGAATTGTCACAATAAGAGATCACGATTCAGTTTACGATAGATTTCCCTTTTTCATCTTGTTTTTATTGTCTCCTTTCTATTGTGTACTGTTTCGTTTCAGAGTACTTGTACTATTATACTGGTAGGAACCTCTGGTTACTACAGCCCACAGGGGATTATTGTGTCCGTCCGTCGTGCAGGGAGGGGCTGGGTGGGGAGGGAGGGGCTGGGTGGGGAGGGGAGGGTGGGAAGGGGCTGGGTGGGGAGGGTGGGGCTGGGTGGGGAGGGGAAGGTGGAGAGGGGCTGGGTGGAGAGGGTGGGGAGGGGCTGGATGGAGAGGGTGGGGCTGGGTGGGGGGGGTGGGAGGGGTGGGGCTGGGTGGGGAGGGGCTGGTCACCCCGTGGTGCCCTTATAAAACTCAACGTTTAACCTACTCACGCCGGCTTGTGTCCGCCCTCACAGTCGGGCATATTTGCGGAATACACCACGCCGCCGTTGACCCTGGCCATTGACCAAGCAAACCAACGTTCCTACCAGCTCCCTCCGCAGGAATGTGTTTTTTTTATTCCAAGGTCGCGAAGATCGAGTAATGCAGACCTTCTCTGCGTTCCCAGATCGAGGTTTCGGTCTATGGGTGACCGAGCGTTTTCCCGTGTAGCCCCCAGGCTATGGACGCCCTTCCACGATCCATTAGGAGTCTCTGAGCCTGTGAACATTTTAAAAATACGTCTTAAACCCCATTTATACGCTTCCGTTTATCCAACTTTTAGTTCATTTCGTAAATGGATTCTTAAAATTTATATAGAACATAATTACTTTCATGCTGAGTGTCTGCTGCTGCTGTGTCCTGGACAGCACTTTGAGATCCTTGATGAAAAACATTGCATACCATTTGCACACATTGTTGATAATCTGTCCTCACACACTTGATTTGACACGTGCATTGTGAGACTAAGAATCAATTTGAATTAATTAATCGATTAATTGTGTTTTATAATGAAACGCTGAGCCACTATGCGCGTCTCTGAGCCACAATGTGAGTCTATGGATCTCTGTGTGAGTCTGTGGGGCCGAGTATGTGGATCTGTGTGTGTCTATGGGTATCTGTGGGAGTCTGGGTCTCTATGGGAGTCTATGAGTCTCTGAGTGAGTCTATGCAGGAAGCCACTGTCAGTAATTTTTTTTTTTATTCTCAATAAATCCACTTGTATACATTATTACCCGAGACTGGAAACCCCAAGGTGGGCATTTTTGGCTTCCTCAACCTGATATCCATGAGCCACCCGTGGTGAGAACAGGAATATATGAATGACACTCGTGTCTATGTGCGCCTCTGGTTGGTGACTTAGAAGTTAATTGGCGGCTCAAAACACACCATCCACAGAGTGACTGAACAGCATTTATGGGTTTTACACAGGAGCATTTTTTTTTAAACACAAGTAAAACATGCCTGAGATGCTACCGTGGTGTCATAGTTAGCAAGCCGGACTTCTAAACCAGAGGTTACCAGTATTCGATGTCAATCTCCCGGCACGGCATTTGAAACAATTGGGAAAGTTTACCTTGTCCACCCAACGTCTGTCCAGCCAGCGGCATAAATGGGCTACGCCGCAGTTAGTAGATCTGCAGGTCACGTGTGGTGCAGCTCCTGTCACCTAAGCTGTCTGGCCAGCGTGGAAGAGTAGGCCAAATACCCCATAGAGCAGCGGTCCCCAACCTTTTTGGCACCAGGGATCGGTTTCGTGGAAGACAATTTTTTCACGGACCGGGGGGGGGGGGGGGGGGGGTTCATCATTGGGTCTTTCCCCCTTTTCAAAGAAGCTCTCCAGCGACGTTTGTTTTTTACTCATTGTGGCTACTAGGGGTTAGCAGCTTGTGGGCTTAACCAACACTGTGACTGCTGAGACAAGTGCGCAGGTGTGGGAAAGAGGCGCGGACGGAAGTGGTGAATAATACAATCATGGGGGCAGGGCCACGTGTGGACTCACCGCTCTCACCTCCTGCTGCTGTGCGGCCCGGTTCCTAACAGGCCACGGGCCGGTACCGGTCCACGGCCCGGGGATTGAGGACCCCTGCCAAAGAGGGTCTCTCTCAGGGAGGTCTCTTCCACCAGCAGTGGCCTTTCGCCAGTCGAGGCGTTCGCAAGCCAATGCAGGGCTGCACCGTCTTCTTTGCCATATTTGACACAAACCTGAGAGCGACTGTGTTCTGTGGCCTGCGGTTCACAGTGCGAGTCTTGATTTTGTAAAACAGAGCGGAGCTGCAATGACTGCGTGATCGAGAAGTGCTTGTCTGCTTGACCCGCTGAGCACACTCCAATCGTTTTTATTTTCGCGACATAGATCACAGCGTTTGTTCGCTGTCGCGTCGCCTGTTGCCTAGAGGCCATCCCTGTTTGATGAAATGTGATAGCCTGCTCTTCGAATGTAATACTTGTGTACAAAGGGGCCCTTCGTACATTTATAGAACGACAAATTATTAGCAACGATCCGTTTTATTGTGTCATAATGTCCGAGTTACTTCCTCTTCAATCATTATACTACGAACACTAAAATAAGTAAAAAATGTTACAGCCCCTTTGACTGTCGGCTGTTGGATGAAGGCATCCCGACAACGTGCCAGTTATGAAGGGGTGTCTGACCTCACTTCACCGTGTGGGTTAGTGCGGGTTGGGTGCAAGCAGAGGGGATGTGATGTGACTGGTTAGCCACGATCAGGAATCGAACTCAGGGAGCCAGGTTCACAAGACCAGTGCGCTAAATGCCGACATCATACCGTGTAATAAATCAGAGCTCTGCCAAAGGTAGGGCTCCCTAGGCCAAGGCTAACCTAACCCCACTCCTGAGCTTAACTAACCATGTCCGTGTGCAACTCGAGTGACGCGGCGCCAATGCATAATGATCACTTTTGACTAAATTAATTGACGTTTAACGGAAATAGGCGGCATCGCGGAGGGAAAGGTAGGGTTATGGGGAGGCCGTGTATTGATCATTGCCTTTGAAGATGTCAAACTCGTAATTACACCACAATTTAACAACACACACACACACAACACTACCCCTTCCCCCCGACCTCCCCAAAAATATACGGCGCAGATGCAGCCGTCATTGACGGGCATAAACGTGCAGCGGCGCTTTACAAAAATGCGTGCAATTAACGTTAAAATTTCAAGCGCGTAAGAAAATGCTCTCGAAAGTTGATTGCGTCAAAATAAAAAAAATGGAAATGCATCTTCATGTTCATATCGTGATCACGACCAAGGTGACATCACTTAGATGAGCTGAGACCTGGCAGCTGAGTTACCTCGTGGGGTACGGCCTTGCAAGGACGCAACTTCATTCCATCGATGACTTGTCTTACGAACTCATTACACGTTCAATCTTGATTTGAAGCTTTTGTGACCGCAGGAATCCATACTCTTTGGTTCTTTCGGTAAAGTCACGTAGGTAGAAAAATAAAAACAAAAATAATATTTCACGACGTTTCGATCTGTATTTTTTTTCCGGCGGAAAAATTAATTATTTAAAAATATATATATTTTTTTCCGCCTGAGGACGACCGCTTGTGTTGCGATCGAAACGTCGTGTTATATTATTTTTTGTTTTATTTTCATTACACGTTGTTGTTGTTGTTCTTATTGACAATTTCGGGTACATGTTTATAGAAGCAGAACTCCATTCTGTCTCCCACATATAAACAGAATGAAACTCCAGTCCATTGTTGGCCTTATGGCTTTACAGACCAACCAATATTATACAGCAATGTTTGTTTCAGCGAGCAGACTCTGGACAGGGTTTGACCTTCTGGGTCTCCACGAGATTAATACAGTGTGCTCTTGCCAATAATATTTGGAATCCCAGCAGCATTCGTTTAACATTTGTTCCATTTGTTGAACAAGCCTGACCGCTGATGAGAGCCAAAAGGTTGAAACCGGTACATAGTTTGCTTGCTTAAACAAATGCTGCTGGATAATATTAATCTCGAAAGCCGACAGGACGATAGAATACAATTATTTTATTTGTATATGTAGACACAGAACATTGCTTATATGGGTCTGTTTTACCCACCTGGTTAGATAAGAGCGATGTTTTTCAGAGTCCCTTCCAGTTGATATCATGTATTTCTCAAACAAAAATGTGTCAGTATTTAACATTTTCTTTAGACGTCATATTTATTTTAGGTCTCTGCACGTAGCCAGTCCGGTCATTCTGCAGCCTTCCTTTTCATCTTCTTGGTTCTTTCGGTAAAGTTACGTAGAAGGGAAGTAATAAAATAATAAAAATAAAACATAATAAAATAATTATCACGACGTTTCGGCCACAAAGCGTCTCCCCGACAGACCTGGTCTTCACCTGAGGACGGCTGCTTGCGTTGTGGCCGAAACGTCGTGAGAATTATTTTATTATGTTTTATTTTTATTATTGTATTACTTCCCTTCTACGTGACTTTACCGAAAGAACCAAGAAGATGAATCCCTGCAGTCACAAAAGCTTAAATCGAAAAAGCCTTCCTTTTGTTTGTTATTTTGTTTATTTTATTTCGCGAACGGCAGATGATCTTTTCTGCCTAAAGGGTTCCTTCGGCCGTCAAGCCCCGCAGCAGCGTTGCCGTTGGGATGTCCAGCTCACGGCAGACATTCGCCCCGCGTGTTGTTTACCGGTCAACCACACAGCGATGATGAGCCGGGCTGGGTTTGCCGCTTGATAGGGATGCTGAGTAAAAGGCGTTGGGAAAGTTTTGCTCCCCCAACCGCCCTCCCCCAGTTTTTTTTACGCCCGGGGCACTGAACTCCAATCGATTGAGTCAACACAACGGCACGCAGGTCACGAGATCATCAGCACCTGTCCACGTTGCCGGCTAAATTACGAACATTGGCCACTTCCCTTTCCGACTCGGGTTTCCTCGAGGTCGGGTGTTGCTCATTTTGCCAAGAAAAAAGCATTGCGTCATTGGAATTGTGACAAATATTTGAGCCCAGCAAGCTCTGGGGCTCTTCGTGTGATTAAAATCCATCTCTCTGATTAAAAATTACGGCCACGGCAGTAGTCGTCATTCGTCATGGTAGTGGAGGGGGCTTGTTCATAATAATAATGTAATTTTACATAGCGTCATTCATGCAATTGCACCCCACAGTGCTGCACATAAATTCGTCAGTCCCTTACACAGTTAATACAAAAACAAAACGCACCGACTCATCAAATCTAAAACTAAATGATGAATGCATAAATCACAAGAAAAATGCACATAACAAGAAAATGATCATCACAGGGAAAATAAATTAGAATAAATAAATCCGTTCGATCTCCATACCCCAAGACCATAATCCCAACATTTCGCCGGATGTCATCAATTACAATTTTAAAGCTGAATAATTAATGTGGCAGCTGAAATGAATGAAAATAGATGGGCTGTGACGTGCAATTGCCTGAACTGCTGTAATGGGACTGACCTTAAAATATAGGATTCTCTCTCTTACTTGCCGTTCTGTTAGTGATTAAAGTGGAGGAGATTCGGAAGGGCACTTATCTCGAATGATAGAAAATAATGAGTGATTGTTCAGAATGTCGTGCATGTTCGATATTGCACGTGGTATTTGGGGCCTGTTGGCCAGAGCCTGCCATTCGTCTAGTCATCGAGTAAATGTTCAAGTGTTTTCTGTTCCTTTTCTATGCAACTGCAGCTGGATCCGTTTCTTTGGCATTTGTAATCGTGGCCACCTTCCACAGCTCTGTCTGTAACCAACCCTTGACCTCCCCTTGGGTAGATGCACCTGTGCACCTGAAACATTCCCTGTTCTCTTACTGCCACTCTTTGTCATATTTCATTTGTTTTAGCTCTTCCCCCATCCCTTGGGCCTAACCCACATTGCTACCTTCTGACCCTTGCATAAGAGCCAAGGTTACACACCAAGACAAAGATCCCCCGTGTAGCCTTAACAGACTTTTGGGGCGAGTGCTGTTAGCGAGCACCTATGAAGACCGGAAGGGCACACGAGGAGGTGGATGGCCCAGCACCACGTGATGTTTACACACCGCACCACGTACTCATTTGAGACTGAGTCCACATAGGGGAGGCCCAGGATCGGTTTAGAAAAAACGTCACCGGTGTTGGCCGTGAGCGGGAATCGAACTCGGGGTCGTCAGGTTCGTAGCGCAGTGCGCTAACCGCTACACCACCGCTCACTCCCCGCACACAACAACAACAACAACCGACATTCGCCACTAAGTTGCGGTGACGTCACCACGACGCTTGTGCCAGGCCATGTGCACCTTGAGGCCACGTGAAGTGTATATGCGAGGCTCTAGCCGAGGCTAGACACATGCAAGGCTGTGCACGTGATCTCCCTGCGTGTAGTCCACAACTAGATTGCATTAAATATGCGCATTATTATTTGGTAAACCACACATGTTGATGGGAACCGATGAACGCCGATATGTCCGTGAAGGGGAAAGAAATCCCTCAAGCTCAACAAAGGCAAATGTTTTATTTGAATTGGGAATACAGTAAAGGTTTCTGGATTTTTTTTTGAAAAGCCGGTTAACGATATTAATTTGCTGTCATGAGCTGCTGTGCGGGTGCAGGGCGTGGGGGGGGTGTGCAGTGGCCCAGTGATTCACGCACACTGCACCATTAACCCGGCGACCTGAATATAATTCCCAGCCATGGCTAACAACAGCGTCGAGTGATACCTGAACTGAACAGTACAAATAATAACGATGGTGGTGGTAGCCATTGTTGACATGATTTGAACTTTTCGATTTAAAGCTTTCGTGACTGCAGGGATTCATCTTCTTGGTTCTTTCGGTAAGGTCACGTAGAAGGGAAGTAATAAAATAATAAAAATAAAACATAATAAAATAATTCTCACGACGTTTCGGCCACAACGCAAGCAGCCGTCCTCAGGTGAAGAACCAAGAAGATAATTTCAACTGGTTATACACCTCCATCACACACTTCATCAACCCACGCGGAATCAGCGTGGTGAAGAATGGTCACAACAAAAACAACAACAACAACAACCGCCATTCAATACGAAGTGGCGGTGACATCACCACGGCGCCTGTGCCAGGCGATGCGCACTTTAAGGCCACGTGAAGTGTCGAACGCTCGCTGGCAGGTATAGTCACACGACCAGTAGTGGATTGACAATGGGTCATGAATAATGCATAATTACTTGTGAATTGTCAAGTGAGGACTCTGCCTTGTAAATTGCACGAGCAAAATTGAAACAGTTACAACTGCTTCTTTCACCGCGTTAGCCTCTGAGATTTTTCTTCATTTTTTTATTGTCCTGTATTGTTTTAGGGTTTCCTAGGGAATGCTCATTTCTACGAAGTTAAATCTAAACTAAGCTCTACACAATCTCTGAATAATCTATGAATCTTTAATGTTGTATTGAGTTCAACTGAGTCGCAGACGCACTCTTTGGAGGCAACACATTTATTAACACCAACACACGGGGTAACTGCCCCTTAACAGGATAACAACCTATGGTGGTGACCACCAGGCTAACTACACTAATCACACCGTGACTAGCTACAACAGACCGGACCACAGCTTGGGTCCAGGTCCACGTGTTGGAGACTCTTGTAGGACATAGAACGTAGAACGTTGACGAAGGTTTCTTCAGGATGAACAACAGCAGCTGGTCCCACTGGGGGACCCGGCTTATATCCTCTGCGGCGTAGCTGGCTCCGCCCTTAGCCACGCCCACCTTCTAGAATCCTCGAGCAGGATCTCGACCCTGACACGTGACCACCCCTAGCCCCCACTTGGGGGCCCTGTGTAGACTTCACCGTTCACGCGTCGTCCGGGGTCAACCAGAGCGCCGTGGCCCTTAGTAACCCCATTTCCATGTCCGGCACTCGCGCAGCCTATCCTGTAGGGGCCGGCACTGCACGCCGAGCGTGATGCCATCCGGCGCTGTCAGTCAGCGCTCACCGAGCCCCTCTAGGGCCGCTACTGCACCCACACCCACGTGGTGTCCGCGATGTCGCCACATCGCACGCCGTGCCTCTCTCAGGCCGGCGTTACAGAGTGACATCCCGCGATGCCACGACAATTGTAACAGGAATACGAGCATGCTTTGCGTGTCAAGGCGGCGTCATTTAACCGTTCGATATTTCTGTTTGATTCTCCAGTTTGTTGCTTTTGTTGCTTAGGGGCATTCATTTAATTGGCCGGTTACAATTTCGGCTTCGGGAGAAGCACTTGACTTTTTCAACAAAAACTTTGGTTATCATTGTACGACACAAGATGGGTATTTTACATATTGAACTAGTTTTCTTGAGGAGGGCGCAGTAGAATTGTTTCCACTTGTGACACTCGGGTATGCGAGCGGAATCCCCTGCTCTGTCGCTTAAACTTTTATTGGATTTGTCGTGACAAGAATTAACACTAATTGTGCGTGTGATTTTCTCTCAGCTCATGCTCACTTGAGATAATCTTCGTTGCACGCTACACTAACCGCAAAATTAAGATTCATCGACAAGGCGATTGCTCTTGACGAGTCACCAGCAATTACCGCAGCAATGGGGCGAATGCAGTGAAATCAGGGTCCAACTTGCATTCAAATCAACTCGGGCCATTTTGTTGTTGTTGTTGTTGTGCAGCGTACACACAACGGTTCGCGAATGCGACCCTCTCACCTCACCGCGTAGGTTTTCGCGGCTGTGCCCGCCGGATGGCTGTCGTTTTGGGCTCCGTTCACTCCTCTGGCTGCCACTTTGTCGTTAGTCTCGACCATCAGCCATCGCCCCTTCTAGCGACGCGTCCTTCCCAAGCCCACTTAGTTTTCATCACGGTCTTCTTCGTCCACGCGTTTGTCCCACTCGTGCGGAGTGTTTGCTGTCCTTGCCAACCTTCTCCACGCTGCCCTGTCCTGCGCCATCTCTCTTTCCGCTCCTCGGGCCACCACGGTCCGATCGCACCACATCGCCCCCCCCCGCCCCCACCTCTTCTTCTGCTTCTTCATCGCTTTCCTTCCACTTGCATCACTTGGCACCTTCTGACCCACATTTTCCTGTTGTCTCTCCGCATGACCAAACCACACCAGAGCCTTTTCTCTCTTTCTCTCTCATCTTCCCCGTGACATCCACCGCCTTGAGTCATCTTCTCACTTCTTCATTTCTCCCGCCGTCCTTTCCTTGTTGAACCCAACATCCACCGCGACATCCTCGTCTCTGCGACAGCCACAGCTTAGTCCTCCCTCTTGCTTGTGCCCCAGCACTCGGCCCCATACAACAGGAACCGGCCTCACCAACGTCTCGTACAACACTTTTCTATTCAAACAAACTGCGACTTCTCAGTCACTATGTTCAACCCCCTCAAAACAGAAGAAAAGTCTTGTTCTGGAAATCAATGATATCCGTAGCTTGCGTGCGTCGTATGTTCTCTCATCCATCGTTTCCTCGTTACGTCTCTCGGTGCAATCCCAAGCACACATCTGTCCACGCTTCTTTTCAGCCTCCGTCCCAATTCCCTTGCCCACGTTGCTGGGCTCACTTCAATCGGCACGCTTGCGCTGCGCGGCACGGCAATATATCTGTACGAGCAGTGTTAACGCGAACAGCAGGGTAACCGCGCTTACCTGGCACAGACCGGGGAACAGGTTTACACGATCCGGGCACACATTCCTCCAGCCCAATAAAAAGGTGCTATCTATGCATCACCCCCCCACCCCGCCACATTCCTCCGGGCTCTCAATCCGCTATCCAAGGGATGAAATATTTAATTCATATTTTATTCATCCTCTTCACGCACTCATCCAGCACAGCGATGCTCAGCGGCGCAATGGGCCCCCGAAAGTGAATGCCCCGCGCCATACGCAGGGAATGGGCAGCAGACATTGCCTCCGTTGGGTTAAGTCACGCCACTGAACGTCGCTTTCAGGAACAACAACAACCACAACGACAGCTGCATATCTTACGTTACAGAGCTACTGTGTAGGGAGGCTCTGCTCTAGAGTAGGTGTGTTTATTTGTGAGTCATTGCCGTGCGTAGGCTCAAATGTAGTCTGCAGTTCCGTTAATAATAAGCAAAAAATGTGCCCGATGCGATGTTACGTCTTTTTGAAGCTACTCTATTCCGGACACATGGAAACGTGAATCGGCGTGAGTTGAGGTGTAATGAGTATGCATGAGTGCGCGAGTGTTATTGTTGGTTCATTGCATGTCTATATGAGCATGTTGGTGACTGCTCCTTTGGAAGACTGCAGCCTGCGTGATGGTGTCTGGGTTCATCTCTATGCATGGCGACTGAGCATGTGTGCACTTGTGTGTATGGGCACTTCCGATCAGCGCGGTTGGCTACGTACGGTGCGAAAACACATTCCTGCGAAGGGAGCTGGTAGGAACATTGGGTTGCTCGGTCAATGGCCAGGGTCAACGGCGGCGTGGTGTATTCCGCAAATATGCCCGACTGTGAGGGTGGGCACAAGCCGGCGTGAGTAGGTTAAACGTTGAGTTTTATAAGGGCACCACGAGGTGACCAGCCCCTCCCGACCCAGCCCCACCCCTCCCACCCCCCACCAGCCCCTCCCCTCCCCACCCTCCCCACCAAGCCCCTCCCCACCCTCCCCACCCAGCCCCTCCCCACCCTCCCTCCCCACCCATCCCCTCCCTGCACGACAGACGGACGGACACAATAATCCCCTGTGGGCTGGTGTAACCAGAGGCTCCTACCAGTATAAGTAAAACATACGTAGATACGCGTGCACACACAGGTTCAAGATCCTCCCACATTGCCTGTTCATGCTGCGGAGGCAATTGCTGTTTGCAAGCACCTACGAATGTGGGCAGTGTGCACGAGGGTAGCTGGTGAAGCCAGCACTATTGTCAGCCACCAGAACTGATGTTTACACAGCGCACCAGGTACTCGTTTAAGGCTGAGTCAAAGTATCGTGGACTAAATCAGGAGATGAAAATGCAGGCTCTTTGAGACGTTATCAAAAACATTCGCAGGGCAACCTGCAGAGTTGTTGTCAATTATCTGGAGCGTGGAGTGTAAACGTCAGCACTGGGGGAAAGAAAGGGGAGAGAAAGGTGGCCGGACATGTATGTGCATGTACAAATACAAATATCCTCCGTATAGTTTCAATAGACTGTTGGGGCAAGTGCTGTTAGCGTGCACCTATGAAGACCACCAAGGCACACGAAGGGGTGGGTGGCCAGCACCACGGCCGACCGCCTTTGTCTCTCCAGTTGCGATGTTTACACACCGCACCAGGTATTCATTTGAGGCTGAGTCGACCTAGGAGAGGCCCAGAACCGATTCAGATAATCGTCGCTGGTGTTGGCCGTGAGCTGGAATCGAGCTCGGGTCACCAGGTTCGTAGCGCAGCGTGCTAACCGCTACACCACCGCTCCCCACACACACACACAGAGAGCCACATTGCCACACACACACAGGCAGTGCGTTATTTCCTTTTTGGCACAACAAAAAATTGTGGCCGCAGTTATCCGTCGGAATCCGTTGTCATCAGTGAATAGCTGTGGGTCGAACAGGAATATTGACAAACCACATCCTCACACACGCCCGCCACACCTACACATTACGCGGGCAGACAGACCGCGCTTACAGCGGAACGGACAGGGAGCAGTGACGCAGTCACAATTTAGTTCAATATATTATTGCTGCGGAGATACGGTCAGTGCAACCGGACAGCCACCTGGTCAGCATGCACGGTTGCCGAATGGGCACGGCAAATAAATTTACACGGCAGATTGCCCAGTGCAGCAAAAGCTCACTCATCCTAAACAGGCAAGGGCATCTGAAAATTGGTTCGGGCGAACGAGTGTTTGCGGTGTAAATAAATTGCAATGTTGCACGTTATTACGCGACAATGGAGGTTCCGTTGAAAAACAATACGGTTACTTACGGCTACGCGTAATCACCATCGTCAACAGCGATGGGTCTTACTCACCACTGGACGAATGCCTCTCCACAAGATCGCCATTCGTGGTCTCGCGATGCCGTAAATCCACAACCGGATCCTGCATGCGAAGTTGTCTCATCTCCATGGCGGTCATCCCTCTGGGGGATGTTCCTCCTTCGGCTGCCTTTCCATCCACCAGTCTTGTCCGTCGCCTTCGAGTGATGTCTCCTGCCCAAGCCCTCTTTCATTAACGCTTGGCTATTAAGCCCTCTCGTGGCTAGCGGGCGTCGATCGACATTGGCATTTTGCTCCTGAACATATTGCCGCAAGCAAGAATTAGAATGGAATGGTGGCAGGGAAATGTATTTGTTCCCTGAATCGCGTGTTCCTTATTCTGTCTGTTGGTGTACTTCTAAGCACGTACATGGTGCTTCAAAAAATTGTTAACACTTCTGAGAATTTCAAACAACACCACGAGAAATGTCCTGCCTCCGGGCTCTGGAGACCACCTGGAGAAGATTCCAGGCACGTGTTGACAATGATGGCGAACAAGTGGGAGACTCTTTGACTTTTTAAAGCTATTAATATACAATCGTTATCATGTTACATTGTATTATCCCTTCTTTGTCCATTAAAAACGAGTCCCATATAAGTGTTAACATTGTTTTGAAAGCACCCTGTATATATGTCATGATTTTTGTGCACTTTTGAATATTTGTTATTGTTATTTTTACATTTGTGTACATATTTGACGCCTATTCTATGCACTTAATACATGTCTATTCATCGTCCATAAGACTGCTGTAAGGCTATTTTACTTTTCTTTTTTCGAAATTCAAATAACAAGCGTAGGAGTGATAAAATATTCAACGGAGCAAAGATAGTTTTTTCTGACCCACGCCGCCTGTGGTTAATGATTAGGAAACTTTGAGACATCCTAACGTTTTAATTTAGCTTTTAAGTGTTTCTGGTCAGCCCTACATTTGGCCACACATTTTGTTTAATCCAATCAACGTGACAGGAAGCATGTTTCAATGTAACTAGGTAGAATCACCCGGGAAAGCCAGTGTGTCATGACTCCTGTTTCTCCTGTCTCGCACGGAAAAAGGCACGTCTAACAATGAACATGCACCGCACGCGGCTTCGTTAACGACGATCACGCTAGTAAGGAGCGGAAAGCATGTTTTAATTGACCGAATCAAAGGCGAGGAATTAACCACCAAGGATGTATCTAATGGCACTATATATCCAGCTGTTAAGCATCTGTGACCTTTTACTGCAATTCCTAAACGTAGCCTGTGTGCCTCTGCAATTATCCCACCAGCTGTACTTACAAAAGCATCTCTCCTTTAAGCCTCGCTGCCCTCCTGCGTTCCCTGTTTTTGTCGCCACCCAGGAATCTTCCACAGCATGTTCTCTCTGCTGACTATGGAGTACTTCAAGCTGCAGCCAGAGCAGAACGGATACCTCATGTCCTACATAGGCCTGCTGCAGATGGTGAGAGCTTTTACACCCTTATTTTCCCCAAGTGCAATGCTAAGCCAAAGCTCATTTCCCGCTTGTTGATCGTTGACACACACACACAAAAAAACATTCACACGTATTTCACATTTTAAAACGGTGTGTTTCGTCATATGTCGTTGGCGTGCAGCTGTGGCACAGTGGGTAAGTGTAAGGCACTGTGAACCCGACGACCTGAGTTCGATGGTTCATTGTTGGCCAAGGCTAACGTTAGTGAATCGGGGACATTAGTTTCGGGTAATTTTGTGAAAATCCAGTTAATTCTATAAATCGGCTGCCAAGGAATAATTGCGCACGTGCAAGCCATCGGTCCGGAGGAGCAGTGGTGCAGTGCATCACGTTCCGCGCTGTTAACCCGGTGACCTGAATTTCATTCCCAGCCACGGCTAACACCGATGGCGAGTGATACCCGAACCCCCTTTTCACCAACTGGCGCTGACCAGCGTAGTGCAGTACGGTCGAGAAACTCTCACGACCAACTCGGCATCGGAAGGCCTTCATCCAGCAGTGGATTGACAGAGGGCTCGGCAATATCATGAATGGAGATGTGCGAGAATCCAATGCGTGTCATTGCTCGTCCGTATCATCGTCGTCCGAGGGTTGTGTTGCAAATCCACTGAAAGTTTATACGTGGGGGGGAAGTCTGCCGATGCTATGCACCCAATATTTGTTTAAAGCTGAAGATGACAGTCAGAAGAGTCGTGAGGCAATGCATGGCACGTAGCTTCGCGTACGTAGTCTGCCTCCTAAATGTATAACATAGCTTACACGGATTGAGATGAATTCACCACGCGTGTGCCCGCTTTTTGAAAGCTAAGCATAGTTGGTGCGTTGGTAGGTGAAGCACCGCGGCCTTGCCAGGATTGTGTTGAGGCCGTGAGGTGATCAGGAAGAAACTGGTGTTGTCACGATTTAAAGCTTTCGTGACTGCAGGGATTCATCTTCTTGGTTCTTTCGGTAAAGTCACGTAGAAGGGAAATAATGAAATAATGAAAATGAAATTTTTTTTAAATTATGTTTTATTTTTATTACTTTATTATTTCCATTCTACGTGACTTTACCGAAAGAACCAAGAAGATGGTGTTGTCACCTTCTCGTGTGTGTCTGTGTGCGGGGTTTTTTTTTCCGGGTACTCCAGTTGACCCCCCCCCCCCCTAAAGTGTCAAATTACTTCTTCATGTTATTTGGCCAAACATCCCAATGCAGGACCCTCCAGGAAATTAGTCTTGAGACTCGGTGAGTCTTTACCTGGCTGAATCGTTTTCAGTGTTAAACGCTGGCGTTGATTGCCATTATTAGGGGCTGTCATTGGTGATGCAAACTGCCACACACTCATATGAGCATTCTAGTTTAGGACGCTAGCATTGCTAATTGCTATTGACGATGTGGTAACAACAGCACTCATCAGTATGGCGATTGTTAGTTCAAACTGGGTAAGTAATTGGCATCATTGTTTACCCTGAAAGTGGGACATGCCATTGGCTAAGAATGCCATTAGGCAGCAAGCAGGAGAATGGAATGAATGGCAAGGGCTTTAGCATGGGGGTGGCCTTTTGTATGTAGAACTTCTTTCGCACAGTACGTATCCAACCGCCAGCCGAATTCTTGGCGAGGTTCCCTTCCTCGTGGCAGATTTCCATGGATACTGAACCTGTTTGTCGCACACGTCTATTTGAAACCAATATTTGTCAATGGAAGTAAATACACATACCCTTGCCCCAATGTGGAATGAGTAAGGTGACGCTCATTAACATCTTCACACGTTCATTTTATTTTAATTGCTTAATATTTTTTTCAAGGCTTTTTCCCTCTACGTTGCTTAATATTTAGACTCTGTAGGATGATGTTGTCAAGGAATTGATAGGAATTCTATTGTGTTTCAGGTCACCCTTATACTCGATGGGTTCTTACTTGGTTGTAGATTGAGGATATTGATCGATGCATTCATATTTTGACATAGTGTAAATGATCATATTTTCTGTTTTAGCGTTATTGCTACGGTAACACCTACTATTAGTCACCACCATTCATCAGACTCACAGCCACCAAACTCTATTAGTGATCACCAATCATCAGACTCACAGCCACCAAACTCTATTAGTGATCACCAATCATCAGACTCATAGCCACCAAACTCTATGAGTGATCACCATTCATCAGACTCATAGCCACCAAACTCTATTAGTGATCATCATTCATGAGACTCACAGCCACCAAACTCTATGAGTGATCACCATTCATCAGACTCACAGCCACCAAACTCTATTAGTGATCACCAATCATCAGACTCACAGCCACCAAACTCTATGAGTGATCACCATTCATCAGACTCATAGCCACCAAACTCTATTAGTGATCATCATTCATGAGACTCACAGCCACCAATCTCTATTAGTGATCACCATTCATCAGACTCATAGCCACCAAACTCTATGAGTGATCACCATTCATCAGACTCACAGCCACCAAACTCTATTAGTGATCACCATTCATCAGACTCACAGCCACCAAACTCTATTAGAGATCACCATTCATCAGACTCACAGCCACCAAACTCTATTAGTGATAACCAATCATCAGACTCACAGCCACCAAACTCTATTAATGATCACCATTCATCAGACTCACAGCCACCAAACTCTATGAGTGATCACCATTCATGAGACTCACAGCCACCAAACTCTATTAGTGATCACCAATCATCAGACTCACAGCCACCAAACTCTATTAGTGATCACCAATCATCAGACTCACAGCCACCAAACTCTACTAGTGATCACCATTCATCAGACTCACAGCCACTAAACTCTATCAGTGATCACCATTCATCAGACTCACAGCCACCAAACTCTATTAGTGATCACCATTCATCAGACTCACAGCCACCAAACTCTATTAGTAAATCACCAATCATCAGACTCACAGCCACCAATCTCTATTAGTCATCACCAATCATCAGACTCACAGCCACCAAACTCTATTAGTGATCACCAATCATCAGACTCACAGCCACCAAACTCTATTAGTGATCACCATTCATCAGACTCACAGCCACCAAACCCTATTAGTGATCATCATTCATCAGACTCACAGCCACCAAACTCTGTTAGTGATCACCATTCATCAGACTCACAGCCACCAAACTCTATTAGTGATCATCATTCATCAGACTCACAGCCACCAAACTCTATTAGTGATCACCATTCATCAGACTCACAGCCACCAAACTCTATTAGTGATCATCATTCATCAGACTCACAGCCACCAAACTCTATTAGTGATCATCATTCATCAGACTCACAGCCACCAAACTCTGTTAGTGATCACCAATCATCAGAATCACAGCAATCAAACTCTATTAATCATCACCAATCAACAGACTCACAGCCACCAAATTCTATTAGAGATCACCAATCATCAGACTCACAGCCGCCAAGTTCTGTTGTCCATCACGAACTAATGGGCATCATAGATATGAAGAAAACGATTCCTTCGGTTAGCTTAAATTAATTGGCAGTCGCTGTGAAGACCGTCTCCCGGGGTCCCTGAGCAACGACGAGTTTCAGATTCTGTAGGTAAATCTCGCAGTTTATCGAGTCGGCGCATGGTCCTCTGGGCTGCGGAGAGGTCAAGGGAAGAAGGGAAATGACCCGCTCCCGTGTTGCGCATGCGATCGCTCGTGTGCATGAACAGCCTGCGTCACGCGTCATAATTGATGTACTCCACGTGGCCCCAGTGACACCGTTCGTCTTTGATGTGCTGCTGCATTCGTTAATGCATGCAAACTGCAGCCGCTCTGCAAGTGCGCACGGAAACTGCTAAGGTGCTCAGGCAGCCACCAAAACACACACAAAGATAAAGGATTCCCGGTACAGCCACAACAGAGAGTTGCATGGGGCAGGTGCCTTTTGTTAGCGAGCGCCTATTAAGAGCGGCTAAAACACTCGAACGTGTGTTTTAGCAAAGTGCCGTGCCCAGCCGTTTTTGTCTTTCCAGTGCTGATGCTTACAAACCCTTTAACGTATTCACTCGAGTTGACGTAGGGGATGACCAGGACCGATTCTAATATCGCTCGCCACTGATGTTAGCGTTGAATGGGAATCGAACTCGGGTGGCCAGGTCCATAGTGCCGTGCGCTAACCACTGTGTTACCCACTCCTCCTGTACGCACAACACTACTTACACACACACACCCATACCTACACACAGCACTACTTACACACACGCACCCATACCTACACACACAGCACTACTTACACATATACACCCATACCTATACACACAGCACTACTTACACATATACACCCATACCTATACACACAGCACTACTTACACACACACACCCATACCTATACACACAGCACTACTTACACACACACACACCCATACCTATACACACAGCACTACTTACACACACAAGACAAAGATCCCCCGTATAGCCTTAACAGACTGTAGGGGCAAGTGCTGTTAGCGAGCACCTATGAAGGCCGGAACGGTACACGAGGGGGTGGGTGGCCAGCACCACGCCCGACCGCCTTTGTCTCCCCAGTGGCGATGTTTACACACCGCACCGGGTACTCATTTCAGGCTGAGTCGACCTAGGGGAGGCCCAGGACCGGTTCAGATAATCGAGCGGGAATCGAACCCGGGTCGCCAGGTTCATAGCGCAGCGCGCTAACCACTACACTACCGCTCCCCTCGTCAATTAAGTTGTGTATTAAAGCTTGCAATGCAAGCGTTCTAATTGCCTAAGAAGGAATATTTCCAGTGTATGCAAATTATATACATGCTGAGTAATATGTTACATGAAGGCTCATAGAGAAAATAAAGCTGAGAGAAAACTAATGAGAAACAATACAAATGAGGCAGTACAAAAACAATTCATTAATCGAATTGTCACCAGGAATTGTGACAATTCATCTCCAATTGTCACAGCCACAATTCATGGCATAGATTCTAAATGTAATGTTATATAATTATAAATATAATGTGCAGGTAAACTTCACATTGTAGAAATTCCACGTTTGTACTCACTTCATTGAGGCCGGAGAGGTGATGACCTGTGTCAACCTTCAACCAGGATTTTAACTTATTTTCTAGATTTGAAGCTTTCGTAACTGCAAGGATTCATATTCTTAGGATTTTTCGGTAAAGTCACGTAGGTATTTTTTTGTTAATTAAAATTAATTAAAATTAAAAAGACGGTTCCACCTGAAGACGGAAGCTTGTGTTGCCTCCGAAACGTCGTGATTTATTTTTTATTTTTATTTTACTTTTAAAAATGTAAATTTTTTACCTACGTGACTTTACCGAAAAAAACCTAAGAATAGGATTTGAACTCGCAACCTTCCGATTGAAAACACATTCACTCTGCAGCTGAGCCCCCTGGCCAAATGTGAAGGCTCACTCCTCGACGTATTTTTCAAACAATACAGGCACGCATTTAATATTCCCTACAAAACAGTGTTTGGCGACATTTAGAATTCACATTTTTTTCATTATCGGCGACGGAGCAAGCAACGTTAAGTTAAAGGCTGAATTCAAGTTGATGGGTGTTTCGTCGAGGGTTTGGTGACTGGACTAAGACGATCAGCTCACTTCCACTTCACAATCCCATTTCGTCATAGGTGGCTTCTCAGGTGCAAATCCGGAATATCAGCAGCAGTGGCAGCTCATCACTTTGACCTACACATTAACCCCCTTTAGCCACCCGTCCACCTCGAATGAATATATCATGATGGAACAGCGCAACTGACGAGGAATACTCAACACGCTTGGGCATCGTTTTATTCCAAATGGAGCCTTTCGATGAAAACGGGCAGCGACGGTTTACACCGCCGTTGCCACAATTGTTTATCGTTGCAATGTGGCTGCAATGAGCCGCTCCGTATGAAAATTGCACTTGCCGCATCGTCGCCAAAGTATTCCTCGGGACAAGCTTCATGGACCCAATCGCAGCCGAGGTCAAGACACGAAGCAGAGAGAGAGAGAGAACAAATTACTGGCCCAAGGATAAACTCCCTTCTCCACATCGGTATGTACTGTACCATTCAGGCTTCGTTACACTGGCCTCAGGCTTCTGAAATTGGATGCCTTTATCGAGAGAATTGAATCTTGGTCTCATTTGTCTGGGTGGGACTGGAGCCCGATTTTTCAGACACCCTGTTTGCGACACAATCACCATCCGCGCCTATTCTGCCCTGGTTTAAAACATATATATATATAATGCCGCAAATATAAAACAGACCTATTCATATTGGTTGGTATTATTGTAGTCATTGTTTAACTGTATAATTTTGCCCTATTTACTCAGCCAAGGTAATTGTTTTTTTAACTCCACTGTTGTCCTTTTCTTGTTCATCAGAAGTAAATCAATGCATTATCCTTACGAGTGCTATCTAATGTATCTCTTGGTGGTGCAGTGTGCTGTTCAGAGGGCTTTATCCCGAGTGATCATTGGGGCTCACGATTTCTTAGGCAGTCTAGACTAATGCTTTGCCAATTTAGTGGCGCGTGGTCTTGTCTGCCCTGTTAAATCAAAGGATTTGTCCGGACTCTCGTGATGAAAAATGGAAAGGTAGTTTAACAAAGCACTGAGCTGCCTGTGGGGAAAATGTAGCCAGAGTCCTTTGTGGATTATGTCATTTCTATGCTTTGTTAACCTATGTCATGTGATGACTCCACAAAATCGTAATGATCCCGGATAAAGGTGCTTAGGACCCCCAATATAAATGCACTTGAACCAATTTTTTCTCATTTAAATCCCTCATTTTCGGAGAGCCGCTTTAAATTGAGAAAAGGATTATAGTTGATTTGGTCAAGTACAGTTTTACTCGGTGTTTACAAGACAGATTGACGTCTTGGTCAACACACACCGCCTATTTCATGTACCGCCGACCAAAATACATCGAGACTTTTATTGAATTGCATTACATTCCTTTTCCCCCCCATTCCTGTGTATGCCCACGAGTATTGTAGAGCACTAATTTGCTTTGCCTGTTAAATGTACATGAACATATCGCCGTGTACGTGATAAATGGGGACTCTGGCGTCGACAATAATACTTATTCTAATCCAATACCTAAAGTCAATGCGCGCTAAGTACACCGACCATTCAATAATGTTGCTGCGATAACAAACAGCATTCAGCGCCCTACTCCGCATTGCAAAACACTCTTTGCAAAAAATAACACCGCCCGAAAAGAAAAAAAAAATCACGTTTTTTTTCACTTTTCCCTCGGGTCAAGGGCAGGTCAAAAGTATAAGAACATGCCGGTTCCATTATAATGAGACCAAGACCTTTCGAATGATCCGTTGCTCATTAAAATCTCTTCACGGGTTTTAGCGGAAAGAGCGGCCTCGCGTCGACGCAGATGAAACGGGGCTCGCCCAGTGGGTTTAGCCGATGGTTTGAGCATCGTCTGCCGGCGAGCTGCGGTGGACGTACAAAGCGTTGGAATTGACGTCACGCCGAGTGGCAGGTCACCGCGTGCGCGGCCCACGCTGCCACCCACTCCACGTTGCTTGCAAGGAGACAAAACAACGGGCACTCTACTTTAGCCGTCGGGTCGGCCTCTGTCTCTCAGAGGCTTGCTGGCGCCTGGCCCTTGTTTCGCTGTGTGGATTATGGGCGTAGCAAGCAAGGCAATGTCATTATTTTCCAATTTGCTTTTTTAAATAAAATAATTAATTTGCCCTTTGTGAACGACTTGTCACTGGCACATAGTACGATACTTTGCGTAGGTGCGTGTTCTTGGTCGTATTAAGCACACCCCCCCAAAAAAAACACATTTTCAGTTGTATTTTAAACTATCATTTCAAATTGGCTATTGACTACAGGGGCTTATTTTCTTGTCAAAGCAATTGGAATTGTCCCTTCGTGACAAAACGTTCCCATGCCGGAGGAACAATTAAAATCACAGGGTCCGTACGTCCAACCAGCAGTGCCTGTTGCCTTGTGGGTGCCCTGGGCCGTGCCACAAAGTCGGTGTTTGTGGCCTTGCTGGATCGCTCTCCCCGAGTTCTTTTCAAGTTGCTCTGCGTCGTGTTTGGCCCGATGTTTTGCGATGCCACTTTAAATTTCGATTTAAAGCTTTCGTGACTGCAGGAATTCATCTTCTTGGTTCTTTCGGTAAAGTCACGTAGAAGGGAAGTAATAAAATAATAAAATAAATATTATTATGTTTTTTTTTATTCTTTTATTACTTCCCTTCTACGTGACTTTACCGAAAGAACCAAGAAGATGATGCCACTTTAGTTCCCGAAGAAGCTCCCGGCAGGTGGAGTAAAACGCCGGACATCATGCCGAGCACTTTGGGAACTCCCACGTTCCTTTCATAGGGGGGGGGACAGTTGCTTTAAACTAAACTATTTATTTTATTTTACCAGGTAAGACCCACAAAGCTCTTGTTCAGAAGCGATCTGGCCACAAATAATAGCTCAGCAAAGTGGCTTATCATTATGTGGAAATGTGTTGCAGCCAAATACTCTAAATGCATGTTTCTAAATGTGGAGCCAGAGAAAAATCCACGCGATCACGGGGAGAACGCGCAAACTCCAAATATACAGCACGCGTCAGGGTCGGGATCAAACCCACGACTTCCTGCATACCAGGCGAGGGAGTTAACATCTCTCCAGTACGCTTTATAAGATAGGTGGGGAACCTACAGCCCACAGGCTGTATAGGGTGGTCCAGATGCCTTGTGACCCCCATTTAATTCTCTAAAACTTCATTTTTTTAGGTTTATTTGAAAACAAAAATGAATATGCAAAGGAACAAAAATGTGTGGGGTCAATTAATTAGGAGTCACAAGACATCTGGATCACCCTGTACGTGACTCGATACTGAATTTCACGTAGCCCAAGGCCAGGTGAGGCCTGCCACCTTCAAAGAGCCCAACAAACAAGATTTATTCGCCGCTGCACCTTAGCCACGTGTCTGCCTCGGAAACGTGACCCGACACAAACGAGACGTTAGTGAGAGTGATAGCAGGCGCGGACATGGCCATTAGTCCTGTATAAGTGAGCACCAATAGTTTTGCGTTCTATTTGGATGGGAGAACATTGACAACCACTCTTGTGACAACAGTGAAGATATAGGAAACAGCACAATGGTTTGGACACGTGAGGAGATTAGAGCAACGACCGACGTCATCTTACAGGGCAAGGTAGCAGAAGAAAGAATGAGAGGCTGCTCTTACGATCTGATGGACCGGCCTCCAGTAGAGGGAGCTCTAGAGAGCCCCTCTGACGGGTAATCTTGGCCTACTCTTCCACGCTAGCAAACGTCTTTAAAGAGTTGGCGTATCCACACTTTACACCACCACAGGCGACCTGCTGATTGAATGACGGTGGTGCCCCTATTTATACTGGCCGGTGGACAGAGTCGGAGGGATTCTAAAAAAAACTTGCACCGTTTCAACTGCCCGGAGATCGAACCGGTAACCGCTAGTCCAGTGTGCTAGACACAAGACAGCGTTGATAATAATCGGCATCAATATATTATTACGATAACGTATGAAGAGAATAGCGTCCTTGATAATAGTTATTCTGGACCAGATGAGTTGGACCAGATGCGCCTTTTGGCGTCATCTGGTCCAACCCATGTGAGACTAGGCTCTAAGGAATGCTGTCTCGGGTGTGGACCAATCAACTTCAAGGACAGTGCACATTATGAGAGTTATGTGTTTTGTTTGCATTATGACTGCAGGTATTGTGGTCTATGCAAACATGACTCCTTGTAAAAAAGGTGTCAGTTTTGTTGCCAGATAAAAGGGTAAAAAAACAATTATCAAATTTTTTACTGGCAAATGAGGTTCCAATGGTGTAAATAGCGTCCTTGTTTTCAGAAGAGAAAATGCGTGCGGTGTTTGTCCTTTGTACCTCCCCTGCGACAAACTGCACCTGGATAAAGTAGGGATTTGTTGTTGTTGTTAATTGACATCTATTAAATCGTGGGATGGCTCTCTGATTGATACTCCCAACAATTCGAGGGCTGTGCTTTTCACAACCGGCGTAGCGTCGCTTTCCCTGGCTGCAGACTATACTTTATTTGTGAACCCTTTCTTGTGTTGGAATTGCAGTGGGGCCACGTTGATGATGTGGGATGTTGGGTATGGATACTGCGTCGCACTCCATAGACCGCCACTCGGTCCACCTTGCTTTCGTTGTGCAGACGACACAACGCCGTGGGCTGCTCTGCACGGCGCAATGCGTTCAGCTCACGTTGGCGAGTGCGAGTTTGAGACTCGGTCCATTTAGACAGAGAGTGTGCATTATTAAAACTTGGGCATGCACTTTGGGGCCGTCCATAAATGACGTCACGCACCTGGGGGGGGGGGGGGGTGTCAGACATTTGTGACAATGTGTGACGGGGGGGGGGGGGTGAGGAATGTGACGTCACATCAAAATGCGCAACTTTAAATAAATATAGACAACACGTTCTACTTAATTAAATAGACTTTTTAATAAAAGTTTTCTCCTACAACATTAGAGTGCAGCGGCACATTAAATACGCACTACAATGACAATAGTTTAAAGCTATTTGAAGCATGTTTTATTTTGGGGGGGGCAGAGCTTTGTGACGTCATATTTGAGGGGGGTCTGACTTTTTGTGACGCCGTGTGATGAGGGGGGGGGGGGGGTCAAAAATCGTCCAAAATCGCGTGAAGTCATTTATGGACGGCCCTTTTTACTCTTGATATACATTGACATTAAAATAATGTAAGCCAGGTTTGACAAATGTCTGCGTGTGCGCAGTGGTGGTAGAGATAAAGTTTGTGCTTTATATGTATATATATGATTGTAATCTCCTGAATTAAATGAACGGGGGGCGGGGCGGATGGGGGGTTAAAATGTAATTGGAATCTATTTGAAAAACTTAAGTCAGGAATGTTTAACTCCTTCGTATTGTCACCACTAAAGTTACATGTTGGTCATGGACCGGGGAAGGGGAGATTTTTTAACACATTTTTTCGTAAAAGGTTTCCAGAAGCTAAGCTTCAAGGCTGCCTTCATAGGCACACACATCTGTAATAGATACGAGCAGAAAATACGGCGTTTTGTTTATGATGAGTGTTCTTTTGGCACTTGTGCAGAATGCCTGGACCTTAGACCCAAGTCCTTCTTGTGCTGTACAGCACATAAAGTCACGTTGTTTTTGCCTCCACTTCTGGTCTTCAGCCAGCTAAGCCGCATCATCCAATGATTTTTTTTGACATTTACGGTTTATATATTTTTTTAACACAGTTGCTCTAAAAAACTGGCTCAAAGGCCTAAAACGTCAAGCATGCAGCAACAAACAGTGCAATAGATGTTGTAATAGATCCGAGTTCAACACGTGTCTTGTATTGAGCAAGGTTGTTATTGTAAGATCTTGGGGAAACGAGTCGATGGGAGGGGGGGGGATTCCAAAGTGGAACAATGCCAGGGAAAAAGCAGAAAGAGAAGCGTTGTGAGTGAGAGGGTGAGTGAGAGGGTGAGTGTGGGTGACTGAGAGGGTGAGTGTGGGTGAGCGAGAGGGTGAGTGAGAGGGTGGGTGAGTGAGAGGGTGAGTGTGGGTGACTGAGAGGGTGAGTGTGGGTGAGCGAGAGGGTGAGTGAGAGGGTGGGTGAGTGAGAGGGTGAGTGTGGGTGACTGAGAGAGTGAGTGTGGGTGAGTGAGAGGGTGAGTGAGAGGGTGAGGGTGGGTGAGTGAGAGGGTGAGTGTGGGTGAGTGAGAGAGTGAGTGAGAGGGTGAGTGCGAGGGTGGGTGTGGGTGAGTGAGAGGGTGAGTGAGAGGGTGAGTGAGAGGGTGGGTGAGTGAGAGGGTGAGTGTGGGTGACCGAGAGGGTGAGTGTGGGTGAGTGAGAGGGTGAGCTAGAGGGTGAGTGAGAGGGTGAGTGAGAGGGTGAGTGAGCTGTGACCTGCAGTGTGGTAGGTGAGTGTGGGTGAGCGAGAGGGTGAGTGAGAGGGTGAGCGAGAGGGTGAGCGAGAGGGTGAGTGAGAGGGTGAGTGAGAGGGTGAGTGAGTGTGGGTGAGTGTGGGTGAGTGTGGGTGAGTGAGTTGTTGTGACCCGTAGTGTGGTAGGTGAGTATGGGTGAGTGAGAGGGTGAGTGAGCTGGTGTGACTCAGTGTGGTAGGTGAGTGTGGGTGAGTGAGAGGGTGAATGAGAGGGTGAGTGTGGGTGAGTGAGAGGGTGAGTGAACTGCTGTGACTCACAGTGTGGTAGGTGAGTGTGGGTGAGTGAGAGGGTGAGTGTGGGTGAGTGAGAGGGTGAGTGAGTGTGGGTGAATGAGTTGTTGTGACCCGCAGTGTGGTAGGTGAGTATGGATGAGTGAGTGTGGGTGAGTGAGAGGGTGAGTGTGGGTGAGTGAGAGGGTGAGTGTGGGTGAGTGAGAGGGTGAGTGAGTTGTTGTGACTTACAGTGTGGTAGGTGAGTGTGGGTGAGTAGACCGAGTTCTCAACTTGGAGGTATCCACAAATGAAGTCCATGGGACTAGTAACCATGGTTATAGCATGGGTGATGTGGTGGTAACTGACTTACCAGTGAGTAAGTGACGTACATGTAACTTTTAAATCATTGTTGCTTGTGGGGGAGAGAGAAAAAAAAAACATGTGACCAACAAACCAGGTTCATAATCAATGCATACAGGTTCAGGGTCAAGAGGTCATCATGGCTAATGATGTTGCGGATCACAACTGTTGCCAAACCACGTGACCTGCGAGGTCCACTCCTGATGTCTCTTGCCGTCCGTCCTGAGGATGATCTCAACCTTGAGGCAATTGCCCGTCTCAGTGACGTCACCGCCTCCTTCTCCATGCTGAACTTGCACATCTTCAGAGGAACATTGGTCTAATGCTTACTCGTGAGCCTTAACAACGTGGCCATGCTATGGGGACCTCATTTGCCAGTAAAAATATGATAATTGGTTCTTTACCCTTCTATCTGGCAACAAAACTGACACCTTTTTGCAAGGAGTCATGTTTGCATAGACCGCAATACCTGCAGTCATAATACAAACAAAAGAACATAACTCTGATAATGTGCATTGTCCTTGAGTTGTGCGCCTTTTGGCGTCATCTGGTCCAACCCATATGAGACTAGGCTCGAAGGAAAGCTGTCTCGGGTGTGGACCAATCAACTTCAAGGACAGTGCACATTATCAAAGTTATGTTCTTTTGTTTGTATTATGACTGCAGGTATTGCGGTCTATGCAAACATGACTCCTTGCAAAAAGGTGTCAGTTTTGTTGCCAGATAGAAGGGTAAAGAACCAATTATCAACGTGGGCATGTTTAGAACCAGAACCACAACGGGAGGGATTTAAAACAGCTGTTGTTGACAGGTCTGATAGTGAATAGGCCGTATAGACTGCACAAATGGCTAAATGTTTAAACTGAGCAATGTGTAAATAACAGCTGTCTAACGATGCTTCGATTCATCGATAAAAATCTCTTCTTGCGCTCACGATTCACCCGTAGAATTGTGCATGTAAGAATGTATTATTATTATTGACGATTTGTACAAATTACGTGAAAATAATATGCCAATCTAATATATAGGCCAACGGATTGAACAAAACCATTTGAAACAATATGAGACGCAACGATTTGAAACAATCAATAACTGATTATTGAATTGAATCACGACCCGAACGTGTGACAATTCATCAAATTGCTGGTTGAGGTGGGGTGGTGGCTGGAATTGTTACATGGCTATTCCGTAAGCTCATAATCATCATCAGCCTTCATCAATTCGCTGCTGAACGAAGTCCTCTCCGCGTCATCGCCACCCCTCACGGTTCCGCGATGCAACAATCCACACAGCAGCTGCACGCGAGCCGATTTCATCCCTCCAACTCAGTTGGTGAACGTCCCATTGGATGCATTCCATTCCTTGGCTCAGCTTGGTCATAAATTTACAAAGTTTTGGAATTATTATATTGATCTTTGGATTCATGCCATGTGGACTGCTAGAATTATTATTATAATAAAAAAAAATACATTAGCCAGCACTAACACTGACCTGAAGTTATGTGCAATTAAACATAACTGGATCATCATTTCGAGTCGTTACGCGGTTTTATTTTTGCTGGACATTGCTTTTGCAGGTAGGAAAACATTGAAAACGTTTGAAAATTTCGATTTAAAGCTTTTGTGACTGCAGCGATTCATCTTCTTGGTTCTATCGGTAAAGTCACGTAGAAGGGAAGTAATAAAAAATAGGAAGTAATAACATAATAAAAATAAAACATAATAAAATAATTCTCACGACGTTTAGGCCACAACGCAAGCAGCCGTCATTCAGACGCTGTCGCCTCGACAGACCTGGTTTTCACCTGAGGACGGCTGCTTGCGTTGTGGCCAAAACGTCATGAGAATTACTTTATCATGTTTTATTTTTATTATTTTATTACTTCCCTTCTACGTGACTTTACCGAAAGAACCAAGAAAACTTTGAAAAGTAAAATTTACGTCGCATTCTAGCCACGGGCTTTCAGCCGAGGGCACACATTCATTGCATGGCACACGCTGAATTTATTCTGATGCATGGCAGTATTACGGTTAGATTTATATTTAATCGTTCCCTTAAATATGGAGGCCTGCTCGACAGACCTCCTAATCCAGCGTGCACTGCATCACATAAATCACACTGGCATGTTTATTGATCAAGATTAATGCAACTTAATTGAACGTGATCTATTAAAAGGTTATCCCTTTTCCTAATGAATATTAGCCTGTTCCAAATCGTCGCAGTAATTAAGCACTAATGCAAATGCCTGCTACCAATTTCATTAGCAGCCAGTGGATGTATGCGAGATGGCTCATATGCACACTTTGTCCACGCTACTGATCTCTGATACACCGCAAGTAGATTTTTCATCTCATGTAACCTTGAACTTGTTTTTCTTTTGCCACGAATTACATATAATCATCAACAGCCATGATATATCCAATGCTGGATGAAGGCTTCCCCAAGCCATAGCCATCTCCAAGTTCTCCAATGTGACAATCCAACTAGCACCTACATCCATGTCATTTTCAGCCCTTTGCCAGTCCACTCATAAATGAAGGCCTCCCCAGGATGTGTATCATCTTGGACCATACTTCACTATGTGGAGTCAAAGTGGGTTGGTGAAGGGGTGGGGGGCATAGGACTGGTTCAGACATCACTGGCCAGGAAACACATTCCTGCGGAGGGAGCTGGTAGGAACGTTGGGTTGCTCAGTCAATGGCCAGGGTCAACGGCGGCGTGGTGTATTCCGCAAATATGGCCGACTGTGAGGGCGGGCACAAGCCGGCGTGAGTAGGTTAAACGTTGAGTTTTATAAGGGCACCACGGGATGACCAGCCCCTCCCCACCCTCCCCACCCAGCCCCTCCCCACCCAGCCCCTCCCTGCACGACAGACACAATAATTCCCTGTGGGCTGGTGTAACCAGGAGGTTCCTACCAGTATTAGACTCAGGTTATTGGGTTCATAGCACAGTGTGCTGATCACTGCACCACCACTCCATGCTCCAAAGGAGAATGATAAACCAAATGATAATGCAAGACCATTAATGCAACAATTATGATGGTGCGGTAAAATTCAAGAGGCTGATGGGGTCATTTATACTTTTAATTGTTAAGCCTGGGGCACTGATTCGATCAAATTTAATGAGATATTTAAGGTACGTTTAACACGTAGGCTTTCACAACCAATATCCATAATATAGGTTTTTTGGGTTAGATTGCATAAATATAAATGTATCGTTAAATCCGCCACCACCTGACACGTGGATTGTAAATGTTGTGGATTTGCTCTCCAACACACCGGTGTGCTGTACTAGTGACGACATATTCTGTTAAAGTGACAAACCTTACTAATTGGCTGTGTCGGGTGGTGGCGGGTTTAACGACACATTTATATACTTACGCGATCGAACCCAAAAAAACAACTGTATGATGGATACTCTTTGGTTCTTTCGGTAAAGTCACGTGACTTTCCCGAAAGAACCAAAGAGTATAGATTCCTGCAGTCACGAAAGCTTCAAATCAAGATTGTGTTATGGATATTTAATGTATGTTCACACAGGCTAACTCGGGTGGCACATCTTTGAGTCCCAGCCACCCCACTGCGTAAACACAGGCAGTAACTGTGCCTTTGTATGAACACTGTACTTGTTGAAATGTCATACGCGAGTGGATTCTTGGGAATCAATACACGCTATTCCATCATTAATACATATCATAGCATTGTTAAATTACATAGAACAATGATTTTTTTTTAATGGCGCCTGTTTCTTAGTCAATATCCGCTGACATTTTTTGATCTTGACATCTCTATTTCCTCAATGGGGGTGTTTCGGTTGGCGCGCTGTGCCACGAATGCGGCGGTCCGCTTTCGACTCCCACACACTGCTAACGTCAGGTGCACGGCAGTTACGAATGGTCATCACAGTGATCTAAAGCAATTGAAAAATAACTTAACTTTTTAAAATGTTAAACTAAAACTAATTTTTTTATTTTACCAGATGAGGCCCACTGAGCCATATAGTTAATTTTCAGAAGCGAACTGGCCAAAATGGACAGCTCAACGAAGTGGCTTATCACGTGGAAATTTATAGCGGCAGCCAAATACTCAAAGCAATGTTTCTAAATGTGGAGGGGAACACCGGAGGACCCGGAAAAAAAATCCACGTCACCACGGAGAGAGACACGCAAACTCCAAGTATACAGCAGGCGTCAGCGTCGGGATCAAACCCACGAGCTCCTGTATACGAGGCGAGGTAGTTAACATCTCGCCACCGTGGCGCCCCCATCGTTCTATTTCATTGTTCGTAATGTGCAGTGGTGGTGCAGCAGATGTTAGCACACTGCGCTGAAGACTGCTATCTGCAATGAAATCGTAAAACATTTCATCTGAATTGGTCGTTGAGCCGCATTGTATTCCACCAGCCCACATTGACCAGCATGGTGAAGTATGGTGAAACAACCCCCATGACTTTTTTTCGATTTAAAGCTTTCGTGACTGCAGGGATTCATCTTCTTGGTTCTTTCGGTAAAGTCACGTAGAAGGGAAGTAATAAAGTAATAAAAATAAAACATAATAAAATAATTCTCACGACGTTTCGGCCACAACGCAAGCAGCCGTCCTCATGTCTGTCGCCTCGACAGACCTGGTTTTCACCTGAGGACGGCTGCTTGCGTTGTGGCCGAAACGTCGTGAGAATTGTTTTATTATGTTTTATTTTTATTATTTAATTACTTCCCTTCTACGTGACTTTACCGAAAGAACCAAGAAGATGAACCCCCATGACTGATGTGGCATAGGAAAACCTTCGTCATTTATAAATTATCTTCTCAATACTGGACAATTTTTGTAACTGTTTGGTACACGTAAATGTACGGTACGGCCCTTTTCGTCAGTACACTGCTAGATGTGGGCCTCTCCACGCCGTGCAGATTGTGGGTGTTATTTGACCATATTTCACCACGCCGGTCAATGCAGGTTGAAACGCACATTTATGGTAGACGTGAGGAAATAAAATTGCTGCACTCAATGAATATAGGCATGCGCTTTATAGTGCATATAGCGATTGTCAGTATCACATTTCATCAGTGACCGATTGCAGAAGCAAGTAAAATGTAATGGGCTGTAGTGCAATACTCATACACATTAGTAGGCAGGGCATGCTGAGATAAAAAATACGAAGATCTTGCCATGAATATGACAAATATTAAAATAATGTTTCGCATTAAGATTAACTTTCATCATTTTGCAGTTTATCTGGCTTTCGCAAATTATAATTGGGGCTGCAAACATAGTGAAAATTTCGACACATTCACCAAAATGACATTGCAGAAAGTGGCTGTTATCTAGCAAACCCACGTAATGCGCCAGTCACCTAAGATAAATAATTAAAGTGTGGAATTTTTCAACCTTGGTGTCCTTTCCTTATTGAATCTATTCCTTTGTTTCCCCACCCGTCTTCTCGTATTGTATGCAATCAATCAGTTGCCTTTAATTTTGCCAGGCGAGCTCTCGCTGAATGTCATGAGTTTATTACTTTTTAAATAACATTTGGGGTGAATTAATTTGTAAATATACAAGCCCTTTTTTTCTTCTTGGTTCTTTCGGTAAAGACCTGTTCTTCACCTGAGGACGGCTGCTTGCGTTGTGGCCGAAACGTCGTGAGAATTATTTTATTATGTTTTATTTTTATTATTTTATTACTTCCCGTCTACGTGACTTTACCGAAAGAACCAAGAAGATGAATCCCTGCAGTCACGAAAGCTTTAAATCGAAATACAAGCCCTTTTGTCAATTCTTCTTCTGGGTGATGGCCTCCTCACGCTGTGTGGGTTGTTCAGGTCATTTGGCCACACTTTGCCATGCTAGTCAGTGTGTGTGTGTGTGAAGGCAGATAAGCCTAGACATGGGAGCATAGCGCATTGCAATGGATTTTGTGTAAGGTGGTTGACTAAGAAAAGCACAATCCAGGCTCAAACCTGCTTAGCTTTCAAGATCTGACAAGATTGGGTGTATTACAGGTGATTTGCTCATAGGCAGCAATGGAATTTAGATGTGTGCTCATTTTTAAATTGGCATTCTGGCCATGACAGATACACAATGGCCTCGCTGATATGAATGACATAACAGTATAACGTTGGGAATCTTTATTGTAATGCCTCATCAAACAATACTGGGCCACTGAAAGGAGAATAAAACTGTCAAACCACCTTTGGCACAGTGTTTAGTATTCGAAGCAAAGCTTGTGAACCAGACACAAATGTATACAAAACATTACAAAATACCATACAAGCAAAAGTGTTGCTTTTGTGCCCTCTGTTGTACCACTGCTCGGATATTACAAACTGTTTGTGCACTTGAGTCTGTGTATGGTAATTTCTTATCTATTAGCTAATATATATGTTTAATTGGCTTCAGGAATGCACGAATTTCACAGGAACACACACACACACAGTTATGTTGTGACCTTCTCATTTGACACCATCGCGCGTACGCTCAGCCCCCACATTATGCGGCACTTTATAATTGGAATGGCAACCCTTGGACAAAGTGCCGTAATATAATGAAGCAACGAATATAGCGTTTCTGTTCATGTTGAGAACCCTGATAAAGATTTTGCCAAAATTAAGGCTCGTCGTGGCTTGGCACTTTAGCTGCAATTTCATAAAGGCAGCATGAAAGTGCGGCCTAGTGGAAAGGGCTTTCATTAAAATTCTTAGGTTTTTTTCGGTAAAGTCACGTAGGTAAAACATCAAAATTAATAAAAATAAATAAAATAAAACAAAAATCACGACGTTTCGGAGGCAACACAAGTCTCCGTCATCAGGTGGGACCGTCACAGCCGGATTAGCTGCATCAATTCATTAATGTTTACCCACAGGGTTGCCACGATATATAGCAATCCCTCACTGGCAATTTAGCACGGTTGACTATGTACGGTGCAAAAGAAGTTCGACATATGTATAATCCTACGAAACGTTGTACGTTATGAGACCCACGGTGACCACAGCGTCCTCTGCACAAAGTACAGTTATGTTTTGATTATCGTTGCTAATTCAATTTTTCTGAAATGTTTTTTTATTGCTGCCAAAAAAAATTGAAATAGCAAACTCGGTAATTGAAGTTTCAAATAAATAGCTATCTTGCCCATAAATTAATGCTCTGCAAAATGCTTTCTGTATTAATTGACAGCATGGCTGTTACATAACACAGTTTAATTCATTATTTTAATATCCTTAGTGTAACTGACAGCTTGTGAATTTTAAGCGTCGTGGATTTTAATGATTAGAAAGACATATGGCAGGCTTAAATTGAGTAAACCGCAGTTAAGAAATCTTTAAGTAATCTCTATATGTACTGGAAGTACAGCAAAGCACAAAACATGCACTAAAACAGGTTAAATAAAATTACTAAGTTGTGTGAAACTGATATCGTGATAATTGTCATATTGTGAAATGTTATATCATATTGACAAAAACATGATATCACTGCAGCTATTTATAATAAACTTAATTAGACAGACATGGTCTGATCTCTCCAGGTATTACAATTTCTTCGGCAGTTCTGCATATATTTATAAGTAAAGTTTGCAGTAACTGCTTACATATTTACAGGCAGGTCCAGCGTGTGTGTAAGGGGATTATTTTTTATTTCTGGTGGTTAATTTGGCCAGACAGCAAGCCTCACTTTGCCTTCAAGGTCAGCATATATTTTCTCATTACCGGCCAGTAACACCCTATCAGGGGATGCTTGGGAAAGCGCAAGAATGGACAGACCTTGGCTCAACATTAAACTTAAGGGACTTCTACAGCAAAGACACATATATTGCTCATAATGACGACAACGTGGCCCCAGGTTGTCTTCCGCCCACCGCTCACCCCCCGCCCCCGAATCACACACACACACACACGCACGCAGGACCTCGCCTGACCAGCTCGTGGAAAGTCAAGCTAAGAAACATGTGCCTCCGGCCCACGTGTGTGCACAGGTCATGCAGGGGGTGCTGATGGGCCGGCTGACTAAGCGCTTCCACGAAGGCAGCCTGCTCCTCTGGGGCATCGGCATCACGAGTTTCGTCGGCATCGGCTCGGTAAGACGGTCAACCCACGCCGAGGCGGTGTGTAGGGATGGATGAAAAGATGTATGGATAAATGGACAGATGTACGTTCGGTTCACGTCTCAACAGCGTGCCTCATTTAGTATTTTCCATAGAAGCAATTTGGTCCTTATACCTGCATGTATGTTGAACCTCTTTCGCATCCTACGTAGCCAATCATTCTAATCGGAGGTGCATATACCTCGTTAACGGTGCCGCTACAAAGCTGCCACATTTCCCCTACCCCGTCTCTCCACCGCCACGTTGCGTTTCGTACATCCACCTCTTTCAACACATCTGGCCAGGCTGGAAGAGTAGACCAAATACCCTTGAGCGTCCTCTCCCAGCGGAGGCCCTTCCGCTCGCCGGCGGTTTGGTTCAAACAATCGCAACGGCCGTGGCCATCACCCCCGACAGCGCTGCACTGCAAGCCTGCGTGCCCCGAGTGTGGGAAGAAATCGCAGGTCTGTTTTTAGTTGGATCGGCCAAGCGTGAACGTGTCTCGGAGGGTTGGAGAGGCCACGGGCTTGTGAACGCTCGCAGCAAGGGAGCGTCGCGTCGAACCGCTGGGTTGCCGCTTGCATCAAACGAGCGCCCAGCCACATTCGAAACTGGAATTTCGCAATGGCCTTTGCATTAATGAAAACACTCTGACATTCACAAACAGAGGCGCAGTTAATAACAGATGCCTCTTTTAGCCGCAGATGAACGGTGAAATTTGTGAAATTCCCCTTAATGGCTTGCATGATCACCCAGATCTAACCCACAATTGTAAAAAAAAAAGAATCTTATTTATGCAGGGTACATCTCTTGAGATGTATTTACAAAGATTTATAGCTCCAAGAATGATTCTCCATATATAAATTAGCTATGTAGAGGGAATTTGGCTTGCCCATAGATCTTGCTGATCTGTAGTGGGATTTGCTCTGTGACAGAGATTAAGGCCGCAGCTATGATTAAACGATTCCATGAAATGTTTACGTCTTATCTCATTTTGTAACCTTACTTCTTCTGTATGCCGAGCACAAGGGTAGATTGCAAACTCTCCCTCCATTTCTGCAGCTGAAACTTTTGTCTGCAACTTTGACCTTGCAGAAAAAAAAAAACATAATCACATAAATACTTAGCGCTCAATTGCTTTCATAAAAACGCCTTGAAATTTCCGTCTGATTGAATGCACCCAATTAGGTTGCCACCACGAAGTAGTTGAAAGGGCTGAATGGAATGATTGCTTTTTTGTGGGCGCCTTGACAATCTACTTAATTGTCTCTTCGAAGAGATTGTTAAAAATAAATATAAATTTGAAGAAAGTTCACTCCGGACCGAGCGATATTAAACGCATGCGACACATTGGAGCACACCAGCCTGTATTTTAATAAACGAGGCCATAGTAAGGCTATAATAGCCTCATCGATACATTGGCTTATATTGTGAGGCCATACCGCTTGATTGAATGTATGCTCAATTAAATTAAATATTCAGCCATTAAAAACTGTGCAAGGAATAAACAGTCATTGTCCCCTTGCATAGAACATCATGGCAGTTCATGGAGAAACCCAAACTGCCCTCCATTGAAATAGGGGCAGTCGAATAGAACTGTCTCCATGTATAAATAAAAATATAATTTTATCTTCTTGGTTCTTTCGGTAAAGTCACGTAGAATGGAAATAATAAAATAATAAAAATAAAACATAAAATTACCGAAAGAACCAAGAAGATGAATCCCTGCAGTCACGAAAGCTTTAAATAAAAATATAATTTTAGTCCATCGGACCTCTTGCCTTAAAGACCAATATTACCCTGCAGCATTGATTTAAACAATCCGACCCCTGGACTTGTTTTTTGACCGTTTGGGACTCATCAGCAAGGCTCAGGCTTGTTGAACAAACGGCTGCCGAAATGTCCCTCTCGTTGGAAGAAGCAGCGCAGCTGTGCGGTCGGCCCGAGGGAGGACATCGACTCCGACGTCTTTAGGGGGGCGAGCGCTGCGGAACAGGACGCCCGCGCGCGACCCCACACACGGGGCACGCGACACACCTGCTCGGACGCTTTGCGGCCCGTCGTCGATTGGTCACCTGTAGTCCACCTCAAGTGGTATTCTTAGGTTTTTTCGGTAAAGTCACGTAGGTCAGAAATTAAAATTAATAAAAGTAAAATAAAAATAAAATAAAAATCACGACGTTTCGGAGGCAACACAAGCCTCCGTCTTCAGGTGGAACCGTCACAGCACGATTGCTGTATCAAGTGAGAGAAATTCCAAGAAAACAGTATTTGTATATATACTGGTTGAGGGTGGGAGGAGCCAAGGTAGGCCCTGGATATTATTTTTGTGAGGTTCGGTGCGGCTGAAGCACCTCAAGTGGGCTTGTCATCGCCACCGTTGGGCGTTTGGTGGCGAGCGGACAGTTTTATCCTCCTATTCAGTGGCCCAGTATTGTTTTATGCGGCATTACAATAACGTTATACTGTTATGCCACTCATATCAGTGAGGCCATTGTGTATCTCTCATGGCCAGAATGCCAATTTAAAAATGAGCACACATCTAAATTCAATTGCTGCCTATGAGCAAATCACCTATAATACACCCAATCTTGTCAGATCTTGAACGCTAAGCAGGTTTGAGCCTGGATTGTGCTTTTGTTAGGCAACCACCGTGAATATAACGTTACACAAAATCCATTGCAATGTACTATGCTCACATGTCTAGGTTTACCTGCCTTCACACACACACACACACCGACTAGCATGACAAAGTGTGGCCAAATGACCTGAACAACCCACACAGCGTGAGGAGGCCATCATCCAGAAGAAGAATTGACAAAAGGGCTTGTATATTTACAAATTAATTCACCCCAAATGTTATTTTAAAAGTAATGAACTAATAACATTCAACGAGAGCTCGCCTGGCAAAATTAAGGGCGTCCGTTACAAAGAAGGCTTCGGTTACGTTGAGCTGCCGTCCCCATTTATTTATTTGACGAAAACTTTTTTAAATCCTTTATATTAAGTTCACTTGCTTGCGCGCTTGCGCGCTTACGACCGTGCAAATCTTTCGGTCGTTTTTTAACCCACTTCCCGTGATCCAATCGAGCTGACATTTTGCACACAGACTCGTTGTGTGTGACAATTTATTTTCGTGAATTTTTTCCCCCAAAATTTTACACTTTTTAGGGAACTTTTTTTTTTATATTAAATTACCAATTGCTTAATGGTGGCACGCAATCATCTGACCCATAGGTGGCAGCCATCTCAAGCCAGAGGACGAGAGGACTCTAGCCGCCACGCATATAAAGGATTTATAGTGAAAAACTTTGTTTTTACGGGTTAATTTTTTTTCATCTCCCCTCGGTGTTCAAATCTTTAACGAGCTGCCCGGCCTCTCGTGCGGCCTTCCCCACGTCTGCGCTGTTGTTGTTGTTGTGGCGGTGATGCATCACATCTTTTGGGGCGGTTTCGATGGTGGCGGCGCTCAGCGTAAATTTTTTTTCCGATGCGCGTGCAATTTGCGGTGTCTAACTTGATGGGGCTTTTAATAGTTATTCCCCCCCCCCCCGCCTTTGTTAACACGAATGCAACCAAAATAAAAGTTTTGAAAAAGCTTCATTTGGCTCCAATTACATTCCTGGCATTTTAGGCACCAAAGGTCACGGTAAACGCTGATCTTACCCGCTGCAGCTGTTCTCTGTGCTCCGTGTATTACGTGTGCTCCGAGGCAAAATGGTATTGTAAAAATAACGCAATAATCCGATAACAGTAACCGCAGCAAGATCATCATTGTTTTTTTTTTGGGGGGGGGGGGGGGTTATTGCGTATAAGCAGGTCAGACTGAGCTCCAACGTTTAATCGCTGCTTCATGAAGATCAGCACAAAGAACATTGCATACTTAATGATATTTTTTTGCTACATCTTTTAAAGTAAAAAAAAAAACTCCTGTGGTTCATTTGTGTGTGTGAGCCAGAAACATAACGCTAATTAGTCGTCTATCATTTTATCAAGTATTTTATTTTTAACAGATTAATTTGCAGCGGCTTCATTACATTCATTTCACACCCACAAGTATGTGTCTGTGTAGAGAAGCAGTTTGTGTGGGGAGCAGGAGTGTTGCAGCGCGCTGTGCTGCGAATCCGGTGACCCGAGTACGATCCCCGCTCACAGCCAACACCACTGACGAATATCTGAAATGGTCATGGGCCTCACCTAGGTCGACTCAGCCTCAAATGAGTACCTGGTGTGTAAACATCGCCACTGGGGAGACAAAGGCAGCTTGGCGTGGTGCTGGCCACCCATCCCCTCGTGTGCCGTGCCGGCCTCGATAGGTGCTCGTTAGCAGCACTTGCCCCAACAGTTTGTTAAGGCTGTACGGGGGATCTTTGTCTATGTGTGGTGTCATAGTTAGGGCACTGTGCTACAGGTCCGTTTTCTGTCTGTGAATACTATTGACGCTTAGCCTTAAAATCATGGAAGGGTTGCCACCTTTGAATATAAGAAAGTATTGACAAAGAGCAGGTTAAAAGGAGTTGTACTATGTCACAGTTATACATTCGCACAAATAAGTGTTTGGGACAAAGGGTGTCAAATCACGCAATTTTAAGTGCAAAGACAGTGCCAAGGAGTATGGACATTGCATGTGATATATATATAGTGTCGAGAATGTGTACGGGTGACCCAACAGTGGTTTCCATGACTATTGGAAATCAGGGTCTTCTGGCCCAAGAACGGCCCAGTTCAATCACTGTGCTCAATGAATAAAGGTCCGTGATTTCATCCCGTCTCCTCATATCCACACCCACCAGGCCACCAACCGCTTTCCCTCCATACTAACTTGCACAACGACGCATTCATTCATTAATATTGATTGCTACGTTCACGATACCTGCATTCAGATAGTGCTCGTGAGAATCGATTGTTCAAAATGTATGTGTGTAGCATCTTTAGAATGAGGGGGCAGGGTCCATTCCAAATGCCACCAACATTTATTGAATGTCTGTAACAATAACGGATGAACACTCTTGTTCTTCGCTTACTGCTCAGGAGCGCACACTGCCAATGGCTTGCATGCAGTGATGTTTCACTGCCTCAAAGGGCAGAGAAATACAACTTACATTCACTCAGCATACACTCTATACATGTCTATAACCGCATAAGGCACCACTGTTTCGGCACTTCAGGGTCAGCAATCTCTAAAATTCGCATGGAACAAATAAACATTACACATTGTTTTGCACATGTTTTAAAAAAGAAATAAAACCATCTTTGCAATGCACTGTACATCAAATTCTTCATAGGCAAAAACATATAAGGGCGTCTCTGTATTACAATTATTAAATAACAAATGAACCTTATGGCGGTACCCCGGGGTTCCATAGTACCCCGGCTCTTGCACAATGTCCGTGATGCAGTCATGTTTAGTCTGTTGATGGTCGGCGACGCGGCAATCGACTCATCTCGACGAGCTGTACACGATGCACCACCACGGTGCGTGCGAGCGTTCAGGGTTTCAGCACAATCGTCCTCGCTGCGTTTCGACATCGCAGAGTGTGGCACCGATTCAGGATTGATTGGTACCCCAGTCGCGGAGTTAAGTACACCCCTGGAAAAAATAGTGTCCCAGAAATAAAATATTTAATTGCCTCGGCCCATTTTGTATGATTCGGTAGCCCGGGGTACCGCGATGAGGATCATATTTGGAACTCAGAGAATGAAAACAATATTTTCAACTCTTAACTTTTCCACATTTCACAGTAACGTTAGAATGACCACATCAGAAGCCGCAATCAACACAATATAGTGCTTAACAAACACATTTGCGTAACACTTTTATACCCCATCCAATCGTCAATACACTTTCGCAAATCTCAGTCAGTTGACTTTAATAACGTGTGTACAACTCATTTATTTCAAAATATGGTGACTAATATTCGTACTGTTAGAGTCCAGCTCACGTCCTTTAGGAGCACATTTGCACATGGCCTGCATGCAGTGATGATGCTTCACTCTCGAGGTGTTTACAGATGAGAACTACTGGCGGGACCTGAGCACTGCAGTAATATATATTTTTTCTGGTGCCTCTCGCTCTCATGTTCATGTTCGTCAAAGGCCTTCCGTGGTAGCTGTGCAATATTCCTTGAGGAACCCTGTACCCCTTCTCTGCAATGTTGATGTTTTTGTCTTTGTTTTGTTCCTGCTGCTGTGCTCAACGCAGCCAGGGAAAACTGGCCGAATGGGATTTTATTATCAATGTAACAAATTCAAATGAATATTTTATGGGTCTTTCGGTAAAGCCACGTAGATAGAAAAATTATGAAAAAAATATCACGACGTTTCGATCGCAACACAAGAAATCGTCTTCAAGTTAGAGGAAGAGTAGGAAGACTATTGCGATCGAAACGTCGTGGTATTTTTATTCTTATTTTTAATATCTACTCGGCTTTACCGAAAGACCCATAGAATATGTATTCCTGCAGTCACGAAAGCTTTAAGTAAAAATTCAAATAAACCCGAGCTCACATTTAAACGATGGCCACTATTCTCTTGTTGTGTATGGCAGCAGAATGTTCAGGAGCTAAATGCCAATGTTGAGTTCTGCTAGCCACGAGAGGCCTTCAGGAGAGAGTTTGTGTGTAGAGCTCAGACGTATAGTTACAGTTGCATGGCCACAATCGCACTCATGTGGCTTATCTTAAATTTCACCCAAACGTGAAGGAGGTGTGCGCATCGGCCTGTTGACGGTCTGATGCGGCTGACGGTCACGGAAGCGATGGCCACTGAACATTTATCATGAATTGATTGCTCTTTTACATGGTCTATAAGGGGGGATGAGGACACAGTCTTATTATTAGGCCCTTTTAATCCACCTTGTGTCTCGTGTGCCAATTGTTTGCTCCAGTTTCGTCGAGGTTAAGTGTTTGAAACCGTCCGAATAAGAGACAGCAAACAAGAAATGGTACAAATGAGGCAATAAAAACAAAAACCGTCTCATTTGGTCTCGGAAATGTAACACTGCATCGAATTGTCAAACGCATCGGGGCATGTCGATTACCTTCGACTCCACTGCCAACGGTTTGAGTCGAGAAGTGATCTTAAAATAAGTTAATTTCCAACAAGGTTAAATATATGCACGGGTTACTTTCGACAATCTTAAGCTAAAATCAGTTTTGTGATGCTTTGCCATGTATAGGATTTAAACATTAACGCAGCCAGCAAATTGACCTTAGAAAGTGACATCACAGGATATGCATCTCCCTTCTATATTCATGATCATCGTTATTTATTTTTTATACCGCGCCTCTCATGCAGCGACTCTATTGACCCCATGAGACCACAGCTGGTGGCTCTAGAAGTGTCAAGTCCCCCTGGGAGCGCGAGTTCCTCCTGGGCTCAGCCAGGTTCAAGCACTAAGCCAGTGCAGTTCCGACTGACTTTTGAAAATTACGAACACACCACTCACATTGATGCTCTGCCAGCCTTCATATATAGCACTTACACCAAACGGCGTCTACGTTCAAATCATGAACTTTAATTACAAAAAAAACTATTGAAAGAGTATTTGATTGCGTTTGAAAACGATATGGTGCCACATTAGCCAGAGAATGCATACACACTGGCTTAGTATATTGCGAGTGATACTGTGATTGCTCTTGTGAGCTAGCACTTTCATACTTGCCCTAACAATCTGTTAAGGCTATACAAGGGATCTTCGCTCTCCGATGTGTTGTGGGGAGCGGTAGTGCAATGGTTAGCGCACTGCGCTACGAACCTGACAACCCGAGTTCGATTCTCACTCATGGCCAACACCAGTGACAATTATCCGAACTGGTCCTGGGCCTCCCCTAGGTCGACTCAGCCTCAAATGAGTACCTGGTGCGGTGGTGTGTACCATGCCGACCTTCATAGGGGCTCGCTAACAGCACTTCCCTCAACAGTCTTGTAAGGCTATACAGGACGTGTCGTGGGTTGAACCTCGTCTCGTTTGGCCGCAAGACCCTCGACATTAGTAACACTGTGGGCGTTAATCGGTGTTTTTAACTCGATGAAGGTAAACTTCCACGGACGGTGACTATATGGGGAGGGTATGGATAATCGCTGACAACAACGCAAGTATTAGGCGGCTTCAAAAGGATTTCGCAACTCGGCTCACTCGGTATTTTCTTTCTCTCTCCTTTGTTAAAATCAAGTTTACATTCAAGCGTTTATTTTTTATTTTTAAGACTCACAATTCGGAAACGTAAAATCGCCGTGATTGAAAGAGCTTTGGAATGCTAAGAGCCAAAAGGGGCCTCGGGGATTAGAAGCCGAGATTGACGGCTACAGGCGCCGGCTGGGTCCGGGACACAGGCAGAGAGCGAGAGAGCAAGAGCGCACGGCTCTCTCCAATACGCTACTCCCTTCCCAGAGGTCGCAACCGGGTACCCGTTTGCGACCCTGGTGCGGCCGGGTACGGGTACGGTTAGGCCGTGAGTCACTGGTGAGTAACTGTTTATCACTCATTTCCCAACGTCTTGTCTCTTCTCACAATTCAAGTTTCTAGAATCAACCCACCCGCGCCTGCAACATGGCTTCATCCCAGAGGTCGCAACCGGGTACCCGATACCCGTACCCTACCCGATACCCGGCTACCCGTACCCGTACCCGTTTGCGATCCTGGTGCGGCCGGGTACGGGTACGGGTAGGCCGTGAGTCACTGGTGAGTAACCGTTTGTCACTCATTTCCCAACGTCTTGTCTCTTCTCACAATTCAAGTTTGTTAGAATCAACCCACCCGCGCCTGCAACATGGCTTCATCCCAGACGTCGCAATCAGGTACCCGATGCCCGTACCCTACCCGGCCGGGTACGGGTAGGGTACCCGTTTGCGACCCTGGTGCGGCCGGGTACGGGTAAGGAATCAAAACCCGTTTGCGACCTCTGTCCCTTCCCCATCCCTTCCCCTTGCGTTCTCCGCGAGAAATGCAATCACACCGGAGTTCGCTTTCTTGTGTGTGCGTGCACCCTTTGGCGCTTCGTGTTCTTCTCTGTACAGTGCGTACTTTCCATGTCCATTAAATATTATTCCTGTGATAGTGATTTGCTTTGCACCATTACAGCGGTCTGACCTTGCCGCTAGCTTTTCTTGCCCTCTTTGCTTTAATGAAATGTAACCTGCTGTGCGCAAGATCCTTTGCTTTTGATCCAATTGGCTCCTTTGCTTTTTTGTTTCCAGCCACTTATTCGGCGTTCCTCTCCTGTTCCTTCTCACCTTGCAATGTGTTTTTTTTCCCTTCTCCGGAGCGAACCTCAATAACAAAACAACCGTGCCTCCACATTCATCTCCTCCCCATTCACTCCACCGTGGGTAGCGGTGGGCATTTGTGTTTCTCTGCTCTATAACCCAAGCCGAAACCTGAGCTGGCATGGCACAATTAAATGTCTTCACAGTTGTAACCACCTCGGGATGGGAGGATGATTCAACTGCTCTCCCTAAGCCAAACTTCCTCTCTTGGGGAAAGCCAACTTTGTCGAATTCATTTTTTTAAACCCGCTCCCTCCTTCCACGTGCCAACACGGGGCACACCACCCCCACCACCTCACTGTACTTGATGGGCATTCAAAGTGAAACAATCGGGTTGATCGATGACCCCAGAACTCGCTGATTTACTCTCGTAACTCGCGGTCAGTTGCCTCCTTGTTCCTCTTCTATCGCCACTGGCACGGCTCCTGTTCGTGTGAACTCCACCCGTGTTGACGACTCGGTCTCATCAACGCGGCAACTACTCTTGCTGCTCAATAAAGACGTGGAATATATCTGCGGTTGATCTTCCACGAAGCTCATGGTCCACCAAACATAATTCGAAGCTTTCGTGACTGCAGGAATTACTCTTTGGTTCTTTCGGTAAAGTCACGTGTAAAGATAAAATAATAAATTAAATACTAGCATACGACGTTTCGATTGCAACACAAGCAATCATCATCAGGTAGAAATGAAATAGAAACACACATCTAGTATACTTAGAAATGTATGCCTCTGTGTGCCTATGTTTGTTCTCTCTCTATGTATCTCTGTGATATCTGTCTGCTTATATGTCTGTCTATATGTGTCTGGTTCTGTGTTTGATCTCTCTCTCAAATTTAGCATTCTCAAGAAGAACGTAATCAACCAGGTAGGGTGTTGACTGTTATGTTATCCGATTCTCTGTTGTATTACATTACATGTCTAAGTATACAAGATTTGTGTTTCTATTTCATTTATACCTGATGACGATTGCTTGTGTTGCAATCGAAACGTCGTATGCTAGTATTTAATTTATTATTGTATCTTTATACCTGACTTTACCGAAAGAACCAAAGAGTAACTCATGGTCCACCCTAAACCGCATCCACTGGTACAAACCACGGCAGTAGATGTGGATGCACGATACACAAGTAGAACTCGCCGGTGTGCGACTGTGGTCATCCAGGACAGACCCGAACAACGATGCCCGATCCGCAAATACGAAGGGAGACATCACGGCGATGATCCACTCCGCGACTCCTGTTATTTATTTGGCTTGACCACCTGAATGTGACATTGTAGTCGTTTCGATTTAAAGCTTTCGTGACTGCAGGGATTCATCTTCTTGGTTCTTTCGGTAAAGTCACGTAGAAGGGAAGTAATGAAATAATAAAAATAAAACATAATAAAATAAAATAAGAATTATTATTTTATTATTTTTATTATTTTATTACTTCCCTTCTACGTGACTTTACCGAAAGAACCAAGAAGATTGTAGTCGTTGTTCTGCATGCACATCAGCCGTACGACAAGAAGAAGCAGAAGGCTGCTCAACTTTGGAATTCCCCTCCCCTCGTCTCTTTTCCAAGTTTGCTGTAACCGCGCTCATTTCCAGAAACGAGTCAACTCTTATCTCTCACAGTTTTTATTTTGTTGTCGGATATTTGTTGCGTTTTGGGCCCTTTTTTAGGCCTGTGCTCAGCTATTTGGGGCCGTCCATAAATGACGTCACGCCCCTAAGGGGGGGGGGTCAGAAATTTGTGACGATGTGTTACGATGGGGGGGGGGGGGGTTGAGAAATGTGACGTCACATCAAATTGCGCAACTTTAAATAAATATAGACAACACGTTCTACTGAATTAAATAGACTTTTTAATAAATGTTTTACATCAAAGTGCAGCGCCACATTAAATACGCACTACAATGACAATAGTTTAAAGCGATTTGAAGCATGTTTTATTTTGGGGGGGGGCAGAGCTTTGTGACGTCAGATTTGAGGGGGGGTCTGACTTTTTGTGACGCCGTGTGACGAGGGGGGGGGGGTCAGAAATCGTCCAAAATCACGTGACGTCATTTATGGACGGCCCCTTATATTAATGCAGTGGAGACCATCAGAATTTGGTGGACAATTAGGGGAAGGCGTAGCCAAGCCCCAGGGCAAGGAGTAAACTCCCTGGATGGTTACAACGCATCACTTGTGGGTTTGTTGTTGTTATTGTAACGAGCATGTCATGTGCACGTGTTACAAACGGCATCCTTTTATCTGCAACTTATGTTCTGAAGAAGACGTTCAGTCATTGGCTCAAGGCAGGTGTGACAGATTGTGACTGAATCTTGATTTGAAGCTTTCGTGACTGCAGGAATCCATACTCTTTGGTTCTTTCGGTAGAGTCACGTAGGTCGAAAAATAATGAGATGTTATTTTTTATTTTACTTTATTTTTCTACCTACGTGACTTTACCGAAAGAACCAAAGAGTATTGTGACTGAAGTTTGTATTTTTATTTGCCGTTCCCCCCTCCCCCATTTCCACGAGGCACCACTGTCAACATTGCTGCCACCTACACTAGAATTATGCGTGCAAATATTCCACAGATGATAGGACGCGTTTGTCATGCTACTCACAAGCTTTGGTGGAGTCATGAGCGAAAGGGTTGCGGATAAAAAGGGATTTGTTCTGGAAATAAACAGGAGGAAATTTAATTGAGAATTCTTTTTTTGGGCAGTGAAATGTTATTGCTAACTGCTCATTTGTACAACTTTTACTCGAGGTGTTATCCTCCAACATGTGTGTTCAGTGGATGAGCCATTATATTTATGCTTCTTCGCTTGCTTATGCACACTCAGAACAGGTTTCACTGGGTTCTCACTTAAGTGGTGACAGGGTTGGTGACTTACAAACAATCAATGTGCGCTCATGCTGCGCAGTAAACAGACACGCAGTAATTCACCCCTCTGGTGATTCGATGAATTGTCACGATTTGTTGTCCTGGCTTGATCCGAAATTGCACTTCATTGGCACCTTCTGTCTCACATGCTTCGTCGAATGTTTTCTGCCTCGTTAATTCTGTGCGGTTTGCCAGGTAACCTGAGTTCGATTCCCGACCATGGCTAACATTAGTGGCAAGCAATATCTGAACCGGGTCCTGGATTCCCCCCTTTTCACCGACCCACATTGACGAGCTTGGTGAAGTATAGTCAAACAACCTCCTTGCCCGACACCAACTTGCGGATAACTTTATCCAACAGTGGTTTGACAAATAACGTAAAATAGTATCCATAATACAGTTATTTTTGGGTTAGATCGCGTAAATATATCAATATAAACCTTATTATTTGGTTGTGTTGGGTGGTGGCGCGTTTAACGACACATTTATATATTCATGCGATCTAACCCCCCCAAAAAAACCCTGTATTATGGATGATATTGGTCGCGAAAGCCTGCTACGTGTTAAACTAACTTAAAATATTCATTCTATTAGCTTCCCACTATTCAGGTATGAAATAATAATTTGCATATATTATAAATAATATATTCCTCGTTGAAGCATACGATGCGTACGCATCGTCAGCAGTATAATAGATTGGAATTGAATAGATTAATCCGTGCATACCTAACCTGCAGATTGTCAAATCCTTAACAAAATAACAACAATCACACCAACTATATGTGTCCTATAATGTGTGCAGTATGTAGCCCAGCAAGTTGGCACAGTAGGGGGCACAGGTGGTGCATCAGCCAGTCGTCTCAGTCAGTCGACCCGTGGCACCTGGGTCTGCCCCGTGACCTCCTGCCAGCGGGCGTTCGACACTTCACGTGGCCTCAAGGTGCACATGGCCTGGCACAAGCGTCGTGGTGACGTCACCGCCACTTAGTGGCGAATGAATGGCGGTTGTTGTTGTTGCAGTATGTAGGAAATCATGCTTGCCAGTCGTCTAGAATGCACATCTCAATATACCCTTTGCTGGATGATGTAGACCTGATGTCATGCACTGGATCGACCTGACCTCAGGAATAATGAATGGCCTGAACCATATTTGGTCCCAGAAACGTTTAAGTCTGGGCACTAAATCGAGAGTCTACGAGTGCTGTGTTTGTCAGCTTTGTTGTATGGTGCGGAGGCATGGACATTGCTAAGGCGCCACAGTGGCGAGATGTTGACTCCCTCGCCTGGTATACAGGAGTGGACGTGGGTTCGATCCCGACCCTGACGCCTCCTGCTGTATATTTGCAGTTTGCGTGTCTCTCTCCCCGTGGTCGCGTGGATCTTTAGTCCGGGTTCTGCGTCGCAAATGTCACCATTCTCGAGCTGAGTTCGAGGGAGACGGCTTCCACTTCGTGGACACGTCGCCCCCATCTTGATGCGCAAATTGCAGCAAATTGCGTTCACGGCAGTTGGCGGTCGATGTTTGAAGTGAGGACTGCGACCCCCAAAGGAATGGCGTTGACCCCGTGGTCGCCTCCCCCCCGCCCCCCCTTCCCCCCGTGATCGGTGGATCAAACAAATCACTCGAGACGCGGGTGTATAGCAGCAAGAGCAGTTTTTGCGAATGCTGTCGCAAGTGGTTACATGCTCGACGCAGCGGCTCTTCGCTGACTATGCGTGATGAATGAATGAATGTGAATCACTGCCCAGTCCAGAATGACCCAACATGTGCTAATCGGTGGCTTCTTGCACCACTGTACTCAATCTCTCTTTCTCTCTTAAGTGGGACTGCCTGCCTCACTTTGCCAGCAAAATAAATAGCACCTGAGCAAAAGTGTGTTTTCTGCAGTGAGGCACATGGGATAATTTAAAATTACGGCTTCAATTGATGGCCTTGATGGTGGAAACAGTGGTGGAGGTGGTGATGGATATGGTCATGGTGGCAGTGATGAATGTGAAGATGGTGGTGGTGGTGGTGGAAGCGATGCGGCAAATGTGATTTGGCGGTAGTTGTGGTGGTGGGGGATGTGATGGTGATGAATGTGACGGTGATAGGTCGGTGTAGTGGTGGTGTTGATTGATTTCATGTTGTTGATGGAAATGGTGACAGTGCTAATGTGATGGTGGAAATTGAAATTACAGTTGTGGATATCGCGGTGGTGGTTTGCATCAGTGGTGATTGCGGTGGTACAAGTACTGTAACCACCATTTCCTGACTTGTGTCGTCTCCCTCGTTGTCTCCGCACTGAACATTCTGCAGGCCATGATGACTTCGGTGTTTCATTTCTGCCTGAATGCCATTCCCATGTCGCTGGGGCTGGGCATGACCATGGTGATGTCGGACAGCTTGCTGACTAAGGTCGTGCCGCCTGCAAACACAGGTAGAACACCGGGTGGGAAGACAACAACAACAACACCAACAGCAAGACTCGTCCATCGTTGGGAGATAAATTCACCCAGGTGCACCGCAAAGAGTGAAGGGCGGGGGGAGAGAAATTAAAACGTTCCCCGCATTGTAAATTAAACCTAGAAAGTCTAAAAGGCGGAGTTTGACTTCTATATGGGGGGGGGGGGGGTGCTGCAGGGGTTCGCTATGCCCCTCACATTAGGAATATAAATACATGTATTTATATTTTTATTCGTCTTAATTGTAAACTCCTGAAAATAAATTGATGAATCTTGTTGGCTCTTTCGGTAAAGTCACGTAGAATGGAAGTAATAAAATAATAAAAATAAACATAAAACATAAAAATAAAACATAATTATTTTTTTTATTTTTAATAATAATTATGTTTTTTTTTATTACTTCCCTTCTACGTGACTTTACCGAAAGAACCAAGAAGATGAATCCCTGCAGTCACGAAAGCTTTAAATCGAAATTTAAATTGATGAAGTTGTCTAGTTAGGGGGGGGGGCATTGCCCCCCCCCACCGCAAACTCGGCCCATGCTACAAACACATCAAAACCACGAATAATATCAACTGCACGCCGATGGCATCTGCACATCGCACCATTGTTGAGCCTCCCCCACCTTCCGGCGCGTATCCCCACATCCTTGATATTTGATGAATTGTGTCAGCTCCTTTATCCGTCACCGCGGGTCGCTTCATGCCGCTTGTAACCGAGCCACCCACCGTAAGAGAACAAGGCAGGGCAGCGACGAATCCCCACGGATAGAGAGGGACTGCAGGTTCCGGGAAGCGAAGGGGTTAACGAGAACACCGGCAATTTGTGCCATTATGTAATGCGCACTTAGTGCGCATATTTTGCAGGATTAAAGCGCATTACGTGGCGGGACTTAGGGGGAAGGCTGGGCCGTGAATCAGGACACGGGGATTGAGCGGGGGGCAAAGTGGCGTCGTGAATCACGGCGTTATAATCACGCGGTCTGGACGCACGGGGCAGAAGGAGGTAGGTAGGTAGGTGACGCCCGGAAAATTTCATTCCGCGAATCAATTAAAGAGTGAGGCTAACGTAACCTCCATCGATATCGGGAGAGGGGGGGGGGGGCATCTCGTTTCACGATCCCTCGCCCTGAGCGCGACAAGAGCTGTGCGGTTGTTGCTGTTTCGGGGCACATTTTCACACCGCATCCTTTTTAAAACTCCATTTCTCACCCCCCCCCACCACACCAACCACCACCACCCATCCCGTCCTCCTAACCCTGTAATTCTTCACTCGCTTATTATTTGGCACCCATAAAGACCCACCCGGCGGAATGTGAGCAACATTTTGTCGTGGGAGATAATCGCTACCGCAAAAAGGGGATTGAGTTAACACGCGCGCGGAATTCGCAGCTGTAAGGACCCCCCGATAATCGGCATCTTGAATCCCCGTACCTTGCGTTTGTGGGAACGGGCAGCAGCTGCGTGAAGGGTGCACACACACAAAAAAAACACACTGGCCGGATTTGCCCAGCCCAGCCCAGCGCCACGTTTATGCCTCTCAGCTCACAGTGGCACAGCCTACGCTGGCAAGGTCTAACTCCTGCGTAGGCGCCGTCTCTTGCCGAGTGTGAGAGCCTCACCCATCGCCTCTCCGTGTAAGCCCCGCCGCACGCTAAGTGCCTAATGTGTTTTTATTAGTGGAGACGGCACAATGAAGGCAGTCTGGCCGTGAGAGCAAAATGGCGAGTCGTTTTCGATCAAGCTGTCTTTGCCGTGTGTGTGTGTTTGTAGAAGAATTGTACTCCTTTGTTTAATGCATGTAATTCATTCCCTCACTATTCAACCCGTTCAGAGGTTGTTGACGCTTTGTGAAAGAGAACCCGGGGGTAATCGTTGCTACATAGGGGAAGTTACAGGGGCATGTCTGTGTCTCTGCAGACTGTTGCTTTTATCCGCTATGATGCAAATGACTTACTTGAGAGACAAAAAGGCATAGCAATATCACGCCCCAGCCCCGTGAACTAGTAGACTAATACCCATTTACAGTCCAGTGATGAAGACATCTTGTTGCCAAAAAAGCACATCTAGTTATTGGGGTCCCTTTGGCTATGTGATAAAAGGCACTTTGAGTTTCTAGGGCATTTAAACACCCGATTCGTGCAAATGGTGATGCAGAGGTCATGGAGAAAACCGACTCTCAGTTTCCTCCCACATGTTAATATCCTCCTCCAAGAAGGAAGGAGGCCAATATCTCAATGAAAGGTCTTCCTGAAAAAATAAATGACTTTAAAAAAATTGGGCCATGGCCCATCACAAAGTGGCCCACGCGTGCACCGAATGTTTTCGCAATTGCGCCCCTCTCACTGCTCTCCGGTGTGTTTTCAGTTTTGTGCCGCGCGTGTGTCGCTGGGTAACGATGTCCGACGTTTCAATCCGTGCGCCGGGCTCCCGACGAAGCTCACGGCACGAGCAGCGAAACGTGCGGTACAATCCGAAAAACACGTGGGAGCAAAATCCACGGCCGTCATCTTTGCAGCGGGCATTGCTAATTCCTCCCCACGGGAATGAGTGGGGCAGCTGCAGGAATGGAAATTGTCAACGCCGTGCAAACCGGTTCGGTGGCTATATCAAGAACAATCGTTTGTTTAACCAGCCATCTCTTCATTTGTTGACCAATCAATGGACATTGAGGTGACCGTAGTGTCAAGTAGCAAATGCATGGCCCTTACTCAAGCTGATGTACACACAGGCAGTTTTGCTATACCCTCTCTGGCTGTTTCAATGTGGACAGGACTCCTTTGTTGTTGGGAGCAGATGTGCTTTGACAGCGGGTCACTGCTTCCGAACTTGGTATAAAGGGGACTACAGCTACGGGTCCCAGTGTTACGACGTTTCTGTGCGCAACTTACCGCCCCCGGCTTTGTTTAGGTTACTCGCCCGTGTGTTTCGTTGGATGCTAAGCACAGAAGCAAGGACAACACGCCTCGAAGCCATCGTTTTCAGTGGTTGTGTGCCGGAGACGAAACGAGTTGCCGTGGCGCAAGATTTAGCAGCCCCGCCAACAGCCACTAGAGGCACTGTCGTTCACTGCTATCGTTAACAAAAATAAGTAATATTTTTTTAACTTTTTTAAAAACACGCTTTAATTAAATGTACCGTACTAGTAATGGAAGAACTCCACGTCTCCAGGAAGTGGCCAAGAAGCTTGCCACAACGTAAGGGGCCGTGGTGATTACAGCCAACGGCAGTTGAGCGTGGACAATTAGACCCAAGCCGAAACAGAACATATAAAAAATTATGTTTACAAATATCATTTTTTTTATGATAGAATATAGTATCGTCATCAGTATGACATAAGTATACCAAGTTTGCAGTCGATACCACATTGGGAAGTGGGTAAAAATTGAGTTACAAGATTTGTGGATACAACAACAACAGACAGAGTTAATAAAAAGCGTGTAATAATAAAAACACATAAACCCCGAGAAGGAATTGTCGGGTGTGGAATTGTGAAGTCCGAATTCCACGGGAGAAGAATTAACTTCCAACTAGCCCTGGTTGTATTGTGCAGTGTCAGGGAGCGTGCTGTACTCGTTGGGATCAACAGAAGAATCAAGGGAGATATCCGCCCAGGAGAGTGACAGCATGTCACGCTGCCCATTTCGTGCCATCAACAGAGCGGGTCAACAGCGCCGGGCTAGGAGTTAAAATCACTGAACCTTGGAATCCGAATTGAGTGAGTGACCTCTGAGCAACATGGACGCTTGCAATCTTCACGTATTTTTTTTATCTCCCTCCCTCTCTCTCTTGTACGGATTTGCCCTGAAATGTAACAGCGATACCACGCAATTGCTAATTCATTTGTGTTCCGATCGCTCTGAAAATATGCAGGCGGAAAGATGTGGCATGCCGGGCACCGTGTCAGCAGTTCATTGGTGTGAAACAAAAACCTATCCCCCCACATGACTGGGTACTTTGGAAAAAAATTCCCTCTGGCTTGGCAAAGGTGCAGCCCTGCAATTGCGACCTCGCGTCACTGGAGGTGGAAGGACCTCCAAAAATGATGGAGCTCAAGAGATCCCTTCGAGATGGTATTTTGGCCTACTCCTCCATACTGGACAGATGCCTTGGAAGACGTGGGAGTACCCTCCCTTGACCACACCACACGTGACTTGCCAACTGGTCTACTGTTTAGACTTCATTCAAACCAAATGTGCTACCTGCAATCACACGTTACATACCCCTCCATTCACAAAAATAAAGTTTAGCATGCCATCGTTAAAGCCTAACTACTCATCCGTAATGAGTAACACATAACTTTTAAACGGTAACTGTATAAAAACGTGCGTTCACGGATTACCTGGTTTGCCATTTGGAACGAAAAACTGAGAAGTGCGCAAAAGTAACATGGGCAGATGCGTGCTTGGAAAGACACGAGGAACAAACGGATTAGAGAACACGTAGTTCAATGACATCATACAAACTGTGGAGGAAATTAAGTAGGCTTGGGCATAACACCTTTAAAGCCAACGAAGTGGCTTATCATGTGTAAATTTAGAGCAGCCAAATACGCATATGCATATTGATTTTAAATGTGGAGGGAAAAACCGGAGGACACGGATAAAAATCCACACGGCAACAGACATCAAGGTTGGGGTTGAACCCACGACCTCCTGCATAACAGGCGAGGCAATTGACAATCTCGCCACCGTGGCGCCCTCGTTTGCAAAAGGAGATGACGGCCGATGGTCGAGAGTGATAACGTTGTGGCAGCCAAGGGGTGGAACATGTTTGACATGGCGCCCGACGAGGAGATGAAGTGATGAAATGACCTCGTGCGTGGGTGCCAGCTGAATTATTCCATCGCGGGACTGTGAGAGATGACAGCAGGATCGGAGGGCCTTCGCCGAGCAGGGCATCTGCCCACGACTAGAAACGCGCGATGGTTTGCAATTTGTGATGAGTGCGAAGATGAAGACGTGTATATATATTTGTTTTGTGTCTCTCGTTCTCCAGGTGTGATGCTGGGTCTGAGCATGTCCATCCATTCGCTCATCCGAACGGTGTCCCCGACCATCGGTGGGTTTCTCTACGCGTCCTTTGGCTTCCCCGTGTTTGGGTGGCTTCAGTTCGCGGTCAACCTGGCGCTCTTCGTCAGCCTGCACATCTACATACGGTCCAAATCAAAGGCGGCGGCTATTTTTAGCTCGAAGCAGTAAATAGGGAGGACTTCATCCAGCGGTGGATTGACTGGGACCAACGATGGCGATGCTGGTGATGGAGTAATGAAGGGCCAAAAGAAATTTGACTCGAATGAAAGTTGAAAACATATTTTAAAGAAGTGTGCGTTCAAGCCCGGGTGGTTTGATGCGCAACGTTTCCTCAGTTTTATTTTCATACCGCACACATTCATCTAAACTTGGCTGTGACAACCGCACGCGATGCACGTTTCTCTCTCAGCGCCTCTGGACTGCGACTGTTCGTGCGTAACCGTGGCATGGTGGGCGGACGTAACGTCAGCTCGCTCGCGTAGCCGCCTTTCCAAGCCAGATTTGTTTTTGCATTACTGCTACTACAAATATAAACTGCGCTGCTGTACATCAAACGCCCGGTGTTAGGTTTTTTTTGGCGAGTTGAAATGAAACCTAAACACGGAAGTTTTACTTCGTAGGCGACAACCGGCATCCATGGGCATAACTAAATGAAAGTGATAAAACCGCAAAAAAGAAAAGCAAGCACGAACGATTTTAAAAAAACAAGCTGCGATAATTTTTCATCCTTCAAAGACTGCTCCCTTTTTTCGGCCCCAGTTTTCCTCGGCAGCCTGCGATTTTTCACACGTGAAGCCGAAATGCTTAACATCCTTCCTGAATGACGGCACGCTTGCTCCTGCGACATTGCCTATGCAGTACACAACACTCATGCAGCAGTCTGGAGAGCATTTTTTTTAACTGCTACTTCAGTGCAAGAAAGTTTCCCATTGATAAACAGCTTCAAGTTTTCACTCTTGCGAGTTTTTGTTTGGCTGTGGAGTGTAGACCAGGAATGCGTGCCAAATGAAGCACTTCTATCTGCCTCATTTACCGCCAACTCAAGCAAGAGTCTGGCAGAGAGTGTTTAATATGCGCACTTTTTGGCAAATGCGGTCAGCATCTTGAGCATCAATGACAACTGGAAAAAGTCCAAGCGTTCCAAGACTGTTTTTATTTTCATCATTGGGATTTTCAGTCGGGATTTAAGAACATGTGGTGCATAAAATTGCCGGGTTATAGCTGTACAATTCAGAATCACGCGGCATTCTTAATTGCACTACGAGCCGCAGCCGTGTGACCAATTTGGAGACGATCCCAGGCATAAATGCTAGTGCCCCGGTGGGCGTTCTTGCAAGGTGTGATGTAGGACAATTGTGCAGACGGCTGTACGAAACGTACTGCAGCACTTACCTATGCGATAAGTGTAAGCACGACCGCGATCCCCAGGATTAAGTCCTAATGCTTCGGTGGGTGTTCTTGTTGAGACACGATGTGTGCGGCGATCATTAGAGGCTCCATTAAACACCGCAGTGCTTTTGCCTGCCTGAGTCATGCAAATCAATGCAATTAATGCAAATGCTCCAATCGGGTGCAGCGGTGACGCGCTGTTTATCCCACTGCACCGTGAACCCGAGTTTGATTCGCAACCACGGCTAACGTCAGTGATTGGCAGAACCGGTCCGAGCGAATGCCCTACGTAGCAACTCGCGCGCAGTGACCATCGTGGTGAATTTTGCGATGAACGCTTCATCCAGCAGTCGATTGATCCAGGCCTATAAGTTTAACACGTAGGTTTTCGCGACCAATATTAGCCATGATAACGTTTTTTTTTCTCAGTTAGATCGCGTAAATATAAATGCGTCGTGAAATCCGCCATCACCTGACACGGCCAATTCGTAAAGTTTGTTACGTCAACAAAACATACTCTCGAACAAACCGCTAGAAGTTTTGTTTACTTGACAAACTTTACAAATTGGCTGTGTTGGGTGGAGGCGGGTTTAACTGCATTTATATTTATGTGATCTAACCTTTATCAGTGCTATAAATGCTAATTTATTATAATAATTGCTGCATCACAGTGCTTTAATAAACCATGATGAAGTTGGACACTTAAAACAGGGGTTGTATGTTATTTTTTATTGATGTAAATAATATTAACAGTGGAGCAATGCAGACACAAGAGCTCTGAACAACCAACAATCGGTTTGATCCACACAACACTGCCCATTCACTAGGTGCAAGTTCTAATGGACAGGAAAGAAGAATCAACAACAACAACAACAACAACAGAAGAAGAAGCATGAATCACATCTCCACTTAAAACGTGGTGAATCACAAACGTACAATATAATTATACACTACAGCAGGTAACACTGTTTTTCTTTCTTCCTTCCCCCCCGACGACTCCTCCGGACGATGCCGACGACGACGACGACACTCCTCGGCATGAAGATTCGCGCGCAGATCCCAATCGCCAAAAGTGCCGTCATCTCTTCCCCGACTGCGCGGGAACCCATCGCCATGCCACGTCAAGCAAAACAAAATTTGCCGTTTCTGTCCAACTACTTGGGGGGGGGGGGGGGGCAGCCGCTCCCGGGCATTTGCATGGCAGGCAGATTAGCAACATGACACACGCGACTGACACGTGGCCGCTCTCGCGCCGTCGCCAGGAGGTGCGGTTGTAGGGTGCGTCGCGCCGTGCGCACGCACGCACGCACGCGGCACGGTACCGTAGCAACTTGTTCGGGAACTGCGGGCTATCTACAAAAAAAGCTGGCTGCGAAAGATTGGCAAAAAGGAGGAGGAGGGTCGGTCGCTGCTTTGTGCTTGGCAGAGGTGGAGGGTGGAAGCTGGTGACTCACTTCCAATCTGCTTGCAGCCTGGAAAAGAAAAAGGCGGTGGACGAGAGATGTAAATATATGAAAGTATCGGGAATTTCAACAATGAAGAGCGGTGCAAAGCTCTTCTGAATTCAAACGTTCGCGTACACAGATTTCCCAATTACCGGCAAACATTACACGTCAGAAGATAAGCATGACTACCCTGTGATTAGTAAAATTATCTGCCTTTTTGGTTTTTCAATGCGGCCACGTTGGCTGTGGCTAATTTTAGGGTTGAGATGTGTCTGTGCACATGGAAACTGGGTTACTTCCTCCCCCAGTGCAAACGCGCAAAGGGTTGTTGAATTAACGATGGGTTAAGCATCACGAACAGCTGTTATTGCTCTCGTCAACCGTGTGCAGTTTTCCAGTATTCGAGACGCTGCACTTTTGCGTTGGCAACATCACTGCACCACGTTAAAGACATCGTTCAAGCCGTTAAGGAATTACGAGTCGTTGGCTTCGGCAGGAGACGGCGCTAGAAAGGGATGATGGCCGACGGTTAAGAGACACAGCCAAGGAGAGGACATCCACCTCCTATGGTGGACATCTGTGAAAAAGAGCTTCATGGCTCATCGGATTTCTCCCGGTTCAATCTTCTGATTCTGGATGATTACATCGCAGGGTCACGAGAGATGGCGACGTTTTTGAGAGACCGCTAATCCAGCGGGTGGACTGATCGTGGCCGAAGACAACGATGAGCATTGCACCGGATGAATTTGCCAGGGCTCAGCAAAGTGTGTACGTGAATGATGGCGCTCTCTCTCTCTCTCTCGCAATTGCTGTGCATCTCCGAGAAACCTGCCTGCGTTCAAACACGCGAAGCCAGGAAACCAAAAAGCAATGCAGAATCTAAACCAACGCTCTCAATCAGCGCAACAAACAGCAATACAAAAAATCGGCCAGTCCTGAAGAGCTTTTGCACAGCTTTCACGCAATGCATTTTCATTAAATGTTATTTTTTGTGTTTGTAAGAATTCAGTTTCGCTGGCTTTGGAAGGTCACAACAGCAGCGATGTCTAAACGCACCCGATCTTGACACTCTCACAGCCCCGCCCAGTAGCACCACTTGGCAAATGGCATTTCCGTTGCCATGACAGCCAAATCTTATATCCTGGCAGCATGTGTGTTTATTGGGCGAGCGGTGGGGTGTGAAGTCGTGGTCGTGGTGGTGGTGTTGGAGTGTGTGCGTGTGTGCGTGCATCTTTTTGGGGAGCGGTAGTGTAGCGGTTAGCGCGCTGCGCTATGAACCTGGCGACCCGGGTTCGATTCCCGCTCACGGCTAACACCAGTGACGATTATCTGAACCGGTCCTGGGCCTCCCCTAGGTCGACTCAGCCTTAAATGAGTACCTGGTGCGGTGTGTAAACATCGCCACTGGGGAGACAAAGGCGGTCAGGCGTGGTGCTGGCCACCCACCCCCCTCGTTCGTGTACCGTTCCGGCCTTCATAGGTGCTCGCTAACAGCACTTGCCCATACAGTCTGTTAAGGCTATACGGGAGACTTTGTCTTTGCATCTTTCACTGGTGCTCCTGGGTGTCCCGGAGTGCCCGTGTGGCTCACAAAAGACGGGGAGCTTCAAGACCTCAAGCAATACGCAAAATCCCACCCACAGATCCAGCCAAATCCATTGTGCGCCGTGGTGGTGAGATGTTAACTACCTCGCCTGGTATACAGGAGGCCGTGGGTTCCATCCTACCCCTGATGTCTGCATATTTGGAGTGTGCATGTTCTCCCCGTGGTCACGTGGATTTTTTTCCGGGTGCTCCAGGTTTTCCCTCCACATTTAGAATCAACGTACGTTTAGAGTATTTGTCTGCTATACATTTCCACACGATAAGCCATTTCATTTGGCTATCATTTGTGGCCAGGTCGCTTCCAAAAAAGAGCTATATCGCTCAGTGGGCCATACCTGGTAAAATTAAAAATATATCTTCTTGGTTCTTTCGGTAAAGTCACGTAGAAGGGAAGTAATAAAATAATAAAAATAAAACATAAATAAATAACATAAATAAAACATAACAAAATAATGCCTGTATGTTTTGTTATGTATTATTTTTCTTATTTTATTACTTCCCTTCTACGTGACTTTACCGAAAGAACCAAGAAGATGAATCCCTGCAGTCACGAAAGCTTTAAATCGAAATTAAAAATATAGTTTAGTTTTAGTTTAACGCAGGCGCATGCAAAGCGTGCTACTTTTATTTGCTAAATGCGTGTAGCATGGAGCACAATTTACCGCAGTTAAAAATGTGTATTGCCAACGGCGTGGGCACCGCTGAGGTACAAACAAACAGGACGTGCCTTGGGAAGGGTGAATACTGTATCCTACAATATTAGTCCGTAAGCCAGAACCCGATATTTCAACTATAGGTACCACCAGAGGTGCAATCACTTTAGCGGTTCAAATTAATTTACGTGGACAATAACAGTGGATAATGTGATAACCACTTAAAATGAGTGGGGTATGGAAACATATATATATTGGCCGTATAAATACATTGGTAGTGTGAAGGTAGTAGCGATTTTTTTTTTGCGATTGCACCCGATTCAAGAGCCGAATGGCTCACAGAGCGAAACCAAATAAATACAACTGAAAAATGTCTGCTCTGGCCGACTGTTTGATACCAGAGGAGGGCAGATCTGCATGTAAATAAATGCATTGCCTTGAGTGGTGTATTATTACTCAACTGACACACACAAAAAAACGGGATTATTAATATCCCGGGAAAAACTTGCCTTAAAAGGTGCTATAAAATGTAATTTCTTTAACATGTTATTTGCACAGGTTTTGTAGTACGGCACATTTAAAAGTAACGTGATTCAATGTCGTAAGCGAGGAGTGAACCCACCGCGATTGAATTCGTAATAAGTAAACCGATGTGTGTCATTGTGTGGCCCGGGTTATTTTACAGTTTGGATTTAAGTATTTATCAGATTCGGGTTTTCATAGCGAGCGCACAATTAACTACAGTACCTCTTACAAACGACTCCGTGTCGCAGTTTTAGGTAACCCATCTGCCCGATAAAACAAAAATAAGAATGCATTTTGCAAGTTACCAAAATCCAAACACTTTGCCACAGTTTCCATCCGTTCATCAGTAGTATTTTTCTAGACCATGGATGCTGTCGTGGTGTGATGGCTATGAGACGTTGTACTTGCGATCCCGAGGGCCACTGGTTTCAAACGTGTCAGGTTTCTTAAACTCCCCTCCCTCTCCCCGCACAGTATAAAAGGATACACCAGTTAGTAGATTGGCAGGCCTGCACGCTGGCATGAAATGTGGCTTACTCCCCCAAGATGTTTGGTCAGTGTGGAAGAAGTAGGCCAAATATCCTCTCGAGGGGCACAGAGGGCCTTCCACCAGCAGTGCGCATGAGCGGGTAATTGCAGGGCTGCAACCTTTACCTCTTTATTTTTACAGTCGATATCGTAACGTGCCATTTTCCTTACGAGTCAAAACACACACACACACACGTGCAAATGTGGCCGTGCGTGCTAAAGCCATCAGTTAAACGTGCAATTTGTTTAAAAATAAATCGGGAACACGCACGAATCGCACTGCTGCTGCTATACGTCCTGTAACCACCACGCAATTTTGTGACAAACGAGAATCGTGATTGCCGCCGTCGGGGAAGATAATTGTGTCCGCCTCTGCCGAACGCATTACTTGGGCTCAGATTCGGGCATTATGAAAATAAATCTGCCCCGCGGGAAATTGGGTATGCTTTAAAAGCGCCGAGAGCCAATACCGTCCATTAATCAAACGGAGCGTGAACACTTGAGGGCAGAGGCTCGTGAGGAGCTGATGTAAAGCCCACCGGCATGCACCTACGGGATTATATTGAATTGCATTTGCGTCACCAGGCATGCTTCCGAGTGAAATGCAGACCCGTGTATAGACGCAGGGACGTGTTCTATTTCATTACGGCCTAATAGGTAGTGGGAGTGCTCACATTCCAAAATTATTGGGACTATTCTAAGCTATTAGCTTTTTTTTAGTACCTTGCTTATTTCACCAGATCGGAAACTGTCGTCTGCGTATACAATGACAAAGATCTCCAGTATAGCCTTAACAGACAGTTGGGGCAAGTGCTGTTAGCGAGCACCTATGAAGGCCCCCACGGCACACGGGGAAGCACCACGCCCGGTCGACTTTGTCTCCCCAGTGGCGATCATTACACATCGCACCAGGTACTCATTTGTGGCCAAGTCGACCTAGGAGAGGCCCAGCACCGATTCATAAAATCGTCACTGGTGTTGACCGTCAGCAGGAATCGAACTTGGGTCAGCAGAAATCGAACTTGGGTCAGCAAGGATCGAACTTGGGTCAGCAGGCATCGAACTTGGGTCAGCAGGGATCGAACTTGGGTCACCAGGTTCGCAGCGCAGCGCGCTAAACCGCTGCACTACCGTTCCCCGTGTACACACTCGCGTGCACACACACACACTGAAGAATACTTGTAGGGCATGGAATGAATGATCGGAATTAATCATTTACAACACGAACCTACCGTGGTGATTCAACTGTGTTGTTCTATGGGAGAATCATTTCCACGGGAAAAAGTATTGTGTGCCTCCGACAAATCACAATCGCCTTCCTACGACTGGGTAGAGTACACAATTGCCTGTCCTGCACTCGCATTTAAATCGCACACAATTATTGCACCTTGTGTTTTATAACTGGGGGGGGGGGGGTATTAAACTGTAAAATAATAATAAACTCCGGCACTGTACCCGATATTGTGATGACGCTAAGCACAATGCATTAATGGCGCATTAGATGAATAATTTAGTCTTAAATCATGCACCGCTGTGCGCTGACCTCATACGAGCTCACACACGAAACGCGCCACTGTATCTGGACGCGTCACGTAGACAGACATTCGTGTTTTCCGAGTGTGTGGTGTGTGTGTGTGCGTGCACCCGATTGTGGTTTGTCAACGCCCGAAAGGCATCGACACGGACATACTTGTGTACACGTGCGTAATACGACTGGCAAGACATCACAGCATGAATTGACGCGGTACCCGTGGCTGGGCGTGCATTTACATTTCGGAAGCCACAATCCACCCCTCCAAAAAAAAGCACCCCGCATGTCCCTGCTCAGGACACTTTCGTAAGAGGCACCGTTGTTTCATCGGCTGCCACCTCGCGGTGCTAAGATCTTCACGCGGGTCGATGGAAGTCGGTGGGAATTCATTCAGTTCGCACGAGGCTGGCACTTGTGCCGATTTATATGGAAAAAAGCAAGCGTTTGTTTCGGTCCCCCCCTCACCCCCGCCACCGTTAAACAAAAGACGTCAACCCTAAAAGCTTTGGGTGCGTAATTCCATATGCACTTCGTGAGCAGGTGAGTGAAACCCCCCTCTATTGAGACACCGTGCGTGCCCTCTTTTCGAAGTGAGACCTTGGCAAAAGGACAATCGGCCGCGGGACACCAAGGGAAGGGTGCGTTCAAAAAGAATGCCCGCGCGAGCACAAAAGGGACAGGCGGACAATGCCGCCGCAGAGCATTGAACGGGAAGGCTTCGAATTACACTCGCCGGTTCAGCGAGGGCCTCTTTAAATTGGGGGCAGAGCTTTAGACGGTCCTTTCTACCCGGGGAGGAATGGGAATTCATCAAAGTAGCAGGACCAGTGCGTATGCACTTAGCACCCCGCCTTGACCTGCATATGTTTGAGTTGCAAACGAATGCCACCGGGTTTATTCACGTGTCCATTTCAACACTGCCATAATTGCTTTGTGGTGGAGCGGTAGTGCGGTGGTGAACGCACGAAGCTACGAACATGGCCACTCGAGTTCGATTCCTGGCCACGGCTAACATAAGTGGCATGTGGATAGATCCTGGATCTCCCGCACTGACCAGCGTGGGAAAGTATGATCAAACAACCCCCACGAGGCCTTCATCCAGCGGTGGATTGCTCATTCTCTCGCTGTTTGTACCGTGAGCAGTACAAGAATAATAACAACGGTCCATACAAAAACAGCAGCTAGGTTTGAGTTGGCGTTAAGATTTCATGAAAAAGTGGACTAAAAACAGAATACTGTGCCTGTAAAATCTGTCAACACTGAAAAAATGCAATCCAGCCAACACATGTTTCCCCTCATCCGTGCTTCATCCTGCACATATATGATTTAGTGTCACAGCTTAAGCGCACTCACAGCACAGAGCCAGTATTTATCTGCTGCTGGATGAAAGCCAGCTGTGGATATCTCCCAAAGCCAAAGTTATTCACTGCTCACACACCGCATCCCTTAGGATAATGTTTAAATATAAGCGCTGAGCAATGGCCAGACAAAACACACTGCCCATGACTTGTTCATCCTTAACCCTGAAACTACAAATTAACTGAAACTACAATCAAGTATCAGCCATGATTCATTCACCGTTGGCTATAATAAATGTCCACAAAAGCCACTTCGTTGAGCTATCATTTGTGGCCAGGTCGATTCTGAAAAATAAACACATTTAACCTGGTGAAACAAAATAGTTTAGTTTTACGTGTATTTTATTTTTGTGTGTGATTTACTTACCTTTCCTATACTTTGCACTCCTATCGTGTTTTTGTAACGTTTGTTGTTGTAACCTTCTGACCCGCCTCTACTGGACATCTGTGAAAAAGAGCTTTATAGCTCATCGGATTCCTCCAGCATAAATAAATATTCTGATTCTGAATGAAGGCCTTCCCAAGTCCTTGCCATCTGTCGCAGTTCTGTGGCTCACCTAGCACCAACACGTGAGCTGATTTAATCGCTCCATCTCCTCGATTAATGCCCTCTGGGACGCGTTCCATTTCTTGGCTGCCGCTCTGTCACTATTCTCGACCATCGGTCATCATTCTTAATTTGTAGCTTTCGTGACTGCAGGAATTACTCTTTGGTTCTTTCGGTAAAGTCACGTATAAAGATAAAATAATAAATTAAATCATCATCCCTTCCAAGCGGCGTTGCCCGATGCAAGTGCACTTACTTTTCTCAACAGTTGTAATTGTCTTAAATCTGGTAACGTTCTCTAATCTAATCCACGTGTTTGTTTTGCTTTCTGTCTGTCTCCCAATGCAATTCCAAGATAACTAACAAAATAGACCGTCATGTGACTTGTTAAATGAATTCTACAGCACGCAAAGCCGATGCATGTAGATGAGTGCCTGATGTACATTATAATGATGCCCTGACTGCAAGGGCTAGAAAGCTGACAATTGGCACGAATGCAGTTCAGTATTTGATTACAAGTAACCTAACACTAAAACCCAATGTCACATCTGGGCCCCCACAAAATGACAGCAGCGAGCTAGGCAGATAACCCATAAGACGGAGCCAGCCTGAAGTTTTTTTAAGTTTAGTGTTCCTTAAAAAAAGGAGTTACGATATCAATCGTCAGCGAACCATCAGCCATGTTCAATCCACTGCTGGATGAAGACCTCTCCAAGCCGCCGTCACCTCTCTCGATCCTGCGATGTCAATAATAATCGACCTCACATCTGCGCGTCAACTCATTTAATTCGCTCCACATCTTCAAGACGTACACACTCTCAGACGCCTCCCATCGCACTGAACTATTGACCCCCCCCCTCCCGTGAAGGGCGACGATGCGGTCGACCACGCATATACCTGGCGATGGGTCATTTGGGATGGCAGTCCGTTAGTGCATTCTTGAATCCACCTCTACGGAGTTTTTGAACGTCACCCGCACATGTGCGTCGTGGGTTTTCTCCGCGGGGAGCTGCAGTTTCCTTCCACGTGCCAAACACGCAGATTGATGACATTGGCCAAACACCCCCCCCACGCCCCCACCTCCAACATTCAAGAGGCCCTCATTAACAAACTAAAGTGTTGAGACCCAGTGAGGCATTCGTGGGCAAAAGGCATTATTAAGATTCTAACAATTATTGTTATGGATGGATCAAGTGGCGCAATGGATAAGCGCGCCGCGCTATTAAACGCAGCAACCAAGATTTGTGTGTCGGTAAACATCAGCGGCGAGTGATACGTGAACAGGTCCTAGTCTCTCTCCAACCTCTCTCCCCTTCAACCACGTCACCGACCCTCCCCGGACCAGCGTGGCGAGTTCCGATCAAACAAAACCTCCAAGAACCGACACGACACCGGGATGGTTCGCCTTCATCCAGCAGTGGCTTTGGACACAGGAATGGAAAATGAAATCGCGATGATCATCGTCGTCAGTAGCAGCAGCAGCAACATCCGAACCTTCTTACCTCTGGGACTCGTTCACAGGGGCTCCAAGTGGCCACTTTATAAACGCGGGCGGGGTTGTCAATTGCGCACGGACTGTGGCAGATGTTGCTGCTGCTGTTGCTGCTGCTGCTGCCGAGCCCTGGCCTCCCGCACCGCCTGCTGGTTCTTGAACTGCACCAGCGCCAGCGTGATCTGCGCGTTCCACCCCGTCTCGTCCAGGCAGCGGAAATCGATCTCCTTGTTCTCGGCCGTCACGATGGTGAAGTACACGTACTTGCCCTTGCGTTCCACACAGTCCAGCGTCTTGATGCTGGCGAAGGGCAGCTCCTTGGCCGAGCCACTGCTGCTCCCACCACCACCACCAACACCAGCACCACCACCACCACCACCCGCGACTGCTCCACCGGCGCCAGCTGTACCACCACCACCACCGGCACCGCCGCCACGTCGGGGTCTCATGAAGCCCTCCTCGGCGTCAGAGATGCTGAGACCCTCCGGGGTGAGGACACAAAGCTTCTTCTTCCACAGCTGCAAGAAGTTGTCGCTGCGCTTTTCCAGCTCGCCCTCCTTGATCACCTGCCGTGGGTCCATGGGTGCTGTGTTTCGCATCCTCCTCCCCGGTGTCCCACACAACCTCGTTCCCCCACCACCCCCAACCCGGCACTCTTCCACCTCTCGCGCTGTCTAGAGGATCTGTCTTGGGGGCCTCGGTGTGACCAGAGGGCTCCCTGCTGAGCTCGAGAGCGACGGGATGACGTCCTCCAGTTGACACCGTCTGGAAGTGCCTGGGCTGCTACTGCTGTTGCTGTTGTTTGGTGGCGTTTTCTTCAGGGTCTCTTCGCTGCTGGCCACTGTTGAGAACGATTCCGAAAGCAGCGGTGAAAAGAATTACTTTAACCCCCCCCCCAAAAAAAATGAAATGTAGCGGTAATGACAGTCCCGAGGTTCGGACGTTGAATTTAAAATAACAACAAAAACCACACACACACACACAAGCCCCAGTCTTCGGCAAGCAGATGCCGTGAAATATCCGCTTGGCGAGCAACGTTAATGCATAACGACAATGTGGATGATACGCGTTGTTCAGTGGGTGTTGTACGGGGAAGGGCAGGCAAGCGCTGGGCCCACACACACGCAGCTGCTGCTGCTGCTGACGCCCGCGTTGGCTGTCAGTGGCGCTGTGCGTGGCGAGGAAGCGCTCCTCTTTATACGAGGACCCCCCCACCCTCACCCCCCCACCACACCCCCACCCTCACCCCCCAGCCCCCCACCACACCCCCACCCTCACCCCAGCCCCGCCGCAAAGTGCTGACGTCACACGTCGCCCAACCCCGCTTCAGCCACACGGCCCCCACCCCCTCCACCCCGAGCCGGCGCGAGCGCGCCCCCCCCGCACGCTTCCGATGGGAGAATTACCTCCGGCGACAAAATCCCAGCAAAGGTGCCATCGCGCTTCTAGGTCGACTCAGCCTCAAATGAGGAGTGTAACTGCTGCTGCTTCTGCTGCTGCTGCTTCTGCTGCTTCTGCTGCTGCTGCTGCTTCTGCTGCTGCTGCTGCTTATGCTGCTTCTGCTGCTGCTGCTGCTTCTGCTGCTGCTTCTGCTGCTGCTGCTGCTTCTGCTGCTGCTGCTGCTTCTGCTGCTTCTGCTGCTGCTGCTGCTTATGCTGCTTCTGCTGCTGCTGCTGCTTCTGCTGCTGCTGCTGCTTCTGCTGCTTCTGCTGCTTATGCTGCTTCTGATGCTTCTGCTGCTGCTGCTTCTGCTGCTGCTGCTTCTGCTGCTGCTGCTTATGCTGCTTCTGTTGCTGCTTATGCTGCTTCTGCTGCTGCTACTACTGCTGCTGCTGCTGCAGCTGCACTACACAAAGAATAAGTGTGCAGCAGTAGCAGCAACTGCAGCAGCAGCAGGAGCAAGAAGCAGCAGCACCTGCAAGCTGTACACGAATAATAATTGTGCAGCAGCAGGATCAAGCAGCAGCGTTGAAATCTCGTTGTCCGGGATGATCTCCCACAAAGAGACTTATCCAGACTCTCCGGCTCAAAAACAACGTGTGTGTGAGTGGCAACGGCGTCGTGCCCGATAGCGATAACCCCTATCACGGTCAACCACAGCACTGACGATTACCTGAACCGCTTCTAGGTCGACTCAGCCTCAAATGAGGAGTGTGACTGGTGCGGTGCGTAAACATCGCCACTAGGGAGACAAAGGCGGCCGGGCGTGGTGCTGGCCGCCCAACCCTTCGCGTGCCGTGCCGGCCTTCATAGGTGCTCGCTAACTACACTTGCCCCATAAGTATGTTTTGTTTAAAGGGGGGATATTTGTATAGGCATACGACAGTTTCCGATTTGGTGAAATAAGCACAGTAGTACTAAAATCAAACCAAGAGCTTGGACATAGTCCTCAATAATTTGGGAATGTGAACACTCCCATAACCCATTAGTACCACCAAATCAACAAGAGTTGTTGAGAAAATGTGGCCGAACCAACAGGCGGCAGTGAAGCAAAGACACAACTTCGGTGTGTACTCGCCTCGTCATTAATTAGGACTCGTCGATTCACTGCAGTCCACTTGTTATTGTAAAGACCAGACGTTTCGATTTAAATCTTTCGTGACTGCATGCAGGGATTCATCTTCTTGGTTCTTTCGATAAAGTCACGTAGAAGGGAAATAATAAAATAATAAAAATAAAATATAATAAAATACAATTCTCACGACGTTTCGGCCACAACGCAAGCAAGAAGAACAGGGCTGTCGGAAAGACAGCGTCTGAATGACGCTGTCTTTCCGACAGCCCTGTTCTTCACCTGAGGACGGCTGCTTGCGTTGTGGCCGAAACTTCGTGAGAATTGTGTGGAATTTTCTTCCTCCTCGGTCCATTGCGGGAGTCCGCGGTGTCTAACTCGTAGCGGGCTTTCGGGTCCGATATTATTCATAATCAAGGTTTTTGGATTCGATCGCGTAAGTGTAAACGTGTCGTAACCCTCCACCACCCGACACAGCAAATTAGCGAGGTTTGTCACGTAAACAGAACGTGCCAATTCGTTACTACTTCAGCCCACCGGTGTGTTGGAGAGTAAATCCACAAGATTTACAATTTGAGTACTGAAGTAGTCACTAATTGGCGTTTCGTTTACCTGACAAATCCCTTAGTAATTGGCTGTGTCGGGTGGTGGAGGGTTACGACACATTTATACTTACGCGATCTAACCCAAAAACCTTTATTCTGAGTCCGAGTCTGTTACAATTTTTAAAAATTCTCGTCTTCAAACTCGCCTGTCTTCACAACAGGCTTTCTCCATAACTCACACTCTATGTGAAACCCTCTGAGGCCTTGTGCAAATTGTGCTATCGAAAACCGAGCTGTTTATGATTATTATATTAAAATGTTCGCTGCTGCCACTATGCCTGTGGGAGAGCCCCTTATATGGAGATGGCTTGTTACCTTAACACGATGGGGACCCATTAGCACTTGCCTGAAGGACACGATAATTCAAATCTGTAAATGTTTCCGTTGTCATGTGTTTACAGATTCGAATTATTGCCATTGCTGCTGATGATGCTGCTGTTGTGTTAATCATGGTGATGATTTATCATTTACGAATTGAAGGTGATGATGGTGTGTTGATAATAATTTGTGAATTGCCGCTTGATATAAATCACTGTCATTACTGTACTGACGATTCGTTAGTTATGACAACAAATGAAGATAATGACGATATTTATAAGTCATTAATGGTAATGTTTGAGTATGATGATGATGATGATTATTGATAATTGAAGAAAATATAGATCATGATTAATTTCAATTGAGGATCATGTGTTAATGATTTGTAAATTACCGGGACATATTTCCATTGCGCTTCCTGATGATCATAATAGTGTCCGATGATGCATTCATGCATCAACGATAGTTGATGCATGAACAATACACTCATGATGGTGATGCATTGTTGATGATGCGTAAATGACCGCGAGAAAGTTATGTTTGCTGCTGCTGCTGGTGATAATGATGAATCAGTGTTGAAAATGATTATGCATTTATGATGAATTAATGATGATGATTACGTGTGAATTACCCACAAGACGTATTTGTATTGCTGCTAATGATGTTGGAAATGATACATTGGTGCCAATGATGACGCATTGGTGATGATTTAATAATGATCATTATATTTGGTAGTAGGACCGTTTATATATAGCACTAGCCTTTTGCCCGTCCAAGGACGGGTGTATTGCAGTAAATCTGAAACTTGCAAGCGAAAAGCAGAACGCGAAGTGATATTCATTGCATCAATTCGTGTGCAATTTGTAAGGGCGCGGTGACACATACTTATTTCATTTAAAGGTTATAATCCCTTGTTCATCATGACGTCCTTTTTACTTCTATGTATCAACAGCGTTACGGAGATCGCGTGACGTGAGGGTTCTGCCTTTGTAGTGGGGGTTGTGAGTTGACGCCGAGGAGGGGGGAGGAGGCGCCTCGCCCCCCCCCCATGTGGAGTGACGTCACCCGCTAATTATGATTAATGGAGGGGGGGGGTCCATTTGGAGGACGTCAGCTGTTCATGATTATTGAGGGGGGCTGCTCGACGGGGAGTGACGTCACGCGCGGGACACACAGACATGCCTTGGCTCATTATAGTAGTAAATTGCTACGACTACTGCTGATCATTATGATGCAATGATGCTAATGTTCATGATGATGGATGCCGATGACAGATGGCTATAACGATTGCCCACGTGTCCATTGCAAAGTATCACATATATAGTAATCGGTTTCAACGTGTCATCGATACCCGGGGCGATTATTAATGTATCATGTTCTCTGTACACGATGACTAATATAAATGTACTGTATAGTGTAGTTTGTAAAAAAAAACAAATCAATTTGCAATATAGATCTGTGTAGTCACTTGTCACGCACAAAACGCTCTTTGTGTTATGGAAGACTGCCCGGGTAGACCAAGCTGTTCTCGGGATGAGCTGCGAGGGAGTTAGCAGATGGAAACACAACAATGAAGTCTTGACTCTATCCGTGCGGAGCTTTGAGTCCTACCCCCTCAAATATGTGGTGAGGGTTTTTTTGTTTGTTCCGGGCACTCAAATGTCGCCAAACATCCTCATTTAGGACCGTGTTTAAATAGTCCCGGGACTCAAGCGTTGGCTTTGCTGGTTAAACTGCCACTATTAAAATAATAATTGACATTATTGTTGTTGACAAAATAACATAAATTGCGTTCCATTTAAACACTTGGTGATGTAGACAACACTGCGTAACACCAGTGGCACACACGATGGATTGCCCATTCTTTCGAAGGACGACGTCACGTGGGTTCTCACCTGGTTAAATAAAGGATTGGCAGAAGCGGAATGAATGAAGAGTGAATGAACGGTTGTGACGTTGACCATGTTTTGTGCACGTGCAGTACACACCTGAATGTGCAGTGGGTCTCATGCGGATGTGAGCTTTGTGTGTGCGTGTGTGCAGATGTACCCTGTGTGTTTGCGAGCACCTATTAAGGCCGGAACGTTGCTTAGCTAACAGCACTTATCCCCAAGTCTAACCTGTTAAAGGCTACACCGGGATGTTAGTCTTTGTACGTCATTGTTAACTAGTTAGTGACAACCAAAAATGGTCAGTATGAAGCCGACTTTGCTCAGGATTCAATCGACAAATGGTCAGTAAAAAAAGTGGTAACCATAGCAGCTATGTATCCAACTCGGTAACTGTTGTAGCTGTTGCTCTGTATCCTGTAACACTATGCCATATACTTACGTGAATACATGACAGAGCTCGATGGTCAGTGGTTAACCTTTCCTTAAAATAGGCCCTGCCCGAGTGTGAGTGGCTGTGTGGATAAACCTGCAAGTAATGAGGATCGGTGCGAGTGGTTAGCGCAAATGCACTACAAATCCGGTGACCTGGGTTCGACTCGTGGCCACAGCTAACATCGGCGATGGGTTATATATATGAACGAGTCCTCGGCCACCCTTAGGTCGACTCAGCCTTAAATGAGTTCCTGCGCAGATATGTAAATATTAGCACCAAGGAGACACATGGGGCCAAGAGTTGGGTCCACACCACCCCCATCGTGCCCCGTGCAGGCTTTGATCAGTGCTCGCTAAAAGCACCTGCCCCAATACAGAAAGTAGTCATCTCTGGGACCTTTTTTGGCTAATGGGCGTTTGAACATCTTAACACCTGTATTCTTGCCGGAAAGGGTAAAGTCTATTCTTTTTTTCTTCAACGTTGTGCTCTTTATTTTGTGTAAACTGTGTGCGGGGCTGATGTGTAAGATACATCGTACCCTGGGTGGTGAGCGGTTAGTGTCGTGGTTAGCGCACTGCACTACAAAGCGTGCGTCCCGAATTAAAATTCCGCTCACGACCAATACTGTAACAGCGGGAGATATATATATATATGAAACGGTCCCGGACCACCGCTAGGTTGGTTCAGCCTTAAATGAGTTCCTGGTACAGTGTGTAAACATCAGCACTGGGATAGAACGGCAACGGGGCGTGGTGTTGGCCACTCAAACCCCTCCTGTGCTATTCAAGGCTTTATAGGTATGTTAAAGGCGATTGAAGGGATGTTTTTCTTTAGACCCGGGTGTGGGTGGCTGTACCTGGGTAATGTATAACCCAGTGGGTAACAACGTGTGTAAACCATTCTCAGCCATGCTCTGGAAATAGGCGTCGAAGCCGAGTGGCAACCTCCACCGGATTAAATCTGGCTCTGGCAAACGGGGGAATTGGCCACGTTCAAAAATAGCCACCGAAGTGAGCGGTCGCTTGTTTTTGTAGTCAAGGGATGGGCATCCTCATCGCCTTACTTTGGCAACGAGAGCGTCGTGACAAAAGTGCCCGTCGCATGTGCTGTGTGCTCACACACACACACGCGCACGCGCGCACAGCAAGCAAGGCACGAGTCAACATTCGTGAGCTCTGCGTTCCCTATTCGTGCCACAGTAGAGCAGGTTGACCCTTGAATATTAATCGATGAAACAGTTTGATAGACACACGACACGGCAACATCACGATCGGACTGAGTTATCGTAACGTGTACGAATAGTGGGTTCATTTCAGCCGGGACTGGGGCGGTCAGGGACCCGAAAGCAAACGAATTCAGCACCCGGCATACCACATCCAGTATACCTCTCGTTATGGATGGGGCTACTAGTCACATGCCTACCAAAGTCTCACAGCGACTCGTAAAACATTAAGTGAAAATGTAAGCCATGTGTAAGTACTGTATAGCCCCCTATTGTCAATTCACTGCTCCACGAAGGCCTCCACATACATGCCCCGTGCGGATTGTTTTTGTGTGTGTGTTTAGTTTGTTGTCCTTCCCGGCACCTCCTATTCGCACGGTTGGCCTACGTGCGGTGCGAAAGAAGTTCAACATACACATATACATGTTGGTCAGTGCGACTTGGTGACTCGGCCGGATGAATCGCCACCTTTGTCCTTTGGACACCTGAGCAAAAAAATACCTGCCAATGCTCACCTCCTCTTACAGCATTTAAGAGAGTTTAGTGTCCCCCGGGTGCTGGGCTATGGAATGGTGCTCTAACATATACGATCGGTACATGTCGGTGACTAATGTACTGTCTGAATAAAAATATATAATTGTGTATATGGTTCACATTAAAATGTTTTTTTTTCCTGGACTCCTCTGGAGTTTTGGACCCTAGACAAATGTCAAATTATCCTCCCATGAAACCGGGCCCTGGTTTGTGAAGGCGGGGGGTGAGGGGTGAGTGAGGGGCACTCCATTGGCGATGGGATCATATAATTAGTTCGCTCGCACGTACGTATGACGTTGAATTCTCGTGGTTTTATTTCGGGGAACCGTGCACGCAAACCCGTGCAGCGAGATATCTTAAAACTTGAATGGCCAAGCTTTAATTTCCTCCGCCAAAGCCCAGACACTGAGATAGAGCACGTCCTAGCGAGACTTAAAGCAGCAAAGGGTGATTGCAAAGCTATCGCGAGTAGAATCCCGGTCAGATTGTGTGCATCGATCGCCGTTGCTGCCACAGTGACGCGATAGGCATCGGAAATTGGCACACGGCTGGTGCTGCTTTGTCACTGCCGTTAGAGCCATCACGCTTGGTCGTATAAAGACACGTGCGTGCATTGGTGCAATAAGTGTGTGTGTGCAAGAGACACACACATTTCTTACTCGTTTCCTTCACAAACTCATTATGCATCGCTGTGGAACTTTATGGGTAAAATAAAATATAAGCAGAATTGCATAGCCTACGCGTAAATACAATATTATAACTCCATCAGCGTATTTATCGACTTTCCAGAACAATATTATCAAGCTGCACCCGAGTATACAAACTCCGCTACCAGTTTCAACCTTCTGGGTCTGATCAGCAGTCAGGCTTGTTAGCAAGTCACGCTTGTCAAAAGAATGCTGCTTGTTGACGCGACCCGCAATGGCAAAACGTGCCCCAGGTGTTGTTGCTTACTCATGCCAATGCCACCAACCCAGCTTATATATACGCTTCAAGCTTGGCATCGTTTACATTCTTCACCTGAAGACGGCTGCTTGCGTTGCCGCCGAAACGTCGTGAGAATTTTTTTTATTATGTTTTATTTGTATTATTTTATTACTTCCCTTCTACGTGACTTTACCGAAAGAACCAAGAACATGCTAATGCTGCCTCGTATTGGTCTGGAACGCAAATCGGCTGGAGGACATTTCTCTGCACGGAGAAATATACCGCACGAATCTGCTCACATTCGCTCCGTTTGCTGCGCAACACCTCGCCCGCAGCTCCCCCCAGACAAGCCCTGCAATCAGTCCGATGGCGTCCAAAGGGTTTGCTTAGTTGTGTCGAGTAAACATCACTCCGTTTCCTTTTCTCAACCGTTGTTAAACTTTGAAGCTGTATATAAAAAAAAACCCATTCATACGAACCAACCCCCTGCTAGTGACTTTGCGGTTTCCGTCTCATTCAATGGGCCTCCTGTAATCTACAGTATTGTGGTTAGATAAGACATGTGTACATTCGCAGGTACAACACATCATTCTGTTACGGACCAACGAAACCAGCTTGTGTGCAGGTGCTAAGGTGGATTCTTGCATTATCGTGGTCCTATGATAATGTATCGTACGCCGTGCCAGCATTAACAGATGCTCGCTAACAGCACTTGCCCCACATTTGCCTGTATGCGCATAGAAGAGTCTCTCTTTGTACTCGACATAACCTTGCAGATGGATTTCCCCCCCCCCCCCCACACTGTACGGGCGTGCGATTGTGTGTCTTCTGTAATTTGTGTGTGTGCACACTGGTGCGGTGTGCCTATTTTGATGTCTGAACGCACGCGCACGGCTTTTGCTCGACACTTTCACCTCTGTTCCTCTAAACATTGATAAATAAATGAACACCGGCTGTCATTATTTGACAGCCCACGGAAATTGCACGTTGTCCATTATTTATTTGGAAATCGTTATGGGGGTGGGGGGGTAAACTTCTATTGTGATATAGGTTCTGTGCAGCGTGATACACGGGGACTTTGTCGAGGTATATTGCCGATTTATTGCTCATGTTCGAGCTGGCTTAGCCAGGACACTGACCCACACGGGTTGGGGCTAGAGTACTTTAGAATCGTACTCTCACCTCACAAGGGAAAATTACATGATTGTTGATGCCTTCTGTGGTTTCAGATAGAGACGGCACCTCCGGCAAGGGATGTTGTACGATCCCTTTAATGCAGGGGTCGGCAATCTGCTGCTCTTTAAAGACTGCCAACCCCTGACTATGGAAGTCCAGTATATTACGGGAATCCGAGATTACCATGTAAGTCCAGTTTACCATGGGCAGGCGTCAGCAACCTGCCACTCCACAGCAGCATGTGGCCCTTTAAGGGCTTCGTGACGTTAAGGACTATCTCGTACTCGCATGAATTGCGGCTGTTGAAGACCCCTTGCTTGAGTGGATCCATGACTGCACGAGTTCTCTCCATGCAGTGTGGGTCACGGGGATTTGACAATACTCCATCACGCTGGGCGGTGCGGGTTGATGGTGGGGCTCATAGCACAATTGTAAGCTTTACTACACTGCCCTTTGGTGATAAAATGCACCCACAGCAAACTGCCTGCATGGTTTTCAGCCATCAAAGACAATGCAGGCTCAACTTTGCCTGGCATCCGAGATCTGAGATCGTGGGCCCATTCCGGGTGATATGGTCTAAGACGGGGGATTTCGTTGTACATTAAAATGAAAGAATGTAAATCAGTTACGTGCCTCGACTGCCATTCGGTATTGAAGATTAAGGAACTACAAATGGCTAGAGATGAGAACAAGTCGTGATTATGTAATTAAACCAAAGCTGCACGGACAATTACCCATCAATCGTCATTCCAATCGCATAGCCTTTATAATAGCACGAGTGAACAGGGTAATGCTGCTAGACGCCACAGGCCTCTCTTAATTGCCCATTAACTTGCAGAATATCCTGCAATAGCTGTGTTTTTAGGTTTCACAAACGATACATCATGGTTACAAGGCAGTGATAATGGGGCCATGTGAAACCAATTGACGTCATTCTAATATCAGCTATCATGATGATGAAAAAATGAATGGCCAGTAATAACAAAATTACCATTCGCTTCAATTTCAGCTAACGCCACTCCCGTCACTTTCAACGGGCAAAATGACTTGTGACGTTAAACCGTTTATAAAAAGGTACGAAAGGTTTTTCTTGGAATCGATGGCAAGGTTGCCTATACCAGTCAGTTTCCCAGTTAATATGTAGGGCTAAAACAATAAAATCCTTTCAACATAGGTTATTATCACGAAGGAGTTTATTCTCTATTTAGCCAATTGTATACAAAAATCTACTTATTAGAACTCTGTTAGATGAGGGGTGGTGGGTCGTGGCAGGTCTATGTCCACATGAATCCTACAACTTTCAAAGTCTTGCCATGACATTTGAACGTATTGGCGGGTACGATACATGGTATGAAAAGCAAAATGTTGGTAATAATTATTTCCCCGTGCTTCGCAACTCGGGGTCAGAAAATCTTGCGGGGGCGAGTCAAAATCAGTTCTCGTGATGTCGGGCGTCAGTTCAAATATTGATTATAGACTGTTTGACAGGAGTGTTGTACTGCACTGGTGCACCGCCAATACGTAAATTTATCCATCACATCTTAGCCAAAGGATGTGGCGTACAACAGAATATTTCTAACGTAAATTAACATTTTTAGCACACTTGGTTTACATCCTTCACTGCAAAAGCAGCGTGCAGTGATCAAAGTCACGTTGCACCCACTGTAGAGTAATATTTTTTTACTCTTAACAAAGGGCACCTATTGTGCAGAGTACTGTACTAAAATTGCCCTCATTGTATAACCTTTGGCAGATGAGTAGCTTATCTGCCTATGTTTCAGTCCTGCTTTCCAAGCATACTAATTCACAAGCGATGGGGATGCATATACCTGGTTGAAGTAGAAAATGGATACACGGATTGCCTGCAATTAAATTGGCTATAGAAAAGCCGGTCAAAGCTCTCATTATCCTTTAGTCGAATTCAAAGCATGAAACTAAAACTTATTTACTGTATATACATCTTTAAAAAAATAAGCGATGGATATTGCAGATGGTGAGCAACTGTGTATAAAGGAAAGCTGGCCATAGAAATATCATCTCAGTATCGTTTGATACTATTTGCCGGTTGTGCAGTAAATATATCCTTCATTGAACATGTTTGGATTAAAGATTTTATTTGGGCAACTTCCACATGTGAACATCAAAGCTACTTTAATTATTGAAAGATAAATGTTATAAACTTGCAAGGGTTAAAGTGCGGCTTAACTTTACCTGTAACAAAAGAGCCATACTTTTTATTTATTAAGCTGGTTTGCGTTACTAACTAGGCAATTCACATTTCAAAAACAAAACAAGAAACCGTGAACACAAACAAAACTCTTCAGCAGAAACAAATATCATGCCAGTTTAAAGCTAAGCCAAGTTTATAGCGATATAATTGACAACGTTTGAAGACGGGAATTGTCCTCTCACTGCTGCTTGCACTCGGCAGGCTGCTTGTTATCCGCCTGCAGGCACAAACATAAAGGAAGTTGGTGAATAAGTTACAACACCGGCAGAAATCCACAGAAAGCACAACTCTGAATGTTTGAGGGTCACTTTTTGGGTAATCTGATACAAATCAGTTTACGAGCATTAACTTCCACTTCCAAGCACGTTCCCTTCAGTGCAGTGCAGAGCGCAAGGTCATTATTTTTCTTACAGCCTCTGCACATAATTAACCCACAAACTGCCATTTGCTCATGACTATTGCAATAAAGTGATTCAACATTTATAGGCGTTAAATATCAATTAATAAAGCCTGGATACCAATTAGCAAAACACCAAAATGACCTAACCACCTGGAAATTCATTGGAGAAAAAAGTTGTAGTTCCCACCATCAAATCATGACACATTTGTACTGCAGCGCTTCAAATAAAGGACTTATGTCAGAGAATGTATCAAAATATATTTCAGGTCTATTCTTTGATACACTCGTTGGCAGGCAACTGCAAACGATCAAAACGCACTCTGGTGCTAATGTTGGAAACCTGTCAAATGAAAAACTAATTTAATCTAGAATTGAAGCTTTCGTGACTGCAAAAAATACTCATTGGCGTTTTCGGTAAAGTCGCATATGAAGAAATAAAATAAAATAAATAAAATCACGACGTTTCGAACGCACCACAAGTGCTCATCAGGTGGAAATGGGGTAAAACACAGCGAGGGAACACACAGGGGGACACCAGGTACATAGCAACTAAGAGAACGGCAAACTGCATGGAGGCAAATACAGCAAGATGGAAGACGAGACCTCAACAAACCTTAGAATCATGTGATCCAAACCAGTGCGCCAACAACAGTTAGACACTAACATGGTTGACCACGTATTTCAAGACTGCTAAATTTTTGTGTTCATCTTGTGCTGAACATACGCTGCACGTGTAGGTCTCTTGGTGTGGTGTTGCTCTGGTTGTCCCTCTGGGCTGCCCAAAACATATTTCCCTGTGTCTTCTCTGTATATGTACTTCGTGTCTGTTCACGAGTCCTTGTCCTCTGTTTTACGTTGGTATGTTCAGCCCAGATGAACAAAAAATGTAGCAGTCTTTTGAAATACGTGGTTAACCAGGTTAGTGTATTGTTGGCCGACTGGTTTGCATCACATTATGATTCTAAGGTTTGTCGAGTTATCGTCTCCCATCTCCTTGCTGTATTTGCTTCCATGCCGTTCTGTGTTATGTACGTGGTGTCCCCGTGTTCCCTCGCTGTTTTACCCCATTTCCAACTGATGAGCGCTTGTGTTGCGTTCGAAACGTCATTATTTATTTAAATTTTATTTATTTAGAAAGCTAGTTTCCCAGGTGAACGCAACAAGTTGACCTTTGATCATTGCAACAGCCACAGGTAACAGCTATTGAACATTACACAATGTAGAAATTCAAAGTGCATGGATCTTTGTTCACAAAAAAATGCATCAACTTAACACTCTTGCATAAAGCAGTGCCTTTATTATTTTATAAACCATTTAAGATAAACACTAGTGGCATCCAGCATGCATTTGTTAATCCTGCAGTAGTTCCAATACAAAATTTTATTTTCCTTTTAAAAATACCCTCTTTTTTTGGCAGAATTGTAAATCCAAAACAGTTTTTCACCATTTTGCCTATTTTCTGTATTTAAAGTTGACGTACAAGATTTTTAATAAAATATTGAACTTTGGGTTCAATAAACAAATAAAAACAAGAGCCATCTCCACTTTATGCCTCAGTGGTATTTTTATTATTTTGAGTGTTAAGGATGCAGCAACAGCACTGGATAATGATCCACACACTTAAGTCTCAAAAGGCTGAAACTGCCTTCAATGCACACATTCATTAGCTCTATTAGATGCAACCTTCATCTCTGCATTAACAGGTCGGATATGGAAATGTACAAAATCTTCACGAAGGTGAAACAAAAGCATCATAAACTTGCTTATTGCCAATCAGTATATGCTATACCAGGATGTCCTGGACACAGCTTATAGCTGTGGATGTTGACAATTACATTTTATTGCCTTGTCATGACCAACATTTTTACGACGTCTTAAGTCACGCAATGGGTGTACAAATAAATAACACAGCTATGTTGCATGCTGTTGAGTGCCGTAACTGTACATTTTTTTTGCACAAATCCTCACCAATATTCTATCATACTTCAGACATTTGTACAGTATTTTGAATCTATTGCAGTCATCTATCCATTCTCGATAAGCACCAGTCTTATATTAGTTGTTCATATGCCCTTAAAAGCTCAATAATTGGCGCTGTTTATAAAGCGGTCAATATGCTCGTATTTACGAAACACGTGGGAGGTGGGGTTTTTTTTTCAACGTATCTCTTAAAACACTTAAACAGCTGGTGATTTTACACTTTTAGATTACCATTAAATACAGAATACATTTCCTGAAGGCTGTTTATTTTCACGCGTGTTACTAGCAGGTACGAGAGTTACTCAAAAGTATCACCAGCATAAAGGTGGGTCCACAAGCAGGCAAAAGTCCAGCAGAATAACGATGCTAGAAATTTCAGGGCTGCACTTAGCCAGCCCCACGCTGATAAAGGCTTTTCAGTGGGGCAAAGGCATGCCTGCAGGATATAACAGCTAGACAAAGACCACTATTCTGACGCAGTCATGCATGCCCAAACATGTTATGACACGTCCACGTCTGGCCTCAATTAGGCCTCCCTTTAACATTCATGCACATTTTAAACTGAAGATCTGCGATTGGAGAAGGATGCAGCCACTCCGGACAGCACTGCACCAACCCCCCACTCCAGTACGTTGTTCATTAACTTGGGCAACTGGTTGGGGGGGGGGGGAATTACTCTAGAAACGTGTCCAAATTGCACAATTCCACCACAGGGTGTTGCACAAGAGAACAATTTTGGAGGTTACCGCTGCTCTTGCTACTACACAAGCGATTTAAGCTGCCTTCCTGGCTAGGCGCTGGAATTAACCCATGTGTGCCTGTCGGCAGAAAAAGAATAGTCCAAGTGCACAAAAAGAAACAAAACATTTTTGCCGTGAAATGGCTGCCATAAAATGTTTAAAACCTGAAAAAGCATTACTCTATTGGCAGCCATGTGCTGACACTCGCATATCAAAGTGTTGGGAATAGTGGTACAGCAATGAGTATTTGGTTTTAAACACATATGCTACTTATGGACCAAGTATATTCTTCCTGTTTTTTTTCTCAGAAAAGTAAGCTATGCTTAAGTCTCAAACAATGTTAAAACTTAAAACACTGCTTGAAATTTTACTGCATGCTCTTTGTTGTTACTCAAAAAACACACACATGCTGCATGTTGTGTGTTTAAAAATAACCAATTTGCCAGGATGCACAACTGATGCAAGTGTCTCATTTACAATATAGTCCTGGTGGAAGTGTAATGTTGCAGCGGCCACAGAAAAAAGTGTCCACTTAAATTTCTCGACTAATATTAGCACAACAGCATGTGGGCACTCATACCGAAGGTTCATAGTCCGGGTCATCATCCTCTTCATCTCCCTCCTCCTCACCCTCCTGAGGAAACAATTTGTTTATTAAAATCACTCACAAATTACTCAATCAATATATAATGCATTGGGTGAATTGATGCCGCAGGAATGTATACTAACATACCTCTCCATCTTCTCCCTCTTCATCATACTGGAAAAGAGAAATCACAATTACTGAAATAGTTGATGGTTTTGCAAATACGTACAAAACCCATGGGGACGGACAAAAACTGAACACACTGCAGGGCATGCTAAAAAGTCACGCGATTACAAGTTTCAAAATAAAAATATATCGTACACGACAGCAAAAGTAATAGCAATTATTACGGCTGGAGGGCAGTAGTTTTTTTTATGTGGTAACACTGCAGAAATCAAGACCAGCTGTATTTTACCACACGATTTTACCAGCTATGGACCTGCACAAAGCTCACCTCGGGGAATTATTGCCCACTGTCATTGCCCCGTGTGAGCAATTGACGCGTGCGAGCATGCGCAAACTGCGACGCACTAAAAAAAGGGGCAACGCGCACTCACGTCATCCTCGTCCTCAATGGCCTCCCCAGTGAAGTAGAGCACCGCCCTGGGCACAATCCTCTCCCGGAAAAAGTGCCCAATCTCAAAATCTGTCGCGAGCTGTGTATCCGCCTCTTCGTCCTAGCCGCCGGGAATGGGGTGGTGGTGGTGAGGTTTGGGGGGGCAAAGGAAGGGAAAAAGACCGCAATATAACGCTCCGGCGCTTTTATTGACCGTCTCATCGATGGATGGATTGAGGCATTTTGTAAGTTGCTCAAACGGAAAGACATTCCCATACTGTAAAGCATCATTAAAAAGCAGTTACTCTCTTTGACGATTGTTTTAAATACAGCGAGTGGACATTTCAAGAATGCTCTCCCACGTAACAATACAACATTCAAGTAATATAAAACAAAAATATAAACCACTTATTTTACCGTAAACCTAAACGTCCAACCAATACACAGTAGACCTACGATTTGAAGTGCTTATACAGTGCTTTAAAGCTGTTTTACATTCCAACAGTCTGTATTTACTCCAAAAAAAACAAGCACACTGGTGTTTAACAAAAAATATTTCAAATGAACATCTTTTTTTCCTTTTGTCTTATTTAAAAGGGCCTGCTTTTCTTAAGCATTCATGAGCTCGGAAAAGTGGAGCTCTTTCGTCTAAATAAACGCCAAAAGAAGATGATTATTTTCCCAAAAACAATTTCAACATCGCTTTCCCGACAACTCTTTTGGTTTTCTGGCCCTGTGCATGTCAGCCATGAATCATCTGTAAACATTTGGGCGATTTAATGCTTGTATGGGTCTCGTGAGCAACGGCCGCAAATGCGTGCAACAAAGTAATAAGCCCTTGGTCCAGATGAGACTCTGCAGCAAACCCTTACTCGGGGCTAAATCTGTAGCAGATGTTTTTTCCCGTGACCACTTTACGCACACGATGCTAATTTACACACATGCAGGGAGGATTGTCAAGGCAACCAATTTATGAATCAAAATAACCTCGTGTCCGGGCCCATTAAGCAAACTCCGCATATAAATGGACAGTAATTAGTGCAAAATGTAGTGTCGATGCAGTGATATGCTGATATTTTCACAAGTTGCAAAAGTTTGTCAAGTTATACATGCAAAAGACCATTTCTTTGAATTTCACTCAGAATATGAATGTTATGTTCAAAGACCACCAGTTGGCCCCAACATAAAATCCGTCAGCCTTTCTTCCAACAAGCTATAACATGCCAAAATCTAAATATTTGATAACAAACGCAAAACCATCCATCAAAAATATGGTAAAACTTCCATTAATTCACACCGTTTTAATGCCAGTCTTAAGGCAAGATGAAGTATGTGTTAATTACCAAACTCACATTTAGGAATGTAAACAAAGCTGGTTTGAAACAAATTAAAATTATACAAAATAAAGTTCTAACAGCTAGCAAACCAATGCCTGCAGCTGCTTCATATGTGCTTGTTGGCTCAATGTGTTTATATATGAACGACTTAACTCGTTTCTTAACCATATTTCTGCTGTGAAGAGAGCATTGTTCATCACTTTAGAAAGAGCAAGGCTACTGATAAGTCTAGCCCTTCTTCAGAGGACAAGTTTGTTCTGGCACTGTAATGGAGCCCAAAGTGCAACCATAATGCACTACGGGTAACGATCAGTGCTCGCATGCTGCCTTCTGTAATCATGGCAATCTGATGTAAAAATATTCTCGCCAGACTTAAGTACTGCGGGGCAATTACTCTGTTGCAGACAGTTTTAAATTTCCAAGTTAATTTTAGCATCGCACTCTTTTGCAAAACGTTATTCGGGAACTCGCTAGACAGCGACTGCAGAACACACTTGTGCAGACTGACGACGAGGCCCAACAGCCTTCAAATTAACCTTATGGCGGGACCCCGGGGTCCCATAAGCCCCCAGCTCCTCGCATAAACTGCGTTGCGACGTCATTTTACGTCTGTTGAAGGCGAACGACACGGAATCTATTTCTCCTCGACGAGCTCTACACGATGCGCTAATCAAAAGTTTTGTTTCTTCTGCGCATTCATCCTCGCCGCTGCGCTTGGACGACATGACAGAATGATCTGCGCCAGGTGGGTCGCGGCATTTATGTGCGTGGTGACCACATGGCCAATACATTTTTCTGCATTATTTAATCAAACCATGACAATCAGCAGCAAATACCTTTCACGGTTCAAAGCGCTCACGAGTCGAAACTAATCATAAACAAACGTTGTTTGTGAAATTAATAATTTGACATGAAGGGCTAAAAAACAATAACATCAAGTGTCAATGTTAAAATGGTCATGTTTGATAAAAACGCACGATTTTCACTTGACAACTTCCCCCCCCCCCCTTTTAGGAATCACAGCTTTATTGGCCGAACCTAAAATGTTTCTAAACGTGGCTGTAACTTTCACATTTGTAACGTTACTGTGAAACATCAATATAAAAACGTTCCCAATTGCTTAAGTTGCTGACCTTGTGGAGAACCTAATAAACATAATGCTCACCATATACTCCGCCTTTGCAGTTAACATGATAGATAGCAGCTTTAATTGTAAAAATGTAGATAAAAAAGCTGCCTATACAGATAAACCTCCGGAGCACTGTATGCAAGCAGTGCTTTCCCTAAAGCCACATCTTGGTTCCGAGCACCGCTCGCCTGTGAAGTTGAACAAAGCCCTTTTATGCGTTGCTGGCACCTGGCTCTGCCAAAGGTGTGGGTGCATGACCAATGCCGCACCCTTGAGAAATAATTTGCCAATACCTTTTTTAATGCAGCATTATGGACAAACACACGCCTACATCACTATTTCACTCGCTGCCCGTTAGCAAATAGCATCAACAATGGTACCCGTAAACTCTTATAAACTTAAATTTGAAACGCTTGTATACATTGTATTTGTCAATGCAGACATCTTTAAAGCGATTATGGCTTGAAAGTAAAAATAAACAAATCTGTGCGAGAAGCCAAGATTAAAAATCACCTCTCTTGAAGCCCAATTTGAGGGAAATTCAATATTAAAACTAGCTTATAACCAAGGGGCCTGACAACATCGCTGAACGCTGCTTTGTGTTGTATTTATTTATGTACACGTTGAGCATCTTTCACACCGTATATTGCCAACCATGCTAAATCAGAGGTGCGGGGAATCACAACAAACTAACACAAAAAAAAGGAGTTATCAGAACTTAGATATCCAAGCTTTTATATTTAGGAAATTCAGATCTCAAAATACTGCTTACCTCAGGCCCATCTGAATCTTCAGGAGCTGCAACAGACACAAATAAATTATGGGTTGGGGGAGGTGTACATTAACATTCAATCGCAGTAATTTCCATTATAACTCCTCACAAACCCCACGAGACAATGAACATTTCTGGCGGTGTGAAACAAGCAATGGCAACAGCCAATGAGACTAAATTCAGATTAATGGTTCATTTCAGCAGCAATAACTGCCACACGAGATATTCTATCATGATAAAGTACCACCTTTAAATATGCAATAAAGATCAATTTGTCTGCACTTTAATGTTGGTAGCTACAATCTCAAAAACAAGCAGACTACATACATTTGAAATCCTTATATACATTATCCCCCCGTTTTTCAGACTTGCTATCAGCGATTTTGGCTATCCGCAAATCGCATCTGGAACTCTACAAGACTGCATTGAGATGAGATAGTAATGAGAGAATTTCACTAGAGAAAGCGATGACTTAAAGTGATGAGATAAATTAATTAAAGATAACGTAATGATAAGGAAAAGTTAATTTTGAAACAAATTCATTTTTTTAATGTATTTAATAGCTTAATCGTTTTTAGGCAATTCATTAAAAGATAAGTTTTCATAGGATAATATCATTTTTAACGAGCATCTACGGAACATATCCCTATCAAATAACGAGGAAACATTGTATATGTATGCCTGAATTACCTATCATTTTTTAAATTAGAAATTGTATTCTTATTTTAAATGATTAGTGTTATATTCCTGAACATTTAGGGCAGGAGTGGTGAGAGTGGTTAAAATGCAATATATGAACCTGGCAACCTAGATTTGGCTTGCCGTCACGGCCATCAGTGGGAAGTCATCTTAAAATCAGACCTGGTACCTCCACCAACTGATCAGCATGCTGTAGTACGGTCAAACAAACCTCAATGTCAACCGGGAGCATGCGGCTTTTTAAGGACTGCTTCGTGATGCTATTTATTAAGGACCACCAAATCATGTTGACATGCATTGCAGCTCTTGAAACAAGAGGGATTTTTTTTACTGGGGCTACTTTTGTTTGGTTAACAACCCCCTAATTTAGCAGAAACACACCAATGCCAAAACTAGTGATAAAACTTTGTATTGTAAATAAAAAAATCTCAATTTATTATTTACTAGCTGAACTACCCGGCTTCGCCCGGGACTTGGATTCACCACACCCGGTCGACCTAGGGGAGGCCCAGGACCGGTTGAAATAATCGTCACTGGTGGTGGCCGTGAGTGGGAATCGAACTCGGGTCACCGGGTTCGTAGCGCAGCACGCTAACCACTACACTACAATGCGTTACGCTTCCACATATGCAAGTCACGTTAAAGATTTGAAGTCCCAGCTCACTTGCCGTTCAAAAAATATATGCATTATTGAACTCCCCCCCCCCCCCTCCCAAAAAAAAAACCCAAGTGTATTTTCATAATTTTTGCATGGTGTACAGTCTGGAAAGTACCCACATGGCAAATATCAAGTTTGTTGCATGTCGGTAAGTACACTAAACATATTGAACAGACACATTCACAACTTTGCCTTTTATAGATATATGGAGATGTTAAATCATCTACGATTCGTGTTCAGGGAAGCTGTGACTAAATAGATCTTGTTTTGTAGATATGCTTTGAGCGTATTAATTTGGCCAAGGTAATTTTTTTTCAGTAATCATTTTTTTTTCAGATGTCTCACCAGAACCACGACAGTATTCTAGTCCCTTTCAAGTTATTTTTCTATTTCACAAAGCTTTCACATTTTATTTTACAGCCAAGGATGCACAAAAAAATACACACCTACGAGAGAGATTTGTTTTTGGGCTGCAGTGTTGCACATTCTACATCAACTTGGTAAAGGGCCAACTTTATAGGGAGGGCAGATCCGCTGGGATGACAAGGATAGACAGCACCGCCATGGGTTGTCCCCTGCTCTCAAGAGAGACGAGCTGTGTGGACAGCTCTGCCTGCATGTAATGATCAGCAGGAACTTTAATATGGCACTATGATGAAACCTAATGCACACGGGTCATTGCACACCAGGTCACTTTATAGTGCTGCTTGCAAGGGATGGATGCAGAATTGTGTCACATCAGCCTCTCCCCCCGTAAGACATGGTCAAATGGTGAAATATTAGAGCTGACAAATTCAGCGCATTTCAATTTACTGTAGCTTACAAGTGCAATCATGGTACAATTCAATGTACATTTGTTATGTTTAGTAAGATAATTTAAGTATTTACCATGTTACAAACGTATGAAAATGTACAAAAAATCCAGCCTTAATAGTATAAAGTTTTAGGAAAATGCTAGCCAGCCTTTAAAACTCTGCAATAATAATGTAGTCTGCATATATACATTTTGGTTAATCAAAACCAAATTTTCTGCAGATTTGGAAAACCTGTTCAAACATCATTTTAATTCAACATCTTTTCAATATGTAAAAAATTATCAATAATTATTCCAATACGAAAAATTAAAAGGCAGCACTTTTCCACCATGTGTTAATTAAATGCATCTGAAATTAGCGTTATTAACATAAAGCTAGCATCAAGGTTTCCTGCCCAATAAATACAATCTAACCGTCATAAAAATAGTATAATTGGTTTCTTTAGTGGCATATTTTAATCAGTTGCTTTGGATAAATTTTACATTCTTAAACTTTACTACCTCAGCAGATGGGCATTTTGGCTCTACAAAACTTCAGGAAAACAAGGCGTGTGCGTGGGCGCTTGGAAGCGTTCCACCAGGCTTCATTTCCTGTGCTGCTACACAATTCCTTACCACCCCCGCACTCACACACGCAGTACAAATTACGAGTTCGGCGCTTCACGTTTGGTCGTTAGCAACAAGGGGTTTACAGCTACTGTATGGCGATTCCCCCCCCCCCCCACAACGTGGAAGAAATTAGCGGTGTACAAGGCACTCGCACGATACACACACGGACTCGATAGGTGAGCAAAGTAAAAGTTAATTTCTACGAGCAAAAAAAAAACCCGTTGTGGATTAAGAGGTTGAATAAACTCAAGGAGAAACAGGGCCCAAAAAAAAAAGGAAAATTCCTCACTGCTGTAATATTTTTGCTAACTTCCCAACCCCTCCAAAAACAAACTCGGCTTTTTAAGATGGTTGTCCAGCTTCCAATGAGAGGGGGAAGGGGAAAGCATGAGGACACGAAGGGGGAAAAACTGGGCAGGTTTTGCCTACAGGCCTGTTTTTGAAGGGATTTGCAAAATATAAACTTTTCTTTTTAAATGCAGAAAGTTTCGTTTTTAATTTGGCCAAAACCAGTAGAAATATCTAATTTCCAACTTGGAAAGTAATTTAGCTTATTTGGCAGCGGCACAAATAAAGCCTAAACAGACGAGTCTGATAATGCAACTTTAATTAGGCTTTGTGGTACCAGGCATGTTCACAGGAAAGCCCTGGGGAGGGGGGGGGTGGCACATTAACACACCTTCAGGTGGGCTGAAGAAGTTAAAGAAGGACTCATTGGCCACCGTTTTGGTGACCGTACGAATGGTGCCCCTGCCCTTGTGCTTTTGTTTCTTCTTGATGGTCTTCACAGTGATGTTCTTGCCCTTCTTCCAGTCGATCTTGCACCTGCAGAGACGTTTGGCAAAGGGGTGCTTTTACTTGACTCAATAAAGCTGACGCAATTAATTTAGTGTACACCGCAGGTAAATCAATACAATTCCAATATTGGCTTGTCTTTTTTTAAGGAAAGGGCATAGGAAACATTTCAGCTACCGAAAACCTTAAGCTATTTTAAGTAGAATTAATGGCCGTACTAGCAATCCTTTGAGCTCCAAGAAAACCAAATAAAGAATTTAAACCCCCATTGTTTTGCAGATGACATTTTTTTTTTTATCTTTAAAAAAGTGTAAAATAACATTGCAGACTTTTGCCCCCCTGACCAGATCATAAAACAAGGCGATGCAGTAATTGCACTATTGATATAAAAATGCACAAATGTATTATTTTTTATATGATGCATGTGCATGCACGATTAAGTGCATCAGTGAGCGTTAACATATTACACTGGCGTTTCACCACCTTCCTTAGTAAGATGATAAACTGCAAAGGCTAGGCTGCACCAAAAGCAATTGAAAAAGCCTTGCATACACTTCAAACCCAGCTCCACTATATTTATGAATCCAATAAACACAAATATGCACTTACCGAGCCAACTATAAAGCAGGCAGCAATTTAAACTCTACAACATACAGCAATAACAAAAATTGGCTGACCACTGTCGAAGCAATTTGGCCAGTGGCTTTTGTTTCAACTATTAAGACTGTGCATTGCACCTCTGGCATCTTATAGCAACATGCTAAAGCGAATTACAGAACTAAAGGGTGTCCATAAGGGTATTATGAATGATTAAATATATACAATTAAACAGCAGCTTGAGCTAGGTCTATGAAAATACACACTGGTAGTATTAAGATTTCTATTTAATCCCTTCTAAACCACACATCCACCATGGTATTGTGACAGCAGTGTCAAGAAACGAGATATTCACGAACATCTCCGGGTTTGATGGTTTTGAATGCTTCTATTTCATGTTGTTCAAGATTACTCAAGCGTTTAGAATAAAATAAAAACTTGGGTAGACTCATAAGTTAAACATTTCAAGCACACAGTTCAAACTGTCTAATCATACGTCTTTATTAATGGTACCTTTTATGGACACCCTGAATATTTAATGAAATATTTCACTTTAAGAGAATTTCCGCCAACATTTTAACAGCCATTATAAATTACCTCTATAAAACACAATTTAACCCTCCCAAAGCAGAGGAAGAGTATTTATTTACAAGTCTAAAAGCGCAAGCAGCTCCCCTCATGTGTGTGTTAATGGCTCCCCTGTCGCATTTACCCCGTGCACGTCGTGATTTCTGGTCCTTCGAAGGAAAAGGGATCGTCCAAATCGGGCTCCGCTTTCATTTTGTACAACTTGGTCAGAACTGTATTGGTGAAGTACTCATTCTCCTCAAAATGAAACTCCAACAAGAAGCTCTGAACATGCGGAAGAATAAAACAACATCAACACAAGTTAGTTGTCAAGACATTGCAGATGCACATGCGGTTTTGAGACAGCCTTGTCAAAATTATGCAGTCTTTCTGTTTAGACACAGCTTTGATGCGGGCCTCCATACACCGCGCAGGTCATGGGGGTATCTGACGACAATTCATACACACTAGTCAGCATGGGTTGAAGGCAGAGAAGATGCAGGAGCATACAAATAAAGCAATGATTTTGCTTCACTGCTCTTTTTTACTACCAGCCTCACAGCCCTATGACAACCTTGATTATGCACGAGTCACCCACTCAAGCACTATCCAGAATAAGGGGCATTCTGGCGATTTGGTCAGGTGCCTCTTGACCATCACCCAGTGGAAAAAAAAATCAGATCACTTGAGGCTAGTCATAGCCGTGGATACCATTGCCAAGCATACATCGTCGGGTGCTCCGTAACCCTAACGCTGGGCCCCCTATGCAGCGGAAGTTCAACTGGACTGAGTCATGCAAGTTTGTATATTTATTTTAACATTTCCTTTAAGCGTATAATTTTTATGAACAGCACAGCTTAGGAAAATGCCTTGCCCTCTACATTTTATTACGTATAGTTGATGTCTACCGATGGGAGAGGGTCGAAAACGGATAACATTTGCAATGAATCACTTGTGACAAGTATTTACGCACGAGTTTTTTTTTCAGAGGAATGCAATAACATTTCTGAAGACCTTACGAGTTTTCAACAATTACCACCACGTGTTGCATGAAGACATCTGAGTCATGGACGTAAACTGCCATTTACGACACATTTACTTCAGAAAAAGGCTTTTCGACTTGAGGGATCACTCAATACATTTATGTAGCTTGACATTAAACAGGGACATAAGGAGTTGACTCAGAAGGGGTTGATACAACTTATTTTAAATAGTAACCTATTTGTAATGGCTCTAAAATAATACTATCTGGATTTGGAAGAGGAAAGGGCAAAGGATAAGTGGTGACCAAGGTTGGCAATTTGTCATAAATGCTTTATAAATAAGCACTACCTGAGCAAATGACGTTTAACTATGTTATGGGATGAGTAGAAATAAATTGTAAAAATTTTGATAATTTGGCATTTTTACTGTTGAAAACTTGTCTTAAAAATGGGCATGTGTCAAACCAGTGCACAAAACTTGTCAACAGGTATTCATTCAAATGAACACAGGATTGACTAATATTATCCAGTGGTTTTATTGGGTTCGACTGCAAAAGTAGACTTAAAACTTTCGTGACTGCAGGAATTCACACTCCTGGCTCTTTCGGTAAAGTCACGTAAATAGGAAACAAAAATATCTAAAATAAAAGCAAAAAACCCACTACGTTTCGATCGCAACACAAGCGGTCATCATCAGGCGGAGAGAAGACCGCTTGTGTTGCGATCGAAACGTCGTGGGTTTTTTGCTTTTATTTTAGATTTTTTGTTTTCTATTTGCGTGACTTCACTGAAAGAACCAAGAATATAAATGCGTCGTTAAACCTGCCACCCCCGTTACAACCAATTAGTAATGTTTGTCATGTAAACAAAAAATGACAATTAGTTACTACTTCAGCACACCGGTGTATTGGAGAATAAAGCACATTTTTTTACAAATAGAGTACTAGATACAATTTGAGTAGGCGGTTTTAGAGATTGCACAAGGTAAGAAAAAAAATGACCAACACTACTTTTAATAACTGCATATGTTCCGCCAGGCAAATTACTTGACGCGGTGCAAGTTACCAGAATCATAAAGGACAATCAGTAAATGTGGTGCCCATTTAAACATGTCAATGTCAGCCATTTGTTTTTTTTTACATTTTGTCAAGAGCCCCTTAAAATAGCTTTAAAAACCAAGACTGGTTAGGAAAAAAAAACTTTACATTGGTTGGAATGTCATGATTCAGCCCTTCCATACACTATGCCTACAATTTAAGGAATTGCCAAGATTAAATTCAAGAACTGACGTTAATCTAACCCAAAGTATAGGGATTGTACTTACAAAAATGTGTAACATGTGCACGCGCTCTTTTTCAAAAAGTCCACTCATTTGATAAACTTAACTGGTGAGCAGCTTAAAACGGCAAAATGTAGTAGACGCATGCTGGGAAAAAGGTTGCCAATTTATGCGAGGCAAAACATTCAACTAAGAAAGTAAAATACGAGTTTGACACCAGACACGTGGCATTCAACGACTAAGACTTATCATCCCCAAAGTATAGCAGCATCTATCAAGGGTCCAGCAACCACAACATGTTGACCATGCATCACAAAAACACACCTCTTACTTGCACAGCAACATCAAGCAGGCAAACAGGCCGATAGTTAGGGGCAAAGACTCATATTTATATAAAAAGATAAGCAAAGCATGGTCTTTAGTTAGTGATGTCCTTGGTGCAGATCTTTCATGAGATTTTTCAAATCTGGAATTGGAACAACCAAGCCCATTAGCAGGCAAAGAATAACAAAAAAAACTTTCCATACAGCTCGGTAAAGCTTTCTTACCATTGGCTGTCCTGCTTCGGAAAACTGCACACGTACATCCTTTAAATGCCTAAGAATCGGCTCATCATATTCCTGCAAAAACACAAGCACCTCATTAGGCTATAAGAACAATCAGTAATGATCAATGACCCACCCAAAAATGTATGAATATTGTAAAGACAGAAATAATGGTGTATTTTATGGTGGTGAAGTCAAGGGCATTTCCATTGCCTGCTGCAGTTGTGGTAATATAAAAATTAGTTGCCATGAAAAAGTGCTTAACATACAAAACCGTCTCAGGCTTCCGCAACATCTGCTGACTTGACAATAAGTGGTCCAAATTATTCTCCAAGTCGGTGTTTAAGGTCAGAAATTTGTCCAAAATAAAAATGAAGCAGTTTTTACAGGAGGGGGAGAAAAAAACATGTGCACACACAGCTCTCTGTAGATTACCTGCACAAGGTCACCGAGCATGTCCACATTTTTAAACACAGTCAGCCAGAATTCTGGAATGCCCTTGGGATCTTCCTCTTTTTCCTTTTTCTCTTCCTCAAGCTTCGCTTTCTCCTTCACTTCATCCTATGGAAAATAAACATGGTCCAAGCAAAGATAAGCTCAATAGCCTTTTGTATGAATGTTTTTGCTGCGAGGACAAGTTAACATTCTTAACACAGCAACTCAATGAGGACTTTAACACTTTAAAGGCCATCATTGAAAAAGGCACTAAAATGTGCAATGTTTAACCTTTGTGGATGCACCACGCGCACCAGGAATGAAACCTTTCAAAATGTCATTTGTATATTGCAATAACTGCAACTCGCTCATGTTACAAATAAGAATTAAACCTTGTAAATCAATTTAAACCCACGTATAAAATTAAATTACGTTAATGCAATTGGTCAAATTTCATCACCAAATTTACTTTTTCAATAGCAGGTGATGGTTTTACCGTTATAATTCAACATCCTATTCGCAAATGTATGCAAAGCTCACTGAAATGTTAATTAAAATTTACAATTAGACAATTATTCAAAGCAGATTAATGCACTTTGTTCACAAAAACATTTATGGGAGAGAACATCAAGGGTGCAACGCCACCTTGTGGAACATTTCAGCATTCACTGGATGAAAATCATCCACATCTAAAATTCAATTACTTATGTGAGGTTTAAATTTCATACACATGCACTTAGATTATACCACTTTGTCTGGCCTTAGAGGCATATTGATTTGTGGTGTGTTTTCATGGTCACTGAAATAATTGCTATGGAAACATTTAAAACACCATGTGAATAAAACCAGGTTATCACACCACCGCAACGGGAATTTTAGTTGGTTGAAAAATAAGATTGGAATCGTTCACCTCCGTGGAATACAAAACAAGCTGTATGTAGAATCTACAGCAACATGGAAGATTAAGTGCTTTTAAAGGAAGCATTAAAGGTCCTGCCATTATTTTTCCCAAGTAGCGGACACATATTGGAACAGCTATGAAACAAGCTCTCATTTAACTTTTTCAATCTTACCACACCATGGTATAGTTTAAAAACGTGCAGGATTAGTCACAAGTGCAAGAATAGCAAGCACTGCTGAAAAACAAGTTCAGTTTATTCAATGACGATCCTTACCACAAGGTCTTCTTCCTTGTCATTCGGCCACTCACATTCCGCATCATCGGGTTCCACCAAGGCAGCTACAATGTCTCTCCTCTGCGACAGCAGCAGCCAAACAGAATTAAAGTGAGAAAAACAAGTGCAGCAATGTACATTACATCGAATATAACAAAGGCCATTCTAGAACCAAATATAAGGACCCCAGACAGATGATATATCGTATGCAGCTACACAACTAGAAAGGGTCTTAATTTTGGAGCTTTCGTGACTGCAGGAATTATTCTTTGGTTTTTTCGGTAAAGTCACGTATAAAAATAAAATAATAAATTAAATAATAGCATACGACGTTTCGATTGCAACACAAGCAATCATCATCAGGTATAATGAAATAGCGACATAGAATATAACCAGAAAACTATAGACAGACATATAAGCAGACAGATATCACCAAGATACAGAGAGAGCAACCCAGGTACAGAGAGAGGTGATCGTCTCTGTGGGGTGGCCTTAAATAGACTGCCTCCGCCCCCCTCTGTCTATTTAAGGCCACCCCACAGAGACGATCACCTCTCTCTGTACCTGGGTTGCTCTCTCTATGTATCTTGGTGATATCTGTCTGCTTATATGTCTGTCTATAGTTTTCTGGTTATATTCTATGTCGCTATTTCATTATACCTGATGATGATTGCTTGTGTTGCAATCGAAACGTCGTATGCTATTATTTAATTTATTATTTTATTTTTATACGTGACTTTACCGAAAAAACCAAAGAATAACTAGAAAGGGGTCACAATACATCAGCACAGGTTTAAACTTCGGTAGTGAGAACGTAAATATTTACACTGCAACGTCAATCGCTTCCATTTGAAAAAATACACAGCGATTTCACTCATGCTTTACAGCGTGGGAAACCAACATCATCTCTCATTAATGAAGCGTCACTCGTGTAAGATAGCCTGGAACACAGCACTTTGGTAGGCAGCTACATTGTCTAAAGGTTCAGCATGTCATGGGCACCACCACGTAATACACAAGCCATTTCATCAGCAGATTTGGCAGCACTCACCCTGTCAAAGAGCGGCTGGTACAGGGCTGCGTACTTCCTCTCAAGATCATGGACCTCCTCGTAAAACTTTGCCTCGATGAGTGCACACTTCACCTGCAAGTTCTTCAGGGCTGTCACTCTCCTCTTCACAACCTTTGGTAAACTGCATAAATGCATTCATTTACAATAATCACAATCGTAATCGTTTACATCAGTCACCATCAAGTCACGTTACAACTTATGTTAAACTGCAGTGCTTGTTTTAACCAATACTCAATATAAACGCAGTTTCAATGTGTGCATTTTATTTTGGTACACCATGCTTCATACTAAATAAATGCAAGTCAATGTGAATTCAAATAAAATGTACTATTACCAACAGGTATAAAAAATGCTTTTATTTTTCCATATAAACCAAACATTGCAAACTTTTCAAGACAATATTTTTGAAAAATTAAACCTGCAAAAAAAACGAGGACCATTACACATCATAAAGTATGACCTCTCGATGTAGCCAGATGGAGTGCCTGACAGCCCATCCAGTCTCTCTTGCAGTGCAGCCAAAACCTGCGGATTCTTCATCATCTGAACTGTCAGTTGTTTCACTGAAAATTAAAAACGTGTTTTCAAATATAATTAACACATTCTAGGTCCAGTTTCAGCAACAATATCACAGCAAGCAACTCTTCGACCAGATGTAGCAATGTCCATGAGGTTGTCATTAACCATCGATTCCAGAATACAAAAATAAATGAAAACTCGACCGTTTGTTGTTATACCACATGCAATGTGATTAACTGCATTTCTTAATCGTTTAATATATCAAACATACCATGTGTTATGATCATTAAATGCCTCTTCATGTAGTAAATGTTTGTGATGTTTAGCTTTTACACGCATTGGTAACACGAGTAGCGCAGACACAGCAGAACAAGCTTAACACAGAAGTGCAAAGTCAATGCAAAAAAAAAGCTTGCATCCACGAAGCCATACAATTGAAAGCTCCTGGATTTAAGCTTGCATATTACCAGACATTAACTTATTAAGATAACACAATGGGCTGCCTTCTGAAAATAACTGCATAATACTATCCATTTATCGTAACCCATGAGTGGACCAGGCATCAACATAGCTTGCAGACTTTCCATCAGCAGATCTGTGCTTTTAAAGATTAACTTAGAGGTTAATTTCCAGTACTGATACATCCTGCACATACGAGTTAGAATAAAAGCGTTGGTTGCCATGTGATGAATCTGCACTCTTGACATCCTCACAGTGATGCCGGGTGGTGAAGTGCCACTGAATATTACTCAGGGCCGTCGTATAATGAAAATGTATATTTAAATATATTAGCAAAGCATTTACAAGCGCACCTTTCTTGTCTTGATCCCCTGCACACGCCTCTGTTTCTGTTTCTTCATCATCCACTTCTTCCATCTCATCCTCTGCTACTGCTACAACTTTGCTGTCGATTGTAAACAAGACACAGAATGCGATTCAACACAATTGCTGGCAATAAAATGTATTTTTATAATTAAACCATTTTTGGTGGTATAAAAATTTTGAAGGATAGGCTTTATTTACCCTTTCCGGCAACCACACATTAAAGATTAGAAGTTCAACCAGGAGCTATTAATGTATATACGGCTTGAGAATAGGTTTTCCCCTTTTTTCTGGTAACAAATCAGGTGTTAAGATGTTAAAACACCAAACTGAAACCTTTTACAAGGAATAATGTCTGCATTAACCACAATAATTGTGGTCAGAAACTGATTGGTCCACACCAGACAGTTTTCTTAGGAGACTAGGCTCCAAAAGGTGCTAGACCTTTTTGAGACTAGGCTCCAAAAGGTGTTAGACCTTTTTGAGACTAGGCTCCAAAAGGTGTTAGACCTTTTTGAGACTAAGCTCCAAAAGGTGTTAGACCTTTTTGAGACTAGGCTCCAAAAGGTGTTAGACTTTTTGAGACTAGGCTCCAAAAGGTGTTAGACCTTTTTGAGACTAGGCGCCAAAGAAAGCTGTCCTCTGGTGTGGACCAATCAGTTTCAAAGACAAAGCATATATTAACAGAGTGTTTTTTGTTTGCATTCTGACCACAAGTATGGGCTAACACTGAAGGCAAAAAGGCGGCGGTGGACAGTGGTGTAGGCTAATCAATTTCAAAGACAACGCAAGCATTAGACTGCGTAACAAAAAAATGTCCTTGGGTAAGTGTTATTTCCTAGTTGCTTATGCCTCAAAAGTACAGAAAATGGCTATTCCCCACAAACTTTGCTTTTGTGACAAGGACAGTGATATTTTGAAATGTACCTATTTTCAATGAGATAACGTGTGCATTTGTCTTTTGTCCACAAAGTCCTGGTCACAAAAGCAAAGTTTGGGGGAATAGACATTTTTTTATACTTTTTCAGCATAAGCAATAAAAAATACCACTTAGTACCCAGGAACAAAAAATGTTACATAGTGAATTATCAAAGAACGTCTGCTTGCATGTTTTACGAATGTTTAACTTCTTTCACCCCATACATAACAAACCATAGACTTGGTGCCTTGAAACAGGTGTCTATTTGGCGTTTACACATACCAACACCTGTATTTTTGCTGGAAAGGGCAAACCCAAAGTTAAAATGCATTATCTCGTGGGTTGAACTTGTCAAAAAAGTACCTGTCTTGTTCAGCCATTTGAGATGCTGCACCTGAATAAACAAATACAAAGAGTTAAAACTCAATATACATTACAGGGCATCACTTGTACTGAGATTAATGCAAATACCGTACAGATATCTCAATTGTAGTTCCCTTAAACACTTACATCTACTGTTGAAAGAGAGTGTTTGCATGTTGTGTGATCCTTAACGGTTAATCTATCTATAGAAAAGTAAAAAATTATGTTTGTGGGTTTGAGTGGCTTTGTGTGTTCGCGCGCTTGCAAAGGATTTGGCTCTCCAACGGTGTGGTCGAGGTTAAATAAAAATAACCAGGTACCACGCCGTAAGCAAGCGCTATTCCTTTTTCACATCCGTCAACTTTAAATTAGTTTAATTAGCGATTTAGTGCGATTTTAGCGTGCTATATATTTATTTATGACGCGTACACGACCATACCAACTCACGCACCTTTGGTGGGGGGGACGACCCATGCCAAGTCGGTGGGAGTGAGCGGGACATTTTCTTTCGCGTTAGAAATGCTATAAAATACACTAAACGCCGAGCTTTAATCATCACTGTGTGATGTCCCCCCAACCCCAATGCGTGCGCAGTTACTACCATATACAGTCGCTATATGCTACTACTATAGGCCGTAGATATTACTGCAGAGCGGCCAGGGAGATTGTGGCGGGGGGGGGGGGGGTAGCAGCCCTGCCTGCCAAGGTGCCAGCTCGGCCGGCTGGACAATCTAGGCAAAGCCGGAGGCTCTGCACGGGACTAGGCCTCACCACGCCACTGTCAGGTGAGTACCTTGTGCTATAGAGTCGATAAATACTGCTATAGTCAGCATGTACAGTACTACTGTAGTGATAGCAAGTACCACCACAATCGGTATGCACAGCTGTAATCATAGCAGGTACCACAGTCAGTATGCACTGCTGTTAAGATTTTTAAGAGTAGCTTTCAAATATTTTTAAGACCTGCTATAATTCACCACACTGGTCAATGTGCGTTTGAGAAGGGTCTATTTTAGAATTGACTTGTCCCTGCTGAGGCCTGGAATCACACTTGGGTTAGAGTTTACCGTACAGTGTTAATGCTAAAGGCCCAAATATTAAAGGTAAATGACAATAGAAGTGTTAAATGAACTTGTGACAGTGTCATCCGAGCTATATCATACAGTATTGCAGCATGCTTTCAGACCACTACAGCTCAACCGTAGTCACAAAAGTCAAGGTTTTGCAATTGATTTTCCACCGCCCAAGATATTGCCTGCGAAATCTTCTCAGTAACCAAATACAACTGACCACCCGCACACGCTCTCCGACTGATGTATAACCTCAACTTTATCCCACACTGTTTGGGGCGTAAACGTGTACGCAGTTGTCTTGTATGGCCAAAAGGCACAGCTTTTGGCAGTTGTCCTTGTAAACAGGGGGGTTTAATTGTATGGCATTGCAGCAAAAAAATACAAAATTATCAGTTGGCGCATTCAAACGGGATGTACGGCTGCATTCCCAAGGTGCATGGCGATCTAACCCAGTGACTACAGTTTCACTGCAGCGACGTCTTGGAATTACATAGGCCAGCTACAAATTCTGAGCGGTCGTGCGAAGTTCACGCCCTAACGGGGCGTTTATCGATTCTCGATTAAATCGATCCTGAGGCACGCGAAACATACATCGAACCATTCATGTTCGCATCGTTTCTGATAACTGTTCTTTTTTAAAATACCATTATAGCTTCATACCCGCCTTGTTTAAATACTTTCTACTACAGTACAATACTATGCCACTATGTTCTACATACAAAACAGCCCAAAATATTGAGATGAATCGTTACACCTTGAGAATAGTTTTTTCTGGCAACAAAAAAACTTATTTTACAAGGAATCATGTCTGCATTAACCACAATACTTGTGGTCAGGATGCAAACAAAAATGACTGATAATATATGCATTGTCTTTGAAACCGATTGGCCCACACCAGTTTTCTTTTTGAGCCTCGTCTCAAAACGGTGTTAGACCAGAGTACACCTTTTTAAGTTTATTCAACTTAACCAGGTTAGAACTCACCCGCTCAACGTCTTATCGTATAAGGCGCCCAATGACAACGTTGCACACTGACTATTTACATTTGTATTATCAGGCCCCACAGTTGAGTTGTATTGCAAAGTTGATATAAAGTTTCCGCTTCAGCAAACTTAATGAGAACACGTTGTGTAAAAACCCATAACTTTCCAAATATACATTTGCAGTAAAAATCTAACGTTTGGCCAACGACCTTTCTTTAATTAATAGTTCAGTTGTACAAACACATGTGATGGAATTCATTTAAACTACACCACCGATTGAAGACTTTCATCGAAATGACCGTAACCGACGTTGATGGCCTCATGCGGATGGGACTCCACTTCAGAATTCGGCCGACTCCAGTTACAAAACCCCGAACAAAGAGGATTAAACGAGCGCCAAAATCTCAGCGATTTGCGTAGCCCACTGAAGATGCCACCGACTCTCCGGATATCTGGCGGCAATGGTTTTTGCCTTGTACAAACATAACCACAGCTGCACTAAAAGATATATATTTTTAAAGTCCATTATGCCAACCCCCAAGCGCCCGCCAACACCGCGAGACCACGTGGCGCCACCACTAAAGCGCGCAGTCACGATCCGTTTTAAATTAAACGGGAGCCTTTCCGTGGGCCCTTGACACGACTACTAAGAAGTGGACATTGATAAAAACACCAGTGTACGTGCGAATTTCTGGCTTTGATTGTGTTATTTTTTCATGACACATCAGCCAACACCGCATTATATCGCCGACGCCACGTGGTGTTGTCAAGACAAGTGAATTTGGCCTCCCAAATTGCGTTACAATTCGGCATTCATCCCCGCTTCTACCACCCACGCGTCAACGTCTACCGTACTTAATTTAAAAACGTTTAAACATAAAACAGATGTACGCCGAAGCCACGTAAAGCAAGACGACATTTATAACGGACGCCGCGGCGAGCTTCGCGTTTTTTTTTAAACCAATCACAAAAATATACAAACCACACTCAACCCGTTGTAAGTAGCACAACACTTTAAAAAAAACGAGGTTAGTAAACGCTCGCAGTCGACTAAAGCGACCACAATCTCGAGCCCCGAGCACCGCGTGGCTGCCCTGGCTGGGGCCTATAGGCACAGGCGGCGGGCCCACGCGGGCAAAAGCCCGTCAACTTTTCTCGCGCGCGCACACAAAAGCTCGAGCCAAATTTACCAAAAAAGTCAACTAATGAATCCAAACTGCCCGTTGACGTTTGGCAGCAAAAGGTCGGTCGCGATTGTTACAATTATATTGCCGATAGATTTCCCCTCACGACCCACCCCGCCAACAGCAGCAGCAGCAACGCGCGTTACCTCTCGCTCCCTTAGCCCGTTGGCGGCAATGCCGGCTGCCCGAGACGCGCCCTCTGATTGGCTACTTCAAGCGCTTGGTGACAGCGCGCGACGACGTAACGCGCTCGCCCATTGGTCCGTCGAGCCGTGGCGCGAGCGCGCGGGAGAGCGCGAGGTGGGAGGGAAGGGAGAGGGGAGAAGGGGGAGAGGGGGGAGAGCGGGGAGAGCGCGAGGGGAGAGGGGGGAGAGCGCGAGGGGGAGAGAGTGCTTGAGGTGGGAGGGAAGGGAGAGGGGGGAGAGCGCGAGGGTGGGGAGAGTACGCGACGGGGGGAAAGGGGAGAGGGGGGAGAGCGCGAGGGGGGGGAGGGAAGGGAGAGGGGGGAGAGGGGAAAGGGGGGAGAGCGCGAGGGTGGGGAGAGTACGCGACGGGGGGGAGGGGAAAGGGGAGAGGGGGGAGAGCGCGAGGGGGGAGGGAAGGGAGAGGGGGGAGGAGGGGAGAGGGGTGAGAGCGCACAAATCATTGGCCCGGGATAGTGACGTCATGTCTGCTAACGCGTGGAATGACGTCATAATTTAATACACTGATTGCAGCTTAAATATTTAAAATAAAAACTCAAGAAACAGTCTTACGAGGACAAGTGTAGATTTTAGGCGACGTTTCGGGCGTTCGCACTTCTTTTACAGCAACACGCTTATCGCAGCTGAGTTCGTGAGTGGCGAATGAAATATTTGAGGTGTTTTAACAAGTTGGCTTTCGCGACCAATATCATCCATAATACAGCTTTTTTGGGGGTTAGATCGTATACATATTTCAATGGGTCATTAAACCCGCCACCACCCTACACAACCAATTAGTAAGGTGTGTGACGTAACCAGAACATGCCAAATTGTTACTAGTTCAGCACACCGGTGTGTTGGAGAGTTAAACCACAACATTTACAATTCGAGTACGACGTTTTGTTGGTGATTACAACAAGCTTCATCAGACGATAGCCAGAACACACTGATTGATGTACGGAACTTGTAACGAATTTCATTTACCACACGTGCAGTTAATGTTGGGCAAACAGGACGAATGATTAGCACGAGACTAAAAGAACATGAGATAAATATTAAATTCTCCCAAATACAACTGTCAGCAGTAGCAGAACACGCGTGCCAACAAGGACACTCAATTTATTTTTTTATAATGTTGAAGTTTTGTGCAAAACTAGCTACTACTGGCCAAGACTAATTAGAGAATATATCGAAATTGAAAGAAATCAAAATAACTTTAACCGTTCGGATAGCTACCGCCTTAGTGTTGCGTGGAAGTGACTATTTACAATCTGAGTACGATGTTTCCCCAGTAATTACAACTATTTTGTTTATATTATTTTTTATTTTTACCTACGTGACTTTACCGAAAAAACCTAAGAGTATGAATCCTTGCAGTCACGAAAGCTTCAAATCTAGAATTAATTACAACCAGCTTCATCAGGCAACAGCCAGATTTGTGCAGAAATCCTCCTGTAGAATAGAGTAAGGATGACGTTTTCTGATAAAGACGTCATTTTGTGGATTTTGCATTGATGATCGTAACGTAAACTTTAAATATTCTGATTCTGGTTATGTTAACAACGTTTGGCCTTTCACCTAATTCCAGCAGTGCTATCAGGGGAGTCACCTCAGACTAACAATCTATTTGGAAATCTCGCATTTGTTAGAATGGCTGCGTGATAGTTGTTTCACAAGGACTTCAGAAAAAATTTATTCAAGTGAAACAAAGTGTATCCATCATTAGACCTCCTTTGCCAGTACCAAAATATAATAATAGGGTTTTTTCCCTTTTTTTCTGGCAACAAAACTGAAACCTTTTTACAAGGATTCATGTCTGCATTAACCACAATACTTGCAGTCAAAATGCAAACAAAAAAACATACTATGATAATATATGCATTGTCCTTGAAACTGATTGGTCCACATCAAGGGATGGCTTTCTTTTGAGCCTCGACCCAATTGGCTTATCCATTTACAGAGGTGTAGATTTCCCCACACACTCTGTCAAAAGATGGTCACATGATACAACCAGTATGTTTTTTTTTTATTCTGAGAACTGGAATTTAACCAAATCTAGTGCAAAACCAAACAACGTGACATTTTCTTTGTGCAGTCATCACCGAGATCATCAACTTTATACACTTGAGAACCCATTTTAATCACGTTATACCTGAAACCTCTATCTGAACCTAGCCACCTGACCAATAGTATAAGACAGTATAATATCGCTTTAAAAAAAGCATTGTAGTGGACGAGATACAGCTCAAGTCGCTCCTAGCATGCCCAACGTCCAAACTCAACTCTCAGAATAATAATCACCAAACAATTGTGTGACAAGAGAATTGTTTGTGATTTCTACTCCTATTGGCCAACGCTCTGCACGCAGTTGCTTGTCTCTCAGTCACAGCGTGGTTGAGGCGCCTACGATTAGCGCGAATGGCTACGTACGGTGCAAAAGAAGTTAAACATTCATACAGAGACCAGGTGAAGCCCAATTCCGTTACTCCACTGCCAGGTCACAACCAGAGCTCACAGCCGGCTCAAACACATGCACTTCTGAAAAAACTTTATATGCAAAATATCAACAAAGCAAGGGCTTACAACAACAAAGAACTCCCAAAGCAATACAGACAGTATTTCAATCGATGATCAATTACATTTTTCCTGCAACTCCCATATTCATTGTGAGTCTGTTTACAAACAGTCTGCTGCAACCACACCAATGACGTCACAAAAAAGTTGTCAGGTACAGCTGTAGCCAGACCTCGGGTCAATTATAATAACGAAAGCAGCTTTGTTTACTGAAATTACTACATTCTCATCGAAAGTAATGGTGCATGACAATTCCAATCGTAATTGAACCAAGATCGGGCTTGAGCAATCCCCAGATGAATTATTTTATGATTATGTTCTGCAAGTTCCCATAGTATTTTAGGCATATTTGGTCAATTTGAATTTTTATTCTGAATACTTGTCAATTAGTACCCAATAGTATTTTGAGGTGCGCGTGTAAAAATCCCAGCATACAGTTTGATCCATGGTCCATACTAGGGAAAGATTATTAATAAACAAACGTGTTATTTTAAAGCATCTACATATCTCCCACCAATCTCAAAACACTTATTAAATATTTTAACATGCTTCTCTGCAAATAAGGAACCATCACTTTTACAATATGCAATAATCTGTTGATAATAAAATGAAGAAATCAATCGGAATTGTTGGGGTATCTATTAATGGAATGTATAGTTTGGGTATTCTATGTTAAGATTCCAGTACCATTTGTGATATAGTATTTTTATACCATATATGTCTTGGGTAAAATGCCATTATATTTTGGAGATCCTATAAAAATCAAAAACTTTGGGAAAAACTATTTTTTTAAATGCCCAGCAGTTTCAATCCACTGCTGGATTAAGGCCTTCCACACAACGTGTCAGTCACGGGGGTTGTTTCCCCGTATTTGATCACAATGGTCAGTGTGGGTGAGTGAAGGGGAGGGGTATGCCCATTATCATTTCAGTGATGTTGGTTATTGCCACGTATTACTGGTCGGAACCTCCTGGTTACACCAGCCCACAGGAGATTATTTTGTCCGTCGTGCATCCAAAAATGGGAGGGGTGAGGCTGAGTGGAGAGGGGAGGGTGGGGAGGGGCTGGGTGGGGAGGGGCTGGGTGGGGAGGGTGGGGCTGGGTGGGGAGTGGGAGGAGTGGGGCTGAATGGGGAGGGGCTGGTCACCCCGTGGTGCCCTTATAAAACTCAACGTTTAACCTACTCACGCCGGCTTGTGCCCGCCCTCACAGTCGGCCATATTTGCGGAATACACCACGCCGCCGTTGACCCTGGCCATTGACCGAGCAACCCAATGTTCCTACCAGCTACCTCCGCAGCAATGTGTTAACTTAGGGAACCTGGTTTATAGCACAATGCAATTAAACACTCACTGCATCACTATGCCACTAAATTCCTGATGAAAATATAAAAATCCCGAATTGTGTATTTAAAAAGTGAGAACACTTTGCAGCATATTTTTTATTGTTCGTCGCCTTGATGCCAAACATTTGCTTGTACTGTATGTTTTTAGTATCGTTTGAACTTTTGAGACAACATACTGTCTTGCTTTATTTGACCCAACTTACCATGGACAATCTACATTTTTAGTTCAGAATTAGGATATAACGCTTTGATAATGTTCATAATCGTTACTCGGGCAGTATTTATATAGTTTACGTTTGATCACGCATTTTTCAGCATGAAAACCTGATCTCTGACCCAAAATTACCATAGCAAGTCTTCAAACAGAATTGCATGTAGACATATTTTTGATTAAAAGCAGAACCCAGCTGCACAGCATTTGATTTTTTTTTACGTGACTTTTCATTCATCCAAACATTTCGCTTTGAGAAAGACTCAGTGGGATTTTCGGTTAATAATATTTTCATTAGATTTTTCATCCGATCCAAAAATTTACAATTTGCAGGCGTTCACCATTTAAATAGTTTGTGATTTACACTGTTCCAATACTGGATGCACGTATTAAAGCCAGCAAGCAAAGCATCGTGCAAATCATTTGGAGATTATGACTACATTTTCACTTGATAAACCACTTTGTGGAGCTATTATTTGTGGCCAGGTCGCTTCTGAAAAATAAGTTAATACTTGTGTGCTTAACCTGATAAGATAAAAAAAAGTTATGTTTTTTAAGCGATTTGTTAACCTTATATACTTTACACTATCGTTTTTTTATTGTTTGTCATGTTGTGACCTGCCCCTACTGGACATGTGAAAGATAATTCTAGATCATCCGATTCCTTGAGTATAAATATTCTGATTATAATCAAAACAAGTACGGGTACAAGGAAATCCGTTAATTGTGACCATGGCTGCCTTATTAAAGGAGAGTATTTTATAAATTCACAGTAACCACATTCCTCATGTCAGCCCAATGCCCACCAAAAGTCTGCTGTAAAGACACCGCCATAGCATCCGTCTGCTCATAATTATGCGTTGTACTCGTGCTTATACAACCAATGTTGTCAATACACTGCTTCACGAGGGTCTCCCCCACACCGTATGCTTTGTGGGGGGTTATTTGACCACCACGCCCCAGGGCTCGGCAACCAAAATAACGGAGCCGCAATGACTGTGAATACGAGACGGTCCTTAATAAATAACGTCACAAAGTAGTCCATAAAGAACCAAATTCCGCTCCGGAGCCGCAGGTTGCAGACCCCTGACCGTGCTGATCAGTGCGGGTTGACGATGAGCATAGCCGTACTGAGTAATGGATTTTGATGCATTGCCCTCTACTCCCAAATACATGGCTCTTCAGGCCCTATGACAACCTGCTTGTGCATGGTGGCCACCCATTCAAGCACTTTCCAAGAACTTATTTTAGGATAATTTTTTTACCCTATCTGGCAACAAAACTGACAACTTTTCTTACAAGGAGTCATGTTTGCATTGACCACAATACAACGGTGTTGGACCAGATGACGCCAAAAGGCGCCTTTTGGCGTCATCTGGTTCAACACAATGTGAGACTAGGCTCTAAGAAAAGCTGTCTCGAGTGTGGACCAATCAATTTCAAGGACAGTGCATACATTGTCAGATGTGTTTTTTTTGCGTTCCGACCGCAGGTATTGTGGTCAATGCAAACATGACTCCTTGTAAAAAAAGGTGTCAGTTTTGTTGCCAGATAAAAGGGTAAACAACCAATTATCATATTTTGTTACTGGCAAAGGAGGTTCCAATGGTGTAAACTCCACTTAGCTTTGGATATCTTATAACATTGTGCACATGCTCGGAAATTGTCATATTCCTAAGTTCTACATAACGTGTGCAAAAAACACAATAGAGTTCGTGATAAAGTATTTTATTATATGCACCAGCAGCATAATTTCATCAAAATACCACATAAATAGCATTGTCTACGTTACATGACAATGATGAATGTACTTTTTAAAAACGACAATTGCCATTAAAACACAGGATTTTAATGAGTGACATTGACATTCGTTATAAGAAAATGTCTCAAGAACCCATTCACCTTCACTTTGGATTTAAAGTACAGTTTTATGAAAGACGAACAAATACAGTATGGGCAATTTTCAACTGGCTATATTCATGCTAATTAATTCAGGCAGAATGGTGGCAGTGGTTCGTGCACTGCATGATGCATGTGAGACCCAAGTTAGATTTCCAGCAATGATTAAGATCTGTGGCAGATCATATCTGAACCCTTGGAACTTCACCAACCCACACTGACCTGCGTAATAATGCGTGGTAAAACAACTACCACGAGTACATGGCATGGAGAAGACTCCATTCAGCCATGGTGGGGAGATGTTAACTACCTCGCCTGGAATACAGGAGGCTGTGGGTTTGACTCCAAACCCTGATGCCTGTATATTTGGAGTTTGCATGTTCTCCACACGGTCACGTGGATTTTTATCCAGGTCCTCCGGTTTTCCCTCCACATTCAGTAACGTGCGTTTAGAGTGTTAGGTTGCTATAAATTTCCAAATAAGCCACTTCGTTGAGCTATCATTTGTGGCCAGGTCGCTTCTGAAAGAGTTGTATAGCTTAGTGGGCCTTACCTGGTAAAATAAAAATGTTAAGGTAAGCAGTGGATTGATAAAGGGGCTGTAAATTATGCTACTCAAATATAATATTAAAAAAATACATTATTCAACTTGGGGTCTTCATAACCACTTAATTACTTAGTGGACCCATTTATCTTGCTGGTGCAAGGAGCAAAGACAATTTTCGATACCGTTGTTGCAATAACTTTTTTGTTGTGTAAACCATTTGTGTTTAGACGACCTCTTGATTTGTTTTTCATTTTTATTTTCTGAGGGTTTTAATTTACTTAATAAGTGCTACAAATAGGATACAGCCCTTAATGTGATAATACAATTAGCATGAATGATACTGTAATAATTATGTTTAGTTTTATAATTAGGAGATGTGTGTGAGTAATGTAGTCTTTTCACTGTTAAATCTAGTTTGCCAATTCGTGGTGTGATGGCATGTTACAAAATCACCAGTCAAATTTCACAATTTACAGCTTTGCGTGCGGCTTTTCTAGATTTAAATCCAAAATGATGGCGATAGCATGCAGAGTGGTGAATAAAAAAAAAATTCTTGCTTAGCACAAATGAATCACGTGGAAGGATTTGTAATGTTATAAAACTTCACACATTAAACTTGCTAAACAACAATACAAGTGTAACAAATGTTTTAGTGATTTATATTCGTTCGGATAACACCACCATGCTGAATTTAACAGAAAGTGTGCCACAACGTGCAACCTGAAAATGCATGTAAACACCACCAACATAAACAAACACCCTTCCACCACACACACACCATTGAAAATAAATGAAAAGAAAACACGTATTATATGATAAACGTACGAGCCAAGTATAATTCATGCAAGTACAACTTTTAAAGGTAAAAAAACCAGCCAAATCAAAGGGAGTAATTGTATAAGTGTCAGTGGGCATTTACGTACAAGAGCTAATGATGGCCTTGTAACGTTATCTGCACTCCACCTAAAAATTGGCACATCCACAGATTCTGATCAAAAAGTCAACAACGGCATGGGGGGGTCAGGATGCTATGCCACTTACCCTTCCATTATCCACGTGATACTGTACAGCAGTGGCTGTATTAACAAAAGCAAATGACAACTTTCTTCAGATAGGAGTTAACATCTCAAAAACTCAATGGGAATGTACCACCCCATGAGATAAAGGCCTGGCATGTAACATGCAACAATTCAGATTAAAACTGATCTCACACTCACACAATGCATGCATCGAATCGTGCGTGCGAGAATCGATTATTCTCAATTCTGACATGCACTTCAATTGTTTCAAGTGTTGTTACATTCACACAATGTTAATAAAAACATTGATCTTGAATAGAATGGCCACAAATAATGACAATGTATTAAATGACGAATGACGGGGGGGGGGGGGGGGTGGGAGGAATTGTTCCATGGCCATTAAATGCCGTGCTGGCCAATTCTGTTCACTGGGAGATATTCATTTGCTCAAACTGGCTGTGCAGTTTCTCCTGCGCGTCGTACAGCTTCCTCAGCTTCTTGGCGAGACCCTTGCTGATCTCCTTTCCCTCCGAGTCGTGCGTGGGGAACCCCTGGACCGGGAACACAGTCACAGATATACATCTTGAGGAACACCAGGGCACACAATTGCAACGGCGAGGTTTCGGGGTGGGGAGGGGCTTGGTGGAACAATCGTGCACCCCTGCCAGGGTGCAGTGAAAGAGTTCATTGTGGTCAACAAAAGAAGTAGAAGCGATGAAAATGTGCGTCAACGAAGAGGGTTATTTATTTCAGTTGACGATGATTTTGAGCGGACAAAAATCATCAATTTAAATACGTAAGCTTTCGCCACCAATATTATTCATTATCAACGTTTTTGGGTCAGATCGCGTTATTTATAAATGTGTCGTAACCCTCCACCACCGGACACGGCCAATCAGTAAAAAAGTGTCACGTTGACAAAAGACAAATAGTTCACTACTTTAGCCCACCGGTGTGTTGAAGCGTGAAACCACAATATTTACCATTTCTGAGTACGACGTTTCGCTGTTAATTGCATCCAGCATCATCAGGCAATTCGCCAGAAGTAGTGAACTATTTTTCTTTTGTCAACGTGACACTTTTTTACTGATTGGCTGTGTCGGGTGGTGGAGGGTTACGACACATTTATAAATAATGCGATCTAACCCAAAAACGTTTATTCTGAAAAATCAAAGTGTGACGATGACTCCAACTACCATGACAAAGACTAAAGCATGATAACTACGACGAGAAAATTAGCGAGTGACTCAAGACGAAGACCAAGACAATTTCGTAAGATTATTAGAAACTGCCGTGTAGTGGTAGATAAAATTGGTCCTTGGTGGTTTAAGATTATAGAGACCACCAATTGGCCGTCCTGATAATATTGGGGTGGGGGGAAATTGCACACATCACATACCAACACCTAATAACCCAAGTGTTTGACAGCTTTCGTCAACTAGACTAAACGAATGATTATACAAAATTGTCATAACTGCATTTGTACATGTTGTCATTAACGACAGAGGCTATTATCAAAATGTAACAATGCTGAATAAATTAACACTGGATGTAAATTATGGGTTGTTGCTGTAACGTTTGTGCCAAACACGAAAGGCAATGACGATCTTATTTTTGTTGCCAACCAATGAACAGACAGAAGTGCTACGAAAGCACGTTGACAATACCTCAAAAGTGTGTCTACTCACGTTTCCATCAAACTTGGAGTATTTGTCCGTCTCGCTCAAAAACATTTCTTGAGGTCGGATCTTCATTTTTTCCAATTTTGCAGCCTCAAGGTGAAAAACAACAACAGCACACGTTTGAGCAACATCTTAAAACATTTGATTTTTAAGGATATGGTCTGGTCATAGCAGTCGTCTGCAGTCATCCGTTTGCTGTGAAGTCACAGGTGGTAAATATTTTTTTCAGGAAATACAGTGGGCAGTGTTTTATGTTGAATGATAACCTCTGTACCAGCTGTCTACATGTAATGACCAAAATGTCTTTTTGATAAACAGAGCAAGACATGATAAAGGGTAAACAGATGCAGCAGTGCTAAAACTTTGCTGGAGCAGCATGTAAGGGACGTGCTATATCGACCCTAGACTAATGACCCAATTTCTCAAGTAAAAGCAAATGTCATTTTTATTATGAAGCCACGCATTAACTTATGGCAAACTGTGACGACTCAGATGAATAATCTCTCTGCCAGAAATGACATCCATCGTTGGCATGTGCTCAGGATGGGATGGTCTCAGTGTTTTAATTGTGTCTAATTCCCTCTATGACACAGACATACAACATGGCATATCGTGGAACATTACAAAATTGTGCTAAATATACCACGATTCAACTCCATTGTTTTTCAGGATATGTTGAGATACATTTAATCTCATCACACCGGAGATAAAGTGATGCAATCGGCTCACCTGCAGAAGGTGAATTGTGGAATCGCAAGACTGCGACAGATGATAAGAGCATGGGCAGGCCTTTATCCAGTAGTGGATGGACACTGGCTAATGATGATAATGATGCTAAACACCCATTTTTTCTCCAAAAAATTATTGTTAGCTTTTGTTAGGTGGGTGCCGATGTATGAAGTGACTTTGCATGTATGTAATTTAACCTATGTTACCAGGGTCTGTCCCTTGACCTGCCAGTGAGTCAAACCATGCAGCGTAAAGACGCAGAGCCAGATACAAATACCACATCTACAATGTCACTTAGCATAAAAAGGCAGCTACTTTTCTTGCTGTGTCACATGATTCAGCGGGACAGCTCTAAGACGTCCGGGAGCTTCACCTCCTGTTCTTGCTTTTTCTTGGCTGCTTCCTCCTTCTTAAGTTGCTTTTCTTCTTCTATCTGAAGGCACACGAGTGGTATAGGCACAGTTAATAAATGTGCAAAGCCGATAAAGCACTGCTTGTATACTGAGCAGCTGTTCAAATAAAATGTGACCATCTGATACAAGCGCTTCCTCTTTGATGAACGACTCTGCTCTGCTACAAGCTGCAACGGAGATTATAAATCTTCCGCTTGCGACGGCATGGCAAAAATCACTACAGTTTTATCGATGCCTCGACTACCTGTCCAGGGGGCACAAGCCCTGTTCCAAATTTACAACTCCTCATCGCCATCTGTGGAGTTAAACAGACCTTTTTCTTCTCTTCCCTCTCCTTTAGCAGAGATTCCTTGTCCACGAGTTTCACAACAGGGGGAAGACCTGGCAAAGAAGACAAATAAACAAACACAGGCTGAAAGTAATTCCAACACCATCAAGATATTGACTCCAATGTATTGAACACTGCCTTAGGTCTACATATTTGGCTGTGTCGAGCTGCTTTACTGCAAGACTAGATAAAGGGTGAACCCTTCATATTTTATTTTCCAATTTTATTTTCAAGGAAAAAGGTGCCAGCCCAATAATTGTTTGCCGACACCACTGATGGTGGAAGGGTCTCCCCACTAGAGGGAGCACTAGAGAGCCCTTCTAGAGGGTATTTGGTCTACTCTTCCATGCTGGCCAGCCATCATGGAAGAGGTGGGAATACCCATACTTTACCCCACCACCACATGCTACCTGCCGAACCAAACTAACCGTCCAACTTCAGATAACCATATTCAGAAAGTTTAGTCTCACTCACGAGCAACATTGGTTGTTCTGCCAACAGCGATGGCCCCAAGGAGATGTGACCCCTACCAGGAGGCATGTGACATTTATACCACTGTATATTTAAACGGGGAGAAATTTTGATATGGAGATGTTTTACTATCCTTGCTTTACCTTCCTTCAATCTACCGATGGGGCTTTGTGTTATGGATAATAAGAAGTGTATTTAGTAATTATGATTAACGAAAAGATAACGACAGGAGCAGCTACCCTCATGGTCTTCCAGTCGCACACCGAGCTCAGGCAGAATGTCGTCGCGTAGGGTGTCGCTCAAAGTCAGCAACTCCATCACTGCACAACACACGACACGGGTCCAGCTTTATAACACAGTGCTGTCAAGGCAGTGAGCCCAGAGGCAACCTGCCAACATTTTACTTCCACAGAAAAAAATATCTTATTGTCAAGCAACCGGAAATGTAGCCGTGTTCAAACGGACCCTTCTTTTCCCGGGCAATTTGCCGGACGCTTTCACGGAATTCGGCCAGGGTGGACAGGAATGGCATTACTGCAGTCTCCAGCTGGTGGGTGAGCACAAGGCATGGCATTGTCAATAACAAGACAACAATGAGGAAAACCTGAGACAAGGAACATGATGTCATGTAAAAATGAACACATTCCTGCGGAGGGAGCTGGTAGGAACGTCGGGTTGCTCGGTCAATGGCCAGGGTCAACGGCGGCGTGGTGTATTCCGCAAATATGCCCGACTGTGGGCGGGCACAAGCCGGCGTGAGTAGGTTAAACGTTGAGATTTATAAGGGCACCACGGGGTGACCAGCCCCTCCCCACCCTCTTCACCCAGCCCCTCCCCACCCGCCCCTCCACATCCAGCCCCTCCCTGCACGATGGATGGACGGACACAATAATCCCCTGTGGGCTGGTGTAACCAGTCACAGATTTCGCACCTAATTACACGTGTGCATATAAGACAGTTTTGCAATGTCGATAAACCTTCAGCCATTCTATAATCGTCCAATTATTAACAAAAGGATTTCACAAATTTTCTAACATTAGTCCAGAGATGGGATATGCATGGACATGTGAGCTGGCAATTATTGAACTGTTCCTCCCAGAAAACAAGAACAGACATTTAACACATTATAAGATTAAAACAATCATGAGCACACAAAAAAACCACAGAAAGTGCATTTATTAGATTACTTTAGGTACTGATAGCCATTACAGGCCTTTTGTAAATATTGCCAAATTCTAACTTTACTTACGTTTGTTCCCTGGCAGGCGGTGATTGGGAATCCAATTGCATCGTCCCCTTCGATTGCACCAAAAATCTGGATGGAAACAAGAAGGCTGCAGCTGGGAAACGAATGCCAAATTTCAAACATCTTTCCATGATTGGGTTTTTGGGTTGGGTCGTATACAAAAGTGTCATAAATCCTCCTACACCTGATGCAGCGAATTATTTAGATTTGGCTGCTATAAATGTCCACATGATAAGCCACTTCGTTGAGCTTGTGGCTAGGTTGCTTCTGAAAAAAATACGAATAGCTCAGTGGCTTTACCTGGTAAAATAAAAAAAGTTTAGTTTTAGTTTATGTATTTATTTACAGTGATTTGCTAACCATTCCTATACGTTTCACTCCGGTATTTACAAGCACTTAAATATTAGTTATCCAGCTCCATCTTTTTTACATTTATCAGCAAAATAAAGTGAACACATGAAGGCCCATTTATGGTGGCAGCCAATGTAAATCTTGTCTGACTTGTATGAAGAATTACACATGTTTTTTATCAACAGCAACCGCCGGGCAAATCAAAGGTAATGAGCTGTTTCATCATTATGCGAATATGGCCCAAAGCATATTAATATTGGGCAAGTAATGATGTGTCAATTTAGCAATTAAATAGCTTTAATGTTCACTATACCTGCACCGTATCAAGTGTGAACCAATTATATATGATTTCTGCAAATGTACTGCAAAATATATGCCAACTTTATATTTAGGCCGAGCGGACAAAACTGTAGACAACACAGAAAAAGTATACACAATACAAATTAGAGAGTACAAATCAGAAAGTTAAAGAACCCCCGAATTGAACGAATCGCAACTCCGAATTGTGACATTTCATCGAACAACTTGGATGAGTGAATTATCGCACGGGCAGCACTTGTGACCATTATTCGATTCGGCAAGTGTACACGTTCAAGAGCGAGCCACAGTTGGCTCCGACTGTGTGGAAATGGTGGTGGTTGGTGGTGGCGGTGGGGACTTTGCACCTTGAACATCTGGGTCAAGTACAGGGAGACGTTCTTGAGCAGGCCCTTGTTGGGCGATGCCTTGCGGCCCTTCACGCTGGCGATGTACGTGTTGCAGTGGCCGATGAGAGCCCTCATCTCCTCCAGCGCCACGCGCGTGTCGATGTTGTCGCAGAGCGCCGTGTGGACGCTCGCCTTCTTTTCGTAAAACCTTTGTGCGTCGGGGGGGGGGGGAGGGGGAAACAGGTGCAGTCGTGACAAGTCGCCGATTTTTACCAAGAAGCTTCGACAAAGGTTACCGTTGTGCATGACGCATGGTGTGCAAAGAGATTCGTAGCTATAGAGAGCAGGAAAAGCTTTAAAAAGGAGTTTCAAATAAGTGTGAAAATGGAAATATGTAATGCACCACATATATACAAAATACAAATAGGCTCATAAATCTGATATCTGTATACACTAGTTGTATATAAACAGTATAAATATATAGTCAATAAATTAATAATATTGTTTTCACATTTTGTTATTCATCTAAAGCACTCAATTAGGGCTCTACCTATTAGTTTTGTCATTACAAGTATCAAAACATAAACGTTACTGTGTCAAATTCAGAAGTATAAAAAAAATACCGCGCCTTATTTCTATTCAAATGTTCAAACTACATTTCGGGATTATAACTTTTCTTTCCAAGAAAAGCTATCATTTTCTACTCAACATCTCTTGACAGGATGGGAAGACAGCCCAGGAAGTGTCAGTTTTAATTCGCCGAGTTAACCCCCACCCTGGCGACACTTACAGTTTGTTGAGATCCATCTCAGACTCTTCCCACTTTTCGTACTGCCCCGTGATGTCCGTCGGTGCTCGCAAAATGTCCTTCACATTCAGGAAGAACTCCTGCGCACAACAACAAGGCATTGGGCACCCACTGCTGCGATATTCATCCAAGTAAACACGCATTTGCCCTGTAAGCAGACTATATGCTCAATCTCTTATATTATTGCAACAATTTAGGGTAGAAGCCGGTTTTATATTTACACGTTATCAATCCACTCCCCACACCATGTAGGTAGTGGGGGGGGGTTGTTTGATCAACCTTAGCAAAACTTCCATTTATATTATTTGGCCACTTCGTTGAGTTATCATTGGTAGCCAGGTCACTTCTGAAAGAGAGCTATATAGCTCAGTAGGCCCTTACCTGGTAAAGTAAAAATAGTTTAGTTTTTAGTTTAGTTTAGTGACCTCAGAGTCACTCAGCCACTCCCCCACCCATTCTGTGGCTTACATTGAGAAAGCGTTCATACTGGGTGGCCGACTCCATGGTGTTTGAGGAATAATCCAGCGTGTCTTTCCAGGAGTGCATGAGGAAGGCCAGCCTGAGCTGCCGAGCTATAGCACACAAATCAACAACAGACATCGGAAGCAAACGGACACCCTTACTTCATGCCTTTATTAATTTAAATAACACTTCGTGTCTTCAAATTGTTTTTATAACTGTAATTATCAGAGGCTAACAGCAAAAACAATTAATTTAAACAAACATTTAGAGGCAGATGAGGCAATTTTTTTGTCCATTTCCTAAAGACTTGAACTTCAAAGTCAACCCGCCTAGAAGTCGTACAGAAACACTATTAAGTTTCATGAATTTCGATTTAAAGCTTTCGTGACTGCAGGGATTCATATTCTTGGTTCTATGTGACTTTACCGAAAGAACCGAGAATAAGTTTCATGAAATGAATTCAATGTGCTTACCCGTGTTGCTCATCAGAGCCTCCTTGATGGTGATGAAGTTCTTGAGAGACTTGGACATTTTGCAGCCGGAGATGGTGAGATGTCCCGTGTGCAGGAAGTAGCGCACCCAGTGGTCGTTGTCAAAGTAGGCCTGGAGATCGAGTGGATTCACATCGGTAAGAAGCACGGTCGGCAGTCGGTGTCTTATGATGCTTACATCCCTTGCTTACTATGGTTTATTAAAGCGCATGATACACATTCGATTGCATATCTAAGAATACATGTGGTTTTTATTACTTTTATAATTTGAGGCATTTGCCAATCCACTGCTGGATGCAGGCCTCCCCAAGCTGTTCAGGGCGATATGACCATACTTTACCACGCTGGCCATGCTAGTTGGCGAAGGGGGGGTGGGGTGGGGGGGATTAAGGCCCGATTGTCAGATGTCACTTGGCACCGATGTCATTCTTGGCTGGCAATGGAACTCGGGTCGATGGGTTCGTAGCGTAGCACGCACAGCAACGGTTCACCGCTCTAACCTTGTTTTTGACCTATACCAATAATACGGAAATAATAAGCTATTGTGCGACTTTGTTTGCTAATGGAGCTCAGAAAAATGTATGAGCCAGATGTAAAAAATGAGAAATAAAGACAGAAAAGGGAGACAGAGAATATGTAATTCTTGAATCGAATTGCGTCCATGAACCACGACAATTATTTGAATGAAGGTGTGAATTATGACTTCTCATTTAACGAGTAGGTTTAAAGGTGAGCGAGAGGGAAGAAACGAAAAACAAACACTGCCACCTTAGGCTCAGAATATGAACTGCTACTTTGTAGTATTGAGGCACGTATCCGATTCGCCCTCTTTGTGATATAGCTGTCGAAATTATGGGTCGCGATTCAAGAGGTTCTTTAAAAACACAGTGGGGTATGTAGATATAATACTGTGTATCCCAATTATAATCCTCCAACGATTATTTTATGTTGTGTCTCCAAAGTTGTACACGACTTTTTTTTGCCCATATTTATTTTAGCCCCAAATTTCCACATTTTTTACATTCTTCTATCTTGCCATATCGTTTATTCCTATTTAGTGTTATTAACAAAGAAGATGGTTGATTTTTAGAACAATTATATTTCTTCCTTAATTTCTGCAATCAATGGTCTCCAATCTAATAAGAACATTGCACAATTATGTAGCCACAACACAGTTTTCAATGTCATTTCCAGGCATGTAGACACCCCACTAATAGAACACGAAGACATTCGAGAAAATTACATGTCTCCCAAGTATATCAATTAAATTATAAAATCTTTTAACACTTCCCAGATACCCTTTGTTCAACCATGCCAGTGTGATTTGCGGACAACATTCAATGATGTGCAAGATCAGCACATTGATATATTTCTGTTTTGTCACGTACACACACACACACACCGTCTTTGATGTGAAAACCCTGCGGGTTTATGTTAGGTGAATACGAGGGCCATCCAATTGATCCAGCTCAGCCAATCCAACACACAATGTCTCATAAAACTAATTATGCACTGCATGAGATATGGGTTATTGGATATCAGAAGGGGATCTAAAAATGGATCACCCTAGCACAGCACCTCGGACTGCGCCAATTCGTTGTCATGGTGGGGGAAGCGCAGATCAAAGCCCCCGCCGTGAATGTCCATGGACTCTCCCAGGATGGAGCCAGCCATTGCAGAGCACTCGATGTGCCACCCAGGACGACCCTGCATTCACAGACACACACAAAGACTCCCCATGTAGCCACACAGCACACAAGGGGGTGATGTAACCATCACCATTGCCTGTTTTCCCACTGCCTAGGTGCATGAATTGAAGCAGACACAATACTCCGTTAAGGCCGAGTAAATGTAGGGGAGACCCAAGTTCGGCTAAAATCAGAATCTTTAGACTGGAGGAATCCAATAAGCTATGAAGCTCTTTTTCACAGATGTTCAATATAAATACATTTGCCATCAATGTTTTCTTTGGGTCATTGAATTCAGAGTAGTGAATGAACCACTACACAACTGCTAACACACGCATATAGATCCTCGTATACTCATATCAGTCTATTGGTTTAAGTGTTGTTCATGAACATTTAAGACCGACCTAGCAAGTGGTATTGGTGTGGCCAATACCATGCCTGACCACCTTTGTCTCCCCAGCGGTGATGTTAAAACACTGCACCAGGTGCTCATTTAAAGTTGAGTTCACCTCAGGAGAGGACCAGGAAAGTTCTGACATCACTGACCACTCTCGTTTTGACTAAATTTGACATCACCGATACCACGTTTGACAATTTCACAATCCCATCAACTTGGGTCATGACATTTGAATAACATTAGATGCTGTCTCCCCGACAGACCTGGTCTTCACCTGAGGACGGCTGCTTGCATTGTGGCCGAAGCGTCGTGAGAATTATTTTATTATGTTTTATTTTTATTATTTTATTACTTCCCTTCTACATGACTTTACCGAAAGAACCAAGAAGATGAACATTAAAGAAAGACCACATAACACAACGTTGCACACCATCGCATGTATGCGTACCTTTCCCCACGGCGAGTCCCAAGAAGGTTCCCCAGGCTTTGAGGCTTTCCACAGCGCAAAGTCATTTTGGGATCGCTTGTCGCTCAGCCGCTCAGCGCTGATGCTCAGGTCGCCTGCAAAGAGACCATACCGTGAGAGGACTTGTTGCAAAAAGCTCCAAGCAGGTGAAGCGAAACGTCGGACATCATGCCGAACAATACGCTGTACAGCCTGAAAACGCATCGGGGAGCTGCTTTGGCTCCACGCCGCCTATCCCAGATAGACGAATGGCGAGTAACGTGTGCTTTAATAATCAGGTTTAATTATAAATCGATTGTTGCGTGCTAGGTATGTAACATTTCACTCCCCCCCCCCCCCCCTGCCAAATTTTTTATGAAGTTGGGATTCTTGATTCAATAAAAAATTATCCATTACTGTTTGTCTTTTTTTAACATCTCATTTGTAGGGTCATTCAGTGGTTTCTTGTCTCGTTGCTTCAATTTCATTCACCTCGTGAGCTACATTTTTACATTATGATATAATTAGAATAAAATAAACAAATAGGAAAAAACGGTTTCTTGCACGTATTAAATCAACGCTTGTTTTCAGGAGCAAGAAAAGCAGACTGCAAAAATCTAAGCACTCCCGACTGTCGACGAGATCGGACGCGCTCCGGACGATTTGGTTGCAAGCCATGCGCACGGTATTCGAGAGCATTTACTTATTTATTATTCCAGACGGTCGAACAGTAAAAAGGGATGTCGTACCCTCTCCTTCGTGCAGAGCCTTGTGATCACCCACAGCCTCGGGCACAAGCTTGGCGTACGAGTGGCGCTCGCTGCTGTCGAACCTCGCCGTGTCGAAGTACACCGACCCACCCGACTCGTAGCTGTAAACACGAAGTCGGCATTCAGCATAGCCCAAGGCAAAAGCAGCAATTACTAGTCGCACTTGATCATCCGGCCTTAAGATGCCGACAGTTTATTAGCATCTGGAGGCAAACCGTGGGGCCAATGTATGGACATGTATATGTACAGCCCTTTGGGTCAATATACTGCTGGATGAGGGCCTCCCTACACCATTTAGGTCGTGAGGCCTATTTGACCAAAATTCACCAAGCTGGCCAGTGCAAATTGAAGGTATTTAGTATAAATGCTGGATAATGCAGCAATTGATCTCTCTACACTGCCATCTATTGACAACATAGCCCCGTATAAGTATACAATACATGATTTATGCATGGCCGTCACCCATTAAAGTACTATCCAGGCTCAATTCTGCTTAGCTTCTCAGATCCGACATTCCAGGGTGATGCGATCACAGGCCCTGAGACTAGCATAATATTTAGGGCCATTTTGTAGCAATCACGTCTGTAGTTTCAGTTCTGCTTCTCTGTAAGATAAGTTCTGGCCAATTTTGAAACATCCCTCGCATATAAATTGGGTTGAAGGATTTTTACATTTAAAGTCAATGTGTACCCCCATGCTCAAATGAGCAATGGGACGGCACTCATTTCTAATGGCGGTCCTACGTCAGTGGTGGAAATATTCCACATTTCATGATATTCCAATCAGGATATTGAATCGCAATCTTCCCGTGAGGTTTACCACTAACCACAGCGCGACCCGGCCGGACTTTAGACCGACACTACACTACCGTCCCATGTGCTGGCCCGAGTCCCCGATCGTAAACACGTGCCATGCCAAACAGAGCCTCTCCACTGCAGCATTGGCGCTTAAAACGTTTCAACGTACCCAAAACCGTTGTCCACGACTTTCTGCACGAAGGCGATGATTTCCGGGACGTATTCACTCACTCGGGTCAAAACGTCCGGCGGCAGAACCTGAGAGCACAACAAAAGAAACGACAAGAGTGTCATCCGTCAAGCGGGGAGCGGCGCTTGGCACTTTGCGGATGACCCTGCAACAGAATCAGAATATTTATTTATACTGGGGAGGAATCCGATGAGCTCTAAAGCTTTTTTTCACAAATGAATGCGGTCGAGTTCCCGTGTCTCACATTCAGGGCCTCCATGTCACGGTGGAATTCCGCCTCCCAGTAGCGTGGAAGTTCCGAGAAGATGGAGTTCTCGGTAACCTCGCTTCCGTGTTGTGCGTCCAGCCACTCGGAAAGGGGGTCCCTGGCTTCGGTGAGCAGCGCCTGTGCGAAGCCACAGTGCAACAACACAACACAGCTCCATTGGCTGCACCATGGCTCATCATCCATGTCCAGGAGCAGATTAATACAGGGGCTTTAGGGGCTGCAACCCTTAGGCTCGGAATGAGTAACTGCCGCCCCCCCACATCCCCCCTTTCAAAATTAATTTTTACTGCTTTCTAAAATGGTGAAAATTCTACGCGTGTCGCAATATGATAAACTCCATAGGTAATTTAGTAATGAGAGCTAGCATAATCACTGTATATTACGACCAGTAAAATGCCGAAATGAAAAGATTTTAACCTTTTATTGAGAGTCACAATTCGTATGTCACAATTAAAAACCGGAACTGCAATAATCCATGGAGTGTTTGGATTCGGGTACAAATGGTGGGAAACCGGTAAAGGGAAGGAGTTGAATATACAGCCTGGAAGCCCCTTCAAACTTAACCTTCCCATGTTAACACACGCAAGCACCATGATAATTATTGGTTGCCCACTCGATGCAATATGCAATATTTGCTTTCGTTCAATAGCCAGCCATTGCTGGTACGGGCATGTGCACCTATAGATTAAGTGAATAATAATTCCATTGAATGCTGCATGCTTCCTTGATGTATTAAAGAAAATAAGTTTGTCAACAAAAGGTAGGGAAATGTAGTAAATGCAAACACACGCATATTAATTCTATAAATATAACTGAATAGATTGTTAAATACATTGTATAAACATTTGACAGCTTGAGACATGAAGCCATTTTATGATTACATTTAAAAATCCTGCATTAATAACTGCTGCTGTTAGAAATATTTACGTGTATTAATGCGCATTAAATCTTAACATCACAGGCAATTAATGTGCAATACGCTCAGTACGAAGCTTGTTTGGAGCATGAGCTGCAGTCCGATCCCACTGTCATTGTCCTAGATTTTATCTTCAGCATCTGACTCCAGAGCCACCTGGCCACCCACACAGAATCACCCTTCAAACCCCATCTGGACAGACATCCCACGTTGTTATTGATACCAGAAACACGTGATGTTGTTAATATTGTGCTGAAACCCAACATGGTAAGGTTGCGAGCGTCTAAGCTGTCAGACCTGAACGATAAACAATTTTATTTTAATAGGTAAGGCCCACTGAGCTATATAGCTCTTTTTCAAGAAGCGACCTGGCCACAAATGATATCTAAACCAAGTAGCTTATGATCTGGAAATGTATAGCAGCCAAATACTCTAAACGCATGTTTTTAAATGTGGACAGAAAACCCAGAGGGACCTGTAGAAAAATCCACACAACCACGTGGAGAGAGAGAAAGAGACATGCAAACTCAAAATATACAGCTTTCAGGGTAGGAATCGAACCCACGCCTGTATACCAGGCAAGGTTGTAAACATCTCGCGACCGTGACCTGTGTGAGGGATTGGAGTTCCTCCTCTGGGGCGCTTTTGGCGAGAGCAGCCTCCAGGCGCCCCAGCCCTTCCTCCACTTCAGCCAAGATCCTGTCCAGCATTTGCTTTTTGTCGGGATCCGTCGTCTCAGACAGCTTCGTGCGGAAGCCCTGCAAGGTGGAGAATGCCCCAAGGGCAGTCAAAGCATTAGCACGGTCGGCTAGATAACGCGCGCTTTCAGATGCGCTTCCACAGCCGTCGGGAACGCTCTTGCTTCTGATTTTTGAAAGCCATTGGAGTGATGCACTTTTAAATCTAGATTAAAAACCCATTTATTTAGAATTCCTTTTTTGGGTTTCGTTTGTTGTCCTTCCCCCCGCAACTCCGATTAGCACGGATGGCTACGTACGGTGTTGGAAGAAGTTCAACATACATACAGACATACGTATGGTACGAAAGAAGTTAAAGTTTAAAGTTCTACCCAGCACTGGGATGTCAAGCATTTAGACAAGCCGTGAAATCAATCAAACCACAACTTATAGTTTTGCTGCGAGCTTATAGACCTTACACAATTAATTATCGATTCCCCATGGGCAGTTTAACAGTGTTGTGGGTTAACCGGGTGAGCTGGTTTAATTATTAGTTGCTTCTCACTCATTAAAGGGTCAGTGACTCGGTGCTTACGAGACCACAAGCACACGTTGCAAAGTGACCTGATTACAAAGAAGCCATAAAAACAAACGACACATTCTTCCTTTCACCATATTTTTCAATGCATTTATTAGACAAATTTACATGTCTTATTATCCTTGTATACGCTGTTATAAACAAGCCACCCCACCCCCCCCCCCCATTAGCCCTAATATTTGACAGTTGACTCTAGCAGGAACTTCCCTCTCCGGTTCAACCTTGACAACAAGGGGAGAGGCCACGCTCATTCATTTTACTTTGTTTGCAATTAATTTTACTTTGTTTGCCATTAATTTTACTTGTAGCCGACTGAGATATCGCAAGCAGGTAGACGTACTACTAAGGCAGTGGCGACATCGTTGAGGAGGCTCTGGGGACCCTGCATGTCGGCGCTGTACTTCTCCAGCAGGTAGTTCTGTCGTGCTCGCTTGATGATCTGCAAAACACATTGGTGAACGCGGGTTAGAAAGAGGAAATGCTGGGGGCTTTTTTTCTTTGTCATTTTTCCCCAGTGTGTTTCCCGGTTGTGCTGTAGGCCTCATGCCACAAGACGAAGTATCTATCCGAATCTCTCATAGCACAGTGCACCCCTTTGTGTTAAGAGAACGAAACAGATAGAGCTATCGCCGAGGTCCCTTCAATGTAACTCTGGTCCACACAGTACAGGGCAGGACTTCCCGAACCATTGTGCATATGAGAGCGATGTTCGTCGCTTGACAGTCATACCGATATTTAAAATGTCAGAGCTGGAATTTAGCCAAATTAAGTGCGAACCAAATTGAGTGTATTTTAAAAATTTTCCCGTCATTGGTGACCACGCTGAGATCATGAACTAGGTTGCCACGGTGGCGAGATGTGAACGACCTCGCCTGATATACGGGCGGTCATGGGTTCGATTCCGACCCGGACGCCTGCATATTTGGAGTTTGCAAGTTCTCCCCATGGTCGTGTGGATTTTATTCTGGGTCCCCCTCTACATTTAGAAACATGCGTTTAGAATATTTGGCTGCTATAACTTTCCACATGATAAGCCACTTTGTTGAGCTTTAATTTGTGGCCGAGTCGCTTCTGAAAAAGATAATCAGGCGAGGCCCACGGAGCTTAAATAAAAATTGCTTAGTTTTAGTTTAGTTTCAAGTTCAAGTTAATTTATTAGGTATAGCCCTGTGAGCCAGTCGGCTCTTGAAATCGGGTGCAACCGCAACAAACAAAAAACAAAAACAAGAAAACATCTTAAAGTGAATATGTGACTAAGTGCAAACAGAAAATCCAAGAAAAGACAGCAAAATATTGCAGAAAAAACACCGTACACCAACTCTATGTGCAAAAATCCCAGTGGGATGCAAGTCAAACAACAACCACAAGACAACTTAGATTAAGGCCATCAGTCTTACTCCGTAGTACAATAAACAAACTTGGCCAAACCAAAAAACTTTTCGAAATCACCAAAATAAAGCCATGAAAGCAATGAAAGTGATCATAAGAACTGACGGAATTTTCACAATAAACGACATAAACGACATACATTTGAGAACCCAGTTTTAAATCACAGGCAGCGGCCTGGAATCCAACCCAGGAATTCAGCGATGCCAGCTCAGTGCTCTGACATCCGTGCCACGAAGCCACCTGAAGCTGCAGATCCTATCGTAATTATTGTTGTCGGGCCCTAAATTGCGGGTGCATGCTCAGAGTTCGTAATTGCCATTGCATACCTTGTCATCGATGTCGGTGATGTTCATGCAGTAAAAGACATCGTACTTAAAGTAATCCGATATTATCCTCCGCAAGATGTCGAAGGAAATGTACGATCTGAGGAGGTATAAATAAAAGTGGGTTGCTTGAGTTAGTTTAAATCAAACAGAGTACAACAACACTCGGTCCCATTAGCGATTCAGAGTCTGCGTCACATTTTAAATCACATCTTAAAACTTGCCTATTTCTACAGGCTTTCCCTGTAACTTAAGATAAAATATATATATATTCTGTTATGTGCATGAATTACTCTGCAATTATTATTCTTCACTTTCATCATAGTTCTTCATTTTATTGTAATTTCGATAGTCATTGATATTGTTTTCATCAGCTATCTTTTTGGCTTAGAATTGATCTATATTTGTGAGTGTAGTTTTATTTTTATGTCCAGCGCTTCGAGACACTTCAATATGGAAGGCGCTTTATAAAAGAGATTATTATTGTTACATTTTTCCCTCATCGCATTCCATGGGTTCAAGAGGAACCATGTTCTGGCAAGTAGCATGCAAGAAAACATTGTAAGACCGTGCATGTAGTCAACACATTCCACACATCACTACAAAAGAGGAAGTAGTGCATATTTATGGATGAACTGACTCATGTTCTTTATTTTTAGGCGATGGGCAAACAGTAACAAAATATATATTGCTTCTGGGAATTTGGCCAAGAACTTGATTGTTTTTAAAATGGCGTAAAAATCTTACCAAAGTGTTTATTAGAAACATCATTAATATTCTTCTTAGGTTAGAGGACAGTTGATCAAACTAAAGTCCCCGTACTCCAACACTGCAAGGTTTGTCTTTGCACATATGGTGACATAGATGTAATGTGTCATTATTTCATGTGACTTTCAGTGCATGGCAAGGTGGATCATGCACTACCCTTATGAATAGGCCTTAAACATCTCATTAATGATGGCTGCTTTCAACTTGTGCCCATATCTTCTGCAATCATAACAAGTGTGATGAGAATTAAGTATTTATTTTAAAGTAATAGATTCATTATCCTTTCCAAAAAAAATGTTATTAGGGAAATTCTAAGTTGTATAGAATGCAACGGCTGCTTTAACAATAAAATGTTGACTTCTAGCTTCTAAAATGAAACTTTATCTCAAGTTGCTGTACAAAACAATGGAGGAACAAAGGCTTATAGGGGAAAGGAGGCATCTTTATAGATTTTAAAGGACAGTCACAGGAAGATAAAACAGTGAAAATATTTGAGCCTAAACTTGTACAGGGAAAGAGAGTGGACAGCATGGACAAAAGAGTTTCAAACAATGGGGGCAGCAGGAGAAAGAGCAACCTCCCCCCAAACAACCATTGACCGGGAGCTTCCACAACAGGCATTGGTTGCTGGGGTAAATAATGCATGCGGGGGACTAGAGTGAGATGAGAGGGAAGAGATGGGTGGGAGCGAGTACAGAGAGGATATTGAAGATGTTGAGCGTAATGTTGAACTTCATCTGGGATTTGATTGGGAGCCAGTGGAGGGATTTTGGGATTTGTTAGAGTGAGATGAGGCAGGGGAGATAGGTAAAGGCAGTTTTGCGTCAATGAGCCATTGCGTGATACATTGGGAGACAGCAAACTCACCGTGCGTGGCCCATGTGCGAGGCGTCGTACACAGTTGGGCCACAGCTGTACCAGAGCACGTTGTTCCCATTCTGTGGAACAAACTCCTCCTGTCGCCCACAATAAAAAGACAAAGATCCCCCACATTACCTTTTAATAGAACTGCATATATGTAGCTCTACCCAGGTAAAGTTTTGATGCAGTGGAGAGCACAATGCGCTATTAACCCAGTGACTAATATTTTATTAATGGCCACATCTCGCATCAGTCTCCAGTGATATCAGAATCGGTCTCGGACCCATCCTTTACCAACTTGCAGCGACCAGCGTGGTGAAGTATGGTCAAACAAATCCAATGACCGGCAACAGCAAAGTGCTGCATTGTAGAGCAGTAGATTGACAAGAGTTATAATTATTATAAAGACAAATGTTGTCTTTCGAAATCCATTCCCCGGGCCAAGTTTTGCTTTCGCAACAGTTGGGAGACATGTACCGAGCTGGATGTTAAATCGGCCAAGATAGTTCATTATCTTTCGGATGATATCACTGTCAAGATTCAATCTCAAATTGTCAGATTCCATCTCAATCTCAGAACTGATCCTGAAAAAGGTGAAATGCCAAAAAAAGAAAACAAATATACAATATCTGTTCACACCTTGTTCCTCGTCAGGCTGTTGTACAAGTGCAGCTTCGGCCGATTGCTGCCTTGCGGAGCGTGCCATGCTGGCTGCATTCGCTTACCTTTGCCTGCATAAAAAAAAACAAGCCAACGTGTGACATTCAAACGAGTTGCCATGTGATATAAACAAACAACGTCTTGGCGTTTTTGTGAGACACACCAGAGCTGTAATTGCACCCACGCTGCGTTTGTGTTTGCATTAGTTTTGGTGCTTGGTTCCACCCATGTTTCTCTCCCGTGCACCAACTTATTGTGCTGCTCTGCAAAGTGGCAAACATTTAATGTTATGCCATTCGCAAAAGTTTGTATGTTCTGTATGCAAATAAAGCCTTGGCTCTTTTGTGAAAAATACCTGAGCTTTGATTGCTTTATTTACAGTGCTTGGTTCCTCTTTAAACTCATATGAATATGTTAATGCGCTCAAAATACAGCCTGTTGGGGCAAGTGCTGTTAGTGAAAACCTATGAAGTCAGGCACGGCGCATGACGGGGTGGGTGGCCTTTCTCTCCTCAGCAGAGATATTCACACACTGCACCAGGTACTCATTTGAGGCCGAGTCGACCGAGGGGAGGCCCAGGAACAGTTCAGATAATCGTCACTGGTGTTGGCTGTGAGCGGGAATTGAACTCGGGTTGCTGGGTGCTAGCAATCACACCAAGTAACCCACCAGCAAATGTTCAACAAGCCTGACTGCTGGTGAGACACAGGAAGGTAAAAACCGGTCCAGAGATTTTGTTTAATTGAATCAAACACTGCTTGATAAAATGAGTCTGAAAAGTTAATACATTCAAATATATTTTGTATTTATATATGAAGACAAAACAAGAGTTCTATTATAGTTCTAAAATTACATTAGCTTGCGACATTTTACACAGGTCAAACCACAATTGTGGGTGATATCATTTAAAGTAAAACAAACTATGTCAATTCCGTTTGAAGTAAAGTTACTCTATTTCCATGGTTATTTTCTCTACAACGCGTTTAAATACACATCTGTGTGCAATGCAAATACATTTCCCGTTTACAGTGAGAAAGTAATTTTTACAGAACCTTTTAGAATAATTTTCAACTTAACTTTAATTACCCTTGATCTGGTTTCTGAGCACTTAGCGACTTTAGGTACATTATCATCACCTGTCCATCACGATGCACAAACTCATGTTGTTTCAGGAGTCTCATATATAAACAGAGTAAATATATATTTGTATATTTTTGGGAATGCGACAGCAAAGCTTTCCAGTGTTTTCTGAAATGTAGCTTTATTTTTTTTCTTAAATGCACCGTTTCGTCTGAACTTTATCACAACTTAGCGAAGACCTCACATCAGGGTTTCCCAAACTCCAGTTCTTGAGAACCCACTACGCCATTCCGCGTTTACCAATTTACTCCAAATACAAAGCAACTCGTTCCACGCTGCATGCACCCGATAATTGTTAAACACATCTTGCGCGGCACACTCATTCTCCTCGACTACATCAAGTGTAAATTTCGATTTTAAGCTTTCGTGACTGCAGGGATTCATCTTCATGGTTCTTTCGGTAAAGTCACGTATGTTTTATTTTTATTATTTTATTATTTCCCTTCTACGTGACTTTACCGAAAGAACAAAGAAGATACATCAAGTGTCTGGAACACTCTTCTACAGTCATCCACGCTGTTGACAAGTGCCGGTTGAAGATCTTCTTCCACTTTTCCTCTGCCTGTGACTGAATGTATCTTGCTCCACATTTAGAAACGGATTTTCCCTTCACATTCATAAACAAAAATGCGTTTAGAGTATTTGCCTGCTACAAGTGATAAGCCACTTCGTTGAGCTATCATTATTTATGGTCAGGTCACTTTGTAAAAATAGATCATAGCTCAGTGGGCCATCCCTGGTAAAATAAAATCAGTTCAGTTTTAGTTTTTTGTTTAGTTTATAATGTATTAATTGACACAATGATACAGTGCATTGATATTGGATCATAATAATAACATTATTTATTTACATTCAGGTGAGAGCCCAAGGGAGATTTGAGTCACCCAAAGCTTGACTTGATAATAATCTGCGCGTATTGTTGATGAGCAACATGGGTTATCTTGTCGGGTTCTCTCCGTGTATTTCGATAGAAACAAATTACTGGTGTTATTGCTCGTTGACAGAGGTCATCCTTGTAGAGCTTTTTATTTAATCTCAATGGGTTTTTAACAAGCAAAATTATGAATTAATTATTCAATACATCAATAGGAGAAATTACAATGAAAAAACGGAGCAGTGTGAGACTAGACACACGTATGAGAATTGCAATGTTTGCATTGCCCTTTGTGAAATGTCAGCTGTCTTTTGGAAACATTGGGTAACCGAGACTAACTCTACGATGAATGGACAATTGCTCCTGAAAAGAGCGCACAATGCAGTAGTCATTAAAAGTTTATAACACATTATTTACATAACAGAAACTAGGAATTCATGAAATTGCAGACGACCCATATTCATTCAATGCATAATGCAGTAAACTTAGTAAAACAATAATAGGAGGGAACGTTTATGGCATGTGTTTATATAGTGACTTTAAAAACTGCTATTTACTTTGCCAAACCACCACCACCAGCGGTGTTCTAAACAGACACTAGGAATGAATGGAATTGCAAAAGAGAGAAGTTTCAAGCTTACCATATGCAATTACCACCATCCATTCAATGCATGCTGAACGAAACTTTGAGTGAGAAGTGTGTGGGTATGTGCTCACAATCAATGTGTATGGAAATATTTACTTTGCCATACCACCACCAGCATTCTAAACATACACTAGGAATGAATGGAATTGCAGAAGAGAGAAGTTTCAAGCTTACCATATGCAATTACCACCATCCATTCAATGCATGCTGAACGAAACTTTGAGTGAGAAGTGTGTGGGTATGTGCTCACAATCAATGTGTATGGAAATATTTACTTTGCCATACCACCACCAGCATTCTAAACATACACTAGGAATGAATGGAATTGCAGAAGAGAGAAGTTTCAAGTTTACCATATGCAATTACCACCATCCATTCAATGCATGCTGAAGGAAACTTTGAGTGAGAAGTGTGTGGTATGTGCTCACAATCAATGTGTATGGTCATATTTACTTTGCCACTCCACCACCAGCGGTGTTCTAAACAGACACTAGGAATGAATGGAATTGCAGAAGAGAGAAGTTTCAATGCATGCTGAAGGAAACTTTGAGAGAGATGTGTGTGTGGTATGTGCTCACAATCAATGTGTATGGCAATATTTACTTTGCCACTCCACCACCAGCAGTGTTCTAAACAGACACTGGGAATGAATGGAATTGCAGAACAGAGACATTTCAAGCTTACCATATGCAATTACCCCTATTCATTCAATGCGTGTTGTGGGAACCTTGAAGTAGAAATTAAACCAGCAAACCCCACAAGAGTAGAGTTTAAGCACGATTTGTTGAAGCAAAAGTGTAACCCTACGAGTAGTGTAAGCAGTGCTGCTATAAAAATGCATACATTTAAGAATGCGTTATTTAACCAGGTGAGAAATAAACAATGGAGATCCATGAATGAGTGGCATGTTTATTTTGAAATCGGCCTTCACTAACCTGCACTGGCTAGCATGGCGAAACGTGGTCAAACAACCCTCAAACGTGATATATATGTATTATACATCATATTCAACTGGGCACAATTATTCTTAAATGCTGCTCCTGACACGGCATAGGGAGGACCTTCATCCACCAGTAGTTTGACAAAGGGCTGTATATTATTATTGTTTACATCAATTTTTTACAAAAGCTTAGTGCCCCATGTAGCTCAAAGGGCCCTGGCTACAAGAAAAAGTTGTAGACCAAACAGAATACGAAATTAATATCCTCATCAACATAACAAGCTAATTTAAACAAAACGCCAATTAATATCTCGTATAAAGTTAACCTGTACTTGCCTCTCTACATGTATATTTTGGGTCTCCAGTACAACTCTTCTGTCATCGCATTGTTATTTTTTTCATAATTTGAATGGGGGGGGGGGGGGGCATAAATCTAATTTCTGCTCCAATGGACTAGTGCCACCACTGGCCATGAAGCAATGACTAACCCTTGCAAACGATTACATCACAGGGTTGGTTTATATTACTCTCTCCACAGCAGTGTTGCCAAGCAATAATTCCCAGCAAAAAAATTGTAGCCTCTAAGCCTAGTTAACGACAAGTATAAACACAAGGGAGGAAACACGTTTATATCATAACCCCCCCATGTTCAAAGTTGTAATTGCCTTAATTGTGAGCCCACACCTCTTGGTGGACTTTCACAAAACCAAGGACGAGGGGAGGCGAGAGGGGGGGGGGCAAATCTATCCATGTGTTAAACAATAGTCCAAAAAAGCTTACCACCAATAACTCTATATATCGAGATCACAAACGTACTGCACAATAAATATAGCACTCCAGTGGCGATGACCAAATGCACCTGATCTCATCAGAACTCGTCAGCCAAGCCCAGGGGCTAAGCGAGGCCGATTCTGCAGAGTTCTAGGATGAGTCTACGTGGTGGGCAGCAGAGGGATGATAGTGCAGCAAAATCCATCGTTATCCGTTGTTATACTTCACGTTAAGTCTATGGTATCCGCCTTCATAAAACCGCACTGACCAGCGTGGTGAAGTATGGTCATTTAACCATCACGACTCGCACCGGCGTGGCTCTCATCCAGCAGTAGATTGACAAAAGGGGTTTGTGTACGTACACTGCAGTAGGCTTGCTTATGAATACATCTGACATATGATCACTCATTTAAGACACATATCCGGTTGTCAATTATCTGAACTTACACATGAGATCATTTGCATTACATTTTACAATACGTTTTTTTGTTCTTCCAACAAAACGGTACTCAATTTAGCGTCCCGGTGGGCATGTAGGCACGATGGCTGGCAGAATGTCACCTCCAATCATCAAAAGATATTGGTACAAAAAATTACAAAAAATGACCAAAAACGAAACTCAACGCGCCTCTGGCCCCGAGACCGCAAAGTGAACAATCATTCGTCAATATTCTTTGGTTCTTTCGGTAAAGTCACGTAGCTGGGGGCAAGAGACAATATAAAGTCACGTAGCTACGTGACTCTAACGAAATAACCAAAGAGTATCGATTCCTGCAGTCACGAAAGCTTCAAATCAACATTGAACCATGAGTCAACTCAAGCACTCGATGTGACCGATGGAATGTCCCCCAACCCACGGCCACACGACACTCAGCACCACCACGACTACTGCAGGACACGTAATCGATGAGCTGGGGGCAAGAGACAATATAACAACACCGATGCCTTTAAAAGTACACACAAATTTCCCTTTAAATATATGTATACAGTACGCATAAGAGGCGACGTTTCGAGAAATGGGCCTATCTTCATTCACTGACAAAGGCCGGGTGTTGTTGCGACTGTGGCAAACCAGAGCATGGGAACATTAGCACGGTTGTCTACGTACGGTGCGAAAGAAGTTTAATATGCATACATAGCACAGTAATGAGGTTGTAATCACAGAACACGGCTCCGCTACGCCTCCCATCATCATCATCCACACGAAGTATAGGCCTGAGGTGTACAGAGATCACCACCGTATCGGCTTAATAGACTGTCGGGGCAAGCGCCGTTAGAGATTAGCAGCACACCTATGAAGGCCGGCACGGCACACGAGGTACGGAGGGGTGGGGGGGCAACACCACGCCCGGCCGTCTTTGTCTCCCCAGTAGCGAAGTCCACACATCACGCCAAGTACTCAATTGAGAGGCCGAGTGGACCTAAGGCATATACAGTGAGAGTCGAGGCGTAGGGTTTACAATTATGGGTAATCATTACTACAACAACAACAACAACACGTGACGAGCGGCAGCGCAAAGGAACTCGCGCGGGCTTCACACCTGCGTCCATTGCCGGATGAATGAAGCGTCGAGACCGACTCCGACTTGCAACTGCGCGCGCTGTCACGGCGACTCAAATAGGTGGCGGGGGCGGGGCGTAGGGGGGCGTAGCGGGAAGAGGGCGGGGCGTAGCGGGAAGGGGGCGGGGCGTAGCGGGAAGGGGGCGGGGCGTAGCGGGAAGGGGCGGGGCGTAGCGGGAAGAGGGCGGGGCGTAGGGGGACGTGGCCGGAAAGGGGCGGGGCGTAGCGGGAAGGGGGCGGGGCGTAGGGTGTAGAGGGGGCGTGGTGGGGAGGGGGCGGGGCGTGGGTTGTGGAGGGGGCGTGGCGTAGAGGGGGCGTGGTCGGAAAGGGGCGGGGCGTAGGGGCAGGGGAGGGCGGGGGAGAGACGAGAGGTGGTTGGGGGTGTGGCGCGCGGGGGGGGACGTGGCTCGCGTTGATGACGTCACCGCGCTGAAGAATTTCCCCCCCCTCCCCCCGTGACGGCGCGGCTGCTCGACGTCATCGGCCTGCGTCGTTGGCGCCGGCGGATGCGACACGTGGTTCGCACGTGGTGGTGGTGACGTGGGGCAAGGTGGGTGGGGGGGGCTCGCACGTGGAAACGCCGAAGGCCCCCCCCCCTTCAAATCAAAATTGCGTGGCTTGCGTAAAAATCGGGCTGTTCGCGCGCGCGTGTGTGTGTGTGATGTAATAAACAAACAAGGCTGCGTTGGCTGGGTCATGTAGCCCTCGTGCCCAGCCACCGCATACCTAAACAGCTTTTGTTCGGCCGATTAGAGGGGGTTAAACGGGCGCGGCACGGGCTGCAGAAGAGATGGAGCTGAGTGGACTTGCCGATGACTGATACCAGCGGTGTCAAAATCTGCCTCTGTGGAGGAGGCTCGTGAAGGACGCTGCTACTGGGCAGTTGGAAGCACAAGCACCCTCGAGCAACAACGGAAGGCAGAGGAGCGACGCTCACAACAACGAGCGGAGCGCCGGGTGGTTAAAACACAGCAAGTTGGCACAGTGGGTGGCACAGGTGGTGCATCGGCCAGTCATTTCAGTCAACCCATGTCATCTGAGCCTGTCCAGTGACTTGCCAGCGGACGTTCGACACCTCACGTGGCCGGAACGTGCACATAGCCTGGCACAAATGTGGTAACGTCACCACCACTTAGTGGCGAAAGACGGTTATAGATAAGAGTACTGTGTACAGTACCAGCAATTCACAGACCTGTTCGGCTAATATATACTGTACTAGCATTTTGCCCGTCCAAGGACGTGTGTATTGCAGTAAATCTGAAACTTGCAAGCGAAAAGCAGACGGCGACGTGGTGTTCATTGCATCCATTCGTGTGCAATTTGTAAGGCCGCGGTGACAGACATATTTCATATAAAGGTTATAATCCCTTGTTCATCATGACGTCATTTTTACTTTGATGTCTCAACAGCATTACGGAGACCGCGTGACGTGAGGGTTCTGCCTTTGTCGGCAGACGAGGAGGGGGAAGGAGGCGCCTCGCCTCCCCATGTGGATTGACGTTACCCGCTAATTATTATTAACGGAGGGGGGGGGGGTGTCCATTTGTTGGACGTCACCTGCTCATGATTATTCATGAGTGGGGGTTCTCCATGCGGTGTGACGTCTCTTGTTCATGATTATTAATGAGGGGGGCAGGTCGACGTGTATTGACGTCACGCGCGGGACATGCAGACATTCTTGGCTTGTAGTAAATAACGTTTGCGTACAATGTACACACATGGATTTATACACACGCACTATTCAATGCACTATTCAATGCGACGTTTTGGACAGTCGCCATACGCAGTACATGTCCAAGTCATCCACAGTGATCAGGAGGTGCGGCAATTGGTCAGGTGGTGCCCCAATTCATGATTTGTCTCGCACGATCGCACCTAGCCGGTATATATCGCGGCTCTTACCCAATCACATCATTGCGCTCACGGTCTCGAACATTTAACGCTGTTCGGGGCGCTTCGTCTTTGCAAAAAATGCAGCCACTACAGCTCCGTAATATGGTGGTTGTCAAGGGAGTCTCAACTCGTAGCTTTGACCACTAGGGATGGGGGGCAATGCACGCCTGCTCCCACACGAGTCACTCTACTAACAGTGATGAAGTGTTGATTGAGTGGATGATGACAATGTACTAAACAAGTGTATTAGGGCTCGTGGGCAGCAAAGCGGAATGTCGCAAAATCAATAGTTTTGCGTTACCACCACCTCCAAATCCGCACTCACCAACATGGTGAAGTATGGTGAAGTATTTTGCACGAACCTCAAGGGCTCGAGTGCGTTGGGAGGCCCTCTGCACGCAATTAATCGTTACATGCTAAATATATATTTCGTATGTTGCTTTGTTTTCATAACCATTGCACACAACGCAGCAATTATTTACACAAATGCGATACTCCTTTGGCAGGAACGCAGCATGAATAACAAAAACTCAACGCATTTGTCAATAACACGACCCCACAGACAGATAATTCATAATAGGCGATGTTACGGACAGTAACTATTCTTCAGATCAATACATTGTTCAGAGCAGATGTCTGTTGTGAAGAATGGCCATGGGCCGGAACGTCGCGTATTAAATTGTGTTTGAGCGTACATGTAAAAAAAAATCTTCAGAACAGTGTTATGAATAAGGGGGTTTCGATTTAAAGCTTTCGTGACTGCAGGGATTCATCTTCTTGGTTCTTTCGGTAATATCACGTAGAAGGGAAATAATAAAATAAAACTTAATAAAATAAGTATATTATTTAACTATATTATTTTACTATGTTTTATTTTTATTAATTTATTATTTCCCTTCTACGTGACTTTACCGAAAGAACCAAGAAGAATAAGGGGTTTGTTTGGTTCCGCTTATGCATCGCTGTCAACACAGTATCACATTTTCGGACGTGTGTACGGTATGTGGTGAGTTGCTTTGTGCAATTGCAGTCAGAGGAAACGAAATCAACATTTCATGATATATTTGACACGAGACGATGCACACAGCCAGTTGTTTGACCATGCAGGTATTTGCCACGTTTGTCAGTGCAGGTTTGATGATGGTGGGGGAGCGAAGTATAATATATATTGTGTTGCTGTGAATGTGTATTGGATGAATGTATGTACTATATTCTCTTTTATATTTGGCATGCAACAATTGGCCGAGTAAAACGTGTCTATAAATGCTACACTGAATGTATGTCCTTTCGCTTGTTTGAGGAGTCTTGATTTAGTCTTGGTTCTTTCGGTAAAGTCACGTAGAAGGGAAATAATAAAATAATAAAAATATAAAACAAAAAATTCTCACGACGTTTCTCACGATGTGAAATCTACAGTGGATTTAAAATTTTATTGCTGTGGATTTCACACCTGATGATGATTGCTTGTGTTGCAGTCGAAACGTCGTGATAAACTTTTTTGTTTTATATTTTTATTATTTTATTATTTCCCTTCTACGTAACTTTACCGAAAGAACCAAGAATATGAATCCCTACAGTCACGAAAGCTTTAAATAAAAAATGTAGTCTTGATTTGTGTTGTTATGCATTTGACCTGCCTTGTTTGCAGTTTGATGAATGGCATGTGACCGCTGCGGTGTGCACAAATGCTTGTAGCTGTCATTGGACATCTTGCAACTCACCTGACCATACATCAATGGGATGTATGCTTTTAAAGAAACAAGTGCATTTAAGAGCTAGATACCTGTTGAAATATTGGAAGACTGTTATTTGGTAAATTCGCATTATTTCTTTGGCAATAATATAACATTTGATCAAAATAGATTTCAAATTACAGTATGTAGTACTGTATTGCATTTAAATGCAAGGCCTTGATTTGATATTATTTTCATTTGTCCACACAGACACTTGTTTGTTAATCCATGTCAAACTGTTTTTTTAGAAAAAAAATGTATGATAACAATGTATGGCCTAGTTTATAAGTCATTTCCACCTCCGCGCCTCCAATTAGCACAGTTGACTTCGTACGATGCGAAAGAAGTTCAACATACATACAATTATAATACATGAATGCTTTTCACAATACGGTTCTAATAGACTGGAATCCTAGCCACGGTGGGAAGGTTATAAGGTCGAGCTGCTCTACAATAAACTCTCGCGAAGTGTACTTTACTCCGTAGGAAACACCCCGACCAAAGATATCGACACAAGATTCGGTGCATGTGCATCCAAAGTGCAGAAAACCCTGCGCGGCCAGGATTAGTCGTGTCTGTCACTACCTCTTTTATCGTATTGGACTTTCCCGGCAGTCAGGATCACAGGATGTGACAGTTTATTGTAAAGTTAACAGGTATACGTTGTAAATGGGGGCAGAGTGGTGGTGCAGCGGTTAGCGCTGCGTTAAAAATCCAGTGACCCAAGTTTGATTCCCGGCCATGGCTGACATCAGTGGCGAGTGATATTCTGGGTTCCCTCTCCCCACCAACACAGCTTGGTTAGACCGTCAGCAGTGGATTGTTAAAGGGCAGGATATTATCCTTTATTCCAGTATTCTCAATGGTAAATTCAAGTAAGTAATATGGGCGCGGGGGTGAATGAGAACGCAGTCTGTTTTGTGTAAACACATTATATTTGTGCAAACATGTTCCGCTACAACAGTACATGTCAAATCACTGCCACATTATTGCAGACAAATACATCTTTCCCCATCTTTCAGCCACATCCATGGAATTACCTACATTTACATAGTTGGGTAAGTATTCTTAGGTTTTTTCGGTAAAGTCACGTAGGTAAATTTTTTTTAAAATTAATAAAAGTAAAATAAAAAAAATCACGACGTTTCGGAGGCAACACAAGCTTCCGTCTTCAGGTAATACAGCTGTGACGGTTCCACCTGAAGACGGAAGCTTGTGTTGCCTCCGACACGTCGTGATTTTTTATGTTTATTTTACTTTCATTAATTTAAAAAAAAATTTACCTACGTGACTTTACCGAAAAAACCTAAGAATATGAATCCTTGCAGTCACGAAAGCTTCAAATCTAGAAGTTGGGTAAGTATTGAGATAAACGTCTAAAACACTATAATGCTGTCTATATGTGTATTTTAACATAAAATCCAACCTTGTTGTTTAACATTGTCCTTTACCGATGGGAATCTCGCCCAAAATGTAATGTAAACATTGTGCAGGGTTAACTTTGCAACCTCGTAGGGTTGCAATGATGTAACCAAAAACCTTAATCACATTTCAGTGATCGAAAGCGCAAGTCTACAGTCGCACAGATATCGAATGTATGCTGCTCTGGCTTGCAAGTATATTCAGTGCAATTGAGTGGGGCCATTCTGGGAATTTGTTGCATTGCGAGGAATGACGGCTCCTCTGAATTGCCATTTTTAAACTTCTGAATATGTTGAGTTTAGATTGCTCTTTTAACGTGTTTTTTACCTCTGAACAGCAGACACTGCTTCCCACTCATAGACAGGGCTGTGAGTTTCTAAATCAAGGCTTATCCAACAAAATAAAATCAGTGTATGGACTACATTTGACACATTTAAACGCAAGCTGGAATCCTTACACACTTTTCACGCCACTTACATTATAACAAAACATACAGTTATTGCTCAAGCCCCGAGAAGCAAACATGTACACTTACAAGCTCACGGATATGGTGACAACGACGCTAACGCTGTACATAATGGACACGGATCAATACACGTGAACGATCGGAGACGATGCTTGCATCAGCAGGCTGGTGGCTTGGGTGAATGGTTTCTTGTGTTGTGAGCAGCATTTTGAAAGTTGGAGCCTTTTGGCTTCGTGTTTACCTGACTTGCAACGAATCCATACGATACGGTGTGGTGTTAAAAAGAAGCCAAGTAAGAAATACGAGAAAACATGGAAAGTTACAGAAGTTACATTTTGTCATGTGCCAGAGTTGGTGGAGTGATTCCAACAATGAGGAAAACTGTTGGAATTTTGACTATTAATCTCTAATTTGAGCCCTTGTTGAGCTGTAATTATCAACGTCTTCATCCAAGCTCGACACGAAGTGAAATTCAACGCGGGGTTTTCCCGTGCTTTTCCCATACCGGTGGAGTGTGCTCTTACGCTGGGCTACCACTGGACAAAGTGAGCTCCTCGGCTCCGAGATGGTCCTGGGACATTCCAGGAGGGGTCCCCTATCCTCTACGGTGCTTGTCATTTGTGGACTCAGCCCTTTCCTCTTCACCCTTCATCGCATACCACCCCTTCTGCCTTTTCCTACCCTCCACTGCTGTCAGTCAAATATGTTTTTGTTGTTGTTACAAAGACATTGGCACTGAATTTGACCCAAGTGAGGAAACCTGTTGATTGCATCCATCCCCGACTGTTGACCCCATGACTCTACACGTGGTTGGAATCGTGGCCCAATGCTTGGTCTCTTTCATAATAAAATTTTTTTGGGTTATATCGCGTAAATATAAATGTGTCGTTAACCCACCACGACCACCGCTCGACAGCCAGTTACTAAGGTTTGTCACGTAAACAAAACGTGGCAAAGAGTTGCTTCTTCGGCACACCCGGTGTGTTGGGAGAGTAAACCTGGTACTCTAGTCTGCGTGTTAAACCGGGTCTCCTTGTTTGAAGACAAACAAGCAGAAGAATCGGGCTGGTCTGTTCAGGCTGCTGTGGGTGAGTCTTAGCCGAGCATAGATTCCTTGAGGCAAACTGGCCAACATGAAAAACGTGCGTGTTAAGCTTTATTTAGATATGTTTTAATCTGCATTTCAAATTGGACGAAATGTTCTTCGTTGGCTCAATTTGTGATGAATGTGTGACATCGTTTTCAATCTAATGTAATTGTGAATCATTTGCACACGAGAAGGTCAGCATCATGAGTCAACAGGTGTACGGTCACAAACTCTCGTTCATCAGTCATTCTCCATGTTTTGGCATGTAAAAGTCAACATCTGTGCCCTTCTTCTTGGTTCTTTCGGTAAAGCCACGTAGAAGGGAAATAAGAAAATAAAAAAACACAAATAAATAATTTTTTTCCCTTCTACGTGACTTTACCGAAAGAACCAAGAAGATTAATCCCTGCAGTCACGAAAGCTTTAAATCGAAATCTGTGCCCTTCAGAGCTGCGCCAGCAGAGTAAGTGGCATAGAGGCAAGGACGTGCGTTGATGTTGGCGGTGTCATGTATCGATTGATTAATATCGATTCATGATCTCACAATACATATGTAATAATCAGTGTGTTTCATGTGTTTGTTTTACGTAATGATTTCACATTAGCCTCAATGGTAAACGAATCGCGACAATTTATTTGGTCGCCGGCGGGTGTATACTTTCACACCTTGTTGATATCCTGTCTGACCCTGTGTGTACTGAGATACAGAAATGGAATTGTCAACAGTGTATATACACACGAGCAGAGCCAAGACAATGGGAGGATACCCATATAAGTTATTAGACCCTCCTGCAGAGAGAACAACCTCCATCAAAGGAGTTGTGTGTGGAAGTTCCACCAATGGCTCTGGAGATCAGATAGGTCCTCATTGCTCATTATGAGCGGGGAGAGAGACCCTTCGACTTGACTTCAAGTTCAATAGTTATCTGTACAAGATGAAACATTAACAGCACTTAGTCCGGGTGGAACAACGCATCGATTCATCGGTTCATCATTTGATTCTTTGGCTCACGGTATAGGTGCACCAAATAACGTGCATAATAACACACGTTATTCGCTCCATGTGTAAATGAAATATGGTGGTGAGATCACGCGGCTGTTTTATCCACGAGTGGCGCTATGATTCACAGCAGTCTTAAGACAAGAACGTTATTGAATTAGAGATCTTGTATCGCGATAATTCGGCGGGGGATTGTCACGGCGATGGAGTTGGATGATTAATTCTGCCACACGTACTTAGCGGCTACATCAAAACATTTAAAACCAAGCGTGAAAATAGGAACGGTGAGTATATATTGCTAAGAACCTGTATGCTGTGACATTCAATATTTTGTTTTGTTGTGATATAGCACAAGAAAGCTTGTGTCGCCTATTTGTTTCCTCTGTATGCGTGTAGAACATAGATTATCCATTACATCAGGTTGTCTTCTCAACCTCATGGGAGAGGCTAAATCGCAACGCACCTTGCCCCAAAATGTTTGTGCCACAGTCCTGCTGACAATTTGTATATTTGGAAGGATCCACTGTCAAAAAATCTCGTTTTGTCAAAAATCCACGTTTTGATAGTTGATCAAACCAGATGCAAGCAGTGGCTACAATGAACCACCTGGGATGGACAATGCTGGAGCATGTGCAGAGGAGCTCCTGTGTCAATCAACCCCTTCCAGATGCCCGGCTCATCTCTCTCACACCTCAGACCCGAACACTCGTGGAGGGAGAACAGAGGCTGAGGAGCTGCACCTGCACTCGTGAACCAGCAGGATAGCTTCACATGAAGTGGACGCACCTTCAGGAGACTATGCGGGCTTTTTACCTGTCCTCGGCAGAGCCGACGTTTGGAAATATGGTCACTCACTGACTGGACGCAAACCCGGCCCTTTGGCTGTCAAATTAGTCCAGGACAATAATGTGGAACTTTGTGTTACAGGGTCGTCCCCATCCGCCACACAGCTTTAACTACAACGGACCAGCCCTGTGGCAAGAGAGCTTCTCATCTGGTCAGCAATACTGGACAGTGGACACGTGGAACTTTGGTCATGTTGGATTGCAGGGAGACGATAAATCCGTCGAACAGTTTCCTCCAAAGTGAACGGTTTCGCCGGTGCTTTATGGGTCACGCGTTACGGGGTGGACGAGGTGGACCGTGTGTTTGTGCTGACCGAGGGCGCAGTAATAACTGGCATAGCGTTACGCGCGCGTGTACGTCAAAGCCATAGGCACTGCCTTGCGTAGGACAGGTGCTGCGGCAGGGGAGAAGGCCCCGGGATAGCGTCTCTTAACGAGATCAACTATCAAAGTTGGCGCAGGGCCCGCTGAGAGTAGGCGTGCATTGTGGGTTATACGCGGTGTGTCGTCGTGGGAAACCACCACAAATCACTCGTGGGAAGACTCGTGTGAGTGTTTTGAGGCCGTAGACAAAGAGGGCGGGTTAGGACCTCGCTTTGGTGGGGTTAGCAACGCGCGACCGTGGGCGTCCGTGCGAGGAGCACCGCGTAACGCCGGCTGGATGACGTCTCGGGGAGGCGAGTGAGCCCGTCGGTATGTTGCCGGGTCGCAACGCCAACCTGCAGTGTGACACCCACCCCGGTGACACCGCGCAGAGCCGGTGACGGGTGTCTGCCAGCGAGGCTTTGCCGATGCGCCGTCGCGAGCCAAGCGCTCATCGGTAACGGACCGGAGCGGGAGCACGAGAACCATTGGGTCTTGCAGCTGACGTCTCTGCCAGATGTGTACCGCCAAAGCACCCGTGGGGAAAGAGCGCCACCCCCGCCCCCCCCCCCCCCCGCTGTCTCCTGAACTCTCACCCTTGATCCCCACGAGCGGACGCCGAGTCTGGCGCGTTTATTTCGGAGTCCGACGTTCCGGGCGCATCCGACCCCCTGGTGCGACGAGCCCGTTGCGCTGCAAGAGCTTTGTCGTACGCACACGGTGCACGCCAATGCGTGCTGTTGAAACTCCTCTACTCAGTACTGTGGGTGGAGTGGCCATCGTTCGGTTGTAGAACTGTGAGAGGGTCTATAGTTGAATTCAAATGAAAGAGGTCAATATCTCCTTCGCACACGTATATGTACATGTCTATATACACATCCATATACAAGTGCACATACATATACAGCCAAGTCTTAAGTGTTCACGTGTTTACATGTAGGTACATGAATACTGATGCACACATAGGTGTAGATACATAACTACAAATAGATACATTCAAATAAGGCCGGCACGACAGCTGGCGGCCTTTGTCTTCTCGGGTGCTGATTTTCACTCTACACCAGGTGCTCATTTAAGGTGGAGTTGACCTAGGGGAGGCTCTGTACAGGTTAAGGTATTTGCCACTGGCGTTATTCGTGGCCGGGGATTCAACTCCGATTTCCAGGCTTTTGTAGCGCAGTGCGATAACCACACTCTGCTACAAGCACGCGCTATGAATATACTCGTGTAATATATGTAGATACATATACACACGAATACACATGCACCAACCTTGCACACGCACTTGGTGTAGTACGATGCATCAGTTCAATTAAAATCCCATTCTCCTGCTCACGTATGTTGTATGCATTTGGCTCCTGTGCCTCCTGCAGACGTTTGCAATGCTGCACGAACAACAATAACCCATTCCTTGACTTGACTCACGACTGAATTCATGACGACTCGTCAAAGTTGGAAGAATCCATACGTGGATAACCCACATATATATTCATATACACACATACATACATGCATATATACAGTCATGCGCATGTACCTTGACACATACACGTATACATGCATGTGCGCAGTGGTGGTTAAATATGAGGTTACGGTAATACCGTGATTTACATCCCCATTTTTTTTTACTTTGTTTCGCAAATACGTCACTTTACTATCAACTCCGCCATCTGATTAGCGTCACCTCAACCCCACACACTCACGTCGCTGACGGCATCGCCCGTCCTTTCTCGCCGTCCGTCGCCTCTCGGCGTTCGCCTTCACAAACTACCCTGCAAGTCATTTTCTTGGTTCTTTCGGTAAAGTCACGTAGAATGGAAATAATAAAATAATAAAAATAAAACATAATAAAATAATTCTCACGACGTTTCGGCCACAACGCAAGCAGCCGTCCTCAGGTGAAGAACAGGTCTGTCGAGAAGACAGAGTCTGAATAAATACACATGCACCAACCTTGCAGAGTCTGAATGACTCTGTCTTCTCGACAGACCTGTTCTTCACCTGAGGACGGCTGCTTGCGTTGTGGCCGAAACGTCGTGAGAATTATTTATTTATAATACTTATTATTATTTTATTATTTCCATTCTACGTGACTTTACCGAAAGAACCAAGAAAATGAATCCCTGCAGTCACGAAAGCTTTAAATCGAAATTTACCCTGCAAGTCGCTTCGCTTGACATCGTTTCGATACTCCTCGTGCCTTTCAGGAATGCATCCCCCACATAAACCGGGTTATCATCTCAATCGTTGCTCACCCTCGTCAAATAATAAATATATTGCCTTGAAACTTAAGTACTTTTGTTGGACAAGATATCCGTTAAAGAAAATCTGTGAAAATAATTATGTCGTAGTGGTGGTCGTAGTAGTAGGATGTTTTGGCGCGGAGAAGTGGATTGCTCATGGTAGGACTCAAACCGTGCTCTCTTCAATTCCATAAATCATGACAGGATTGGTCAAGCACAATTTAAATTAACGTTGGGTTATATATTGTACGTGTGGCTTGTAAGTGGAAATGCCCCATGAGTATTTCGGAGTTCAAACTTGGAATATCCATCTTCTTGGTTCTTTCGGTAAAGTCACGTAGAAGGGAAGTACCGAAAGAACCAAGAAGATGAATCCCTGCAGTCACGAAAGCTTTAAATCGAAATTGGAACATCCAATCGCTCTCCGACGTGTTTTCGGGAGAGAGATCCTCCAGATGACTTGAAGAAGCTCCAAACACGCGGAGCAAAAACGCCGGCCATCGTGCCCAACAGCGCGCGGTACAACCCGAAAAACACATCGCAGAGCCATGCAGCGCAACCGTGGAACCTACACAGTAGTATTCGGATATCCCTGCACCCAACCCGCCTCCGGGACATGGCCCTTTCTCCCCCCGCCCCCCCAATCTCACCTACCCATCATCAGTGTCCCACACTCTGAGCACAGTCCATTGGCCTAGAGGGGTGAGAACCCGAGGCGGCCGCTATTTGAGGACGTAGGCGAGCAGGGCCTGGCAGATCACCAGCATGCACAGGAGCAGCCACTCGCGGTTGGACGGCCGCCTTTCCCTGGCGGCCTTTGGCACCGAGGTCTGTCGGACGAGTTCCTTAACCTTGCTGCACGCCACAGGCCACAGAGCGCCGGTTACTTGTGTTGAAAGATCTCAAAGGGAATGTTGGAATTGACATTGCAAATGTTTGTTGTTTTCTGCGCGTCAAACAGACTCAACACCAAAAGGGGAAGTGTTCGGCGTTTTAAAGAACTGGGACATTCTTGTGCCGAGTGTGTTGTGCGCAACGAGCGATGCGACCAGAACACCAGACGTGAAATTTCCTCATTTGTGACCAGCCATCCTTTGTGCTGACTCGTATATTAGAGCACAGCTTCTTAAACTTAGCAACATTTGTTTTTAATATTACCAGGTAAGGTCCACTGAGCTCTACAGCTCTTTTTCCAGAAGCGACCTGGTCACAAATGCTGGCTCAACGAAGTGGCTTTTCACGTGGAAATTTATAGCAGCCAAAAACTCTAAAACGCAAGTTTCTAAATGTGGAGGGAAAAACAGAAGGAAAATCACAGCAACCACGGGGAGAGAGACATGCAGACTCCAAACATATAGGCGTGAAGGTCGGGATCGAACCCACGACCTCCTGTATACCAAGCAAGGCAGTTAACATCTCGCCACTGCGGCGCCCCAAGAGCAACTATTTCTCGTGACAGATTATAGTTCCCCTTTTCCAATGTCACCTATTGTATACAACACCTGACAGTTGCTACACCCATGAATGCATGTGATGTAACAGAGTGCTGATTTACGATAACAGTGCTTTCCATCACGTATGGCAGATGTACTTTTGGCACAACGTATGTTAAAAGGAAATACGAAAGTTAATTTGCGCTCCTTACAATTTTTACCAGCAGCGGATGACATTAATTGTGGGTTTAAGAATGAAAATCCATGTTGAACCTACTCACGCTTCCCCTTTCAGACCCTTGATAAAGAGTAATTAATTTAGGATTAATTTGCAGTGGCTTTCGTTTGTTACTGCTAAAAACGGTGCATTGTTCAGCTCCTGCCAGAAAGTTGGCAGCTGGAGGCATCCTTACAGTGAATGGCATGCACCTATGTAGTGAGCTGAGCGCAAATTGTTTAATATTTCACTGTTACAGGTGACGTAGTTTGGTTGTTAATGTGCCATTATATTGAGGGACTATACTGTGTGCTCTGTTGTTTTTGCTGCCTTGCTCAAGCTTGATAAATCCGACCTCAGAAATATATTTGTTATTCACAATTAGTGACTTGCTCAACTTTTCCTTTATTTTGCACTGCTATCGGTGTTGTACTATTTGTTGTAATTTGCTCACCCGCCCATACTGGAAATCTGTGAAAAAGAGCTTCATAGCTCATCGGATTCCTCCTCCAGTCTAAATAAAGATTCTGATGGGCAAGAGAAGGGTCATCCTTGGGTATCAATGCATGGCGAAGGTGCAGCCCTGAAATTGCTTGCCCACGCTACTGCCGGCGGAAGGGCCTCTACTAGAAGGGACACGAGTGAGCCCCTCTATGGAGTTTACTCGGACCATCTCACGGTGGTCGGGCATCCTGGAAGAGGTGAGAGTTCTCACACTTTACCCCACCTCACACGTTGTGCCCATAAACCAACGGCGTACCCATTTATACTGCTGTGTGAATAGTAGGCTTACTACTCATAAAACATTGCTGGCGTGCGGTGACAATGGTAACCGTGCATTCCGTTGTGACTACAACGTGGCTTAAATGTTACGATTCAACATTTTTTTAAAAAAAGTTTACAGTACACTATGGGAACCTCATTTGCCAGTAAAAATATGATAATTGGTTTTTTACCCTTCTATCTGGCAACAAAACTGACACCTTTTTACAAGGAGTCATGTTTGCATAGACCGCAATACATGCAGTCATAATACAAACAAAAGACATAACTTTGATAATGTGCACTGTCCTTGAAGTTAATTGGTCCACACCCGAGACAGCTTTCCTTAGAGCCTAGTCTCACATGGGTTGGACCAGATGACGCCAAAAGGCGCACATTATCAGAGTTATGTCTTTTATTTGTATTATGACTGCAGGTATTGCGGTCTATGCAAATATGACTCCTTGTAAAAAGGTGTCAGTTTTGTTGCCAGATAGAAGGGTAAAAAACCAATTTCATTTTCAAAGCTTACCGTGTAGAGAATATTTACCTGCAGATGTCATCCTGCGTTTTTCTGATGGATTTCAACACAGTGAAGACTTCCTGCATGTCCCCTCTGTGCATTTTAGTGTGGCATCTTGGCTCTGCGACAGCACGGTGTACAGAATAAGGCAACATGCAGCATTATTCACACAGCGTGACACATCGTTGTAGATGACTATTACATGTGCAACAGTTCTTAAGAGACTCAAACCTGATAATTGTTTTTTTACCCTTCTATCTGGCAACAAAACTGACACCTTTTTTTACAAGGAGTCATGTTTACTGTGTTTGAGTTGTACGCCTTTTGGAGTCATCTGGTCCAACCCATGTGAGACTAGGCTCTAAGGAAAGCTGTCTCGGGTGTGGACCAATCAACTTCAAGGACAGTGTACATTATCAGAGTTATGTCTTTTGTTTGTATTATGACTGCAGGTATTGCGGTCTATGCAAACATGACTCCTTGTAAAAAAGGTGTCAGTTTTGTTGCCAGATAGAAGGGTAAAAAACCAATTATCATATTTTTACTAGCAAATGAGGTTCCCATAGTGTAGACTCAAACCTGTCTCACTTCAGCTGAAGTGGACGTTCGTGAAATTCTGCTAACGCCACTGGACGGACATCTGTGAAAATACTGGACATCTGTGAAAACGCTTTATAGCTCATCGGATTCCTCCTGTCCAAATAAAGATTCTGATTGTGACTCCGAATACAAGAATTTGGAATTGAAAATATTATTATGCCACTGAAATACATGTGGCTGGTGGTGATCATCTGGAGAAATAGCAATAATGGCAATTGTTTAGCGAGGAAAGCCTCCCTGAGCCTTTCAGCTTTTTTTCTCCCCGAAGCATCCTGAACTGGGATATTTGGCCAGTACCATGAGGGGTGGTATGTGTGAGGAAAGTATGTGAGGAGTACAGGGACTCCTCTACTTACGAACGAGTTAGGTTCCAGAGGTCTGTTTGGAAGTCGATTTATTCGAAGTCCTACTTTACTCATGTTGTACGGCATGTACAGTAAACACGGTGAATGGATTAAAATGTTTTATAATCTGTAGATGTAGATGCCACCACCGCCATCTATTGCGCGGCGGTTGAACTTACAACTCTCGGTCCGAACAGGCAAATGGACATACGGACAGGTTTGTTCATATCTCTAAACGTACGTAAGTCGAACGTTCGTAAGTAGAGGAGTTCCTGTACTCGACCATAGAAATCCCAAGCATACTCCAACACCGCCATCTTCTGGCCACACCAATCCCCACGCTTAGATGCACAACGCCTAAAAGCCCCACGGCTCCACACCAACGACGGTGCAGCTATACCACCGGTTTACGTCGGGGGATGCGTTCGTGAAAGGTGCCACGACGAATATCGCAATGACGTAAATCGAAGCGATTGACAGGGTAGGTGGTGGAGGCGAGGGCTGAGAGGCGACGCATAGCGAGAAAGGACGGACGATGCTGTCGGCGACGCGAGTGTATGCGGGTTGGAGGCGATGCAAATCGAGTCGCGGTGTTGATAATAAAGTGACGTCATATTTGCAAAACGGCGCAAAAGTTGGGGGCGTAAATCGGGGCATTGCTATATTTGTAGTCAATTTCTGAATAGCATGGCACCTGCCAAGGGAATGTGGAAGTATCACCACTGGTTGGGGGCCACCAACAGAGACGAGTGCATCCGCCGTTGCCCATTTGAACAGAGAGATCGTGTGTCTGTTGGTTGCCCAGAATGTGCCCAATCTGATCAGACCTCAGAAGCCAAGCAGGCTCGTGCCTGGATAAGTGCTAGGATGGGTGACCACCATGCAACTAACAGGCTAGCGTGGCTATGTGGTGGGCAGCAGAGGGCAGCGCTACAAAATACATTGTTCTATTGTACAGGCGGTCTCCGGTTTACGACGATCAAAATTTACGACGTAATGCCACCACGGATCGATTTAGGACGCAGCAACTTGATTTACGACGTATACTCATGTGACTTGGGCGTGGAGCTTAAGTTTTTCTCAAAGTGTTTTTTGTGGATGTTTACCTATTAAACCCTCAAATATGGCTGATAAAAGGAAAAACACATCGACAAGTGATGTTTACACCGTTTCTGCTGTCAACAGGGAAAATAGGAGTCCGATTTAGGACGATCTGAATTACGACAAGACGAGGTTTCCGGGAACGCATTGTGTCGCAAAAGCAGGGACCTCCTATACCTTCCACGCACCCAACGTCTATGCTCTCCGCCCTTGACCACCCTGCACCGACCAGCGCGGTGAAGCATGGTCAAATAAACCCTCACAATCCGTACGGCGTTTGGAGGCCTCCAAGCGGTGGACTGACAAAGAGGGCCGTCCCGCGTTTACATTTCTGCATCATCGCAATGGCGGTTCGCGTCGCACCGTCCATGTCGGAGGAGTCGCGGTGATCGAGGTCGGGTGTCGATGCCCGGCTCTCCTGGTCACGTCGCTCGCTCCTCTTCTCGTCTTTGGACGATCTCTGCACGCGATTGATTTTCGCCCATCACAGGGAAGACCCACGCGGCAATCCAACACGCTCGCCCTCCCGGAACGCTCAGGGCTCAGATGTCACAGGCAGTCGGAGCAATAGTTCCCAAGACAAAGTCGCGACGAAGGTTTACCCTCAATCCCATCCTTTTATCAACATTTTTAACTAATCCACTCAAGAGTTATTCAACATTTCATTTGGGATATTCTTTGGTTCTTTCGGTAAAGTCACGTAGATAGAAAATAAAAAAATACAATTTTAAAAATCCTCTTTTCTCTACCGCCTGACGAAGACCGCTTGTGTTGCGATCGAAACGTCGTGGGTTTTTTGCTTTTATTTGTAATTTAACTATTTACGTAACTTTACCGAAAAAAACAAAGAATATGAATTCCTGCAGTCACGAAAGTTAGGTAAAATTTCATTTGGGAATTTCAGCTTCCCAGTAACTCACTCTATGCTGCATATAGTTCCGTATTTTTCTCTTATCGGCCATCTTGCAATACAATTTGTTCAACCAGAAGTGTCCATTTATGCAAACAACTCAGTCAATTTGCAATCTACACCGTTAAGCTATAATGGAATTATTGAAGAAAAGATTACATTTTCCTTCAGATTCCACAACCCTCATAAAGCACCGTGAGGCCTACATGAAGAGTTTTGACACAGGGTTGTAATTTATTATCACAGGCAGTGTTATTATCATCAGTAACATGGGAGCGATCCCTGCAATTTCAGATCTTGCTTGGTTAGACTCAACATGCAACATTATTGCATCTCTCTAAAACTGATAAACGATTCCCTCCCCATCAGTTTTTCATAATGGGTAATATATTAAGTGGTTTTGTTTGACCAAACTTCACCGTGATGATCAGTGCTGGTAGGTGAAGGGATAGGGTGGCAGAGGAAGGGGTTATTTCTGACCCAGCGGCACTGATTCAGACATCACTCACCCACTGATGTTAGCCGTGGCCGGGAATCAAACTCAGGTCATCAGGTTCATAGTGCAGTGCACAAGGCGAATGTGGGAGACTGCGTGTCAGCTGGACAGGCAATGTCAAAGAATGAACCAAGCAGGGAAGAATGCAGATCGAAACTCAGGAGGAAGGAATGATTGATGTGCCCCAACGATGGCAAGATTGATGTTAGCCACGTCCAGGAATCTAACACAGGTAGCCAGGTTCGTTGGGCATTGCGTGAGCCACTGTGCCACCACTGCCCTCCTACCCGATAAAAAACACGTGAAGGTGCAACCCTGCAATTCCTGTTCAGCCCCCACTGCTGGCCAAAGGGCCTCTACTCGGGTGAGCTCCGAGAGAGAGCTGCTATGAAGCTATTGGCCGACTCCTTCACTCTGACCCAGGACGACTTTGAAAGAGACAGGGAGTCACGAGCACCCTGCGCTTTATCCCACCGCCCATCGACAAACCGCCGGCGCGCTCGTTTAAACGGCTGCCCTTTACGGGAAGGGGGGGGGGGGTTCAGGGGGTGTCGTTGTGCCATGCGCACTCACCCGGCGGCGCTGCAGGAAGGAGCGGGCGGCGCTCGGACTGAGCCCCAGGGCGCTGGCGCAGCGCGCCACGCTCGAGTCGTGCCGCACGTGGGTCCGGATCACGCCGTCCTGCTCGTACTGCGCGATGTCGTTGAGAGGGTCCCACGGGCGGAGGCTGCAACCGGCGGGGGCGGGGGGGGGGGTGAAACGGTGAAAATGGCTTCGGCGAGGCGCCCGAAAGGCAGCTGCGGATGCCTGTGACGTTTGCTATGTGCCCTTGTCGATGCGTTTTCGGGATGTACGCCGCATGTTCGGCACAATGTCATGTTGTGTTCGTATGTTTATGAGAGGCGCGGTGGCGGGATGTTAACTACCTCGCCTGGTATGCAGGAGGTGCTGGGTTCAATGTCGACTCTGACGTCTGTATATTTGGAGTTTGCGTGTTCTCCCCGTGGGTCATTCGGGTTTTCCCTCCACATTTAGAAACACGCGTTTAGAGTATTTGGCTGCGATTAATTTCCACATGATAAGCCACTTCGTTGAACTATCATTTGTGGCCAGGTTGCTTCGGAAAAAGAGATTTATCACTCATTGGGCCTTACCTGGTAAAATTAAATAGTTTCATGGTTTACTTTTTATATATATTTTTAGGTCCAACGTTTTGCTCCATGGGCTGGGTGCTACTGCAGGAACTGTATTCAGTTCCCTGAAGAAAGAACGTCAAATCTATCCAGCACAATTGCGAAAACTTACACGGTGGTAAAATAATGTGTAAGTCTATGGACGTGTCTGCTTTGCCACCGCCATAAAATAAACACTTGGGCCCATCAACCAAATAGGCCTGCAAACGCTCGTCCATGGAACGGTTTCCAAATGAAGCCCCCAACAGCCGCAGGGTTCTCAGATCGCCTTTTGCTGAATAACGCCCAGGATAGCCGGCACTGTTCGTTTAACCGGCCACATGTCAGACCGGCACCAACTCTGTGAACCTCCCCCACCACCTCCCGCGCGAACCTACAACCACGTCGGAAAGAGCCACACGGCGGAAACCTGGCCATGAAGCGATCCATGTTTAAGTCGAGTGGGGGGGGGGGGGGGGGGAGAGGGCACTTACTCTGCGTATTTGTACTGCCACTCTCCCACGAGGGGCTCCAACTCGAAGAGGCACGGCGTCCACTCCTCCTGCTGCTCGGCGCGCTCACGAGCCCCCTCCCTCTGGGCCTCCTCCAGCAGGAACTTCTGCTGCGTCGCCTCGTGCTGATCCCGCTGTGAGATCGCCGTCGTGACGTGTTGCCACAGCCTGGCTTGTGCGTGTGTGTGTACGTGTGTGCGTGCGTTTGTTTTGTGTGAGGAGGAGGGGGGGGAGCGGTGGAGCAGTCGTTAGCGCACTGCGCCGACATCCCGTAGCACGCATTCAATTGTAGAGCCACAGCGCGGACAACCGGTGGAACATTTGCGTCTGAAGTTGCCGCATCTGCGGTCGAGTAATTCGCATCTACGGTTAAGGAACAAGTTATAGACAGCCCCGTTGTATGCATGTACGTTAAACTTCTTTCGCACCGTACATTGCCAACCGTGCTAATCGGCCGGTGCGGGGGAAGGACAACAAACGAAATCCACTGATGGATGAAGGCCTACAACCCCGGCCTGCAGGTCATGGGGGTTATTTGACCACTCAACCATGCCGGTCATTGCGGATGGGTAAAGGTGGGAGCATCAAGTAGAGTACAACAATGGCTTTAATTTTCGATTTAAAGCTTTCGTGACTGCAGGGATCCATCTTCTTGGTTCTTTCGGTAAAGTCACGTAGAAGGGAAGCAATAAAATAATAAAAATAAAACATGCTTGCGTTGTGGCCGAAACGTCGTGAGAATTATTTTATTTTATAATGTTTTATTTTTATTATTTTATTGCTTCCCTTCTACGTGACTTTACCGAAAGAACCAAGAAGAACAATGGCTTTGTCTTCACTGCCCTCTACGTACTGCCCACTATGGACACTTGCAGCAGCCTATAACAATAGGCAAAGCAATATCTTCGATGTCTGAATTCATACATGGCGTATGTAAACATGTATCTAAAAAAAAACACTTGTTATTAACACTGCCTTACCACGGAAAAAATAGATAAATTATCAGCCAATATGTCAGCAATGGTCACAATTCAGTTAGAGACGGATAGATTCAGAGTTTTCGGTTGGGCTCTTTGTCCTGAAAACGTAATGACAACAGAAGTGAGTTCACAGCCAATATAGCAATGCTGCAACCCGGTGTGAAGTCTTCGAAATCAGAATCTTTATTTATCCTGGATAAATCCGATGATCTACGAAGCTCTTGTTCACAGATGTCCAGCAGGGGCACGGGCTCAGAAAGTAACAGCAACAAACGACAGCAACAAACGATCGGAGTGCAAAGTATAGGCGAGGAAAGCAACCCACTGAAAATAAAATACTGTAAATGGATAAAGTATTGCATTAGTATTTCATTAGTACACCAATAATTTTTCCTTTTGCACCGCGACACTCACTTCTCCGACTCGTAGTCGCCCTGCTCCTCCAGGTGCACCAGGTGCCTCGTCAGTCTGCGTGCCCTGACCTCGGCGTCCGGATTCCAGAACTCCTCCGAGGCTCCCGTCTTGTGGTCCTGGATGAACACCTCTCGGTCCTGCAATGCAGTGGCGGCGCTAGCTTACGGAATGGGCCAACCCAAGCCAAAGCGTCAGGAGGGCGACGGTGGCTATGAGATGTTAGCTACCTCGCCTGGTATACAGAAGGTCGTGGGTTCGATCCTGACCCTGTATGCCTGTATACAGGCAATCCTCGGTTTCCGTGCTTTTTTGGCACGCCGTTTTGGAATAACGCGGCCCTTTGTATTTAGACCTTTTATTGACATACGAGAGGCAATTTTCGGAATAATGTCACCCGCAATGTGACATACACGCCACGCCCAGCCTGGCACCACCACCCAATGGCGTTGCCAGCAGCCAGTGCGGTACGATAACTTGTGTGAAGGGATCATTAAGAACACAGGTGGCCGGATGTCTAACATGCGGAGGGGAAGGGGCACAAGTGATGAAGGGATATAATTAATGAGAGGGTACTCAAGCAAGAAAACACAGGTGGTGAAGAGTTAAGGACCGAGTATTACATTGTGTGTACGCGTATTGTATTGATATAGGCGAGGATGATTTAGGCAATTATGTCTGCGAGTGTGAGTGAAATCCCCTATGGGAAAATCGCTTTTGACATTCGCAATTTTGAGATACGCGCGTTTTTCGAGGAACGCATCTTTCGCGTGTGTCAACGAGTGCCTGTATTTGGAGTTGCATGTCTTTCTCCTCAAGGTCGTGTGGATTGTTTCCGGGTCATCCGGTTTTCCCCTCCACATTTAGAATCAACATGCAGTTTAGTATTGGGCTGATATAAATTTCCACACGGTAAGCCACTTCATCCAGCTGTCATTTGTGGCCAGGTCGCTTCTGAAAAAATACCTATATAGCTCAATCGGCCTTACCTAGTAAAATGTTTAAAATCGTTTTTTTAGTTTATAATGAGCATTCACGTCGCAATTGCGTGTGAAGGGAGAAAATCGCGGACTCAAAAACACCACCATTGTTGTCCAGAATGTTGCCCGGTGTCTCTTATCCATGTCTCCGGGCGGCGCAGTGGCTACGCGTGGCTGCGCCCCCCAGAGTCGGAATGATGATGTGTTTACCCAGTGGCCTTCCAGGTTGCAGAAGACTTCCTTTCCGAGTTGGATTTTTCCAGAAATCTGATTCACGCAGTCATTTCCACCAAGCAGGGGCTAGCGGATACGGGGGGGGGGGAGTACAGAGTCATCATGTTGAATTATTGAGCCTTTGACATTTATCAAGTTACACAGGGTCATTCGTTGATAGATGCTCCACTCAAATAACAGGGAGAAATAATGAGAGAAACGACATTCAAAGCCTCCACAATGCCGTCTAAATATTCAAATTCCCCCACGAGAGAAACAGAAGAGTCGCCGCTTACGATGAATAGTAAAAGAAGACAAACGTACGGACGATAATAAAACAGGAAGAAATCACACAGGGATTCTTCTACTTACGAACGAGTTAGCTTCCAGAGGTCTGTTCGTAAGTCGATTTGTCCGTAAGTCCAACTTTACTCCTGTCGATTCCAAACATGTTGTTCGGCGTGTAAACTAAACACGAGGAATGGCTTTAAAAGTTGAATAATCTCCTGTAGATGTAGATGCGACTGATTCTTCATGTTCTGCAGATGTAGATGCCACCACCGCCATCTATTGCGTGGTGGTTGAACTTACGACTCTCGGTCCGAACAGGCAACTGGACATACGGACAGGTTTGTTCGTATCTCTGAACGTACGTAAGTCGAATGTTTGTAAGTAGAGGAGTCCCCGTGTGTGCTATATATCAATACACTCGTGACATGTTTTTAACGCTCCTCTACGACACAGGACGATCGCTTTCACAATACCCCAATCAACGGTTGAGAGGTCAAGAGGGTCACCAGAGGTCAGTGGGGCATCTATAAATGGATCTCCCTCTATACAGTACAATGAGCGTGCATAGCAATCGCAAGAAATTGAGCAAGCGCTATAGTTTCTTCTGAAGGTGGGATTGTTTTCAGATCATTTGTTTTTATTAAACTCACCTTTGTTTCTTGTCGCTTGCATTATGTAGGACCCCCCCATTAAATATGTATCACGCTTATGAATAATACAGCAGCTGTGCCTTTAGTGAATAGGGAAATAAAACGTGAATTACCATTGCACACAGACGCGCTTTTCATTCGTAATCTCATTGGACACTTCAGGGAGGAAGCAGTGGAGCATTTAACCCTTCCGATAACTGTTTCCCTTTTCGATGACGTATGTGTACGTAATAGTTTTTTTATGGTTCCGATGACGTACCGAGGCTCCCACAAGGCCATGCGGGAGAGCGCGTGGCACAGCTTGGCGCCAGCTATCTTAGAGTGCGGCCGTGTCGCTCCAGTTCTCTGCGTCGCTACAGTCTTCTGCGGTGAGTTCAATGTCTTTTAAAAGGAACGGCGCTACGCCTCTCTAAGTAAAATTAGCGCCGAATCGCTTGCGCGTTCCGAGATTCAGCGGCGAACGGGACACCCCACCCTGCAACTTGCAGTTGTCTCTAAATGGGAAAGGGTTAACAGCGCGCTTGTGCCCTACGAACTCTGCGACCTCGGTTCAAGTCCCGGCCACGACTGCCATCAGTGGCGAGTGATATCCGAACCGGTCGTACCCCTTCACCAACCCACACCACGACGGGCTTGGTGAAGTATGGCCAAACAGCCCCCATGGCCGACACGTCATGTGGTGGGAGGCCTTGATCCAGTCGTGGATTGACCAAAGGACTGTTCAATTGTAATCGCCGCAATAGGAGGTGGATGTAGGCACACCTTATATTAGCACAATTCTGATATAAAGCAACGCATTGTTACATTGCACAGGTGAGGTGGAAGGCAAAGGGCTTCTCCTGCTATAAGCACACTTCGGATCCAGCGTCTATCCTCATGCACTATGCAATTGTTTTTGTAAAGAACGACACGGTGTATTGCTATGCATTTAGAAGTATGCATGTGTTAATGCAACAGCTTTAGGAATTGATGTGTGCTGGCTTTAGCATTTACCCTGAGCTTGAACTCAATGCTGGCGCTGTAGCCGGTCTTCTGGCACTCAATTCCAATCTTTCCACCAAGCTCCAGTGTCATGGTCCCATACAGAATGCCTGCAAAGGGTGGGGGGGGGGAGGGGTGGCGGGGTGATGGAGCTCAGCTGTGACACGGAGATATTGACAGCTGGGACGATGAGTTAAGCCGATTAATTGACGAATAATTGTAGTGGACAACTGTTGCTGTGATCGATTACTCGCGCCCCTTTGAAAACTTAGCCGCCCTGATGTCCCTTACAAACCACAAACGGCGTGACGTAAACCGATGATGCCTGTGACGTCACCAATCCACGCCCATCACCTCCCGTCCAGCGGCACACGCGGGAACAGAGGTGAGACTTTTTTTCTGCACCCCCCCCACCCCAACCTCCGGCCCCCTCCCCCAACAATTAGTTTGTATCCGATTATCCGAGTAATAATCGGCAAGCGTAATCGATGGCATAAATCGGAGAGCCCAGCTTTGGCGAAAGGGGTTCGACTCCCCGCTCGGTGTGAGCGCGTTGGTCTTGCGAGGAGCGAGGGCCCCGGCTGGTGGCGGCACCTTTGCAGTGGGCGTAGGGCATGGTGATGACGTACTCCTCCCCTCGCTCCAGCAAGCTCAGGCGGACCGTGCCGTCGAGGATCGCCGACAGCGAGTTTCCTGGGAGGGTTCGAAAGGTCGGAGAGACGCAGAGCGAGCGACCGGGCAGCGATCGTCTCCCGTTTTGCAGCCCCCGAGCGAAGTAAAGAGAAATTACACATTTCTAGGCCAAGAGCGAGTATGTCCATCGGACATTGGCTGTTGATTTTTTGTGTAGCTTTTTTTTCGGTATTTTTAAAATCCTCAATTTATTCCAATATTATGTCGTTAGGAGAATTAACAAATCGGGCAAAGCAGTGCACCACTATGTTGTCAGATATTATCTGCGGAATAGATTTTTCACAGGACCTCTCTCATGAGATCTGTGAAGTGATTTTACCAATATATTAATCTTGATTTGAAGCTTTCGTGACTGCAGGAATCCATACTCTTTGGTTCATTTGGTAAAGTCACGTAGGTAGAAAAAATAATAGATCACGACGTTTCGATCGCAACACAAGCAACCATATTCTTGGTTCTTTCCGTAAAGTCACGTAGAAGGAAAATAATAAAATAATATAATAATATATAATAATATTAACATAATATAAATATTATTTTATTATTTCCCTTCTACGTGACTTACCGAAAAAACCAAGAATATGAATCCCTGCAGTCACGAAAGCTTTAAATAAAAAAACACAAGCAACCGTCGTCAGGTGAAAAAGACTCATTTTGCGATCAAAGACTCTATTTCACCTGAAGATGGCTGCTTGTGTTGCGATCGAAGCGTCGCGATCTATTATTTTTTCTACCTACGTGACTTTACCGAAAGAACCAACGAGTTTTCCAAATATATATTTTACATCATAGGGGTGCACACTTTCCCACACACACTCTGCTGTGAAATTGTCCCGTGACAGTCAAGAGCGACAAAATCTTAACATTCTCGGAGCTGGAAGAAGTTGGGCAAACTCTTATCACAGTCGCAGCAGCCACGCCGTTTGCAAAACGTTGCGTCGACGAGTGCTCGTTGCGGCAGACTCTGCCGGCCGCGTTGGCGCTGCGTTGTCACGCGACCGAACGTCGAGGGGAGAGCCCTTACCGTAGAACTTTGATCGGGCGAACACGGTGGCGCTGATACAGAAGCCATCCTTCCGGTTGCTGACGTATATTGCCGAGACGGGAGGATGATGAGACACCTAGAAGGCAATGGAGACGGTTGTGGTTGTGGGTGTGTGTGTGTGCGAACGGTCGCGTAGCGATTAGCGCGCTGAGCTACGAACCCGGTGACCTGAGTTCGTTTCCCGCTCACGGCCAACATAACTGACGAATTTCTGAGCCGGTCCTGGGCCTCCTTTAGGTTGACTCAGCCTTTCGTGAGTGCCTGGTGTGGTGTGTAAGCATCAGCACTGGGGAGACAAAGGCGGCCGAACACGGTGTTGGCCACCCACCCCCTTGTGTGCCGTGCCGGCCTTCATAGTTGCTCGCTAACGGCACTTGTCATTACAGATCTGTTTGGGCTACGTCGCTAATACCCAAGGCGCGATCATTGAAACCAGTGTTCCTTCTAACAGAGAGCCCTCACCCACGTCAAAATTGTGCAGAGTCCTTGGAAAAATAGTTGGCAACCCGCACGTGTTTATTTTCTAAAGCGAAATCCACGGCAGCTTCATTGGAAGTCATCCACTCTTGGTTGCCTTTTGTTGCGTCGTCTCGCCGCAGATGGCCACAGTTCAGTTCAGATTATGTATAGCCCTGTGAGCCATTCGGCTCTTGGATTGGGTGCAACCGCAACAAACAAAAACATGAACAAGCAACATCTTCAAACATGGCAGAACCAATACCTCTGCCGTGGCTGACCATTGCTATAACGCTGTGGGCTCGCATGATATTGTTTTTTTCCGAGATCAAGGTACTCTGGAAACCTTCGGGCTACTATCAAAGGTTTGTTCATGAAGCCAACAAGATATATAAACATAACCTCAACCGAGAAGATGGATACAAATTGAGCAATCATTGGAAGGATGTTATTAACCAGGTAAAACCTTAACTGTTTATGGTTGTTAAATCATATCTGCTGGGTACTAGTCTATTTTTCCGAGTTAATTTCCCCCCGCATCCCCAGCGTTTGGCATTGCTGCTGCATTGGCATTGTTGCTGCATTGGCATTGTTGCTGCATTGGCATTGCTGCTGCATTGGCATTGTTGCTGAATTGGCGTTGTTGCTGCATTGGCATTGTTGCTTCATTGGCATTGTTGCTGCATTGGCATTGTTGCTGCATTGGCATTGTTGCTTCATTGGCATTGTTGCTGCATTGGCATTGTTGCTGCATTGGCATTGTTGCTGCATTGGCGTTGTTGCTGCATTGGCGTTGTTGCTGCATTGGCATTGTTGCTGCATTGGCATTGTTGCTGCATTGGCGTTGTTGCTGCATTGGCATTGTTGCTGCATTGGCATTGTTGCTGCATTGGCATTGTTGCTGCATTGGCGTTGCTGCTGCATTGGCATTGTTGCTGCATTGGCATTGTTGCTGCATTGGCATTGTTGCTGCATTGACATTGCTGCTGCATTGGCATTGTTGCTGCATTGGCATTGTTGCTGCATTGGCACTCGTGCACCGCCCTTGTTTCCGAGTTAACTCTCCCCCCGCATACCCCCCATCCCCCCAGCTCTCTGTGCCTTTCACTTCCAGCCCCGCCCACTCCCCCCCTCCAGCTTCACGTCCCTCTCCTAGCGTCCACTCAGCGCTCCCCTCCCCCTACCCCCCCTCTCTCTCCCCCCTTGCCCCTCCCCCCTCTCTTACCTATATAACCTCTTACCACAGCATCTCTCTCCTACTTCAGCAAAAAAAAAAATTCTTGCTGTGGTTTCCCACCTGATGATGATTGCTTGTGTTGCAATAGAAACGTCGTGATTTGTTTTTATTTTATTTCAAACTACGTGACTTTTACCGGAAGAACCAAAGAGTGGAGTATCTTAAAGTGACTAGGCGCAACAGAAAAATACAGAGGGAGCATGACAATTCACCGTCTCCATCCGCGCAATCAAAAGCCGGCTAAATTCGTGCATTGTCAACTCTTCTCAAGGACACCCTCCCCATTATACATCCCAATGCCGTTCATCGCACGCGCATTAGACGTACACCCTGGGGGTGTGCGGAGGTAGGCACGTGAGTCGTGCAGGCACTGGCCCCGTTTTGGATGGAGGAGATCAATTACAGCATTTATATGAAATATAAAAAATTAACCCGTAAAAACAAAGTTTTTCACTATAAATCCTTTATATGCGTGGCGGCTAGAGTCCTCTCGTCCTCTGGCTTGAGATGGCTGCCACCTATGGGTCAGATGATTGCCTGCCACCATTAAGCAATTGGTAATTAAATAAAAAAAAAATTCCTAACAAGTGTAAGATTTGGGAAAAAAATTTTCACGAAAATAAATTGTCAGGCACAACGAGTCTGTGTGCAAAATGTCAGCTCGATTGGATCACGGAAAGTGGGTTAAAAACGACCGAAAGATTTGCACAGTCGTAAGCGCGCAAGCAAGCAAGCAAGTGAACTTAATATGAAGGATTTAAAAACAACTCGACACATTCGTCAAAGACACTGTGGCCTTAAAAAGAAAAACAGCATTTCAAAGGCGGCATTTCGGGCAATATCACTTCTTCACAGCACGTACGTTCAGACAGGCAGAGTGTATTAGGACAGCATTACAGTTTTGAGACGGTGATATCTATGTGTGTTTATCACTGTTAAGTTTAAAATAACAATCAGCAAGGATGTGTTGATCATGCAATACTGAAATAACATTTTGGTCACTAAGCCAGTACCCATTCGAGTTAACATTGGTCCAATGGAGACTCATAGGCTGGTAGACCAAAACATGTTATTTAATTAATATTTAATTACCCACAATCCACCATGACAGGACATTATACAAATTTTGCGATTAGTTATATGGGTTAGCTATTCATAGGTCATAAGCACTCTTGTGATTATATAATGATTAAAGTGAGGATCAATAGAGTTTAAATGATTAAGTGCGAATTTCCGCTCGCACTAACTGCTTATTATTTACCGTGTCCATGATCAAACACGGACACTAGACAAAATATTATTATTCAGAGGGAACAACAGCTGTTAAATATGCATGGGGGAGATGCAGGTTTGGAATTGCAGAGACAGAGCAACACATGGATCAGGGAACAAAACACAACTCACAGACATATTTAGTGTGGAGCTGACTTAAAACTACGCTAAAACCAGGTAAGGCCCGCTGAGCTATATATAGATCTTCAGAAGCGACCTGGCCACAAATGATAGGCCAACGAAGTGGCTTATCACATGGAAATGTATTGCAGGCAAATACTCTAAATGTATGTTTCTAAATGTAGAGGGAAAACCGGAGAACCCGGCGAAAAATGCACGCGACCACGGGGAGAACATGCAAACTCCAAATGTAGGTGTCGGGAACGGGATCGAACCAACAGCCTCCTGTATACCAGGTGAGGTAGTTAACACCTCGCAACCTCGGAGCCTTATAGAAGGCACGCTGGCCAATTGATGCAAATTGCGGCCAAAGGAGAGAACATGCGCACAAGGGGGTGACCGTCAAAGTGATGAGGTTACGAGACCAGCTGATGTGAAGTGAGATGTAACGTGGCATCAGGCGACGATGAAGGATGGTGACGTCGTGAGGAGGCACTCGTCCATAAGTGGATAAACAATGATACCTGCTCAGCGATGTAGTAGGTCTTGCTGTCGGTAGAGGGATGGTACCACATGCATCGGAACGTTTCTCCAAGAATTGGGTTGTAAGGCTTCTTTGGTCCCTTTAAAATAGAGGAAACGCCACAATTCAGCATTCCCTTGGTGCGGACTCCGCACAGCAGGGTGACATGTTGATGGACTGCAGCTTTATCGAGCACAACAGTGTTTGCGGTAGCCTAATATGAGTCTGTCTCATTAGGGTGACTTAGTGTGTGTGTGTGGTAGAGCAAGTCTCGGAGCAGTCAAGACAACAATTGACTGCTTGTGGTGTATATATATATCTCAATTATCGATTTATATGTAAAAAAAAATTAATATTTTTGTTCGGTAGTTAATATTACGTAATTTGATTCAAGCGAATAAGTTTAATATGGTAACTTTTTTCTTCCTAATTGTTTCATAAGGTTCTGATTGTGTTTTGTTTACAGATTTAAATTGCTCTTTCGCAGTACATATTTTGGTAGATGTCTCCCTTGAAATAAGGATCTTCCGGTTTAAATTGGCTCTTAGTGACATGAGCGTGCACTATACTAAATGTAATCTCTGTATCCCTTTGTCTAATTTTACATCTTACGGAGAGACAGGAGCCCTGCTATGAAAATGTGGAATTCACGTTATTGGCTTGGGAACAACTCAAAAAGATGAGCATAGCTGCTGTTTTTCGTCTGAAGTAAACATGCCGTCTTGAATCGCGCTTGCAACACTTATTTTTTTTTTTATACATCTGATCGAAAATATAACTTTTCGTGATAGATTTCGTTTGACATGCGCCGCAACATTTTCATGGTGGGCCTCTTCTCGAGTACCTGTGGTTTTTTGTAGAAGCCGGAGAGATACCACTGTACCACCTGTTTCATGCGGCCGTAGGCATTCTCCTCCAATGCCGCTCTGGTGAAACAAAACAACCCGCACCGCTGTAAACGTCTAAACTGAATCGCGCAAAGCCGCGGAGGCCGCATCCCCATGGCCACGAGTGAGCGAGCTGGCTCGGTACTCGTACCGAGCTGGATCTAATATCCAGTAAACATGCAACATCGAGCCACCATTGGCATGTGTATTCTTGGTTCTTTCGGTAAAGTCACGTAGAAGGGAAATAAAATAATATTTAAAAATATATGCTCACAAATTTTGAGAATTTTTATTGTTTTATATTATAAAAAATTCTCACAAATTTTGACAATTTTTATTGTTTTATATTATTTTATTTCCCTTCTACGTGACTTTACCGAAAGAACCAAGAATATGAATCCCTGCAGTCACGAAAGCTTTAAATCAAAATTCATTGGCATGTGCTTGAAGCCGATGTACCAACATTGGCTTAACGTTCCATGTTTACTGGGCAGTTCCCATTTCAAGGGCAGTTATCCCAGGCTAAACGAATCCAAAGCTTGCAGCCATGACCACCCCACCCCCAAAAGGCAGGGTTAGAGATCTGTGCTGCAATTTATCTTTAAAAGTGACGCCGATTGCATTCAGCCCGGTTGCCAACCTGCGTTGCGCACAAACGTCGCCATCGGTGTCCAGTCATCCATCATCGATGTGGCCTTTACCAAGTGATGCCCAGCTACTGAAGGTCTTTGGCCATTGATCGCTCTGCTTGCTCATGGCTGCATCCACAGCCCCTCTCTACTTTGGCTTCTTACGCAGGTCACAGGCTATGGGAGTGGCCTTAATGAGATAAAATTTGAGATGCCACCTGCATCCTTTGTTTTTCAATTGCCAAGCCAAGCTCGTGCAACCCGATCCCATGCTTAGGGTTCTGTACACGTGTCGTGATTCGCAGCATTGTTACATGCCTGGCAGAGTGGGAGTTGTTGTGCGGGGATGGGTGGGACATAGGGGAGGGGGTGATCCCATGGCGTACCATGCTTCATGGAGCACAGGGATATGGATCTGTATGAATATATGTACGTTGAACTTCTATCGCACCATACATAGTCAACCGTGCTAATCGGGGGATCTGGACCCTGCTGCTGTTTCTGCGGCCAGAGCTGGGATGTTCCTGGGCTGGCAGAGCCTGGTTCCCAGGAGTCTTGTACCCCTTTTCCACTGGCACATCCAAGCCATGCCAGGGCTGTATGAAGCTAGGCCGTCGCGGGTCAGGAGGAGTAGGTTGCTTTTCCCACTGCAGAAGCCAAGCCATGCCCCGCTGGCATCACACGTGATGCGTGACGTCATATCGACGACGCGGCGACACCGTGTCCTCACAGTGTACTGACTGACGTCACATGCAATGATTGCGTCATTAGTCCCGCCCCTTGGCCCTGATTGGTCCCGAGGTCGATTCAAATGTTTTTTGTCAGGCCAGCGTATATCGAAGTTTGGTTCTGGCTTGGCATGCCTAATAGCCAGTGGAAAATCACCCTTCCTTACCGCGAGGGCCCTTCGCCAGCGCGGCTCGGATGTGCCGGTGGAGAAAGGGACAATCTTCTCTTTCTTTTGTGCGGCTGATGTAGATGCAGAGCAACGACTACAATTTCACACCCAGGTGGTCAAGCCAGATAGCCGCGTCAGGAGCAGCGGAGAGTGTTTCGCTGTGGATGATGGCAGCCTTCACGCGGCCCACTCTGTTCAGTGAGAAATCACGACGAACGGCGCCAATGCGACGACCGAACGTCGACCGTCGATCTCCCGGTCTCCGGAGCAACGACACGGCACAAAGGGACAACGAAAGGGACGGTGCCGGACTTCCGCGAGCATTTGGTGTATGCGCGCAAGGGATTGGCCTGGGTCGTCGAGTCGGGCGGCTCACTGCGAGAGCAGGTCGGCGTGGTAGTAGTAGTCGGAGAGCTTGTCCAGAAAAGACCTCGGCTCCAGCACGAAGGTGGGCAACACCACGCGCGACAGGTCCATGCCTGGCCGCAGCTGCTTGATGAGACCCCAGATGAGACCCTTGTGCTCCTCCGACACCTCCTCCATCTGCGACAGTTCCCCCACCTGCGCGGGACCGCAAAGCATTTGCCGCGTCGTCACGGACCGAGAATTGACCACCGGGCATCATCATCATCATTATTCGGTGATGCTGCTGCTGCTGCGTTGGCAGTGGTGCGCGAGCACAAATTCCGCACACCTCCGATTGGCAGGGTTGGCTACGTGCGGTGCGCAAAAAGTTCAACATGCATACATGCAGATAACAAGGCGCTCGTCAATCACACTGTGGCCTTGAAAAAGTAACAAAAAATACATAATTAGCAACGTTTTGAGAAGTGGCCATTCTTCGTAGCACAACACAATGCGAGAAGAGGAGGCAACGGCAAGTATTATTACGCCACTGACAGAAAACTTTATATTTTAGTGTCCCGTGACGACTCACACATTTCCCAAGACAGCCACCTCAACAAGAGCACAATTATCGGGGGGGGTGCGGGTGCGGGGGGGGAAGAGGAAAAAAACACCAGGAGAGCTGCCGCCATCTCTGGAGGCTCACCTGGCCCAGCTCTTCGTCGGTCTGCTGGCAGTACGTGGTCTCCTTGAGCCGCCCGCTGCCCCTGATGCTGTCATCGGCTCTCTCCGACGTGTCCGAGTCGCTGTCTTCGCTGTGCGCGCCCTCGTCCCCGTCGCTGTCCGACCTGTCGGACACCCCCTCCGCGTCCGTGAGGTGCGTCTGCGTCGCCTCGCTCTCATGTGTCCTGGCCAAGCCCAGTACAGGGGAGGGAGGGCAGGCGAGGCGGGAGGATGGGGGGGGGGGAGGGCATTGCCGGGGTTGGCGCGACACGGTGACTTGGGACGATGAAGCCCTCGTAACGAGCGGCAGTCGCACGACCGCTCGGCCACGTCGCCATTCCCGTAGTTGTGTCAGAATCCCACGGCAGCTGATAGTGTATCATGGCACGGTTGGCTACTTACGGTGCGAGAGAAGTTCAACGTGCATACATCTGCAGTGGTGTTCCACTCGAGCCGGGCTATTAAGTCATCGATTACTGTACCGACTGTTAACTTCCTGCATGTGCCGCTGGACGGGAGATGGTGAGACGGGGGGCTTGGTGACGTCGTCGTCGTCGTCAATGGCCGTGCCACACCGCGTGTGGCCTGTAGTGGGCTTACTGCCTTTGGCAGGCAGGATGTGGGGACTGTCACCATTTTAAAACGGGCCCGAGTAATAGCGTCGCGGTTAGTTCACCGCGGTATGAAACTGTTGATCTAAGTTCGATCCCTCGCCACGGCCAACATCGTTGGTGAGCGATATCTGAGCCAGTGCTGTACCCTCGTTGAGCAACCTGCACGAATCGGCGTGCTTGAATACGTCACAGTCAAACAACCCCCGTGAGCGACGACACAGTGTGGGGTGGGACTTGAACTTCTTTCGCACCGCACGTAGCCAACCGTGCTCATCGTAGGTGGCCTTCATACAGCAGTAGATTAACCGTAAAGTTATTTTCTGTTAATCTGTGGACAGTTTGCAAACCGCGGTAATCGCACAATGACTGTGAATGCAAATAGAGCGGAGAGAATGGATCAACGGATGTTGCGGTCGGATGTGCTTTCCCAGCTGTCTGGAACGCTCTTCCTTCCGATATTAGGAAGCCACTGGAGCTATTCACTTTTAAATCATCAAGATTGATACCTCATTTCTTTAGAACTGCTCTTTGTGTTTAGCTTGCTGCCCTTCCCCCCGGACCTCCGATTGGCACAGTTGGCTATGTACGGTGCGAAAGAAGTTCAACATACACACAGCAGAATTATTTGCTACCTTGGATGGCTACTGAAGGCAGACTCGATATCAAAATGGGGAAATAAAAGAGGCAGACTAGCGCAGGTTGGAGTGCTTCTGGAAAGCTGAAGCTGATAGTGAAAAGTAACGTACCCATTGTACCCGGGGGGAAAATGTATTAATCACTGCCTGCTATGACGTATCATTTAGAAACACGGTCATTAGCAAAAAAAAAACGGAACAAAAACACGAATTGTGCAAAGAAGCATGGAGAGAGGCACGTTTGGAATTACATTAGTTTGCGTTTAGTTTGTTGTCCTTCCCCCGCACCTCCGATTAGCACGGTTGGCTACGTACGGCGCGAAACATATGGTGCATACATACGGCATGCCGCGCCATGCCGCGTCTCAAAAGTGGGGGTCGTACTGCGAGCCGTCGTGCAGCGTCCCAGTGCGGAGCAGCCCCAGCAGGGTGCCGTCGGCCTGTACGACCTTCTCCACGTCCTTGCCTTCCCGCGCCATCGTGCGCTTGAGCAGACTGGAGCAGCGCAGCGCCAGCTCCAGCGCGTCCATCCAGCAGCGGCCTACAAGCGGACTGAGCGGGAAAGACAGACGGGCGGTGAGCCGATGCCAATTTCCCTTGCCACACCCTACACCTCGCCCAAGCTCTGCAGTCCTCTACATATTGAGGTGTTATCTGCCAATTAATGAGATTATACATTTTGATTTAAAGCTTTCGTGACTGCAGGGATTCATATTCTTGGTTCTTTCGGTAAAGTCAGGTAGAAGGGAAACAATAAAAGAATAAAAATTGCAACACAAAATTAGATTTTTGGATTTCACACCTGATGGTGATTGCTTGTGTTGCAGTCGGAATTTCGTGAGAATTTGTATTGTTTAATATTTTTATCATTTTATTATTTCCCTTCCACTTGACTTTACCGAAAGAACCAAGAAGATGAGATTCTACATGTCGGAAGAAACCGGAGCACCCGGAGTAATGTTACGTCTTGTACAGATGGAACAGGTGGGAAGTAAAGTTCAAGCTTTGCTGGAATGCCTTCTCCTGGCGAGCCCAGGCATGGTACCCGCACGGCGCACGCGGGGAATGGATTTTCACAACGATTGTGCGGTGATCCAGCAACTGACACCTGCCTCCACATTGCTGGATTACGGGCCGCGTTCGTAGCCACCGCTGGCCGTGACCAACCGCCATAGAGCAGCGGGTGTGGTGGGGGGCGGCGAGGGTGGCCAACCACTCAGAATATGTATTTACACTGGAGGAATTCGATGAGCTCCAGAGCTCTTTTTTCACCGATGTCCCGACATGTGTCGATATAGTCCAAGGGCCAGAGCAGAAATTGGGACGGCCTAAGGTAGCAAAACTCCAGTACAAGTACCGCAATGGCTAATAATAGTGGATTGATATTCTTAGGTTTTTTCGGTAAAGTCACGTAGGTAAAAAATTAAAATGGAAATTAATAAAAGTAAAAATAATAATAAAATAAATTTATTTTATTTTACTTTTATTAATTTTAATTTTTTACCTACGTGACTTTACCGAAAAAACCTAAGAATATGAATCCTTGCAGTAACGAAAGCTTCAAATCTAGAATAGTGGATAGCTTGATAACACACGCATTTCAAATGGTTATCACAGTCCACTGCCAGAAAAGAAATTGGAACCACGAATGTGATGCCATCTTGAGGTGGAATCGAAAAGTTAATATCTTGTCTGGGCTCGTGGACTAAAAGTGGCTAAGAGACACCCACAAGGTTTTGAACGGGAATCGTGTTATTCTTAATGCTGCACCTTTCACATTTCAACAAAGTGACATAAAAGCTGATTACGCTGACGGTCGAACCTTTAAATACACAGCGGCCGAAGAACAGCAGGCTCAGTACTTAGTCAGGAGCGAGTAGTTGGGGAAATTTTAAAAAATGGTGCTTCAGCAGAACTCCGACGTGTGGCAAATCGCCACTGGGAATTATTTTCTGCTATGACAGCCTCAACTTTCACATTTGTGGATGTGCCCCTGGACAGCTGGTCCAGAGGTCAAAACGCTGAGCCGGTATTGCTGAGAACCTGAGTTTGAGTTTGGGTTTCAGATACCCCTTGTTAAATTGAGTTGTCAAGTGTAGTGAGAGTCAATAATCTTTGTCTGGTCCGCAATGACCGAGTAGAAAATAAAAAACAAAAAAACCCACCCATCCCATTTCATTTGGGTTGTCACTAAATTTGCCTAAATTCCATATCTTGAGAATTAAGACTATCAATTTGATTGTTGTGGGATGAAGATCTCTCTGTGGCGGGACGTGTGTGTGAGAATGCAGCCCGAGTGTGTGGGGTTAACCAAATCGCTTGAAGGGGCCGCAGAAGAAGTTACGTGGAAATCTGCTTCCTTGGATTGTTCTGTAGCAGATGGGGTGAAGGGCTGCTGTGCGAAAGCTTCACGTAATTAATTTTTCTCATCTTCTTGGTTCTTTCAGTAAAGTCACGAATGACGCTGTCGCCTCGACAGACCTGGTTTTCACCTGAGGATGGCTGCTTGCGTTGTGGCCAAAACGTCGTGAGAATTATTTTATTATGTTTTATTTTTATTATTGTATTACTTCCCTTCTACGTGGCTTTACCGAAAGAACCAAGAAGATGAATCCCTGCAGTCACGAAAGCTTTAAATCGAAATTTTATTTTTCTCATGATATACGATGCTTCGTAGCACAAATGGAATATAATTACAAAATAAATTTAATTGTGACAGTGGTGGGAGATTGAGAAATACTGATACAATATCACGATGCAACATTTTCCTTTTATATATCTTTCTTCAAGAAGAGCATCCTACAGCACTTTACAATAAAATAAATAATAAATAAATCAATTGGTCGATCAATCCAATTAAAATAAAAAGCTAACTCAAACCAATATTGTTTTAAAATTTGATTTCCACATATTTGGTTGTACTCTTTGGATCTTTCGGTAAAGTCACGTAGGTATAAAATAATACGTGGTTGTGCCAGAATTTCTGATATGACTTGAAATAAGCGTTCCAGAGGCAGGGAGCATCGGAACAAAATGCCCTTGCCCCCTCCAAATTTTAGATGACAACTTCCCGGAACTACCAAATAATTCAGCGTTCATTGATCTCGATGCAGGCGACCTGCAGGACATCCTGGAAATATGAAGGCCCGAGACCACGAAGAGCCTTGTAAGTAGTTAGCAGAATTTTTAATGTCGGTCCTGAAATTGAGAGCAAGCCAGTGCAGTGATTTCAGAGGTGGTGCTGATGCTGTGAATGCAGTATGCGATGAGCACTGCGTCTGTAGCATTTTGAAGCAGTTGGAGCCACTGTGTTCGTAATCGGAAAGGTCAGCAAAGCATTCGAGTAATCAAGCTGAGAAATTACAAAAACCAACACCCCAGCATCGTTATCGGAGGGAATGGATCTCACTTTGGCAATTCTTCTCAAGTGATAAAATTAGGCCTTTATAACGGAGAATGTGGGTGGCAAAACACAGTTTTAAATCCATAGTAATTCCCAAGCTTTTCAAAGTATTGGATGGAATCAAAAGATTGCCATCAACAGAGCTTTCGATACGGGGTGATTGGGTTCAACTGTGTCTGCGGCCCACTGATAGCACTTTCATTTTTTACTTAAGAGACAATTTGAAGCCATCCATAGATGCATTTCACTCAGCCCCAAGAGAGCATCGAAGCCGCCATCTCCGATTTATCATGAAGAGAACATCACAACTTAACGGCAGGTTCTGTGAGACAGAGAGGCAGCAGTTGGCATGGCAATGCTGACCGCATAACACCATAGTCCATTTGCTGGCTGAGCGACTTAAGCCAATACGTCTCGACTTGGTACAGGGGACCTTTTTTAATGGGTGACCAGAGGAAACATCACTTAGGAACCGCTTTAATATGATGGACTGCTTGTATGGTGATGTGCCTTAATGTGCTTGGCTTCAAGCATACGCTCCTCCGCCCTGTGTGTACATGTCAACCTTGGCGGATTTGTAGGCTCGAGTTTAACACTTCTCTGCCGACCGTGTGTACGGCTCAGCCATGAAAGATTTGTGCTCGTTATTTCAACAGGCAGTTGCACTGTGCACTCTCCAGCAATGGCGGAGCTAGGATTTTCAGGTGGGGGGGGGGGGGGGGGGCAACCCCTCCAGCAATGAAAAATGACAGGAGATGTTAGTAAGGACTTGTCCTATTCCTGCATAATGCACGGGCATAAGTAGTACTATTCACATACCTGCATTTCCCATATCCCCTCCCTTTGATGCTGCTAGTCCTGCATAATGCACATGCATATGCAGTACTAATCACATTCCTGCATTTGCCATAAATATGCTAAATTCCTCTTGATATGCAAATTCTTTTTGTCGAAGCGCCCTTTCCCCCCCTTCAAACCCAGCTTATAAATATGCTCCAAGCTCGTGTGCTGTTTCATTCAGACGCTGTCTCCCCGACAGACCTGGTTTTCACCTGAAGACGGCTGCTTGCGTTGTGGCCGAAACGTCGTGAGAATTATTTTATTACGTTTTACTTTTATTATTTTATTACTTCCCTTCTACGTGACTTTACCGAAAGAACCAAAAAGAAGGACTTGTCCCTTGCTTTTTATTCGACGCGTGTGCAACGATGGCGCAGCCATCAATCGAGGGTCGAATTCGAACCGCGTTGTGTGATCGGCATCGCGCTCGCTGAAGGTGAATGCTTTCAGGGAAGTCGTGTACTGTATATGCAACTGCGCACAATTCTGTGAGTCACTTATAACTGCTTTGCCGTTACTTATTGCCAATTATGGACTCAGACTGTTGTCCTATCATCTCATAGAGTCCCTGGTGCATAATAATATGCTACACAGTGGCAGTGGGGGTCGCAAAATTCAGATTTATTACTAATAAATCCCAATAATCCGATCGAAATTAGGGTTTTCGATTGGATCATTGGGGGGGCACGTGCCACCCCCCCACTGGCTCCGCCAGTGCTCTCCAGCGATGCCCTAATGAGCCAAACAGTGCCCGTAGCATTCAGGAACATGGGCCAAGCATCGGTTCACAGAGAGTTGGGTTCGGTGTAGGGTTAACAACACTTGTCCTGGTTTTCCCAGGATTGCCGTCTGGTTGAGGTGACCACCCTGGGAAATATCCTAAGTCTTCCCCGTGACGTAATAGTGAGCCACTCACTCCTCTTCCAGTGTTGTGAGATATTCGTCCCATGACATGTTCATGCTTTTTTTATTTAGCTCAGAGGTGGCAACCCGAATTGGGTATCTAAATAGCTGAAAGATCTGTGGCTTGCAATGCTGAGCCAGTCTTCACGAAGTTGACAGATACATTCCTTTCAGCCACCAGAGAATTTGTGTAAAGAATCATTCTGAAAAACACCTGTATGTGTGGTATTGTAATTAATATACACACATTTGAAAAAGAAAAAAAATCATGAATGATTCAAGATTTTTGGTTTGTGTATAGCAACTAACTATGTAATGATGCATCAAATGATTCAAAACGGATTCCCACACTGACTATACACACATTGGATAACGTGTATGAGGATAATTAATGTATTAATGACTTTGGCAAATTATATACAGAATGATATGCCAATGGTACATGTAAGCCAACCTGCGAAGGTGACAGAACGCAACAGACACAACGCAGATGGAACTGTAAAAAAGAAAATACCACGCGAAAGAAAAAAAATTTTTGAATACAATTTGAACAACTGTTACGTGACGCGGAACGACGCTGCCAGCTGTCACGCACGAAACCCTGCTCAGCCTACTTGGCTGAAACACTTTGACGCATTTAAAGAAAAAATATTTGTATATCAATTTTAGGACACCATTGTTGTAGATGCATTGAGCTGAGGTTTTAAAGGAGACCGGACAGCACCAATGTTCATTTCCACACTTGTTTTTCAAGTGTTCACAAATGCAATTGGGAAACACGTTCTGACACTGCCACGCACGGCAGAGGGTGGCTTGGGCTAAGATGGTAACTTCCTTGCCTCGTATGCAGGAGGTCGAGGGTTCGATCCGGACCCTTGATGGCTCTATATTCCGGTTTTTCCCTCTACATTGAGAATAAACACGCGTTTGGAGTATTTGGCTGCTATAAATCTCCACGTGATAAGCCACTTCGTTGAGCTATCAGTTGTAGCCAGGTCGCTTCTGAAAAATAACTATATACTCAGTGGGCCTTTCCTGGAAAAATATAAATAGTTTAGTTTAGAAAATCTGTCTACCGGCTCCCACTCAAGCAGACCGTGTAGAGTAAAAGCTACTCAAGCCGAACTCGGCGAGAGGCCACAAGGTCACCACGAGCAGAGCACTTGGCAGAACCCATTTTACAATTCATTCATAATAAAGATTTTTGTGTTAAATCGCGTTATTTATAAATGTGTCTTAATCCTCCACCACCCGACATGGCCAAACAGTAGAACATGTGTCACGTTTACAAAGGACAAATAGTTCACTACTTTAGCCCACTGGTGTGTTGAAGAGCGAATCAACATCATTGAAAATTTTGAGTACAACGTTTCGCTGCTAATTACATCCAGCATTATCGGGAAATTTTGCCAGAATGTTGAAGCCCTCCACTTGCTCCCGGTCTAAAATAGAGCAGCACGGTGACGTCATCTTTTAACCCAATCTGGTGCTCCAAGCTCTTCGATGATTCATTAAAGACGGGTTTCATGCACCGCCCATGCTTTCCAGCCCGTTTTGCTGTTCGAACTCTTGTCCCGACGGCTGATTGTCCGTCGAGATATACGCACCGTCAGACTCCGAGGTGGCCCGTATGATCAGGTAGCTGCTGGGGAAGGGCTGCGTTAAAGCTCCCACCGTCTCTCCTTCCGGGCCCTGGCGAGAAGTAATCGCACAGTCAACACCAGCAGCAATTGCGTACCTGTAACTAACACAAGCTACCATTTTTATTTTTGTCAGTCCACTGCCGCCGGTTGAGGGCCTCCACACACCGTGCGGGTCGTGATGGCCATTTGACCACAATTTACCCTGCTGGTCAACACGGCTTTGTTACGGCTGAGAGTGTATACATGAGAGCGTAGCACAGTACAACAATCGATATTGCTGCACCGCCCTCTGTTGCCAACCACGTAACTCTGCAAGCCGTAGCAGCTCCTGGTTGTAGTTTGAATCTCCGACCAAAGCTCTGTCCATGCTCATCGCCGCTCAGCCTTAAAGACGGCTGCCCTCTGGGTGATTTAGTGATGGGCGCATTATGTAGGATCTCAGACACAAAAGGATCTATGAAAAGAGAGCAAATGAATGTTTCAAGGGCCTCCCAAGCATTGGTTGTGAAAAAAGGAGTTGACTTGTCTGCCGTTCGTTTTTGTTCAGGTTGTGTTTATAAATGCACTATGCACTGTTCCATTGTGGGGATGAAAGCTATTTTCAGACAAAAATCAATTATTCAATAAAGTGCACTTGTGTAAGCTGCAATGAACTATGTCTACGTGCAGGAGTTAAATAAATGAAGAGATAAATATGCATATGCGCTGCATACATGATGTTTAGCAAGCACGCACCACGAGCCATTCCTGAACGCATCATTCGAACCCAAAACGTTGCACCTTCTGGCTTTGACATGCCTCGAAAACACCGGTGGTGTGACCATCAGCCACATCGGAAGATCAACAGGCCGATGCAGCACGTCCCCTTCATCGATGGAAAGTTAAAGACGAAAGCAACAGGAGTGCGAATGTGGCCATGCAACCCAAACTTTGGAACGTAGAATACATCACCGTAGCCTGCGCACCGCAAGGGGCCGTACATTTAGTACGTACGCATGGAGGGGGGTTAACCCAAATGCGTACGCTTGCGTATGGGGGGTCTACTGACAATGTTACGTACGCATAGGAAACGTGGGGGGGGGGGGGGGGGTGAAGCCTCGATAATAATCATGCAGCCGGCGGTGGACGATCTGTTTGCTTTAACACGTTAATATTATTAATCCAGGATCGTTTCTGCGTGGATTAAATATCGGCCGTTCTATAGGATTCGGGGGGGGGGGGGGGGGCGGGGGTGTGCGTCAGGCGAACGTACGCAGGTGGGGGGGGGGTGTAAAAATTTCACGTGCATACAGGGAGGGAGGGGGGGTCAAGTTTTGACAGATTTTTGCGTACCTACTCAATGGATGGCCCCCAACGTGTTTCTTTTATTTATTTTAGCAGGAAGAGCCTAATAAGCGCTTGGGCTATATTTCATGGGTGCCTTACGACGGTACAGATGTCATACAGCGCAGGTCTTCGTTACAATCACGGTTACATAGACTGCGATGCATGCGGCAAGTATCGGTACGTGCTTTACACATTACAGGAACCCACACGCTGACGAGTGTGCCAATAGTATGGTCGACGAACGGCCACGACCTGCATGGCGTGCGGAGGCCCTCATTCGGCATCGACAAAGGGGCCGTACAGGTACACGCTCATCAGCGGCCTGCATCCACCTTCAGCCAGTGGGGCCACATGACGACTACTGGATCTCCTGAACGTGTGGTGAATTTATCTTTTACGGGCCGTACACTTGCACGTGGTACGTCAGGTGAGAGAATGAACAAGACAAGCCCCTATGAATATCCGCACCTTGATGGCCCAGATGGACTGGTCCAGGGGATGGAAGAGCTTGAAGCAGAAGCCGTCCTTCTTGGAGGGCCTCTCGATGATCTGGCACACATTGAGGAGCACGGTGCCCACCCACTGGCCGTGCTTGGAGCTCTTGTACAGCAGCAGCACGCCGGGCTTGAGCTCGCACCACAGCTTGGTCCAGCTCTTCAGAGAACCTCGGATCTGCGGGGCGGCAGGGCGACATCGTCCGGCGTCAGTTCTGGTCTTCGTCGTCATCGTCGGCGGCGTGGGTTGTCACCTGTTTGTGTTTTGCTCAAGATTGTCCTCTTGTTGTATTGTCGCTGCTGTGCGAGGAAACCTGTAATTTTGTCCCGGGCAGTTAAACGTTTCTGGTTTTTGTCAGTTGCGTAATGATACAACGTTCCGGTATTGTGAGATATTGTTAGGTCTATGATATGCTCCCATTTTGTGTACTTCAGTTGTGGCAACCCTATCATCATCATCATAGTCATTGTCATGGTCGTCATTAGGGATGGAACGATTCATCCTCCACTGTCTCCGATGTTTACATGATTTTTCGAGATTCAAGTTCACGGGTCAACCCAAGAATAGATTTCCTTGTGGGGAACGGTATCGCCTCTAATGGCTGCAGCGTCACTTTTAACCAAAATGCGTTCAACACATACAAACTGCAAAAATATCAATACTTGCACACAATTGTATGCATGCATCATTAGCGTATTAATCAATGATAACCAATGCATCGTTCCACCTCTAGTCATCATCATCATCATCACAATCAGAATCAATGTCAGCATCATTTTATGAGTGTATGTGTAGACACCTTTTTTGTCCTGAAGAGAATCTAGGTCGGGTTGCATAAACACAATTTAAATGAACAAAATGTCCTTAATGTATATTTATTTGGTTAAAGGAAACTACATTGTGTTTCATGAAACCTGGCTAATTTGGTGTCATTTGATGTTTTCCTTGAAATATTGGAATTTATTTTCCATGGACTCCTCTGGGAAATGTTTGAAGTAAAAGAAAGAACTTGAGATGGTTTACTGACAGTTTGCTGACTCCAGCGCAGAGGCTTGTGAACGCTGACCCCGTTCTTTCTTGCTAGGCAGGCACATTACCCAGGAATGTGCAACATTACTTTCCGAAGTTTTTTTCCGCTGTCAGGATTGTCCAAAACATTGATTTATTCTCCTTATAAAAAGAAGCTTAACCCACATTTAGAAATGCATCAACATTTAAATATAATGAATACAATACTTGAGTAAGTACACAACACCAAATTTAAATTAATCTAAAGGGCCCTTTGTTACAGCTACAATAATGGATGCAAATGAGCGTGTGCTGGCAAAATGTCTTCGTGTTTCGTGAATGACATTACAAAAAACAATCCTGGTGCTGCAATGCCACAAGGGAAGGCGAGTTAAGCCACTTGAATGCCGATCAGCACAAACCTGAGAGCCCTTTACACTTTACCTCCCACTTCTTGAGAATTCAGGAGGGCACTTCTAAGCCGTGGGAGCCAAGAGGAATTAAAGTTACTCTTGCTTACAAACATGTGCTCAATTCGTGTTAGCTCTCAGGAGCTAAGCAGGTGTGAGCCTGGGTAGTGCTTGGATGGGTCTCCACCTTGCATCGGATCTGGGGCTACGTTGTGGGCAGCCGAGGGGAATGGAGAAAGGAACATAGTTGTACTGTCATGTACGTCTATGCTCTCACATATATACGCTTCTCGTCTTCACCAACCTGCACTGACCAGTGTGGTTAAGTACTGCCAATCAAACCCACACGCCAGCCCGTCATCCAGCAGTGGATTGACAAACGGGCTTTATATGGACACATAAGCGGGACTTGCAAATGAGATGTTACATCTCCAGGAATTATCCAGATGTGTGAGGATGTCCCGAATATGGAAATAAAGATCCTGCTTAACCATCTCAATCTCCTCTTCACAGGTAAAACAATATTACCATATACGCCCCCCATCTTTGGACCCAGGAGTGCTGAGTTTATACGATGTTTTTTTCTGAAATATGTTGCTGTCTTTCTTTTCTGTTTGCACTCAGTCACATATTCACTTTAATATGTTTTTTTGTTCATGTTTTTGTTTTTTGTTTGTTGCAGTTGCACCCAATTCAAGAGCCGAATGGCTCACAGGGCTATACCTAATAAATGAACTTGAACATGAACTTGAACTTTAATCTGCGGAGTTTATGCATGGTGAACTATCAAATGTGTTATATATAGGCAGTTAAATATAAATATAACTCACCGATATTCGTGCACAATGCTTAACGAGTTGCCTGCACCCACCTTTAGCCAGTCGGAGAGAATGACCACCGCTGGGTCTTTGAGTGTGCTGAGCATCTCTTTAGTGGCCCTCTTCTTCTCCTGCCTGTAGTTTTTCTTTTGCACCTGCGGTGAGAAGTCAGTGAGGCCCGCTGGGGGCTGCCAGGACCTGCCCCCCAAGTGTTGGCCAGCACCTCCCCGCCCGCCCCCCTCGCTGCAAATTGCACAATACCACCCGCTTGCTCCCGTCTGTCAGTATCGGGAGAGTTTGACAGCGGGGGCCGAACCCCCACCGCCTCTTGTCTTTGGGCACATTTCAGAGAAGGTTATGGAAAGAAAACGATTTACGCACAATAAAATAAAAACAAAGTCAAAGTGATTTCCTGCTCAAACGAGCATTGAACGAGGCGGTGCTCATCTTCCATTTACAGCCCTGAGATAAATTTTGATTTAAAGCTTTCGTGACTGCAGGGATTCATATTCTTGGTTCTTTCGGTAAAGTCACGTAGAAGGGAAATAATAAAATAATATTAATATTAAACAAGAAAAATTCTCACGACGTTTCGACTGCAACACAAGCAATCGTCATCAGGTGTGACATCCACAGAATTTTTATTGTTTTATATTTATATTATTGTATTATTTCCCTTCTACGTGACTTTACCGAAAGAACCAAGAATATGAAGCCCTGAGATAGTCGTGGAAATTCCACATTCCTATGGCAGGGAGGAGTCTCTCTATAGGACAACCGCTGTTGACTTCTCTACAAAGTGGTACTCGTGTTATTGACCCCAGAAGGATGATGGGCTGAGTCAACCCACCAACTAGGGTTTTGACTCGCAACCGCCCGATTGGAATACGCTCGCTCTGCCACTTGCATATGTGCAGCCCTGCAATTGCTGCCCTTAGACCTGCAAGAGACAAGTTGACTCAACGTGGCATGAACAAAGTCGGAGGCCAGCATTCTCCGCTTTTTCAAGTCGAAGCAGACGAATGCGTCCATCTGACGCGATGTTTGTATCGGGTTTTCACGAATTAAAATGGTTTAAAATAAAACACGGTAACAACGTTGAACTGTGAATACCAATTGAAACTAGGTTGCTGTTTCGGATTTTTTTTTTTACGATATCGTGAACTACCAAGATAAGGACAATGTTACAAGAAAGGCTACATGGCCAAAATAAGCTCTGGTAATGAAATAAAAAGTGCCCTTTTACAAATCTTTAGCCAAATTTTATTTTTGTGACAAAGTGGAGCTCTTTGTTTTTGCAGGTCACTCATTTCTAAGCAAGGCATTTAAGTCAATAGCAGGATAAATTGGGCAGGCACAGGAATTATTGCACCAGCAGCAGTGTTTGGATTGACGATCTAATTATTGATCTGTGTGCCAGTGCAACGTTTTGCAAAGTCTAGAGATACAAAGCAGCACGGTTTGCGCACAATGGAATCGTTTTTTTCTGCAAGTCGACAACTTACGTGGCATACATGCCACCGTCTAGCAACATTAACTCAAAATTACCAAATTCTGACTGCATTCTTAGAATTGTTGTGTGAATCAAAAGGTAACAGTTTGGCCTGATGTGTGTGAGTATTATTAACTGGAAGATTGCATGAGGTTATTTGGGCTTTAAATAGTTTAGTAATTTTAAACCGACCTATCCATGATGAAAATACATGAATAACCATCCATTTATTACATGTGGAAACATGATTGCATACACTGCAATTGCTTTGTGAAGCCACTGCAGGTGGGAGGACCTCGACTAGAGTGAGCTCTGGACCAGAGTGAGCTCTGGAAAGCTTCCCTAGAGGATATTTTGACCACACTGTAGTAGTTGGGGAGCACCCACACTTTAACCCACCACATGTGGTCTGTTGATCAACTGTATAGACTGTATTAGACATCAATGAAAAAAACACAGTTGAATACGACTTTCAATTGATAGTGCGTAAATGTTTAGGGTTTTTTTCACACTTTACGTATTATCATTATTATTATTCACATATAGTATAAACGTCTTGCGTTGAAAACACAGCTTGTTACGATTCAGGCGTAAAGGCTTAACACGTTTAAGCGTCGACACCTCTCTACGATCATTCCCAGGATCAGTAAAGAAAATTCTGTCCCTGCAGGGCGTTTGCGAATTACATTCCCTACTCTTTCCACAGATGATTTTTCACACAGGCGGGCGGGTGCGGGGGGTGTGAGATAGAGAGGAATGTGGAGGGTGGGGGGGGGAGTCAGATCTCGGGCAGTGGTTGAAGAGGTTAAAAGGACAATGTAAATGCGCGTGGCGTGAGAAATCACAAACTGGCGCGTGCGTGGCTGCAGCACCGCCGACCAATTGTGACGTCCCTTTCCCCGTTAACGTGTCAACGGGGAGGCCGCCTTAACGTTCGGGAACGAGGAGCAATTTGGACTTAGAACTTTGGTGACTGCAGGAAATTCACATTCTATGGTTCTTTCGGTAAAGTCACGTAGAGAGAGAAAAAAGAAATGTAATAAAATATTTTTTTTTAAATAGAGTGCATTTTTTTCATTTTTATTATTTTATTGTTATTCTTTTGTCTATTTATGTGACTTTACCGAAAGAACTATAGAATTAAAAAAACAAGGAGCAACTTTAGCGCTGGCAGGATACACTTGCTTGCCCCTTCCCTTGCCGTGGAGAAGGGTTGCCCTCCGAATCGTCGAGCCGCCGACCGGCCGGACGCTCTCCATGCACAACAACAACGACAACAACAACAACAACAACAACCGCCATTCGCCCACCTAAGTGGTAGTGACGTCACCACGGTGTTTGTGCCAGGCAAGGTGCACTTTAAGTGCCACGTGAATTGTCGAACGCCCGCTGGCAGGAGGTCACGGGACAGACTCAGCAGGTGCCACACGGGTCGACTGACTGAGACGACTGCCCCGATGCACCACCCGTGCCCCCTACTCTGCCAACTTTGCTGCGTTTTATCCGCCCGGCGCTCCGCTCGTTGTTGTGAGCGTCGCTCCTCTCTGCCTCCAACCGCGCACGGGGCCACTGACGGAACGCGCTTGCACGGTCGAGTCGGCGGCGGCGGCCTCGCCCACGGCCACTTACTTTGAGGGTCTCCTTCTTGGTGAGCTTCTGGTGTGAGGGTGTGCTGCTCTCCTTCTCGAGCGCATTGTACAGCTTAGACTCGGACTGCGGAACGGACAGAGAGGGTCTTGAGTGTTGAGTCGATGATTTGTTAGAACTGCTTTGTGCGTTTTAGTTTGTCGCCTTTTCCCCTACCCCGCGCACCTCCGATTAGCGCGGTTGGCTACGTACGGTGCGAAAGAAGTTCAACATACATACATACAACATACGTTTACACGGATGACGGTCCCGTTTAGCCAGTTGTCCGGCTATTTTACACGGGAGATGCGCGGTGCGTGAGCACAGCAGCAACGACAAAACAAAAACCATCAACGTTGCAGAGAACGAATACATGGTGCTTCGGGAATTATTCACAATGAACAAATTGAACAAAACACAAGCGAATAACAAACAAACAAATAACTGTGCCAATACGGTTTAAAGCTTTCGTGACTGCAGGGATTCATCTTCTTGGTTCTTTCGGTAAAGTCACGTAGAAGGGAAATAATAAAATAATAAAAATAAAACATAATAAAATAATTCTCACGACGTTTCGGCTACAACGTCTTCCCGACAGACCTGTTCTTCACCTGAGGACGGCTGCTTGCGTTGTGGCCGACACGTCGTGAGAATGATTTTATAATGTTTTATTGTTATTATTTTATTATTTCCCTTCTACGTAACTTTACCGAAAGAACCAAGAAGATGTGCCAATACGGTTTAATACGAGAACAAGAGGCACCAGAAAAGGTTCGGTACAGGTGCAAGTCATCCAACGTGAATTGAGATACTGCAACGGCAGTGGTGTTCAAGCACAAACAACAACAACATCAGCAGCAGCAGCAACACCTTAATCCATTGAAATCGATTCCTGGGCTCAAATTACTACACATCGAACCGATGGGTGTGATAATTAATTATTCAAGCGCCGTGCAAATGTACGTGCAACATCATCCGTCAGTTGATGGCACAGGCCGTCAGCTAATTAATTCCTCTGGTGATGCCCTCCCGTGATCTTGATGGGCAGCAGTTTACTCTGTGCTCCACTGTTCTGCTCCACGCTGCAAATGTTCCATGCTAAGTGTTGCAGGTGTAAATAATATGCTATTATTAGATGTTAAAATGATATGCAATGCTTGTAGGTGAAAATTATACGCTATTATTAGAGGTGCAAATAGCATGATATAATTACAGTTGCAGATGATGTGCTGCTATTATCATTATTACGACATTTAGTCGCAAATAATTTACGAGATCATATAAATGGGGACGCAACAAATAAGAAATAATGCAAACGAGATGGCAAAAGGTTAACGCACAAAATTGTTATTTAAGTTAATTGCGATGCAGAAGCTTGACATACTCACTAATCACTCGGGAATCGCGACATATCTTACCACCGTTTGAACATGCAATGCAAATCACCTCCACAAATCGTTTGCTATCCGGGCACTTTGCCTTCCTATGGTCTCATCTTGGTTTAGTTCAGACCTTCTCCAGCGAAACGATCCACATCAGAAGACCTCTTCATCAAGTTAAAGGTCTGAACCCAGGAAAGATTCCAGTTTGACCGTGCCTCTCCATAACTCTGACATCAAACCGCCAAAGGGCGTCCAAGATTCTGAAGTCGACATCGATCCTCAGCTTGCCACCGCACCCCCCCAACCCCCTAGAGATTGATAAAGTGTCACTATTCGCAATAAATATTCTGTTCAAGAATCAATTTTTCTCATTGCGAACCCATTATATTTACAACATAACTACTCAGAAAACTATTCCTTACACACGCAATTTAATGCGTGCAATTTTGAGATTAAGAAATTGTATTAATTGAATCGATGCATTCATTATTCAATTTAATACGTGCAATTTTGAGATTAAGAAATTTTATTAATTGGTTCGATGCATTCATTATTCCTCCCCCCCCCCCTAATAATATACACGGAGGGTAAAGTGTCTGCACGGTGATTAGCGCACAATGTTGCAAACCCAAATTCCTGACTACGGCCATTATCAGTGCCGAGTGAGGTCCACGTCGGTCATGGGGGCCTCTCCTGCACCAACCCGTACTCACCAGGGCGGTGAAGTGCCGTCAAACAAACCTCCATGACCGACACGGCCCGGGGGAGGTTTTCATTCGTCATTGGATTGACCACGGGGGCTACGCACGGAGAGCGTTCACGGCCGAGACAAATGTTCTCGGCAGTGACCTACCTTCAGGGCACTGCGCTGCATCGGTCACACTCGAGGGAGTGGGAAATGGTGGGGAGGCGTTGTGCGGTGGTACCACGAGCTCGTTTTAACGAGAGCCCGAAGAAGGTTGCAAGTTTTTTTTATCGTGCGCAGACACCGCATTGCCATTGCGGATTCTCATCTCTCGGCCTGATTTGCTCCGTTTTCCTCCCACACCCCCCTCCCCCCAAACATATTTTACTTACAATGCACGTCGGGGTGCGTTATATTTTGTATCTGGCAAGTCTCGTGCAATTTGTCTTCACCTGTGTAACACGTAGGCTTTCGTGAGCAATGTTGTCCATAAGCAAGGTTTTTTTTGTGTGTGGGTGAGATCGAGTAAATATTAAATGTGTCGTTAACCCGCCACGACCCGACACGCAAAGAAGCGTGGAGAGATACGCGCTTGGAATTGAAAGACACAAATGGGAGCACGTGGATGAGAGCACATGCTAAAGTAAGAGACATCGCATTGCCTGTTCGGAAAAGTGAGTTTACTCAGGAGAAGCACGTCGCTATTGCGGATGATGGTCGGCGGTCGAGACGAGTGACTGAGTGGCAGTCAAAGGAGGGAGCGGAGATGGAGCGATGAAAGTAGCTCATGTGCACGTGCTCTGTACACGTGCTAGTTGGATTGCTCCATCACAAGATTGTGAGACATTGCAGCGGGAGGCCTTCCATCCAGCAGTGCAAAGAGCATGGTTGATTATTACTATGGTGAAGGCAGTGTTAATGGTGAACGTGGTGATTTTTAAATCCTTTATATTAAGTTCGCTTGCGTGCTTGCTTGCTTGCTTAGGACCGTGCAAACCTTTCGGTCGTTTTTAAACCCACTTCCCGTGATCCAATCGAGCTGACATTTTCCACACAGACTCGTTGTGCGTGACAATGAATGTTTGTTAAATTTTTTTTCCAAAATTTTACACTTTTTAGGACAAAAATATTATATTTAATTACCAATTGCTTAATGCTGCCATGCAATCATCTGACCCATAGGTGGCAGCCATCTCAAGCCAGAGGACGAGAGGACTCTAGCCGCCACGCATATAAAGGATTTATAGTGAAAAACGTTGTTTTTACGGGTTATACTTGTTTATTTTTTATTTATGTTTGTGCCCCACTCTCAATGTATGTCCTCGCATTATTGTTTAATTATCAGTCAATGCCTCATTTCATTTCCCTCCCGAATTGCACCTTCTCTCTCGCTCTGACTCTCCTTCCTCCTGTTTCGCCACCACCTCTGTTTCCTCCCATCATCATTGTTTACACTCGTAATTCCTGGCCATGACACGTGACTATATACCTGGCATATGTCCAGATATAAACCAATTGGGTAAAAATGCATATCAGTGAAATGGTCAAAACAGCTTAGTTTTTGTCCAAGCACACGAAAGATCCCACCCGATCACAAACTCCTGAATATATGCATTGTGAAGCATGCTCTTTACACAATTGTAAATCATTGTTAACGAATGCACTCTAATGGGCAGACGCACAATTCACAATACACTCAGATTACATTAACATTGTTTCCAAAGTCAGCACTAATATGTTCCATTGAAAAGCTCAGATGTTGAAGATGTGCAGTTAAACACTTTTATAATGCACCCTTATTGCACGGTCCATTGCCAGTTACATCATGCATTGCGTTTGCACAGGCCTTATATAAATATCTGACAGCCAGTACATTCATCAAAATCATTACGTAGCCTTGATTTATTGTCTTTAAACATAGACGAAGATAAAGATCCCCTGTACAGCCTAGACCCTATTGAGGAATGTTCTGTTAGCGAGCACCTATGAAGGCCAGTACGTCAGTATCTTTGTCTTTCCCAGTGCCAATTGATGTTCACACATCGTGCCATGTACTCATTTAAGTCTGAGTCAACCTAGGTGGAGGCCCAGGACCGGTTCAAATATTCGCCACCGATGTTGGCCATGGGCGGGAATCGAACTCGCGTTATCAGGTTCGCAGCGCAGGGCGCTGACCACTACGATCCAGCTCCCCACATGTAACCACGGACACACACGCACGCGCGCGCGCACAAATAGATTACGGTGCAAATGTGTGGCGCAAAAAAAAACCAAAGCGTAACGCTCACCAAAAGTGGAGTTAGGACCATGCTTCGCACACAGACCTGGGAAGGAGGTGCGTCGCGGAACGCATTTACAAACGCTGCTGCGGCACCGGCAGCGGCAGCAGCAGCAGCAGCAGCACCACAGGAGCCTGGGCTTGGCGTCACGCTGGCCGTGAAGAATGCGTAGACGCTAGAAAAGCAGCGTAGGCGTGCGCTAGACGCCCCGCCTGCTCAAGGGTGGGGTCGGCGGTGGGATACGCGGCGCTCCGAAGACGCGAATACCCGGAGACAAACGCGAGCTTCTTGTGTGCTCGCGAGCGGATGCGATGCTGCTGCCCTTCGTGTCTTGCCGTCCTCTCGACTTGCATTCCTGCCTCCCTCCCTCCCTCTCGCCGGGATCACCGGCTCGGTCGGATTGTGTCGGTGAACAGCGAGTCCCGCGGAACGTTCTGGCTTTGCGGCATCCAATGAAATTATATTTAAAAAAAAAAACCTCCGCTGCTACCTCCGGTGATGAATTGATCACGACACCCGCAGACATCGTAAGCTGGAGATTGGATGCATTGCCCCCTTTTTTTCGACGACAAATTATATAAATTCTGGCACAACAGCCCGTAGATGTAAATGCATATTTGAATTTCAGTGTGCAAAATGTGTACGATACATTATGTATAGTTTGTGATTTAGAATATAAAAGTGTCGTGCGTCTTTGTCTTTGGAATAATATATTGCATCACACTGCGAGTCATAGACAAATATAAAGGTGCAGCGCTGCAATTTCTTGTTCTCACCACCGCTACTGCTGGAAGGGCTTCCCCTTGCAGGGGTGGGGAACCGTTTTTCTACCAATATGTATAACATCATTCGCAGGCCATACAAAATTATCAACTTAAAAATGTGCCTGTAATATTTGGTCAAACATTTAATCAACTCACCCCTAATGTGATGGCTGGAACTGCTTCTCTTTGGAGAGACGTGTGATGTTAGCTGGTATCGATGATGTTGCTACTCGCAACTGCTTTTCCAGGTTTGCTCCTAGATTTATTGAATTTCGAGTCCTGCCTGCGGTTGCCTTGGCAGGGCCAGAGACCAAATGATTTCGCTGGCCTCATACGGCCCGCGGGCCGGACGTTCCCCACCTCTGCTTTCGAGGCAGATCGAGAGATTCCCCCTCTCGTGGCTATTTTGGCCCTCCTCTTCCACGCTGGTGGCAAGTGGTGACACTTTAAACGCCACCACACACTCGACCTGCTGCTGAATTGACCAACCCGTGGCGTGCCCATTTATGCAGCTGGGCGGACAGAGGCAAGGGATTTTGAGAACATTCGCAGCTCGTTTCAACTGCCGTGGCAAGAGATTTAACCGCAGACTTCTGGACTGCAAGTCCAACGGGTGCCATGCTCGTTACTGCTATGGAGAAACTAAACATCGTGAACTTGGGAATAACAAAACAACATTGCACGAGAGAATTTCGGGAGACGCAAATAGAGTTGAGCGCTGCCGCAATTACTCATACGAGCAGAGAGGACGCTTTGATCTGACCCGAATCCCACAGTGTCGCAACAATTGCCAACGAAAGACCCAAATAATATGAATTCCTGCAGTCACGAAAGCTTTAAGTCAAGATTTAACAATGATTTAACATACTCTTTTCTCTCCACCTGAAGAAGACAGCTTGTGTTGCGATCGAAACGTCGTGGCTTTTTTGCTTTTACTTTTGATTTCTGTTTTCTATCTTACGTGACTTTACCGAAAGAACCAAGAATATTTAACAATGTGTTGCACTTTTTTCTTCTTCTTTGTTCTTTCGGTAAAGTCACGTAGAAGGGAAGTAATAAAATAATAAAAATAAAACATAATAAAAATAATTCTCACGACGTTTCGGCTACAACGCAAGCAGCCGTCTTCAGGTGAAGTGTGTTGCACTGATTTTGACCGAACCGATTGGCACACGGCATTCAACTCCAGCAGCTGCGCATGTTGGCACGAACCTCGGTTCTCAGCTCGATGATTTTCACGTCGGGAATCGAACGTGCGGTCGCTGGGTTCCTCGCAGAGCGCGCAACGACTGACTGCGCCACCCTCCCCCCCCCAGCCTTCGTGCCAGTATCAAGTTGCCGACGCAATGCGTTTACTTTCCTTAGCACGACAACCGTTATGTAACGTATTAGCGTGGGGGGGGGGGGGGCTGTTGCTGCTGCTGTTGCTTGAAATGTTTTTTTTTGCGACGATGTGACTTCCGATTTTTCGATTTAAAGCTTTCGTGACTGCAGGGATTCATCTTTTGGTTCTTTCAGTAAAGTCACGTTTAAGGGAAATAATAAAATAATAAAAATAAAACATTATAAAATAATTCTCACGACGTTTCGGGCCACAACACAAGGACGGCTGCTTGTGTTGTGGCCGAAACGTCGTGAGAATTATTTTATTATGTTTTATTTTAATTATTTTATTATTTCCCTTATACGTGACTTTACCGAAAGAACCAAGACACAAGCACGTCTGCTTGTGTTGTGGCCGAAACGTCGTGCGAATTATTTTATTATGTTTTATTTTAATTATTCTATTATTTCCCTTATACGTGACTTTACCGAAAGAACCAAGAAGATGATTTCCAGATTTGAAACTTTCGTGACTGCAAGGATTCATATTCTTAGGTTTTTTCGGTAAAGTCACGTAGGTAATAAAAATTCAAAAATTTAAATTAATAAAAGTAAAATAAAAAGAAAATTTTTATTTTACTTTTATTAATTTTAATTTTTTACCTACGTGACTTTACCGAAAAAAACCTAAGAATAAGATGACTTCCGATTGTCACTAAACATTCCCGGTAAGAGAATGAAAGAGCGCGGCGCGCACACAACGCAACGCAACGCGTGCCTTCTGGGAGAGAGAAACCCGCCGCGCGACGTGTCAGAGCCGCTCACTGCGCATGACTTGGCAACGCTTGGCCGCTCGGAACACTGAGAGAGCCGCCTGCCTCCTCGGCAGACCCGTCACGCGGAAAGACGTTCAATTGAAACACAGATGAGCGAAACGGTGAAATGGACAGACTGAATTCGGTAAAGTCACGTAGGTAGAAATACAATAAAATGTTCTACCTACGTGACTTTACCGAAAGAACCAAAGAGTATGGACTCCTGCAGTCACGAAAGCTTCAAATCGAGATTGGACTCTCAATTACTTCCCATTAATATGCAGTGCAGTGCTGTTGCCACGCCGGAATGGTTAGCAGCAACACTGGACTTGCAATCTCGAGCTCACTGGTTTGATTTCCCGCCGCGACAATTTAAAGAGTTTATTTAATCACATTTAGTCGATTAGCGAGTCCCATGCAGTGGGGTAAAGTGTGGGTACTCGCCCCGCTTCAAAGGATATCCACCCAACGTGGAAGAGTAGGCCAAAAAATATCTTCTACATAGGTTCTGCACAACGCCCTTCTCGTGGAATGAGCAAGCTATTTCAGGGCTGCACCTTTATCATTATTTAAATGCAATTCATATGACCCAATCGCCCAGAATGCACCCTTGTCTTGTCAGATCTCGGTAGCTAGGCAGGCGCGAGCCTGGATTGTGCTCGGATTACGAACCGCTATGCATCACAGGTGTTATAGGCTGCTGCAGGGGCTATGCATTGGGCAGCAGAGGCAGTGTAGCAAACCCCATTGTTTTTATTGTCGCAGTACTGTATTTCGTTACTCGCACATCTACACTCCCCAGATTCAACTAGCTTGGTGAAGTATGGTAACATCGCCCACACGACCTGCAAGGCATGGGGAGGCTCTCATCTAGCGGCAGGCCGTACATTTACAATATGTGGTAGTTATTCGTCTGCATCATCCATGCACACAGTTGTCATTCATCACGTAAAGATTTGGTGACGGATTGGGGAGAGGCCTTCATCCAGCAGTGGATTGGCCATGGCTGATGATGACACAAAAATGAGGTTTTCATTCAGCCTGAATTTGTCATAAACTCCATCTGCCCCCCCCCCAAACTTTCATAATCTTCTTAACTATCACATAATTTATCTGTGCTAACAATCAATTATAGTTTAATTAGGAAGTATTTCAATACCCAACGGAACATTGTATTTGTAAAGCAATGGAACAACATGGACTGTATGAATATTCATAACCACTCTCGAATCTTAATGGTCACATCAGTTTGACCCGAAATGCTGATGACATTTCATTTTTTTCCGCAAGCGCACGGAAGCCCTGAGGAAGCCAATGTGATTAAAGTGTAATTCTAAGGTCAAACAATTTCAAGGGAAATTACACAACCTGACAAACTTTGTCTGAGGATGAGCCGGGGGTATGGTGAATGTCTGCAAGGGTTTGCGATGCGACTGGCATCACTTCATGGAGTCATAGCACGTCCAGTGAGAATTCACGTCCCCAGCAAATTTGATGATCCGTCACAATTTGGCATCATGATGCGATCCAATAATTACTTCTTCACGAGTCTTATGAATAGCATCTCACAGGCTACAATTTGTCATTTGTCCTGTCGTATTTGTACAGTGCTGTGCAGTTTCAGCCTTTAGTCTTATTTACTTGTATTTTATATAACTTGCGCACAGTACATTGAAAATAATCCATTTTCATTTGCACTTTCATGTGCCCTAATTTTAAGAATACTTTGTAAAAGAAAACATCAACGCAGTGATTATTTGCTTAATCGCCCTGAAGGGTCGTAGGAGGGCAAAGGTCAAGGCTGACAGGGTGAGGGACAGTGCCGGATTATCCTCGTAGCAAAAGTGACTACACATGCTACGGACCCCGCACTTTTAAGGGCCCCGCGCTAAATGCTTTCAAGCTATTAATTCCGGTTCAGTGATTCTGCTCTTGCTCTATTACTATAGTACTATACTGCTTTAAACTTTTATGAACGACTGGGTGTTTAAGGTTAGCGATTTTTCGTATTATCTGGCCGTATAGCAAATGACAAAAATATAATGATTGTACTATGCAAGTAAAAAATTGTGTTTGAATATTGACGTGTTTTTTTTATTATGGCCCCTTTAAAACATATGCTACTGGTCCCGCACTAACTTCACCCGGCACTGGTGAGGGACGCTGAGCCCTTGGAGCCGCATGGCTCACGGGGTATGGGGACCAAACATTGCCAGGCCTTGCCGCTGTATCTTGGACAGAACTGGGCCATTCTTGGGTCAGCCCCCAAAGGTCGTGGAAACGAGGCAAGTGAGACGGAGAGTGCCTCAAATCTGAGCGGGTGGCTGAGCCCCAATGCACTTAGGCTGCGCCGCAGGCACGGGATCTGTGATTCCGCGCCAGTGCCTCAGAGCGCGAAAAGTGACAAATGAGCCTCGTTTTTTGGTCGGTACGTTACGAGGGCGGCGCTGTTTGGATGCAAGTAAGGATGGATGGCGCACTTAGCAAACGCGTCTCGCAACACCCGCGCCAGCATCGCCAATGCTGCCGTGATGCGGGGGAAGTTCACTTTTCGGAGTGAGTCGGGCACGGCAACGTTTTTCGCCCCGCCGTCTCTGACGCGTAAATGGTCTGGTGGTGTATATTCTTAGGTTTTTTCGGTAAAGTCACGGTGGTAAAAAATTAAAATTAATAAAAGTAAAATAAAATAAAAATCACGACGTTTCGGAGGCAACACAAGCTTCCGTCTTCAGGTGGAAACGTCGTGATTTTTATTTTATTTTACTTTTATTAATTTTAATTTTTTACCTACGTGACTTTACCGAAAAAACCTAAGAATATGAATCCTTGCAGTCACGAAAGCTTCAAACCTAGGTCTGGTGGTGTTCGTGCAATCTTTGGGGGTGACGGGACACAACAGACTGCACGGTGTGGATTGAGGCCAGAGCATCGCAATCACCGTCGCCATACACGCCACACGGGAAGCGCAGAATAAGCCACGGGGCATGGCCTTCTCACGGATATTGAATCGTTCGCTCAACAGAGTTGCGCATTTCCCGTCACAGCGATGCGATGTGCATTGGTCAGGAGGGTGATACGGCACAGTGGAGATTTCTCTGAAGTAACGACGAGACTGGTTTTGAATGGCATTGATGGTTAGTAGTGAGCAGTGGGTTTTTGTTACCAGGCAAGAGTTGACTGTACTACCTAACAGACACTTTATGTCACAATACAATTCTAATAGTGTCATAAACAGGACTCATCAAGTCGCAATTAGCAACATGTAAATATCAGTATAATACAAGATATCAGTGCAGTGCAGGTACAGGTTATATGCACCGTGTATATATTTGCCTCACCCCCAGGTGTATTGCGATAGTTTGACTGGCATCATCTCATGAGGCTAAGCGTTCATTTGCAACACTCCGTGTTATAGAACGGCTCGCAGAAGCAGGTATTGCAGAACTACTGCAAAGATATCTTTAAGTTGCTTGTGATACAGGGTGCTACACTCTTCCATGTGCCCTGCAATAGCTGTGTGTATTTTGTCGAGCTGCAAAAAAGAAAATGGACCCAATTTCAAAGCGGTATATTTCACGATGGCAACATGTTACAATTACACAAAAAGTTATAAACGGTTTAATGAGTTATCAAGTTTTATTAACCATTTTATAAATGCTCTATGTGCCCTCCACCTGCTGTACGGACAACATCGAGACGATAGTTGAATTCATCCCAAACGCCTCTCAAAGTGTCTTCTTCCACTGAAGTCACCGCTGCCGTGATTCTGTTTTTGAGGTCATCCAGATTAGTTGCTAATGGTGGCACAAAAACACCATGGTCTTTGACGTATCCCCACAATAAAAAGTCGCAGGGTGTGATGTGTGGGGATCTTGGGGGCCAAGAGTGTAGCGTCAAGTCTTGGGGTCCCGTGCGACCTATCCAACGTTGAGGCAGCGCGTCTTGCGAATGACTGAGGCTAGGGGCTGTTTGTGCGCTGGGAGAGGCATCTAGCGGTAATCATTTGAAACTCTCTCTATGCCCCGCCCTCTCTATGCCCCGCCCTTTCAAGTGGTAAGAGTTTCATTCATGGGCTGTTCGTGGTTGCAGAGATATAGCGATTTCAAATCGGGTCCATCTCTTTTAAACACACTGTATACCCCAAAAATTCAGTGAAGAAGCAAATGTAATACGTTTCAATGTAAGGGCATTCATTGGTGGAACATGCTGAGATCATTCACTCACTACACTTGAAAAACCAGTGTAATCATGGGTGGCTGACACCTGGATTCAAACCCAGGATTTCCTCAGTGCACGAACTCCTGAGCCACGCGGACACCTCACAGGTAACACTGTATTTCTCTATATACTGTATATGTATACCATGTTTAGATTCCAATTACATCATTGGTGAATTCACACACAATGGAGGTGGGGGATATATATGATTAGGTTCATTACTATTATTCTAAAAACTATAAAGATGTTTTTATTTTACCAGGTAAGGCCCACTGAGCTGTATAGCTCTTTTTCAGAAGCGACCTGGCCACAAACAATAGTTCAACAAAGTGGCTTGTCATGTGGAAACGTATCGCAGCCAAATAGTCTAAACGCAGATTTCTAAATGCGGAGGGATAAAGCGGAGGACCCGGACAAAAATCCACGGTTGAGAGAGACATGCAAACTCCAAATATACAACAGGCGCCAGGGTCGGGATTGAACCCACGACCTCCTGGATACGAGGCGAGGTAGTTAACATCCCCCCACTGTGGTGAGATTCAACAGGCTTTACTGAATATGTTTGGCTGCAAAATTGACAAGTTACCTTTATTTGGAAAGTGTTTTATATTTTTGTAAAATATGTTTTGTGAATAATTTTTTTACGTATAATAATCATATATGGACTGTGTGTTATGACGTTCAAATACCCAGTATACAAGGACGTCCCTACTTTATCTCATATTGAAATAAAATAAACAAATACTGTGAGGCATTGATGTCTATCACTTTAAAATGCATTGCATCATGCATGCCTAAATCAGAATAATGAACTTTTCCATTACACATTCATTTCATTGTGTGTTTATTGACTTTTACAGTGTAGCCTCATACTTAAGCCAGCTATTATTTAATATAATTTATGTATTTTATCATAAGCCATTGTGTGTGATTATTATTTAATGTCGAGTGTGATGGTCTTCTCCTCTCAGGTCACTGAGTAATGAGACAATTAATTTGACTCGGTTTTGTTTTCTCGAGATCCTTTTCTTATTCTCCCCCACCCCCTCTCCACACATCCGGAACAATAAGTATAACCCGTAAAAACAAAGTTTTTCACTATAAATCCTTTATATGCGTGGCGGCTAGAGTCCTCTCGTCCTCTGGCTTAAGATGGCTGCCACCTATGGGTCAGATGATTGTCTGCCAGTATTAAGCAATTGGTAATTAAATATTTAATTTGTTTTCCCTAAACAGTGTAAAACTTTTGAACAAAAAATTTCACGAACATTAATTGTCTCGTACAACGAGTCTGTGTGCAAAATGTCAGGTCAATTGGATCACGGGAAGTGGGTTAAAAAACGACCGAAAGATTTGCACGGTCGTAAGCAAGCAAGCAAGCACGCAAGCACGCAAGCAAGCAAGCAAGCGAACTTAATATAAAGGATTTAAAAATAAATCTCCAGCGTTCGAACTGAGCGCAATGCGGTGTGGTACAAAGAGATAACAGAGAACAAGCAGAAGGTAACTTGATGCCCCTGAACTGTCAATATCGATTGGACAATCCAGCGGTTAATGTGCAGCGTACGGATACATGGCATCCCAGAGCAGTTCGTCAAAATGCAAGAAGGTATCACCCGTGAAACATATTTTGATTTGACCAGCTAAGTCCCACTGAGCTGTACAGCTCTTTTTCAGAAGCGACCTGGCCACAAATGATAGCCCAATGAAGTGGCTTATCATCTGTAAATGTATGGCGGGCGAATACTCTAAACGCTTGTTATTGTTTTTAAATGTGGGAGAAAAAACAGGAGGACGAGGAGAAAAATCCACGCGACCACACGCAAACTCTAGATATACAGCAGCAGGCGTCAGGGTTAGGATCGAACCCACGACCTCCTGCATACCAGGCGAGCGAGTGAACATCTCACCACTGCGGACTCCAACTGTGCCGTGTAAAGTCCGGTAGAGATACCTGAGGCTCAGACAGGTATCCGTAATGAGACTAAATTGACGAGCCTTTGGAGAGCGTCAGGATTTTGGCGGAGGGGGACTACCGGGCTATGGACCTAGCATGTTGAGTTTGATTCCAGGCCACGTCCAATGTTGGTGGCGAGTGATATCTAACCCCAGCTTTGGGTGTCACCCTTCACCAACCAGTACTGGCCAGCAGCGTGAGATGTGGTCAAATAATACCACGACCTTCACGGTGTTAGAAGACCTTCATTAAACAGTGGAATGACAGTGGGCTATAAAATACGTTTTTAAAATATATAAGCATTGACATCTGCAAAAAGAAGTTTGGCACATGTTAGCACACTGCTCTGCAAACACGGCTGACATCAGTGACCAGTGTGAAGATGTATGGTCAACCAACCCCCTTGATCGACACTGCATCGGGATAACTTCATCCATCAGTTGATTAACAAAGGGATAAGATTACTCTTGTTAATGTACTACGATTGTTCAATACGAATTAGTACGTAATATTCGAGCAAAATCCTCCTGGAAAGTTTTCCCGAATGAAAGTTACAAATATTCTCCTTTGGTATTATATAGAGTAGGCTCTAAGATAGGATTGAGAAACGGACTAATGACGAGCTGCCTGACTGCTGATGAGACCCAGATGGTCAAAATCAGTCTAGAGTTTTCCCGCTTAAATAAATACCAGAGGTCGCAACCGGGTACCCGATACCCGTACCCTACCCGATACCCGGCTACCCGTACCCAGCCGGGTACGGGTACCCGTTTGCGACCCTGGTGCGGCCGGGTACGGGTACGGGTAGGCCGTGAGTCACTGGTGAGTAACTGTTTGTCACTCATTTCCCAACGTCTTGTCTCTTCTCACAATTCAAGTTCCTAGAATCAACCCACCCGCGCCTGCAACATGGCTTCATCCCAGAGGTCGCAATCAGGAACCCGATACCCGTACCCTACCCGTACCCGGCTGGGTACGGGTAGGGGTAGGGTACGGCCGGGTACGGGTACGGGTACCCGTTTGCGACCCTGGTGCCGTACCCTACCCGTACCCGGCCGGGTACGGGTACCCGTTTGCGACCCTGGTGCGGCCAGGTACGGGTATGGGTAAGGAATCAAAACCCGTTTGCGACCTCTGATAAATACTGCTGGATAGTATTTGTACAGAACGCCAATGGGCTGATAGACTAATCCATACACACTGTACATTTTACGTGGTGCTATAGAACAGAGTTATTCTTGTATTTGCTTGGGACTCAATAGAGCCACAAGAGGTCAGCTGTTGACAGTTGAAGCAGAAGACACAACGAATAAATACAAACAAAATGAGCACTTCGTTTTTTTTTGCTGATGGCTTCACATTTGAACGCGTGAATATTTCACGTGAGAAGCAGGGTCCATATACCTGCAACAAGAAGGCTAGCGGTGTTTATGTCCTCTCTTATTTATTCAGCAAATCATGCTCATTAGTGATGACGAATGAGCCTCTCTGTTGCAGAGCACTGCATAATGAATTGTAAATATGTTTTTACGTCCCACACATTGATACAACACCTGACGTGTGTGTTTATAAATCTCAAGGCACGTTTTGTAATTAGGCGTAACAATTGTGGTAATTATCAAGATGAGCATTTCATTATTGCGTTCAGAGGCAATTATTATTCCTTTTTTCGGACGACAATTTTTGGGGATTACGAATTCATGTCGAGATTTGATATCCATGCGACTGCTTCAGGAGGTGATCGCGTGGATTCAGAGACAATCATTCTACACATTGATACGGTCTGACAGTACTGAAGAAGATACGCATTTCAAATTGTATCATACAGGAGAACTCCTGTTTTATTTGTGATGATGTGAGCAGCCAATATCACCGATCCTATTATTCGCTTGGTTATCCGTGAATTTAATCCACTTATCCACGAGATAAAATCACCGATAGTTGTGGATTACGTGAAGAAAAGGGCTGCATACACATTCCACAAATATAATATATATTGAGATCTAAAGATCTGTGCTGGGCAAACCGCTGTGAACTGTATGGTTATTATAAACAATACTAATGTGTCCATAATCGAGGTTTTTGGGTTAGATCGCGTAAATATATAAATGTGCCGTTAAACCCGCCACCACCCGACACAGCCAATAAGTAAGGTTTGTCACGTAAACAGAACGTGCCAATTCGTTACTAGTACAGCACACCGGTTGTGTGTTGGAGAGTAAACCCACAACGTTTACAATTCGAGTACGACGTTTCGCCAGTAATTACAACACATTTTTACAACACATGACGTCACAAAGCTCTGCCCCCCCCAAAATAAAACATTCTTCAAATCGCTTTAAACTATTGCCAATGTAGTGCGTATTTAATGTGGCGCTGCACTCTGAATTTATAGGAAAAAACATTTATCAAAAAGTCTATTTAATTAAGTAGATCGTGTTGTCTATATTTATTTAAAGTTGCGCATTTTGACGTGACGTCATTTCTCACCCCCCCCCCCCCTCGTCACACATCGTCACAAATGTCTGACCCCTCCCCCCCCCCCTAGGTGCGTGACGTCATTTATGGACGGCCCCTTAGTCTGGTATCTCATGTATCTCTATGGGGCTCTTTGCATCTGTGTGGGTTTATATGTGTATCTATGGGTACTCTACGGGTCTCTCTATGTGTCTCTACGCATCCAAGTTTCAAGTTTTTCAAGTTTCATTTATTAGGTATAGCCCTGTGAGCCATTCGGCTCTTGAATCGGATGCAACCGCAACAAACAAAAAAAACTAAAACATGAACAAGAAAACATCTTAAAGTGACTATGTGCAAACAGAAAATCCAAAAAAAGACAGCAAAATATTGCAGAAAAAGCACTTTCGCAAACGCACTTTCGACGAATTGTTAAAACGATAGCCGGTGGTTAAGGGTTGACATGCGTAGGAGACGCAGACAAATATTTTCATCATTGAAACTCTCACCCCTGCCATCGAAGGCAATTCCGTTCAGCCGCTGTTGACAAAACGTTAAGCTGCAATCCCAGCAGGTGGCAGTCGCCTGAGATTGTCGCGTATGGCGACCCCAATCTCCCCAGACTGTGGGGGGTGGAGGGGGGGGGGGAACGCGACGGTGGGGGGGGAAGTAAAACGCACCCCATAACTTGTGCCCGGTATCAATAAAGTCTTTTGTTTGTTTGTTTTGCAAACGTGCTCACACACAAAGACACGCTTGCCGGATGAAACGATTCGCCCCCAGATTTGGCTTTGGAATACAGATGGGGGTGGGGGGAGGAGAGAGTGCGTCCTAAACAGGCAGAGAACACAGCAAGGTATACACGTGTACATGCCACGCATTGAATACGTTGCCGAGTATCAGCAATTGATTGTGTTTTATAGGCAAAAGTGACCGGAATTAATAAGTCGGGTTTAAATCATGAGCTAATTCTCTATGGTCTAGGATTCAGAGCACCGATCCTGGGCCACTACGAATCTTGAGTTAAAATCGAGACAGACATCTGCGATTAAAGTATGACAATTAAGAATAACTTTTACCCTTTCTGGCAATAAAACAGTTGTGTGAAGATGTTCAAACACCAAATAGAAAGATCACGACGTTTCGGGCGCAACACAAGCGTCCTTCTTCAGGTGGGGACAAGGGTTTTTTTTCGATTTAAAGTTTTCGTGACTGCAGGGATTCATCTTCTTGGTTCTTTCGGTAAAGTCACGTAGAATGGAAATAATAAAATAATAAAAATAAAACATAATATAATAATTCCCACGACGTTTCGGCCACAACGCAAGCAGCCGTCCTCAGGTGAAGAATAGGTCTTAGAGTCTAAGAGAGTCTAAGAGAGTCTAAGACCTATTCTTCACCTGAGGACGGCTGCTTGCGTTGTGGCCGAAACGTCGTGAGAATTATTTTATTATGTTTTATTTTTATTATTTTATTATTTCCATTCTACGTGACTTTACCAAAAGAACCCAGAAGTGGTATGTTGTACTCAGATTGAAAATGTTGTAGATTTGCTCTCCAACACACAACTGGTGTGCTGTATTAGCAACAAATTGGCATGTTCGGTTTACGTGACAAACCTTACTAATTGGCTGTTTCGCGTGGTGGCGGGTTTAACGACACGTCTATATTTACGTGATATAATCCCCCCCAAAAAATCGGTATTATGGATGTTGGTGTGATTGACATGTGACGTACAAATCTTTGCAGGGCATATTAAATGTGCGTCCCTCTAGTGTGGAGAAAGACGCCGACTAAAGTGACTTCATAAACAGTTCAGTGACATACTCTTTGGTTCTTTCGGTAAAATCATGTAGGTATACAATAAAATAAATTTTGTGATTTAATTTATTTTATTTTCTATCTACGTGACTTTACCGAAAGAACCAAAGAGTATGGATCCCTGCAGTCACAAAAACTTCAAATCTAGAGTTCAGTGACGCTTTGCCAGGACTGTTATGTATGACTCACAGTGATGCACTGCTGGCTGCAGTGTTCCGAAAGGAGGTGTCTTTGTATCGTGGCATATGCCTGATGAAACAATTGTAAAATACTTATGCATTCTAGCATCACGGAGTCTGTCCACATCCCTGGCATGTTGTAAAAAACTAACTATTACTATTTTCAAGAACGGTTCAAGGAATACACATTCTGGGCGCCACGGTGGCTAGGAGATGTTAACTACCTCGCCTGGTATACAAGAGACCGTGGGTTCGATCCTGACCCTGACGGCTGCTCTACATTTGAAGTTTGCATGTTCTCCCCGTGGTCACGTGGATATTTCTCCGGGTCCTCCGTTTTTTCCCTCCACATTTAGAATCAACATCACGTGTTTCAAATATTTGGCTGCAATAAATTTGGACATGATGAGCCAATTCGTTGCGCTATCATCTATGATAACCAGGTCGCTTGTGAGAAAATAACTATATAGCTCAGTGGGCCTTACCTGGTAAAAGAAAACATTGTTTAGTTTTATAGTTTTATATAATTCTCCAGTCTTTCACTTGCGTCCCTCCGACAAATGTCTCCGGTATCTCGATTTGTCGAGCAAATGCGTCGTTCCGTGCCCTTATCCGCCAATTGTTTTGCCCACATTTATCGTTTAGCCCAACGTTGCAGCCTTCTCTATTAAATTCCCTCAACGTGTGCTGCGATCCACCTTGCAATTACATCAAGCAATTATATAAGCACTCAAAAAGTGAAACGCATAGTCTTGCACTAAGAATAAATAAATGCATAGACGGGCATAGCATTTGCACACATCACTAATGTATGTGCACGCTGCTATTTATGGAGCTGCAATTATCAATGTGCATGTCCTTTCCGGACGGACCCGGCGGATGGCGCAGCAGTTCGGCATCCCCCCGGTGGTAATCACATCAATGACATATTGTCCTTGCACCAGTGTCTATTGATGTACGTAATAGCGATTTTCCTCCACTGTCACAGACGGGCTTGTGTTAACCTCCGACACTATTAATTCTAAACAAAGATGTAAAATTAACCATGGGCCTAATTGCGGGGTTCTTCATGCTGCTGTCATTGGACCATGCGTATGCTATTTCCATTTGTGCATAACATATTTTGACCTCTTCTTGGTTCTTTCGGTAAAGTCACGTAGAAGGAAAATAATAAAATAATACAAATAAAACATAATAAAATAATTCTCACGACGTTTCGGCCACAACGCAAGCAGCCGTCTTCAGGTGGAGAACAGGTCTCTGCCTTCTCGACAGACCTGTTCTCCACCTGAAGACGGCTGCTTGCGTTGTGGCCGAAACGTTGTGAGAATTTTTTATTATGTTTTATTTTTACTATTTTCCTTCTACGTGACTTTATCGAAAGAACCAAGAAGATGAATCCCTGCAGTCACGAAAGCTTCAAATCGAAATATTTTTACCTTTTAATAATTTTTACGAAATTTGTAAAATGTATTTCTTACCTATCCCGTTACTGGTATAAGAGCCCTCTCAAGTGGGCATTTGGCCTACTCTTCCATGCTGGCAAGACATATTTAAAGAGGTGAGAGTACCCCGACTCTACCCTGTCACACGTAACCTGTCGATTGACTAACGGTGATGTACCCACAATGCAGCTGGTCAGATGTGGGTGGACGGGATTCAAGAAACTCGCATCATTGTTTCCACTTGCCGCCCCTAGAGATAAAATTGGACCGGCAACCTCTGGATGTTTGCAGCGGTGAGCATTGGCGACTCTAGTGCACTGATGAGTCCTCATGAGGAAGAAACTGGTCTCCAGTTGTCCCTCCCTCTATCTGTTTCACGACTACCCATCGGATCACATTTGCTCAAATTGATTTGATCGTGATCTGTTTGTAAGTACGTATGTTAAACTTCTTTCGCACCGTACTAAGCCAACCGCTCTAATCTTGTCTTAGATCAGAGATCTCTTGTCTAGTCTTGCATGCTAGCTCCGAGATCTAAGACAAGAGTGCCACACTGCAGTTATTTTGTATCTCTTGATGGTTTTTGCATAATGCACAAGGCTGAGTGCTTTTTTGTGCATGTGCCTATGCGTTATTGAAACTATTTACGTTTTCTAGCCTGCACTGAGTTGGTTGTTACGATAAAGTTGCTTGTCATTTACAAGATTTTATTAATTTCTGGATTGCAATTCCTCTGCGATAGCTAGTACAACAAGACAAATTGAAATTCGTCATTTTATCTTGCATCATGGAATTTCCGTCTTTGTGGCTGTTACATTCATTGTGTACATGATAGGCCCGTTAAGATACATACGTCATTTTGATTTGAACCATTTGTCCCACGAATGACACATGCGTTGACTCAATTGTGCCGTGTGAGAATCGAACTTTACAATTATACAGATCACACGCTCGCGTTCCACGGAGGCTAAATGGAGAAAACAAAAAAAAACACGTTCAACCCACATAGAGGAAAACGAGAACAAATACAAACATCGGTGCCAAAAAACGAAAAAAGAGAATATACATCCTTGAATCGTGAGGTCCCAATTCATGGCTATACAATCACATGGTGGTGCAGTGGGGGCCTGGAGGGCGCCGCGGATGGATGGATGGGTGGGGAGTGGGGTGGGTTGCCGATGGATCGTTACAGCGTAATGAACGAGGTCACTGTTGTTTTTGGCTGGAGAGACGAGAGAGAGAGAGAGTGTGGAACGTCCATCTATTTCCGTAGCCGTCACCGACCGCCAGCTCTGTGACCAGTTAGAAGTTTTCTCCATTAGGATCGCGAGGCACCCGGGGAGCCATCCGCTGAGTGTGCACAGGGCATCACGTGTGGTGAGTGATGCCGAGAGAGCTCCGGCCGCCTTTGTCTTACCTTACTTTTGGAGATGGTGAGTGGCGTGAGGTCTTTGGGTATCAACGTGCCCTTATCTTTATCCACTTCAGGAAGGTGACGTCAAGAAGAGAAGACAACATTGCACACATGAGCATGCGATATACGATGTGATTATTCTTCTTGGTTCTTTCGGTAAAGTCACGTGGAATGGAAATAATAAAATAATAAAAATAAAACATAATAAAATAATTTTATTATGTAATAAATAAAACATAATAAAATAATTTTATTATGTAATAAATAAAACATAATAAAATAATTGTATTGTTTTATTTTTATTATTTTATTATTTCCCTTCTACGTGACTTTACCGAAAGAACCAAGAAGATGAATCCCTGCAGTCACGAAAGCTTTAAATCGAGATATGATTATTCTGACTCTTGCCCACTCTACCTCTCTGGCCTGTAATGTGGCTTGACACGCCACCAATTCTATAATATTCCTTTTAAGGCCACCGTGTTACTGATGAATTCGATTTAATTTGTTTTTGTTATTTGTTCTTGTACACCACTGCCAATGCATTATCACACCAACATATGTATCCCATTACAAGTAAGAACATTATACTTATTGTCTTTTGTTAATCCACTGCTGGACGAAGGCCCCTCCTTACGCCTTGGCGTTGTTTGACCGTACGTCACCATGCTGGTTATTGTGAGTTGGTGAAGGTGGGGGACAGGAATTGTTCGTCAGTCACTCGCCGCTTGATGATTCAATCTCAGGTTACCGGTTCCACAGCGCAGCTGTGCTGACTACTACGCCAGTGCTCCGCCCAAAGGTTTGTAAATGTTGTGGATTTGCTCTCCAACACACAACCGGTGTGCTGTCCTAGTAACGAATTGGCATGTTCTGTTTATGTGACAAACCTTACAAATTGGCTGTGTCGGGTGGTGGTGGGTTTAACGGCACATTTAGATATTTATGCGATCTAACCCAACGAAACCCTACATTAAGGTAGAAAAGACATCTGCAGGGTGAATAGCATTGCGCGCTCCCAGTGTTGAAGGACGCCTCTTCCACGTGTAATGTCCCCCCCCCCCTTGTTTTTTAGCCCCCCTAACTCACTCACGTCCGCAGCAGCGGCAGCGGCAGCAGCAGCAGCAGCGGCAGCAGCAGCAGCAGCGGCACTTTCACGCGAGGAGAGAATTGAGTTGTAGATTGGCACGTGCTTTGTGCGTGTGTGACACGCGCAAGATGACCCTCTGACCCTTTAATCGGAGAACTGAAGTTGCAAAGCGGATTACGAGGACAGCGAAGGCGAGCGTGAGGGTTTTGGACAGGTGGCCTTTCGCTGTTGTGTATATATATACAATCTGCCTGATTTAATCCAGTAATGGACCAAGGCATCCCCCATGCCTCGTCATTCATGGAGGTTTCTCTTTTGACTATACTTCACCATTTTGGTCAGTGCAGGTTTGTTTGTGAGCTCTGGGCTGGTTCAGATATTACTCGCCACTGAAGTTGGCCATCGCCTGGAACACAACTCGGGGGTTGCCAGGTTCATAGCGCAGCATGCTAAACACTGTGCCACCACTCCAATCCTGGTGAATACGTGAACACAAAACACGGCAAATGCTCCGTCTGAGATATTGTGCTGTCCTGTGAAACGAAAATCCAGTTGCTTTCTCGGTACAGAATGTGAAATGTACCTCACGTTGGGATGTGCACTCATACTTCTTATTTGTTACTGGTCTCTGATCCATTTATCTGAACAGCATGTCTAACCTCGTGAAAACGAATTGGTGCACAAGTAAAATTCACAAAAAACAACTCCACTCGTCGTAATGCAATACCCAGAACTGTGTTTCTGCGGGGAAAAAGTTTTTTTGGACACTTACCAAATGGCTTTTTACAATGTGTGCATTATCAGATTAATTATAATCTACTTTAGTGTGCGCGGAGAGAGGCCACGCCAGTTCACGTGCTGCGCTGTGAGTTAAACCACCTGAGTTTCATTCCCATCCACGGCTAAGATCAGTGGCAAGGGATATCAGTCCAGTTCCTGCTCAACCCAGACTCTCCACCCGCCTCCCCCGACCCCACTGCGTTCGCTAACCCACACTGACCACTCCGGTGAAGTATGGTCGAAACCCCCCACTTAATTCACTCGGCATGGGAAGGCCTTCATTAATGAGTGAATTGAGAAGATTTTAATTGTGATTTATTTTCTATAATATACTGCACATTCCAGCTGTTACTGTTTCGTTTATCGTAAAGAAAATTACCATGGTGATTTTTTTGTACAGTAATGGGCTTGAACAAGACTATAGTTACGGTGAGAGTGAGCGCCCATTATGTCTCTGCATAATTGGATGAATAAGGAACTCCTTAAGCGAGATGCTTGTGAAAAAAACAACGAGGTAACAGATCTACCAAGCTTCGTCCACGAGGCAAGTCTGCCGTGTCACGCTACTTGGCTACCGTTGAGGCAGAAGCCTCGGTAATTGGGCATCGTGCTGGCGATGCAAAGCGACTTTGTGTTTCTAGGCAGCTAAAGGCCTTCTCCAGCAGAGAAGTTTCAGTTTTTTTTTTCACCACGTCATTGAGTTTGAGTTTTAGCCGAGTCACCGTTTAGTCACTGGATGAGTTGTTTTGAGAGGACGTAAAGAACGTGTGGTGCCTGAGGAGCAACAGGTGGCTTGAAGGGACACGGGGAGCTCTGGGAAACTGGGGGATATAAAATGGGGCTCATCAACTGATTTTTGGGTTAGGTGTCATGGAGTGTTTGTCACACAACAATCTGAGCTGGCCTGGTAATGCAATGCGGTTGGAAGCCACAAATGTGGATTGAGTTTCACTTGCAGCTCATTTGTCTGATAAATTGGCTATGTGCAGCAACCTTCCTCCCTTTAAAGGACAAATGAGGCCTAAATAAGAAACCATACATGTGTAGTGGTGTATTGACACGGACACTTTTGGCTTTTCTCCTGTGTCACTTTATTACTTCGCATCCCATGTGGATGGTCCTCACACTAACTCCCTCTCTCTATCCTCCGCTAGCCTGTCACTATCCTCCGCTAGCCTGTCACTCTATCCTCTGCTGCCTGTCACTCTGTACTCCGCTAGCCTGTCACTTACTACTCCACTAGCCTGTCGCTCTCCTCTCACACCTCCACCCTCGTCCTTGCCCCCAGCGGGGGATCAGCCAACACCGCTGGGCAGGACGAGGTGTGGAGGGCGAGGTCCCAGGCTTCTTCTCCCCGGCTCGTGTCCTCTTCGTTCCTTCAGCTCCAACCAACAACAACCCCGTGTGGCTCCGCGCACACCCTTATACCCCCCTCCTCATTAAGGGTCCTCAGTTACCCCCCATTAAGCTGGTGCCTCAGCGGCGCCTCCTGTACGTGCTCTCTCTCTCTTATCGCCTCCATCTCCCGCCTCTCCGGTGTCTACCCCGTGTTCCCACGCTCGCACCTGCCTGTCCCCAAATGCACCCGCTTCATTACTGCCTCTCCCCCTAATTGCTGGCGCCTCTCTGGCGGCTACTCCATGTCTTGACCCTTGCACCTGCTCGCCCTCAAATGCACCCGCTGTTTGCTAACCCCGCGCGTTACGCCACTACACACGTTTCTGACGCAGAAAATTGGCAGCAATTTATGATATAAGAAACCCCAGTCCGTGTAATTGAATGTATTAATAGAGATTATTATTTGGTGCTTTAAAAATAGACATATATATAGTGTAGAGTGGCGCGTCGTGCACCAGGCTGTACGTACTTGGAGCTCTTAAGTGTGATTCCCAGCCACGGCTAACCTCAGTGGCGAGTGATATATGAATTTGTCCTGGCCCCCCTCGCTTTCACTGACCCCACACTGTTCGTTGCATTGAAGTATGGTTAGACAACCCCTATGCCCGACATGGTTAGGGTCGGCCTTAACCCAGCAGCAGAATAACAAATGGGTGTACATTTCTTTATTATTCACACGGTGGACCCCCATTGCATTTCAATTGATGGGATTTGACATGGTCCCAAGTACCTGGGAAGTGGAAATTGGTTTTCCAAATATAATTTTCAATCAGAAAAAGGCATTGTTCTTTTCTCTAGAGGCACCTGGGACCCATTTGGCAAAAACGGGAGCAGATCCTTGCCCCAGCAAACATTATATATTTTGTACTTTGTTAATGCAAGGCATTATGCCTCGTTTTTTAACCAAATGCAATCGTGTTAAGAGGTTTTCAAATTCCGGATTGCATACTAGATGAGTCTTTTGTATGCATAAGCTTGAGTGTTTTTCAGGATTTAGGTCATTAATAATTCGAGTACAGCAGTTATTTTTGTAAATTAAATACGCATACAAATATGGTCATCCGTATTGTCAAATAAATAAATGCGGATAGAGAGCGCGCATTGCGTTACATGCATGCGTAGCATATATAATAATAATCATCATCAGCCATGGTTAGTCCACTGCTGGATGAAGGCCTCCCTAAGTGGCCACAATCCAATCCAATCCTCGCGATAAGAAATTCACCCAGCACCTCGCAGTGGATATCCTCTGTCGGGCGTGTTGCATTTCTTAGCTGCTACGCCGTCGATTTAAAGCTTTTGTGACTGCAGGGATTCATCTTCTTGGTTCTTTCGGTAAAGTCACGTAGAATGGAAATAATAAAATAATAAAAAGAAAACATAATAAAATAAAATTGTATTATATTCTTTTATTATGTAATATTTTTATTTTATTATTTCCATAAAATAATAAAATAATATACGTTGAATGGAAATAAAAAAATACCACATAATAAAATAACAAATGTTTTATTATATTATTTAACTATGCAATATCTTTATTTTTATTTTATTATTTCCATTCCACGTATATTATTTTATTATTTTATTGTGTTTTATTTTTATTATGTTATTATTTCCATTCTACGTGACTTTACCGAAAGAGCCAAGAAGATGCTACTCTGTCGTTATTCTTGATCATCGGCCATCATCACTCCGTCTTGCCCTAGCCCACTTTTAATTTGTGAAAACAGATTTGAGCTATGCGGTGTGTTCCCTAAGCCCACGTCTTCCTTTTTAAATCCTTTATATTAAGTTCGCTTGCGTGCTTGCTTGCTTGCTTACGACCGTGTAAATCTTTCGGTCGTTTTTTAACCCACTTCCCATGATCCAATCGAGTTGACATTTTCCACACAGACTCGTTGTGCGTGACAATTAATGTTCGTGAAAAAATTTTTCCAAAATTTTACACTTTATAGGACAAAAATATTATATTTAATTACCAATTGTTTAATACTGCAGACAATCATCTGACCCATAGGTGGCAGCCATCTCAAGCCAGAGGATGAGAGGACTCTAGCCGCCACTCATATAAAGGATTTAGAGTGAAAAACTTTGTTATTACGGGTTTACTTATTCTCTCTCTCTCGGTGTAATTCCGAACGTGCGTCTCTCCTTGCTCCATTCTTCCGAACCATGTCATCAAGTGGTAGGACGCGCTGATTAAAAACGTTATCCCTTTGTCACATTGGTACGCTACTTTTCAATTACATATTTGAAAGACTTTATATTTTATAACATTCAGATACACAGTACACTAATATTTGACAACATTACTAATTCCCGTTAAAATTGGTCAAACGTGGATATAATGGTTGTTCAGGACGCACATTTATTTTTTAAAGTGGACAAACGTTTTAACGATTTACTAAACGAATGTGTTGCTGCTGCGGTGTCTTTGGATAATGGGTCTGTGGAGACTGTTGGGGCGTACCATCCACAGAACTTTAATTGGCCACGAAGCTACAATTTTTATCAATTAACACGCCCTGACCCCCAGCCGATCTCAAACGACGAATTGAGAACATCGTACGGACAAAAGCGATTTGCACTTATATTGATGCTCCGTACATAGAAACATCGTAAGCGATAACATTGCAGGGTACTAATGAATCTATGATGGCAAGTATAGTCGCAATTAAAGGACTGTACGTAATTGACGGTTGAATGGCAGCTGTTGTCATCAGCCCAGAATGTGCTGCTGATAATCTTTCAAACGTCGGTTTAATTACGACGTCTGCACTTGGGATGTTTTCGCAAATATTGATCATGAACATTTTAACAGACGTAAATTCCACACAGTTGCGTGCACTGTTATTTATGTCTGTATGAAATTTCACGTGGCATTTTAGTATCATGTACAGCCCTTTTGGTCCATATATTAATGAACAAATATATATACACATGCTACATTTAAATATATTTTTTAAAGTCTATGCCAGCAAAAAAAAATTCAGTATATAGTTTTATTAGTAGCATTTGCACACACAGCATAGAATATAAAGCCATTTCTATGTTTTTATAGGGAACGACCTTGCATCCAAAGTCATTTTTCTAAAAACTGGGATAAATTTTATGCAAACTGAATGACATAAAAAAAAATACGTTTGGGGCAATCCTTAAGACCAATTTGTTCGGTTTTCAACAGAGTAGACAACTTCCACTAAAATTCCATCTAAATTGGATTATCTTTGTGAGAGTTATCGCATAACCTTGCTACAGAGAGGGCAGGCAGATAGAGACGGACAGAGCTAACGCATTAACGCTTTCAACATCAGCTGGACAGCATTAAAAACGCGCGGATGAGAGGCGCTTCAATTCACGCGTACGTTGAAAGGGAGCCTTTCCCCAAACCCGCACGGACCAGGGTGGTGAAGTATAACCCCGCAGCTCCTGCGGCGTAAGGGAGGTTCTCGTGCGACAGTGGATTCTCAAAAGGGGCCCTACGTGCACTGCAAATTTTGCAAATCAACTCCAATTCATAAGCATGCGCAACAATAATAAAGTCGAGTGTCTTCAAGGTCAAGCAAGAGTTGAGTGCCGCTGGTCTCCCTAGAGAGTCCTGAGTCGGTGATGAAGGTTCCACATTGCTATGCGCGCATGGCAGTCGCCTTCTCTCTCGAGACAACGACTGTTGTGATCGTACAAAGGACAGAGGTGCAGCCCTGCAATTGCTTGCTCACGCCGCTGCTCGCTGAAGGGCCTCCACTCGGGAAAGCTCTGCAGAGCCCCCCCCTCTCTAGAGGGTATTTGACCATACGCCTCTCAGCTGGCCAGATGTTTTGGAAAATGTGAAAGTACCCATGCCTCATCCCAATCACAGGTGACCTTCCATTCGACTAACTGTAGTGTGTGCGCATGCGAATGGTTGACAGAGGCAATGGGTGGATTGAGTCAACTTGCCCAGCGTGCTTTAAAACCGCTACGCCCGGTGCAGCGTCCAAACTGCACGGCGATAACGAACTGCCGCGATCGCTTCCCACGCGCAAGGCGATGGGAAGTTGTTGTTGTTGTTGCTGTTGCTTGTTTGTTTGTTTATGATGCAGGGGCGGGTGGCTCTCACCTGGGCAGGGCAACGTGATCTCATTGTAGCCGCCGAAAGACGCATTTCTCACGAGCTTGCGGGAGGCGTGCTTTGGCGGAGACACGATGCCGGCGTAGAGAGAGAACCGACGCCGCTGAGTGCCCTCTTCCTTCATGGCAGGAGCGTTGCTCCGCGTGTCTGCGTGCGCGCGTGCCGTGCGCGTGCCGTGCGCGTGCGTGACACACAGAGCCAAGAGGAGGGGAAATGAGGGAGTGCACGAGAATAAGGCGGCGGTGGGGGATGTGGGGATGGGGTTTTGGGAAGGAGGCGGGCGGGGGGCAGAGGCAAGTCGACACGAGGGAAGAAAATAACATTGAGCCTAGCACACAAGCCTTTGTCCCACACTTCAACGCACAGCGTCTTCTTCCGCAAGTTAACCCTTTCACCTGCGGAGTTGTTACATTTTCTGTTGCCTATCTATGTGTTTTTTTATCAATATTTACATTTCCGGTCATCTTCGCAGCGAATTTTTGCTGGGCCATCCAACAAAGACGGTCACCGCATCACGCGGCGCTTTCAGATGCGCTTCTGCGCCGTCTGGAACGCTCTTCCTTCCGATATTAGAAAGCCACCGGAGCTATGCACTTTTAAATCATCCAGATTGAAAACGAATTTCTGTAGAACTGTTTTTTGTGTTTATTTTGTTGTCCTTACCCCGCACCTCCGATTAGCAGGGTCGGCTATGTACTGTGTGAAAGAAGTTCAACATACATCTGTGTTTGGACAGTGGTCTTGCTTCCGCGATGGACCATTAAGCCAATATTTTTTGTCTATCTACTATACACATCACAGATATTATTTGGTTCTTTCGGTTAAGTCACGTCTAAAGATAAAATAATAAATTAAATTAAATAATAGCATACGACGTTTCGATTGCAACACAAGCAATCATCATCAGGTATAATGAAATAGCGACATAAAATCTAACCAGAAAACTATAGACAGACATATTAGCAGACAGATATCACCAAAATACATAGAGAGAGCAACACAGGTAACAGAGAGGGGTGATCATCTCTGTGGGGTTGCCTTTAATAGACAGAGGGGGGCGGAGGCAGAGAGAGGGAGGGGGTTAGAGAAAACATTTGCATATCAATGAGTGGACAACAAACATGGTGTTGCAAGTGCGATGACACGGCAAGCAAGCCTTAAAATCAGGAGGACAAACTAAAATTCAATAACCTAGTAAAATATCGAAATGTAATGTAATACAACACAGAGGGTCGGTCAACACACAATTAACGCATAGCCTGGTTGATTACGTATTTCAAAGATTGCTAAGTTAGAATTTAAGTGTGAACATTCCAAAGAGAGGACATAGGCAGATACATTTTTCAGTCTCATGATTGACTTGTTAGACAATACATACATAATTAACTTTGCAATTTATTATTTAAGTTACATGGATTGCTCTTGTTTTCTTCATACTACTTTGTTTTGATTCCATTAATAATAATCACCACCACCATTAACACGAGTTCCATTTGTAGCATTTTTGTAGTCGCAGTTGCTTTCGAGTGATCATCCTGCAGACAGATGCTTCCTCTGGAACTGGACAGTGCAGTGGTGCAGTGTGTGGATGGCAGTCGCAAGGTTTGCGAGATCAAAACCCCGGTCAGGGTTGTCGATCTCATCTCTTGCTCCACACCTGAGGTTGCCAAATCGAGGAGGTCGACGGCGATTTGTCCTCCTGAATAGATTTGTCAGAGGAATGTGGAATTTTACCTCCGCTGGTTTCGTGGTTGTCAAGCGGGATATGAACGCTGACACAATGACTCACGTGAGCGGGAGCCCAGGCAGAGGGCTGAGAGCGCACGTGCTTTAGAAGTGGCTCTCTGAGTGAGGCTCAGAAGTTGGATTCAATATCAAAGTCGCGTTATTCATTTTAATAGACCGATTTATTTCGTTGTTATGTTTAACCCTGATATTATATTCCTGTACTCTATAGTATTCTTGCACTCTTCGTTAATTACAATTGCTCAGCCCATCTGGGTCTTACTTTAAATGATGGCATCTGCTTAGACTTAGCTAGATGGTTATTTTAAATGCTTAGTTTGACCACACTGGCTGACCACACACTCCCATTTTTCAGTGCCGTTTTTTTTAGTTTGCAACCTGTAAACTGAAAAGACGACTGCTGCTGCCATCTTCCACTGCATACAAGACAAATGTGCTGGTCGAGAGTGCTTCACTGCCCAGACATTCCTCCTGTTACGCCATGAACCAGCGTCTTGGACACTGGGGGCCTCGGGCACCTCTTGAACGGAATCAACACGAGGTCGCGAATCGCCAAGATGGGAAATACAAAATTTATACAAATAAGCGCCCAGGTCGTCCATCGACATTTACGGAATGGTCTGAGTTTTTTTTGTTTTGTATGCATCAGCCGGACGAATGATTGTGTTTTTATTATTATGATGCGTCTCAAATAAATTGTAAATGTTCACAAAACGGCCTTCATCTATTTTGTTACTTTAATTAAAGAACCAAAGAGTATGGGTTCCTCCTTTCTTGGTAAAGTTTTGACGCAGTGCACCGTTGTGGCCCCTTAACAGCATCGATTTGTGAGACAAATAAAGCAATTTGATGCATGGAGGGACACACGTGAAACTGATTCTTTCATTTTGACTTGTTTTCAGAGAAAAAGGTCCACATTGCAGTTTCACAGCTCCAGAATTTCAATTGTTGCAGAATACAAGCATTCCTTGAAATACCCCTGGGAGTTATTACTTTATAACAGTGCCAAATGTAGCAAACTCACCGTCTGCCCGTCCAAGGATAGGTGTATTGCAGTAAATCTGAAACTTGCAAACGAAAAGTAGATCGCGACGTGATATTCATTGCATCAATGCGTGTGCAATTTGTAAGGGCGCGGTGACACAGACTTATTTTATTTTAAGGTTATAATCCCTTGTTCATCATGACGTCCTTTTTACTTTGATGTCTCAACAGCGTTACGGAGACCACGTGACGTGAGGGTTCTGCCTTTGTAGTGAGGGTTGTGAGTTGACGCCGAGGAGGGGGGAGGAGGCGTCTCAGCCCCCCATGTGGAGTGACGTCACCCGCTAATTATAATTAATGGGGGGGGGGGTGTCCATTTGGAGGACGTCACCTGCTCATGATTATTAATAAGGGGGGCTGTTCGATGTGGAGTGATGTAACCTGTTCATGATTATTAATGAGGGGGGCTGGTCGACGTGGAGTGACGTCACGAGCGTTACACACATATTATTGGCTCATTATAGTAGGTAATAATAATGGGGGGGGGGGTGTTCATGTGGAGTGACGTCACCTGCTCATGAATATTAATGAGGGGATCTGATCGATGTGGAGTGACGCCACGAACGTTAAGGACAGACATTCCTGGGTGATTATAGTAGGTATAGCAGTGTTGGCCTGGCACTCGTTTGAAACCATTGGCACGCAAAATGTGAGCAGCTTGATTGGGACCAATGGAAAGATGACTAATGCCTTTAAAACGATTCCAGTCGTACCATTCGTGGTGATGAAACCCGTGGCATGTTAAATACAATGTAGAGCTTCCCCTGTTATTGAAAAGGGTGTGGTGGAGCAAAGGTAGACCTTTCTGTTAATCTTTCTCCTTTTAAATAATTACAGCTTAATAATAAATTATGCATCGTTTAAGAGCAGGTAGTGTTCAGGCCCGTCTTTATTTTAACACGTAGCGTAACCTTTTCATTAAGTGCCTTTGGGAAATCGCTCAAAGTTGCCTAGGTGCATGATGCCACTGACTTTCATGTTAAGCCATGACATTTACAACAACCAGAGATCGGGGTCAATGCATCAGTGAAGCCTGTTTTTTTTTACTTTTCAGCGAGTCAATTACATTTCCATTTGTGGAGGGATGAGTAGCGGGTAATGGCACAGGGTGTCAGTGGGGACATCTAGACAGAGGGACACGGAGAGACACACAGAGACAAATGGAAAGAGCTCTTAGAGACAGACACAAAGATCCCCTATAGCCTTAACAGGCTGTTGGGGCAAGTGCTGTTAGCGAGCAACTATGAAGGTCGGCACGGCACACAAGGGGGTGGGTGGCCAACACCACACGTGACCGCCTTTGTCTCCCCAGTGGCGATGTTTACACACCACACCAGGCACTCATTTGAGACTGGACGACCTGGGGCAGGCCTAGGACCGGTTGAGATAATTGCCACTGGTGTTAGACTGTAAGCGGGAATCGAACCTAGGTCTCCAAGTTCCGAGTGCAGTGCACTAACCACGATGCCACCAGACACAGATATACTGACACGCAGAGACACGCACAGACAAACGTTCAGGAACACGAAGACACAGAGAGACAGCGAGAGAATTGAGAGAGAGGGTTTGTCAGTGGGGACTTCTAGACAGAGAAAAATAGAGAGAGAAACATACGGAGATAAACTTGAGACAAAGGCACAGAGAGATGCAGACACCCAGGGATATGTAGGGAATGGAGGGGCACAGAGGCACAGACGGTGGCAGAGGTACAATTGAAAAAGAGGGCATCAATGGAGACGTCTCGACAGATGGACACAGAATCAGAGATAGAAGGAAATATAAGCGACAGACAGAGAGACACAGACACCCAGAGACGCACAGATAAATGGAGGGCATACAGCGATTATAATTGAGAGACGGAGAGAGACAGTGTCAGCAAGGACGTCTGCACATGTCCACACTTTTCCAAAGCGTTCATCAACAGCGACGGCGCACCAATAAGCTGTTTTCTCTCGTAAGTGTCAAACTCTGTAGCTTTCAGCAAGTGCAGATCTAAAGATGCCACGTGGCAAGACAACAACCGCGAGCCCGTCGAGGAAAACCGAAGCCTTCAGAATAATTCTAGATTTGAAGCTTTCGTGACTGCAAGGATTCATATTCTTAGGTTTTTTCGGTAAAGTCACGTAGGTAAAAAAAATAAAATTAATAAAAGTAAAATAAAAATTAAATAAAAAATAATTTTATTTTTATTTTACTTAAAAAAAATTTAAATTAATAAAAGTAAAATATAAATAAAATAAAAAATAATTTTATTTTTATTTTACTTTTATTAATTTAAATTTTTTACCTACGTGACTTTACCGAAAAAGCCTTCAGAATAACTCTGATATGTCATAGGGTTGCGTACACGTTGCATAAAAATATCTCAATGTTTTGGTCTCCTCCATGCAGTACAAGTAGCACGTTGATAACGGTGAAGCTGACGTTGACTGCAGTAACGCCGGTGTGGAGTGGGATATTAATTGATATTCACTGTGGGGTGTACATTGTCGTGGGGGGTTGCCTTCGCCACGGCCACACGAGGCCTACCACTGTGAAGCTGTCGGCAAATAGTGTTTCATCCATCACTGCAGGCGAGCATCTTCGCCACACTAATTGGACAGTAGAACATCTTCAAACCTGGCAATACTGTGCTCTGTTTTTTTATATTAGTGTGGCTCTCACTTGTGCACTAAGACCTAGACAGTACATTGTGCTGTCTAGGTCTTAGTGCACAATCAAAGCCTACAGTTCGAGCATGGTCGGAGTTTAGCATCGACTAATGTGTGTGGGTTGACCACCAAGGGTATTTGAAAATATCCTGCTCAACCCTCAGGAAAAGATTTCTCACTCCTGGAATAAAGTGTCACATAATGGCCTTCAGTAAAGACCAATCTATATTTATAATGTAACGCTTTTAAATAGTTTTACATTTTCATTCGAGACAATGTGTTTCCACATGACTTTAATCAATAACCCATGATGTAATTGTAATGTGTAAAATGTGGTGGTTTAAATATTTGTAGTACATTTTAATACGTTTACTTGTTTTCTTGTATTAAAACATGGATTGTCCCTACCACAGAACCACTTAGGTGGCTTTGTAATAATACACACAGAATGCGTACATGCAAAGCAGGCAATTACTTAATCTGAGCCAGGATGGAAGGAGAAAATACATGTTCAGCAGTTCTACTGCTGGATAATTTTTTCCACCCGAGGACGACCGCTTGTGTTGCGATCGAAACGTCGTGATATATTACTTTTTATTTTGTTTTATTTTTCTACCTACGTGACTTTCCCGAAAGAACCAAACGGTATGTCCATTGTGTCTGTAATAATTTAAAATGTATCTAGCATTTAGTGTTTACTCTCAAGCGTTTGTATAATAAAGATGTATTTGTGTGTCTCTCTCTCTCGGTAAGTTCAGGGAATTCGCAAGAGTATCTGCGTTGCTAATTGTACATTCCTGGTATAGTTGAGCCATTCTGAAATGAATTTCAAATCATGTTGTTGATTCCCCGATTGTGCGTACAATTTTCCGTGTTGGTTAAAGCGCTATTCTTGAATGCAAGATAATAACTTTGAATTTCAGTGATCTGTATTAAAACTAAAGATGTACTTTTTGGGGGCAAAATACACATTTTGTTTTGGCAAAATATAAGTGGGGCACAACGCAGGAGTGTTGCTGGAAATTGATGGTGCAATCTTTTTTTTATGTTCCTTTGACATCGAAATTGATGTTGGCATTTCAAATACATCCTTGTCCATTTTAAAACGTGAAGTCATCGTTTGTGTCACACATTCCGCCCAAAATTTTAGTTCCACAAAACAAGGTGTCAGATGGGCAATTCACAACCCGTGTTTTTTAAACAATTTTAGTCGATGTAAATAAGCAGATGAGACGGTGCTGTGATGTCGTGGTTAGCGACCTGGCTTGGCAATACGGAGGTCTCCGCTTCGATCTTCCAGTATGGCAAATTTATACAATTGACAAAAACACATCTGTCCAAGGCAGATGTTAACTCCATCGCCTGGTATGCAGGAGGTCATGGGTTTGATCCCGGCCCTGATGGCTGCTGTATATTAAAAATGTTCACGTTCTCCCTGTGGTCACATGGAATTTTCTCCGCGTCCTCTGGTTTTTCCCTCCATTTTTAGAATCAACATCACGTGTTTCAAGTATTTGGCTGCAATAAATTTGGACATGATGAGCCACTTCGTTGAGCTATCATCTGTGATAACCAGGTCGCTTGTGAAAAAGAGCTACATAGCTCAGTGGGCCTTACCTGGTAAAATAAAAATAATTGTTGAGTTTAGTCTTCGTCTTCCCAACAACATTATTGGGCACACCACAGTTTAGATGATCGGCAGGTGGTATGTGGTGGGGTGAAATGTGGGTACTCCCCCCTTTTACGAGACGCCTCGCCAGCGTAGGCCAAATTCTCTCCAGAGAAGCCATCTAGAGAGATACGTCTCGTGGAGGCCCTAATGCGAACACACGCAGTTTCAGGGCTTGCACCTTCATCTTTTACAGTTGTAGACAGAAGCCATTAGACACCGTCACGAATTGCCGGTAATTTACAGCGAAGAAAGCCACCCATGTGCATTCAACATTTAATTGCTGACACTTTGCTTTCCATTTTTTTGTGGCAATGGAGCCAGATGAAAATCCAATGCTTTTGAGCCAGCCCAGTCCATTAGGCTCCCAGTCTGTATCTCACTACGGAATAAATCACGGGGCTTAGTGCAGATGGCTTAGAGCCAATCTCACCTTAGTATTGCTGCTCACGTCGGGGCTTTCGCGTTTATTACGTTTTCCTTAATGTGCATATTTTGAAGCGTTAGTTGCGTGTTATCGTATTTACATGCTTAACCATTTTTTTTTCCAAATCCACTGCTTGATGTGGGTCGTGGGAGTTATTTGACAACATTTTGCCATGCTGGCCAGTGCGGCTTTGTGAAGGAAAGGGAGACATGATATTGCACCATAGGACAGCACAACAACAGACTTAGCCGCACTGCCCTCCGGTAACAATGCAGCTCCACAGCAGCCTACAACACATGTCTCATGCACAACTCAAAATAATCATTCGCGTCACTTTGGAGAATAGAAATAACCAAATGGACAAGCGGACAATGTGTGTCTGTCTCTCCACGTAAAACAAAAAAAAGTATTCCTTACACAAGCCATCGGCCCCGTGGCCTTCTGGATGTGAATTCTTTCAGCAGCATTGACTCCGCAGAAGCAAACCGGACGCATTTTACCACGTGGCGTCGCAATCAGGAGAGGCAGGCTTGCTTCAATGTCTGCTGATGCACTGCCAAGGACCCTCTTGAAGCACGGTGGTTGCCCATCTAAGTACTCTACAGACTCAAAAGCCTGCTTAGCTTTAACTTGCAAGATCTGACGGTATCGGCCGCATTCCGTGTGAATTGGCCGCAGACACTGCTGCAGGGAACATTAGCAAAAGAGCACAGTTGAACACAGCCCATTAAACGGTATGAATGCTATTTAACACAACTTTAACAATCAATCTGGCTCAATCCCTGCTCTTGTAAGAGTGACCTTCCCAAAGCACTGACACGTATAATGGCATGTTAACTTTTAACACTCCTATTTCATATGGGCCGAATAAAAATTACCCGGCCAGGTGGCTCAGTGGTCGAGTGAGCGGCTCGCATTCAGAAAGTTTTTTGTAGTTCAAATCCTCGTTGGGATTTCGCAGCCCAGTGTCTTCCACAGCCAGTCCAGAACAACAGTGTTCTTCTAATAGGGGTTTTCCCCTTTTTTATGGCAACAAAACTGACACCTTTTGCAAGGAATCATGCTTACATTAACCACAATACTTGCAGTCAAATGCAAACAAAAAACAATACTCTGATAATTTATGCATTGTGTTTGAAACGAATTGGTCCACACCAGAGACAGCTTTCTTTAGAGCCTAGTCTCATATGGTGTTCGACCAGATGACGCCAAAAGGCACACAGTTCAAAGACACCGCACTACCAGAGTAATGAGAGCTCGGGGTGAGCAGCTACATCATGGGACCTCCTTTGCCAGTACCAAAATATACTAATAGGGGTTTTCCCCTTTTTTCTGGCAACAAAAACTGACACCTTTTGCAAGGAATCATGCTTACATTAACCACAATACTTGCAGTCAAATGCCAGAAAAAAGGGGAAAAACCCTATTAGTATATTTTGGTACTGGCAAAGGAGGTCCCATGATGGCCCCCCTGGTGTCCTTTAGGACGTGCGGACCCCCGACAATACACAACACGTGACAACACCCCCCCCCCCATCATCGTGCTGCTGTCAAACCCCAATGGTTTAAAACTTTGGCGGTCCTCACACTTATCGACGAGCGTGGGCCCCCCCCCCAACTCTGAATATGAGCGAGGAACTCTGCTCCAGACTAATGATGTTGCGGGGCAGCCAGAGGAGGGGAACGCGTCCAAGAGAACAACTGCGCCAGAGTCCGTCGGAATGTTGCGTAACGTGACCTCGAGGACTGACAACGACTGAGAGAATCGTTAATCGGGCAGTAGACAGGGCTTAGGTGGTGATGATGATGATAATGAAGAATGCATAACATATACATTCATGGATAATAATGGTTTCATAGTTTTAAAGCACCGATGAAGATTGAAATAAGTGTGAATGTAACTGACACTTCGCGAGAACGATTAATGCTGCAGAAAATTGGGCGGCGGGGTGGGGGGCGGAATACGAATGTTTGCCACGAGGATATGACCTGTAGCTAGAAGGTGATTCATGCAGAAGGGGCAAAGTGCAGTCCCTGTCACTTGATGGGACTGAAACGCGGCTGTAAGAATTGTGCACGTTTGGTCTTTGTGGTCCTTTGTAGAAATTGAAACGCTCTGTGGGGATAATGTAGCCCAAAGTATGAATTGGGGGAAATAAATGAATGATAATGTGAAAGGGAAAGGGTGCAGCCCTCTGCGGTAGCTTTCTCACACCACTGCTGGTGGAAGGCCCTCGACTAGTGCGAGCTATGCAGGGCATCCATAATGGAGATTTGTTTTGGGTTAGATCCCGTAAATCAAGGCCGTAGCCATGGAGTCAACATTGGGGGGGGGGGGGGGGATCTTCCAGGGGGTGTGGGGATCCCCCCCCCCCCAGAAAAAAAACTAAATTTGAAAACGAATTTCCTTCCATTTCCTGCCTAAAATATTAAAAATTCACTAACACATGGGATGGATTTTTTTTTTTACAATAATGTCTAATAGTGTATTACATTGCTATGTTTTTTCCTTATTACCTTTTCTTGTTTCATTGTATGTAATGGCAGAAAATAGAAAATAGGGATTAATAAAGTCCAACCATAACCACAATCATATAAACAGAATTCTATTTTATAGCATATTTTAATATTGGGGGGGGATGTGTCTCCCCCAAATATATATTATAATTACGGCCTTGGCGTAATTATATAAATGTGTCGTTAAACTCGCCACCACCCGACGCAGCCAATTCGTAAGGCTTGTCACTTTAAGACGTAGCCTTTTGCAACCATTATCATCCATTATACAGGTTTTTTTGGGTTAGATTGCGTAAATTATATAAATGTGTCGTTAAACCCGTAATTACTGGCGAAATGTCGTACTCAGATTGTAAATATGATGGCTTGGCTCTCCAACACACCGAAGTGCTGTACTAGTAACGAATTGGCATGTTCTGTTTACGTGACAAACCTTACACATTGGCTGTGTCGGGTGGTGGCGGGTTTAACGACACATTCTTATTTACGCGATCTAACCCCAAAACATCTATTATGGATAATATTGGTGGCAAAAGCCTGCTGCGTGTAAAAATGTACAGCGCATGTTGACGTCTTGTAAGAGGCGAGAGGACCCACACGAAACCCCACGACGCTTGACTTGCCGATCTCCGAACTGTGCTGTACTCAGTCATACCACTGGGTGGACAGAGATGGGAGGAATTCATAAAACGTTCCCATTGTTTCAGCTGCCGCGCCAGGAGATCGAATAGAACCGGTGACCTCAGCATCACACTACGGTAGCATTTTCTAGTATTTATAGAGTACATTTCTGTAGTGTTGTTTGATTAAATTTTAGCGATATCCACGGCATACATTTTTGTAATAGCATTTGTATTCGAGTAAACCGCTGTTTAACATTTGAAAAGAAAGGCAGCTACAATATTAAGAAAACATTTCATATTAGATGCTGGGCACTTGAATCATTGGCACAATTTACTGGGATTTTGTAAGGACGATATTGGTACTGAAAACACACAGAAAAGCTTATACCATTATTGTGAAATAAAATATTAATAAACATACATTTTGCCGCAATAGGTAGTTTCATAATTACAGTATTCATATATAGTTGTTGAAATGAGAGCAGTTTTTTTTAAACATATGTTACTTATATACGAACGTGAAAATGATCCCATGGTGTTAAAGACTTTCCTTAGATTTTTTTTCACCCTTGAAAATATTCACTGCACTTTAAGGAGGGCTAACACCTTCTTCTTCTTGGTTCTTTCGGTAAAGTCACGTAGAAGGGAAGTAATAAAATAAGAAAAATAAAACATAATAAAATTATTCTCACGACGTTTCGGCTACAACGCAAGCAGCCGTCCTCAGGTGAAAACCAGGTCCGTCGAGGCGACAGAGTCTGAATGAAACAGCACACGAGCTTGGAGCATATATATAAGCTGGGCGCCTTGACAAAGGAATTTGCATATCAAGAGGAATTTAGCATATTTATGGGAAATGCAGGAATGTGATTAGTACTACATATGCATATGCATTATGCAGGATTTATGCAGGATATGCAGGATTAACAGCATCAAAGGGAGCTGCAGTTGCTGCTGCTGCTGCACTTCTGATGTGTGTGTGTCTCTTTTAAGATGAGACGTTAAGCTTCATTGCCTCCCATAGTTAAGCACATTGAGTGCCTCGTGTTGCTTTATGAATATACACCTCGACGCCATCTTCATTCTGGCCACATTACCAATCTGTTTGTTTAACACGTGTGAGGATTTCGCGACCAATATTATTCATAATCAACGTTTTTGGGTTTAGATCGCGTTATTTATAAATGTGTCGTAACCCTCCACCACCCAACACGGCCAATCAGTAAAAAAGTGTCACGTTGACAAACGACAAATAGTTCACTGCTTTAGCCCACATGTGTGTTGAAGCGTGAAACCACAACATTTACAATGTTTTTTTAGTACGACGTTTTGCTGGTAATTGCATCCAGCATCATCGGGCAATTCGCCAGATTAGTGAGGCTCTGCTCTGGCTCCCGGTCTTATATCCGCAGCACCAACAGGACTTGTGTCCAAACAAACAAGCCACATGGGATGGTTTCAGTGGTTCGTCCACTGTGCTTATAACCCGTGTGACCTGCTCTCATTTCCCCCACCACGGCTAACATCAGTGGTGAGTAATATTTCAACCTGGCCCTGGGACTCATGCCCCACCCTTCACCAACCCGCACTGACCGACGTGGTGAAGTATGGTCAAAACTCCAATGACCGTCGCAGAATGAGTAGGCCTTCATCCGGGAGTAGATTGACAAAGGGCTTTAAGTTAAAAGTGTAAGTAGATACATTTTACTTACTATTTATTTGTTGCCATTAATTAATTTAGATTTGCACAAATTCATGGCCAAAACGCAAAAAATATATAACCAATATTTGCTCGTGTCATTGGACCAGATGTGTGTGTGTGTGTGAGTCAAGTCACACTCAAAGCCGTGACTAGTTATCAGGGCTGTACCAGAGCTTGCCAATTATACCTTTCCCCAGTGCTCTTACATAAGCCACGAGAGAGATCCTCTCGTCATTCACACGGGTGGCAGTCCTGTACAACTACAGTAATTCACTAACTGCTCGGTTTCCTTTTTTAGAACGGCAGACAAAATTAAGGATTATTGAAACCGGCATTTGGTGTTTGGGGAAATGAAGGTGTGCCCGTACATATGATTAATACACTCACACATTCTTCCATTTCAGACGAAATTAAGGACGTTATTTTCAACTTGCTATTTAAAACATTCGTGATCTAGAGATGACGTGTTTCAGGAAAATAATTGGTAGCCTTTGTCATCCTGGATGGCGCTGATAAACCATTGGCTCAAGGACCAATACGGCCATGGTGTCTCAATCCAGGGTAATTGGTGGCTCTGATCAGAAACTGCAGTTTTTGTTTCGTGGATAAAAAGCATCGTTCTTAAGGGATGATAGGAAAATGGCATGGGTCGGTTACCCGCAGTGAAGGGGAAATTAAACCTCCCTGTCATGTTTTGTCGCATTGCAAATTTTGGAGAAGACAACATTGTCAAAAAATTGGGCCATCGCTAAATATGATCTCTACAGCAGGTGGGCTTGAAGAATGTCAACAGCGTATTTTTTTGGTGTTTACCGTGTGAAAGTGATAGAATGGCAATAATATATATACAGTTTAACACGTAGGCTTTCACTTTCACGACCAATAGTATTCATAATGAAGATCTAACCCAAAAACCTTTATTATGAATTTATATACAGTAAACTCTTGTTAATTCGACACATAAGGGGCTCTGGCCTTGCCGAATCATAGATTCCGAATTATGTACAATGGTGTACTCCCCAGTGCCTCCTGCCCCAATAATTTTAATTTCCAAATTTTCGTTCCATACGCATTGACAGACCTGCATCAATTATATCCAAAACTTTGGATTTGTCTCGCAGACTACGGGATTCATACCTCAGTTCCTTTTCTATTACTTCTTGGTGTAGGTGTAGACGACATTTCTGAGAGGGTTGGCTTGCACAGAGTGCATCAACAAGGTAAAGTCCAAAGCAACAACTGGTCTGCACGAACGCTCACCACGTGCACCGCTACCAGACTGAGTCGTTGTTTTGGTCGTAGGCGCGTGGCGTTGCTCCACATGTATGCCGAAATTGGACCATTTGGTGCGGAAATTCGGCTCATTGCGAATTACTAATAGTGTATAAAGCACAGCCGTGCCGAATTAACCCCAATAACGAATGAACACATTCCCAAATACTCAGGGTTTACTGCATGACTGAGAAATATATATTTTTTTAACAAAAGAAAAACAATTAAGCAAGATCAGTGGAGGAATTCTGCCACAGGGAGCAAGTCTGTAAGAAAGTTCGCGGAAACGATATAAGAGATCAGTGGATGGAACAAAGAGAATCAAAGACATAAGTCCATCTGTTCACAGTTAATAAGCAGTGTTATCCTTGTCATATGCGCGGTTTATGTAACCATCATTGCCGCATGTGAACAAAGGCTTTGTCGAGATATTTGGAGATGGTGCGTGTGCAGCGATGTCTATGCAAGGGGTTGTGGTACAAAGCTACATTGGAATTCTAGTTCAGCAGAAATGCCCACGGTTCAGAGGGTCAAGCCGGCGTGACCCGATGATACACAGCCCCACCACTGAATCAAACAGCAGTAATTTACTATAGCAGTCATTTTATTTGGATTTATTTTTCATCGGACATAAGAAACAGGGAGGGGAATGGCGGATCAGCGAACCTGATGGCAAGGATTTACACTATGAGACAGTGGCAAAATATAGTAATAGGTTTTTACCCTTTCAACTGGTATAACAACTGACACCTTTATACAAGGCATCATGTTTGCAATAACCACAACACAAGCAGTCAAAATGCAAACAAAAAGAAACAACTCTGATAATGATAATGATATGCACTGTCCTTAAAGTTGATTGGTCTACACCCGAGACAGCTTTTCTTAGAGCCTAGTCTCCATTGGTGTTGGACCAGTACGCCTTTTGGCGTCATCTGGTCCAACACCAATGGACGCACAGCCTGGGGGGTGCGAGAAGCCCTTTCTGGGGGTGCGAGAAATTCCAGATTTTTTGTTTAGAAGGTAAATAATCGAAACACAAATTAAGCACAGCCAAGTAAGTACAACTACATCGTACCTATGTATTTATTAACATTATATATTATTTAACTATTGATAACCAAAGGGGTGCAAGGCTGCAGCAAAGGTTAAGAACCGCCACTGCCTTTAAGGGATCCTGTGCAATGCCCTTCACTGACCAGCGTGATGAAGGATGCTCAAACAACGATCATATGACAGGGATACCATCTGCAATGTGATTCTTTTGCAAAGATTTCACTGCATGGATCCTGTGCTGACGTTTGACAGTGCACGTTGGTTTTTATGCATTAATAATGTGTCCTAGTTGCTTTTAGTGAACTTTATTCCGCCAGTATTGACCGCACGATATTAAATATTCCAATTACCTCTGTAGACAGTTGTGGCAATAAACAATTACGGTGGTGGACTTAAATTTTACAGCCATTGCAGATTTCACTTAATTTATATGCGAGCGCAATTTATGGAGTGAAATAAATGACTACACTTGATACAAAAAACGAATAAAGTGGTGTTATTCATATTCTTGGTTCTTTCGGTAAAGTCACGTAGAAGGGAAATAATAAAATAATAATATATATATATTTTTTAAAGTCACGTAGAAGGGAAATAATAAAGTAATAGATTATTTTTATTATTTTTTTATTATTTCCCTTCTACGTGACTTTACCGAAAGAACCAAGAATATGAATCTCTGCAGTCACGAAAGCTTTAAATCGAAATTTGGTGCTATTCAATCGCGGCATAGCTAGTAACTCGAGGGGCTTGTATTGAAGGAAATTAGGTTGTATTTGTATTGGCTTTATTTCATTACCATATGCAACAGAAACAATGAGAGGCCTGTGAGTCTGTGGGGACACAGAGAAGTGTATAAATAAAGAGTGAACGCAGGGAGGAGGGAACATGGCCGTGACAATGTTGATGTCGAGTGAAAAGTGGCCTTAGGCAGCCACAAAGGCAACAACAAAGACTGTTTGTAGTAGTAGGTTTTTACCCTTTTAAACTGGTACAAAACTGACACCTTTATTCAAGGCATCATGTTTGCAATAACCACAACACAAGTAGTCAAAAAAGCAAACAAAAATAATCAACTCTGATAATGATAATAATATGCACTGTCCTTGAAGTTGATTGGTCTACACCCGAGACGGCTTTCTTTAGAGCCTAGTCTCCATTGGTGTTGGACCAGAAGACAAATGGGGACTAGGCTCTAAAGAAAGCCGTCTCGGGTGTGGACCAATCAACTTCAAGGACAGTGCATATTATTATCATTATCAGAGTTGCTTCTTTTTGTTTGCTTTTTTGACTACTTGTGTTGGGGTTATTGCAAACATGATGCCTTGAATAAAGGTGTCAGTTTTGTACCAGTTTAAATGGGTAAAAACCTACTACTATATTTTTCCACTGGTAAAAGAGATCTCATAGTGTAAAGACTGTTTGGGCATGTGCTGTTGTCTAGCACCTATGAAGGCCGGCACGGCACATGATGGGATCGGTGTACAACACCACGCCCGGCCACCTTGGTCTCCCTCGTGGCGATGTTTTTTACACGGCACCAGGTTCTCATTTGAGGCTGAGTCGACCTAGGGGTGGCCCAGGACTGGTCCAGATGATCGTCACTGGTGTTGGCCGTGAGTGGGAATCGAACTTGGGTCGTTGGATTTCTAGCGCAGCGCGCTAACCACTACGCTGCCACTCCCTCTGCCACAAAGACAAAGATCCCCCATATAGCCTTAACAGACTGTAGGGGCAAGTGCTGTTAGCGAGCACCCCCTGCCACACACACAGACACACATGCAGCCCAGTAAACTAATGAATTAAATAAAATCCTTTTTCCGGATGACTGCTTTTATAGACACACGGTACACTGACACAGAAGATGAAAAATGACCATGAGCTGCATCTCAATGGGAAATTCCCACAATCATAACATTACTTAACGTGAGCTTTTTCCCCGCAACGGCGCGCGGCGCATCATACGCGGAGCGTCGTGGATTCCCTTGAGCGGTGGCGCAAATATCGAGCGAGCCCGCGTTGGTGCTGCACCTGCGACTACGCCTAATGAGCTGGAGGGCTGCAAAGAGTGGAGAAAGTGGACTTGCGGAATGCCCCCTGCCAAGCTCCAAGCTTGGCAGTGTTTCATTCTTCACCTGAAGACGGCTGCTTGCGTTGTGGCCGAAACGTCGTGAGAATTATTTTATTATGTTTTATTTTTATTATTTTATTATTTCCCTTCTACGTGACTTTACCGAAAGAACCAAGAAGATGAATCGCTGCAGTCACGAAAGCTTTAAATCGAAATTTTGCGGAATCCCATTCAGTGCCGTGCGCGAGGGACTCGTGCCACCGACGAACGCGACTGTGGCGCTGTCTCTCGGGCTGATGCGGGCTCTAAGTGAACACCACGTGGTGCTGTTAGTTTGACTTGTTCGGTGGCAATGAAGTGAGTGCATTCTTTCGATTTAAAGCTTTCGTGACTGCAGGGATTCATCTTCTTGGTTCTTTCGGTAAAGTCACGTAGAAGGGAAGTAATAAAATAATAAAAATAAAACATAATAAAATAATTCTCACGACGTTTCGGTCACAACGCAAGCAGCCGTCTTCACCTGAAGACGGCTGCTTATTTTTATTATTTTTTATTATTTTATTACTTCCCTTCTACGTGACTTTACCGAAAGAACCAAGAAGATGAGTGCATTCTCTCCGACCCATGCTCAGTAGTGCGGCACAACATAGGACTCTCGTTTGCACACAGAGCGTCCTTCTGTGGGTGGAGGAATGGCAGGGCCTGCCAATTTAAATGGAAAAGTTCACAATTAATCCCGGTCAAACTGGAGCTTTGGCGGCTTGAACGATGGGTTTATAAGAATAATCACATCCAGCCCTTAATCCACTGCTTGAATGAGGGCCTCGCTTTTTTTTTTACCATACTTCACACTGCTCAGTGCTGGCTCTGAATAGGTGGTCCCAGGGACAGGTCCAGTTATCACTCACCGATCACATCTGACGTGGTCCAGAATCGGACTCAGGTCACCGGGGTCAGAGCATAGTGCACTAATAACCGCGCCAACACTCCCACACAGCTCCTTAACGTTGCCATAAAACACCGTTAAGGATCCAGGCGTTTTGACAGTAGCTGACATCACTGCTCCTATATTTGGCTATTTTACTGCATTTCATATCGTGGCTTGAGCTTGGGAAAATATCGTATTGTGGGATTCCTAGGCCCTTACTTTGACAGGTCAATGGGGCTTGATGTTTCTTCTCGAATGGTCGTGGTCTCTGTGCTGTTGCGTCTCGTGTGCAGTAGCAAGGTTGGGTTTGCTTTTCTGAATCGTGAAACGGTCAGTTAGTCCGAGTGTATTCTGCCACCACGGAGGTTGCAGGTCGCTTCAACGTGACTCACTATCAACACCACCAAAGCCGACCAAAGTCCATACACACAAAATTAAAACGTTCAGAGGGCTCTAAATAATGCAAATCATCTATCAGCTGCGAGAAGGGGTTGGACCTTCCAAGTACCACGCCGTGTCACTGTCTACGCTGCTAGAATAATCCGGCACTGGACCTGAGGTAGATTGTTGGACTACACTACGACTAACATCAGTGGCGTGTGATATTCTAAATAGGTCTGAGCCAACCCTTTTCACCAACCCACACTGATCACCATGGTGAAGCATAATCAGCACAGGTGGGACAAAGTCATTGTTATGCAAGTCCAAGTCGAGTCTGAAGTCATCAAATTCATGACTCGAGTCTGACTCGAGTCCAAGTCACATGACTCGAGTCCACACCTCAGAGGTGGGACAAAGTCATTGTTATGCAAGTCCAAGTCGAGTCTGAAGTCATCAAATTCATGACTCGAGTCTGACTCGAGTCCAAGTCACATGACTCGAGTCCACACCTCAGAGGTGGGACAAAGTCATTGTTATGCAAGTCCAAGTCGAGTCTGAAGTCATCAAATTCATGACTCGAGTCTGACTCGAGTCCAAGTCACATGACTCGAGTCCACACCTCAGAGGTGGGACAAAGTCATTGTTATGCAAGTCCAAGTCGAGTCTGAAGTAATCAAATTCATGACTCGAGTCTGACTCGAGTCCAAGTCACATGACTCGAGTCCACACCTCAGAGGTGGGACAAAGTCATTGTTATGCAAGTCCAAGTCGAGTCTGAAGTCATTAAATTCATGACTCGAGTCTGACTCGAGTCCAAGTCACATGACTCGAGTCCACACCTCTGGCAATAAGTATCGGCGGCACCACTGCACGTGTGTGTATGTGTGTGTGTCGACTCAGCCTCAAATGAGTACCTGGTGCGGTGCGTGTAAACACCGCCACTGGGGAGACAAAGGCGGCCGGGCGTGGTGCTGGCCACCCACCCCCTCGTGTGCCGTTCTGGTCTTCATAGGTACTACTCGCTAACAGTACTTGCCCCAACGGTCTCTGTCAGGCTATACGGGATCTTTGTCTTTGTTTTTGTGTTGTAGCTGGAGCTTATTTGCATGGGCGTGACCTCTCCATTGCTACTTTGGTTGCTATGAATGGTTGGGGAGAGGGGGGTATTAAGCATTTTTTGACGAGGTTAGTACAGCCAGCTTCCGCAAGCTAATAACCCCAAAAGTTAGATGCATTGCTAGCCTCCAAGATATGACGATATGTATGCATACTGTATAAATAATTGCACGCTGTAATACTTGCTCATCTACATGTGACGCTCGATTCATTCGCACAAGCAGATACTTTCATATAATGTACAAAATGTTCTCAAAAACAACGCTACGTATCAGAATCATAATATTTATTTATCCCGCAGGAACCCGATGAGATATGTGGCTCTTTTATCACAGATGTCCAATAAGGGCGGACCAGCAAGTTGCAACGACAAACGAATGACACCGATATCTTGAGCACTGATGTATAACAGCTTGTTTTGTGTTTGCAGAATAAGACGAATTGCGGTGTTAGTTCCATAAGTGACAGGCCATGTCACTGATGATTTATTTTACAATCGTATTGCTGGTGCACTATACCAGTGTCACGCCAGGAGACAATGAATACGTTCGGCAATCTCCCACGGCGGCCGTGACTCCGTGTGTCCACGTACGGCAGCTCGAGAAGTTTTGGGCAGATCATATTTTGAAAATAATTTCAAGCGGCCTACGTTCACGCACCCTCTGCCATGAGATTGCCGTGCATCACGTGACGTGCGATATTTGAATATGTTCGTGGAATTTAGATAAGTTGAGTCGTACGAACACAAAATAATTCCGATCGTTTTTTGTTGTTGCAGTTATTGGTAACTGGGTTGAAACCATCAAATAGTTACACTTGAGACCCGGATTTACACATGGGTGGCTGTCTTAAATTCAAAATCAGGATCTCAATATTACCTGGATCAGCACGCTTGCCCTCATATACACATATGTGATAAGTAATAGAAACTAAGTCAAAAAGCAATACAGAAGAACACTCTAAATACAAACATCTTGCGGTTATATTAACAAGCAAACAATTAAAAGAAGCAAAGACCACACTATCACAAAATCAATAGAGCATTCAATGGGGGGGGGGGGAGCCAGATTAAAATGATGGGGTTTTAACTACAGTTGAAAGACATCAATTCGATCGATCTTTTTGATGGTCAAAGAAGAAGCGTGATTGAAAATGGCCCTTAAAACGAAGGATTTTAGTTGGCTGGACTTCAGATCATGCGAGCTGAGGGGATGCTTGGTTTGTCGTGGTGGGAGCAACGGATTGGTTGAGGTGGGGTGCAACTAATTTTGCTCGTTGCTGTAGAAGCGGAGGCTTACAGCGTGGAACGGGAAGCTTTGTGGGGGAGTTTCGAGGCAGGGTTTCAGCGACGAGATGAATTTGTGCCCAGTAAGAATTGTGGCAGCGACATATTGGCAGACAATGGCATTCCATCATCTTCAATAGGAAGGCAGACGAATTGGAGGGAACAAAAGTAGAGTAGTAGTTGTTCGTCTTCTTTTGTTGCAAAAGTGGCACCTGCATCTGCTCGTGAATTATGTCCCGAGATATTAAAACGTCATCACGCAGGCTGTCGCTCGAAGCATTTAATTAAATAGTGAACGGCCAATTACAATATGTGTGCAAAAGTAAATCATTATTTCAAATATGAGAACTCCAATGAAACATAAGCCTCCACTGCACACACAAGGCCTGTGACCATATACATCACAATTGCTAAGCTCGTAATGCCCGTCTCTGTGTGTGACCTGCCCTGGAAACCTGAAGAGGCAAGCTCGCATTCGCAAGCCGGTTCACCAAATTGTGTGGGGGCAGTGCATGTCTTCCACACAGCACCTGCTTTGTTCGAATCGTGACATTTGCACGTGTCTGTTAATAGAGACTGGCTCAAATTGTGTCCTGTACAGATGATGATGACGGTTTCGTATGGCCAATGGAGAGCAACTATGAAGGATTGTGTTGTCAGTGATTTAGCCAGTCGATTGCTCTCTCTGAGAGTTGGCGAATTGCTGATTCACCACCTTCAACGATTTTTTTCATTGGTGCAGTGCGAAGCTGTATGACCCATGGGTTGGAGTCAGTTTCACTTTACACTTGTGTATCAGGTGTCGGCATATTCTGTGGTTTGCACTGGTTAAGCACTGCCCATTGTTTGTATGTAGAACTTATTTTGCACCGTATGTAGCAAACCGCGCTAATAGAAGGTTTCTGTGGAGGATGGAAATCCGGGCAGTGTGGTGATGGGTGGCTGATCAGATTAAGCAACCCAGTGATTTTAATTGTTTCCGAAACAGGTTCCTTAAAACGGACATGCAGTGATTTTTTTATAAATAAAAATGACAGATATGTAATCCACATACATTTTAGTTTCACAATTACTTAATTGAAATGAATGAATCATCAATACATGAGCAGGTTATTTTTTTTTATGTTAAAAGGTAGCACAGTCTTAAGTACTGCAGTGAGAAGGTACTGCTGTGGTGTCATGGTTGTCACACTGGACTTGCAATCCAGAGGTCGTCATCTCGATCCCCGATCCCATAGCTGCTGAAATAATGTGGGGCATACGTTTATTAAATACCACCGCCTCTGTTTATTAAATACCACCACCCAGATGTACGAATGGGTGCGTAACAGTGAAACTAAAAACGATAAAACTATTTTATTTTTTTATTTTACCAGGTAAGACCCACTAAGCCAATGATAGATCAAAGAAGTGGCTTATCACGTGTGGATTTATAGCAGCCAAATACTCAAAACGCACGTTGATTCTAAATGTGGAAGGAAAAACCGGAGGCCCCGGAGAAAAATCCATGCCACCACGAAGAGAGAGAACATGCAAACTCCAACTATACAGACGTCAGGATCGGACCCACGTTCTCCTTCATACCAGGCGAAGTAGTTAACATCTCGCCACCGTGGCGCCCAAGTTAAGAAACGATTAGTGCCCCATCGTGCTTGGATGAGCCACCGCCGCGCATGGCAGCTGTTATAGGATGTGGGGCTACATTGTAGGGAAGCAGAAAGGAAGTGCATAAAAAACGTTGTTGTACTGTACTCTATTTCTATGCTCCCACATCAATCTAAGTTGTCTTCCCATCGTGGAAAGGGTTCTCTGAAGCTCCCACCTGGTTGAGGGCACTTCTGCTTGCCATAGCATAAGCGAGACATTTCAGGACCTGCACCTTTGCCTTAACCCGCGTGTATTACCACTGGAGGGAATGTTTGATTATTTGGATGCTCGTTCAATCGCCCGGCTTGCCCAGCTTTTATTTACATAAAAAAAGGATCTATGCATTTATAAAGGGATAGGTTGCTGCAATATTGCATGCACAAGTGCACATCTCATGTTGATGCCAAACACCTGAGGCTTTGTTCCAAAAATTGCCTCCATGCGTCTGTGAATGTAAAAATACGAGAGCGAAATTGCTTAAGTCTTCTTGAAAATGAAATTTGCATGCAATTAAAACATTTAATTGCATGCAGTGTCTGTCAGCCGCATGAGTGCTTAATGTGGAGCACTTTCAAAATTTAGATTTTTTTTTAAGATGGGGACAACACTGTTAAAAATAATAACCATGTTATATATATATATTGTTGTTAGTGTAAGGTACAACTATGGCATTACTGTCAATGAATATATACAGTGTTATGAAAATACTGAAATATTCGCCACATAAGTAAAACGCAATTTTATTAATGGGCATGGTTTAAACCGTTCCCTTGTTTTGCATGCATTATTATTGTTGTTTCTAGATTTGAAGCTTTCGTGACTGCAAGGATTCATATTCTTAGGTTTTTTCGGTAAAGTCACGTAGGTAAAACATCAAAATTAATAAAAATAAAATAATATAATATAAAATAAAATATTTTTATTAATTTTGATGTTTTACCTACGTGACTTTACCGAAAAAACCTAAGAATAGGAATATTATTATTGTTGTTGTTGTTTTACATTAGACCTATCATCATTACCATGATCATCAGTCACGATCTCACCTCTGCTGGGTGAACGCCTCCTCCCCAAGTTGTCATCAGCCCTCACCGTCTCGCTATGCAACAGTCCATCAAGCTCCTGCACGTTACGTATAAATATGTCCGCACATTCACGATCTCATGTATGTATGTATATATGGAGAACTTCTTTCGCACCGTACATAGCCAACCATGCTAATCGGAGGTGCGGGGGGGGGAGGACAACAGACTAAACACAAGAAGCAGTTCTAAAGAAAGGCGTTTGTCATTCTTGGTGATTTAAAAGTGCATAGCTTCACTCTGGTTCTTTCGGTAAAGTCACGTATAAAGATAAAATAATAAATTAAATACTAGCATACGACGTTTCGATTGCAACACTGAGCAATCATCATCAGGTATAAATGAAATAGCAACAAAAATCTAATCAGAAAACTATAGACAGACAGATATCACAAAGATACATAGAGAGAGAGTAACACATAGGCACAGAGAGGGAGATTGTCTCTGTGGCGAGGCCTTAAATAGACAGAGGGGGGCGGAGAGAGGGAGGGGTTAGAGACACAATTTACATGTCAATGAGTACGGCGAGGCGTGGTCAATTATGCAAGCTTGAACGTTAGGAAAGAAGGAGAAAGCCATTGCGAGGATAACCAGAGTAAGGTTAGTTGATTTCATTGCTCCATCTCCACAGTGGTCTTCCTCTTGCTTTCCATTCTTGAGCTGCCATTTCACTGTCATTCTCCACCATCGTCCGTTGCCATCCATTCAAGCAGCGTCTTCTGCTCCAGGACACTGACATCAATTAACAGTCTAAGTGACGTCCCTGATTTTTCATTTGTTCTCATCCATCTGTTGCTGCTTCTGTCCCCCAGTGCAATGCTGATCACGTGCCTCTCCCTGTTAATTCGTATACGTTTCATATTTGGTTCCATTTCTCTTTGTAAGTGTTCATGTTTCCCGTCTATATGTTAAGTATATAAATACACACCGATATTATTTACCGATGGGACATTTTATTTTTTGACGTGTTTTTACTATCAAGTTCGGTTTATCCAAAGCACCTCACCTCTGCTCCCATTGTTTTTTCTCCCAGCAGACCTTCAATAACTGCCCGAGGTATAGGCAGGCGATTTCCATTTGCATCCACTCAACAAATACGGCTATTGTTACATTAGACTACAAACACACACCCTCAATGTAACCCGCGGAAATGTTGCATTGCAATTGAATTGCATTTTATTAAATAGCCAAGGGCACGCACAGTACACGTCAATCAAGGGAGGTGGTGGCTGCTTGTTGCTTGCAGTTGCAGAGTCCCATGATGTCCTATGGTGCTCTCGGTGATATCTTCTTGGTTCTTTCGGTAAAGTCACGTAGAAGGGAAGTAATAAAATAACAAAAATAAAATAACCATAATAAGACAGTGAGAATTATTTTATTATGTTTTATTTTTATTATTTTATTACTTCCCTTCTACGTGACTTTACCGAAAGAACCAAGAAGATGAATCCCTGCAGTCACGAAAGCTTTAAATCGAAATCTCTCGGTGATAATTGGAAAGCTGCCCTAAATTGAGCTTAAAGATGTACACTGCGGGGCAATGTTTACGAAACTTTCTACAGCCTCCTGTCGTGTAGTTGTCTCTTGTTTTCCCTCTTCCCGTCATTACCCAACCCAGCTTGGGCTAGACACGGGTGAAAAAGGTGGCTCCATAGCTCAATGGGTTTCTTCCAGCTGTCTGACCTGTGTGGAAGAGCAATGTGCTCGATGACTATCTGGCTGATTGCCATCAAGCACATGCAACAATCCTTCGGGTTATTTCAAAACAACAAAAAAAACCCCAAAGCGACGTGCACGTGTGTGTGTGTGACTATTGAAAGCCCTTAACATTCTAGCACCCATCTCAGAACGAGCTCCCATGATTCTATGATCGGCAGCGATGCAAACATTTGTCTGAAGCGCCCCGGTCAAACTTGGAATTGTGGGAGGTCAATCATTCTTATCTGCTGCCCCCATAGTCTGGATCTACCTTCGCTCAGATACCATTCCTGTCGACTTTCTGTCCCCGTTTTTGCCTTACATTTTAACTCAGCCCGTGACGAATGAACCCTTACCCATTCCGAGGACGGACACGTGTACGTCATCGGAATGGAATCAGAACAAGAAAATAAAATAATACAACTTTATCGGTACCGAGGCTCCAATAAGCCACTGCGGGAGTGCGTGTGGCACAGTTTGGCACCGGCTATCGTAGCTCTCAAAGTCTTTAAAAACAACGATGCTATGCCTCTCTAAATAAAATGTACGTTAACCGCTTGCGCGTTCCAAAATTCAGCGGCGAACAGGACCCACCCTACAACTTGCAGATGTCTCGGAACAGGAAAGCGTTAAGTCCACTGTCAATGTGCAGCATCTTGAGACGCATCCTCGTATAAACACAACATAAACTCGTCTTGTGTTGCAGTGCTGTGTAAGATAAAAGTATTATGATGCCGATGATGATTTTACACTATTTTATTCCCCCTTTGGCTTACGCTTACGATATTACCAAATAAAATCTTAATTCCAATTCAATTAGGCGTTCGTTTTGGCAGGAAAGTAGAGCACCATAAATATCTCGAGGCAAGTTCCCCAGGCTTGCACACTCATTCACTCACAATTCAAACATTTGTGTTGGGTCAGGATGGGAAAGGCACCATATGCTTCTTCGCTCTGAAGCCCCATGCGCAGAATTTAGGGCACAATTGGGACCGATTTTGGTGAAGGACGTGGGAGTGTATTCTGGAATTGTGGCGATTTTTGAGCTGAGAGAATATATAATTCAATGTTCGAATAAATAAACAAGAAGTCTTCTGCCCAGTCTTTCACGTGGGAGAGCGTTTTTGTTGTTGTTGTTGTTGTAGGCAGATGGTAAAAATGGGTCATAAAGTCATAAAGTAATAAACCAACGTCAACGAAGCAACACTATATAAATAAAGCATATAGTCAGATCGTTTCGCTATTAATTTTAATGACGTACACATGCAAGTATGGAAGAAGCAGTTGACGGGACATCTCTCGCAGCTCAGTGTCGTAATTCTCACAGAGGCATTTTAAATTGGTACCTTCTTTGTAGATGGTGACATTTAGATATCGGCGGCATGAGGTGTACACGTCTTTGTGTTTCAGATCTATCGTTGAATTTCTCATTTTATATTTTTAAAAATCTGATTAAACTGCAAATCGCGTGCATGTTATTTACTTCACAAACCGGGCCGTTGTTAATGGCAGCAAGTGCCCTATTCGTTTTTGTCCATTGGACGTGTGCTTGTTAAAAAATGCACGTACAGAGCAGTCGTTGCATTTATGGAGATGCGAGGGTTGTGGTTCGTATATAGAGCAGAGGTTTTCAGAAAATGCTGTTGCTGGGCAGATATCACGAATTCCTTACCAGCGCATTGCTTATCTGTGCTCCGCAAAAAGGTCCCAGAGAAGAAATGAATATCGTGCACAAGTGAAGCGAGGCTGCGGCGGTCTTTGCGATTTCCAGCCACAATCCGGAGTCTCACTCCAAACGATGAAATTAAATTATTTTATGTACGTAGATATATACACTATATATGCATTTTTGGTTAATCATATCATCCAAACTTTTAAGAACAAAAACATTGTGCTTGGCCAGGACATGTAGCTGGAAGGCGTGACGTACATTCGTACGTTACGGATGTTCGTACGAACTTAATTTGCACCATACGTAACGAACCGTCCTAATCCGATGTCAAGAATAACAGAGAATGGTCAAGAATAATAATAATAATGAATTGGCAGCCGAAGAATGCTAAATGTTCCGAGAGGACATGCGGCAAAGTGTGCAGGTGCCGGACGGATTATCACGCCGCACTGGCTGTGAGAGTTGGTGGCGGCAGTTTGTGAAGACCGCCATCCAGCAGTGGATTGGCCATTGCTGATGATGATGATGATGCAGTTTTACTCTCGGCAGACGACAGCTGTTCAATTTCCAAACCGAAAAAAAGCCCCAACTCATCACGGTTCTAGATTTGAAGCTTTCGTGACTGCAATGACTCATATTCTTAGGTTTTTTCGGTAAAGTCACGTAAGTAAAAAATTTAAATTAATAAAAGTAAATAAAAAATAAAATAAAAATCACATCGTCTAACCGGCGACGATGTGATTTTTATTTTATTTTTTATTTACTTTTATGGATTTTAATTTTTTACCTACGTGACTTTACCGAAAAAACCTAGGAACACTCATCACGGTTGTCGCTGATGCCGTCCCATGACATAACAGTACGCTGACACGTAAGGCCTTCTTTGGAGCAGTGCCTTTGTCAATCCCCTGCTGGATGAAGAGCTACCCGTGCTGTGTCAGTTAGTTTGTTTTGTATCATCATACTTCACCATGCTTGTCAGTGTGGGTATTTAAAGTGGGGTGGTGGTGGGGGTGGGGCGAGGTGCAATTGTCATTTCAGATGTCATTGACAAGTGTCATTGTGTCAAAGTCACGGCACTGACAATGAGCCTCCAGAGATGGACTAATTCTAAATAACGTGGAAAAAACTAACTTTTGTTGTGTGCAGTTCCTCGAGGACACAACTTAATATACTGGCGGCTGCTCAGCTTTGAGCCCATAATATCGAGTCCCGGTACTCTATGAGGTTGATTCATCCTAAAAATAATATATGTCACGCTGGGTGCTTTGGCGCCGCAGAAGCATGAGCAATAAAGGTTAGAGCTGGCCCCAAAACCTTTTCTTTCGGCATGCTGGTAAAAGTAAGTGCTCTCAAAATGTGTTAGTGTGTGCGAGCCAGGCTAAAAAGTTATCTTCATGTGTTTGTTATTCATATATACTCTACGTGAAAGTGGTGAATGAAAAACATTGAGTATTGTGGTCTGGAGTGCAAAGTAAAATATTTAAGTGTCCAACTGTGTATCATTGCATTATTTAAAGCCGACCAGAGTGGCTATATGTATTAGGAATGTTCCCAATTTTCAGATTAATTAGAAAAATACCCCGAAAATCTGGCCTGGATTCAAAATTTGTAATTATCCTAAATGTTTTGAGTTTTAGATGTCGCCGAAAGTAAAGTCGCATTTGTGATGTCATGTCTACGCCTGCCTGGCCAAAAGTTCCATGACATTACAGCGTTTTTTTTTTAAATAAACGAAGTAATATTTTTTTTAAAGAAAAAATATATTCAACTTATTGTTTTGCTAATGGCACTCTACGTAATTTAATAATTTAGTGAATAATGTTTAAAATGACTCAAATGACTAATTTTAATGCATAAGAAATGCAAGCTATTAAAGTGTAATAACTTTAAATTAAAAATATATGAAGAAATCTGAAAATTTTACATAAATTCCCAAAATCCTAATAAAAAAGAAATGAAACCTCAAACTCATCCCTAGTCTATGGATCGAAAAAAATCAATTAATTTGGAAAAAAATGATTTCACATGCCTGTGACTGGCTAGTCAGCTATAGCCAATGTGTGTGTGTGTCTTTGTTCAACAAGAATGAAATGATGCCTGTTGAATCTGCACATCTTAGATCGAACGTCAATATGTCGGGCGTTACCCCTGGGAGATTGGGGCGATGAATTCCTCCCCTGGCTACCTCCATTCTCTCCAGGTTAACCCCTTTGCAGCTGGCGCTGAACGACTCAAGAGAGACTGAGATGGCACCGCTGAGACCCCAGGCCAGTATCTGGGGTTTATCCGCTGACGATTAAATTGAATGAATAAACACACAATACACCGTATTTCTGTATGCGTCTCTCCACGCAAAAAAGTAACGTTTTTTTAAACGTCCAGTCGGTCGCACAGCCTTCTGGGTATAGATTTTTCAGCAGCAATGGTTCAACAAAAGCAAACCTTTGACCGGTTTTGGCATTCAGTGTTCCATCGGCAGCGTCAGCCTTCCCTAAACCGATTCTGATAAACCCGCCAGATGTTTATTAGCCAGGACCGTCTCCGTTAGATATGGGTCCAAGTTCGATGAAAAACTATATAATACACGAGACAAAATAATCATAAGGCGATTAAATTGGATTCTCAAGTGTAGCGAGTTGATGAGCTCAGGTTGATCTCCATTGGCTGACTGTACTAAAGTTTGTTGTCCTTCCCCCGCACCTCCGATTAGCGCGGTTGGCTTTGTATGGTGCGAAAGAAGTTCAACATACTGCACATACAACGGTGTCGGCCAAACACCCCAATGGACAGTCCTCATGAAACTAAGTCTTGAGACTCTCAATACAAATTTGGCTCCCTTAGAATAAAGTGAATTCCAATGTCATTATCATTAACAACGAATTTTGTCCCATTGGTATTATAATTATTATATTTTTTACTGGCAAATTCGGTACCAATGGTGTAAATGCTTAACCCGAGCTCTCATACTCTGATGGTGCATTGTCTTTGAGTTGTGCGCCTTTTGGCGTCATCTGGTCCAACCCATGTGAGACTAGGCTCTAAGGAAAGCTGTCTCGGGTGTGGACCAATCAACTTCAAGGACAGTGCATACATTATCAGAGTTATGTTTTTTGTTTGCATTATGACTGCAGGTATTGTGGTCTATGCAAACATGACTCCTCGTAAAAAAGGTGTCAGTTTTGTTGCCAGATAAAAGGGTAAAAAAACAATTATCAACTAATTTTGTATTATTAATTCACATGGTATAAATTCAGATTCAGAAAACGCCTAATATGCCAAGGTTAAAGACATCATTCTATAAACAAATAAATTCCAAATAATAAGAAATATACACAAAAGTATTACAGATTAGCGGGGATGATTTGTATTCGTCTGTGCGTATTGGCTGTCCAGTGGCACATTTAACTAGCGCCGGATAGCAGTAATGGATTGCATGTCTTAAATATTTCTAGAAATATCTTTTGACACATTTTACATTTCATCCAGCCATTATCGCGCCTTCCGTATAATGCCATTACACCAACCCCGTGTGCGCTCCGTTGTCAAGACGAACATTGCAGTGACATCTACAAGTGTTTGAAGCTCAATGCAAAACCGAATACGTGATTTAGTATCGGGGACGTAAAAAAAGGATGGCAACTCAGAGAAAGGTCAAAATTATCATATTTTTTTTAAAATAGCAGACGCTAGACGTTTGAACCCTGCTTACAAGGGGAACCTTAAGCCAGGAATCTGCCACGCGTTCGCACACGACACTGTTACTCCACAGAGAACAGTGTTGACACTTGAGCGGGGAGAAGTGGTGGCTCGAGGCCACGGGCGAGGGACGGGACGAGGACATTAATGAATTAGTCACAAACACACCGATTGTGAATGCGGCGAGCAGGAGCGGCTAATCAGCAAGGGCAATTCATCGTCAGCCATGGTTGATCCACTGCTGGATGGAGGCCTCCCCACGCCGCAACAATTTCTCACGATCCTGTGATTTAATAACCCCGGCTCGCGCCTATACGCGAGCTGATTTCACGCCATCTCATCGGTGGATGTTTTTTTTCGGTTGGATTCCATTCCTAGGTTGCCACCGCATCAATATTCTTGACCATCCGCCTTCTACTCGTCTCGCAGCGTGCCAAAGCCCAATGACTTATCCGAACAGTTTGAATTACATTCTTGGTTCTTTCGGTGAAGTATAAAACAATAAAATTCTCACGACGTTTCGACTGCAACACAAGCAATCATCATCAGGTGTGAAATCCACAGTAAGAAAATTTGAAAAAAGTGGCGGATTTTTCTTAACGTCAGCACCACAGACAGCGATTTGGCAGTTGGTCAGATGGACGAGTCCATCTATGTTCGGAAAAGACGAGGGGGGAAAAGAAGAAAATGGAATGCGGTCTGAAAGTCACCGTAAGCGTGAACACAATCAATTAAGACCCGAAATGGTTTATCAAATAAATGTTATTGCTGTGGATTTCGCACCTGATGACGATTGCTTGTGTTGCAGTCGAAACGTCGTGAGAATGTTATTGTTTTATATTTTTATTACTTTATTGTTTCCCTTCTACGTGACTTTACCGAAGAACCAAGAATATGAATCCCTGCAGTCACGAAAGCTTTAAATCAAAGTTTTAATTATGTAATTAGCCTGCGTATGTCCTCTAATCCATGCGTTCATCTTTCTGTATCTCAAATTAATTCCAACCGTGGCTCTTCTTTGGAAACCTTTCAACATTTTGCTTCACATGAATGACCGTGTTTCTAAACCGTATTTTGCAGTGGCGAACGCGCACTGATTACGAACATATTTTTGAGGGCACATTGGAATGATAATTTTCATTATTCCATTCTTGCGTACGGCAATAAGTCCAGGAGCTGAATATCAATGATGAGGTCTGCTAGCCACGAGAGGGCTTCAGACGAGAGTTCGTGTAATTTTGCTATTCCTCGATGGAAGGTGCACAGATTACAGTGGTTTACGATATGGTCCAGAGATTGGGTTGCAGAATGCAACTGCTAGAGTCCCTAAACGCACACACCGCTTCGCGAGCACATCGCACACCTGCTCCCATGTCTTTACTTTGGCGACCAGTAAAGTATCGAGTGGACAATAAGATGCTGCTGCTGCTGACCTACAAGGCACTCAATGGGTTAGCCCCACAATCTTTAGAGGAACTGATCCACCTTTATACTCCAACGAGGTCCCTGGGATATTTGGATCACCTTCTTCTAAAGACTCCCAGGTCAAGGCTAATTTCCTGGGATGATCTAGCTTTTGCCAGCGAAGCTCCCAAGCTTTGGAACGCTTTGCCTTTGCTAATGAGACAAGCGGAGCAGTTAGAGCTATTTAAGTCTGTCTTGAAAGCTCACCTCTTTAATTTAATCCGGCCTTTAACCCCCCCCCCCCTCATTCTGGCCGCTTACCCTGCAGTTTCTGTTTATTTCCTGCCTTCCGTATGAGGCGCATTGGGATCTACGGATGAAATCCGCCACTTTACACATGTCAATTATTATTAGCAGAGGTCAGTCATCACTCTGCCAGTTTTGTGTTAACGCTGGAAGCCTGCATCTATGAGCGGTCGTGAAGGCATCAATCTGTTCACAGCAGTTATGGCCAGCTTGGAATCCGGATTGTTTGGGAGTGGTTGTACGGCTGCCTCGGAGTATCATCACACAAGGCGGGATGCTGCTGGATGCTTCTAGATGCTACCCATGTGACTCGTTCTTTGTTCAGCCTGCGTACGCATCTCACGTGTGTATCGAGGACTGTGCTTTACCCTGTGTTTTATATGATTTATTATCACGCGACTTTTCCATAACGCGGCGTTCTTCAGGAACGCAACTGCTACCGACTGTTACGTTCAGCTCTTCAGAAGCTCTCCAGCCAGCTCTCACCCGCCTCTTTATCTCAACCTTTTGATTGCAGTCGGCCTTCAGTCGCCATCCTCTGTCCACACGCGCTGCTGTCCTTAGCAGTTGCGTCCTTTCGACGGTTATCGCTAATTGTATGGCAAAGCCATTAATGAATAATTTCACAAGCAGAATAATGAATAGTGAGACGCAGTTAAGCAGCAGGAGACTGCATCTGAAACAAGCACAGTACATCCCTATGGTCAAGCACTACATAGTGGCCACTGAATATTTAATGGGTAAGCACATATTTTGTTTCCAGAAGAATACATGATTTGTGTACAGTAATCTGCAGCACAAGACAGTGATATAGCATTACAATTCACAGAGGATATACGAAAAAAAAAGAATAGATGCAGAGCTGTACATTAATAGGGCATTATGTTCTTATAATTACAAAGGGTTAGAAACAATTGGAGCCAGATATGAGAACGCAAGCAGATGATCTCACATTTACGTTATCCAAATGTGAAGGATCACACAAATTAAATGGGGCTGCAAAATCAGCTGCACATGATAAAAAAAAATTTCAATTTCATAAATTTGATAAATTGAAATTGACTTGGAGACATTTGGGGGGACATGTTTTCGCCACCGTGGTGAATGTAACGTCTCTTATTAGTGGCAGCAGATTGTTTGCGTGAGCCGGTCACGTGCAACAACACGTTCACGATTCCTGCACGCATAGTTTGGATACATCTTTCATGAGCATAATGATCGATTTCACTTGGTGAATAAATAACGAGGAGTGAGGATTCAGTGTAGTTTTGTAGATGCATATTTTGTGAGTTGAAGAATCTCGTCATTGTTACTTCCCTACCGTGCAGAGCTCATCTTCCCTCGTGTATCGTTTCCAATCTACATATACCATATTTTATGTTACCAGGTAAGGCTCACTGAGCTATGTAGCTCTTTTTCAAAAGCCACCTGGCCACAATTGACAGCTCAACGAAGTGGCTCATCATGTGGAAATTTATAGCAGCCAAATACTCTTAAACGCACGTTGATTCTAAATGTGGAGTGAAAAACTTTGTTTTTACTGGTTATACTTATTTACTTTCTCACGTAGAGCTGTCCGGATGTCACGTTTTCTCCACTGTCCGCGTGCCAGAGACGTTTCATGTCTGGCACGTGCCACGTGCCAACTTTCACTGCTGCCTGCCAATGAGTGCCTGTCGGAAAATGTCCCTGCGATAATGTTGATTAAAAGTGCATACATTTGTTTTTATTTTAACTCCCAAATTTAATCGCATACGTTTGTATCGCAGCGAATTCGGGCGGAGGTGTCTATTAAAGGCCCACGCACTTAGCCCAGACGCCGGTGGAGGAGTTGTTGGGGATTTTGTAGCAGCAATAGTGAGAGGCAATTAACGTGGACTTTCCCACCGTTTCGTAATCTGCTCAGAGCTCTTCATGGACATTGACGTCAACGACGCCGATGATTATACTCATTCGTAATAATCATTATAGTGGTGGTAGTGGTAAAGTAGGGTAGCAGCTGTAACTTAGAATTAAGTGAATCCAACCACTCTACCAGATCCAGCATTTAATCAGCTTTGTTCTGCATAATGACCACGACACGTGTTGAGTCCTCCTGCTGTGTGCACGTGACCCTTCCCAACGTCATTGTGCAAATTTGCATGCCGCTTCAAGGTGAATGCCGTAAGTACGCACCCTATTCAGGCAGGCCTGGTGTACCAGGGCCTTGGTCTGGTAAGCAGCGTGCCCAGCCGCCTTTGTCTCCCCAGTTTTGATGTTTACACACTGACATCACTCGTCACTCTTAGTTAGCCGCTGCCGGGAATCGAACTCGGCTCGCTGGTTTCGTAGCACAATGCATGAATCGCACACGCACGCATACAAAGACACAGATCCCCCGTATATTCATGCATGATGCTAGCGGCAAGTGCTGCTCGTCAACACGTACCCATCGCCCAACAACCGTCGCGCCGCCGGAGAAATTATAATTGACCACAATCGAACTAAAACTAAGCGCAATTGCAGGGAGAGGCAGAGGAGAGCGAAGAGGAAAGTGTTAATGAAACGTGCTCCTTTTGAGATTAGCTCGAGGCTCGCGATGTGTTGAAGGTGGGATCCTCCAGGGGGAGGGAACACGGCAGTTAGGAGATGCGGCGCCACTCATGACTTGTGATTCATGTGCTCACACACCTTCGTTTGCTTCTTCATCCCACCAAGGACTCTTGAACAGATTGGGGTCAGAGGGTCAACCCATCACTCACTCATTACATGCCAATTCGGCTGAGGTTAAATAGTGCATGACTTTGGCATGCAACACTATATATGTATAATAGTATCAGAAGAGATATAAACTTGACAATTCAGAGGCTGGTCTATAAAAAATGGGTGTTGGCAGGTTTTGTTGAGATATTCAAAGTGTCGTCCTGCAATCGGCCTTCACTAACTGGAGGGAGATCTGGAGAGCCCCTGTAGGGGGTATTTGGCCTACTCTTCTACCCTGGTCGGACGTCTCGGAAGGGGCAAGAGCACCCACTACATATCCGACCGCATGTGACCTGCAGATCGACTTGCTGTGGTATCCATCGGTACTGCTGGGTGGACAGAGGCGGGGGGATTGAAGAAAACTTGGCCAATGTTTCACCTCCCTCACCGGGAAATTGAATCGGCAAAAGTCCAGGGTGCTAACCAATACACCGTGGCATCATTCGCTTGACATGCTGTACTGGATCGATAATTTCATATGTGCAAACACAGCCTCCCCATGCTAAAAATCGAACTCCCAAAAACGAAAATAACACAATGTAACTGTTTTAGGCCAAACATTGCACTGCTGAAATATTCCCTGAAAATGACTCAATTGGGACTACACGTAACAACATTGCCGTGGAAAATAACTTGGCAGGACCCTCCTGAAAAGGAGTCTTGTGTAATTAAAAACATAATAACGATGATGAAGATGGTAATGAAGACAACGATAACAATTCGGGTGATATATTTTTTGTATTGGTCCTTCTGAGTCAGTGGTGAAGAATAAAAAAAATCACATTTCTTCGGCGAGGACCACTGCTGACTTCTCACGGAGCGTTTCACCAAACATTCTGTTGACCTTGGAGGGACGGGACACACTGAGCTAATGCCCGGCCGCGTTTTTGAACTGGCGAGCTTACAATCGCTCACCGGGCACCCTGCCACGTTGCCATTTGGCCTCCGACATTAGCAGCACGCGCGTCTTTGTTTTCCGTCCAATCATACTGCATAGTGATACGGATTATCTTGTGGCCAGAAATCATATAGAGTTGGCATAGGCAGCCACGGAGCATCTGGGGGGGGGGGTGGGAGAGGGGGGAGCTGGGGGGGTGGGTGGAGGGTTCACCCCCCCCCAACTAATTATTTGTATAGTAGTAGGTTTTTACCCTTTCAACTGGTACAAAAACTGACACCTTTATACAAGGCATCATGTTTGCAATAACCACAACACAAGCAGTCAAAATGCAAACAAAAAGAAACAACTCTGATAATGATAATGATATGCACTGTCTTTGAAGTTGATTGGTCCACACCCGAGACAGCTTTTCTTAGAGCCTAGTCTCCATTGGTGTTGAACCAGATGACGCCAAAAGGCGTACAACTCAAAAACAGCGCACTATCAGAGTATTGAGAGCTCGGGGTAAGCATTTACAACTTCAAAGACAGTGCATATCATTATCATTATCAGAGTTGTTTTTTTTTGTTTGCATTTTGACTGCTTGTGTTGTGGTTATTGCAAACATGATGCCTTGTATAAAGGTGTCAGTTTTTTGCACCAGTTGAAAGGGCTAAAACCCATCACTATATTTTGCCACTGGTAAAGGAGGTCTCATAGTGTAAATCATTATTTGTAGTCAAATCATTACATGTGTTGTGATGCCGCCCCCCTACTCTGAGTTGTTATACCCCCCCGCCCCCTTTACACAAGGTCACAACTACATTGCGATATTAGGATCAAGTAAACAAGGGAAATATAATTGGTTGGTTTTTTGTTTTGTTTTATAGAGTGGAACGGAAAATCCAAACGTTGTAGTTTTCCTTTTTCCTGAAAAGTCAGCCAGCCGGCTATCTCAGACATTTCTTCCCCTTCCTCTGTGCGTGTTTGCCATTATCGTATATGGTCCAATCACATTGCATGCACACATGATTTATTGTACATCTACATACATGGGCTTGATTCAGAGTTTAAATTATCTCGGCACAAATTTCTTAGATTAATCCGACAGCTTATGAATAAAATAATCTCCGGAAAAAAATCCTGATTGTGTACGTGTGGTCACGCCAATGAAATGCCGACGGGACAATGACATGCTTGACTCAGAGGTACAGGGCAATCGAGCCGAAGGCTTTAATTCGATGGCTTTTGGCTCAGCCATCGAACAAAGACGGTCACCGCATCGCACGACGCTTTCAGATGTGCTTCTGCGGCCGGATTGGAACGCTCTTACTGACGACATTTGGAAGCTACCGACGCTCTGCAGATCTAGATTGAAAACTAATTTCTTTAGTGTTTAGTTTGTTCTACTTCCCCCGCACCTCCGATCAGTACGGTTGGCTTCGTAGACGTTCAACATACATGCCACCAAGGGGGAAACAAAAACTCGGTATTTTGATGGCGAGCCGAAGTGAGTCGATGTGAAATGGTCCTCCGTGGATCGGCTTCCGCAAACCAGGTCAGGCTTATGTGTGGTGTTGTGGCTGCTGGAGCTGTTTGTCATATGGTATGTGTTCGATGGCAGCTGCCGACGGTCTTCTTTGCGTTGAATGCCAACGACACTGAAGGATGTCTGCAGTGGAAACAGATGTGGGCTGTGTTCATTGTTCACAGTGGCTGCTGTGGGAAAAAAAATCCATTGATGTGCAAATTTCCCGGGCTAGACTCGACTGAAATTATGGATTACAATCAGGATCTTTGTAAGTAAAATTGAAAATCGTATCTGTGTAACAATGATAATTATAATGAGCACAGAGCTACACCAACAGGTGTCTTTGTTGTAACAAGAATACGAAGATATACACATACACTTCTTTGGTTCGGACATGTGTAATGACAGGGTGACACCTGCTGGCCGGAAAGGGAATCACGGGTACGGGCACGATTAAGTACCAACCAATCAGAGAAGGAGGTTTATCTGGAGCAATTGTATAAGGTGGGGCTAGCCGAGATACTTCGGGAACCTGCTCGAAGGTTCCATTAGAGGGCGTGGCCGGAGGCGGGGCCTAGCCACGCCTGGGCTGTGTTCATTGTTCGATCTCACAATTTTCTCACTGTGGTGTCCCCTTTTATACTTCTGTGTGGGCAGAGGCAGGGGGATTTAAACCAAAAAATTACTCAACTTTTTTTTTACCAAGGCTTAAACTATTTTTACTTTATATTCTTGGTCCTTTCGGTAAAGCCACGTAGAAGGGAAATAAGTAAATAATATAGATATAAAAAAACATATTTATATTATTTTATTATTTTCCTTCTACGTGACGTAGAAGGGAAATAATAAAATAATACTGATATGAAACAATATATCTATATTATTTTATTATTTTCTTTCTACGTGACTTTACCGAAAGAACCAAGAATATGAATCCCTGCAGTCGCGAAAGCTTTAAATCAAAATTAATTTTTACTTTGCCAGGTAAGGTCTACAGAGCTGTGTAGCTCTTTTTCAGAAGCGACTTGTCCACAAATGATAGCTCAGCAAAGTGGCTTATCACGTGGAAATTTGCAGCAGCCAAATACTCGAAACGCACGTTTCTAAATGTAAAGGAAAAACTGGAGGACGCGGAGAAATATCGACGTGACCACGGAGAGAGAGAGAGAGACACATGCAAACTCCAAATATACAGGCGTCAAACCCACGATCTCCTCGACGCCACGCGAGGTAGTTTACAGCTCGCACACCACGGCACCCCATTTAATTCACTTATCCAATATTTGAAGTGCCACGCTGGGAGATCGAACTGGCGACCTCTGATTTCGCTCCGTATGTGAGGTCTGAAATGCGCTAACGTATACGGTACACCGTACCGTCGCCACTTGTTGACGCAATTCATGCTTGCAGAAGACACTTCTCGTCGCAATGGGGTTTTGCCTGGATAAATGAAGTATGTTGTCTTCTTGGTTCTTTCGGTAAAGTCACGTAGAATGGAAATAATAAAATAATAAAAATAAAACATAATAAAATAATTCTCACGACGTTTCGGCCACAACGCAAGCAGCCGTCCTCAGGTGGAGAACAGGTCTGTCGAGAAGACATTCAGACTCTGGAGAACAGGTCTGTCGAAAAGACATTCAGACTCTGTCTTCTCGACAGACCTGTTCTCCACCTGAGGACGGCTGCTTGCGTTGTGGCCGAAACGTCGTGAGAATTATTTTAATATGTTTAATTTTTATTATTTTATTATTTTCATTCTACGTGACTTTACCAAAAGAACCAAGAAGATGAATCCCTGAAGTCACGAAAGCTTTACATCAAAAAAAGTATGTTGTGTTTTATGCATCTACGTATTTTTTTTATACAATAATCAGCAATATGCCTAAGAGGGTGTAGTTTATTAATTAGATAATTTATGTATTAACGACAGATATTTGGAAGCAAATGTAGCAACTGTAATTGAAGCCATTAAAGTGAATACATTATGGCATGAAAGTGCCCTGAGACCATTATCTGTGGCTGGAGGTAGATGGTGCTCATTATGAGCAAAAGCTTTCAACTGTTATATTTTTTTCTTCTGTCCTCATAATCACCATAATGACAGTGCCACATCATATACATTCTGGTGGTTTTATGTCATTCAGCTGCATTTGCGAGCAATAGTCGGGACTTTTATGTGAGTTGCAACATCACAGTGATTTGGGATTGGGAAAACCAGCAGAGAGAGCCTCTTGGTGTGTCATCGGTAAGCCAATGCAAATGTCTTCAGACAGACAGGTCTCGACGGGCCGTCACCTGCCAATCTACAAAAGGTTTAAACATTCGAAGGCAATTTGTTAATGTAACACGAATCGTTGGGATGGGACCTTTACGCACCGGGCATTAACAACCCTACTGTTTTTTTTCTCTTTCATGAATTAAAAATCACATTTGTCCCGGAAGAAGTTGGAGTACCCACACTTTACCCCACCACACGCTACCTACCGATCGACTAACTATAATATAATAATTATAATTTAGTTATTTATCCAGGAGAGCCAAACTGAGTCGTATGACTATTCTTAGGAGGGTCCTGCATTGGGTTTTTGTGTTCAGCCAATTCATGATGCGAGTTTATTATACACGTGCAAATAATGTGTTAACATTTAACATTTGTGGTGAATGAAGCACCTAAAGTGGCGGCATTGGTTGTGTGAAAACATAACATTCAACATGTATGAGTTTTCACCTGCTTAATCAAATACACTTAAAATAATTTAGAACTTGAAAAATATACAGTGTTTGATGTCTACGTACATGATTCGATGCACGTATCATGAGCATAATATTTATTTTCAGTCATTGAATCAATATTACATTCACACTTGATAAAACACGAGAGTACACTATTTAATATAAAAAATGTCATTATATTTTACAATGAGACAGGATCTCAATGATCACATTCAAGGTGCATGTACGGTACATGACATTGGGCCATTAAGAATTAAATTTCATTCCTAAATAATTTAGTTATAGTTTCATGTCTTCGCATTTTGAGAGTTGTATCTTAATTATTTGTCCAAACGGGTAATAAACATTGTACGGACTGATAGAGTTTTAATATCGCACGCCGGTGACATGTTTATCACGATGAGTGCTTCTGGCTAAATACATTGTCTTGCGTGCTGAATTGAAAATGTATACCAACCCACCCTGGCCACTAAACAGAATCCGGATGTACTCAACATGAGGACAAACGCCTGGAGATGTTGTGTTAAGAGCAGGTCCTCTAAGGCATGGTCACATCGTAATGAGGCATGAGCTTTCACCTCCAGACATACTGTGTTGAATGCAATGTGCTTCTGTTCCCCCAATTGTATTCTAGTCGTGCTGTGGGTATTATGCCACGAGACGGAGTGCCAAGTTTGGAACTCGCACATAGCAGTGACTCACCACATGGGTTATAAAACGGCCCGTGGAAGGAGCTATCAGAGAACCACATCAGAGATCCTTTCGAATTACCGTTTTTTTATTTACACACGTTGCATGCAAATCTTTTCACATTCCCTGCTACAGAGAAATGTGCATCACAGGGCAGTCAATTTTAGAATTTGAAATCGCCGGATTGACTAAAAACCCAAATTCAATTGTAATTAAAATACTAGCAATGGGTTAATTTTTCGTGAAGTCATTGGTGGCCAGGCTGAGCCCATCACCTCACTGCACTCGAGAACCCAACTTATTCATGAGTAGGCTGCCAAAGTTCAAAACCCAGGATCTCAATCGAGCCGGCTCGATTCTAATGACCCCTGGGTCGTTCAAGTTCATTTATTAGGTATAGCCCTGTGAGCCATTCGGCTCTTGAATCGGGTGCAACCGCAACAAACAAAAAAACTAAAACATTAACAAAAAACATCTTAAAGTGAATATGTGACTAAGTGCAAACAGAAAATCCAAGAAAAGACAGCAAAATATTGCAGAAAAAACACTGTACACCAACGCTGTGTGCAAAAATTCCAACAACCTGACCGTGGGAAATGTTTCATATGTATCTTAGAGGGTTAATATCTCAGAGGTACAAAAGCTGGCACATATCAGTGGAACAAGAAATATCTCGCAGTATCAGAAGCAGGGAGAACTACATTTTGTTTTTCCGCCACTAGTTTAGGGCTCCGGACGGGAGACGAGCGGCAAGTCAATGCTCATTGTGGAATGAAATCGCGTTTGTGTTTCAGGCAAGGGCTGGTCTGTGTATAGGGTTGTGGTAAAATTAGCATTGTCATATCGCGGAAAGAGAAATATCTCACAATAGCAGGAGAGAGATTTGACCTGATGCATTATTATGTAACTGACAACATAGTGGGACTTTAATGTCCCAGGAAGACTTAGGGACTTCCCAAGAGATGATCTCAACAAGAGGATGATGTTTGGGAAATCATAAAAGGTGGCTACCATATATATACAGTAGATGGATTCCACATTTAAATGTATCATGTGTAAAAACTCACGTTATCAACTAAATATACAAATTGACTTTCAATTTTTTTGAACAAATGCATTAAAGAATGTGTTCTGCCGGTGTGAAAGTGTTAATTTGGCATGCAAAGGAACATTCATAAGCAGATGCACTTCATTAAACGCAGATGTCTCAAATCATTATTCGCAACAACATTTTGATTGCTTAACTGCTGACCTCAATCACGCTGTTGCTTAAACGTTTTTTTTAGCACAGCCAGTTCGAGTGCGGGTAATGTTATTCATTTTACGGATGCATTAATTTAGCATAAAAACGATGCCAATATTCCCCGCAGAGCTAAATATTAAGGTATTGTTTACGAGGAAGTAGTTGAAGAGTTACTGTGAATGAAGATGACAAACACAGCATCGCTCTGGTACAATCCCTAACACATTAAAATAATTGTTTATTATTGTAGTTAATTGCAAGGTAATTACAATTATTTTTCCATATGTGACCCTCACCCCAGTGTGACGTCTTATCAATGCGTTGCTGTGCAGTTGATGAATAATGTTTTCGTAACGCGAATCGCATTAACAGTGCAAACGTGTGCGACTATTCATAGTGCTGTATAATTACACACACACACACACAACCCACGTGGGTAAATTATGCAGCAAGAGACATTAGCTCGTGGAAGGAGGTAAATTGTCACTGGTTGTTAATTACATTGTAATAGTGGTGCAATTACGAACAGATTTTGCACCGCGTTCCGTCTTTACGTGACATTACTGGACTATCGCCGGGTAATTACGCCGAAAATGATGACCTCTAATGCTCCAGCGTGACAATGTTTATTAAAAAGCACACATACGAGTACAGCGCCGTATGGTGGACATAATAATCGTTCAATTGTTTGTCTATCGACTTACTTTCGTCAACGACGGCAACAACGACGATGATGATGAGCGTGACGATGACTACGACAGCTGCCTACCAACTGCGTGCGACCGACTGTGATGACTCGAAATTATCCACGGGAGCTTGAATTTGAGACGTGTTTGACGCAGATATATATTGGTTGTGTTATTCGAGACGGCAGTGACTGAGGAAGACCAAGACATGGGAATTGGCTATCTGTGTATATACACAAAGCTGTACCGAGTTCACCGCTTGCTGCGTTGATAATAGTGGGGAAAGCCAAATGACGCACCCCTCACACTGGCGTTTAGTAAGAGGACGATCCTGCAATGACGCTCGTCGAAAAATTCCACAGCTTATCATCAGCAACTACCCTCTCAGACTTGAAATAAATGACAAAAAGGCGCCGACTAAATTACCACCAAAATGCACGCAGTGTTTAAAATGCACGCAGTGTTTAAATACAAAGTGTTTAAAATACAAAGTGTTTAAAATACAAAGTGCTTAAAATACAAAGTGTTTAAAATAGAAAGTGTTTAAATACAAAGTGTTTAAAATACAAAGTGTTTAAAATACAAAGTGTTTAAAATCCGTTTGCCGCTCGGTGCACGTACGTCGAGGCTTGTTCCCGGTGCCCATCTGCTCTTTGCCTTCGGCACGTTCATAAAACAATTCTGACACTAACATGGAAACTCCACGTGATATAATATTGAAGGGTTGAGGTTAGCTGTCCATTGTCCAGCCAAGTGTATTAATACACTGTCCTAGAAATACCGGCCGAATTCAGCGGCCGGGTGCCCCAGTACCATAGCATCTGTTTCGTGAACAAAAGCCCGTTACTTACATCCAGAATGTATTGTTCCCACTTACAGCTTGGGAAGTTGATTCTTTTTTTTACAATAAAATAAATATTTATATAAAACAGGCAATAAAATGCCACTGTTACCACTCAAGATGCCAAGCCAATTCTGGCACGCACAATCCAACATTGCAGTGGGACGCCAACATGGCCAAGCGGTGGAGCGATCTCCGCTTGCCGGGGTGCTGGTTATTACTGCGGCATTGTGGTATTAACCGTAAAAAGACTACGCGCCGTTTGCTCCGCAGTGGACGTTAAAGATCCTGCGGTGTCATTCGCTAGAGTAAGCCACTTTGTTCCTGCGTAACGCTCCAAATTAGCTGAATTTGAACAGCTACCCACAAATTGCTCAATTGGGATCATTCATAGCGATCACTGCCCCCCCCCCCCTCCTACTGAACACTTGACAGGACCCTCCTGAAAATTAATCCTGAAGTTTTTGAATAAATAATAACAGTTCCTGTACGGCGCACGACGAGACTGGAACGGTTTGGTGTGCGGCGTCTCTGTTCAGTGGAGACTGAACTAACGACAAGACAGCATCGCGTTCCACGCTGTTCACTTTAGGGAGTATTGGCAGGAGTACGGTTTTCAATTATCCCAAAAAAAATATTTCTTTATTCACATTTCCTACTCATGGCGTATATTCCGACGATACGCCGCCAGGCGTTATAGGCCACGCGAGTTATTTTCTTACAATAAACACGCGAGGGGTGGAGAAAAAAGGAGTTGTGGGGAGGTTGTTTCCAAATGTTTAGAAAATGTTTAACACTCCCCGCCAATTTAACACGTAGGCTTTTGCGACCAATGTCATCCATAGTAGAGTGTTTTTTTTGGGGTTAGATCGCGTAAATATATAAATGTGTCGCTAAAACCCGCCACCACCCGACACAGCCAACTAGTAAGGGTTGTCACGTAAACAGAACGTGCCAATTCGTCACTAACCCCAAACAACCTCTATTATGGTCTCCCCACCAAACCCTATTATATGCAGGACACAGTTTACCTGTTTATGACATTTCAATAAAACGGCAATAATGCTATATATTTATCGAGGAAAGTCTCACTGAGTAATTTAGACTTTTTTTTCTCCAGGAAACTTCTACATTTGGACGTTTGGCCCAATTCCATTGATGAACATTCGCGAGGAAACTGGAGGACCCCCGCATCAAATCCACACACACACACGATGGGATAACACTCAGACCCCTACGCGTGGTGAGATTCAAGAATCCACCGCTTTACCGAAACATCCTGGCCACCTCGCAGCCCAAGCGTGTAACGCCTGGTATTCCCTGGCAGTCTCGCGTTCAAGGGGCTTAGCGTTCTGAGACCTGACAAAATTGGGTGCACTCGGGATCATTTGGTGAGAGTGACTTAGCAACCGTGTCAACTGCCGTATACTCATTGGGCACTCACTGTACAGCGTGTAGCTTTGTATCAAACGGCTCTTCTGAAGGCGTGTTAATGTACAGGATTGTGGAAAGAAGTCCACCACATGGCACCATTGAACTTATTTGAAAATAACTTTATTTAAGATAACCCCCTGCGATGATTAATTGGGCCAATGTAAACATCACCACTGATTGACGTATGGCGAAATTTTGTATTTCAACGGTTCCCAACTTTGCTGGACCTGCAGATCACTGTCAATATTCATGGACCACCATGTAAGTACAAAATACGGGGGGGTATTTTCCCCAAAAATAGTTTCCGCAATAATTCCACAGGCCGCTTCCCATGGTCTTGCAGACCAGCAGAGACCGGCCGACTACAGCTTGTGACCCTGTGATTTTACATTAAATGTTTGACGATCAGACAATCCCACACGGAATTGGAATTATGCCCCGCGGGGTTAATGGTTAGCCCCCTGAACTTGCAATCCAGATTTTTCCAGTTCAATTCGATCTCCCTGCGCGGATGTTGAAAACAAATTCTGCAGCTTTCTTTAATCACCCCCCCGCCTCTGTCCACACAGCAGCATAAATGTGTGCACCACAGACAGTCCATCGGCGTAAAGTGTGGGGACTGCCACCTCTACCAGGACGTCTGGCCAGCCGTCGAAGAATAGGCCAAACAACGTTGAGTGGAGGTTCTCCCGCCTGCAGCGGCGCGCGCGAGCAATTGCAGGGCTGCACCTTTACCGCGTGGAGCAGGCGCTCGCCGAAATGACTTTACAGTAGCAGCTGCTCAGAGAAAATAATGACCTCACAATGAGCCTTTTGTCCCGTGGAGGAATTGGTTTTTGCGGAGGGGCCATTTGTGTCGGTTTGTTAGCTCTTAATTCTTCGCCACGCCTCTGACATTCGCGTGCTGTGCTGCACTGTGACCGACCGATGTTCTCCACATTGACGCCGTGTCTGGGTGGGCTTTAGGCGAGAGATGGAGTATAAACATGAATCCAGCTCAAATTGTCCAACTCTGCTTCAGTGGCTGTGGAATAATTACGGAACTGAACATATGCCTGCCTCCGCTTGAAGGAACGTGGAAGCACAGTCTGTTCTTCTATAACGCGGTAGTTGCGTTCGTGAAGATCACAGCGTTATGGAAATATCGCGTTATAATTAACGACATATAATATCTGGTAAAGCGCAGTTCGCGACGATACGTGAGATGCGTACGCAGGCTGAACAAAGATCGATGTGCGTGGATAGCATCTGGAAGCATCCAGAAGTATCCCGCCTCGTGTGATGCTGCACCGAGGCAGCCGTACGGCCGCGTATCCCTACTCGCTCGACAAGGAGTTCCGTTGGCTCAATCGCGTTATATCCAATTCGCGTTATGAAGACACGCGGCGTTTTAGGAGAACGAACTGTACCAATATGTGGGGGATATCCTCCTGAACCACGTACCAATCACCCGTGTGGTTAACACTGCGGTTTATTTGTCTGCTTACAATTGAAAGTGTTCGAAATAATTTGCAGAGTTTGTCAGTTTCGCGCGGCGATGTAATTTGAAATGTTTTTGTGGGCCTGACATTTTTTTAAATTTCTACTTCTTTTAGCCTTCCCTTGAAACTAGAATTGCTGGTAAGTGGGCTCCCACCTATTTTTAAATAGTGTCTGGCCAATACAGTAAACACATATATACAAACAGTATACTTAAGGCACCCAATGTACATGTACCAAACCTTTGTGGATCCATCACTGGATGAAGGTCTTCTCATGCCTTGCGGGGTCATGGGATTCTCATTTTTTCTTACCATACTTCACCAAGCTGGATATTGCGAGTTGAAGGTGGGAAGCATAGACACAGGAGCACGGGAGTACATTACAACAATGGATGTTGCTCCACTGCCGCCTAACTGCCCATCACGTGCACAGTCCTGTTCAGACTTTGACATTCCGGTGTTGCTGGAGGGGAGGGGCACCCACCCCAGCACTACCCAGGCTCAAAACCTGCTTAGCTTTCGAGATCTGACAATAATTTTACCGCAGCGTACCAGACCAACCACCCCGCGTTATAGATGGGAACACCGCAGCAGTTGATTGGCAGGTCGCGTGTGGTTAGGGAAAAATGTGGGCACTCCGACCTCTTCCAAAATTTCGGGCCAGCGTGCAAGAGTACACCAAATACGTTCACTGGACGAGCTCTCGGGAGCTCTGCCTATAGCGGAGGCCAGTGGTGGAGCGAGCGAGCACTTGCAGGGCTGCACCTCTACCTCGACCAGCGACGGTTGAAGCGTGGCGCTCACGCGCGTCTGATCTTTCCAGACACCCTGTCCCTGGGTTTTGGAGTGGCGAACACGTGCGGATGTCACTGACGTGAGCTCAGCCAATGTCACCGAAATCAATTATGTCCATTGAAAGTGGAGATAGGCATGGGCCATGTGTCCTTTTCCATGGAGACGTTTCGTTGGTTTTTCGTTGTCCATGAATGCTTCACGGTTATATTTCTCAAAAAGGTATGCCAGAGAACAACACCGACATGGACCAGGCAGCAGCAGCAGTCGCAGTGATTAAGCATTTCGCAAAGCTTCGCTGCAAGAAAGTATCACGTCAAGATTCCCTTTGGGACACGCTTGGAGTTCACAGGTTTGCCTGTCTTTGTTGCCATTCAGTGTGATGTTTGATCAAAAGCAACTTACATTATCATATTCATCACAGCCCAGGGATTTATGTAAAGTCTGAATATTGACCAACGTTGCCGGAGGAAAGTTGAAACTTTATCTAAAGCGACGTGTGCACACACACAAAACTGAGTCACAAGAGTTTTACGCAGAGCCCTACAAACTCAGACATTTCATTTCATGTCGGAATAAAATTCCACGTACTTCAATTGGAATTATCGCACCGACATTCGCTTTGCTAAACGCGAATGTTTTATAAGGTGTGTCTGCATACCTGTCAACCCTGTATCAGTGCGTACCTTATTGCAGACCATTTCAGACCTTATTGGTCACCTCGTGCCCTTATAAATCTCAACGTTCATCCTACAAAGTCCCATCACAAGGGAGAAACACAAACAGACTAAACAATAGTAAAGTATAAAGGTGTCAGTCTTTGTACCAGTTGAAAGGGTCAAAACCTATTACTATATTTTGCCACTGGTAAAGGAGGTCTCAGTGTAAATGCTTACCCCGAAATCTCAATACTCTGATAGTGCGCTGTTTTTGAGTCGTACGCCTTTTGGCGTCATCTGGTCCAACACCAATGGAGACTAGGCTCTAAGAAAAGCTGTCTCGGGTGTGGCCCAATCAACTTCAAGGACCGTGCATATCATTATCATTATCAGAGTTGTTTCTTTTTGTTTGCATTTTGACTGCTTGTGTTGTGGTTATTGCAAACATGATGCCTTGTATAAAGGTGTCAGTTTTTGTACCAGTTGAAAGGGTAAAAACCTATTACTATATTTTGCCACTGGTAAAGGAGATGTCTCATAGTGTAGACTATGCAATGTTGTTGCACGTATTGAAACGGCTGTGCGCCGTATGGACCTGAAAACTTAATTTCCCTGTACAAGAATACGGGTAAATCGTATGGGTTGGCAGCTATGTGTCTGTATATAAATTTATACATTATTGTATAAACTCTTTGGCTGCCATTGCACCTTCCATATAAGCTGATAACTCATGAAACAAACAGATGCAAGTGCCGTGTACTATCTTCTAATTCCACAGTACAACCACCAATCGTTTCTTCTCTGAAACCAAACGAAACTCCGTCTACTCCGATCGTATCAATCGCCAAATTCTCCCGATTCGAATGGTCACATTTTGCCGTGTATTTGAGAGCAAAACGTTGGGGGGGGGGGTGCATCTTAGGAACGTGGCAGGTCTTCTTCTTCCGTATGGCTGATGTACTGCTACTAAACGACTTCACATTTTTTAAATTGTATTTTACCAGGTTAAGGACCACTGATCTATATTGGTATTTTTTAATAAGCCACCTGACCACACATGATAGCTCAACGAAGTGGCTTATTGCGTGGACATTTGTCGTAACCAAATACTCTTAAAGGCGTTTCTCTGCAAGCGGATGCGGAGGCAACAACCACAATTTCACTTTCGGGTGGTCAATCCGGACAACCGCGGTCAAGGAGCAGCGGATTATTATCGCGGCCTGGAAGCGTATTATTCTTGGTTCTTTCGGTAAAGTCACGTAGAATGGAAATAATAAAATAATAAAAGTAAAACATTTTAAAATAATTCAGCCGTCTGGCTGCTTCCGTTGTGGCCGAAACGTCGTGAGAATTGTTTTATTATGTTTTATTTTATTTTATTATTTCCATTCTACGTGACTTTACCGAAAGAACCAAGAAGATGAATCCCTGCAGTCACGAAAGCTTTAAATCGAAATTTAAGCGTATTATTGTTAAGTAATACACCTTACAATAGTATGACTTGTAAAGACATCGCATACGAATTAGCTGTGATTAACAATCTATCGTTAAATAATTACACCCCCCCCCCACTTTCCTTCCCGCACCTGTTTGGAGCACAATGATGATGCCATCTTGCTCTCGCTTTAAGACGGCAAGTAAGGTGGATCTATGAGTATCACTCGAATGTCTGCAACGTGGTAGGTGACCCCTGTGTGACCAGATTGGTAAAACCTTATTGACACACCGGGCGCAAGTTTGCGGTGCTTCTTACTTTCCACAGCATCTTGTAAACCAGAGAATGCGATATATTTTAGGTTTCATCTACCATGACTCGCATTAAAGTCACTGATATCACCCAGCTTCTTATAAATCATTGGCACTTCAACACCACGAATTCACTGCTACGAATGCTCGGTTATGTAAGCGGAGAAACACGACACTGCAACGCTATTAGATTTGTGAAATCTGAGCATGAAGAATACGTCTTCTTGGTTCTTTCGGTAAAGTCACGTAGAAGGGAAATAATAAAATAATAAAACATAATAAAATACAATTCTCACGACGTTTCGTCCACAACACAAGCAGCCGTCCTCAGGTGAAGAACAGGGCTGTCGGAAATACAGCGTCTGGCTGAACAAAAAAATGAAGAATATGCTCTATCGCGTGTACGCGTATTTTTTTAGGATTTGCTGTGTATGCTATGTCAACTGTTAAAAAAAAATCATGTGCACCCATTCCGGGGCCAAGTGGGTTTGAAAATCCAATATTCCATCTCTCGTGACATGATCAGCCTGCCAGTAACACACACGCACGCGAACGCTGTGCCTGGTCACCGATGCAATGTGATGCATTCAACATGTGTCGGATAAAAATGGCTGGCAATGCATAAATAAACATTGCAATAACAACATAGCTTACATTTCCACGTGTCGAATACAATAACAAGAAAATGAAGGCGCAGCCATGCAATTGCTTGTGCACGCCACTTCTTTCAAGAGGGTCCCTACGAGACGGCAGTTATATGGAAGCCCTCTAGCTATTATTTTCCTACTCTTCCATGCCTCCCCAGATGTAATAGAAGAAGTAGAAGTACCCACAATTTACTCCACCATACGCGATTTGCCGATTGACTCATTGCGGTATACCCATTTATACTTCTGGGTGGACAGATGTGGGGGGAGTTTGAGAAACGTGGCCCCGTTGTTTGAACGACCGCTTCGCGAGATCGAATCTAACCGGTGACTTCTGGATTGCAAGGCCATTGTGCTCACCGTTTGCACCACGGTATTATTTCACATGTATGTACGTTGAACTTCTTTCGCACCGTGCGTAGCCAACCGTCCTAATTGGAGGTGCGGGGGGAGGACAACAGACTAAACACAAAAAGCAGTTCTAAAAGAAACGAGTTTGTCAATCTGGATGTAAAAGTGCATAGCTCTAGTAGCTTCCTAATATCGGAACGAAGAGCGTTCCAGACGGCCGCCGAAGCGCATCTGCAAGTGCGTGAAGAGGTGACCATCTTTGTTCGATGGCCAGCCACGAGCGGCTGCGAGGACGACCGGAGTTCACGTGGTGGTTGATGATCCTTGATAAGATCAGCGCAAGGTGTTGTAGTTCTTTAATGGCAAGCAATTTGTGTGTGATGAGTGCAACCTTTCATGTGCCTTTGTAATGTATTATACTTATGTTTATTTATTTATGTATAATGTCGCCATGCTCAAATAGCGCATTAGGCAGTCCAAATGTTCATTTGTAGCTTTTTAAACATGTGCCGGAAATTCCGCATTCCGATGGATTTTATTGATTTTCCATCGAAAAATATCTGCGGCTGCAAATCTCATAAAATTATCCTCACTCGGTGGTTACTAATTTTAACCTGCCATGGGGGGGATGGCAACCTTTACCAAGAATAAACAACCTCTGCCCTGTACCTTAATAAATATATCACTGAACGCAAACATTTCTCTGATTAAGGATTTGCATTCAACGGGAGATGACATCTCTCGGCAGCTCAGATCGCCTTCCACCACATCTCATCTCAACCACTCCAATGCCTCGCTACTTGTCGTCACAATATCAGAGGCATCTGCACCGTGCGTCCCTTATTATGCCTCCGCATGGCATCACACAGACGCGATCATACCATGTGTGCTTTACACGTAGAAATATGATCACTACATTCGGCATATGCTTTACGAACGATATCAAACTCGCCCTATAATTAGCACTAGCTGGCTGATGCTCTGCCACAGACCGTAGTCATTAGATCACTTACAGAGTTTTGGATTCTTGGTTCCGTGTACAGCAACTTCCGTGCGTGCTGTATTCGTGCATAAACATTGACACTTTACAGGCTGCGTATGCTTACCAAGCAATGCGTACTAGGCTGAATCCCAGTACAAATAACGAATAAATAATAAATATTTTACCAACTGCTCATGCATCTCAACGAAGTCGGCTGACAGCTGCCACCGTCGGCCCGTTTTTAGTGAATAAATAAAACCCCGGCGACTGCTCCGCGTACCTTTCGAGGAGGAACGGTGCGGTGAGATCTCCAGCTGAGCCTCTTCGAGATCTGCGCTCGTGGTGTTTGTCGCGCGCCTCGGCTTGAGAGAGACGCAGGCAGCGAGCGAACGACCTCTCTCCACGCCTTGTCCAAGCTCCGCAATTGCTCGCGAACAACTTTGCTCCGCCGAGTGACAGATGTTCACCGAAGCGCAGGAAGGGGTGGGGGGGGGGGTCTCAGCCTTTGCGGTGGGGGGAGTCGCTGTGGTCGAACAGTCGTCCAATCGGTGGTGGCGAGAACGCCGCTCAGCTGATGCCCCCGCTCCCTCTCGCCGCCACCCGCCCTGTCCTGAGAGCTGGGACGGATCCGATGCGTAAACCCCCCCCAGCAATGATATCACTGGAGTGCCAGCGACAAATATCGCCGTGCTTATTTCTGTCGCAATTGCCAGCAAACAACAACAACAAAACCGCGTAACATGTTGGATGCTGTCCACAGCGAAGTTGACGGTTCATTGGCAATCCGAAGGTGGCCGGGTTAGAGCGATCTCCTGGCGCGGCAGTTGAGACAAAGGGGCAGGTTTCTTGAAATTCCCCACCACCAGCCACTGTCAGCACCGCCAGCCTGTGTCCACCCAGCAGCGTGCACGGGTCCGCGACAGTTGAGCACGTAAGCTTTCTCAACCAACGTTATCCATAGCAAAGGTTTTTGTTAGTTAGATCGCGTAAATATGAATGTGTTAAATATCGATTTAAAGCTTTCGTGACTGCAGGGATTCATCTTCTTGGTTCTTTCGGTAAAGTCACGTAGAAGGGAAATAATAAAATAATAACATTTAAACATAATACTAATTATGTTTTATTTAAACATAATAATAATTATGTTTTATTTAAACATAATATTAAGAATTCTGTTTTATTTGTATTATTTTATTATTTCCCTTCTACGTGACTTTATCGAAATAACCAAGCAGATTAATCCCTGCAGTCATGAAAGCTTTAAATCGAAATTTATTAATAATTATATTTTATTTTTATTATTTTATTATTTCCCTTCTACGTGACTTTACCGAAAGAACCAAGAATATGAATGTGTCGTTTACCCACCACCACCCGACCACAGCCAATCCGTAAGGTTTGTCACACCGGTGTGCTGAAGTAGCAACGGACTGGCACGTTTTGTTTACGTGACAAACCATGCTAATTGGCTGTGTCGGGTGTTGGTGGGTTAACGTCACATTTTTTAAAAATTACACTTCAGAGTTTGTCGACCGGCACAAGTCCCTTGTGGTGGGGTCAACTGTGAGCCACTTCCACCTCTTCTCCAGCTATCTGGCCGTCGTGGAAGAGTAGGCCAAATATCCTCTCGAGGGGCTATCCAGAGCTAACTTTTATTGGAAGCCCTTCCTTCGGCAGTGGTGTGAGCTAGAAATTGCAGGGCAGGTTTGCTGCGCGTGTACCTGTGAAATGTGTGTCGTTATTTCTCGCTGACAATTTTAACCGGGGAGTCGCTGCTACTGTGATTGCAGATAGATTGGCCTTGATGGGACGACATTACATGCGTTTGTGTCCAGGGGATGCTCCGTATGATGTCTATGATGTATTGCTATCACAGTCTCCATGCCACCCTCCTCCTGCCTTCTTGGACTGCCTCCAGTCGAACCCAATACGTGCTTGCATTTGCAGTAACGTCACTGAGAATTAATCGGTGCTACGCGGCAGCTAATTGGTGTAGTTCATCCACATCAGGTGTGTTCGTGACAGCTTGATGGCTGCAACATTAATTCCAAACCAGTAGAGGAAGTGTATTTATTTTGCTTGTTAGCTTTTACTTGACCTCGTTAATGAACTTATCCGTTTTCATCGGGTCAAAATTAAAAATGCTGTCGCGTTGCGTAGCAAACTTGTCATCGAGTCGAACACGCCGTGAAATGTTACACGAAGTGTCACGTACCCTCTTACAAGGTGGTATCTGCACACAGATACCAGCGAAGATTTATACTCCGCTCGTGTCCTGGGTTATTGTGATTTCGTCACAGTTTTTTTACGCAGTTCTGACGGTCACTGACACCAGTTAATCTGTGCCCAGCTTACCTGAGGAGGTTTATCTATTTTCTGTCACTTCACGTTAATCCGCAGTAGCATGACGGGTTAACGAATGGAATACAGTACCGAGCAAAAGTTAAACGCCACAGTATCTGATCTTCATATTACACCATGTGGATCATGATCTATTTAATTCCGAGCTACCAAACATACTGTATAGTTCAATATAGGATTATTACTCTTTGGTTCTTTCGGTAAAGTCACGTAGGTATAAAAATAAAATAAAACAAAATTTTTAAAATAAATATAACAAAACAAAAATGTTTTATTTAATTTTTCTACCTACGTGACTTTACCGAAATAACCAAGAGTATGGATTCCTGCAGTCACGAAAGCTTCAAATCAGGATTGATAAGCATATTATATGTACGTGTCATATGCATAGCACATGTGTGTTGCCTGACGTGGTACAACAAAATTCGAGGATTGAGTGCAGGTGTTTCTGTGCACATAAATCCAGTGTGCTCTTTACGTCACATTAACGTTCATAAATGGCAGGTAAAAAAAAGTTTACATTCTGAAACACGAGGTGTGGTTTTGTCGTAACGCGTAACGTGGGTAGCTGACCGCGCATTGCCATACATTACTTTGTAGCTTGTCGCGGCTGTGATGTGCGTGCGTTCGCGGTCGTTTTCGCGCGTTGATCGGCACGACGTCCGACGTTTCGTTCCACGTGCCGTGGTGCTTCCCGCGCGAAACGTTCCCCCTTTTTTGAAGAAAGCTCCCGGCGTGTGGAGCGAACCGTCAGACACGCCAACAACCCAGACGTACATGGGAGAGCCATCGTCATGTACCGTTTGTGTGTGTGTGTTTATTGTTTAAAGTGTCTACTCTCTAGTTGGGTTTGTCGACCATCACTGCAATGGAACACCGTGCTGTCACAGGTTCAAGTTCAAGTTCATTTATTAGGTATAGCCCTGTGAGCCATTCGGCTCTTCAATCGGGTGCAACCGCAACAAACAAAAAACAAAAACATGAACAAAAAACATCTTAAAGTGAATATGTGACTAAGTGCAAACAGAAAATCCAAGAAAAGACAGCAAAATATTGCAGAAAAAACACCGTACACCAACGCTGTGTGCACAAATCCCAGTGGGATGCAAGTCAAACAACAACAACAACAACAACAACCACAAGACAACTTAGATTAAGGCAATGAGTCTAACTCTGTAAGCACCGACAAGCCACAGTAGCACGACCGTGCCCATGCCATCCAAACTATGAGCCACATTGTACACCACTGTGATCTGTGCTTCCTCGACGGAGGAGGAACAACCAAACTACACGGACTCTCCCCTGAAGCCCCCTCCTCGCCTTTCGTATGTGTGTGTATGTGTGTTAACTTTCTTTGCCAGCCAGCCGTGCTAATCGGAGGTGCGGGAGACACCGAACTGAACACAAACAGCAGTTCTAAAGGAATGAGTTTCCAACATAGATGTAAAAGTGCATAGCTCCAGTGGCTTCCTAATATCCGAAGGAAGCGCGTTCAAGACGGCCACAGATGCGCATCAGAAAGCGCGCGCGATGCGGTGACCGCCTTTTGTTCGGTGGCAGCAGCCAAAGTCCGCTGCTGCTGCTGCGAGGATGAGCGGGTGAATTTCGATTTAAAGCTTTCGTGACTGCAGGGATTCATCTTCTTGGTTCTTTCGGTAAAGTCACGTAGAAGGGAAATAATAAAATAATACAAATTAAACATAATAAAATACGTGACTTTACCGAAAGAACCAAGAAGATAACCGGGGTGGTTTATGCTCCCTCGACGAGATCGGTAAGGTGCCTTTGTATTCTTAGGTTTTTTCGGTAAAGTCACGTAGGTAAAAAAGAAAAATAAAAATAATAAAAGTAAGAAACAGCAATCGTGCTGTGACGGTTCCACCTGACGACGGAAGCTTGTGTTGCCTCCGAAACGTCGTGATTTTTATTTTATTTTTTATTTTACTTTTATTAATTTAAATTTTTTTACCTACGTGACCTTACCGAAAAAAACCTAAGAATATGAATCCTTGCAGTCACGAAAGCTTCAAATCTAAGGTGCCTTTGGTTCATTTGCCACGAGCGCGCTGTGTGTAATGAGTGCGACCTTGTAATGTCGTGAGCCTCGACATTGGCGTTTAGCGCCTGGACATTTTGCCGTCCTCGTACGCAACGAGGCAAGGGGTGAAACCACCATTGGGACACTGACAAGCGACACGTCACAGACACTTGACGATGGCGTGTGTGTGTGTGCGTGTGCACGTGACCTCAGGACGTTGTAGTTTGCAATGCTTGTTGGCGTACACTTGCGCCGCACGCACTTGTTGTAACTCAAGTCGTGTACTCATCACACCTTTGAATCGCAATCTACTACAAGTGAATTTTCTTTTTAAATTAGAATTACATTTCTGTTCATAAAATGGTGCTAATCAAACAGATGCATAATGCCATCTGAAAGTGTGGGCTCGGCAAAATCAGTGTCTTAAGCAAGTTAATCAATCCAATCAAACCGACTGGAATTGCAACCAGCGGCTGTCCCAAGGTGCCCTCGTGCCGCAAGGCATTATTTTGTGTCATGAACATCGTTGCGTTTTGCCCTTGGATGGATAATAATCCAAGTGGGGTTCCATGCAGTTTATGAAATAAGGCCAGTTAAAAAGGGCAGCACAAAGATGCTCTGATATTTTTCCATTGTAACCAACCGCGTCCAATAATTATGTTAGCATACCAATTGTACGCCACACATTCGTGATCACATCGCACGAGAGAGAAAAAAAAGTAGTTTCCTACTCGGAAACTTTACATGAACGTGAATTGCTGGTGGAAGCGTCTGATTGCGATTTCTCCGATTACAAACTGCGCGCCGGCTCGCCTGGCACTTCGGAGTTGTTGATGTTTTTGGATACGATAACCTTAGTGCTGCCTTTTCAATCTCGGGCTCACATTTGTATTCGTATCCCCATCTGTCGCTCTGTTCTGCTCATATGGACCTCGGCGACGATACGCTGCCGCTCAAATCGCAAAGTGTTTGCTTTCTCTCTCTCTCTCTGTGTTGCCTCGTCCGTTATTTCCACGCCCGTCACGCCGTCGTTGTCCGCTGGGCTGCAATGAACCTCCTGATGCAGCAAATCTGGCTGTGACGGTCCCACCTGATGACGGAGACTTGTGTTGCCTCCGAAACGTCGTGATTTAATTGTTTTATTTTTATTAATTTTAATTTCATTTTTTACCTACATGGTGACTTTACCGAAAGAACTAAGAGAATGGAACCTCCTGACGTGCGCTTCAATTCGGCGCCTTTGTGTTGTTGCAGCTCATACCTATTCATATACTCGTTTCGTGCGAACTGATGGAAAACGAACGAGAGGATAGCTGGGACCTTATCTCTGGGTTCTAATGGAGGAGGGGGGGGGGGGGTACGATAAGGGATTGTCTTCTTCTTCTTCTTAGGAGATCGCTTTTTTATTATCCCATTTTCTGAGATTGTGAATGCATATCGTGGAGAAGGCGGTGGCGGGGGGGAGGGGGGGTTGGAGGAATCTTGCCACGAAATTGAACAAATTGAGAAAGGTCGTCGAGTTCAGCCGGGGGGACGATTGGAATGAAGGGAGATAAGCAGAAAGCCATCCCGGGCCGAACGCGTGGTGGTGGGCTTTTGGAGGCGAGCCATGAGAAGGTTGCTTTGGGAGATAGGGGTCAGTGGGAGCTATTGAGCTCTCGCGCCCACAATTAAAATGACGCTCAAGTGAAGCCACGGAGCCGAACGTCACGACTAAAAAGGCAGCGTTCATCAGGGAGAAGCCACGCTTGTAAGCGGGGGGGGGGGGGGGAGAAAAAATCAATGATGAAATAAGGCAAGTGCTAAGACCTTGACAAAGATGCTGGCTTATCCCTGCTTTTATATTTCGTTGGGGCGATTGTTGTTCTATTTGCTTTGTCTTCGGATGAATTTCCAAGTAAAGTGTCGAACTCGCAGGGGATGAGAAGAGACTGAAGGCTTAGGAGGGAATTAATGCGCTCGTGATGCACAATGTACAATTTTTTCAAAGCCTCCCACGCGTTGTTCGGACTGTACAGCCGTTGTTGTTCAGCACGATGTCCGACGTTTCGCACCGGGCTCCCGAAGAAGCTCCCAGGACGGGCAGCTACAACACGAATCCAGGTCGGAGAGCTGCAGAGCACAGTCGTGAAAAGCTGCGCTGCTATGTTGACGTCGTATTCGTGCGTGCCTCGATATTGGGCGATGATTTGGGGCACGCGAAAAACACTGCTCCCTACATCACATGAATACAAGGGGCGTATTCACTGTTTAGCATGAATTGTGCCAATGTAACATTGGCCGAGGAATTGCGTTTCACACACCCTCCGTATTACGTGACCTACAAAAAGCAAGTATTGGATTGTTTGTTTGAAAATGTCACTCTAAGCATTGTAGTACAACATAGAAAAAACTTGAAAGTTCACATTATTGCACTCATAATGGGGAATATATTGAAGGGAATGCTATTAAATGTTAATATGCGGAATAACATTTCATGTCAATACATTTCATAGCATTTAAAATTGTGGTGAAAATAACTTTTTAAAGGTCACAGTTGCTACACAAACTAACGTCCGTGGCACATTGTAGAACATTAAGCTCATTGTTGCTCAACGTGTCTCTTACATTTAAATTGTGCAGCCACCAACATTATTGAAAACTAAAGCATGTGAATGCATTGCCTCGAGTGGCTTATTATTATACAATTGAACAACACGCGACTTTCAATGTCCGAGGAGGACCTACAGATTCCCAGGACGGCTCCCTTCAGCAGAGGATGATGCTGACAAAACTAGAATCATCCTCCGATGAGCACGGTTGGCTACGTATACGTTGCGAAAGAAGTTAAACATATTTGCGCGCATAAGGAATGGACCAAAGTAGGATATTGTCTTGTGTTTGAATGTTCGTTGCACCGTACAACACGGTGTTTTGTTTGTTTGTTTTGATTGCTCTTCCTCATCATTGCACTGTTTGTTGTTTAGTCACTTTGGCGCCCCAGGTCACTCTAGCAATGACATCTAAATCAAGCAGCTCTTTTGCCCACTTCAGCATTTGTCTCTTGCTGTGGTTGTCCCACCTGATGACGGACGCTTGTGTTGCGTCCGAAACGTCGTGATTTATTATTTTATTTCTATTATTATTTCTATTATTTTTATTATTTATTTTTATTACTTACTTTTTAACCTACGTGACTTTACCGAAAAAACCCAACAGTATGAATCCTTGCAGTCACAAAAGCTTCAAATCTAGAATCTAAATCTTAAGTTGAATCGGCACCACGAACGCGGACAGCGTCGATCTACTGAGCGCGTCACGTGGGAGCGCTGTTTAACAAACATTGGGCGCGTGCAGCGTGCAACGAGTGGTGGGTGGCGACGGACTACAGCTTGGGAAACCCCTGCGCCAGCAACGTTGTCGATGCCGGGGTCGCAGTTCCGTAGGAGGCACGCGGCTAAGGTGCTCGCAGCGATAAATAAATTTCGCTCGTGCGCCGAAGTGGGAGACCACGTGTTGCCACGGACCTTCACAAATGAATTTCGATTTAAAGCTTTCGTGACTGCAGGGATTCATCTTCCTGGTTCTTTCGGTAAAGTCACGTAGAAGGGAAATAATAAAATAATATAAATAAAACATGATAAAATAATTCTCACGACGTTTCGGCCACAACGCAAGCAGCCGTCCTCAGGTGGAGAACAGGTCTGTCGGGAAGACAGAGTCTGAAGACTCTGTCTTTCGGCAATACGCTGTCTCCTCGACAGACCTGTTCTCCACCTGAGGACGGTTGCTTGCGTTGTGGCTGAAACGTCGTGAGAATTATTTTATTGTTTTATTTTTGTTATTGTATTATTTCCCTTCTACGTGACTTTACCGAAAGAACCAAAAAGATGACTTCACAAATGAAGTCATGGGCCGCGTCTGGCTCTTGGGATGTTGCTTCCTCCAGCACCCACGCATTAGCGCCATAGACCGCAACATTTTTTTGTTATAAATAAATAAAACACCCACACACTGGGGTGATATGGAAATTGGCTACAGAATAAGCAGCTGCAACGCTTAGCTCAGCGGTGTGCTGGAATTGCCTCACGGAGGTGGGCTATGCAAATTAAGGACACAAATCACAGTCAATTATACCTCTAAAAGCTCCCATTTGCAGCGGCGGGCGACCGTAATCTTTGCATCAGTCACCAACTGCACGTGCGAGACATGATACAGGATTGTCCCAACGCATCAACGTGACCCGCAGGATTGTGCCAAAACGTAACGCCACCCAGTGGCAGCACTGAACTCTTCCTCTTTAAAGCTGACGTCACAACGTAGTCCCGACAGTCCCCTGTGACGGAGGCTCAACGTTGAGCCCTGGGTAGCGATCGGGCAAGAGACGACGATGCAGAACCAGGCTGTCATGGTGCTGTGGCAGGGCGACATTGTGGGCTTCATAAGGCAGCGTAGCAAAAGCCACTGTTGTGCCGTACACCTTTGCTTTCACATCTATGCCTCCCTGCATGCAGGTGAGCCGTGCACAGGTAAGGTTTCCACTTTAAATTTCGATTTAAAGCTTTCGTGACTTCAGAATTTGTCTACTCGACAGACCTGCTCTCCACCTGAGGTCGGCTGCTTGCGTTGTGGCCGAAACGTCGTGAGAATCATTTTATTATGTTAAAATTTGTATTATTTTATTATTTCCATTCTACGTGACTTTACCGAAAGAACCAAGAAGAGGTTTCCACATTGTCATGCTTTTCCCAGGATCATCCTCTGTTTAAAGTAAAGCTGTCCTGGGAATCTGTAGGTCGTCCTTCGACGTTGGAAGTCCCGTATTTTTCAATGGCATAATAATGTTTTCTAGATTTGAAGCTTTCGTGACTGCAAGGATTCATACTCTTAGTTCTTTCGGTAAAGTCACGTCGGTAAAAAATGAAATAAAAATTAATAAAAATAAAATAAAAATCACGACGTTTCGGAGGCAACACAAGTCTCCGTCATCAGGTGGGACCGTCACAGCCAGATTTGCTGCATAAAAATGCACAAATCAAAACAATGCATTTGCGTGTAGTTATCCCCTCTTTCGTTATTGTGAGAAAATATTCCCATCAAGTGTCCCATACCTCAGCGGTGGCAAGCCTATGCGCATGCCAGCCTTACTAAAAAAAAGTCGGTGATTTCATGCGCAAATCAGCATTCGGGCAGTGTTCATCTCCCATCAATAGCCCTCAGCGAGTGGTGGAAATTCCATATTGCTCTGATAGGGACGAGTCTACTACCTACAGGGCAACAACTGTTGACTTTCCCGTCAAGGGCATTTTCATTTGATCAATCCCGGAGAGATAAGGGTCTGGATTTGAACTCGCAACCGAACCAACGTGGCCGGAACCCCATTCGTCGATGACAGGGGTCTGCAACCCGTGGCTTCGGAGGCTCACAAGGCTCCTGAAGGACTTGCTTCGTGACAGTTATTTAGGAGCCATCGTCTTGTATTCACACGCGCTGAAATACTGAGTTTGTTTTTTTACCGAATTCGGAATTTTTTGTTGTTGTTTTGGTTGCTAACGCCTTGGACTCTACATCAGAGCAGCACAAGTAGCTACATATGCTACAGGCCCCGCACTTTCGAGGGCCCCGCGCTAAATTATTTCAAGCTATTAATTCCGGTTCAGTGATTCTGCACTTGCTCCATTTCTATAGTACTATACTGACTTTAACTTGTATGAACAACTGGGTGTTTAAGGTTAGCGATTTGTATTATCTGGCTGTATAGAAATAAAAAAATTAAATTTACTATGCAAGTAAAAAACGTGTTTTAATATTTGTGTTTTTTTTATTTAGTGCCCCTTTATAACATATGATACAGACCCCGCACTAGCTTAATCCGGCACTGCTCTACATGAGCTAGTATTTCACTAGCGTTGGGTGGGGGCTGGAGTGGGGAGGATGGGGGGTACAGTACAGCACTTGGTCACAACGCCGAAGGGGGCTTTAATTTCAAGCCTTTCACTTCCTGTCGCCTTCTGACCCTTCTCCGCCACTTACGGCTCCCTTCAAAGGGCCCCGTCGCATCGCCCGCCACCTCCCCCCCACAGTCGTGCCGCGATCGACTGCCAACCATCCCTCCTCCCATCCATCCTCCCTTTGAAGTCCCCCGGTATCGAGCGAGCCTTCGAATGCCGCGGCGGTGACGCCAGCCACTCAACGAAGCTCCCCCCCACCCTCTCACCCACCCCCGCCACGAAACCGTCTCACCACCGCGTGGCATTTGAGACGCCACATCCCAGCTGCGCCGAGGATACTACGGCTCTTGCTCTTCGTGCTGAATAATTCCAAAAGTGAATTCTGGACGGGCTTACCACAACTCGCGCCACGCTACACTGAGACCCAGCCAGAGCCGGCCCAGCCACTAAGCGACCCTTGCAATTGCAAAGGGCCCCGTGGCCAGCAGAGGGTCCCCTAGAGTCACTGCTAGCTAGTGGGTGAAAAAAAATCATACATCAAAGGGGCCTCCAACCAAATTTTGCTTAGGGCCCCCAAAGGTCTAGGGCCGGTTCTGGACCCAGCGAAGCGGGACATCGAAGTTTGAAGGATGCTTATTGTCGGCCTATGAATGAATGAATGGATGCAAGCGGCGTGAAGCCATTGGATAGGAGATGAGCGTGAAAAGTAAGCGTGCCGTAACTCAATGAAGTTGGTGGTGCTAGCCGATTGTGGGTCCCAAGCAAAAAATTAGGTTTTTTTTTCGCGGGACCTGACTTTCAAATAATTAAATGCGAGTGAAACGACAGAGGAGATAGGTAAAGAGAAGAGATATTGTGAGATGAGAGAAATGTAGGCAAGGCATAGAAATGTCACGAGATACGGACAGTGTGGACAAATGTATTATGTTAATAATAATTAGATACGCCATTTGATGCGTCACTATTATGTTTAATGGATACGGCACCATTTGAGCTTCTTGGGTCTCCAAGCATTTTCTTGTTTTATGGCTATCCTAGCCAATGTTCTGAATGAAGTGCTCATCTCTCGGGGGTCTATCATGAGAGCACTGGTTCATTAATCAACGTACGTTGGTATTGTATTTGTTGCATTATTGACATGACGTTATTCCCTGCATCCACTCGAGGCGCTACCACTCATCGTAGTGTAGTGAGTCATTCAGAGACAACTTTATTCTACACTTTACGCAACACCATTACGCACGGGACTAAATACACCTATTCTCACTTTTGTTACGCATAGGACCACAATACACCTATTGCTCTTGCATACGGGATAACTATAATCGGGTCAGAGCAGCCAACGTGCTGCCTGACCCACGATGTCGAAGACGAAGACGTAGACACAGCACTTGGGTTCCACTTCACCTGCAGACAGCCCGGATCTGTGATCGGGGTTTCCCTTTTATCTCTCTCGGCGCGGCCTGGCTCCACCCTCAGCCGCGCCCTACATCCAGAAAATTCCCGACGGTTCCCGGCTACACTGCACCTGTTCCCTCTCTGGCTCCGCCCTTAACCACGCCTCTTTTGGGGACCCTTTAGACCAGGGGTCCCCAACCCCCGGGCCACGGACCGTGGCCTGTTAGGAACCGGGCCGCACAGCAGGAGGTGAGCGGTGAGTCCGTGCGTGGCCCATCCATTGTTTTATTTACCACTTCCCTCCGCGCCTCCCTCTTTCCCGCACTGCACACTTGTCTCAGTCACAGTGTTGGTGAGCCCACAAGCTGCTAACCCCTAGTAGCCACTATGAGTAAAAAACAAACGTCGCTGGAGAGCTTCTTTGAAAAGGGGGAAAGACCCAATGATGACCCCTCCTCCGTCCGTGAAAAAATGTCTTCCACGAAACCGGTCCCTGGTGCCAAAAAGGTTGGGGACCGCTGCTAAAGACGTCCTCAGCTACTCCCCCCGTGCGCCCTCGTTCACATTTGGCCCACAGTTACTCACCCCGGCCCATCACGTGCTTAACCCGGTGCCGGGGTGACTCGTCCCCACATGGGCCCTACCACCAGCCGTCCCCTACCGCACTCTCCCAGTGGCCCCCGCCACTGGGAGAGGCTTCCTCCTGCTCGCACCCAGTACCATGCCCCTAGTGCCAAACTGAATGGTACTGCACTGTGTGTTGCCCTCTGCGCCTGTTTCAACAACACTTGGCGTTACGCGCCGTAGTGATCCATTTAACATCACTACAATCAAATGAAAAGGAGTCGATCTTTGAATTGTATTTATGTTCTGGACGGTGAACTTTTTTCGCACCGTACGCAGCCAGACGTGCCAATTGGAGGTGCTGCCGGGTAGGGCAACAAACGAAAGACAAAAGGCAGTTCTGAAGAAATTAGTTTTCAATCTAGATTTTAAAATAGGGGCGAGTAACCATTCGTTAGCACACACACACACACTGATTATATATTTATCGACTGGCTGTTGTGTACCCATCGATATTGGTGAGTGGACAGATGGACGGGGTAATGGGTTTAAGAAACATCCGGAGAATTTCGTGAGAAGAGATGGTCCATTCGGGAATCTCACGATGTGCACCGTGTGTCATAGCATGTGTCTTGGAAACGCCGAATCCTACACAGACTTACTCTATACCCTGAAAACCCCTTATGCCGGCTTTCTTACCCTTTACCCAGTAGGGGTGGGGTGCACTTCCCCACACACTCTGCTATGAGGTTGTTTGTTGCAAAGACAATCGAGCCAATATGTTAAATTCTCAGAGCTGGAATTTAACCAAATTACGTGGAAAATTACATTTATTGCAATCGCTATTAGTTTTGGATTTGGAGTCACCGGTCACTAAATTAAGGCCATTAATTTAGTAAACCGAGAGTGAGGTTTAATCATGGGTGGTTATCCAGATTTTATCCCAGAATCTCAGGAATGCCGACTGCCCTCTGACCTCAGAGAGACGCCTGGTAACCTTGAAACAAGCTAATTCTTAAATGTTACGTTGACAAATTCGAATAAATGTGTACAGCTAAACCAAAAAAGACCATTGCATATGCAGTGAATGCTTGCAAAATGCGTCTCGTATAATGGAGAGGCCCTCAATGGGCCAATTGTTGTTGTTGCTCGTCAATAAGAGGGCCCCATGTGGCTTTCTGCCTCGGGCCTCAAGTCTCACGCCTCCAGGTTTCCTCTGGGCAGCCCTGGTGCTTATTATGGTGTGATTATATATGTCTAGATTATGCTGTTTTGTACAAAAAGGAGTTGGTGTCTTCTTCTTCTTCTTGGTTCTTTCGGTAAAGTCACGTAGAATGGAAATAATAGAATAATAAAAATAAACATAATAAAATAATTCTCACGACGTTTCGGCGACAACGCAATCAGCCGTCCTCAGGTGGAGAACAGGTCTGTCGTGGCCGAAACGTCGTGAGAATGATTTTATAATGTTTTATTTTATTATTTTATTATTTCCATTCTACGTGACTTTACCGAAAGAACCAAGAAGATGAATCCCTGCAGTCACGAAAGCTTTAAATCGAAAGTTGGTGTCTTGTGAAATGCGTTGAGCTAATCTTCCCAGCCGTCTCGATTGAATTCCCGTCCTTGTACACAGCGATGGACTTATCAGGCAAAATCAGCCCCATAATGAAGCTGGGAAAAAGGATAAGGGGGCCTTGGGTTTAGAAGGACCCACCTGCCCACTTGTGTTTAAGTTGAAGAAACGAGTGCAATCGAGCAGAGTGTGAATGTATGCTTCATTAGGGTGCACGTCCGTGAAAGAATGCCAGTGCTATCGATTGCATCGGCTGTGGTGGCTACGGTTCATTTCAGAATATTATATCAGCTATTGTACCGCATGTAATATTTTTCTTTTTAAATCCTTTATATTAAGTTCACTTGCTTGCTTGCTTGCGCGCTTACAACCGTGCAAATCTTTCGGTCTATTTTTAACCCACTTCCCGTGATCCAATCGAGCTGACATTTTGCACACAGACTCGTTGTGCATGACAATTAATTTTCGTGAAATTTCTTTTCAAAATTGTAACACTTTTTAGGATTTTTTTTTCAATATTTAATTACCAATTGCTTAATGTGGCAGGCAATCATCTGACCCATATGTGGCAGCCATCTCAAGCCAGAGGACGAGAGGACTCTAGCCGCCACGCATATAAAGGATTTATAGTGAAAAACTTTGCTTTTACGGGTTAATTTTTATTATTTGCATGAGTGGTTGAGGGAGTGGTTTGTTAGAATTATTATAATCCTGACCAACTTATTTATTTCCAATCCGCATCGTTAAACAACCCCACGTATTTAGTTGCTGTATTTGCCTGTGAGGTTGGGTCTGAACAGTGCTTCCTTCCTTGTTCGTCCATCAAAGGTTGATGATGACCACGACACACTTCACTGGGATGAGTCTGGGGGTACGGTGAGTGCGCAGATGGCTGAAGAAGCCAACCTGAGCCCTGGACACTCCTAGGCACACGGGAAATGATGTGTTGGCAGCAGCCGGCTCGGGGAGACGTGTCTCTTGATGCGGGTCTTACGCTCTCGTCTCTTCACCGTTGCATTTTTGGCCCTGCTGGTTTCAGAGGTGGTAGCGCCATCCCAGATGAGATTTCGCCAGGTCGGCCGATCCTGAGCAAGGCTTTCTCACGACTTAGATGGGTGACCAACATGCACAGCAGACGTGTGTATATATAATAGGCGTTGTCGGCAGCCGAGGGCGAGCGGTGCAGTGAAGTCAAATGTCCCTCTGCACCCCTCCTCCTTCATAAATACGCACCGTTCAGCACGGTGAAGTGTACAGTCGAATATTCATCACGACCCTTAAGGCGTGCCGTGGTCCTCATACAGCAGTGGCTTGACTAACACAAAATTCGGTGTTAAGTGTTCATTCAATCTTTAAGGGGCCGTCCATAAATGACGTCACGCACCTGGGGGGGGTGTCAGACATTTGTGACGATGTGTGACAAGGGGGGAGGGGGTTGAGAAATGTGACGTCACATCAAAACGCGCAACTTTAAATAAATATAGACAACACGTTCTGCTTAATAAACTAGACTTTTTTTATACATGTTTTCTCCTACAACATCAGAGTGCAGCGCCACATTAAATACGCACTACAATGACAATAGTTTAAAGCGATTTGAAGCATGTTTTATTTTGGGGGGGGGGGGGCAGAGCTTTGTGATGCCATATTTGAGGGGGGGGGGTCTGACTTTTTGTGACGCCGTGTGACGCCTGGGGGGGGGTTCAAAAATCGTCCAAAATCGCGTGACGTCATTTATGGACGGCCCCTAACTTCAATGTTTTATTGAACAAAAAACAATGTTTTGTTGGCTTATTTGCCAGATTGTATAATAATGCATTTACCCAGAAAACTAAAGTTGTTACTGAATAGTTATTTCAATATACAGGATGTAGTTTTCAGAAAAAAAAACATGCTCTAGTTTTTATCACATTTATTTCCTAAGTGTGTACACATACAACTTTAAATTAAAGATTACAAAGCACAGGAACAATACAGCATTGTACGCTTTGGGGGCACACAGCATAGGTGCCAAGAGATGATGGAAAGAGCTGAGTCACTGCAACAACAAAAAACCCCCACCACTCGTGTTATTTATTTATGAATTTTATCCACATTGGCTCACGCTCTGAGCGGCGGCTCTGCGCTACTGATGCAGTACAGTGCTCAAACCAAGGACATGCCTCAAAGTTTTCAAATTGAAAAGTGCGTACAGGCGGTATGAATAATACACCAGTGACATAAATAAAGCGGACGTCATGGGTTATGTGTATTGTGTGGCTGGGTGGGTCTTGCAAAAAAAAATACTCCGGTTTAAAGGCATGATCGAATATAGAGTGCGTATTGTTTGGCTGCTGCCAGTGATGCTCGGAGATTTATGAGGTGCCACACTTCTCTTTGCGAGAGTGGACCATTGTGTGCCGTTATGAATTAAGATTTTATTTAGCCCGGGGGGAGGGGTGGGAGTGGAAGGGAAAGTCTTTGCTAAATGTCACAGACACATTGTGCATGCAACTGCGTTTGTACGAAACTATGCAAACAATTGGAGATATCTGTCAGAGGGACACGGCTTGGAAAACTTGTCAGGGTGCGTATACCCAAGCACCGGTTATTATTGGCGACGGGTGGCATACGTTTCCGATGGGGTGGTACCAGTGCCGTCCATTAGAGGGGTGGGGTGGGTGCGAGGCCCTGGGCAAATCCACGCTGTGTGGGCACCCCAGACGCCTTCAAACTACACCGGAAGTCATCTTCTTGGTTCTTTCGGTAAAGTCACGTAGAAGGGAAGTAATAAAATTAAAACATAATAAAATAATTCTCTTATTATGTTTTATTTTTATTATTTTATTACTTCCCTTCTACGTGACTTTACCGAAAGAACAAAGAAAATGAATCCCTGCAGTCACGAAAGCTTTAAATCGAAATTTACACCGGAAGTGTTAAATCTGAAGTCGAAGCGCGCGGCTCCCCAATGTGCGGGGCCCGTGACGGTCGCCCCGATTCGCCGCTACCCTCAGCACGGCTCTGGGTGGTTACTATCTGCAGGATGGTGGTGGTGGTGGGGGGTAAGATACGACCACTCCATCCCTCCCCCCTGTTACCCACGAGTGGAGGGGCAGAGAGAGGGCAGACCGCACGCAAATGGATTTGATTCCACTGCATACTGTACGATATATTGACATAGAATCAGTTTTAAATGATGAAAATGTAAGTTGATAATTTCAAAATAACAAAAAAGAATACCATTTAAATGTTTTTTTTTTGCTTTTTTGTTAAACATAATTTCGAAGCATGTTTTAAGGTCATGTTTTACTCCAGTACCCCGTGCATACCAGCCGTCACTGACCGACACACACACGCGCGTGCGTGTATACATGTGTGTTTTGTGGTTATCACCAGCTCCCATTTGATATCACATATCTCACTTTTCATTAGCTGCTTAAGGCTGTGTGGAGGCTACCTGGGTTCGTCGCCCCGCACGAAGCTTCGAGTCTGCTCGGCCACAGTCATGCCCTCTCTTCTCCTACGCGAAATGTGACCACTCTAATAGAACATTCGCACCGGGTTAAACCATTCCGGCTGGCCTGCCTACGATCCATCGTGGGTTGAACCAGACTGATTTGTGTAAGCTCACAAATCCTTGAGAGGTCGGGACACAGTCCGATGAGTGAGCTCCTCCGGGAGGCGAAGTTGCGTTGGCTGGGGCATGCTGCACATATGCCCAGCCACCACATGCCCACACGTATATTTGTGTTGGTCGGATAGAGGGGGCTAAACAGTCGTGGTACGATCTCGAGAAGCGTTGGACTGGCGTGGTACCAGAGGATATGGAGCTGAGTGGACTTGCCGATTACCGGTATCAGCGGTATCAAGATCGTCATCTATGGAGGAGACTCGTGAAGGATTATCGTGGGCAGTTGGTTGCAGTTGCCCTCTAACAACAGCGGAGGGCAGAGGAGCGACGCTCAACAACAACGAACGGAGCGCCGGGCGGCTAAAACACACCAGGTTGGTGTAGTAGGGGGCACAGATGGTGCATCTGATAGTCATCTCAGTCAACCCATGGCATCTGGGTTTGTTCCGTGACATGCCAGCGAGCATTCCGACACTTCACGTGGCCTCAAAGTGCACCTAGCCTGGCACAAGCGCCGTGGTGAAATCACTGCCACTTAGTGACGAATGGCGGTTGTTATTTTGGGCTTCCCCTAAGTCGACTGAGCCTCAAATCAGAATCTGGTGTAGTATGTAAACATCGCCACTGTGCTGTGCAGGCCTTCATATGTGCCACAAAATTATGTTCAGGCTATATGGGGAATTGTTGGTCTTTGTGTGTGTAATACAGCTCTCAGTGTACACACACGTGGCCCTGCCACGCACAGGTAGAGAACCCACGAAATCAGCCAGGTAAGCTGTCTCAACACAGGTGCAGGGCGTCACGACGCAGGGCGAACCCGACTCCAAATGTTGGGAGTCTCTCTGTGTGTTCCAGTCCAGACTGGGGTGAGAAGTTACGGCGATTATGAGAACTGCCACGGACTTGCAGAGTGCGCGGCAGTTTAGACCACATGCTATGGTGTCTCATGGGACGTGTACAGGTGAAAGTGACACAGGTGCAGGTGAATTACGTAGCAGTCGCTACAATTCTCAACCCCACTGAGTTGTGAGATTTAAATGGAACACAGCGAGGCGGAACGGTATGGAATTCAATGATATAGCCAGGGCCACACAACTCTCTGCGCGTAGTGCACCGAGAGACCCTGCATCTTGGAACCGTAACTTTGCACCTGGAGCTGGGACTGTGCACCCGAAGCCGTCTTAAACGTGAGTTGCAAGCCTCCCAAGTGGCTGGTGTCTTGTGCATTTCACTCTGTCTTAAACTCGTTTATTGGTTGCTGTTTGTAAATTCGCATTTTTATCTTAAATCCACTGCAGGATCAGGGCCTTAACAGAAAGTGCATGTCATGGGGGATATTGTGAGCACACTTAACCACTGGTTACTCTTTTATGGGTTTTAAAGATGTGAACATAGATTCAGTTGGTCTGGTAATATGTCGAGTTTTTTTATTGATAAGTAGAGTTTTGGTGTAATTTGTTGTGAAAATAAATAAATTAGCCATGAAAACAGCTGTGTTAATACCAATTTCCACCAACCCTGGTGTTTCGGTGGCAGATTTCACCATGATATTGCATAAAATCATGGCTTACAACGGCAATTGGCTGAAAAATGTGTTAAAATTGTATATTTGCAAAAAAACTACACTTTCAATGGGCATGCTAATGAAACAGCGCCCCCTAGTTGTAAATAGCGCCCCTAGTGGTAGAACAGCGCCCCTAGTGGTTAAAAGTTGCTTTGTTTTATGCAAAAAAAGAGTTGTAATGTTTCTTTCATGTCCCTCCCAGGTCACCATCCAAGGCTTCCAACTCTGGTCCAGGGATCAGACACCACTTTTCGTCTCTGTCACCAACCTCAATCCTTCAGATCTCATTTCCATTCAGTTTGCACCATCATCCATTTCGTTAACACCATCTTTCGTGCACACTCTTTGTCCCATATATTCGTAAACCAACTTTGCCGAGTATGAATCATTGCAGTCACGAAAGCTTCAAATCTAGAGCTTTGCCGGGATTTGAACCATGAGCCTCATGTCCAAGGCTCTCAAGGTAGTCTCTCATCGCTTTGAGCCACCGTGTTCTCGCATAGTTAGTGGGGGCTCCGGACGGTGTAGTGATTGCACTGCACCCGCGCGGATGTTTAAAAGGTACGCGATGACGTAATCACGTTATTGCGTAATTTCTTTTTCTTGGTTCTTTCGGTAAAGTCACGTAGAATGGAAATAAAAAAATAATAAAAAATAAAACATATAAAATAATTCTCACGACGTTTCGGCTACAACGCAAGCAGCCGTCCTCGAAATTTGTGAAAAATCTAAATTTGCGTAATTTCTTAATAAGCAAAAGCTAACGCGTGGGTTTGAACCGGAGTTTTTAACTTCAGAGGCAGCTGAACGATCCGTTGTACTACGAGAACTCAGTGGGTGATGTCGGTGCTCTGGTTATTAAATCATCGTCATTGTTAACATCGTCATTGAACGTTTGTTTTCAAATAAAATATTTTTTAAAAGTTGGAGTTTACTTTTTTGTTCAATTTGGGATTTTAAAAAATGTAATTGCGCGTGACGCAATCACGTTGCGGTAACGTCGTTACATAAAATACAAAATATATATAACTTAGTAAAAAGTTGGAATTTGAACACGTATCGACCGCTTCAAAGGCAACGGCACTAACCACTACGCCACGAGGGAACGATGATAGATGCAAATGTTCCGATTATTAAGTCATTGTCATCTTAATGACGATGATCCTTGAAATGATGATAACAAGTTGCCGTTGCACCCTGTGACCCATGGCTACACACACACATACACTCCCGACTTGCCGTGCAGTGCTGCGATTGCTACATCACATCACCTGAGACGCTTGCCAATAGCAGCTGCCACCAATAGAAGTTCTGCTCCGTGGTGAAAGGGATTCTTTTATTTTTCTGGAAATCACGTAAAAGAAGTTTTTTTTTTGTAATCATGAAAGTCATTTTTTATTTGCCTCATATTTCACATTTTAACGATAAAAGATATTGTTTCAGGTTTGTATGTGCAGTAACAAAAATATATTGCCATATCCGGATTACGAGACATTTTACTTTAACCTTTTTTTTTCAAGTAAAAGTTGCAGCTGCATTTGATAACGGGGTCATCTTATAAATCCAGATAATATGGTCACTTTTTTTTAGCGGTTCCAATTTTCCTTCCGTGGCCAATAACGGTGAAATATCTGATAACCATTTGAAACGAGTTGGACAAAGATTCCCCCGTAAAAAAAATCCTTAACAGACTGTTGGGGCAAGTGCTGTTTGCGAGCACCTATGAAGGCCGGCACGGTACACGAGGGGGTGGGTGGTCAGCACCCATAGCTGTCAACTCGTACGGTTTTCCCCGTATTCTTGTACAGGGACATTGAGTTTTCAGGTCCATACGGCGTACAACCGTTTCAATACAGTCACATTTTTAGTCTGTGTTTCTCGCTTGATGGGAATTTATAGGATGAACGTTGAGATTTATACGGGTACGGGGTAACCAATCAGGTCTGAATTGGTCTGTAATGCGATAGGCAATGATAAGGGATGGGCACGACGCCCGACCGCTTTTGTCTCCCCAGAGGGGACATTTACACCCCGCACCAGGTACTCATTTGAGAATGAGTAGACCCATGGGAGGCCCATAACCGATTCAGATAATCGTCACCGATGGTGGCCGTGAGCGGGAATCAAACCTGGGTACCCGGCGAGTTCGCGGCTCAGTGCGCTCACCGCTGCGCCACCGCTCTCCACGAGTATGAGCCCACAGTGCCCCCTGCTGCCCCCTTGTTATTGCAGCAACTTTGCGGGTGTTGTCCATGCGCTCGGCTCAGCCATTGCTGTTCCACGGCTGAGCCACAAGGGGGATACTCTTAGTTCTGTCGGTAAAGTCACGTAGGTAAAAAAATGAAATTAAAATTAATAAAAATAAAATAATAAAATCACGACGTTTCGGAGGCAACACAAGTCTCCGTCATCAGGTGGGACCGTCACAGCCAGATTTGCTGCTGGCTGTGACGGTGCTGCTGGCTGTGACGGTGCTGCTGGCTGTGACGGTCCCACCTGATGACGGAGACTTGTGTTGCCTCCGAAACGTCGTGATTTTATTATTTTATTTTTATTAATTTTAATTTCATTTTTTTACCTACGTGACTTTACCGAAAGAACTAAGAGTATGAGTCCTTGCAGTTACGAAAGCTTCAAATCTAGAACCACAAGGGGGAGTTTGCTCGAATTCGAAGACAGTGCCCGAATTCGACGAATCGATTATTGCCGATTAACGATTCGATTATTCGACCAAACGCATACAACAAACCATCGTTTGGGGCGGGGGAGGGGGGATGTCCCACCTGTTTGCCAAGTGTGCCGCTGAACGGGAGGTGACGAGCGGGGCCTTGGTGAAGTTACTGTCGTCATTGGCCACCGTCACGCTGGGTGTGGCTTAATGGGGTTTCCCGCCTTCAGGAGGTCGCTATTTTTAAAGGGGGCCCGAGTAATGTTCCACAAAAAGTTATCAATTATAATGTTTCGTCGATTACTTAACTTTAACTAATAAGCAAATGGTATTCTACCCATACCAATTTACATAGGTGTATATTAATTACACATTTACCGTGCTGCTCTTTCATCTTCAAATGGTGGAATCATATTCACAGTCATGTTCATTACAGCAGCTTTTTAATCGATTACAAGTGCCCATCTGCTCGATTTGCCGAATTTGTAACGCCCACGCAATGGCAACACACTGAACCCTCGGCCCAGACCGGCAGGCAATGGGAAAAGCCATCTGCACTTCACTCGGACAATGGAAGCATTGATCTTCTGCCCAAACCCTCCTCCGAAACGTACTGGAGACTCTCTCTAAAACCTCCTCAGGATCTCCTGAAGAAGGCCACTTGACCGGGACCTCGATATCTTCCCTTTCTCCTCGGCGATTGTACACGTTATATTATTGCGTGTAATTTGACCGTCGTTTTAATATGTAGCATGATTATAGAAGTGATGTATTCCGCGGATTATAATACGCTCTGCAAAGTAAGGTGCACTTGAAAAGTGTGCCCGGTGTCAATGCATATTGTATATACAAAGATCCCCCATATAGCTTTAACAGACTGTAGGGGCAAGTGCTGTTAGCGAGCACCTATGAAGGCCGGAACGGTACACGAGGGGGTGGGTGGCCAGCGCCACGCCCGACCGCCTTTGTCTCCTTAGTGGCGATGTTTACACACCGCACCAGGTACTCGTTTGAGGCTGAGTCGACCTAAGGGAGGCCCAGGACCGGTTCAGATAATCGTCACTGGTGTTTGCCGTGAACGAGAATCGAACCCGGGTCGCCAGGTTCGTAGTGTAGCGCGCACACACCTACCAGATTATAAAACGCATCCCAAACCTCTGCTTTAAAATACAGGGGATACACCTAATGCGTCTAATAACCTGGACAATACGATACTGCTGTACACTGGTAAAGAAAAACCCAACGTGAACTTTGAATTGTGGAGTTGTATTCGTTCGTGCACACAATAGTTCAATAGTTGAACTGAGGTTCGCATTTATTGTATGCCAACTCTGAGTGGTAACCACACATTGAAGCCCTTCCTATAACAACCGAACGGGAAATTCAACGGCCAGAAAACCACTGCGTGCGGGCTCGAAATAAAGACACGAATGTGCTGTCGTCTTGACACGCAAAGCATGCTGAGATTCATGTGTTGCTGTTGAAAACACGTTTGTGTGTATAATCAGGGCTTAATTTATCACGCGATATATTCCGGATTGATGCTATGCGCTTTGGAGTAGGTACTAGCTGTATAAGACACTCTACTGGTACTAGAGTACAAAACACGCCCATACATAATACTCATACATTATTGATCCGATCTTTCTGTAATCCTGCGAGAACACAATCGGTAACAAGGCGAGATCGATGTTGCGTTAATAAAATGATTCAGGCTTTCGGACCGTGCCAGAATAAAATTCTACACTGTGTATGATTAACGTTAGATGCACAAATGGAAAAAAAGTAAAATCTCTATGGCAGGCTTGCGACTTGTGGTCACCCAGAAGAAACCATGGAACGTGAAACGACACAAAGACGTATTCACAAATACGAAGGAAACACAATCACAGCCACAATTTGCTTTTAATAAAAAACTAATTATTGTACAGAATCGTATGTTTTATGTTCATCTGTGTACGGTAAAGATGTGATGGCAACATTGGGTGGCATATTTGTTCCAGAAAGGCGCAACGTGTTAAACAAAAAGCTATAGACCTCACGACGCCTGATGCAATTAGCGGGCTCAAATTGAAAAACTCATCCTAAATTGAATCCTAGTTTCTTTAGAACTGCCTTTTGTGTTAAAATTTTTGTCCTTCCCACCGCAACCTCCGACGAGCACGGCTGGCTACGTACGGCAAGAAAGAAGTTCCACGTACAAAGCGGTCTCGTGTTTCTGCGCCCCGAATCCCGGGCGAGTCGGGACAAAACGGCAATGCCATTTTGACTTAAAACTTTCGTGACTGCAGGGATTCATATTGTTTGGTTCTTTCGGTAAAGTCACGTAGATAGAAAAAATAATGAAAGTAAATAAAACAAAAAAAATTCGATTTAAAGCTTTCGTGACTGCAGGGATTCATCTTCTTGGTTCTTTCGGTAAAGTAACGTAGAAGGGAAATAATAAAATAATAAAAATAAAACATAATAAAATACAATTCTCACGACGTTTCTGCCACAACGCAAGCAGCCGTCCTCAGGTGAAGACCAGGTCTGACCTGTTCTTCACCTGAGGACGGCTTCTTCCCTTTTACGTGACTTTACCGAAAGAACCAAGAAGATGAAAACAAAACAACACAAGCAACCGTCATCAAGAGGATGACGATCGCTTGTGTTGTGATCGAAACGTGATCTTTTCTGTTATTCTTTTTTCCCTGTACGTGATAGAAAAAAAATGTCTTCCAACCTATCTACGTGACTTTACCGAAAGACCCAAAGAATATGAATCCCTGCAGTCACGAAATCTCCGAGGCAAGACTTCAACGTGACTTTACCGATAGAACCAAAGACTATGGGGTGATACTCTTAGTTCTTTCGGTAAAGTCACGTAGGTAAAAAATGAAATTAAAATTAATAAAAATAAAATAAAAAAAATCACGACGTCTCGGAGGCAACACAAGTCTCCGTCATCAGGTGGGACCATCACAGCCAGATTTGCTGTATCAAGTTAGGCAGGAATTCAAGATGTAAGCCCTTAAATACAAGTTAAGGGGGGAGGAGAGGGGGGGGAGCTTATCAGAATGTGGTAGCCAACGAATGGAACGTATCGAAACGTCGTGATTTTTATTTTATTTTTATTAATTTTCAATTTCATTTTTTACCTACGTGACTTTACCGAAAGAACTAAGAATATGAATCCTTGCAGTCACGAAAGCTTCAAAAATCTACAACTATGGGGTAATGCCATTTAACCACTGGGTTTATAGCGCCACCCTGTGGTTGCTGAGCAGCGGTGCGGGTACGGCCGCCGCCACGTGCTCGACCACGAGAGCGCGCGGGTCGCGCCGCGCGGAGCTGCGACCCGCGCGCTTTGGCATCTCGCTTGGCGCGAGATGCCACGGGGGGTGCGTTTAAATCCCCCACCCACCCCCACCCCGTGACCCGACACCCAGACACACGCACAGGGGAAACCCGACACCCAGATACCGTGCGCACAGCTACACACACGGCTACACACAGGGCTACACACACCTACACACACAGCTACACACGGCTACACACACACAGCTACACACGGCTACACACACACAGCTACACACAGCTACACACACGGCTACACACACACACAGCTACACACACAGCTACACACACACACAGCTACACACACACAGCTACACACACAGCTACACACACACACGGCCACACACACACACGGCTACACACACAGCTACACACACACAGCTACACACACACAGCTACACACACGGCTACACACACCTACACACACAGCAACACACACACACGGCAACACACACACACACAGCTACACACACACAGCTACACACCTACACACACACAGCTACACACACACACGGCAACACACACACACAGCTACCCTACAGCCAGCTACCCTACAGCCAGATATCCTACACACAGCTACACACCTACACACACACACAGCTACACACACAGCAACACTCACACAGCTACACACACAGCCACACACACACAGCTACACACACACAGCAACACACACACACGGCTACACACACACAGCTACCCTACAGCCAGCCACCCTATAGCCAGATATCCTACAGCCAGCTACCCTACACGCAGCTACCTACACCAGTTACGATTGCTCACCCAACCCTACCAACGGCTTCGAGCTCCACGCATTCAAAGCTCAGAGATCAACACTCAGAACAATTAAAATGCATTAACACCGCAGCTGGAAAGTTTGTAAATCATCTTCAAAGCGAGCGGCCAAACAGATGCCGCTTAATTATAAGACGACTAATTAAGTGACGCTACCCTTTAAGCGGATTACTGAAACTACGCAAATCAATTACCTATTGATAACCAACAACTAAACCTTTAAAACGTTTAATTATTTACTCCGCACTGAGCTGTCGCATTTCCCCCCCCCCCGAACAGTGACGATTGAGACTACATCGGGGGCCGTCCATAAATGACGTCACGCGATTTTGGACAATTTTTGACCCCCCCCCCCCCTCGTCACACGGCGTCACAAAAAGTCAGACCCCCCTCCTCAAATATGACGTCACAAAGCTCTGCCCCCCCCCCCCAAATAAAACATGCTTCAAATCGCTTTAAACTATTGTCATTGTAGTGCGTATTTAATGTACCGCTGCAACTCTGATGTTGTAGGAGAAAATATTTATTGAAAAGTCTATTTAATTAAGTAGAACGTGTTGTCTATATTTATTTAAAGTTGCGCATTTTGATGTGAAGTCACATTTCTCACCCGCCCCCCCCCATCGTCACACATCGTCACAAATGTCTGACCCCCCCCCCAATAGGTGCGTGACGTCATTTATGGACGGCCCCATAGCGGAGTGACAGTCGAAGGGTGGTTTACAGGCGCGCGATCCAACATCGGCGCAGGGCCGAGCGTGGCCAGACGGCTCGTGGAGGCTTTCATCCAGGAGTGGATTGATCATGGTTGATGATGATGATGATGATGAACCGGTTTGTGTTAACACTCCTGAAGTCATCGCATGTGTCGTGATGAACAAATGCACGGGTCCCACCCTCCTGCTGATCCTGGGAAAGTTGAAACCTGTTCAAGAGCTTGCTTGATTACCGTTAAACATATGCTAATAAAGTAAGACAATTAGTCTAGGAGGCCGATAGCAGGGCAGCATAACTAGTGTCTTTTGTTTTTACACAATTAAACGAGCCTGTGTTCTGTAATGTTTTAGCTTTGTATAGACTGCTTCATTCAATTGATTTCGTTTGATTCATCTTCTTGGTTCTTTCGGTAAAGTCACGTAGAAGGGAAGTAATAAAATAATAAAAATAAAACACAAAATTCGTTTGATTCGTCAAGCAAATTCGCTGGACTTATATAAAATCACGGGTATGTGACTTGGATCCAAGTTACTAGGATAAAGAGTTGGGCTAATGCAATCGTCGGAAACCAAAATAACAATAAGAGCCTTTTTTTGGAATTCGGTAAAAAAAAATATTTAACATTTCAAGAGTGGAAATGCACTGTGGTGACCCTTAATACATGTCACGAAGCACTCCATAAAGAACCGCATGTGCTTGCAGATCCGCAGCTTGTAGACCCTGGACTAATGTGTATTGCAGTATTGTTGAGTCCGACTGCATGAGGGTTGTTTTGTTGTTGGGAGTAAGGGCGGTTGTTATTGTTGGGGCTTGAGAAGAAGCTTTCCCAAACTCTCATTCTCTCTCTTTGGTTCTTTCGGTAAAGTCACGTATAAAGATACAATAATAAATTAAATACTAGCATACGACGTTTCGATTGCAACACAAGCAATCATCATCAGGTATAAATTAAATAGAAACACAAATCTAGTATACTTAGAAATGTAATGCAATACAACAGAGAGTCGGATAACATAACAGTCAACACCCTACCTGGTTGATTACGTTCTTCCTGAGAATGCTAAATTTGAGAGAGAGATAAAACACAGAACCAGAGACATATAGACATACATATATCTCATTCTCTCGTCTCATCGTCATCCGTACCTCTTTCCACGATGATCAACTTTCTCCATTCCAATACAACTGTTACACACCGCACGCGCCTGATAGTTGCTGTACACGTCTCACATACTACGCGGAGCGGCGAATGAAGATCTGTAATCACGAAAAGGCGAACTCTATCTGTCGCTCAGAATGGGGTTCTTAACAACGATTTATCATTGATGTTGTTCGGCTAATGTTCGCGATACGGTTAAATATAAGGTGAACACAGAGTCAAAATTGTTAAAAAGCGAATTTAACAACGTCTGATATAGAGTTAGAATAATACGCATTTATATAGCGCCTTTACTATTAAACATCGTCCACAGCAAGTTCCGATTCGTTGGGGGTTTCAGGTATAGGCTGATATGTGAACTGGCCGGATGAACGGCTTTGTGAGTCTATCTACAGACAATTGATTAGACTGAACAACAACTAGTGCGGTTACGATGCCAAGCTTTTTTGTTGTTGTGCCATAGTTCCGCGCACAATCAGGCAACCCTGCACACCGTTTCACAGACCCCCCCCCCCCCAGTTAGGGCCGTATAATGCTCGGGTTGGCGGGATTTTCCGCGGGTAAAAAAAAAGTCTCAAAGCGAGAGCTGGAAAGAGCGGGCTTCGTGCAAGGGCGCGGTGGGATGGGCCGATGGGCGGGTGAGTGAATGGCTGGGTGGGTGAGTGGATGACTGGGTGGGTGGATGAGTGGATGTCTGGGTGGGTGGATGATGGTTGGGTGGGTGAGTGGATGGCTGGCTGGGTGAGTGGATTGCTGGACGGGTGAGTGGATGGCTGGGTGGGTGGATGATGGTTGGGTGGGTGAGTGGATGACTTAGTAGGTGGATGATGGCTGAGCGGGTGAGTGGATGGCTCGGTGGGTGAGTGGATGACTGGTTGGGTGGATGATGGGTGGGTGGGTGAGTGGATGGCTGGGTGGGTGAGTGGATGACTGGGTGGGTGAGTGGATGACTTAGTAGGTGGATGATGGCTGAGTGGGTGAGTGGATGGCTGGGTGGGTGAGTGGATGGCTGGGTGGGTGAGTGGATGACTGGGTGGGTGGATGATGACTGGGTGGGTGGATAGATGGCTGGGTGGGTGAATGATGGCTGGGTGGGTGATTGAATAGCTAGGCGGGTGGAGAATTGGTTGAGTGGATGATTGGCTGGCTAAATGGTCGATTGAATTGCTGGTTTGGGTAGATGGACAAGTGGGTTGATGATTGGTTCAGTGGATGAATAAGTGGGTGGATGACTGGCTGGGTGGATGGTTGGTTGAGTGGATGACTGGCTGGGTAGGTGGATGGTTGAGTGGGTGGTTGAATGGATGGCTACGTGGATTATTGATTAAGTGTATGGCTGGGTGGGTAGATGGATGGTTGAGTTGGATGAATGGCTGGGAGTACGTGTGGCTGGGTGGATGAGCGGATGGCCGGGTGGATGGTTGGTTAAGTGGACGTCTGCGTGGATAGTTGGTTGGCTGGGATGGCGGGGTTGAGATGTTGAAATATAAACAGCCAGGAAGGAGAGTAAAAAAACACACCGCCTGCGAGTAAACGTCTGTCACCTTCCTCCCCTCCCACCACTTCTTTGTTCATTCTACCCCGCCCCCCCGCTGCTCTCTGATCACTCGGGGTAGGGTACGTGGGGTCCACCCCCTCGTCGCCTTGTAGGTGGGTGGGTTATCGTCTGTGTGTGTGTCTGTGTGTGAGTCTGTGTGTGTGAGAGGGGTGGAGCATGAGAAAGCGCGGTAAATTTCGTGCGTGCGGCGCGCCAAGGCTGACCTATATAGCACACGGGGCTCACTGCTGCTGTTCTTCGCCTGCACCGCCCAGCCCTGCATCCATCCCATTGATCAGCAATTGGGCCCCTGGCTGTGTGCAGTTGAGCATCCACCGCTCTTTAAGTCGACGCGTGTTGCCCTGGCCACTCTCTCTCTCTCTCTGTGTGAGTGTGTGCGCTCACCTACCTAGCCCGGTGCCTCGTCGTCGCAGACCTTTAAAAGCCACCGCGCTCACTAAGTAACAATGATGAGCGTTAAGACGTGACAAAAAACGCAACTTCGTGGAAGTTGCCGGACCTCTTGGGAAGAAAGGGTCGCGCGCAAGACGAAGAGGCTGCGTGAGTCCGTTGGTTGTCCGACGTTTCGGAGGAGCTCTCGGTCGCGTGTTTGTCACAAGGCGATTACAGAAAAGCACAAAGTTCGCGTGGACTTTGTGTAGCTGCTATTCATCAAAGGCGCTTCGTGGGTGTAATAGGACGGTCCTTTTGGGAGCACAAGCCATTTCATGCGGTGGCACCACGCAGACAGAACGGTGAGTCACTTGTTGTTGTTGTGTGTGTGTGGTATCATACGGACGAACCGATTGATTGCGGTGTCACGATGGTGATGGCATTTAAATGTTTCGATATCGTTACGGTTCTTGACAACCGCAAATACTGGTGAGTCATTGACGCTTCGGCGGCGATAACAACAACAACCACAACAGCAGCAGCAACATGTGCAGAGACTGTGACTGTTGTTGTTGTTGTTTGTCCGAGACGTGGTGACGGTGCAACAAGACGCGTTGTTTGGGAGTTGACTGCCGTCTCTTACTCGTGGATTTCTGGCGAGCGAACCTCGATGACCGCACCGAATGCGTGCATTCCTAATGTTGCCCTATTAGTAATGACTATTGCACGGACGTCAATCCACATTTGGACGGGTGCGGTTAAAGTAAGCCCAGATTTGTGCAACGATGAGACGCACATTTGAGTCGTGACACTCACAATAATTCACTGGTCAACAAAAAAAAAACCATTTTTTTCTGGCCTGGACTTTTGCAGCTGTTTTAGACTAATTTCAGGGTGCTGATTCCAAATCTGATCTCAGATTTGCTCTATCACATCTCATTTTTATGCTATCGGCATACCCCATTTTCATTGATTTTACCCGAAATTAACTCTGTCACTTATGATTGCAAGTGGTTGCGAGTCAGTGACTGCTTTAGTGTTAAAATATGGTGCTGTATTTTTAGGATAGTGTGTTTATAATATCATTTTATGTAGATATCCGCATTTATTTAATATTTTTGTTCTGAAGTTTTCATTGAAAATGCAATATTTGATATCTCAAAAACCTGATGTGGTAGACAAAAACTGATCCTAGATTTGGAATCAGCACTTCAAAATTACCTTAAAACCGTTGGAATACCTTATGCCAGAAAAAGTGTGTTGACCAGTGAATTATTAGACGCCAGTGACATGCATTTTACTGCAGGAGCTCTCGCTAAGATTATGTTTTCAGGAGGAACCCTGCATTGAGACGTTTGGCCAAATTTTTGTGGGATTACAGCAGAGTTCACGGATAGCTGGCTTACAAGTTGTACTATAATAACATCTGTGTGTAGTCTACTCTACACTCTACAGCATATCATGTTGTACAGCATTACATGACAGAGAACAGGATGATAACAGGATGACACGACCGATTATTTAAACCGCGTACATGACACTTAAACAGTAGAAGAGTGTGCATGTTGCATAATGTATGTTGTGTGAATTGCATGCAAAAGCGGGGAGCGGCGGCGCAGTGGTTAGTGCGATTTGCTATAAACCGAGCCAACACTGCTAACAACAGTCACGAATATCTGAACCGGTCCTAAGGCTATAATGGGGGATCGTTGTCTTTGGGATGATGACATGGCCTTAGTTGGAGGGCATTCGCTGCTGGTTGACGAGGTTCGAATCCAGCGGCCGCCCTGATTAATACTGCGGTGTGTATTAACCGTAAATCTACGCGCCGTTTGCTTCACGGTGGACGTTAAAGATCCCGTGACGCCACTCGCAAGAGTCAGGCCATTGGTAAATTAAAACCCATTTCATTTGAAGCGTCCTATTATCCACGCTTTCCTCCTTGACTGCGAAATCAATCCTTAGTAAATGCGGAAACAAGTACGAATTTGCTGCGAGAATATTTTTTTAAATATCTGAAAAAACAAACCCCACGGAATACTCGGTTGGGGATTGTTGACCTGCGACGCCCACTTTCGAGGTGCGCATTTTATCTGCGGAATACAGGGACAATATGAAGGCTCTGGTGCACGACTCCCTTTGCTCGCAGTTTATTCAGAGGGTTCCGTAATTAATAGGAAGGACAAATTACGGGGACGTGGATAAGAGGAGATTAACCGTGTTAAACCGTTCATGAATTAAACACTTTCAGGCTCCACGCAACTTAATTGCTAACCTTAGAACTACAATTTCTGAACGTAAATTGGCCTTAAGTGTGACTATGACTGTTTCGGGTCAGTGACTTTGATTCCATTTTCTCTGTGGACTTGGAGCGATGGTCGAGGGCTTTTGCCTGGTGGATGATGTCTCCGTGTGTCTCCCCTCAGGGCATGGCAGGCGAGACGGACGGGTGCCTGAGTCTCTGTGATCCCACTGAGCCGAAGCGCCACCAGATGCCCATCAGACCACGCCCAGTCTGGCATGAGAGGGAACACGCAAGCTTGCCTCGCCACACACAGAAGGTATCGGTGACAAGGCACCAGGGGAACCTCGCGCGAGTGACCGCAACTCTGCACGTGGTGTCACGCGCGACCGATAAATGCAACGCGTCTTTGTTTGGCATCCGTAATCATCCGCGATAATCGTCGTAAGTTATCGTCAGCAGCAATTGTCCGTTCATTCAAATCAAGTCGAAGCATCGGAACGTTTGGCATCATCGCCGTTATGATTGCGCGAGGTTATCAAGGCGCTGTGTTTCACGGACGGGTATCCGTTCCGGAGTAGTTTCACAGTTGGGGGGCGACGTTCCTGCTCGTTTACAAATGTCGTGTTTTTTTATGCGGGTAAATCCTCAAATGTGGCAAACGATCCGTAAGATTGTCATCTTCCGGCCGCAGGAAAACCATTGTTTGGAGTCGACGGCCCAGAAATCTCTGCACCCAATGCTGAGGAAAAGCTTCGGCCTGGCAACGACTTCGCAGTGCAAGCTCAACCGGGCGGCCACCGTCACCGCCACGGCCACCTCCATTCCTCGCGGGGCTCCCGCGCCCCACGACCTCCTGGACGCCGCCACGGCCGCTGCCCTGACAGCGACGCGTGCGCGTGCCTCGGCGGCGGGGCGCGGGCCTGGCACGCGCGACGCGTCCTGCCTGGAGCGGCTGCTGGCGGCGGCCGAGCCGGGCGCGACGGCGGTGGAGGGCCCCGAGCGTCCCTGCGCGAGCTGGGAGCCGGAGCGGCCGGCTGGAGATGAGGAGGTGAGCGGCGGAGCACGAGGTTACTGGACGGACGCTGTCGCGCGGCGGCCCTGTGGATGGCTTCGTGGCGCAACCGCTCCGTCAATTGGTGGCGTTTTTGTAGATCGCGATACACGCGCGTGCGTACAAATTGCGCGTATAAATCGTAAAAAGTTTACGGGGAAAAGTAACACGTTTCTTTTGCCTGTAGCTACCATTGTAACGGTGCACGGAAGTACGCAGCGTGTGAAATTGAGTATGGGAGTGTGCGAAGTGAGCGCGCTGACAAGGGGAGTAGTTGTCGAGTAAACGTGAGTCCCGAATGAAGTTGCGGTGCCGACACATTGGGGGGCCCCCAAGGACAAACTACTTTTGTGATTCTTCCACCAACCCCACACACCAACCACCTGTTTAGAAGTGGTAAAATACCAGTGAGATCACGGAAGAGAAACGAACAAGATATATAGATGCAGGGAGACAAGAGAAATGCAGATATGAATTGAGATGTGATAAGATGAGTGAATTAAAGATGCAGACAGGATATAAACGAAAAATATGATTCGTCTATTTATGGTTATGTTATGAAGTGGACATGCCTATGGGGTCTTATGACGCATTCGTTGGTCGATTAATTCTGATTCTAAAGATCATGATACATGCATAAAATCGCATGAGTAAGAATATATATTAATTATATATGATGTATATAATGGGTTTGTGTGACCCTGGCAGTCAATTACAGTTACTGGCTTGTACAATGACCACATATATAAAAAAAAAATAACTCATTGATTCAGGTATACATTTTCGACGCAAAATCACAACAATTCATGGAATGTCCATGGATGGGGGAGCTAGGGGGTTGAGTCATCACCCAGTTCTGTCGTAAACTGATTGATTATCTTACGCAGCATCAATACATTTTTGTGATTTAAAAAAATCGCTAAATATTCACCTTGTTCTCAGATTCCTTACGTGTTAATTGTATCCGCCTATTAAGTGCTCCAAGGTAGTAGTGGGCAGTGCAGAAAAATCAGTTGTTGTACTGTATTTCAATGCCCTCACATCTATGCTTCATGTCTTAACCAACCCACGTTGACAAGTGTGGTTTACATATAGTCAAATGAAACCCCCATGACCCGCACGGTATGGGGGAGGCCATCGTGCAGCAGTGGATTAACAAAGAGCCGCACGTACACAAACATCACAGTTTGCTTATTCTTAGGTTTTTTCGGTAAAGTCACGTAATTAAAAAATTAAAATTAATAAAAGTAAAATAAAAGTATTTTATTATATTATAGAATTTTTATTTTACTTTTATTAATTTTAATTTTTTACCTACGTGACTTTACCGAAAAAACCTAAGAATATGAATCCCTGCAGTCACGAAAGCTTCAAATCTAGAATCACAGTTTGCGCTCAATAACCCACCTCAGTACCACAGTCGACTTAACAATTTTAATTTCCCCAACGATAACGCACGGCATATCGACGGGACGTGTGAAAATCCCCCACTTAAAACTGGCAGCGATTCCACAGCGGCGCGCCGGATGCTCACCCAATGTGAACGGTTCGCTGCCGATTTTCCACGCAGTTGGCGTGGCCCGAGGGCCGGCGAGAGGTCGATTGCCCGGCTCAGTGCAGCCGCAAGGACAAGAGCCTGGGTCTGCTGAGTCTGCGATTCCTGCGCAAGCTGCCGCCCTACGCCGGCCCCACGCACACTCCGGACGTCAGCTTGGACCACGCCGCCTCTCAGCTTGGTACGTCGTACGTTTACCCGCCCGCCCGCCTGCCCGCCCTGCCGTCTCCCGTCCCGGTGTACAATCGCAATCGAGCGAAAGGATAGATTGGACGAGGTTGCCATCCAGCTTAATACTTCGCACGGCTGGCATGCAATGCACAAGCAGTAGGTTGAAGCACTATGCCGTCCAGCTCGGCTTGTTGATGCCCTAGTCGGGGACTGTATTACTTGGGCAGGCGCTGCTGGCCATCGGGCCATCACGACAAAGTCATGCAATACAACAAATCATCGTTATCATCATTATCATTGGCTATTATTAATTTACTGCTGGGTGAAGGCTTCCACATGCCATGCCTATCCCTCGCAGTCCAGTAGGGAGGGTTGTCACCTTTTCTACAGACTAAGGCCTGGCACTTTTCTCGGTCAGCCTATCTAAATTCTGTGTTACGTTCAACACAACAATGCCAGAAAATCTTAGCAGAAATCCATTTCTGCCACTGGAACACAGATGCCAATTCCCAGACTCTCCCGGTCAAACCCAGACTGGTGGCAACACCAAATCTCGCACCTGCGCATGATCTGATGTCATCGCCACGTTGGATGGCCTCTCCGCAAGTGTTCCCTTCATTTGGTTTCCACTTCATCATTCGTCTGGACCATTGTTCTACTACCCTGATCCATGTGTTCCTCTTTCTCTCAGTATAATTCTAACCATTTTCTTTGTCCACTGGAGGTATGGACTATTAAATCTAAATTGAAAACTATTTATTTTTAAAGAGCTTTTTGTGTTTAGTTCGTTGTCCTTCCCCCGTACCTCCGGTTATCGCGGTTGGCTACGTCCGGTGCGAAATAAGTTCAAGATACATACATTGTTAATGTCCATGTTTTTCTTTGTTGTTTAACCAAGCAAAGTTTTCCATAGGAGACGGGGGTTACTATAGTTGTTAGGCACAGGCATGCTTTTGTTTCAAATGTAGTTAAACGCTGTTTTCTAAATTGGGATTGGGTATATGTAACTCGCACTTTACAACATAGAGCACGTGGTGGTACACCTCGCACTGGAATTACTGGACAGCTGACAACACCAGCTGGCCCAGTGGAAAACATGCGGAACATCTCCTGCCCCGCCCCCAAACATAACCTGTATTGAACCAAAGGAACAAAGACCATGAACCATGGTCTTTGTTGTGACTAGTTATGTGGTGATTGTTTTTTAAAATGTGTTTGAATGTGGAACGGTGGCTGAGGTATTAGAGCAGCGAGGTCACCAGTGACTGCACACAAAAAAACTACTGTCCTTGCACATGAAATACAAAAAAAATCGCCTCGACTGCCACACATTGAACATTTCTCTGTAGCAGAGTGCTTGAGGAAGTACAATGCCCCCTTAAAGTGGATAGAAGATGTTACTTGATGGGATCTTGGATGTAGTTGTGTGAGATCTCCTTCCACGGTCCACTCTCTTAACACATTAAGGTCACAACTGCTCTGCAAGAGTTTGCAAACGATTTTAGTCCATCTCGTGACCTTATGCCGAGCGGACAGTTGGAACGAAGGTAATAGGGTGCATCCCTGCCATTGCGTACGACACTGCTGGCAAAAGGGCCACCACTAGACGGAGCTCCACAGAACCTCTTTGGTGGGTATTTGAATAAAACTGGGGAAAACATGCAATTAGTATGTATGTACGACTTCTTTCACACCTTCTTGGTTCTTTCGGTAAAGTCACGTAGAAGGGAAGTAATAAAATAATAAAAATAAAACATAATAAAATAATTCTCACGACGTTTCTTTTTTATTATTTTATTTCTTCCCTTCTACGTGACTTTACCGAAAGAACCAAGAAGATGAATCCCTGCAGTCACTAAAGCTTTAAATCGAAATTCTTTCACACCGTTCGCAGCCAACTGTGCTAACCTATTACTATACGTATACACACGTTCAACTCGCTCAACACGACCACCCCCCCGCCCCCCGCGGCTTCTACCCAACAGGCGTCGAGCGCCGCCGAATCTACGACATCGTCAACGTTCTCGAAAGCCTGGAGCTCATGAGCCGCGTGGCCAAGAACCGCTACAGCTGGCACGGCCGCGACAGCCTGGTGCGCACCCTGGACGACCTGGAGCACGAGGCCCGGCGCCAGGGCTATCCCGCCAGGCTGGAGGGCCTCCTGCGAGCCGGCGCGCCCAAGACGACGCCGGGTCGCGGCAACGCCGGATCCGCCGCCTGCTCGCCGATGGAGCAGGGGGGGTCACCCGAGCGCGGGGTGAACACGGAGCCGGGCCACCGCGAAGACAGCACGGGCCGGGCGGTGTCAGGATCCAGAGCTCCTGGTATTGGGATTTTATCATGATCGCAATGGCAGGGCCATTTAGAGTTACCCAGAAGCAGCCTGTGTGGATGCACCACAGTCAGTGGTGTGCAATGCACGCCCCCCTGAGGGCAACACGGACGAGCCCCTTCCTGAAAGAGTGTTAGGACTCAATTTAGGCTTTTTGGTACGCATAGGTAAAGGTGCAGGCCTGCAATTACTTGCTTACTCCACTGTTGGTGGAAGAGCATCCACTGGAGAGCGCATCTCGAGGGTATTTTGGCCTACTCTTCTACGCTGGCAATATTATCTCGGAAGAGGTGTGTATATCCACACTTCATCCCACTAGGTAGGACCTTTAAATTGACTCAACGTGGCGGGTGATTTAAGAACCGTGCCCTTTTCACTGAAAGATTGAAGCCCCAACATCTGGAATTTCCAATCCGGTGTGTCCACCGTGACACGCTGGCAGCGTCCTGATGTGTGTACAATGTGGGAGCAATAACATGAGGCTATAACCACTTTGTATATTTTTTTTGTCTGTCCTCACCCGCAGCTGCTGGCAGCCGGAAAGAAAAGTCGCTGCGCATGATGAGCCAGAAGTTTGTCATGCTCTTCCTGGTGTCGTGGTCAAGAGCCATCAGTCTGGACATGGCGGCACAGATCCTGATCTGTGACGGTAAACCCGACGACGGCCACAGCAAGAGCACCTTCAAAAGTGAGGCGGCTTACACGAACGACGCAATTTAGTATATCACGGGACCTTTTTGCCAGTATCAAAGTATTGAAAAAAACAAGGATAGGTTTTACTCTTTCTGGAAATAAAACAGTTGTGTTAAGATGTTTAAACATCAAATAGATACCTTCTGCAAGGAATCAAGTTTGCAATAGCCACACGTACTTTTGGTGAACATGCAAACAAACATGCTCTGATAATATTTGCATTGTCTTTGAAACTGATTGCCCTACACCGTAGACAGCTTTCTTTATGGTCTAGTCCTCACCGCCAGTGTCAGACCAGAGAATGCCAAAAAGGCGACCAGTACAAAGACAATGCACGTATCAGAGCATTGAGAGCTCCGGGTTTTTATATTTCGTTTTTATATTGGAAAATGTCCGAATGCAACCGCATCGCGTCTGCATGTAGCTGCGAATTGAAGGGGTGAAAGTATGTATGTAGAGCAGTATAAAACTATTTCAGGATATCTGCTTTAACACCATTACCTTTCGATCAAATTCACATTACTTGTTCATCATTTTCCACCAATGAGACACCAATTTGCTTAAGATATATATTTGACCAAAACTGTATAGAAAACCTCCTGAAGATTTCAACTGGTTTTACATTTTCCTTTCATAGAAACTTCACCTGACAAAGTTGACATAGCACACAGCACATTGTTTTCTGTCGTCTTGGAAATACCCAGACTGCTTTGTATGTATGTTGAACTTCTTTCACACCGCACGTAGCCAACCGTGCTAATCGTAGGTGCGGAGGCATATTTATACACGAGGCATGTTTGTCTGGACTTGCTAATAATTTTCTCTATTTTGCACTCTTATAGTTTATTTTGTGTTATTTGTTGTTGCAACTTGCTGACCCGCCCATACTGGAGAAAGATCTTCATAACTCATCGGATTCCTCCTCCAGTCCATACAAAGAATTCTGATTCTGATATTAGAGGTGGAAATTGTGATCACATACGTGTAACAATTAAGAGAAGAGGTTTGTCATAGACAGAGTAAAAGAGGGGAGGGAGGGAGGGAGCGGGGGGAATCGTGAGCCTTTCGTGGGAGGTCGGGAGCACAGATGTCTGGGGGGAAAACGGAGCTCCAGACTTTGAGGGCAGCAATGGAAGAGTGTGACCTCCCACTCGGCGAATGTTGACCGGGCCATTTTGACAGTAGAGAGCACGTGAGGGGGAGTGGAATTTCACCGTTATTCACACCACAAAGTTGTGGTATGTGCCCTATGCGAATATAAAAGTACCTTTAAAAGTTATCCTCCATGGCTGGAGGTCAGCATTGCATTGTGAACGTATACACAACCACATTACAGTGCATTATTAATAATGGTAGCTCTTTCACGATGTTTGTTCACTGCGTAAGTGTGGGTTAAAATACCCTCTAGGGCGGTTCTCTATTGCTCCCTCTGTCGGAGACCCTTCCGTCAGCAGTGGTGCGAGTAAGAATTTGCAAGGCTGCACCTTTACCTTTGTATACTTTCAAAGCGTGTTGTTTAATTAAAACGATATGGGAGCGCTACTCGCAACAGTATTTTCGATTCACATTCAATTGCCCCAGACAGCCTCCTCACACACACAAACACATGCCCACTGCGCTCATACCCACAGCCAAGGTGCGGCGCTTGTACGACATCGCCAACGTGCTCAGCAGCCTGGGCCTCATCCGAAAGGTGCGACTGACGGACGGGGGAGGACGCAAGCCAGCCTTCCAGTGGATTGGAGTCGGCGGATCCGGAAATCTAGACGGTGAGAGAAGCTGACATCACCTTCAACTTCGTTAGCGAGATGGAAATGAGGGCAAAAAACTAAGTTCAAACTTTACTAGACTTTCTATGTGTGTTGAAGTTCTTTCGCACCGTGCGTAAACAACCGTGCTAATCAGAGGTGCAGGGGATGGCGGTGACTTTGGTGCCCTTCCATTGCACAGAAAACCGTGTGGGGAACAATTCGTTGGTGGCGCACCCGCTCCATCCGCACCAAACCGCGGGGGCGTCGACGGCCGCGAGTGCGGACGAGCCGTGGCGGGGGAAGCCGCCGCTGCGTTCAAGCCCTCCCGACAGCCCGGAGAGACCGGGGACGTCGCCTCCTCGCTCCCCCGTCCCGTCGCCGCGGAAGTGCCGACGGACCGGCACCAAAGGGCAGCCGCAGCCTTCCCCGGTCAGCCCGCAGTGCGAGCTGCCCACAGCCGAGCCGTGCCCTGGCGTTCCAGTGCCGCCCGCGGCAGCTGCGTCGCCTGTCAGCACGGACGAAGAGGAACAAGATGGTGATGATGCCGACGATGATGCCGACGACGACGACGATGATGAGTCGCGACACGCGGAGGAGAATGGGTATGCTGCACTGAATGGTTGCTTGAAAACCAATGCCACGCTTCCACGGCCATTAGAAATGAGACCCAAGCCGTGCCGTGGTGTTCTTAGGACCACCCAGAATTCGTTGTTTCTTGTCCTAATGCACGACTCTATCCAGGGTCAGAGAGGGAAAAGATGAAAAGAGTGTTCACAAGTTTTTTTTTAACGAGGTTTAACACTTGCCTGTGTCGCCATGGTTTTTTCCAAAGATATAACATTTTACGTGTGTAATCTTTCGCAGTGTTTTTTTTTATTTCGATAAAAACACGGTCTTGAAGGCGACCCAAGCGAATTAGGTTAAGCGAGAGATGCCACTGAGCACACACATCTCTCCTAAATTGACCCTTCACAATTCTGGCAAAATTGCCCGATGATGCTGGATGTAATTACCAGCGAAACGTCGTACTCAAATTGTAAATGTCGTGGTTTAACTCTCCAACACACCGGTGGGCTGAAGTAGTAACCACTTGGCAGGTTTCGTTTACGTGACAAACCTTACTGGTTGGCCGTGTTGGGCGGTAGTGGGTTAACGACACATTTATACTTACGCGATCTAGATTTGAAGCTTTCGTGACTGCAAGGATTCATATTCTTAGGTTTTTTCGGTAAAGTCACGTAGGTAAAACATTTAAATGAATTAAAGTAAAATAAAAATAAAATAAAAATCACGATGTTTCGGAGGCAACACAAGCTTCCGTCTTCAGGTGGAACAGTCACAGCACGATAGCTGTATCAAGTTAATTTTAATTTTTACCTACGTGACTTTACCGAAAAAACCTAAGAATATTACGCAATCTAACCCAAATTGTATTTATTGTGGATGTCATGACCATTTCCGAGGCTGGTCTTTGTGAGATAGCAGCGCTCCCTTTGCAAAGTGATCTTCTTAGCTCAGTAAAAACGAGCCATGAAGCTCGTGTAGAGCTTACACGGCCCAGTGCGGCTGCCATGGGATTCCAGGGCGAGCCCACGTGCCCAGTTTGCAAGCTTAGCCGCCGAGTTATTCAGTGGCTGCGGCAACGAGGCATCAGGCCAAGACATTTTCACGAGCATTCTCATTGAAGATTTTCTTAAATTCTTCAGTCGATATTTGAAAAAAAATGCAGAATTTCTGCCGTTATCCAATTAGGCGGTACAGTGTATAAGAATAGGTTTTACGCTTTTTGGCAATAAAACAGTTGTGTTAAGATGTTCAAACACAAAACAGAAACCTTTTGCAAGGAATCAAGTCTGAATTAACCACGCAAACAAAAACATGGTCTGGTAATATATGCATTGTCTTTGAAAGTTATTGGCGTTCTCTGGTATAACACTGGTTGAGACTAGGCCCCAAAGAAGGCTATCTCTGGTCTGCTTCTACTCCATTTACTTTATTTTAAAGTCAAAATGACAGTACAATGTGTTTCAAGAATGGAAGTGCAGATAATTACATTAATTAACAGTTCCACATAATTAATACCCAATGAAAACACAGTGTAGTTTTATTTCCTAGCGCTAAGTTAAAGCAACCGTGTCTGTGTGTGTGTGTGTCTCTCATTGTCGACAGGCATTACCGGTGCTCCATTAGCAAGAGACAGTGGGCTGCAATGCTTGGCTTGCAAGAGGTCCCGCCCCAGGGCACTCCAAACGCCAGCAAGAGATTGAAACGCCTCCCAAGGGCCCGCCACCCAGCTGAATACAGCACAGAGGTGTCCTTACAAGGCAGGAGGTTGCTCAGAATGGCCAGAGGAAAGACCGGTGCCCCCACACGCCGCCATGAAAGGACTGACATGTTCTCAAAAGTGAGTGCCCTTCAAACTAGTTTTCAAATGACCGTGGCTGAGCACTGGCTCAAAACGGCCAAAACTCCAAGTGACGCCACATCACGATGAACATTGTAAAATGTGAGCGTTAATAACGTTTTTGAAGTCAGAGTTTTTTTGTGGGAGTCCAGTTTACCACGGAAGTCAAGTTTACCATGGGAGTCCAGTTTACCATGGGAGTCCAGTTTACCACGGGAGTCCAGTTTACCATGGGAGTCCAGTTTACCACGGGAGTCCAGTTTACCATGGGAGTCCAGTTTACCACGGGAGTCCAGTTCACCACGGGAGTCCAGTTTACCATGGGAGTCCAGTTTACCATGGGAGTCCAGTTTACCATGGGAGTCCAGTTTACCATGGGAGTCCAGTTCACCATGGGAGTCCAGTTCACCATGGGCAGGAGTCAGCAACCTGTGGCTCCAGAGCAGCATGCGGCTCTTTAAGGACTGCTTTGTGAAGTTATTTATTCAGGACCACCATCTCGTATTCACCACATGCATTGTGGCTCGTGAAATATTGAGGGTTTTTTTACCGACTTAGAAAAAATGCCTCTTCTTGTTATTTTAGTTTCCGACCCCTGTGCTAGATTATGTCCCCCACGTAGGCTTAGGACTCGACTTTAAAACGTGTCACTGTCAAACTGACCATTTTATATTAGCTGCCATTATAAAAAAGCCACATGCTCCATTGTTTCATGTGAAAACCTAAACTTTCCAAAATATTCGCAAAATTGTACTCATATAGCATCTAAATACAGCTGCATCTCAAGATGCTGTTCGATAATATATCAATAACTTGGAGTAATAAACGTAAATAATAATCTGTACTAAAGTATGTACGCGACTCGAATTCAGCGTACTCAGATGAGAAATGTCGCCTCAATTTCCCACGTCTGCGGGGATGAGCGAGAAATAACGATGAATTGTTCTGCAGAGACACTCAGCGACTGAAAAGAAACCCCAAAAGACGAGGACTTCACTCAAATCCAAACAAAAGCCTCTGCCCGACCCTGCTCGTGATGGACTAACAACCGGGACGTGCGGGCAGCTTCAAGAGGCATCTGACGGAACTCGCAGCATAACCAGCTCCGCCGATGAAGGGGAACACAACAAGAAGGACGCTGCAGGCTCGGAGGCCAAGAACGATTGCCAGGAATCCCCAAACAAACACTTTCCAAGAGGCATCCCGATGTTTTGTCCAGCGTTCTTCAGCAATGGTGTTTCAGAGGTAATCACGATGCAGTGTACATTATTCAAAAATTCACTCTTATCCGCTCAATTTTTTATCAAGTAAATCTATATCCGTTCACAGCGATTTCAAACAATCGTACGGAGAATGATGATGAAGGCAGTGCGGGAGAGTTGTTTGATCATACTTTACCGTGCTGGTCAACGCGGGTTGGTGAAGGGTGCAGAGCCCAGGACCTGTTCAGGTATCACTTGCCACTGATTCGATTCATAATTCGGTGCCAGCAAGGGCTTCGTGGTCATTGCGTTGTCCCCCGTATGCGTACAGCTCACCGGTGCGTTACATTTATCACCGATTATGCCAATTCACTGTGGTCAGGAATCAAACTAAGGTCAACCAGGCTCATAGCAAAGTCTACGAAACACTGTTGCACCCCAATCACATATATGTCCTGTATTGTTTCATCTGCAACATTCTTACTCGCTTCATTGCTACGTCCTTCGTATAGCAATTATCACCTTAAGCACATTAGGGAATAGCACCGCGTAAGGGATGTGAAGAGTCTGAAATTCAAATGTGACCAACATTGTCAGTTTTTCATGTTCTAGTGAAGATTGAACTGGCCTAGATGTGCAGCAGTAGATTGCACAGCTCCACATTTAGACATATGCGCTTAGAGTATTTGGCTACTATAACATTACCACGTGATAAGCCACTTCGTTGAGCTATCGTTTGTGGCCAGGTCGCTTCTGAAAAAAGAGCTACATAGCTCAGTGGGCCTTACCTGGTAAGGTAAAACATAGTTTTAGTTCAGTTTATCTTATCGCTCCAAGTTCAAATCCCAGTTGAGGGTTGATTTAGCCTTTCATCTTTCAGGGGTGGACAAAACGAGTTCCTCTTTGTGTGGACGCCTACAGTAGGATGTCCTATGGGATGCCTCACTCTCCCCGATAGGAATGTGGAATTTCCACCGCTGGGATGTAAACAGGAGACGAGCAATGGTCCACGCTCGCCTGATATACAGGAGGTTGTGGGTTCGATCCCTACCCTGACGCCTGCATTTTTGGAGTTTGCCAGTTCTCCCCATGGTCGCGTGGACTTTTCTTCGGGCCCTCCAGTTTTTCCCTTTACATTTAGAAACATGCATTTAGAGTATTTGACTGCTATACATTTACACATGATAAACCACTTCGTTGAGCTATCATTTGTGGCCAGGTCGCTTCTGAAAAAGATATAAAGCTTAAATGGCCTTACCTGGTAAAATAAAAAATAGTTTAGTTTTTAGAGTGGGATACCACTCTGATCTTTTTATACTAAAGATAGGAGGAATTACCACTTATGGTAACGTATTGCTCAGAGTAATAGTCAACACATTGGGTTGTCTCAAACTTTTCTAACTTTTTGTCGTTTTCTTACATTTTCTAGCCAATGATGCCATCCCTTTGCTGGATTCCTTTTGGCTGTGATCCAGCTGTGACGGGCTGGCCCAGTGGGGAACCAGCGATGCACCAGCAACGATCGCAACACACAGCAGGTGGGAATGCCACGAGCTGTCAGCACTGCGATGCACCCACCACGCACATACCTCGCGACCCAAAGAACGTTCCGTGCAAACAAATACGATAGTTCTCTTGCAAATGAAAGCAGCCGTACCAGTAAACTTGATGTGTCTTTTAAAAATAGTCGGGTGGGAACTTGCGCACGTTTGATACGTGGCAGGTTTATTCTTTTGGTGGTGGATGTTGCCGGCATTGACCTCTCAGGGCACTTGTTGTTGGGGGATAATTTTAGAACTTTCGTTCACCTGCTTTAAAACGTTACATCGGTGTTGGCCGAAAACATATTTAAAAGACCTTTCCCACCGGTAATTGTTTGGCATATTGCAGTTGATGCATCGATTCATCAACTGAAATCATTTCTTAAGCTCACGACACATGCGTCAAATCATGTGCGTGAGAGTAAATTATTTACGTACTAGGCAAATAGTATGTGAATTATAAATTGAATGTTATATTTAGGATAAAACTGCAAACAAGACAGGAAAAAACGATTAACAATTCCAATTGGGACAGTAAAAACAAACATAAAATAATCAACTCTTGAATAAACTCATGACCCTGGATCATGACAGTTCATAAAATTGCTTGTGGGATAAAACTGGACATACCTAACAAATATCATCAGCGTTGCTCGATCAACTGCTGGATGAAGGCCTTCCCAGTCCGTCGCCATCTTTCACGATCCTGCGCTGTAGCAATCCAACCTATCACCTGTACACGAGTTGATTTCATCCCACGGTGGATGTCCTCTGGGCACATTCCTTGCCATGGTTATTTTTCATTGTGCGCCATCATCCCTTCTAGCGACGGATGACGGCTGATAGTCAAGGATCATTCTATGTACGTCCGTATATATGTATGTTGAACTACTTTCGCACAACGTGTACGTAGCCAACCGTGCTAATCAGAGGTGCGGGAAAGGACAACTAAACACTTAAAGCACTTTTAGAGAAATTAGTTTTCAATATGAATTTAAAAGTACAGAGCTTGAGTAGCTTCGTAATATCGGAAAGAATAGCATTCCAGACGGCCGCAGAAGCGCATCTGAAAGCGCGTGACGCTGTGACCATCTTTGTTCGATGGTTAGCCAAAAGCCGCTGCGATGATGACCGGAGTTTTTCGTGATGGTTTATGCTCCATGACAAAAACATCTCTTTGAAACGTCCCTTTATAAAGTGTGCGTGCGCGTGTTTCAGTAAATTTGTAATGACTGTAATCATTTGGACTGTAGCTGATTAAATGTACTGATTTGCTTTTGCAGGAAACACCCCTACGTGCACAAGCTCAGGTTCTATACCAGCGCCCTACCTCGTGCCCCTGCCCATGCAGGGCTTCCCCGCGTGCATGGTACCACCTGGCTTCTTCACGCTTGGCACTGCCCCCCAGGGTCTCGGTGGCGGAGCAGAGGGCCCCTTCTGTGGCATTCCATGGCCCAACATGGGGATGTTGCCGGGAACAGGAATGCCCTTTCACATGGGCCCTGTAGCCTGGCTTCCTGGGTGCGATTCGCACTGAACAAGAAGCACTTCTCTCTTAGATTCTTATTTTTATGTCATGGAGAATACATGTGTTTATTTATTTTTTACAAATGTACATATGTAGGAGGACAAAGCGAATTTTACCTGTGTTTACTTACATCAAAGGTGCCTAAAATTAGTATTTTACTTTGAATTATCACAGCAAGGGAATGCCCTGCACATGGGACCTGAAGCATGGCTTACAGGGTGAGATTTACAGAAATCAATACATTCTTTCTTAGATTATTATTTTATGGTGATGAAAAATAGTGATGTTTTTATTGCGTATGTATGTTTTACACATGTACAGATGAAGATGGAAAAATAAATGTATGTAAGTTTACTCTTATCAAAGGTGCCTAAAATTAGTATTTTACTTTAAAGGAGGGGGGCTGGTGGTAGTTTTCAAGAATTCCCATATCAACATATCATAAAAGTGGAAGTTTTTAATTAATTATACATTGCTGAAATAATATTTAAATGCCTTCGTTAACAAAAAATATCGTGAAAAAAATTTCAATCCAATTACGTATATAGCCTCATACAGAAGGCCTTGTGAGCAGTTTAGTCTCTAGAACAAATGATCATTGTGTTTGTTGTTGTTTAACTTCGCTTGAGTACAAGCCATGGAGTAGTGGTGCAGTCGTTAGCGCAGTGAGCTATGAATTTGGTGACCTGAGTTTGATGACCGCTCAAGGCAATCATCAGTGGCTAGTGATATATGAACCAATTCTGGTAATATCTCTCATTCACCGACCCAAAATGGACAATGTGGTGAGGCATGGTCGAACAACCTCCACGATTGAAAGATGTGAGAAGGCCTACATAAGTTAATTAACAAAGTGCTATGACTGATTAATTAGACAATGATTGCAAGCCATACCTTAATAGAGTATATATTTTTTTACAAAACTCTATATGTATAGTTACTTAAATCATATTAACCCTCCACTTACACTAACAAAAATGTGATTACCAATTATATGCAGTGTATGCGTGCTGTTTTGTGTTACGCATGGGCACATTTACTCTAATTTAGAAATACGACCTGGCGTTTGCTCCGTGTCTGTTTATAACTTGTCTAATGTATTTGCTGGAATCGTGTATATCATATTCATGAACGTTACCTTTGTATCATTTTAATAAACTATTTATTTTAAAACGTCTGGACTGCAGTACTGGGTTGATAGATTACAGTGTAACATTTTTTTTTGTTCCTGGGTAGTAAGTGTTGTGTCCTAATTGCTTAGGCCTCAAAAGTACAGAACATGTCTATTAATACCCACAAACTTTGCTTTTGTGACCAGGACAGTGATATTTTGGAATTTACTTATTTTCAATGAGAAAACTGGCGAATTTGTGTCTTTTCGTTCACATAAAGTCAGAAAAAACATGAATCAAAATTAACATGTATTTATACTCAAGTAATACAAAAATTACTACAAAAGATTTAGACACAAAGCCACACTGCCACAGGCGGACCGAGTACTCTGTGGGGAGGAACAACGTCAAGTTGGAGCCACTGGTGGACCCCCGGAAGGTGCTGATGCCACCACTGCACATCAAATTGGACATTATGAAACAATTTGTCACAGCTGTAGATAAGGAGTCGGCAGCCTTCAAGTACCTTCAAGACTTCTTCCCTAAGCTGTCTGAGGCAAAGATCAAACCCGGTGTCTTCGTCGGACCACAAATAAAGAAGATCCTGGAGTGCAATGAATTCCCCAAGAAGCTCACAAGTAAGCGGCTTGGAACAGCTTTGTCGCAGTGGTTCGTGGCTTCCTTTCACAAGATCGAAAACTATGTGGAGCTGGTTGAGACTCTGGTGAAGAACTACGGCACAATGGGCTGTAGGATATCCCTCAATGTCCATATCCTTGATGCTCATCTTGATAAATTCAAGGAGAACATGGGAGTGTACTCGGAGGAGCCGTTACCTAGGACAGTATAACGAGAACATGATGGGAGACTACATTTGGGGGCTGATTCGTGAAAGTGATTTACAGTATAATCGTAAATATCTAAAAACTACTCACTTCTAAATCTTTTGTAATAATTTTTATATTATTTTAGTATAAATACATGTACATTTTCATTCATATCTTTTTTTCTGCCGTTATGTGAACGAAAAGACAGATTCTCCCGTTTTCTCATTGAAAATAGGTATTTTTTTAAATATCACCGTCCTGGTCACAAAAACAAAGTTTGTGGGGAATAATAGCCATTTTCTATACTTTTTAGGCATAAGCAATTACGAAATAACACTTACTGCCCAGGAACAAAAATTGTGTTAAATCGCGTTATGGTTGTGATGTCTTTGTGTGGCCAGGAGAGGGCAGTGGTGAACGATTTGCCGTGAAGCCATCGAGTCGACATTGGCCGCGTGAATATTAATCCACTCGGTTACTTTGACTCCAAAATTAATTATGGGTTTCCAAAGTTATGTTTGGCACTAATTTATATATTTTTTTGAAAAAAAATAACCAACGTTGAAAAAAAATATTTCTAGAAGTTAAAAGGCATGACTTTAAATAAATAAAATTCAACCATAGTATTCAAAATAATTTCCAGCACTTTGTCAATCCACTACTGAATGATCGGCCCACTCATGGCATCTTTCTCTTGGGGTTTGTTTGACCATACCTGACCATGCTGGTCTATTATGTCCCTACAGATTATGAGTAATAAAATTACAATTAGGCAAAAAACTATTATACCACCAACAGCATTTGCTTAATGAAGCAAACCATGCTGACGATGCTCTGAAAGTCATAACTGGTCCATAGTTTGTTTTAAAAAATGCTGATTGAAAACATTGGACACAGAAGAGCCATAGGTTAATGGATCTAAACACTTTCATGTTTTGGTGCTTTAGCAGAACTGATCCTGATGTTACACGTGGCTTTAGCGTGTAACACATTTTTCTATATTATTTGAACACAAGCAGTGTTCAATTGCTGTTTATAATGTTACCATCAGCCATGATCTACCCACCGCTGGATGAAGAAGGCCTCTCCCTACATCATTGCATATACCCTCAAGGTTTTTGTGATGGCATAATCCGTCTCGCTCCTTCGCATCAGGGATCTCACGGCTCCATCTCGGTGGTGGTCGTCCGGTCAGGTGAGTTCACTCCTTAGGCTGCTGCTCCATCACTGGCCTCTAAGTCCATCGGCCATCATCCCTTCTAACCGTCATGTCCTGCCCCATCTCACATTCATTAACTGTCATTATAATCGACTGGACATGTGTGAAAAAGAGCCCTATAGCTCATCGGGTTCCTCCAGTATAAATTAAATAAATAAACAGAATGTGATAATGAGAAAACACGTGGAACAGAGAACAAATGCAAATTAGAGACATACTTGTGAGTTATAGCTGCCAATTATTTACAGAAACATTTTCATCTCCATCGCATTGTTCTGCAGTTTTCTCCCCAGATTTCAATTGTTTAAGTAATATTGTGGATGGAGCAATGGCGCAGTGATGAGCGCACTGTGCTTCGAACACGGTGATGTGAGTTCGATTCCTAGCCACGACGAACATGAGTAGCGAGTGATATTTTATCCGGTCCTGGGCTCCACACCTCTTTCACCAAACTACACTGACCAGTGTGGTGAAATATGGCCAAGCAGCTCTCGTGACCAACGGATTGACACGGGGTTCTCATCATATTTCTTGAAGCATAAAATTACGTAAGACATGCAGTGTGGAAAATAATATCTAAAATACAAAGAACATAGGCCTTTATATTTTCAAATACACATACAAGTGTACGTGTGCGCGTGTTGATGTATACGTGTACGCTGATGTAAAAATTCAGCATCATAAAGTATTAGCAATGGCTTTTGCCTGTTAGTCTACGTTTTATGGATCACCATGAATTTTTAAAGAGCCCTTTTTTCTTTTCTGTATTCTTCCACTAATTAATCAGCAGTCTTGACCGTCTCTGACTTTTATTACCAAAGCTCAATGCGGGGCTATGGAGCGTGATTAGCGAGCATTCAAATTAGAATCAGAATCTATATTGAATAATTAGAGGTTTTACCTTTTCTGGCAATAAAACATGCGTTAAGATGTAGAAAACCTATTCTTGTTTTTCATACTTTGATACTGGCAAAAAAGTCCCATGATATACAATCTATAACACTGGTCAACACACTTTTTTTGGCATAAGGTATTCCAACGGTTCTAATGTAATTTTGGGGTGCTGATTCCAAATCTGGCATCAGTTTTTGTCTATCACATCAGGTTTTTGAGATATCAAATATTGCATTTTCAATTAAAACTGCAGATGAAAAATATTAAATAAATGTCGATATCTACATAAAATTATATTATAAACACACTATCCTAAAAATACAGCACCGTAATTTAACACTAAGGCAGTCACTGACTCTCAACAACTTGCAATCATAAGTGGCAGAGTTAATTTCGGGTAAAATCAATGAAAATGGGGTATGACGATAGCATAAAAATGAGATGTGATAGAGCAAATCTGAGATCAGATTTGGAATCAGCACCCTGAAATTAGTCTAAAACAGCTGCAAAAGTCCAGACAAGAATTTTTTTTTTTACCAGTGTAATTTATCCTGGAGAAATCCGATGAGCTATGAAGCTTTCTTCAACAGATGTCCAGTAATAAAAAGACACTGTAACTTACATTCTACTCATATAGGACCAGCTGGAGGGCCTTTGCGATGTGTTGTGCTAGATAATGTGCCCCCTCCCGCCCCCCACTGCTTCCCTTGGCACAGAGTAGCACCCCTAATGAACATGGATTTTTCAATATGTTAGTAATACCTGGCAAAGTGATGGGACTCATTAATAATAAACGCATGACCAGACTATATTGCCCTGCTGCAGTGTGTTTTTAGCCGAGCAATTTTTGTTATTCTTTTAATACATTCAAATTCTAATAACTGCAATCAATTTAAAAGGGTAAAACCCTGTGCATGGGCCCCAGTGCCCTGCTTCTAAGGCCCTCTGTTGAATTCTCCCGGCTCCTTTTCTCAGATGGGGGGAACGCGATGGAGAACACGATATGAATATTTGATTATAACCCAAACAAACCTGAAGATATGTGATGGGCCCTTGCCTCCGTGTCTTTAACACATTAATTGATCAAATTAGATCACTACACACCCACAGTAGCATGCGAAGAAACAGGAAGCTATCTCTACCCTACAGAAGATTAAGTGGAATTTTAAAATATCCACTCCAACCACTGGGTAGGCAATCTATGTACCGAATTGCGTGGAATGCACCTGGTCCCATCAGATTCAGGAAGCTAAGCAGTGTTGAATCAGGCTAATGCTTGGAAAGGCGACCGACCGCCACTTTGTGGACAGCAGAAGGCAGAATAATACGTCGCATTTATCAACCTGAGTGGTGAAGTATAATCAAGTGACGCCAACCACCTCGCAACGGCGTTGCGGAAGCGATCATTCGGCAGTGGATTGGCCACCAAAGCCCTTGCGGGCATCAAACTACGAATGGAATATTAACGCCCCACCTGCAGCCCATGCAATATCTCTCGATCAACATTGACAACATCGTCCGCCTAACGTATTCATGCATTTCCATTGAGATTACAATTTTGTTGGAAAAACATTACCGTAGTCCCCAGATACTTAGACACTCCGGAAAGTAAGATGAACAACAGCTCTTGTGCCCGGTGTTCAACAAACGTGTAGGAAGCTGATCACACAAACACCTCCCAGACTATGAAACACACGCCAAGCTTTTGCTTTGAAATGCTGCGGAAAATAACGTACAAAAAATACAAAGACAAAGATCCCCCGTATAGCCTAAACAGACTTGGGGAAAGTGCCGTTAGCGAGTAGCACCTATGAAGGCCGGAACAGCACACAAGGCGGTGGGTGGCCAGCACCACGCCCAGCCGCCTTTGTATTCATCGTGGCGATGTTTTACACACCGCACCAGATATTCGTTTGAGGTTGAGTCGGCATAGGGGAAGCCCAGGACAGGGTTCAGAAAATCGTCAGTGGTGTTGGCCGTGAGCGAGAATTGAACTCGGGTTCGCCAGATTCGTAGAGCAGCGCGCTTACCGCTACACGACTGCTCCCCGTAATGTAGAGTACAGTAAATGATACACCTACAGAACATGATTTGAATGTGATTTGGTGACTTTAAAGGCGCATTGCATTTTCAGGCTTGTCACAGTCCTTATGTGGTGTTTAATGTGCTTTGTGAGACAATTGCTGTATGCACAGACGTGTGAATTTTTTCCTTTTTTACAAATGAGCACCAATTAGTAAGTCTTCAAGTCTCGTTTTACAGGGGAGACCCGGGCTACAAGGATGAAGGACCTTGCAATTTCCTGCTTACGCCACTGCTGGCGGAAGGGTTTCCACTAGATGGAGCTGCTTTAGACAATCCCTGCCAAGAGTATTTGGCCTACTCTTCCACGCCGGTCCAAACGTCTTCAAGCACGTGGGAGTACACACACGTCACCCCATCAATAGATAAGCGAGAGTTTATGGATTTGTACTGCTGGGTGGAGAGAGAGGTGGGGAGGATTGAACAAACCCGATTTATTTTCAAGTGGCAGTCCAGTGCCGTGAACCATTACAGCCACGGTAGCATCCTGGGCTACAAAAATCTATTTAAAAAAAAACCAGCATAATCACGACAAAAAAATCCAATCAACCGCCAAAACAAACCCTTAAGTTGTTACGAGATATTCAGGTCAAATGTCTCCTCGTCGGCACCGTCATTAGCCGTGATCTCGCCACACGAATCTGATCACGCGACCCCCAAGGAAACGCCATCGTCATCTCTCACGGAACACAATGCACAGCGCAACATTTGCAATGCAGAGCTAATAAATAATGACACGAGACAACAACAATGACAACAACAACACGAGACAACAACAACAACACCACGAAGAAGCGATACGCCAGCGCACCGGGAATGTACCGCGTAGAGCAAAGACAAAGATCCCCCGTATAGACTGCACAGACTGTTGGGGCAAGTGCTGTTAACGAGCACCTATGATGGCTGGCACGGCACACGAGGGGATGGGTGTGCCAACATCAGGCCCGGCCGCCTTTGTCTCCCCAGTGGTGATGTTTACGCCCTGCACCAGGGAACCTGTTTGAGGCTGAGTCGACCTAAGGGAAGCCCAGGACCGGTTCAGAAAATCGTCACCGGTGTTGGCCGTGAGTGGAAATCGAACTCGGGTCACGCCGGGTTCGTAGCGCTGCCCACACCTTGTAGACAAAGACAAAGATCCCCCGTGTAGCCTTAACAGACTGTAGGGGCAAGTGCTGTTAGCGAGCACCTATGAAGGCCGGCACGGCACACGAGGGGGTTAGGTGGCCAGCACCACGCCGGATCCGCCTTTGTCTCCCTAGTAGCGATGTTTACACACCGCACCAGGTACTCGCGTAGAGCCCACACACACGCACACAAGGAGATGTCCTCACAACGCGCGCATTCGTTAATTTGCGCTCTGCTGGTGCAGCAACAACAACAAAAATAAACAAAAACAACCACCAAACATCGTCGCAAGCAAGCGTCTAAAAATGGAAACGTTCAACAAATGATCACGCAGCTCCTCGTCAGATGTACCCTGCGGGGCTTATCGCGGTGTTCCAACGTGATTAGCGAGCATCCGGCACGGCGGGCGGTGGTGGAGTCTTATCTGGTGGAGAGGGGGATGATGTGTGTAGAAGGGGGGTGATGTGTGTAGAAGGATTATAGTGGAGGTGGCGGCGGTGTGGATGGAGCGGTGGCGCAGCGGTTAGCGCACTGCGCGATTCCCACTCGCGAACGATATCGATGACGGATATCTGAGCCGGTCGTGATGGCCTCCACTCGGTCGACTCAGCCTTAATTGAGTTACCCGTGTGCGATGTTTAAACATCGGCACCGGGGAGACAAAGGCGGACGGTCGTGGTGCGAGCCAGCGCGCTGTGCAAGCACACAAGGCTGGCTGCTATTCGCAAACGGCACTTGCCCCACCAATCCGTTAAAGGCTACACGGAGGGGATGGGAGGGCTGGTGGGGGATCTTTGGTGTGCAGGAGGGAATTCAGCATCTCGACTGCTTACTCCTTGTATGGGCTTGGAGCGTGGGCGGGTTGGTGGGGAGCCCGCACAGTGACGCACATTCTCCCACCCCGCAGGACACGAGTGGGGGTGGTGGTGGTGGTGTTGAGGGCTTCTCTCTCGCTCTCTGTGTCAGTGTGCATGTGTGCCGGTGCGTGCGTTGAGCTTTTTCTGAATGAGCCTGCGTCGATTGCACTCCACGAGCCAACCCTTTTGTTGGAGCTCCCCCCGCCTCCCCACCACCCCGAGCCGCATCGCGCAGCGCAACAGCCCCCCTCCGCCGAGCTGGAATCTATCGCATTACCGAAGTCATCCACTCACAACGACACGTCCTCTACGCCCGTCTCAGTAGAGTTTCACCTTAAGCTATAACACAGCTATATGGCTGCGCACGAACGCCTGGCGTGGCCCTGCCAATGTAAACAGTGAAGAGCAGATTTTGTTTTGCGAGCAGCTTTATTGGGGTTTTTGTGTTGTTGTGTTTGTTTGTTATTTCGTTTTCTAGCCAAGGCAGTGGCTGCCAAGCGCACCAGGTTCACAGTTGTTTAGCGGCTGCCCAAAGCTTCCTTAAACAGTCTTGAGCCACCATGGTGCTGGCCGCTGTGCTGCTGGGGTCAGTGCTGGGGACCGGCGCTGGACTGGCGGTGATCCTGGCCCTGTGCAAGTGTCTGTCGAGACCCAAGGACAACGATGACGACCCGACGCAGATCACCGTGACCTCGACCCTACCCGTGAGTAATGATCTCTGTCATCGTCGTCCTCGGAATCATCAGTCATGCTCAATCCACTGCTGGATGAAAAGTCTCCCCCCACCCACCCACCCACCCTCCAAGTCGTACCAATCTTTTTTGATAGGTGTAACGTATTCATTTCTCCGGAATATTTTGAAAAAATCACGCTATTGATCAATTCCCATTCATAACGTGAATGATCGTAATCGCCATTGTCATAATCACGAGCCATCTAACCATCCTCTGTTGGATAACAGGGTGCCCGAGCATTTGCCATCTCTTGCGACCCAGCGATAATATCTAGAGTACACAATCCACCGAGCACCCTGCATACAAAAGTCTGTTTTCATCGCTCCGTGGACTTTCGGTGGGCGAACTCCCAGACGCGTGCCATCCTCCCCCCCCCACTTGTCGGCACTTCGTCATTATTCTTGACCCAGTGGTCATCGACTCTTCTCGCAACGTCTCCCGCCCGAGTTTAACACGTAGGCTTTCGCGACCAATATTATTCATAATCAACGTTTTTGGGTTTAGATCGCGTTATTTATAAATGTGTCGTAACCCTCCACCACCCGACACGGCCAATCAGTAAAAAAGTGTCACGTTGACAAAAGACAAATTAGTTCACTGCTTTAGCCCACCGGTGTGTTGAAGCGTGAAACCACAACATTTACAATTTTGAGTACGACGTTTCGCTGGTAATTGCATCCAGCATCATCGGGCAATTCGCCCGCCCGAGTCCACCCGAATTAGCAGTTTGAACGATGTCGTTCACCTGCGGAGTCATCTGCGACCCACGTGTTCCTCTTACTTATCTCTCAATGTAATTCCCAAGCATGCATCTCGCCGTGCCTCGTTGCAACACTTCTCAGATGTTTCGTTACAATTTGATTGTGTTAATGACCATGGGTTTTCTTTATTTTTTGCTGATCCATATGCCACAGCGGGTTGTGTCCACTCTCAGAGACCTGCAAACAAAACTACAAAGATCTCTCTGTATAGCCTGAACAGACTGTTTGGGCAAGTGCTGTTAGCGAGCAGCACCTATGAAGGCCGGCACAGAACACGCGGCGGTGGGTGTTCAACACCACGCCCGGGCGCCTTTGTCTCCCTAGTGGCGATGTTTACACACCGCACCAGGTACTCGTTTGAGGTTGAGTAGACCTAGGGGAGGCCCAGGACCGGTTCAGATAATCGTCACCGGTGTTGGCCTGTGAGCGGGAATCGAACTCGAGTAGCCGGGTTTGTACCGCAGCGTAGCGCTAACCGCTACACCACCGCTCCCCACGGAGAACTGCAAACACAGAAACACACGCGGGGCACGCGACCGTCAGCATCGATGCCACAGGGGAGACGACATTGACCCCGCAGTACAGTAAAAATTAATAGACCTACTGCAATATCGCAATTCAAAAGTTACTGCTGGTCACATAGAGGCAATAAAAAAAGAGGGTATTACATTACACGTTCAGCATAAATAAGCGCGCCCTTGCCCAATAACATCTGGTAAGCCCCGCCTCCTGGAAATCTGTGAATAAAAAGCTTCATAGCTGATCGGATTCCTCCTAGGATAAATTAATATTCTGATTCTGAAGAAAAAATAATCTTATTCTGCCCTTGGTCTAGCAAGACTGACTCTGTGCCGATGATTCTCAGAAGATTTGCGAAACCCCTCCAGAGTTTGCGTGTTGAAAACAAATGATGCTGGTTGACAACACGAGTCTGGAAGGTCAGTTGGCCGACGGACCGAATAAGAGATATTCTCTTTTGGTGCGGTGACGCCAACGGAGGGAGAATCCATTATTTAATTATCTGTTGAGTATGGACTCTGCATGTCACGCTGTAAGCGTTCCAATTAATGCGTGAAAAATTATTCATTATTTTGCAGCCGCAATTAGAATGTTAATAACAAGATAAAGGTGCAGCAGTGCAGTTGCTTGTTTACGCCGCTGTTGGCGGATGGGCCTCCGCCAGAGGGCGCTTTATGGAGCCCCCCCCCCCCACCACCCCAATAAGGTATTCTGCCTACTCTTCCACACTGACCATACTTAGAGGAGTAGATGTGAGAAACCACATTTTACCCCACCACTCATGAGCTGCTGGTTGAATAACGGTGGGATACTCAAATGTACTGCTTGGTGATGGGGGCAAGGGGGGATTTGACACGTTAAAGGGATCGACTATTACAACATTAGCCGCTACATATTGCAATAGTCAATGTTGCCGGATGACACAAGTCTGAGATGCATCCAATCTTGATTTGAAGCTTTCGTGACTGCAGGAATCCATACTCTTTGGTTCTTTCGGTAAAGTCACGTAGGTGAAGTTACTGATGTTTCGCTAGGTATTTACAGGTTGAAAGTTAAGGGGAATATTAGCCACGTATAGTATGCATCGTCACGGATGAATTTCTTACTGAACATTTCCCGCATCGCTATCAGTTTAACCGCGTAGGTGTCAAAGCGACAAATAGCCACACGATGTATACTGGACGTGGTGAGCCGGGAGCGGAAATATTTTTTTTCCGGACCCGGTCGAAATTAAGCCCTGCCGTACGAGAGTACTTTAGGTATAAAGGCGCACATTTTCTAGCCAAACACTGCAGGCAATTTGTCGGAGCTTGATGCACTGCTGCGCTTGCTGGTGTACCCGTCAACAAGGCTTTACCGGAGGAGCGGCCAGGAACACGCCACACAGAGTTGTACAGATTAATTCGCCTGTGCCTTACCCACAATTAAAATTGGACAAGTTGGTTGTACGTACGTGCAGGTATGTTGAGCTTCTTTTGCACCGTACGTAGTCAACCCTGTTAATCGGTGGTTGGTAATGCTGCTGCTTCTTTGGCAGTGGTGCATGAGACATATATAATGTGCAACGTTTCGGGCAATACCTCTGTGCTATGATGAAGGGTCATTGCCGATGATATAATTGATATCGGCAGGCTCACCACTTGAAATGACAAGATGTGCGTTTTAATTTTCAGTTTATTCCAATTGAAGAGCAACTTGCTGACGTGGCTAATGCGCTGAATTACCAAGGCTGCTGTATCTGTGCGCACTGACTTTAATTATACACACGCCTTACAGGTAATTCAATAGAGAAGGGGACATAGAATAAGTATAACCAGTAAAAACAAAGTTTTTCACTATAAATCCTTTATATGCGTGGCGGCTAGAGTCCTCTCTTCCTCTGGCTTGAGATGGCTGCCACCTATGGGTCAGATGATTGTCTGCCAGTATTAAGAAATTGGTAATTTAATATTTAATTTGTTTTCCCTAAACAGTGTAAAATTTTGGAGAAAAAAAAATTTCACGAACATTAATTGTCTCGCACAACGAGTCTGTGTGCAAAATGTCAGCTCGATTGGATAACGGGAAGTGGGTTAAAAAACGACCGAAAGATTTGCACGGTCGTAAGCAAGCAAGCAAGCACGCAAGCAAGCAAGCGAACTTAATATAAAGCATTTAAAAAGTATTGCAAGTTCTCATACGACAGGCAAGGCGCCACAAACTAGCATTATTAATCAAGGTGGCAGCCCTGAAATGTCTCTACGAGCAAGCCACAAACAGCTCCCTCCACAGGGTATTTTGACCAACGCAGTGGCCAGACGTTGTGAAAGAACTACTATTGCACTACAATTTGGTTGTGCATATATTCACAATGCAATGCTGATCTCCGGCCACGGAGGCTAAGTTTTAAACGTACTTCTTATATAGTATTCACATAGGGCACATAACACGACGTCTGTGCCACGGGTAATGACGACATGTACGACCGAACCAAGGTATACACCGCATTCTCTGGATTAAAGAGACCGCCGGGAAAGTAAGACGCGACTTAAAACGTGTGCCCGGTGTTCAACACAGTGTGTACGAATCTGATCACAAATGTTAGGGGAGAAAAAAACGTGCGTCTTATAATCCAGATAATGTACAGTACAGTGTATGATACAGCTACATGAGTTGATGGCTTGCGAGGCGCATTGGATATTCAGGCTTGTCCTTGCGTGGTGTGTCATCATTTCCTTAATGTGCTTTGTGCGATAATAGCTGTGTGCACAGACGTGTGCATTTTTCCTTTTTACAAATGATCGCCGATGAGTAAGTCTACTTCGTATTACTACAAGTCTCGTTTATGGTACGTGCAATCAGGTTTACTGTTCACAACCAAATCCGGTAACCATGACCTGTAAGGTGAAATATGAGCTGCAAGTCCATCACACGCTGAGCGCTCGTGTGTGAAGTGTGGTTTGGGCAACACTCGCACGCGCGCTTTTCAGATGTGGACGCCTTTGTGTTAAATCAAGGGAATGGCTGGCTCGGAGTTTAGACAACAACAACAAAGGTGGCACATTGGGAAATTGACCTTCCATCGCAATTCCAGTGTCGCTTGTTCCTCGGTCACAAGAGACAGCTCATCTTGGAATTTGCGGGGTAGTTTTTGTTGTTCGCAGAGTTTCACCACGCATGTATGCGTGATTAAAAACATGCTGTTACCGTGGGTGGAAAGTAATATCTCCACTGCTATGCGAAGTTACTCGTTTCGGGGAAATATCGATTGCATCTAAATTACGTTTGCACGACTCAATATTGCACGCATCTAAGATGAAATGTACATCAATCATTCTCGTTATTTATTTAACGTAAAAACATTTGTGAAAAATCTGAAAAATAGTGCATGGCATACAACGGCCATCGAGAGCCGTCTCGTAGAAAATTGAAATAATTTCATGGTAGTGAATATAATATACACATTATCCATGTGTGATTGATAGCTCCCATTCAAAAGAAATCGAAGATATGTAGTCAGGACTTCCCTCGGCTTAGTTGTGATAACTTTTTGACCACAGAAATATTCGGTTTATACAGGAAATGAGATGCCGACACCTCCTGCTATATTTGTTATTAAAAAAGGCAGATAACAAGCCCTGTGCGAAAATGAAGTAAATTTAATGAATAAGTAATCACTTTAAATAAAATACACTATAGTAGTAATATCTATTTTAACCAACAAACCTTCGAAGTAAAATGCTTCGTCTAACAAGTAGGCTTTCGTGACCAATATTATACATAGATGTGTTTTCGGTTAGATCGCGTAAATATAAATGTGCCGTTAAACCCGCCACAACCCGACACAGCCAATTAGTAAGGTTTGTCATGTACACAAAACATGCCAATCCGTTACTAATTCAGCACATCGGTGTGTTGGAGAGTAAACCCACAATTCGGTTTATACAAGATCGCGTAAATATAAATGTGCCGTTAAACCCGCCACCACCCGACACAGCCAATTAGTAATGTTTGTCATGTACACAAAACATGCCAATCCGTTACTAATTCAGCACATCGGTGTGTTGGAGAGTAAACCCACAATTCGGTTTATACAAGATCGCGTAAATATAAATGTGCCGTTAAACCCGCCACCACGCGACACAGCCAATTAGTAAGGTTTGTCATGTACACAAAACATGCCAATCCGTTACTAATTCAGCACATCGGTGTGTTGGAGAGTAAACCCACAATTGCAACACACCGGTGTGCTGAACTCTATTATGGAAACATTTTTGTTTCTTTGCAAAAGGTGTTAAAACAGACACGGGTTGCGTTTGCATGCTTACCACGCAGGAGCGAGCCCACGCGATGCCTCGATATTGTCACCAGTGGTGAGTAGACGAACACTTGCAAAACAATTTTAAAAAATGGCCACGACGCACGTGCGAATTTAATTGATATGAATTATATTTGTGCAGTATTTTAGATACTTGTTTGATGTGACGGAGTTGTTTTTTTTTCTGACTTCTGTTCGCTTCATTGCTCACATTTTTAAAAAATTAGTTTTGCTTTTGTCATTTTGATAACTCCGTTTTACTATAGCATCTGTGACTAGCCTGGCCTCTGGAATTCTCACCTGGTTAAAGAAACTAAAACGCGAACCTTACATACATTTCTTCATCACCAAAATAGACTTCATTAATCGATTAAGAATTGACACAGTGTATATATAGTCTAACAAGACAAACGTGGTGATGGTATGCCTAGGCAGTGCGTTTTATGGGGTTCATTGCCATTTGGACTGAAGCCAGTAGTGAATAAGACCCTGTGTGCGTGTGCGTGCGTGTGCGTGTATGTGTGTGTGCGCGTGTGTGTGTGCGTGTGTGTGTATGCGTGTGTGTGCGCGTGTGTGTGTGTGCGTGTGTGTATGCGCGTGTGTGTGTGTGCGTGTGTGTGCACGTGTGTGTGTGTGTGTGCGCGTGTGTGTGCGTGTATGCGTGTGTGTGCTTGTGTGTGTGCTGTCCATTGCTGGTGGGGAGCGGTAGTGTAGCGGTTAGCGCGCTGCGTTCCAAACCCTACGATCCGAGTTCAATTCCCGCTCACGGCCAACACCAGTGACGATTATCTGAAACGGTCCTGGGTCTCCTCTAGGTCGACGCGGCCTCAAATGAGTACCTGGTGTGATGTGTAAACATCGCCACGAGGGAGACAAAGGCGGCCGGGCGTGGTGTTGTTGGCCACCCACCCCCTCGTGTGCCGTGCCGGCCTTTATTGGTACTTGCTAACCGCACTTGCCCCTACAGTCTGTTACAGTCTGTTACAGGCTATACGGGGGATCTTTGTCTTGGTTTTGTCTCCATTGCTGGAGAGCTGTAATGTAGTGGTTTATGTGCTGCGCTACGAACCCGGCGACCCCAATTCAATTCCCGCTCACGGCCACCAACACCAGGGACGATTATCTGAACCGGTCATAGGTCTCCCTAGGTCGACCCAGCCTCAAATGAGTACCTGGTATGATGTGTAAATATCACCACACACCCCCTCGTGTGCCGTGCCGGCTCACAGCACTTGCCCCAACAGTATGTTCAGGCTATACGGGTGATCTTTGTCTTTGCTCTCCATTGCTGTCACTCCGGGTACAGAATATGCCGATTGTTACGTGCATCATACCACTCGCAACAAGTCGCTCTTGTACAACGTTGCTCTCACCCCCGGCCTTCCTCGTCCTCCTCTCGTACTGGGCCAACGTGACACTCACATTGGGCTTGGCGACCTCTGATACCCAGACGTATATCATGGCAAGAAGATTCATACAATGCCCGAAGAGGGGTTAACTCCATGTAAACGCATTGTCCTCAGCGGCCCATTGTTATGCAACTGGACAACCCCCCCCCCATTCCCCCCTTGACTTGACTTTGAATGTCCCGGGAAAATTTACGAAAATTTACGAAAATTTACGCAATTCCCAGGACAGGTGGACACCCACCCGAGTTTCACTACCGTGCCGTACTTGCACGATCTCACTCTAATGAAACGTTTAAAATGACTAAATTAACCCACCCTCTGATCTTCGTGCCTGATAGGCTCACAGTGGTAATATCAGCAAGACCGAAACAGGAAGACTTTCTTCACAATTCTGGCAAATCGCCTGATGAAGCTGGTTGTGATCACCAGCGAAACGTCGTACTCAAACTGTAAATGTTGTGGGTTTACTCTCCAACACACCGGTGTGCTGAAGTAGTGACTAATTGGCACGTTTTGTTTACGTAACGAAACCTTACTAATCGGCTGCGTCGGGTGGTGGCGGATTGACGACACACCCAACAAACCCTCCCCCCCCCCTCTGTATTACGGAACTAACAATACGGCCTACAAGAGCGGGGCTCACGTGAAACATTCATCCCGACCATATCACGACGTCGCAAGGGGTCCGGACACACACGATGCCCCTCTCACAGCAGGCCGCACTCGCACCATGTCGATCCCGCAGCAGGTCGTGTTGGACCAGAAGCCTCCCGAGACGGTGCAGCCCCCGTCCGTGCCCAAGGAGCCGCTCGTGTGCTCACCGCGGGGGACGCTCACCGCGACCAAGCTGCTCACCCGGCACGAGTCGACCGCGGAGACCAACACCGCCGCCGCGGCCCCCCGCTGGGGGCCTCCCGAGACCTCCGACTTCTGCGGCGAGGCGGGCCCCGGTGCGTGCGGTGGCCGGGAGTCGCCGGCCGGCTCGCGGCAACGCAGCGCGGAGCGCGGAGACAGGAGGGTGGATAGCGTCGCGGGGAAGCTGCGCCAGGGTTCGTTTCCCATTGCGTCCGGCACCTAGATTTGTTTTCTTTAAGAATTTCGCTTTTGACATTTTCCCCGTCATTTTGCTCCCCCATCGTGTTATCGCCATCGCCATTATTGTCATGAGATGACATGTTCGTTTGGAGCCCTCGCACAGCAGTACAACTCCTGTGCTTGGAGAATGGCCCACGGAAGCAGGCTTCACAGAGCTACCTCCGAGCTTCCTTCAAGTGACCTCGGGCCCACACAGTAGGGGGCAGCACTTTCGCGCTGGCTCTGCACGAGAGTAATTTTTCGTGGTATTGAATCAAACTGATATTTTAATTATCGGAGCTGGATTTGAGTCAAAGTACAGAACCAAACATAATGTGACTTGTTAATTTAAAGTAAAATTGGTTTCCTGCTCAAGCAATAATGGGACAACACACATATCCAATTTATATCTTTGAGCCAATTTTGGAAATTCAACATTCTGGCACAAATCTACCAGCAGATTATAATCATAATTTACAATATTTCTCCAAAACAGCAACAAAAATGAGAATATAATTTGAGAATAGCCTGCATCCGCATTACAAAAAAACTCTAAAGAAAGATACATGTATGTTTAGACTAAAATTGGTCTTCCACAAACGTCAAAGACTGGTGGTGTAATTAAACACGTAACGTTAGGTCATGAAGTCTTAATGGCCAATGCCACTTATTCCACAAACACCCAACAATCACTTCCTTCAATAACCGACATTCAACATCTGCTCTCACCACTGTCTGGCTTGCGGTCTCGCCTTTGGTCACTGACTGCTGAGTGCTACTCCAATTGATTGCCTGTAACCCGCGTTCCTCCATCCGACACATGTATACCGTCCACCTGAAAGCCTCTTCCTGCACAATATACCTACAGATCGTTCCTGTCATGCTCTAGGCTGAACTTCTAAGTTGCTTGCCCCCTTCGCTCCCATGACATTTCTGGCATCCTCTGCATTCAGCCGTACTCAAAAGGCCAGGGGATTATTTTGTATTTATTTGCTTGTCGTTAAAAGTCCATCTCTCTGAGCCATGCAGCAATGCGGACACAGCTCCAACCTCTCACCGCAACGTTCTCTGCTCTCCCAAATTGGTGACACGTATAACATTGCTGTAATAAATAAAGCACGAAGAGCAACAAAAACAAGAACAACAACAAGAACAACAAGAACCTCCTACACGCTCACAAATGTAAAGCGACGAGTCAGCTGAAATCTCATTCAATGGCCAAATGAATTAGTGCCCTGTAATAAACACAAATTATTAGAGCACGGCGGTTAAAAAAAAATACAGGTCCCGCGTGCCGGCTGACGAGAGAAGTGAACTCGCGTGTGAGCTACACGTGAGTTACATAAGCACAGAGAAAGAGAGAGAGGTGGTGGAGGGGGGGGGGGGGGGAGACATTACTCACTGTGCACACGGTGGCCATCAAATATAGACAATTGCAATATATCGATCGTGAACTCCTTGCAGCGCTAACCCAGAACGGCGCATACCCTGAATGACAAACAGTATGTGTTGCACGTCAGTGATAGGTAAAGGTCAATGAAAAGAAAGCCTCCGCTAAACGGTGTGACGCACACGCGAACCGCTCCGCAGTGAATAAAGGATGATGCCATGACTGGCAGTGCTGTATATTTGTTAACCGTGGACCTGTTTTCCTTTCATAAGATGCATTATTTGTTTCTATTTCGTGTTCTACCCAATGAGGGAAGAGCTGAAAGTGTATTGTACGAGCACTGCCATGTGTGGTTTTTTTTTGCACTCTCATTCGATGTGCAGGGCAGGGAGTTGTGGCGCTGGGGTTTGCACGCACTGCACTGTGAACTTGGAGACCTGAGTTTGAGTTTCTCGTTATGGCCAACAGCAGTGGGTGGAGATCGATACCCAGCAAGGTGGAGTGTGGTCCAAAAACCATCATGGAGGGGAGGCCATCATCCTGCAGTGGAATGGAAAGCGTCTGTAGAAACGTTGTTAATATTATTTTTACGAGATGATCATCACGATGATATTGTGACCAAATGAACACGTGCTATGCTACTGGGCGGCTCAGGAGTGAGAGTGCTGCTGGGACTGGGTTCCATGACAATGTCTCCGAGGGCTTTTATCTTACGAAGTTGTGCCAGTAGCACAACTGCAATACAACAGCGAAAGAAAAAAATATTTTCAAGTAGGGCTTATATGGCCAGCCTGTGGTGACATATTGCCTACCACTCCGTAGGCTTTTGTAGTTGTGCTGTTCAGCTCTCTGATGCGTTTTCGGGTTGTACCTCGTGTTGTTTGGCATGGTGTTTGAAGCTTTCTTTCATGTGCTGGGGAACTTATTCGGGAACTGAAAGGTCGGACATCGTGCCGAACAATACGCAGTGCAACCAGAAAGCACATCGCAGAGCTCATTTGGCTTTACGTTAAGAACTATGAAACTATATTCTTTATCACCAGGTAAGGCCCACTGAGCTATATAGATCTTTTTCAGAAACGACCTGGCCACAAATGATAGCTCAACGAAGTGTTATATCACGTGGAAATGGATATCAGCAGCCAAATACTCTAAACGTATTTTCTAAATGTGGAGGGAAAAACCAGAGGACACAGAGTAAAATCTATGCTGCCATGGGAAGAACATGCAAAACTCCAAATATACAGCAGGTGACAGGGTCGAGATCGAACCTACGACCTCCTGTATACCTGGCGAGGGAGATAACATCTCCCCATCGTCACATAATACCATAGTACCTGCTCAAGCGGTTGTTTATTCGCTTGCTTTGTGTTTTTTCAGGGTCTTGCGACACTTCTGCGAGCGTGGCAGAGCAGCAGCCGCCAGGTGACAGCGAAGAGACAGAAGTGTGGAGGTCAAAGGGGAAGCTCCACTTCTCGCTGAAGTACACCGAGCACACGTGCGAATTGCGCGTCGTCATTATCGAAGGTGCGAGAACATTTTTGATCAACATCATCGTCATCACCATCCTACTCATTATTATCCTCAGCCGCAACGACAAACGTAACGAAGTACTACAAGCCAGTATGGGAATTGAGACCCAAAATACGATTTGTACTGATGATGGTGATGTTGGTAATGATGATGGACGACGTTAACACCAAAACACAATGCCATCCACTTTGTGTGATAATTAGACAGTCACTGCATCGCGTGCTTTCAAATGCGCTTCTGCGGCCGTCTGTGACACTCTTCCGATATTCAGAGGCCACTGGAGCTATGCCCTTTTAAATCTAAATTGAAAACGAATTTCTTTAGAACTGTTTTTGGTGTGTTAAGTTTGTTGTTGTCCTACCCTCGCACCTCTGATTAGCATGGTTGGCTATGTACGGTGCATAAGAAGTTCAACATACATACACAGAATGATCCTTGACTATCAGCCGTCAAACCTCGCTAGAAGGGATGATGGTGTACGATGAAAAATAATGATGGCAAGAATAATGGCAGCCGAGGACTGGAATGTGCTCAGAGGACATCCACCATGGGAAGAAATCAGCTCTTGTACACGTGTTAGGTGGATTGCCACATCGCAGGACCTTGCAAGATTGTGACAGATTGGTTCACCGTGTCTCGATATCAGTTAATGAATTATTGTACTTCATCTTTCTTTCTCTTTTTTAAATCCACAGCTTCGGGGATTCCAAAGACGGATAAGGCCGGCTTCTGCGACCCGTTCGTGGTCCTGAGCCTCTACACGAAGACCGTGTGCCAGAAGGGCGAGACGTCCGTCAAGCAGAAGACGGTGCACCCGGTCTGGAACGAGGCCTTCACCTTCAACCTCACCTGCGAGGAGCTGACCGACAGCACGCTCATCCTGTCCCTTTACGACTTCGACAAGTTCTCCCGCTGCAACTTCGTGGGCGACATCCGGCTGAAGCTCGCGGACGTGGACGTCCACTCGGGACGGAGCACCTCAGTGGACCTCAAGGCGTTAGAGCGAGTACGTTAGTGTGCGTGCGGTCGGTGGAGGGGGAGACGCCACGGTATTAACGCTTTCAAACTGAAGGTGTTCCGACCGAGGACGAGAATGCTCCGTGCATTAGCTCTGACCGTCCCGCACCTCCGATTTGGCACGGTTGGCAACGTGCGGCGCTAAAGAAGTTCAACATGCGTGCATGCGTACATCCATCCGTCCGCAATGGGGAGGGCACTGCGATTGAACATTCATTGTAAAGTCGTGTTGTCATTCAAGTACTCGCGCTATAGACCAGGGGTCGGCAACCTGCAGCTCCGTAGCCGCATGCGGCTCTTCGAGGACCGTTTCGTGACCGTTATTTAACCAGCACCACTGTCGCATATTCACCACGTTGCATTGCGGATTTTGTAATATTGAGTTTCTTTTTTCTCCCGAATTCGAAAATTGCTTCTTCTCATTACTTTGCCTGCCCGCCCCCTTGCTATAGACAATCGACCGAATTGATCAAGGGAGGGTTTGGCAACAACGCGGAGATGCAAACCAGCGCCAAATAGACCCCCGCCTTGGCATCCCGGCTCGCCAAGCTGAAAGGCACCCCACCCCGCCCCAGGCAGTGCTGCTTTCTGAGCCCCACGGGCTCATCGTGGCCCACGGATGTCCTACTGCCTGCGCACCTGGCTACCGTTATAACTGCTGATTAAACAAATCCTGGGCAAGTGCATGTCAGAGAGCGATTGCAGTTATGCGTGCATAGGCATGATTTTTTTCTCGTTCCTTGTTACTTTTAGGAAACAGATCCTCATGCGCGCGAAGTCCACTGCACATTCATCATTTGCGAGGCATATTGTGAGATGTAGCGTTCTAGCTTTGCCACAGGGGTGACACAAACTGTCCATCATCTGATTCATTTCACACGCGGCCTGAAACAACCTGCACGCTGACGGAGCTGACAAATGTTACCCCATTTAAGATCGACGCAAGCTCTGCGTGTACGCAGAAAGTAGAGCGTGTTGTATTGTTCATTCGGCTCGAGCGTCGCCAATTTGGTTTGCTCAGACGACGCGATTTGGTTTAACCCGTCTTGAAACCGTTCCCCCCCGCCCCCTCTCCTCACTCTTGCCTATTTCATCCGCCTTTAAAAAAGAGAGCGACGAACCGCAGCCACTCCACAGGCTAGTCCAGATGTCTTGCGGCCCCCAATTAATTGATCCCTGACATTTTTTGTTCCTTTGCATATTTATATTTGTTTCAAATTAAACCTTACTTAACAAAAAAAAAACATTACGTTTTTTGAGAATTAATTGGGGGCCACAAGCACCCTGTACATTGCTCGTGCATTGGTGACGGTTGATTGGTAGCTTCGTAAAGCGCAAGTGACAGAGTTATGGAGGGAATGATGGAAAATTTACCGGACATTTGGCTTTAGGCAGGGCCGTCCAGAGTGGTGGGGTCAAGGGGGCAACATTCCGTGGGCCTCACACAGAATAGAGCCCCAAAGTGGGCCTGGGCCTGATGCAGCAATCTATGCCGGGCCTCCAGCCCCTGGCCACCAAGTAACCTTGGGGCGGCCCTGCTTTCAGGACATTTTATTTTTAAACGCCAGGAGCATTGTATGTATGTATGTTGAACTTTTTTCGCACCGTACGTAGCCAACCGTGCTAATTGGAGATGCGGGGGAAGGACGACAAACTAAACGCAACCTAGCTGCTCTAAAGAAATTAGTTTTTAAAATCTAGATTTAAAAGTGCATAGCTCCAGTGGCTTCCTAATTTCGGGAGGAAGAACGTTCCAGACGGCGCCCAAAGCGCAGCTGAAAGCACGCGATGCGGTGACCATCTTCGTTCGATGGTTAGCCAAAATCCGCTGCTGTGAGGATGTTCGGAGTTTGCATGATGGTTTATGCTCCTTGACGATGACTCTATGCGATGCCACTTGGCTACTTAATAAAGCCGCTGGGACGGAAGACATCAGACGTAGTTGTCACAACTGTGACTGAAAAGCTGTCTCTGAACTTTTAAGACACAGCAGTTCATCCTCTCTCTACAAGGTGGTTCTAGAAAATGTGAAAGTAAAGTGAATTTAATGAAGATGTCCCTATTTTTTTAAAAGATATTCCTGTTACACAAACGTATTGTCCCATTGCTGCTGTAAATGCCCAAATTCCAGCGGTATAGAATTATTTCAGGATATCTGCTTTCACATCATTACCTTTCTATCAAATTCACATTACTTGTTAAAACTTCCACCAATGAGACACCCTTTTGCTAAGGAGCCACATTTTACCAAACTGTATATAAAACCTCCTGAAAATGTCCACTTGTTTGACACCGCCCCTCAACTTGTTGGACATTTTCCTTTGATAGAAACTTCATCTGACAAAGCTAGCACACAGCACATTGTTCTCTGTCATCTTGGAAATACCCAGACTGCTTTTTACGTGTGAATGTTGTCATTCTTTTATGATAATCTATAACAAAAGTGGAGATTCAACTTGAACGATCCTTGCATTTCTTATTTCAACGATTTTATAATAATACTTCATTTTATATCGCGTTATTCATGCTAATTGCGTCCCATAACGCTGTACATTAATTATATGCAAGAACTAAATCCTATATACAGCTACTTCCAATCAAACGAAAATACTACTACCAAGCTAAATAAAAAAATGGCACCAAAGCAAAAGGCACAAACAACGAAAAAGTCATCACAATGGAGAAATGAGTCCAGTAGGTCTACACACCCCAGACCATAATCCCAACTTCTCAACCAAGCCAGGAAACCTTAAACAGGAGCGGCAATTGAGTACCAACACGATTTTTTTTTAAATCAACAATTTCTATTATTCGCTGTTGTATATGCGTGCATCTCTCCGTGTCTCTCAAAAACCAGGACGGGGACATCAATGTGGGAGAGCTGCTGTTTGCGATCGGGTATCTGCCCACTGCCAACCGCTTGGTGGTGGTGCTGATGAAAGCGAGGAGCCTCAACTCTGGGAACTTGAAAGACTGCGCTGGTGGGTAGCACGCCTCACTTGGCCGCCCGCACCACGGCGCACGTGCCACGGTTAAGCGAATGCGCGAGGTGCCGGGGATTTACAACGGCTCCAGGTCAGCCCGGCCAGTCAGATTCACTTCAGGTTTCCTTTGCCAAATAAATTCACGCATCCTCCAGGGAGGACAGATTCTGGCCGGCAGCCCAGCAGTCGCCGGCACGTTCGCCGTTTCCTCTGCCTTCCGATTGAAACTCGAATTTATTAAATTTCGATTTAAAGCTTTCGTGTCTGCAGGGATTCATCTTCTTGGTTCTTTCGGTAAAGTCACGTAGAAGGGAAATAATAAAATAATAATAAAATAATTCAAATAAAACATAATAAAATAATTCTCACGACGTTTCGGCCACAACGCAAGCAGCCGTCCTCAGGTGAAGACCAGGTGAAGACCAGGTCTGTCGGGGAGACAGCGTCAAACGCTGGTCTTCACCTGAGGACGGCTGCTTGCGTTGTGGCCGAAACGTCGTGAGAATTATTTTATTATATTTTATTTTTATTATTTTATTATTTCCCTTCGACATCACTTTACTGAAAGAACCAAGAAGTCGAATTAATTAATCAACCTGCTCATGTCACCCGTAAGCACAAACCCCGAGTCCAAAATGCACTGCCTGCCTGAACTAGAGCCACCGCGCATCCCCAGTGAGGGCATCTCACCACCATCATCATTGACACTGCCATGTACCAGGAAAGTACTTAACGGGCTAACGTTTTGGCATTGCGATTTCCATGGTGGGGGGAGGGGGGGAAGAAAAACTAAATTGCACGAAGTCTTGCGATGCCGTTGCATGTACAGTTGTAGACGCTCTGTAAATCCACATTGTATTGTTCGTATGTACACGTACAAACCTCCTTTTGTCAATTCCCTTCTGGATGAGGGCCTCCCCCCCCTCCCCTGATCCCACACCATTCGGGTAATGGGGATTATTTTACCATACTTCACCACGCTGGTCTATACGGGTTTATGAAGGTGGGGACTATTAGACATCGGATTATACCAAAGTAGAAAAAACATTTTTTTTCCGGACTGCTCTCTTGACAATGTAGCTACCACAGAAGCCCACACCATGAGTTTTATTCATGTCGGTCACTGATCCAATCACTATCCAGGCTTAAACATGCTTAGCTTGTGAAATCTTGATCATAGGCATTGTTTATATATCTATTCAAAATTATAAACTGGTGGGCTTGGCTACTGATGACAGCTGTGGCCAGGAATTGAGCCCAGGTCACTGGGTTTATGGTGCTAACCACTGTGTCATCACTCCTCCTTAAATTACATTGTAAAAAAAAAAAATCAAGGTCATCGCTGCCTGGGCCAGATCCATTGCCTCAAATTTGTGGAATACATTCCACTTACGATGGACATGCTGTGTTCTCATCTTAAGTTTTTGTAAATTGTGCCACATCTGCTTCGGAACGCGCTCGCCCCTGGACTATAATAACACAGTGATCACAATATTGTACATAGTCAGTTTAACACGTAGGCTTTCGCGACCAATGTTATTCATAATCAACGTTTTTGGGTTTAGATCGCGTTTATTTATAAATGTGTCGTAACCCTCCACCACCCGACACAGCCAATCAGTACAATTTGTAAATGTTGTGGCTTCAACACACCGGTGGGCTAAAGCAGTGAACTATTTGTCTTTGTCAACGTGACACATTTTTACTGATTGGCTGTGTCGGGTGGTGGAGGGTTACGACACATTTATAAATAAACGCGATCTAAACCCAAAAACATTGATTATGAATTGTACATAGTCTCCATGCATAGCCTTTAATCATCTTCAAAGATAAAGATACATCTCAATCATAAAATCATAACGTTTTACAACCTGCGCTGAAGCAGTGGTCACTGTTCATCTTTCCGCACTGAAGAATTTTATCGCTGACATTGTACCTACCACATATGTACCTCATTGGTATGCATTACATCTTAGCCTCTCTTATGAGAGCACTTTCCAAAGTGAAATCGCGTGTGCCTTCGCAAAAACAGCGCCCTCTGAGCATTTTATTTTCGGCCGCGGGTTCAGGCATTGAGATTAATGCTACCTCAATTATCCAAATGAGTCACCCAGATTTTCGCAGAGCGGCACATTTGTAAGGTCATATAATGAATTACGATTTTTCCTAGAAAAGTGCATTAGAGCTCTTGCCCGGCGATTGAAACGGAGCCAGCGTGCCGACGACAAATCCCCCCTTGGCTCGCTCTCTCAATTTGGCATAACTAAAGTGCTGTCTGCAGTGCGAGAAGCCGGTGCGTCAAGAGCACCGACTCGAGTGTGTTCCGCTGGTCTGGGCGTGCTGGCTAGTGGATGTCAAGCTCGCACTGAGGTTTATTTTGGTGAATGATGTTACGAGTAGAGCAGGGCTCTCTCTCTCAGATTATTCAAGTAATCGATTACTCTACTGATCGAATAACGCGAAAATCGTTGGGGGGAAAAAAATAAAATCTCACCTCTGTTCTAAGATTTGCCGCTGGTTGGAGAGGTCATTGACAAGACCTGCTGAAGACAATGGCATCATTGGCTGCTGTGTCACGCTGGGCGTGGCTTATAGGGGTTTCCTGCCTTCAGGAGCGAAGATGTCGGGGTGGCAGCCATTTTTTGAAGCGCCTGAGTAACTGATCCCAAAAAAGTCGATTTGAATGTTTCTTGTTTAATCAATGGATTTTAATGACTAATTGTCCCAGCTCTAGTTGGAGCATAGCCATTATCGGTGATTCGATGCATTGATGTATCAATACCAACGATTAAGCTCAGGACACGTGATTTGAATCACGTGTGAAATACTACTTTTTCGATTTTTCTATGTTGTATGTAATGGACTCGCATCACCCCTGAAACCATCGAGAGGAACTACCGTTCACCACAATGTCGAAGCAAATGATCAGTTCTTGAATTCAATTTCCCTATTCGACCGTGACAATTCAAGGAATTGCCGGAGGGTTCCGTCCCGCATTTAAATTTAAAATAGAAAGCAAAACAATCGCCACCATCATCATTTACATTGCCTATTGTGACAAGTCTACAGCTGGCTGAGATTTCAGCCAGTGGTTCTTTGCCAACAACCTACATGTACACATTTGTGTTTACCAAAGGACGTTTTAACCATTGATTTTTGCATATATTTGTCGACAGTGTTTATCACCGTGTAGCACAAAATCCTCCACTTGCTCTAAGGCCTTCTTGGCACGATACGCTAGCCAAGGCTTTTATCACTGACCAGGCGCTCGTACTGAATCATGATGACATTTCCAACGTATGACAGCAAAACATGTGTACATATGTTGAACTTCTTTTGCGCCGTACGTAGCCAACCGTGCTAATCGGAGGTGTACAGTGCAGTTTTGGGCAACACATTCCTTGGGAGGGAGCTGGTAGGAACGTTGGGTTGCTCGGTCAATGGCCTGCAGGGTCAACGGCGGTGTGGTGTATTCCGCAAATATGACCGACTGTGAGGGCGGGCACAAGCCGGCATGAGTAGGTTAAACATTGAGTTTTATAAGGGCACCGCGGGGTGACCAGCCCCTACCCACCCAGCCCCACCCCTCCCACCCACCACCCAGCCCCACTCTCCCCACCCAGCCCCTCCCCACCCAGCCTCTCCCTACAGCTCCACCAAGCCCCTTCCCACCCTCCCCTCCCCTCTCTACCCAGCCCCACCCCTCCTCTTTTAGGATGCACGACGGACGGACACAATAATCCCCTGTGGAGTGGTGGAACCAGGTGGTTCCTACCAGTATAAAGATTTACCTACCATGACCATTAGAAAGACATACAGGGATTGACTGCGGACTTCTGGCCAAGAGTTGACTCCTGATGTTATAGACCAGGGGTCGGCAACCAAAATAACAAGAAGAGCCATTTCTTTCCAATTCGGTACAAAATTCAGTATTTCAAGAGCCGCAATGCATCTGAGTACATACTGTACATACGTACATATCGTCAAGAAGCAGCCCGTAAAGAGCCGCATGCGGCTCCGGAGCCGTAGGTTGCCGACCCCTGTTATAGACCCTTCGCTTGTAACTTTACTATAAATCTTGGGGCCAGCACGAGTGTCTAATTGGAGGGCGGTGCGCGAATGCTTGCGCACATGCACAGAGAGCAATGACAGACTCTGATATCAATCATCGCTGTGCAATGGGTGGCACGCCCACCACAGCAGCCAATCAATAGTATAAAGATGATACTTTGATTTTTTTTTTATAAAAAAAGGAGCTTATACGACTGTGGCCAAGAGAGGATAGGCGCAGTGCTCGTTTGTCATCTGGTGCCCAAAACAGACGCACGCACGCGTCGTAGTTCTTTTAAAAAAAATTCAATTTCTGTTGTCTGTACGTAATTTTTATATACCTCACAGCACACTGGCTGGGCAATCACAAAAATTGAGCAACCTCACTTTCAAAGTGAAACAAATCTGACCAAGAATATGTGTCGTATGCAATCATCATTTCTGATTAGCACGCTTGGCTACGTAACGGTCCAGAAGAAGCTCAACATTCATACATCAAGAGGGCTTGAAAAACAAAGGGTTATTCATGCAAATCAGCCAGTGGTTTCATTTGTACACACACGTGAACGCATCTTCATGATCCAAGGTTGTATGAAAAAAAGTAACTTTGTTTAACGATGTCCAACACCCAGGTGTTATTTTCACAAGCATTTCTCTCTGATCAAGAAAGTTGAGATTTTTTAAAACATTTATTTCAGAATTACATTCCTAATTGGTTGACACACTCTGCCTCGGTAAGAAGAGCACTGGATGATTAATTATCTGACAATGGCCCACGTCTTTTTACGGGGTCTAAAGTGTCATTACCGCGCCAACCCATACGGCTTACCCCGTATTCTTGTACAGCAAAATTGAGTTTTCAGGTCCATACGGCGTACAGTCGTTTCAATACGGGCTATAACATTTTTTTTTGTCTATTTGTTTGCGTTTCTCCCTTGTGATGGGACTTTGTAGGATGAACGTTGGGATTAGAAGGGCACGAGGTGACCAATAAGGTCTGAGTTGGTCTGTAATAATGTTGCACACTCGAAATGAAGGGCGTGGGTAGGTGCTCCAAATCGAGGGCAAACACATTTATTGTGGCTAATCTGTAAAATGCAACAGCACGTGTGTCACACACAGCAATCTTCAACCGAGTCGCCATTAACCACGTGACTGGTGTACAAGTGCGGTTATTCATTAACCATGCCAGCTACCTACAGGCCAAACTCCGGCATCACATGCTGCTATACACACATGCATTGATGCACTGCACAGCACATCAGGACTTTCACAGAACCACCCTTTACTCCCTTGCTACACAAGGTCCATTCCTAATGTACCACAATAAGGTAGGCACTGATAAGGGGTTGACAGGTATGAGTGTACGTCTAAGGTCGTGAAACTGGTCCTGCTGAAAAAGCCAGTGGCTTTAGTTCTATGGCTGTGATAGACAAAGCGGCCAGTCTGTATGCGCTCTCCTCTTTACATTGAAAATTTCGCATGCTCGTTGATTTTGAGAGCAAAACAGGGCCAAGTGGATGGTAATGTAAACCAGACATGTTGGGATTTATGTGTAATTATCCTGCCACTTTTTTGAGAGAGCCACATTGCAGCATGGAAGGCAAAGTTATTCATAACATCTATCCCATAAATGTAGATGTATGAGTAATCGCACTCTTCCGCGTTATAATTTAACACCGAAACATATACTTCCGTGCAATTTGAATTATATCCGTGGCAATAAATCTACGTGTATATGTTATGATATGGACATTTTTGCTCAAGTATTTATTTTCAGAAATGCCCAAAACTTTTTGCATTACAAAGTTTTTGGAAAAAGTAGCCTTTTTTTCTTATAATTTCAAATACACAGTTTAACTTTAAAAATGTATATTCCATTGCTTATATTCCATAGGATATCCCATTGCTTCGAATATGCAGAGTTTAGAATAATAAACAAGAATATTAAATAAGGTCCTATGGCCTTCTGATTTATCGACTGAGAGTGTAAAATTATTACACATCTGACGCTTTTCCAGAATATACATTCCACTGCAATTAACTAGTCTTACTTCCACACACGTGACTGGCATACGATTAAGCAGCGCAAAGTGCGTGACATGAACTTTTGGTCACAGCCTTGTTTTAAACTTGCAATGTGTACACTGAGAGGGGGAATAGTGGAGTGTTTATTAGCACACTGCGCTACGAACCTGCGAGTCTGAGACTAATCATCAACCATGGCTAACATCAGTGGAACCAGTCATGGGCCCCTCCTGTCACCAACCTGCACTGACTGGCACTCCCGTGACCGCCGTTGTGTGCGAAGGCCTTCATCCAGCAGTGGCTTGATGGAGGGCTTCATGTTCTAATGTATACATATAAACAACCGTGGTTTTAACAAAAGTAAACCGATGATAAACCTTGATAATCTTTCACCCATCTAAATATTGTATACCAAAAAAGCTGAATTGACTCATAGCCCAATTGAAGAAGTGCACCCGTTATTTCCAGCAACAATATGGTTACGCCCCCCACCCACCCCTCCCTTGAAGGTCACGCTACAGAGCCAGTCTACAGAGCCGCTGGTCTAATCCAGTGAATGCGAAATATCCTTCACCGGCTTAGGGCTGCCAGTGGAGATGAATGCCACCTTAATTGTCTCTTTTGACTTCATGCCACTCGTGTAAATCACATGCCTGATGGCACGGCGAAAACTTTTGAACCTAATCTTCCTTTCTTATCAATCTCCCCCATGCCCATCCCCGTCTCCCGACAGACCTGTCGGTGAAGATGAGCCTCTGGCACCAGGGCACGCGCATGAAGAAGAAGCAGACCAAGCGAGTCAAGTACAAGCTGAACCCGGTGTGGAACGAGGTGGTGATGTTCGAGGTGCCCTTCAAGCAGCTGCAGAACGTCTCCCTGGAGCTGGCGCTCGTCAACTACGACCGCAGCGGGCGCGCAGCCGCGCTGGGCCGCTGCGTGGTGGGCGCACGTGCCGGCGGGCTCGAGGGCAAGCACTGGGAGGAGATGGTGAACAACCCGCGCAAGCAGATCGCCATGTGGCACCTCGTCAACTGAGATTCGCGCGGCGAGGGGCGGCGAGGGGCTGCGAGGGCGGCTGATAACTGATTCTATCCCTTTCCAACTGGCACATCCATGCCAAGCAAGCACGGGCTTCTCATGGTTACGGATGGTATTCCATTTGATATTCGCTGTGCTGTGCCGAGCCAGAACTAGACCGTGACGTAGCGGCTCCACAGCGCATGTAAATCTAGCTCGTGGCCAAGCAGGGCCAGGTGCGGGGCTAATTACGCATCCTTTGCGTGCGTGTGTGTATGTCCGTCGGTACACGGTGTGAGGACACGGGAGTCACCCACGCGCATCATGGCACGTGACGTCAGTCCGCATACCGTGTGAGGAGACAACGTCACGGCGTCACCGACATGCTTGTGGGACTTGTTCATTGCGTGTAACCGTCGGCGGCACGGCTTGGCTTCCCGCGGTGGAAAAGCAAACCGTGTGCGCCAACTGAGCGACGCCGTCCTGGCCCGGTTGTACAATGGATAAAAAAAAATCGGTATTAGTGAGCGAATTAGTGAGCGTAGTCAGCAAGGATGAAAGCGCAACTAGGGCGGATGTTTAACTTGTGGAGGCTGCGGGTAAACGTGACCCCCCTCCCGCCGCCCCCCCCCCCCTCTAGATTTGCTTCCAGCAGGCCTCTTCTGCGCAAGAGCCGATGGGATGGACAGGGTGGTGAGCGTTGATTAATGTCTTTGCATCTGCATCCCCGCGGATACTTCACCATGTTTATTGTACATGGTTCATCCGCCTTTGAAAAAAATCAACAACGGTGTCGTTAGAGTACCGTCATTGGGATCATTTGTAAATATTCGGCTGATCTTTATTAAATATTGGGCGTTTTTGCATGTGCTGTAAGAATTCATCTGTATTAAATGCAGCTATGCTGTAACTGAATGTTTGTTTTTCGAGCAAAATTGGTTGCATTTCAATGCGTCGTGCTTTACTTTACAAAGTGTTTTGCTCCGTGCAGGTTTGCACGATATCCACACGCGCACTTAACGCTCATCGTCTTTTTTCAAGCTCCGTCCCAATCATGTTACCGGAGGGAAAAAACTTTGGAAATTATCTTAATTTTCTATAAAAAATGTTTTAGCACCATATTACGTTTATATACACATCTTTCTTTATCAGCGATTCATTAACCAACCACGCCGTTTATATTTACAATGTACAATCAGGTTTAATTGCTCTAATATAACATTTCCCACCGGCAAACAGATTACTGTCTATATCATTGAAAAACATTTTTTTAATAAAATTGCGTTACTCTTACATTTCCCCCAGTGGGTTTAGGATAATGATCGTAATTTTACAGTGGCTTTATGTTCAAATGTCAAATTTCGAATTTTTTTTTTGTCACTAGGATGTATAACTATGTTTATTATATTTGTCAAAGTAAACATCGTGTCTCACTATTTTTGACAAACCCTTGCCTACATTGCCTCTCTGGGATAAGTGAAATCATGTTAAACCTTACATAAAAACAACTATTGCATATTCACGGTGTTACTTATAAATATGCAAACATGTGCCAAAAAAAATGTCACATCTAATTGAATGTACGTGCAATGTTTACTTATTTAGTTCGACTTCAAAAGCCTTGGTTATGTAAATATGTGGACATGAGTCGTTTATGCAACGTTGGCCACTCTTTTGCTGACCGTAAAATTTTGTCCCGCACTTTCAAGCGAAGGACAGAAACCTTCTCTTGCAATGTTCACCTTCTCCCTCGCGTTGCCGAATGATGTTGTCTGAAGCAAAGTAAATACCAATCATCGCAGCACTTTCTCTATAGCTCAGCCTAACAGCCTCCATTCTACAGAGTTGCCGTCACCACTGCACGACGCACAACAACACACACACACGCACAGGGTCACGTGTTTACGGTATTCACGAGGTATCAGACGAGAAAGCCGCATAGCACCCATCCCTTGGTTAACGTCGCCTTGTTGACCGCACGGATACAAGAGATGACCTTGATTAGAATGAGTCAATCACGTACATCGGGACTTGCAGAAATAACGCGTCGCTAACGTAAGATGTACATCACGTTTCCGTCCATTTGTTCCTGGCCATTTTCAACTGCGGTATATAAAATGCAATCCCGGTCCTGTGCAAGCTTATTGTGGGATGGACATAACAATTACTTGACCTGCTCTCCTGCATACATCTGAGTGGTAATCTCAGGTCCACCAGTGTTACGTGATAGTTGATACGGTATTTGCTAACCTGACGCTGTGTTGCATGTGCAATATGTAAAACTCGATATGAAAACTCCCAACATGCTTTTTGCTAATTATGCATGGCTGGTTAGGATATATAATTTGTAAATACTGTACCGTCGACATGTTAGAGAAAATAAAAACGAATAATATGATTAAGGCAGGATTATATATACATTGTGTAGATATCAATGGAATGCTTTTGTGTGCGTGTGTGTTTATGTGCTTGCAATTGAACGCAACGAAAAATGCCGTTGATTGCAGATTGTACGTATTTTCATTGTATTAAATAAATGTGTTTTTTTAAATCTGTATCGTCTGCTTCAAAATGGAATTCACTTGAAATAACTTCCAATACAAGCAAATCAACACATTTGTAATTTTAAGATGACGTAGGATTAAACAAAAATCACCGTTTTTCTTTGTGTTAGTCTTGTGTTTATGATATTATTGCTAAAGCAGCCTTTTGTAAACAAGGTAAAGGCGCGGCCCCGCAAGTGCTTGCTCACGCCACTGCTGGCAGAAGTGCCTCCACGAGAGAGGGCTCTTGAGTGCCCCGCTCGAGGATATTTGCCTCTCTTGTCCACACTGGGCCGGACGTCTCGTAGGCGGTGGGAGGGCCCACACTTTACCCCATCGCCCACCACAACCTGCTCATCGAATGTTGGGGGAGTGCTACATTTATACACCTGGGTGGACAGAGGTGAGATGATTTAAGAAACCGACACTAAATTTCGATTTAAAGCTTTCGTGACTGCAGGGATTCATCTTCTTGGTTCTTTCGGTAAAGTCACGTAGAATGGAAATAATAAAATAATAAAAATAAAACATAAAATAATAATTTTATTATGTTTTATTTTATTATGTTTTATTTTTATTATTTCCATTCTACGTGACTTTACCGTAAGATAATAAAAAGAAAACATAATAAAATAATAATTTTATTATGTTTTATTATATTATGTTTTATTTTTATTATTATTATTTCCATTCTACGTGACTTTACCGAAAGAACCAAGAAGATGAATCCCTGCAGTCACGAAAGCTTTAAATCGAAATAAAACATTAAATAAAACATAATAAAAAATGTATTTTATTATGTTTTATTTTTATTATTTTATTATTGCCATTCTACGTGACTTTACCGAAAGAACCAAGAAGATGAAACCGACACTTTCTTCAATTTCCTTGGCGGAAAATAAAACCCGGTGACCTCTAGATTACAAATTGTGTGTGATAACCATACAAACATTTACGTGTGTATAATAATGAGACATTAAAGCATTGCAATGAAAACAATGTAGGTCGATGCTTCACCCTTTATTGGAATAATGATAAGTTTCCATCAAGGTCTTAGCTTGATATTCTTGGCAACGTTTGTACAGTTCGGCTTGTTAAGCAAAAGAGTCTCGTTTTAAGCGCCTTTGACATTCAACCGAAACTGTTTTTTTCATTTTGACAGGTAAGGCCCACTGAACTATAGAGCTCTTTGTCAGAAACAACATGATAGCTCAGCGAAGTGGCTTATCATGTAGAAATGTATAGCAGCCAAATACGCTCAACGCATGTTTCTAAATGTGTAGGGAAAAACCGGAGGACCCGGAAAAAAATCCACGCGACCACGGGGAGAACATTGCAAACTCACAATATACAGGTGTCAGGGTCGGGGTCGAACCCACGATCTCCTTCATGCCAGGCGAGAGAGTTAAGATCTCGCCTCCGTGGAGCCCCATTCAATCAGGCAGAGCACCATGAATTATTGCCCTTAGTGTTCAATCAAACAGATGAGGGGGTGGGGGGCAAAGTGCTGCCGATGGTGTTGCCAAGGAAGTGGCACCCTTGTGTTTGTATCTTCACATTTCAATTTAATTAAGCGCCAAGTCGGCCGTGTGTGCCAACAGCACGTCGTCAAACTGTCTGCTTTGTAGACGCGGTGATCTGTTATGCAAACTGATAACGATGCATTAAATATTTAAGCAAGACACTTTTTTTTCGTCGGAATGTCACGCCACGCTGCTTTTAGAAATTAATGAGAACATTTTGGATATTCGGTGATATGACACAATGTTTCAACACAAGTAGATATTTGGCCAACTGCTAAATCATTTTAGGCAGCTTCATTGCAAATAAATTATTTTTATCACTACATCCAGCAGTTAAATATATTATCTCCAAGAACAAAAATAAGTTTTAAACTCTAGATATGAACGATACTTGCGCTGCATTACAAAGCCGGTGAGTTTGATTGCTGGCTACGGCTAACATCAGTGGCCAAGTGGTATGGGCCTTCATGTCACCAACCGACACTGACAAGTTGAGTGAAGTATGGTCAAACAGCAACCCATGACAACAAAGCTGTGTGGAAGCCTTCATTACACAAATAACAAAAAAAACTGATAGTACTGTGGCTTTAAAAGTAAAAATGTTTAAGGCAATGGCTCTGGTTTATAGCACGTAAACATCAATTCGTAAAATACATTTATAGAGGGTCATGCATTATTTATTATTTGAAGTCAAGTCAAGATGTCAATTCCCCGATGGAGTTTGTACATGACAATTGCAATCATCTTATAAATGAGCCCTCGCTGTCACATGCGTGTTACTGTCTAAAATATACTATTTGAACTCTGAGAATAGGTTTTCCCCTTTTAACTGGCAACATAACAGGTGTTAAGATGTTAAAACACCAAACTGAAACCTTTTACAAGGAATCATGTCTGCATTAACCACGATACTTGTGGTCAGAATGCAAACAAAAAAGGTACTCTGATAATATATGCATTGTCTTTGAAACTGATTGGTCCACACCAGAGACCGCTTTCTTTTGAGCCGAGCTAAAAGACGTCCTCTGGTCTAACACCGTTTGAGACGAGGCTCAAAAGAAAGCTGTCTCTGGTGTGGACCAATCAGTTTCAAAGACAATGCATAGTATGTTTTTTGTTTGCATTCTGACCACAAGTATTGTGATTAATGCAGACATGATTCCTTGTAAAAAGTTTTCAGTTTGGTGTTTTAACTTCTCAACACCTGTTATGTTGCCAGAAAAAAGGGGAAAACATATTCTCATATTTTGGTACTGGCAATGGAGGTCCCATGATATTTGAACTCTCTCAACCACATTTTCCCAAAACATCTGACATTTATTTACTCAGGTAACGTTGAGTGGTTATTGCTGTTGTAAGATTGGTGCAGTGTATTGAATCCCCAAACAATGATTCACCCATCCCATGTGGCACATGAGCCGAGTTTAGATTGTGGTAATGTAAGTTGGGCAGATGAGAGTATTCATTGACATTTCTTAAATTATATCATAATCGGAAGCTGCAATAAAGACAAATTATTTGAAGAATTAAAGAGCCACAATGCTTTTATCACATATATACACTACTGGGAAAGATCATAGAAAACTGAATAATAGACTATTTCCAGGTCAACCAACTATTGGGGCATTCAGTTTTAGAAAAAAAAATCCTACCCTTCAAAAAACCGACTACCATACAGAAAAAAACTACCATGCAAAAAAACCCACCATACAGAAAACCAACACAAATACAGAAAACCGATACAGAAAACGGACACAAATACAGAAAACCGACACAAAAAATACCATACAGAAAACAGACACAAATCAGAGACATCCTATTGACTGCTAAGAAAATGTAGTTGGCAGGACACCCCAATCAGGGTTGACAGCTGAAGGATGAGACTGGTGACATAATGGCAGCACAAGAGAACATGTCCGAAATGGGACGACCACCTCGGAGATGGAGCGGTTAGATCAGCTCACATGCTGGAGAGAAATTGATTCTGGCCTCCCAGGACCACAAGGGATAGGATGGTGTAGGGAGGACCTCATCCAGTAGGGAATTGATCATGGTTAATCCTCAAAATGATGATGGCAAAACATCAAGTGATTTGAAAGTTAGCGGTCACTTATTTCTTGCCCGACCAAGAAGTGGCTGCTTGTACCATTTCCCTGTTGTCCTTGAAGAATAGCCATGCGATGTTCTTTATCTTTGTGCAGCATAGGTACTTTTTTACTCTTATTCTTCCGCAGATGAAAAAACGCAGGTGTAACACATTTGTCCTGTCCTACTCCCGATGTTGTGCCACGCGTGTGTGCCGTCTGCGGTTCAGCTGCTGGCAAGGTGACTTTGCTGGGCTTGGCATCTCATTAGTTCCGTTTGCAAAATGATAAACAATGTTGTCGTTTTAGCACACACACAATAAAAACAACAACCGTACAACTTTGTTTCCCAAGCAATAAAAAACTAAAACGCACGCCAAAAAAAAAACAAGTTAATTCGCAATTTATGCTGGTTTTTGCGTTTGGAATCTGGGAAAATTGGAGAGGATGAAAATAGATGGATGAGAATACATCACCCTAATCAATATCCCCAGCCGCTGTTTCAAATTCCACAATAGAAGGACGGCACTCAATTTGAGGGAAGGCGCCGGCAACTTCAGGCATTGCGCCAGTAATGCGACCGATTTGTGGCTAAAACAGACACGGCATCTCTACTCAGAAATATTACAGACGCGGTTCTCATGGGTGCCGTAAGCATCCTCTAGGGATACACGCAACATCCCCTCGGGCTTCCACGCAACAGCTTCTTTCAACCCACTCACATACATCCTAACCAGATGCCTGTGCCCGCATCAGCCCACAGCAGTGGTTCTCAAAGTGTGGTTCCAGGACCACCGGCGGTTCGCGCGGGTCCTCCAGGTGGTCCACGCGGCTGTGATGCAATCGCAGGTTGATTCGGACAAGAACGACAACACCTTTTGCTTTGGACATTAATTGATACAGGTAGTCCCCGACTTACGATGGTCCGACTTACGATATTTCGATCTTACGATGGCGATATGTAGGCTAGGTGTAGTCACAAACCGAACCTCTCCATAATAAAGGCTCAGTCTTTTGTTATGCAGTCTATTCATAGTCTCAAACCGCACCTTACCATAATAATAAAAAGTGGGCCATCCCTGCCCCTTCCCCCCCTCAACCATTATATATACGGAGTGGTATCTCCTGTAATCTCTCATTTACTTGATACAGCTGTCGGGCTGTGACGGTTCCACCTGAAGACGGAAGCTTGTGTTGCCTCCGAAACGTCGTGATTTTGATTTTATTTTACTTTTATTAATTTTAATGTTTTACCTACGTGACTTTACCGAAAAAAACATAAGAATATGAATCCTTGCAGTCACGAAAGCTTCAAATCTAGTCGTACTTGAAATGTAGATGTTGTGGGTTTACTCTCCAACACGCCGGTGTGCTGAACAAGGAACGAATTAGAATGTTTTAGTTACGTGATGAACCTTACTAATTTGATGTGTCGGGCGGTGGCGGGTTTAACGACACATTTATATATTTACGCGATCTGACACAAAAACCTCTATTATGGGAAGTCTGAGAAACACCGGCTGACACGAACATCAGAGAGCCCAACGGAGGAGACAGCATACCACCACGACGCTGACAAGAATCGTCGATATCGACGGGGACAAAAGAAGACATTTCCGAAAACCTTCAGGCGTAGACCCCACCTGCAAGTGATTGCAGATACAGAGTCTCTCCTCGCCATCGGTGGCCGTGCTTTGTGCGCAACTGAACGAAGGCCTCTCCGTGCCACCGCCATCTCTCGCGGTTCCGTAAAACGCCACGATCCATCTCGCTCCCACACAAGGGATAATCCTGTCGCTTCATCTCCGTGCTGGGCGTCCTCGTCAGCGCCTTGCTGGGTGGTCGATAATGTTCTCTAAACGCCATTTATCGTGGTGGCTGCTGGGCGGAAAGGTTCCGTTCACAATGAAGGTTTTTGGGTTAAGTATAAATGTGTCATAACCCTCCACCACCCGACACATCCAATTAGTAAGGAATTTGTCACGTAAACAAAACGCCAATTAGGGACTACTTCAGCCCACCGGTGTGTTGGAGAGTAAATCCACAACATTTACAATTTGAGTAGTACGACGTTTCGCTGGTAATTACAACCAGCTTCATCGGGCGGTTTGCCAGAATAGTGAAAGGTCCTGACTTGCAATTGGAAGCCCGTGAGTTGAAATCCCCAATTTGTGGGGTCTACTCAGCCCATCAGCACCTCCTGGGTTAATAAAGGCAGCGACACTTTGTGGGAAGCTAACAGCGGCCCTCTTATGGATAGACTCGCACCTGCCATAGTAATATGGAACTTCCACCATTAGCTCAGGTGCCTGCAACAGAAATGAGCACTGTCCAACCATTGACGTCACACACAAAGCCTTTAGCCCATTGCAACAACTGAACTGTTAAGCATTGTAAAAAAAACATTACATACTTTCTCTATATATAATGCCCCATCTATAATGATTTTCGAACTTGGATTGCCAGTGGTGAAGGCAGCAAGCTGGGCATTGTAAGCTGCTCACCAAAACCAGTGGAGTTCTGATTTAAATTAAGCGTAGTGGAACATTCAGTGGTGTTGCAAAGGAAGCAATTACAATCAGGGTCTAGATTGACATCGGGATGACAAAGCAGGGCTCCTGTTGCTGTGAGCTCTTTTTTGCCACTGCAGTCTTGGCAATGCCACTGCCGTGTATTGTCCCTGAACAGCAATCAAACACGTAGATTGACAAGGCATCATTATCATCATCATCATCAGCAGAAGCAGCCATGGTCAATCCACTGCTGAATAAGGGCTTCCCCAAGCCGTTTTCCACAATCGTGCAATGTAAGAATCCACCTATCACCTGCAAATTAACTGCTTTTGTGGCTCCCCTTCCTTTGACGCTTTCCATTCCTTGGCTCCCATTAGACCAGGGGTGGGGAACGTCCGGCCCGCGGGCCGTATAAGGCCCGCGAAATCATTTGGTCTGGCCTTGCCAAGGCCACCGCAGGCGGGACTAGAAATTCAATAAATCTAGAGGAGCAAACCTGGAAAAGCAGTTGCGAGTAGCAACATCATCAATACCAGCTAACATCACACGCCTCACCAAAGAGAAGCAGTTCCAGCCATCACATTAGGGCTCAGTTAATTAAATATTTGACCAAATATAACAGGCTAATTTTTAAGTTGATAATTTTGTATGGCCCGCGAATGATGTTATAAATATCCAAATGGCCCTTGGCAGAAAAAAGGTTCCCCACCCCTGCATTAGACCATCGACGATCATCCTTTCCAGTGACTTGTCCAACCCAAACCCACTAACTTTTCCGAATTGTTTCGATTATGTCATTAACCTGCCTATGTCCTCTAATCCGCGTTTCTCTTTCCGCCTCTCAACTGCAAGTGCTATACGATGCAAGTGTTTGTCGGTGTCGTTTGGACTAAACTATCCAATACGTCTGGCTTTGTAATTTCATACTATTTTCACTGCCATCCTTTCTATTCGGGTTTCATTCCCACCTGCAAACATGACCACATCTCCGATTTCACGCCGGTTGCCACTGTAATCCCAGATCGACCACAAACATTGCCCGCAACGTCTTCAAAGTTCCTCCACGAACTCGCCCCTGATGAACTCATGGGCCGGCTCTAGAGAAGGGGTAGCTGGGGGCGATGCTAGGGTAGGACCCTGCATCATCTGTGGCCTACCCAATTTCACTTTTCTTTGCGATGACACGCTGTTCTGGTGCCCCCCCCCCTCCCCACATAAGAACTCGACTGTTCTCCCACCTCCTCGCCATCGAAGAGGAGCTGAAGCCAGGTCTGTTATACTCCCCCCTCGCATACTCTCCGCTCTGAAGACCCAAGTCAACCTTCACTCAGTTTGAGGTCACTGCCATTCTATTTTCCCACCAGCCATTCATCCTCCTGATTCCCTTCTCCCTGTTCAAGCTCAGGCTCAAGACTATCCTCTTCTCCTCGGCCTAGGACTGAGTCTTCTATTTAAAAAAAGTCTCAATAAAATAATACACACCTCCTTGATGCCCATGACAAACAGGTCCCACTGTTTGGTACATCATCTTGAGATGTAGTTGCATTTAGGTGCGAGCTGATTGCAAGTTGTATGACTGTATATCGCGTTATCATACCACCTCTCCACCCACCTCATTGCAGCCCTGTCATGAAAACGTCTTTCACGGCCCACAAACTCACCAAGGCATTGCTTCCCCAGTGCTTTCCAGCATCGTTAAATGCATGATTTAGCTGCTTCATGCCTGACGACGCTCACGGCAACTCGCTTGCATTTGATTAAAAAAGGGGGCATTCTCTGTTTAATTCATTACCCGGTTGTCAGGCGCCTTGGACCATTTCCAAGGAGACCTGCGGCGTTAAATTCGGCGCTTGCGTGGCGTGCGGCTGCCCTCCGTTAAAACAGTCGTTGTGCACGCTGGTCACCACACACTCCTAGAGCGCAGAGGTCGCAAACGGGTTTTGATTCCTTACCCGTACCCGTACCCGGCCGCACCAGGTTCGCAAACGGGTACCCGTACCCGGCCGGGTACGGGTAGGGTACGGGTATCGGGTACTTGATTGCGACCTCTGGGATGAAGCCATGTTGCAGGCGCAGGTGGGTTGATTCTAGGAACTTGAATTGTGAGAAGAGACAAGACGTTGGGAAATGAGTGACAGTTATTCACCAGTGACTCACGGCCTACCCGTACCCGGCCGCACCAGGGTCGCAAACGGGTACCCTTACCCGGCCGGGTACGGGTAGCCGGGTATCGGGTAAGGTACGGGTATCGGGTACCCGGTTACGACCTCTGCTAGAGCGTCTCTGACGAGGGGTGAAGTTTAGTTTAGCTTGCGACCCGACTCAATTAAAGTCTGGTCCCCCCCTCCCCCCAAACGCACCTCAACACTATCACGCGAGTTTTAAAAAAATAGAAATTTTTACATGAAATTAAACAAAACCTATCAAGAGCTTCGGAGGCAGTGGGGAAATGTTTGGGGGGTGGCACGTGTGTGTGAGTGTGTGCGTGCGTGCGTGGTTTACAGGCGCTTGAGAAGTGGTTAATGAACACCCTTGCCCGTCAACATTGTCATCGGTTTATGAACGTTGAAGCGTCGTGCGTTGATTGCAGCGGGTCACCCAATTAGCCCGCTGCAATGCATCGATGTTCATCACGTTTATGTGTTTTAACATAGGCGCTTATCGCGTTCCACCTATAACGGATTAGTTCAACGTTCCTCGTACATTTGAGATATCTTGGAGGGGATATGTGCTCCTTTAGTCATCGTGTGTATTAACCTTTATAATGCATTATATAAACAATTTTGGGCAAAACCGAAATTGGGTTGTTTATCATTTAAATGGGAAAATATACTTAACCCTTAGGACGCTATGTACCTAACCAGATGGTTACCACCACAGGCACATCAAGTGCTTGGTTGGAAGTTTGTGAATTTAACTTCCAGTGGGAGCTTGACTCAGCCCATTATGTAGCTGGAGGGTTGATGCATTTAGTAGCAGTTTCTGGGGACCATCTGTGCCATATGGATGTGAAATATGACCAATATCCCAGCCTCAGCAACACATTTAAAAAATTTAAACTCAAAGGCCATTTTTATTTTCCTTCTAGATGTGCTGGCAGCAGCAGAAACCCATTAACTTTTTATTTTATATTCTTAGGTTTTTTCGGTAAAGTCACGTAGGTGAAAAATTAAAATTAATAAAAGTAAAATAAAAATAAAATAAAAATCACGACGTTTCGGAGGCAACACAAGCTTCCGTCTTCAGATGGAACCGTCACAGCACGATAGCTGTATGAATAATGCATCCACGTCGTGATTTTTATTTTATTTTTATTAATCTTAATTTTAATTTTTTACCTACGTGACTTAACCGAAAAAACCTAAGAGTATGAATCCTTGCAGTCACGAAAGCTTCAAATCTAGAATTTTTATTTTATTTTTAGGCCGACTGAGCTACTTAGCTCTTTTTCAAAAGCGACCTGGCCACAAATGATAGCGCAACAAAGTGGCTAATTATGCGGAAATGTATTGCAGCCAATTACTCTCAAAGCATGTTGCTTCTAAATGTGGATGGGGAAACCCGGAGGACCCGGAGATAAATCCACGCGACCACGGGGCAGAGGGACATGCAGACTCCAAATATGCAGCAGGCGTCAGGGTCGGGATCGAACCCACGAACCTCCTTGTCCACGAGGCGAGGGAGTTCACACCTTGAAGTGAGCAGGTAGCGAGCGAGTGAGGCGCTAACTGGTTTGGGAGGGGGGTGTTGGTGGTGGTGGTGGGGTTTGGAGGGGGTTGAGACCAGGGACATGCGGTCAGGAGAGGCAGGGGAGGCACAGCCTCACCTGGTATACTCCAATGAAAATAGCTGTTACGAAAAGTGAAAAATTATTTTACTGGTCTGTGTTATGTCATTTTTGTACGATTCCAATCATTTGTATAGTCAAAATCGCCAAATTTGTGAAGCTTCGCAGCAAACGCAGGCAGAGACGAGAGGAGGCAGCGACGAGCTGGTCATCCCCGCTGTTTGCACAAGCCCTCAAGAACTGGATGGAGCGCGGGCAATAAGCGCGTGCCTGTTACTGTCTCTCTGTAATGATGGGAATCAAACAGAAATTACATTTATAAACACAGATCAGTGGGAAAAAAAAATCTACATTTTTTACTCTTAGGTTTTTTCGGTAAAGTCACGTAGGTAAAAATACTTCAGCATTTGTTTCGTGCTGTGGCTGTCCCACCTGATGACGGACGCTTGTGTTGCGCCCGAAACGTCGTGGTTTATTATTTTATTTCTATTATTATTTTATCATTTTATTATTTATTTTTCTTATTTATTTTTACCTACGTGACTTTACCGAAAAAAACTAAGAGCATGAATCCTTGCAGTCACGAAAGCTTCAAATCTAGAATCTCGATTTTTTTTTTACATTTTACTTCTCGTACCAGCTATTTTCATTGAAGCATGCCAGGTGAGAGACCGTGCCCCCTCCCTCTGCCTGCCCTGACCGCACGCCCCCTGCTCGAGACGGCAGCTGACCCCGCACCGAGGGAGTTAATCTCTCGGCAGCGAGTGGCGACAATCCGCGCACCACGTGGTCTGGCGCGAGACAAAGGGGACCACTGACGTCAAGGCGCAGGCCGCTGACGCAGGCAGCAGAGGAGTGTTGCCGAGCAACCGGGTTCCCCTAGCAACGTGAATTCGCTCAGAGGCGTTGTGATTCACGGACCGCTGAGGCAAGGGCCCAACGTTGGTTCACGTGGGCCACATCATGGTTGAAATGTTTTTGTTGTTGTTAGATATATATACGTGGATAAAATATTAAAATTTAGAAAGGTAATTTTTAAGAGGGACGTGTGAATGTCACTAAATAAACTACTGCGGTGGATTATGATTTTTTATATGTTTAATCTAGGTGTGTGTGTTTTAACGATTACGACTTTCATTTGAAGAATGTGTTTGCTAAATAAAGACAATATGATATGACCTATGGTAATACGGCATATCAAAGAACGTGCAAATGAGAATGTGTGTACTTAATGAATGTAATTTCGTTGTGGACACTACATGTACGCACTGAGGATTTTTTTGCCTCAAAATCCAATTTAGCTACACTTGATTAATAATGTTTGGCCTCCAGATAAGTGACCAATAGCTAACTGCGGTGTGTTTTAAAAGGGCATTAAAGTAGTCTGGTAGTTTTCAGTGCCATGGATATTATAAAAGGGCATTAAAGTAGTCTGGTAGTTTTCAGTGCCATGGATATTATAAAAGGGCATTAAATAGTCTGGTAGTTTTCAGTGCCATGGATATTATAAAAGGGCATTAAAGTAGTCTGGTAGTTTTCAGTGCCATGGATATTATAAAAGGGCATTAAAGTAGTCTGGTAGTTTTCAGTGCCATGGATATTATAAAAGGGCATTAAATAGTCTGGTAGTTTTCAGTGCCATGGATATTATAAAAGGGCATTAAGGTAGTCTGGTAGTTTTCAGTGCCATGGATATTATAAAAGGGCATTAAATAGTCTGGTAGTTTTCAGTGCCATGGATATTATAAAAGGGCATTAAAGTAGTCTGGTAGTTTTCAGTGCCATGGATATTATAAAAGGGCATTAAATAGTCTGGTAGTTTTCAGTGCCATGGATATTATAAAAGGACATTAAAGTAGTCTGGTATTTATCTTCTTGGTTCTTTCGGTAAAGTCACGTAGAAGGGAAATAATAAAATAATAAAAATAAGACAGCGTCTGAATGAGACGCTGTCTTTCCGACAGACCTGTTCTTCACCTTAGGACGGCTGCTTGTGTTGTGGCCGAAACGTCGTGAGAATTATTTTATTATGTTTGATTTTTATTATTTTATTATTTCCTTTCTACGTGACTTTACCGAAAGAACCAAGAAGATGAATCCCTGCAGTCACGAAAGCTTTAAATCGAAAAATAGTCTGGTATTTTTCAGTGCCATGGATATTCTAAAAGGGCATTAAAGTAGTCTGGTATTTTTCAGTGCCATGGATAGGTGCACATTGTATTTTGGGTGACATGTTTATATTTGTTATACTTTGCACTAACTATGGTGTTTTTGTACTGTCTGTTGTTGTAACGTTCTAGCTTGCCTCTACTGGACATCTTTGAAAATAGCTTCATAGCTCATCGGATTCCTCCAGTATAAATACATATTCTGATTCTTTCAAAAATACTGCAACCTTTGACCCAAAAGCTTGGATTAACATTTGTAATCACAAAGCATCCATGGAAACGTTATTGAGGTTAATCTTGGCAAAAAATGTGTATTTGACCTGCAGATACAATTGCGTTAGCAATCTCTAATAGCCATCACGAATCTGTTCACCATGGAATCTTCGCGTAGCGAGCCAAAACCCTACCCCTCCCCTTCACCCACGTCTTAGTCACGTCGAGTGACTGTTATTCAAGTGCAAATGTTTCGAAACTTATTTTTACAACATGACAATTACATGTGGAATGGGACAATCATTATTGGATAAAGAAAATCAATCGCACAGCGAACATTGTTTGCAGTAGCGCATGCTTTGAATGGAACTGCTTGCTATTAAAAAAAACACCGTATAGCTTCGGAGTAATGAATATGTAGCTCGATCCATAATGCCCACAACGGCGGTCAATTCCAGCGCGTCATTGCCGATGCTGCGGCCGATTTCCAGCAGTGGCCCCTATAAATAGAACGCCGTGATTCTGCATTATCTGTGTGGGAAAAAAATCCATAAGGAATGCAGCCGGGGGTTGGGAATGCAAGCCCTTCGGCCCCTCTCTGTCCCATTATGAATTTTTCATCAGTGGTCAATGTGGAATAAGTGGACAGAGCGATTTAAAAAAAATATTTAATATGCCAGCCGATGCGAACAAAAACTCAACGCATTCGCCGATAACACTACCCTCACTCGAGACGTATGTAATAGGTGACGTTTCAGTCATTGGTCCTTCTCCGTAGAAGATACGTATTTTTCATAGCATCTTTGAAGAAGGGCTATTGCCGGAAACATAACCTATTATAGTGTACAGTATATGTAAATATATGTTTCCTTCTTCGGTTCTTTCGGTAAAGTCACGTATAAAGATAAAATAATAAATTAAATAATAGCATAATACGACGTTTCGATTGCAACACAAGCAATCATCATCAGGTATAAAAGAAATGGCAACAAAAATCTAACCAGAAAACTATAGACAGACATATAAGCAGACAGATATCTATGTTTCCTATTCGGGCTGTTTGAGTTTTTGTTGTTGTTGTTGTTTGTGCTTCCCCCCCACGGCTGACAATGTAGCAACGCAGATCAATGTCAACGCAAATATTCACAACAATAACACGAAACCGCGTGAGGTATCTGGAATGTACGCGCAATGCCTTCGTGTTATGCGACCGTGCAGTAAACTTAAATATACCGGACGGCCCAAAAGTCAGGACACGTAGGGTTGTTGAATGTATTTTAACATCGGCATTAACAATTTTCATTGTTTGTCATTGAAGTTATTGAAATTTAAATCTATTTTTATATATCCTGTGGGGGTCACCTCAAATCTGTCGTTTACAAATCTCGACCAAGAACCCCGAATGAATAGACACATAACATCATTGACGAATGTTCAAACATTACACTTGTAATCGTAAAATAAAGTCTTACATTAATTTGAAAAGAAAATTCATGCATGTATTAGTGTGAATGAAAGTCAGTTTCAACGTTTTTAAAAACTAATTAAATAACCCTCCGTGATTTGTTAAAATAACCCTATGTGTAGTGAATTTTGTGGCACCCTGTATATACATATACGTATCAGTGTCATCCAATGGTAAATTAATGAAAAACAATACCGATAATATCGCATATGAATTAAGTCCTGCAATACTGTCGTAACTTATTTTATACATTATTAATTACGACGACATTTTCACAACGTGTCGTCTAAATTTAGCAATAAACTAAGGAAATTATGTATTTTGTGCCTTACTCGTAGGTCACGTAATTATAAATAGATTGGCATTCTTATCAGTACCGTTCATTCGTGTGAAGGTTGTATTTTTTGTTGCGTAGTAATGAAAATTTTTTTCGGGCCACCTGAATAAAGATTCTGCTATCGGGTAATGATATTTTCATAATGTCCTCACCCAAGGGAGAGTAAAGCAGCACTTAGGGACAGAGATGCTTATTGTTTTCCCGAACATGAATAATCATTAAGCCATTATTATAATGAACCTGCACGCATGCGGAGTTTTCTAATTTTGCAATGCACGTACAGAACAATGACTTTAGATACATTTTACAGAACACAGCATAATTTAACAATCGTTTTGACTCCCCTTTGCTATGAGAGTGTACATGTGTGTGTGTGTGTGTGAGAGCAGCATTGGTGCCATGGTTCGTGCACTGCACTACGAACCTGGTGACTAAGAGTTCGATTTCCAATCATGGCTAACATGCGTGACGATTATCTGAACCAGTCCTGGGCATCCCCTAGGTCGACGCAGCCCTAAATTAACATATGGTGCTTTATTTTGGTGATCTCGAAAAGTGTATTGGTTTAGCCATGTTTGTTTGTTGTAGTATAGAGTTAGACTAATGCCCTTAATCTAAATTGTCTTGTGGTTGTTGTTGGTTGTTTGACTTGCATCCCACTGGGATTTTTGCACACAGCGTTGGTGTACGGTGATTTTTTTCTGCAATATTTTGCTGTCTTTTCTTGGATTTTCTGTTTACACTTAGTCACATATTCACTTTAAGATGTTTTTTGTTCATGTTTTTGTTTTTTGTTTGTTGCGGTTGCACCCGATTCAAGAGCCGAATGGCTCACAGGGCTATACCAAATAAATGAACTTGAACTTGAATCGCTACGAGAGAGAAAAAGAGGGACAGGCCCAGTGCTGGCCGTCCAGCCCCTCGTGTGCCCTGTCAAGCCTCATAGGTGCTCGCTAACAGTACTTGCTCTAACAGTCTGTTAAGGCTACGCGGGGGATCTTTGTCTTTGTATTGGTGTACAGGGGGCAGAAGTGTAGTAGACCTCGCACTGCACTATAAATCTGGTAACCCGAGTTAAATTCCGACCAACCTCAGTTCTGATTATCTGAACTTGCTCTGGTTCTCCCCTAAGTTTATTCAGCATTATACGAGTAGCTGGGCAAACTAAAACTAGAAACAATGTTTTTATTTTTATTTTACAAGGTAAGGACCACTGAACTATATAGCTCTTTGTCAGATACAACCTGGTCATAAATGATAGTTCAGCGAAGTGTCTTATCACGTGGAAATTTATAGCAGCTCTAAATGCATGTTGTTTCCAAATGTGGAGGGAAATACCGGAGGACCCGGAGATAAATCCACGCGACCACGGGGAGAGAGACATTCAGACTCCAAATATACAGTAAGCATCAGGGTCGGGATCAAACCCACGACCTCCTGTATATCAGGCGGGGTAGGTTTACATCTCACCACCGTGGCTCCGGTTTGATTGTGGCCTTTATGGCCTTCATAGGTGCCTCCCAACGGCACTTGCCACAACAGACTGCTAAAGGCTATACTGGGAGAGTTGTATTGGTATTGTGAGATTTGTTGATTTTCGATTTAAAGCTTTCGTGATTGCAGGGATTCATATTCTTGGTTTATTCGGTAAAGTCACGTAAAAGGGAAAAAAAACAACGTTTTATTATTTTATTATTATTTCCCTTCTACGTGACGTTGATGTTATGGTCTGTTAGGTGGCGAGCTGTGATTGGTGAGGTTTCCAAGAGTAGAACACAGCGTCTCTGTATAATATTATTGACCTACCAGAAAAAAATATGATTTTATGATTTGTTTTTTTGTTTACAAATTGAGTTGCAGTGTCAATGCAATATGTTGTTTCGATATATTATGCTTGGTGCCTCATATATTTTGGTCAATAATTAATCAAACAAATAAATAAAGTAAACTCTTTGGTTCTTTCGGTAAAGTCACGTAGTTAGAAATAAAAATAAAATAAATCACGACGTTTCGATCGCAACACAAGCGGTCGTCATCAGGCAAAGGAGTCAGCCTCTCAAGGCAAACTGTTTATAAGGGTTTGTAGATGGGCGTAGCCCAAGTGTATCAACAGCACCCGAAGCACGGGCAGTGCACGAGTGCCAATGCAGCAACAATGCCAATGCAGCAGCAATGCCAATGCAGCAACAATGCTAATGTAGCAACAATGCCAATGCAGCAACAATGTCAATGTAGCAGCAATGCCAATGTAGCAACAATGCCAATGCAGCAACAATGCCAATGCAGCAACAATGCCAATGCAGCAACAATGCCAATGTAGCAACAATGCCAATGCAGCAACAATGCCAATGCAGCAGCAATGCCAAGCGCTGGGGATACGGGGGGGGGGGGGGGGGGGAATTAAATCAATTAAATAAAGTGCTTTCATATTCGAATAATACATTCAAAGTGGTTGTCTACATTAATTCTAAATGTATTAAGTGGGTCCTTCCAAAAAAAATCATCATTGGGAGTTCATCTTAATAGCCTCAGAGTCAGAAGATGTATATTTTTTCACAGATGTCCAGTCGGGGCAGGTCAGAACGTGACACCAACAAACAATACAAAAACACGATAGTTAGTGCAAAGTACAAGAAAAGTAAACAAATCACCAAAAATACAATATGCACGTCTCCCTACCACTGATAAAATACCAGCCTCCTGCAATGCCCTTTTACAACACGCTGCAGTTGGTTATTGGTCACTGATCTGGAGGCCAAATATTCTCAATCAATCTTAATTTTGGAGCTTTCGTGACTGCAGGAATTATTCTTTGGTTATTTCGGTTAAGTCACGTCTAAATATAAAATAATAAATTAAATAATAGCATATTACGACGTTTCGATTGCAACACAAGCAATCATCATCAGGCATAAAAGAAATAGCAACAAAAATCTAACTAGAAAACTATAGACAGACATACAAGCAGACAGACATCACAAGGACACACAGAGAGAGAACACATATCGGCACAAAGAGAGAGGTCGTTTCTGTGACGGTGCCTTAAATATAGAGAGGGGGGCGGGGGCGGAGAGAGGGAGGGGACAGAGAAAAAAATTGCATATCAATGAGTGGACGGCAACGTCAATCAATTTTGGCAAAAACAAAGATTTGCCAACAATCCTCATTGCGTACATGCAAGTTTCCACACCGACATTACATTTACTAACCCAATACTGTCCCCACATTCTCATTTACAGGTCAACAGATCACTTTTAAAAAAGTTACAACTAGAACTAAACTATTTTTTTAATCTTACCAGGTAAAGTCCACTGAGCCTCACAAACCTCTTTCACAAACGTCCAGCAGAACAACTGCATAACAACTCTTCGATGTGTTTTCGGTTTGTGACGAGCATTGCTCGGCACGACGTATGACGTTTCCACTCCAAGTGATGGCAGCTTCTTCAGGAAATGAAAAGAATCTCCCACGCCGGAGAGCTGTACAACACAACCCCGAAAACGTACGCCGCCGTATTACATTTTCCCGTTAGCTATCAGTTACACGAAGGTCACAAACTTGCTGTGTGTGCAGGCATGACCTCTACAGTCTTTCTAGATTTGAAGCGTTCGTGACTGCAAGGATTCATACTCTTAGTTTTTTCGGTAAAGTCACGTGGGTAAAAAAATTAAATTAAAATTAATAAAATAAAATAATAAAAATCACGACGTTTCGGTGGCAACACAAGTCTCTGTCATCAGGTGGGACCGTCACAGCCAGATTTGCTGCCTCACTTGATACAACAAATCTGGCTGTGACGGTTCCACCTGATGACGGAGACTTGTGTTGCCTCCGAAACGTCGTGATTTTATAATTATTTTATTTTATTAATTTTAATTTCATTTTTCTACCTACGTGACTTTACCGAAAAAACTAAGAGTACCTCTACAGTCACCAGAGGACCACCAAATCTGGCACTCGAAAGCGCTGTGTTCACTCGTCAGATTGTGTCCAGGCCACTGCACTGGATATTACGTGCACTGATCCTTGCTATGGGCAAGAGAAATCTAGCGCCTCCGCGGTGATGGATATTGGGTTCACTCGGCTGCAGGGATGGTTCTGTGTGCATCACTGGGCGATCTCGAGTCTGGTTTCGATATAGGAATAAGGCTTTGTGGTAAATCTTGACTCAAAGCTTTCGTGACTGCAGGAATTCGTATTCTTTGGGTCTTTCGGTAAAGTCACGTAGATAGGTTCAAGGAAAATTCTATGATATTTCTTACAATATATAAAATCCACAATTATTCAAATATCCACTTTCCTAAACGGCGCTGCGTTGCAAATATTGTTGCTCACTTCATTTTCTGCAAAAAATTATTGAGATAAAAAAAATGTAATTGTGGTTGTAAATAAATTGTTCATAAATATTGAATTCGTGCTTTGAAAAATGTTTTATTAGAATTATATGATTTTATAATGCACCATATCTTTTGGTGGCTAAGCAGATGTGCAGCAGAAAAAAACCTCAGCAGCTCCGCCTAACCGGGATGGCAAACTGGGGAGTGCATTGCTCACGCGGAACGAATCTGACAGCTTAAAGTTGTGTTGTGCTGTTTATTATTAATGCCAGATCCATTAGTGCAGTGTTTTTTTTAAGTTATTGATTAGCTTATATTATTGAAGCATAGTTTTTGTACCGATGCCAATATTGTTTTCTTTGCTTTTGACAATTTCCTTGAAACTCAACATGACCGATTAAGAAAAAGTCGTGTGTAGATTTAACAAGCTGATAAGCCAATCCTTTAAGAGAGCCTTTCTTTTGTTTAAGGATTTTTAAATGATAAGTAGATGGGTGCACGGACACATGCCCGACCACACGTAAAATGGAACGATACATTAGTCACGCGAGCTCAGATACACGCGTGTAAGCACGAATTGCACTGGTACGAAACCTCACGTATATTCTTCTTCTGTAAAACCATTTTGGAAAGTGTTTAATTGCCAACGTTTGTCCAAAAAAGATACAGATGTGGGCAAAGATATGCGATTAGTTTTTTAACCATTGGCAGAGGAGGGCTTGTTGGTTGTGTAAAAACGTGAAATGTTCTTGGACAGAGAAAATATTATAAATAATAATTTACATTTGTAAAGTGGTACATTTCATCCGTAGATCCCAATGTGCCATGCATAGAAATAAACATAACCTGCAGGGTAAACGGCCAGAACTAGGGGGGGGGGGAGACAAGTGTAAAGAGGTGAGTTTTCAAGACAGACTTAAATAGCTCTAACGACTCCGATTGTCTCATTAACAAAGGCGAAGCGTTCCAAAGTTTGGGAGCTGCACTGGCAAACGGCCCAATCAGGCCAGGAAATGAGCCTTGACCTCTGAGTACTTAGAAGAAGGCGATTCGAATATCTCAGGGGTCTATTATCTTGATACAGCAGTAAGTACACGGATTGGCTACCTTAATAACAGAACTTCACACCACAGCATTTCTCATGGTTGTGCTGTTACATTATAGAGCTATGATGAAAGCACAATTTTGAACGCACCAACAAACTACCCATATGCATGCGCTGCAAATGAATATTTAGAAATGAGACCAACTGATTCAAATACACAGCTGTAAAAAAACAACTAATTCTTAAAAAAAAACATGAATGGCCATGCTTTTCAGCTCAGGTGACGTGGATGCATTGTACATAGAACAATGCATCCTCCGTGGTTAGGATACACAGTACTTTTTCATCTGTTTTAAGCTCAGCACACATGTGTTTGTTGTGGCAATCCCTAATAAGGCTGGCTACACTGTAGCTGCCTCAAACGCACGACCACATTGCCTGGAATGCAACCAATCTCGTCAGATCTCTGAAGCTTGGAAGGGGCAACAGCCATGCACACAAATAAGTATAACCCGTAAAATATAAATCCTTTATATGCGTGGCGGCTAGAGTCCTCTCGTCCTCTGGCTTGAGATGGCTGCCACCTATGGGTCAGATGATTGCATTGCACCATTAAGCAATTGGTAATTAAATATATTTTTGTCCGAAAAAGTGTACAATTTTGGAAAACATTTTTTCACGAACATTAATTGTCACGCACAACGAGTCTGTGTGGAAAATGTCAGCTCGATTGGATCACGGGAAGTAAGTTAAAAAACGACCGAAAGATTTGCACGGTCCTAAGCAAGCAAGCGAACTTAATATAAAGGATTAAAAAAGGCAGGCGTTAGATGCGACCGCGGAGTTCTGCTGTGAGGAACCGTGGGCAGCGCAGCAACATCCATTGTTGTGCTGTACTTTTATGGTTCCGAGTCAATGCCCCCCCCCCCCGACCTTCACAAGCCCACAGTGATCGAGCAGCGTGGTGAAGCGTGGATAAAAAAAAAAAACACCACGACCCACACGGATTAACAGAAGGCTGGATGTACCTGTAACTAGCGGTAGATTCATGATTAGTGGCAGTCATAGACATTGTACGGTCAAACGTTTCAGGCATGTCATCAGTTAAAGTACAGTGCACGACACGACAAAAAAAATACCCACGTGATTTTACCGAAAAAAACAAAGAGTATGGATCCTTGCAGTCACGAAAACTTCAAATATAGAAAAAATGTACCCTCAATTGTTTGGGCTAATAAGTTAAACAAATCGGGCCAACGCATGTCTTAACATCAGCTACCTTTGCTCACCCTCAGGTCAATCAGTGGACCAGAGTACGTTTATTTCGCACCTCCGATAATGATCACTATTGGCCACGTACGGTGCGAAAGAAGTGCAACATACAGCACATACTTGTTTTAAAATTACTCATACGGAGTTGTACGGCCAATGATTCGTTTTTGCTGCAAATACCTCGTTCGGGAATGCACATTTTTTTGTGTGTTTTGCCTTCTTGGGCATTTAAGATATTCGCATATCAAAGGGTTCCTCTCCCAATTAAAACGCAGCTGCGCGTAGGTGATATAGAAGCGATGGATACGCATTCAAGGTCAGATGAGTTGTTTCACCAAATAACACACGAAGAATGACAAATCATTTCAAAGCATCCCATTCAAGTAGACAAACAGCGGAACAATTATAATAATTATAACAATATTCAGGATAGGGTAGGAAAAAGCCATCAATTTGTATATTTGCCCTTTGGAATAACAACCGTGCGTCATGGTCATGGATAATAAAACCTCGATAAATGATGACAGGGAGGAACACGGAGTCATATCGATGATAATTACTTGTTATTTCATTTGCTTTGTAACATGAGGCTTTCTACACAGCTGCCCACGCACTGACATCAGCTGGCACACACTCCTCGATCCCACCTTGGCCATTCTTAGCCAACCACTGCTCATTCATCTTCTTGGTTCTTTCGGTAAAGTCACGTAGGAAGGGAAATAATAAAATAATAAAAATAAAGCCGTCCTCAGGTGAAGACCAGGTCTGTCGGGGAGACAGCAGGTCTGTCGGGGAGACAGCAGGTCTGTCGGGGAGACAGCAGGTCTGTCGGGGAGACAGCAGGTCTGTCGGGGAGACAGCAGGTCTGTCGGGGAGACAGCAGGTCTGTCGGGGAGACAGCAGGTCTGTCGGGGAGACAGCAGGTCTGTCGGGGAGACAGCAGGTCTGTCGGGGAGACAGCAGGTCTGTCGGGGAGACAGCAGGTCTGTCGGGGAGACAGCAGGTCTGTCGGGGAGACAGCAGGTCTGTCGGGGAGACAGCAGGTCTGTCGGGGAGACAGCAGGTCTGTCGGGGAGACAGCGACAGACCTGGTCTTCACCCGAGGACGGCTGCTTGCGTTGTGGCCGAAACGTCGTGAGAATTATTTTATTATGTTTTATTTTTATTATTTTATTATTTCCCTTCCTACGTGATTTTACCGAAAGAACCAAGCAGTCACGAAAGCTTTAAATCGACACTGCTCATTCATTAACGACCTTCTCATTGTGCGAGGTCGTGGCGTCAAAGACAGCTGAGGGTACCATCGTCCAGCATCCCATCTCGGGGATTGAGATCACGGGACCCGCCAGGCACCGGGAGAGCCGCTTTTCAGGGATCATGATATCGATAATTGTTTTTTTTTACCCTTCCATCTGGCAACAAAACTGACACCTTTTTTTTACAAGGAGTCATGACGCCTTTTTGGCGTCATCTGGTCCAACCCATGTGAGACTAGGCTCTAAGGAAAGCTGTCTCGGGTGTGGATCAATCAATTTCAAGGACAGTGCACATTATCAGAGTTATGTTTTTTGTTTGAATTATGACTGCAGGTATTGTGGTCTATGCAAACATGACTCCTTGTTAAAAAAAAGGTGCCAGTTTTGTTGCCAGGTGGAAGGGTTAAAAAAACAATTATCATATTTTTTACTGGCAAATGAGGTTCCAATGGTGTAAATCATGGTATCGGTCGCACGCTCGCTGGAGCATAACTTACAGTCTGGCAGCACCTCCCGTAAGCAGTAGGCTCCTCCCACCCTCAACCAGTATATATACAAGGACTGTTTTCTTGGAATTTCTCTTACTTGATACAGCTATCGTGCTGTGACGGTTCCACCTGAAGACGGAAGCTTGTGTTGCCTCCGAAACGTCGTGATTTTTATTTTATTTTTATTTCATTAATTTGAATTTTTTACCGACGTGACTTTACCAAAAAAACTAAGAATATGTGTTAGGCTTAACACACGTTGAGTAAACACAGTGACGGACCGTGGATGATCAAACCTGCGTTGAGTCTCTTTGAGAGCTATGTCCTGCAAGTATATTCGGTGGATCACTGGTTAGAGCGCCGAGCCGGTATGACTGTGATCCTGCGTTTGAATCCAGTCATCGGCTGCCCATGATTAAACTGGGTTTTCGAGTGTAGTGAGTTCACGGTGCCAGCTCCAGTTACTGTACTGTCAAGTGCGTCATGTACAATTGTTTTCATCCACACTTAATTTGGTTAAATTCTAGCTCTGATAATAAAGAAAAACAATCGTGGTGAATTATTATATCGCACGATCGTGTGTGTGGCTTTTATCCGGCAGTGGATTGACCATCCCGGCTGATGATTATTAATTAAAAAAGTTTCTACTTGGAATCTTGAAACCGACCGAATTGCATTTTCTATTGTTTTGGGAGGTAGGCGAATTAACTTTGGAACTGCACTACATTGCTTATTTATTCCTCAGTATTGTCAAGTCGGTGAAATGTACCAGTTCATCACCACCGCAGCCCACACAAAGCCTGGGATTACCCCAAATTAACGGCCTCTCTGTTTTATTGAAATATATCCGTGTGACCCAACTGTGTTTGGGGATATCTTAAGAGGTTATTCTAACGAGAGAAATCAAAGCACGAGTGACATTGTCTAATACAGTTTAGGTCGTTACAAAATAGGAGATCACCAACACTTGATGAAACAACTCGAACACCCACACACACACACAAGACAATCAGCACTTCAACCAAACACAAATGTAATGAGAGCTTGTCCTGTGTTAGTTAGCTGTGCGCTAAATGAAAGATTCTACTTATAATTGCATTTTTCTACATGTGTAGCTACACCAGGCTGTATGTAATGCTACTAATACTTATGGGGGCGCGATGTAGAATGCTAATGTGATGTAATGGTTATCACACTGTCCTTGCAATCACCATTTCAATGAAATTTCCCTGCACGGCAGTTGAAAAAATGGTGCAAGTTTATTAAATCTCTCTGCAAATGGTGCAAGTTTCTCTAAATCTCTGCGACCCCTGTCCACCCAGCGATGTAAATGGGTGCACCAATGTTAGTCGATCGGTGAGTAGCATGTGGTGGGGTAAAGTGTGGTGCCTTTACATGTCTTACAAGACGTCTGGCCAGCATGGCATAGTAACCCCTCGTGATCGCTCTGGTTGACACCCTTCCACCAGGAGTTGCTTGAGCAAGCAATTGCAGGGCTGCAACGTTACCGATATCTTTACCATGAAGAACACACTCTTGGGCACGTACAACTGCAAAAGTTGGGGTGCAGCGGTGGCGAGATGTCAACTACCTCGCCTGGTATGCAGGAATTCGTAGGTTCGATCTCGATCCCGACCCTGACGGCTGTATATTTGAAGTTTGCACGTTCTCCCCCCATGGTTGCGTGGATTTTTCTCCGGGTCCTCCGATTTTTTCTTCCCTCCACATTTAGAATCAACATTCGTTTAGAGTATTTGGCTACCAGAACTTTCCACGCAATAAGCGCTTTGTTGGACCATCATTTGTGATAGCCAGGTCCCTACTGATAGAGAGCTACATAGCTCGGTGGGCCTTACCTGGTAAAATAAATAAAGTTTTAGTTAACTGCTGCTGCTAGCAAATCCAGAAGAGAAAATAGAAATGCCCTTCACGTCGGTGACGACTCAGCTGCCTCTGTTCCCCAGGCTGGAGTCTCTTGGCAGAGGGACCTGAAAGGCCACTTTTTTTCCAATACTCTGTAACCAGCCAACTTCAAATTTCCACATTTGGAAATTGCAGCGACAAAAGGTGTGGATTTGTTTTCGGATTACCACCCAATCCCCATGCATATGCCATGACTTGTGTGAAAAATAATAATGATATAACCTGCCGGCAAAGCCTTTGTGAGCTAATGGAAATGTTAAATGCTTTGCCCCGACGTGCATTTTCCAATGTCAGTGCCATCCGTGGATTCTGGCGGACAGCGAGCGGGTGGCACGGGACAAACGCTCACCGGATATAACAGAAGCTTACGTGCCCGAAGTAGCTCACGGGTACCCTGGATTCACGAAAATATGAGGGGTGCAACAAATATCACTAATTGGCATGAAAGACAATCAAACTATCTTCTCTCTATCTTGATTTGAAGCTTTCGTGACTGCAGAAATCTATACTCTTTGGTTTTTTCGGTAAAGTCACGTAGGTATAAAATAAAATAAATCACGACGTTTCAGGCGCAACACAAGTATCCGTTATGAGGTGGGAAAGCATGGTCTGCTGCTGAGGCAGACTGTTTTAAAAGGTTGAAATGGGTGTAGCCCAAGGGTCATAAAGAAGTGGCCGAAAGAATCAAAGTCTGCATTTCGCTTTTCTCATCTTACTGCAGTGCTATTTGTGTCTACATTTCTCTTGTCTCGCTAAAGTTCTATTTCTTGTCTCTCTTCTGTCCCTCACTAGGATTTTACAAAATTGATCGTTTCTGTTTCGGGTACTCAATTGGCTAGGACCACCACCGCTTACAAGTCATGCATGTGTAACAATTGTTATGGAAAGTCAAGAAAGGACGTAAAACTGTCACGTAAAATCACCGACGGATTTACTGAAGTAAAATTGCAAACATATGCAAGGAAAATTCTATCTGGCATTGTAACCTATCTGGCACTGTTGTTTACGTCGTTTATTGTGAAAATTCGGTCACAGTTCCTATGCTCACTGTTTCATTGCTTTTATGGCTTTATTTTGGTGATTTTCGAAAAGTTTTTTGGTTTGGCCATGTTTGTTTGTTGTAGTACAGAGTTAGACCGATGGCCTTAATCTAAGTTGTCTTGTGGTTGTTGTTGTTTGACTTGCATCCCACTGGGATTTTTGCATACAGTGTTGGTGTACGATGGCTTTTTCTGCAACATTTTGCTGTCTTTTCTTGAATTTTGTATTTGCACATAGTCACTTTAAGATGTTTTCTTGTTCATGTTTTTGTTTTTTGTTTGTTGCGGTTGCACTCGATTCAAGAGCCGAATGGCTCACAGGGCTACACCTAATACATGAACTTGAACTTGAACCGCCACTTCAGTATATCCGTCGGTGATTTTCCCTCGAGGACATTCCCCACCCTCATTCTCCGAGGACGATATTGTCCACTTTCAAATCTGTGTGCGGGAGACTTAAGGTTGTTAAATTGTGTGGAAGGCAGGTACATTTTACTCGTGGGTAATTCAGTTGAGTTGTTTGGACACGATTGTAAATTGACTGAAGTGGAATTGTGCATTCAGGCAATAAAATGATACGCTTTCGCCTCGTTTGTGGTATTATGTAATAGTATGTGAAAATCTCAGCATGGAATTACACTGAGAGACAGAATGAGGAATATATGGATTAGCGAGCACAGACAGGTTCAAGACATCAACCAAACTAGTATTGTACATTCAACTACACGCAGAGACGTGCATTGCATATACACACATCTCTCAGCCTTATACACTATGCGAAACCAGCAGCTCAGACGAAATGCATTGTGGTAATTTTGTCTTTAACCAACGACAGCCGACAGGCAGCAGTGAAACAAATATACAACTTTAGTAGAGGTTTTTGTGGGTTAGATCGCGTAAATATATAAATGTGTCGTTAAACCCGCCACCACCCAACACAGCCAACTAGTAAGGCTTGTCATGTAAACAGAACGTGCCAATTCGTTACTAGTACAGCACACCGGTGTGTTGTAGAGCCAAGCCACAGCATTTACAATCTGAGTACGACGTTTCGCCAGTAATTACAACCAGCTTCATCAGGCGACAGCCAGATCTGTGGTGAAATCCTCCTGTTTCGTCCCTTAAATAGAGGCGTCGATGTGATGACGTCACTTGAAAGCAACTTCTTGCGCGAAGTTGGGGGGGGGGGGGATTAATGAATGCGTAGTAATGACGATGGGTATCTTTCAAACATGCCGCACAAAAATTGTGGGAAACTGTCTTCGTCTGTATTTATATAAAAAAAAATACTTTCTTTCCTCATAATTGTTATTATTATTATTAATTATATCGTGTGCTTCACATTGTGTACGGCAGCTAGCACACTGTCATTGCCTCTCCGTTCAATCAGCAAAATACTTTCCGTTTTTAGTTTAATAGGCCTTACTCTCCTAACGAGAACCGGTAAGTCAAGCGTAACTGCTGATGAAAGCCAGGAGGTCTGCTCGCTTAAACAAATAGTGCTGGATAATATTGAACTGGAAGCCAATATGTCGATGTACACCAGTTAGGAATAGTTTTTCCTCAAATGCACTGAAAATCTTCTAAATATTTACTGCACAGAATAAATATTAAATCAACATTGGAATGTTCCTGAGGGGGAGACAAATACACTTTCGTAAAAAAATGAATTGCCAATTATTGCGGTGCAATTAATTGATATTGCACTCAGCCAATATCATAATTGCATTGCACGAGTAACACAATCAATACGCATGAACCAATGGTGTTGCATGTATAACAACTAACATGCATTTCGATTTAAAGCTTTCGTGACTGCAGGGATTCATCTTTCTTGGTTCTTTCGGTAAAGTCACGTAGAAGGGAAATAATAAAATAATAAAAATAAAACATAATAAAATAATATAACATAATAAAATAATTATTTATAATGTTTTATTTTTATTACTTTATTATTTCCCTTCTACGTGACTTTACCGAAAGAACCAAGAAGAACGAGCATGCACTCTATTTCTCGTATACATATAGAGTATGTCACATTTTCTATATGAGTGGACACGTGACCAAATTCCCTGCAATGTGCTCGGATCATGTCAAATCTCAGAAGCTAAGCATGTTTTGAGCCTGGATGGTGCTTGCATGGGTGACCACCATGCATACCAGGTTGTTATAGGCTGCTGCAGGATTATGTGGTGGTCAGAAGACGATAGTGCAGCATATCACCCCTTTCGGTGCATTGGGATGTACGGATGAAATGCGCCTCACAAATGTAAATCGTTATAATTCACCAGCCCGCACACTGACAAGGTGTGGTAAAGCAGTGGTCGAATAACATCCCACGGCACACGCAACGGTGTGGGGAGGCCCTCATCCAGCAGAGGTCCTTCACCTGAGAACGGCTGCTTGCGTTGTGGCCGAAACGTCGTGAGAATTGTATTTTATTATGTTTTATTTTTATTTTTTTATTATTTCCCTTCTACGTGACTTTACCGAAAGAACCAAGAAGATGAATCCCTGCAGTCACGAAAGCTTTAAATCGAAATTCAGCAGTGGATTGTCAAGAAGGTGCTGCACACCACGTGCTTGAACTTGCTTATACAGCCACTCTTGGGATGACTTTGACAAAATGTTACGCCCGGAGTTGTGAGGATAATAAAACCTTCAGACACATTACTGCGACTGCACACACAAAAAAAAAACATTGTCGCCCGTTATTCTGCGTATAACAAACATGTTAAACAAAAGGTAGTTATAAAAAAAAAATAACAACAAAGGGGCATGACAATTTGACCGAGGAGTTTCTCTTGAGGGCAATGTGTGGGTTGTCAGAGGGTCACCGGTGGCATTTGGAAATAACTGCAAATATTACTACGATGTCTGCCTTTACAACGAGCACATCTCCTTGCACTCATTCTTCCGCAAGCCAACGGGCACACGTGTGACGCACTTGTTTTCCCAAAATAATACACGCGCCAAACAAGATAGAGCGAGAGATCCAGATGGACATTGGCACCAGTTTGGCCGTCAATGCAAAGTGTGATGAATGGCTTTGCATGCATCTTTCTCGTTAGAAAAATGAGACCTCGAGGTCAATTGAAGAGCCAGAGGTCGGGAAAATAAATGTAGTGACGCGTGTGTCGTGCAATCGCTATGCAGTTTGTGAGTGTTCTTTAAACCAAAAATGTCAAATCTCATAAAAAAAAATTTGATATGAAGCTGAAATTCTAGCTTTTTTCTATCAATGTAAGATTACTGCTAGATTTTTTTTTATATAATAGTAATTTGGGCCCGCTAGCGATATGGTATAATTTGTGCATTGATGTTTTCACTGTTAAGCTTGATGCTACAAAGAAGTCACGGTCGAAAAGAGGCTGCGTTCTTTCAGTCAGCTTTATCTATTGCACATGCTTGATTGAGATTGCCAACATGACGCACAACGGCCAAATATTACCGCATTCTGAGGATCATTATAATCTTCAACAAAGAAGGATCAACATGCTACTTCAAGGATGGCTGCACGTATTACCTCTCGCCCTCATCGCATTACTCGGTGAGCAAAGAGAGCGAATGAAATCCGAAGGTCATTATGACACTAAAGTCATATCTACGGTTCAACGAAAGCCATAATGACTGACATCGCTTATTTAATTTCACGAGGGGACGCTGCCGTGGTGTAAAATAGTCGGCGCACTCGACTTGTAACGCGGAGGTTTGCCGCTGTAACAGGCTAAAATAACCACCTGCCCCGATTAAACCCGGGTATAGTTTGGCCCAGGCCAGAGTATACCCGGGTGGACAAAGTGTCCTTGGCTAAACTATACCTGCCGGGGTTTAAACTAGACTGGGCCAGACCATGCCCATCCAGGCCAGAATATGCCCCATGTGAAAGTTCAAACGAACCTCAATCGATATCTAAAAAGCGTATAAACGGAAGTAAGAATCTCAATTTGATCAATTGAAGCATTTTTAGGGATAGGGTTAGGGTTATTATTAAAGTTTTTATGGTTGAAGCAATCAAAGTCTATGTGTTTATAGTTTTAAATAAAATGTTGGAAAAATTTTGTAATTCATGTGTATATCGCTCAACACTATAATATACCCGGGTATAATCTAGCCTAGGCCGTTTTAACCCCAGGTATACTACGGCCTGGGGGTATACTACGGCCTGTTACACCGGTCCCAATTTAATCTCAAGGCGCGGAAGTTGAAATTCACGGGCGGGCACCCGGCAGTGTGAACGACTACGCCACGGGTCAGTCGACCGGTCCAGTCGATCGGTCCAGTCGATCGGAAGGTCGCGTGTGGTAGAGTAAAGTGTGGGCGCTCCCACTTCTCCTAAGACCAGCATGCAAGAGAAGGCCAAATTCTCCATGGAGGGGGCTCTCTTAAGTTCCCGCTAGCGTGAAACACTTTTAGCCAGCGACTGGTGCGACTAAGTAAATTTCAGGGCTGCACCTTGAAGCTTTGTGACCCAACGGCGTCAGGTTCAACGTACTGCATTCTTATATATATTGTTTTACCACATATTAAACTCGGGGCTCTTTCATTGGTGTCCATGTCCCCTGTCAAAAAAACATGCCTGGTAAAAGTGTGATAATTGCTGCTGGAAAACATTGCTCCAGAAGGAACACATTGGGTATGTTGAGAGGTGGACCCTGTTGATTAGTTACGAAGTCCTCCACGCCTGAACATCATGAGAGTTTGTGTACAACATCAGCTGCACTAAATTGGCTCCAAGGTGCTTGTGGAGTTCTCTTGCCTACAAGATCTGGCGATTAAACCGAGTCCTCGGGTGTAGAAAGTTGATGTTGTGCACTTAATTTGGCTGCATTCCATCTTTGAGAATATTGGTTTAACTGTCATGCGATCAACATTACTCGCAATAGCAAGGCAGGTGGGAAATTGCTATCTCTTAGTGTGGATAAGTACATGTTGAGATTAACATAACAATATGCACAGCCTTTTTTTTTCAAATCCACTGCTGGATTCATCTTCTTGGTTCTTTCGGTAAAGTCACGTAGAAGGGAAATAATAAAATAATAAAAATACAACATTATAAAATACAATTCTCACGACGTTGCGGCCACAACGCAAGCAGCCGTCCTCAGGTGAAGGACAGGTCTGTCGGAAAGACAGCGTCTGAAAAATTCCACTGCTGGATGTGTCGATGGTGGGGGTTGTTTCACCATATGACCATACTTCACCTCGCAGGTTGGTGAAGTGTTGGTGGGGGGGTGGAATTCAGATATCTCTCGCCACTGATGTCAGCCGTGGGCCAGGAATTGAACTCAGGACGCCACGTTAGGAGCGCGTGTTGCACGTTCATCGTTGCGCTACCTCTCCACCGACACGCTGAGATTTTATAACTTCATTTAGAAATGCGAGTGCCCCGAGGGTGGCAACATCGTGCCAGGCATCCATTTACACCTCATTTGCGTGAAGTCTCAGAGCTTCTGTAAAACAAACTCGCGAGCCACTAATCTGAGAAAAAAACGCCACTCGTGTTTCTCTTGACGACCAGACAATTTTTGTAAAACAAATGTGGAAAGTAAGCATTTACACCATTGGAACCTCCTTTGCCAGTAGCAAAATATGATAATAGTTTTTTTACCCTTTTATCTGGCAACAAAACTGACACCTTTTCTTGTGTGCGCCTTTTGGCGTCATCTGGTCCAACACCATGTGAGACTAGGCTCTAAGAAAAGCTGTCTCGGGTGTGGACCAATCAATTTCAAGGACAGTGCATACATGATCAGAGTTGTGTTTTTTGTTTGCATTCCGACCGCAGGTATTGTGGTCAATGCAAACATGACTCCTTGTAAAAAAAATATGTCAGTTTTGTTGCCAGATAAAAGGGTAAAAACCCAATTATCAAATGTGGAAAGTGCTCGTTAATTATGTCAACGTGCGCTCCCATCAATGAGCATTGAGTTTTAGGTAATTCGGTGGCAAAACAGCTCTGTGGCTCCCTCTGTGGATGGCTGCGCGTCTATTGCAGCGGTGCATGCAAGACCATGAACATTTTCACACGGACAAAGAAATAGTAACATAATTTCCGATTTATTATTTTCGAAGTCTATTAAGGCAACTTTAGTTAACTCTGGTTTTGTAATATGCCATGTAATATTAACACATGAGTATGTAGCCATCATTGGAAAACACATTTCTTGAAAATAATAACTAAAACATTAATTATGATGTGTAAACAGTTTATGTAAAATAAGCATTCAATCAGTTGCTATGTTGCAAATGCTGCTGTTGAGAGTTTGCAATCATGTTTTGGCTCATGGTTACAAATAGGGGCATAATTTCCAGAACAACAATGCAATTGTGAACCTCTCCAAAGATCGACGTAGGCTTTCGCGACCAATATTGTCCATAAGTGTTTTTTTGGGTGAGATCGCATAAATAGGAATGTGTCGTTAAACCCGCCACCATCCGACACAGCCAATTAGTAATTCTAACGTCATGGGTTGACTCTACAACACACCGGTGTGCTGTACTAGTAACGAATTGCCACGTTTTGTTTACGTGACAATTGGCTGCGACGGGTGGTGGCGGGTTTAATGACAAATTCATAATTACGCCATCTAAACCCTCCCCTCCAAAAAAACCCTCTATTATGAAGGTATAGCATCTCCGATGGGTTTTAGGGGCGGACAGCCTGTTATTTGGCACGACATTCGACGTTTCGCTCAACGAAGCCGCGAGCTTATTCAGGACCGGACGCTTCTTGGGCAAACCCACAAACACATCGGATAAATATACAGCTCAGTGACGTAAACCTACGCAGCCACGCGTCTCCAAGATACAATGGGAGGATGGATCATGACCTTGGCTCAACTGGTTTAGCGTCGCACTTGTATAGCCCATTAACGATGGAGAGAAATTGCCAATTATGAAGTAAATCAGTCAGATGACTACCATTCTTCTCTCTCCAAGGTCTCCCCGTGTGCACACCGCTGTACAGTACCATGCTTTAAAACAAATATACGTATGATTAAGAAATGGAATTAAGTGGCGCTTACCTGCATGCATGTATACATGATTTGTAGCTATATTTTGGCCATATGCCTATGTTGTCGTCTAAATATTCTGATATTACAATGCTGAGCGTTTGCATTATATCCATCAACATTACGTGAAGACTTTTCAACAAAGAACATGCCATACGTTGGTATACATAGAACTGTTTTGCATTGAATTCATACTGTTATTTAGCCGTGTAAACTGATAGCAGTTTGGTGTACAACTTGAATATTAATATGCCTCCAAATAAAAAATAAAACATTAAATACTTTAAAATATAATCAAAAGTTGTTCCACAATATGACGGCGTAAAACTTTTTTTTTACTTTTCTTTTCAAAAACTGCAATGGAGAGGGAGGCTGGCTGGCGGGTGACATTTTATATTTTAAAAAGATTTCAAATTCCTAGAAATGTTTTTTAAAGACACCCCCCCTCCATACATTGATCGATGATAACACAGTAAGTGGATAGCATCCAATGTGTGTTGTGTGCAATATTTCACGCGAGGGAATGGCTGAACGCAGATGCCTTTGCGTGGAAATAAATTACAACAAAACTTAACCTCGTCAGCGTTACAATGATGGAAAGGTTCACCAAGTTCCATTACATTTCTAGGCCTTCCGTCGCCACACTTGTCTTGATGCCATATTTACCTCTCATTGCACACCAACAGGTGCCCTATTTATTCAACAGCCAAGGAAGTCACTCGTTATAACAATCATAACATTACACTGTTATTTTAAAAAATTGCTATAAAAAGGGGGGGAAGGGTTATTCATCACTGGCATTTCTACACCAGAATATACAACGGTAAATGAATCATGTGAATAAAAAGAAATGCACTAAACATCTGTAACGGCGTGCAAGTTAAGGCGTATCGATCCAAAAGCCTAGGGGTCTAATTGCAACCGAAACTTTGTCCATCTCAATGTTCCGTGCACCAAGGCCAAAGCCATCTCATCCCCAATACCACAAGAGGAGAGACGCGTCTGCAGTTGGTCTTCATTAACCCCGGCTCATCACTTTATCCTGCTGTCATCTGAGCCACTTGTCACAGACAACTAGGGGTGTGATGATGCATGGATTGAACGATTAACATACCCAGCAATTACCCGATTGGGAATTAAGCTACATTCGCCAACCTCCCCCCGCCCTTACTGGCAGACTAATGTCCACTATCTGGTTGGTGCTGCGTTGAGTTCGTGACACACGGGGGGTCCCCTCTGCCCCAAGGTGCCTCGAGATGTACTGCCTGCGAGCCGCGGTATGACTATTAAAGGATCATCATTGATATTTGTACAACATGAATGGCAAACGATTGCTAACACATACAGGACTGCTCTGTAATTGTGCCATTGCTCGCATACGAATGGGGAAGACTGCGAGACAAACATATTGGCTGAAATAATGTCCAAGGAGTACATTTATTTAAAAAGAGCGAGATTAAAAGCCTCAGTTTATAGAGTCATTTGGTATAAACACCCCCACCACCACGAGCAAACGATGACCACACTGACAACAGCAACAGGTCCAGAGCCGTCCAATTACACATCAGAGCTGTGCTATTATTATCCTTAAAAGTGCAAACGTAACAAAACACTCACCTGGGAAGAACTTGCCACTATTTGCACCTTACTCTTTGCGCAGGTCCACGTAAGCGAGCGCAAAGTACACCTGTACGCACTGCGCATTCGCCAGATACAGTCTTAAGTTTTGGGGCCTTCGCGTGTACAACGTTAACGCAGGCTGCGAGCACTGCGCATTTCCACAGAGACGAGTAGTCCATATACTGAGGCTTTGACAAACAGTCGCGCCGAGTGGCCTGCTTTGGCAACGGAGCGGTTGACTGCCCTCTCTGCTCGATGCTAGGCGAATGCGAGAGCAAACCTTGTGCTTAATTCTGCACCTGCAGGAAACATTAATGGGCAACGCGTGGATCGAGCATGAGTACGTTGAAACAGTGTGAGTTGGATATTTCTCAATTGTGAAAAATGTATTGAAAGCAAATGGGACAGAAACGGGACTGATGGGTATATATTTGACCGTATTCCTAAGATTCTAAGAAAGCCGCACCTCCCTCCAAACTTATACCCAAAGTCAATAAAGTTATACGTATTTGGTTACTAATGCACACCTACCAGAATATAAGACGCACCACTCCGTTTTCTGTAAAATACAGAAGGGAAATAAGTGCACCTTATAATCCTGAGATACGGTACAGAAATTCTACATGGAACGACTAATAATTTGTATGAATGACCACACTTCAGTTGGAATTAAAGGGCATAACATAGGCTGAAATGAATCTGAATCTAGTTGAATAGAATGCTGTGAAATTGAATAGGATTCCAGCAATAGAATATATTGATTTGAAGTGAAACGCTACGTTGGAAAGAGTTGTATTTTGTGAGAATGAGATATAATGGTAAAGAAACAGGCTTTGAAACATAGCCATTTGGAACAGGATGAGATTTCATGCATTGGATTATATTTTAATGTATGAAGACGATATGTGAAGAAGAGACAGCAAGTAACAAAGTACTTTTCATCTTGAGTCATATTAAATACGTCCCAACAAATTCCAATAAATATCATTCCTCTCCCCCTGCTATACATAGTATATATGCCAGACATTGATATTACTTGTGTTGGGGTGGTGCATCGATCAATATTCATTCTTTAGTTTACAATATATTAATCGAATCACACACGTAACAATCAACGTATTCTGATTTGTATGTTACATGTCACGTGTTCATGGCACCCCTGCAGCAACTAGAGATGCTACTATTCAACACGATGATAAAAAAAACAATTCATGAATTTGCGAGCCTGAATCGCGGACAATCAATTGAATTCGCCAGTGGGGTGAATAGTTCCACCCTGAGTTTTACCACCCCAAGTGCCGTGTAGAGGATGACAATCTTTAACAATCTTAAGAAGATTTGTGGAAAGCGCTGTAGAACATTTACATGAATGTTATTAGTGCGTTGACATTACCGCTGGCGCATCAGTGATGTTTTGATTTCCAGGGCAGTTTCAAATCAAATCTTATTATTTAGACTGGAGGAATCCGATGAGCTATAAAGCTCTTTTCTCACAGACGTCCAGTCGACATGATCATCCATTCTCACTACTTCAAGCTTTGCTCTTCTTTTTGTCTGCTGTATTTTTGTTCAGTCATAACCCTCACACGCCATTTTTTCCACGTGGGAGCATCTCCGGCAAAAACAAACCACGCCACGGTTGCCGCCTTGTTTTGGAGTCGGGTGGCTCCGAGGTCAGAGCGCCCAATTGTCACCGATCAGACCCCTGCGTTTGAATTCGTGCAGCAGCCCGTGATCAACGGTCTCAGGCCCCCTCGCCGATGACTGCACACACAAAAAAAAAACCCCAACCGATTACTTGAATTTGGTTCTGCGTTTAGTTTGGCTTAAATTCCAGCTCTAAGAATGATATATCATCCATAATAGAGGTTTTATATCAGTTTGATTCACGTGACGGACATTAACTCTCATATGCAGAGTGGGTGTAAAGATGTTTCCCACTACTGCGTGAACCAGAAGTCACTCAAAGGGATCTCAGAGGTAGCTCTGTGAAATCCACGTCCATGGGCGATTTTCTAACACGAAGAGTTGCACTGCGAGATATCCGAACGGATACTTTGTCTCAGTGGCAGTTGGGATAACGATGGGAAATAAATAAATTCGGAAGACAAAAGTGCTTCTTTTTAATGAACCAGGTCACAAAAAGACGCTCTTATATGTTCAGGTGCGAATGGACACATGGGGGGGGGGGGGGAGGGGTTGGTGTAGGGAGGAGGGGTGTTCTAAGTAGTTCAACGGTGGCATAGGCAGCCAAGCCCTCAGGGCCACTCATGGAAGAAACGGCCGGTCTTCTTGCGCTCCTTGCGCAAGGCGTCGAGGTCCGCCTCGTGCACCATCTCCTGCACGAGGAACTTCTCGCGGTGCATGCGCTCCTTCAGCCCCTTGGGGATGTCCGGGATCATGTAGGCGATGATGAGCTTGATGAAGTACACCAGGTGCTGTCAACCAAGGCGCAAGGGGACAGGCGGCAGCGTTAAAGTTCGCCGTACAGACGGTGGCTTCGGCGGCGCTTTCGGTTGCCGCGAACACTTAAAGGCTGCCGTTTGCTTTTGCTTAACGCGTAGGCTTTCGTGAATTAATATTATCCGTAACAGAGATTCTTTGGCTAGACCGCGTAAATATAAATGTGTCGTTAAGCCCACCACCACCCAACGCAGCCAATTAGTAAGGTGTGTCACGTAAAACAAAACGTGCCACTTCGTTACTCGTTCATCGGCCAGAGTCGCCTGATGAGGCTGGTTGTAATTATCAGCGAAACGTCACGATACTCGAATTGTAAATGTTGTGGGTTTACTCTCCAACACACCGGTGTGCTGAAGTAGTAACTAATTGACATGTTTTATTTACGTGACAAACCTTACTAATCGGCTGTGTCGGGTGGTGGTGGGTTTAATGACACATTTATATTTACGCGATCCAACCCAACATCTATATTATGTGTGCTTTTGAGTTTCAGGTTCAAAGCAGAATGATGAACAAACATAATTAAAAACATCAATATGATGATAATTAAAATATATTCGAATAAATCAGTGTAATATGATGATCGTAATCGAGTCGTTTATCAACAGGCGTCCCGAGCAAGCGACCGCAACCAAACAATAACTCCGTTTGTTTTTATTATCTCCAAGTCCTGACCAAGACTTGAAGCCGCAACCTTCTGACTTGTGAGCTGCGCATTCTAACCAGAGCGCGCTAAACTGGCCACTTCCAGCCAAAACAACTCTTATGAAGTCGCTGGCCGTCTGTCAGAGGTCGCAAACGGGTTTTGATTCCTTACCTACCCGTACCCGGCCGCACCAGGGTCGAAAATGGGTACCCGTACCCGTACCCAGCCGGGTACGGTACCCGTTCCCTACCCGTACCTGTACCCTACCCGAAATGAGTGACAAACGGTGACTCACCAGTGACTCACGGCCTACCCGTACCCGTACCCGGCCGCACCAGGGTTGCAAATGGCTACCCGTACCCATACCCGGACGGGTACGGGTAGCCGGGTATCGGGTAGGGTACGGCTATCGGGTACCTGGTTGCGACCTCTGCCGTCCGTACCTCAAACACGATGATGAAAGCCAGTCGGGCGGCCAGCACGTGCCAGAACTGTAGCGTGAACTTGTATGGCTCCTCCCTGTTTGTGCTTGGGGCCTCTCTGTAGTCGCGGTATCTGGCGGGAGGGTGTGACGGTTAAAGGACACTTGATTAAAGCTGACATTTTCCGCATTGAACAGGTCACCGATGGGAGTTTCGGGCTGTAGTGCGTGTTGTTTTGGCGTGATGTCCGACGTTTTGCTCCACGTGCCAAACTTGAAGCTCGGATTCAGGAATTGAAGTTCACTTTCAGAAGGAGTGCCCCAAGCGTGTGGAGCGAAACGTCGAACATCGTGCCACAAAGAACATCCGGTGCAATCCGAACACACGCCAGAGAGCTGTACAGCACGACCGAAAAAACACATGCGGTAGCATTTTATAATTTGACAATAAGTGCTAGGTTTAACAAACAATCTTGGTTGCATGTTGTCACATTTGATGATGCATGGCAGCTGCAGCTGTTTCCAAAAGGACTGGCATAAGTTAAGGGTGTCCACTTTCGTCTAAACGAATGTTAAACCAACATGCACCAATTAAGGCATGTTGTGGTACAAACTCGGCGACCTGTGCTTGATTTTTGTTCACTGCCAGAATCGGGGGGCGAATATCTAAACCGGTTCTAGGCCTCCACTCGTCATCTATCTCCAGCGTAAGAATCAATATTGTTAGATTGATCAATGCATCCTTACACGCCACGTACCACTCCCATAATAATAATGATAATCCTTACCAATAACAATCTCTGCTCACTGCCAGCACTTGCTCCAGGCAATTTGTGCCAGGGCTGCACAGGAGGATCTCTGTGTGGGTGTGCACGTGCGCGCGTTTCACATTGATACCTGCAAATTAGTGGCCCGTCCTTCTTGTCCGATCGAGATGACAACGGATTCCCGGTGGGTTCAAAATCACTGACGTTGAACACCGAAAGGCTGCTGTTAACATAGCCCTCCAGGCAACTGTATGAATTAAGACAGAGAAAACGCATGTTTTCACTAGCTCAGGGTCAAGTATGACATACAAAAAAGCATTACTTTTGTTCATGTAGCTACGAACAAAATGTGCAATATCCCGGCCACGCTCACCACCTCCTACTGCCAAATTGGTCTATGAAATGCACCATCTCCTTCAAACTCGGTTTGGCCGTGGGTGTGATTGTTAGTACTCACTGGATCGGTAATCGAGAGGTCGCTGGTTCGATCTCCTGGCATGGCAATTGAAACAATGTTGGACAATTTTCTTTGCACCGTCCACCCAACAGAATGAACGGGTACAGAACAGAATGAACGGGTACAGTACAGTTGATCGATTGACAGGTCACGTTGGGTGGGGTAAAGTTGGGATAGTCCTTCCTCTCCTTTTTCCAAGACATCTGGCCAGTGTACAGTATACAAGTAGGCCAAATTCCCTCCAGAGGGGATCTCTAGAGCATCCTTTTTTGAAAGCCCTTCATACAGCAGTGGCGTGAGCAAGCAATTGCAACGCTGCACTTTTGCCAGAACCCTAGTAATCCTGTGATGCAATTAATTGCAATTAATTGCTGCATTTTTTTCGTTTATTGTACTTGCTCAATTTTATTTCTAAAGTTTCCATCACCTTATCAGCATATAGCTTGCATATCATTTTTTGGGGATGAATGGTAAATGATCCATTATTACATTCACAATTTGATTAGGTTATTTTAAATAATGATTCATTTTAATCATTGCATGTCCACTGAATAATGTATTCATATATCCAGCACTATTATAAAAAAAAATGTACACCAAGCAACCCAATACATTTTTGCATCGGCCTCACGCAATTTAAACGATTATCGTGTCTGGTGCCATGTCGACAAAATTATCTACGAAAGGATACCTTCAGGATTGCGAAAATTGATTTGAGTTTTGAATTACGGGTACCGATCTCAGAATTCGTTCTCAGGAGGCATGAAGGTTATTGCTTGCATCTGGACCGGTGTGTCAGAAAAGCCGCAGGGCAAGCCGTTGTTGTTGTTGTTTATAAGGGCATGCAATAAAAGCAGAGCTTGTTCGTCAGCACAATACATCCTTAAATATCAAAAGCATCAAGGCACACATTCAAGGCAGGTGAAATCAAGCAAGGATTCCTCGCCTACCAGGCTTGACCCACCATGCATACTGCCACTTATGATTCCTTCCCCTATAGAGAGCTGAACGCTGCTATGTAATAGGCCAGATGACGTAATTAACCACCAGGATACATTTATCCCACAGCTTGTGATCCGGCAGGTTCCATTTGCTGGTATAAAACTGCGGGTACTTCCACCTCTTCCAAGACACCTGACCAGCGTGTAAAAGTAGGCCGAAATAGCCTCGCGTGCTTCCTCTAGCAGAAGCCCTTCCGCCATGAGTAACGTGAGCAAGCACTTGCAGGGCTACACCTTTGCCTTAACATTTATCCCAGATAATTAATGAAGTTATAATTATCCAGTATTTTCACATCTTGTTCTTCGGACCAAATGCATTGATTATTTTTATACGTAGTATTTAGGAACGTAGACAAAAAAAAAAAACATTTATATTTTATAGACTGCACAAATAATAATAATAATGTACTCATAATTGGGTTGCCTGGTGTACAAAACAGTTGTTCAATTACATATTGTTCTCTAAAAATGTGAAATTAAATATAATTGGGCCAGGTGGCTCAGTTATTGGGAAAGCAGCTTGCAATGGGGATGTTGCGAGTTCAAATCCTGGTCTGGGGCTGACTGCCCATCATCCCTTTTGCGGGGAAGTCAACAGTGATTGCCCTTTGTGTAGACTCGCACCCCTGCCAGAGGAATGTGGAACTTCCACCACTGGCTCAGGGCTATACATGCGAGATGAGTACTGCCACAATGGGCGCCACGGTGACGAAATGTTCACTACCTCGCCTGGTATACAGACGGTTGTAGGTTCGATCCCGACACTAAGGCCTGTATATTCGGCGTTGGCAAGTTCGCCCCCCGTGGTCGCGTGGATTTCCCTCCGGGTCCTCCAGTTTTTCCCTCCATCAACTTAATGCGTTCAGAGTATTTAGCTGATCGCAATTCCCACCTGATGAGCCATTTCATTGAGCAATCATTTATGGCCAGGTCGTTTCTGCAAAAGAGCTCCACAGCTCAGTGGGCCTTATCTGTTAGAATGAAACAAAGTTTAGTTTTATTTTGGCAAGAGGTCTTAATTTGACTCTTGAGTATAATTCTAGTTTTATTATACAAGGCGCACTGCGCTTGTATTATGTCCAAATAATAACATTCCAACACTCCCCCCCCCCCCCGCCAATGACAATCTTGGTCCGCCCGGTGGCACCGCTTACTCTCTCTCCGACTCCGTCATGCGTGCGCAGGGCCCGTATTGGTAGAAGTAGACGAGACGCGGGATGAAGTCGGACGTCACGGCGATGACGAATGCGTTGGTGATGACGGAGACGACTCCGATGCCCTCCAATATGCCGTACCAAACCCCTGCGCGCGAGGACGATATGTCAGGTGCGTGCGTCGGAGCGCTTGTGCGCGCGTGAACAATGACAAAGACACCCGCCCACCCCGTATAGCCTTGACAGACTGTTTGGGCAAGTGCTTTTAGCGAGCACCTCCGAAGGCCGGCACGGCACGTAAGGGGGTGGGTGGCCAGGACCACGCCCGACCGCCTTTGTCTCCCCAGTGGCGATGTTTACACACCGCACCAGGTACTCATTTGATGTTGAGTCGACCTATGGGAGGACCCAGGACCGGTTCATATCATTGTCACTGGTGTTGGCTGTGAGTGGGAATCTGAACTCGGGTCACTGGGTTCGTAGCGCAGCGTGCAAACCGCTACGCTACCGCTCCCTGCATACACGCACACGCACACACACGTTAAGAGGGCAGGTCACAAGCCGCTTTTTTCTGTGATTCCTTCTGTACCCTTGGCTCTTGAACAACAATAAAAACAATCGTTGACAAAAAAAGAGGCGAGGTCACAGCCGATGCTGTGCACGCACCCCTCCACCCCATAGTAACACCACGAGTACAGACAAAATTGTGCACACTCTACCATTCACGTCACAGTGGGAATTGCAACACACGTGTGCACAGCATATACATATATAAATAAATCAGAGATTCATTTTGGATGTAAAAAAAAACGTCAGCTTTCCAAGTCTTGGATTCATGAAGACAACTTTTGCATCTTTAATCAGATTTCTGAGATCATTTACATAACGTAATACATTAACGTTACTTCACACACCGTGCGTGCACCTCGCTTCCCCTATGACGCCAAGCACCATGTGATGTCATCTCGATGGGCGGCTCACAATAATTCATATAATTAAGATACCCCCGAGGACAAACCCTGCATATCCATTATATTTCTTCCCGTATTATTACACTACTACTACCAGTGCATGTCAAGTGGAGGGGATTGGAAGACGCGGGGAATTACTTTGAGTAGCTTATGGCTATTTCCATGCCCATGTGATCGTATTGATAGATGACGTGGGATCGTTATGATTGTTATGGATCAGAGTTCACTTGAAATGATCTCAGAGGTATATCTGTGATATCAACTTCTACGGCCTGTCCTCTAATATAAAGGGCTGCACTCTTCTGCCGATTACTGGGTCAATAATGACTTCCATAACAATATGAGGTGTTAACTACCTCGCCTGGCATGCAGCAGGTCGTAGCTTCGATCCTGACCCTGACGCCTGCTGTATATTTGGAGTTTGCAAGTTCTCCCTATAGTCGCGTGCATTTTTCTCCGGGTCCTACGGTTTTTCCCACCATATTTAGAAACATGCATTTCGAGTATTTGGCTGCCATAAATGTCCACATGATAAGCCACTTTACTGAGCTATCATTTGTGGCTAAGTCACTTCTGAAAAATAGCTATCTAGCTCAGTGGGCTTTAGCCTGGTAAAATACACGTTTCACTTTATTTTAGTTTGACGATAGCTCCGAATGGATGCTTCATCTCATGACACGGCGCTCGATTGTACAAGCGGGATAACATTGTGGGAAAGCAAGGAATAGAATGCGCTGTCAAAACAATCCGCGAGTACGAGCGCGCTCACCAATGTCCTTGGCGCGGCAAGCCAGCGAACGCCTCCACTGCGTGACGAACTTGTACGCGTCCAGACGGATCTCGATGATGTTGTTGAGCAGAGCGAGCAACGGCGCCAGGGGGAAAGCCGCCACGAAGATGGTGGTGAAGCCAAACTGCAAGACTGCGCCCGGCACAAGAAGCACACAACGGCAGTGGTTTTATAGACTGTTCAACGTTATAGGACTGCAGGGATGTATCCACGTATGTCGAACTGAATTCGCACCGCACGAAGCCAACCATGCTAATCGGAGGTGCGGGATGAGCGTAGTGAGGCAAGCTCCACACCCGGCCGTCTTGGTGCCACGGTGGTGGAGATGTTAACTACCTCACCTGGTATACAGGAGGTCGTGGGTTCGATCGCGACCCTGACGCCTGCATATTTGGAGTTTCCATGTTCTTTCTCCCCGTGGTCGCGTGGATTTTTCTCCGGGTCCTCCGGTTTTTCCCTCCACATTTAGAAATATGCATTTAGGGTATTTGGCTGCGATACATTTCGACACGATAGGCCACTTCGTTCAGCTATCATTTGTGACCAGTTCGCTTTCGCAAGAGCTGTATAGCTCAGTGAGTCTTACCTGGTAAAAAAAAAGCAATAAATAGTTTAAAATATCGATTTAAAGCTTTCGTGACTGCAGGGATTCATCTTCTTGGTTCTTTCGGTAAAGTTACGTAGAAGGGAAATAATAAAATAATAAAAACAAAACATAATAAAATAATTCTCACGACATTTCGGCCACAACGCAAGCAGCCGTCCTCAGGTGAAGACCAGGTCTGTATTATGTTTTACTTTTATTATTTTATTATTTCCTTCTACTTGACTTTACCGAAAGAACCAAGAAGATATTTTAAAATAGTTTTAGTCTTTGTTTCCCGGGTGCTGATGTTCACACACCGTGGTTAGCAAACTGCGTGAAAAATCCGATGCAGCTTTGCTCGATTCCAGTCCACGGCTAACGCCAGCGGCGATCTATTGATGCATCCCCCTTGAGCGATGGACACTCTAAAGACTCACTCATCTCCAGGTATTCGTCAAAGAGGCCGTAGGTGTTGATCTGCTGCAGGCTGTAGTCCTGCTCCCACTGAGGCAGCAGCGCCATGTCATCCTCTGTCGTCTCCATCTCATGCTGCAGCTTCTTCTTCGCCCACCAGTTCTGGAGGAGCCTTTACCCATGCACGCGTGCGGCCGTGTGGGTAGGGGTGGACAAACAGTAGGGGAGAGTGGTTAGTACGCTGGACTCTGAACTTGACAGCCCGATTTCGATTTAAAGCTTTCGTGACTGCAGGGATTCATCTTCTTGGTTCTTTCGGTAAAGTCACGTAGAAGGGAAGTAATAAAATAATAAAAATAAAACATAATAAGATAATTCTTATTTTATTATGTTTTATTTTTATTAAAACAATTCTTATTTTATTATGTTTTATTTTTATTATTGTATTACTTCCCTTCTACGTGACTTTACCGAAAGAACCAAGAAGTTGACAGCCCGAGTTTGATTCCCAGCCCATGGCTGACATCGGTAGTGAGAGATATTTGAAATGGCACGGGACCTTCACTAGGCTGACTCAATCATTTTTATTTCTTTAGAACTGCTTTTAGTGTTTAGTTTGTTTTCCTTCCCCGCACCTCCGATTAGCGCGGTTGGCTACGTGCGGTGCGAAAGAAGTTCAACATACATACGTAAAATGGGTACCTGGTGCAGTGTGAAAACATCAGAACTGTACGTCATGCTGGCCTTCACAAATAGTTGCCAAAACAGACTGTATGACTATATGGGGAATATTTGTCTTTGTATCACAACACAATAAAAATATAAGAAAAAATTCAATAAAGTGTCATGCTATGTGTAATGAATAACTGCTTCGGTAACATAAGATTTAAGTAAAACACAACATCAACGGTGATAACATGAGAATACAAATGGCCGTCATTATTTCTAATTTTTGTGAAACAAAAATAATGCCCTAAGCGATTGGAAATAAGAATGATACTCCATCGCAGGAATGCATTAACAGTGTCTGTGTCAGCGCTCATGATTCTTTTTTTGCAAGAGAAATCAATATATTCTGACTGAACATTTCAGCCAACAGGGCATCATTAAGGCCACCTGTGGCCTCAATGGCATGGAAATCATTATTGACCCAGCAGTCAGCATTGATGCTAGAGATTGCTTCAAGTTATCAAGGAAACCTTGTGCATATGACCAATCAAGATCAGCTGAAACAAAGCTGATTCTGAGTATTAGTATAGCTTTGTGTTAAAACACATATTACAGTTGTTCATATCTGTCCCATTTTTGCTCAGGATTGAAATTTGTTGGTAAAGCAGAACGCTTTTACTCATTGTAATATCATCACGAGATCAATTCCTGGCCGGAAACAATTCATCTTATTACCTCCTCGTGTGGGTAAAATAAATACCGGTTAAAACATTATTGACCAGCGTGGTGAAGTATGGTCAAACAAACCCTCATGATCCCGCAGAGGTGTGTGAACACCCTCGTTCAGCGGTGGATTGGACGTAATATTCGCTCTATAATTCTATATTAATCAGATACCTAAAGTTGCGTACCATAGATGGTGATAAATTGGCCTCTCCTGTTCGATTGTAGTTTAGTGCTGCATGAACAAATCAATCTTGATTTGAAGATTTGAAGCGTTCGTGACTGCAGGAATCCATACTCTATGGTTCTTTCGGTAAAGTCACGTAGTTAGTTTATTTCACGTAGTTAGTTTATTTCACGTAGTTAGTTTATTTCACGTAGTTAATTTCTAACTACGTGACTTTACCGAAAGAACCAAAGAGCATGAACAAATCACTTGATACTTAGTGGGAGATTGCTCATTACCCCTCTGCTGCCCCCTCCCCCCGCCCCACGATACGATATGTTCAATGCATGTTAAAAGTTTTTTATAGCAGATAAGATTGTTTCCTGAAAAAACTTTCTATTAAATTGCAGTTCATACAGATAGGCTAAGAATTTACCTTGTTTTTTACTTTAAATTTTACTGGGCAATACAGTATTGCAATTAATAAATACATACAGTATATCGTTTTTACAGCACGGTACTGTAAATTGCTTTGTTTTGCTAAATTATCACCATTCTTTAAGACTCATGGGTAGGCTATGCCATCTTCGACTTACGATATTTTCGACTTACGATATTTTCGACTTACGATGGGGTCGTCGTAACGCATCTCCTGTTTGATTGTAGTTTAGTGTTGCATGTGGGATGCTGCTCATTACCCCTCTGCCCCCCCCCCACCACCGTGTAATCTGGAACGGCACTCTCCCTGCAACATGCGGTGTCAACTCCCCTGCCCCTGTTTAGGTCCCAGGCTCAGGGCCTTCCATTTATCCACTGCCGATCGCTTCCTCTCTCTCTCTACGAAACAAATATTCCCAATGATTCCGCACGGTACCTTGAGATGCTGCTGCACTGACATGCTGTAAATATCTACATTTTATTGTACGTACGTATGTATGTTGAACTTATGTTGCATCGTATGTAGCCAAGCGTGCTAATCGGAGGTGCATACAGAATAAACACCGGCAAGTAAAGTTTCTTCACGTCTATTGTAGTTTCTCGCAGTGTTCCCGAACACCACATTCAAGCAACAGGTGGCTTGGCCACCCCATCAGCAATGAACAGTATCAAGGCTTGGAATAGTTGAACACTGCTTCGTGTTGGAAAACACGATTCAGGATTACTCACAAGGAATAGATTTGTTACATTTCCCTACTACCCAGATCCGAGAGAGTCAACACAAATCTCTGTTCCTTGTGATGACACGGTTACAGACGACATCTGAAAGGCCCCTGCCTGAAACAACAACATACTAGGAATTTCTTTATTGTAACACAGTGCTAATGTATGTAAAAAATATTATTTTATTTTTATTAATTTAAAATTTCATTATTTTATTTTTATTAATTTTAAATTTCATTTTTTACCTACGTGACTTTACCGAAAAAACTAAGAGTATGAATCCTTGCAGTCACGAAAGCTTCAAAACAGTGCTAATGATTCGGGTTTTGATTTTTGTTGGTGTTTCTGCATAAATGGCAATAACTGATAAAAGTGTACAGCTGCAATTACTTTGATGATGGAAGGGCCACCACTAGAGGGAGCGCTAGAGAGCTATTAGCCTGGCTCAAATTATATTATTTACTGTTTGATTTAAAACTTTCGTGACTGCAGGGATTCATATTCTTGGTTCTTTCGGTAAAAGAACCAAGAATATATATTATTTAACTTTTACATTTCATTAAATGTATGTCACTGATGTGTTCCCATATCTGATGTTGTAATCAAGGTCGCCCCATTAAACAACGCAATTAGTCTCAATGGGTTTTCAGCCGGTTCAACACTAATGGAGCTTTCGATTTAAAGCTTTCGTGACTGCAGGGATTCATCTTCTTGGTTCTTTCGGTAAAGTCACGTAGAATGGAAATAATAAAATAAGACAGCGTCTCATTCAGATGCTGTCTTTCTGACAGACCTGTTCTTCACCTGAGGATGGCTGCTTGCATTGTGGCCGAAACGTCGTGAGATTTTATTATGTTTTATTTTTATTATTTTATTATTTCCATTCTACGTGACTTTACCAAAAGAACCAAGAAGAATAATGGAGCTGTTTGATAAATTAATTGCTGAGCAAAGGCCCAAAAAAGAACGAGTGGTCGTCAGCTACTAAATAGACAATAACTAACATATTCATTCAATCAAGAAAGGTTATAGGAACTTTGGAAAAGAGACGACGCGAGGAAATTCAAAATTCGAGCATTGCAAAGGAATGAGTAGAAATAGAAGTGTTGTGAACTGCAGCAGTCAATCTGGTCGACCGGGTCCTCAATGTGGGTGGAGAGATCAGCGGAGTGACGTTCACAGTAACCGGAACCTTGGTAGTCGCGACAGAACATGAGCAGCGGTGGCTTACGGGAATCCGAGCTCCATGAAGTTGTTCCACGTTTGCTTCAGGACCATTATGATTCCCATCTGCATGCACAGGTCGATGAGGCAGCCGCTGGGGTGGCACTGCGCAGGGGAACACGTGAGAAAGGGGTTAGCGTCAGCGGATAAGATGACACGTGTCTGCCAGACAGTGGCGTAGCTAGGATCTTTTGCGCCCGGGGACGAACTATAAAATTGGCACCCCCCCCCCCCCTCGTGTAATCACATACCAAAATGTAATTACATGACATGTAGGCTGTGTGTGGCGGGATATATAAACTTTAGGTTGAGGTGTAGATTTGTGCAGTAGTTTCAGGCTGCCGCGCCCGCCGCAATAAGTTATAATGTGACGTTGTAAGCCTCATTTGGCGCCCCTTTACCTTGGCGCCCGGGGACATATGTACCCCCCTGCCCCCCCCCTAGCTACGCCTCTGCTGCCAGACCGAGCGCGAGGGCAGTGCGATGATGGGAATGTGCCCTCCATCGGTGGAAGCGGTGGTGCCGCGGTCAGGGTGCTCCACTGTGAACCTCGGAAACCTGAGTTTGAATCCCAACCGCGGTCAATATCGGTACTGAGTGACGTATTAATTGATTTGGGGTCGCCACCCAACTTCTCTAACCCGCGTTGAGCAGTGTGGTGAGGTATGATGCAGTGTGGGAGGAATTAAGCCAACAGTCGATTGACAAAACGCTGTGCGTTACCTTGCATTATTACCTTAGGGATGCAACATGCAATGGGACATTTGCGAGTTTTGTATTTGATCACAATAGACTTTCTCTCTACACTTTGCACGATATTCATGTCTGGACTCACAATTAAGTTCGCAGTGGCCGAGTGGCTCAGAGGTCAAAACATTGAACTGACCAACTGATATTCTTGAATTGGAATCCAGGTTGCAGCCATCTGTGATTAAACTGGGTTCTCAAATAGTCTCAGACAGCCAAGCAATTACTGCACAAAAAAACCCAATCACGTAGATGTTCATTCGTTTCATTTGGATAAATTCCAGCTCTGAGATATAATAATAATAGTTAAATTTGTAACGCGCGCACATTTGCAGACGTAGTGGCCGCAACTCAGCGGCGCGGAAAACAAAATACCAGTTTGATTGGAATGCGACCAACATTTCTTTCTGTAGCAGGATGCCGAGGAAAGTGAGGGTGTGGTGATAGAAATTTCACTCGGAGGAGGTTCTGTAACACCCGCTTCCGCAGACTGTTCTCTAACACAAGGGGTGATGCAGTGTTCCAAACGGGCATTTTTAAATCCTTTATATTAAGTTCACTTGCTTGCTTGCTTGCGCGCTTACGACCATGCAAATCTTTCGGGCGTTTTTTAACCCACTTCCCGTGATGCAATCGAGCTGACATTTTGCACACAGACTCGTTGTGCGTGACAATTTATTTTCGTGAAAAACATTTTCCATAACTTTACACTTTTTAGGAAAAAAAAAATTCTATTTAATTACCAATTGCTTAATGGTGGCAGGCAATCATCTCACCCATAGGTGGCAGCCATCTCAAGCCAGAGGACGAGAGGACGAGAGGACTCTAGCCGCCAAGCATATAAAGGATTTATAGTGAAAAACTTTGTTTTTACGGGTTAATTTTTTTTTGTCTCTTGATATGCCATGAAAATCACAGGTGTAATACAATGAAAGTGTTCATTTTGTTGTGACTGACATTCCTCAAATGTTACATGTGCTTACAGAATTGATATTCTTCATCAAAGACACGTGTTATTTTGTCATTACAAGTATGTAACGCACTGTAACAAAGAACTCTTGTGATGTGTGCACACATGCTTATGCATTTCTGTTGGTTTCATTTGAAAAATATCCTGTACAGGCATTATACACCACCCTAGTCAGGACTATTTATTATTGCTTTAAATGTCGTTCGTCGATTGAAAATTCCTTACTTCTTCCAACCTCCAAATATGAAAGAGTTTTTCATATTTCCCAGGGTGACCGGTAAATCTGTTGGAAGCAGAGAGACAGGCATGGTGTGGTTATCGAGGTTTTCTGTTACAAGAGGCCACGGACCTAAATGTCAAAAGTCTAAATGCAGACACTAAGCTTGCATAATAGAGGTATATTGGGTTAGATCACGTAAATATATAAATGTTTCGTTAAAACCCGCCACCACCCGACGCAGCCAACAAGTAAGGTTTGTCACGTAAACAGAACGTGCCAATTCGTCACTAGTACAGCACACCGGTGTGTTGGAGAGCAAATCCACAACATTTACACACACATATATATACTGTGTGCCTATCGCAAATCACTCAACTGCACAGCTGAAGAGAAAGCAATCCATAGATGAGTGTAAGATAGACCCTTAAGGGTTATCAGACGAAGACCTATAACACAATGAACGAGTTGTATTGTTAAACGCGTCACTGTGTTTCTCGGAGTCGAAGCATTCACTCCATGCCTCGGTGCTGAGAGACGGATTTTAATTTAGTTGGCAAAAAATTACAAAGTAAGTGAGGACGAACCCTCCACGCAGAGTCCTTGTGTCAATCAGACTGTTGAATGAGGGCTTCCCCACGCCCTCTGGGTCATGGAGGTTATTTGACCATACTTCACCACTCTGGTCAGTGTGGGTTGTTGAAGATAAGTATCATAGATGTCGTAGAGAACAAGAGATTTTGCGGCACTGCCCTCTGCAGCCCACAGCATAGTACCGCAGCAACCTATAACATCCAATAATAAGAATGCAGGCTCAACCCTGGTTAACTTCCGAGATCTGACGCATGCTGGATGAATTGGCCATAGCCCAGTACTGCATATGGTGAGGGGTAAAGTTTGCGTTGCCTCCGTGTTGTGCCGAGTAATTTCTGTCGAAGCGAAAGCACGGCGGAGTGTGAACGTTTCTACTGTCGATTACAAACGCGCGGAGCGACCGACGGTCCTTCCCGAAGGCGCGGCCGACCTACCTCCCGAGGAAGAATGCGACGTAGAAGATGGAGCTGTTGAGGTTGACGAACTGAAAGAGGAACATCTTGAGCGTGAAGCTGTTTTCCCACTCTGCCTCCGTGCGACATTGCTCTGCGACATCCAGAATACAAAGAATGTCACGCGCGCGACTTGCACGGCACGAGGCCCTCTTGTGCCCACACAGCCGCACTCTGGAGGTTGGGACTCTTCTCTTCAGCGGATGGTTCCCGGTGATTGGCAAAATGGCCCGCAAATTACTCAAATGGGATTATACCACCCGACTGCGAAAACGTGGAAGGACCTTGCTGAAAAAGTCTCTTGAGAGTCAGTGAGGCTTTCCTAGGTAAACTCAAATAATAATAATTGTTTAGGTTACAGCTAGGATCAGCCACGTTCACCTTACACATACTCCGGTTTCTCTGCACTATAATTATATTAAATCTACACAAATACTTGCTCCTGAGCCGATTGTTTGCGCAGTACTGTGTATTTAAAGGTTAGGTCGTCAGCATACATATTTTAAATCTAGATAGAATTTTATTTAATTTTACTTGATTATTTTTATCGTGGTTTTTTGCTTTTATTATTATGTGACTTTACAGAAATAGCGAAGAAAATTTAAAGCTCATTTCTTTAGAATTGCTTTTTTATCTTTAGATTGTTGTCCTTTCCCGCACCTCCGATTAGCACGGGTTGGCTACGTACGGTGCGCAAAAAAGTTCAACGTACACACGACATGATCAACATTCATTTCACACGGGTGAAGGGAGAGGAAAAAAGTAAAACAAGTATAACCCGTAAAAACAATGTTTTTCACTATAAATCCTTTATATGCGTGGCAGCTAGAGTCCTCTCGTCCTCTGGCTTGAGATGGCTGCCACCTATGGGTCAGATGATTGCTTGGCACCATTAAGCAATTGGTAATTACATATCATTTTTTGTTCTTAAAAAGTGTAACATTTTGGAAAAAAAATTTCACGAAAATTAATTGTCACGCTCAACGAGTCTGTGTGCAAAATGTCAGCTCGATTGGATCACGAGAAGTGGGTAAAAAAACGACCGAAAGATTTGCACGGTCGTAAGCGCGCAAGCAAGCAAGTAAGTGAACTTAATATAAAGGATTTAAAAATACCCTGATTGTTGTTCAAAACCTGCAGGTGTCTTTGAGCCACATCTAGAAATGTGCGGGCATCCTGACCTTCACCACAACAACTGCGATGGCTGTACCCCAGGTGTCCACATATTTCTAGATTGTTTTCTCTCCTCTACTTGAAAATTGACGTAATAAATTATCAACGTTAAAAAGTATATAAAGCCATCGTTGCTTTTGTTTAAACTACGCAGGATGGCAGTGAAGGAGTGAAATGTGCCGCCCCCTTTTTAAAAATCTGTCTTAAAGTAATTGGTTGTCTTGCCGACGTGTTTGTGTTCACGTGGGTAAGACCACAAATGCATCACTTGACCCTCGATGATGGAGGAGCAGCTATGAATGATACTAGCACGTGTTAAGGTATTTTATTTATCTTATCGCATGCATGGATAATCTGCAGTATGGATAATCGACCAACAAAAAACCGAGATTTTCCTGTAATTCAAAAAATCACTTTCCTATGTTATGCAAAGAGGGCTTCAAAAAGACCCACCACACAAGATGTCACGCTCCAAATAATCGTGACTCGCCATATATTATCACAAACAGGCAGGAATATACATTTGGTAAACTCCACAGTGCAGACAAATGAATTAAAGTGCATGGTCTTTAAAGTGATTGCTTTTATAGTCACTCTAAGCCTAACAAAATGATGTACAGCCATCATACCGAGGTTCGTGAGGAACACAGCGACTTTTTCATAAATCTGCAACAACAACAAAAAAACGAACAGCGAGCCGTCAACCGTTTTAAATGAAAACAAAGAAGAGCGCATTTTCATTGGAACATTTGACGTGGCAATCGCACCCACGTGAGGCTGCCGAGTGTCCACGTGACCCACTGCACAGGTGTGAGGCAGCAGCGGGTAGTGCAGCACAGAGGTCGCAAACGAGTTTTGATTCCTTACCCGTACCCGGCCGCACCAGGGTCACAAACGGGTACCCATACCCGGCCGTACCCGTACCCTACCCGTACCCTGCCGGGTACGGGTAGGGTACGGGTATCGGGTAGCTGATTGCGACCTCTGGGATGAAGCCATGTTGCAGGCGCGGGTGGGTTGATTCTAGAAACTTGAATTGTGAGAAGAGACAAGACGTTGGAAAATGAGTGACAAACAGTTACTCACCAGTGACTCACAGTCTACCCGTACCCGGCCGCACCAGGGTCGGGTACGGGTAGCCGGGTATTGGGTAGGGTACGGGTATCGGGTACCCGATTGCGACCTCTGGTGCAGCAGCAACCTTTGTTAAAATTCCATGCCCCCCCCCCTGGTTCCCCACCCTTTCCCTGTCCCCTCTCTACCCCCCGCCCCCCCCCATTGTGTTAGTCATCTGAATCCCATAAGGCCCCCGCTCGAGCATAAACTGCGTTGCGACGTCAATTTACGTCTGTTGAAGGCGAACGACACGGCGATCTGTTCATCTCGACGAGGTCTACACGATGCGCCAATCAAAGTTTTGAAGTTTTGTTTCGTTTGCATATTCGTACTCGCCGCTGCGCTTGGAAACGACAGCAGAACGATCCGCGCCAGGCGGGTCGCGGCGTTCATGTGCGCGTTGGGACGGAGTCGCCAAAAATAAATGAAAATTAATTACGATTGTGACTTCCGTTTATTTGGGACCCCAGGTTCATCTTTCCACTCATCCTTCCCTCCCCATGTAACGGCGCTCTTCATTGGCCTTTGAAGGCCCGTGGGCCACTGGTGCCTCCTGGTGGCCTTTAGTGCGGCCCCCCACAATACACAACACGTGACAACACCCCCCCAATCATCACCATGGCCATCGTGGCGGACCCTCGACACTGACGACGTCTCATCGGCGAGAGTGGCCCCCCTCTGAAAACGAGTGAAGAACGCTGCCACGTCATCTTTCAGGGTCTCGCTCGTGGTCCTCATTTGGGCGAGGCAGAGAGCCCGAATGTTACCCCCCCCCACACACCTCATTAAGCCCTGGCACGCTGATCTCAAGTTGTTGTTTGTGGAGTTTCTCTCCCCCCCCCCGTACTGTGATTTGTACTGGGCTCGTGTTGAGTCGCAAACAACAACAACAGACAATTCCATGCTCCTGCTGATCTTGCCCAGCAGCAGTGACCAGCCTGATGAAGCACGGTGAAATGACTCCCCGTCGCCTGCACATGCGTGGGGGAGGCGAATGTCGAGCAGTGGATCGACAAAGGGGCTGCATTGTGGCCGAAACGTCGTGAGAATTTTGTTATGTAAAATTTATTTTATTTTATTATTTCCCTTCTACGTGACTTTACCGAAAGATCCAAGAATATAAACGGCTGTACATTTCTTTCTCGTGGCCATCGCCGGTGGAAGGGGTCATCCACCAGAGGGCGCTCTATGAAAGCCCCTTTAGAAGGCATTTGACCGATTCTTCGATGCTGACCCCAAAGTCGGAGTATCCACACTTGTGTGTTTTTTTTTTAACTCACTTGCTTCTGCAACAACAACTCATCGCAAAGGGATGCAGTCATAGCAGGCGGTGCTCATCTATTGATCTCTCCACATGGCTAACGATGATGATGATGATGGATGACGTTTTATGATGAGGCCGGGCTCAGAAGAGATTTGTGTTTATGATTTTACAATGGAGGCCCTTGATGCTCTCACTAAACCCATTAGGGGAGATGTAAAAGGTAGAGGTGCAGCCCTGCAATTGCTTGCTCACTCCACCGCTGGCAGAAGGTTCTCAACTGGAAGGTGTCCTGCGTGCTCCTTCATACTGAGTGGTACCTACACTTTACCCCACCACACGCAACGAACCCATCAACCGTGGTGGACCCATTCATACTGCTTGGTGAACAGAGGCGGAGATTATAAAAAGAAAAATCCTGCTCCATCGTTTCAGCTGCCGTACCAGCAGATGGAATCAAATCGGCGACCTCTGGATTGCAAATGCAGTGTGTTGACCTTTACACCACTGTGGCAGGATCGCCCCCCCCCCCAAACACCCATGTACGTGCACGGAACCCACCATGTTGAGGAGCATGATGATCACGAAATTGATGCAGACGCCCGTCCCGGCAGTGAAGAACTGCGAGTAGCTGCGCACAAACACCAACTCGGATGTCGTGAAGACGCTCAGCATGACGACCCGATACACGACCACGCCGAACACAGCCACAATCACCAGGCAGATCTGCAGGTCCAAATCACGTCCAAGAAAATCACTCGTCGTCATTATCATCGTCGTGTTTCATCGCCGTCGTCGTCGTCCTACAGCACAGGTTTATCATCGCGGTTGCCCCACGTAGCTCTCCACACGTGTATTCGGGATGTGCCGCGTGTTGTTTGGCACGACGCTTTGTATTGTTCCACGCGCCCAGAGCTTTTATTCGGCGCCTGAAGAAGTTGCCAGCATGTGGAGGGAATAAAACGTCACCCAAAAGCGATCGGAGAGCTCTGCGCATCGCCACTACGAATTTACAGTGCACTCAGGTTACAAAAATAGTGCAGAAATATATATTAACAATCGATTTTTATTAAGGTGCGATAACATGCACCAGGACATCTCTTCATTGTGGTTATAAATTACACTAATTTATTTATTTGCGGCAGAGAATTACTTCCAATTAGAGGCTGTATTATATTTTGCAAAAACGAGAGATATCGGAGAGCGAATTTGAAACACACAAATGGTTGTCCAGTAAACTCGAGCGAATCGGTTGCTCCATGTAAAACACTCCCTGCACCCACGTGCCTTCACACGGAGAACATAAACAATCCTGGTGACATGCTGAATACCGCATTGTCGGATGCCTCTTTGCTGTGACGATAACTTGCAAGCGAAAGCAAATCACCGACATCACAGTGTGCGGATTTTCTTTTCTTTTACTTTGAGGAAATGTCACCAACCAGCTGGAGACAGAATCTCACGTCGTTAGAGCAGGAGACTGGCTGCTTGTCAGCGTTTCCAAACTCCTAAAAGCGAACCTCGAAAAGTCCCGAAGGTGTCACTAGATAATCCTTCAAAAGTCATGTGATGTCAACCCACTGGGCAATTTACCTTCTCGCAGACAGTCACCAGATTTGTCACAGTTTGCTCTGATCTAATTCTGTTGCGAGGTAAAGCCCCCAAAAAAAATCACAAGATGCAGTCACAAAACCTCTGCAGCCGGCGAAATTGCAGTAGCCTGTGACTGCAGCATGCATCAAGGGGTTAAAATGTTATTCGGTGGAATATCACCAGCAGGGGTCAGTCAACGACCAGATACAGGGACTCATCTACTTACGAACATTCAACTTACGAAGTTTTATAGATACGAACACACCTGTCGTATGTTCAGTTGCCTGTTCGGATCGAGAGTCGTGAGTTCAACTGCCGCGCAATAGATGGCGGTGGTCGTTTGGTGTCATTACCCAGCATTCCCAGCATTTCTGCCTGTGCCGCCACCATTATCTGTTGTTGTGTTGTCGCTGTGCGGTTCACCACGACGCTCTATTTGTACTTTTCACGAACATTATCAACCCCCCTCATGTCTCATAAGCGTGAGAGTGGTGAAAGTGTTGAGGGTGGTAGTAAGAAGAACCAGTGGCATCTACATCTATAGGAGAATATACAACTTTTAAAGCCATTCCCCGTGTTTAGTGTACATGCCGTACAACACGTTTGGAATCGACAGAGTAAAGTTAGACTTACGAACAAATCGACTTACGAAGAGACCTCTGGAACCCAACTCGTTCGTAAGTAGAGGTGTCCCCGTACAATAAAACCTCCAACTCTGCATAACTGGTACCTCCTTTAATAAAAAAAACATATTTAAAGACCGCACCGATGCACAAATCATGAATGAAAAACAACTAATCACACTCGTCATTAACACGGCCGAGTAGCTGATGACTTATCAAACAAGCGGGGATACTGGTGGGAGGGCCGCAAGTGTAAATATAAATCTGAAATAAATCTACCTAGGACAGCTACTGAAAGAAAATGCTGAAGCACGTTTCTGTTTATTATAAGGCAGTGTTAAGCATTAATAGTTGATTTTTCAAAATATTATATTGATGCATGCTAACTAATGTATGAATCATTCATTATGCACGTTATTTTATTTAACTGCCATAGATGTAGTATCATTATCATGACAGTAATAATGATATGCACAAATGTTGCTGATCATCATTTCTAATTACGTTACTGGTGCTCAAATACATTGGTGATGCCGAGCTAGTGATTGGAAATTCCACATTCATATGGCGGAGACCAGCTTGCTCACCGGGGCAGTGCTAACTTTACCAACACCAGCGTTGACGGTGAAGCAGAGGTCGCAACCGGGTACCCGATACCCGTACCCGGCCGGGTACGGGTACGGGTAGCCGTTTGCGACCCTGGTGCGGCCGGGTACGGGTACGGGTAGGCCGTGAGTCACTGGTGAGTAACCGTGTGTCACTCATTTCGGGTAGGGTATGGGTACGGGTAGGGAACGGCTACCCGTACCCATACCCGGCCGGGTACGGGTACGGGTAGCCGTTTGCGACCCTGGTGCGGCCGGGTACGGGTACGGGTAGGCCGTGAGTCACTGGTGAGTAACCGTTTGTCACTCATTTTGGGTAGGGTACGGGTAGGGAACGGCTACCCGTATCCGGCCGGGTACGGGGTACGCATTTGCGACCCTGGTGCGGCCGGGTACGGGTACGGGTAAGGAATCAAAACCCGTTAGCGACCTCTGCGGTGAAGGGCCGAGTTCACCCTGGCTGGGATGTAAACTCACGGGCCTGTTGCTGTGAGCTGCTGAACTCAACCGAACACCTCGTAAGTGACGGTGGCAAGAGGCGGGCCCGCAAGGTCATCGCCTTGAATTGTGAGGAGGGTGAATTCTCTAAATGTGTTTCGTTCGATGTCCTTCCGCCCCGCACCTACGATTAGCACGGTTGGCTACATATGGTGCGAAGTTCAACATAGACACTAATCTAGTATATAATTACAATAACCCCCCCCCCCCTCAGATCGTTGCACCTGATGAGTTAATGAGTTAATGATGACGTCACCCTGCTGCTGCTCTATATAAGAACGGGAGACAAAGGAGAGCCTCACCATTCTGGCGAATTGCCCGATGATGCTGGATACAATTACCAGTGAAATGTCGTACTCAAATTGTAAATGTTGTGGTTTCACGCTTCAACACACTGGTGGGCTAAAGCAGTGAACTATTTGTCTTTTGTCAACGTGACGCTTTTTTACTGATTGGCCGTGTCGGGTGGTGGAGGGTTACGACACATTTATAAATAACGCGATCTAAACCCAAAAATCGTTGATTATGAATAATATTGGTCGCGAAAGCCTACGTGTTAAATAGACACAGATTTATCCATGGTTTTCCCCAGAATCTAGAATTGCCTTCACTTGGACATCAATGCCTTAAGACTCCCTGTCAATGTTCAAGTCCGGCCTCAAGACCTTCCTCTTCTCCTCTGCCAATAACAACTGACTTTCTCTGCGATCTAAAAAATACATATGCTCACTGTTTCTGTATGCGGTTCTTCTGAAGTGCACATGCGCCTTCAGAAGATAGTTTTGAAGCACCAGGTACTGCCTGCTATGACATGCGGTTCAGAAACACGTATACATTTTTACAAAAATTGAAAACTGTGTGAATAAAGCATGCAAAAAAATGCATGAAACAGAGAGGGAGGGAACACATTGATTTGAGAACATTCACAAATTAATAAAATAGTTCAGACTGTTAGTCAAAGTAAGGCTTGGGCAGGACACGACGCTAAAAGGGATCACGTGCGTACGTATGTTGAACTTGTTTCGCGCCGCACGTCACCAACCGTGTTAATCGGATGTGCCGTTGGTAAAGAATAATGATGGGAGTGGCGGCCAAGGAACGGGATGAAACCCAGAGGCCATCCACCGAGTGAGTGGAGCGACAAAATTATCTCGCGTGCAGGTGCGAGGCGCAATACTACATCGCAAGATCATGAGCGATGGCGTCAGCTTGGGGGGGGGGGGGGAGGCCTTCATCCAGAAGTGGATTGATATTGGCTGACGACGACGTCGATGATGCTCAATCCACATTGTATTATATCGTACCATGAGGAAGATGCCAGAGGCAGAAACCACCAGTCTGCTGCACTTGTCGTGAAAGGACTGGTATGGCTCCGGCTTCCCCGAGATGGCGTTGAGACGCTCCTTCTGTGAGTACTTAGCCTCGAACTGTGGCCGGATCTCCTCCTACATGCACGCAGTGCCAAACAAGAGGACAAAAAACGACCACACCCAGGCAGCGAGCTCAGAGACTCGGGGCAGCAGACGTGAACTCCGGCGTTGTCACTGAACAACAACACGCGGCACAACCCTAAAAAACACATCGGAGAGAGCGGAACAGCACAGCCGCAAAAGCCTACGCCGTCGTAAACTCATGCATTGTGTCTTTTCGCCCCATGACCTCGGCCACCCAATATGAAACCCCAGGGAACAACTTTCCACATTGGCTGTGTCACTTCCATCTCTAGATAGGTTGATGAATAGTAAAGTTTGCAGCCCTGAAATAGCTTTCTCTTGCCACTTTTGGCAGAAGGGCCTCCGCCACAATGAGCTCTCAAGAGACCCTCTGTAGGGTATTGTCGGTCTACTTATCCATAATGCTGATACGCGTGTATGTGCGCGTGTTTGTCTTTGTATTCTGTGAAAGGGTCCACTTCCTGCGCTCAGTGTTGTATCAGGAAGCCGGTCCCTAAGTCATAGCATTTATCGTTGGGAAATAATAACAACAAACTGGGCCATGAACGATAGTGGCAGGACAAGTGTTCCATCGTGTAACGTATTTTGGAAAGTGACTATGAATAGAAAGTCCGGCGTATCGCCCACGCTGCAGTGAAGCCTAATCGATATCACGTAAATAAGGCTTGGCCACGATTCCCACCGAGGTCATCGTTCTACTTGGATGCATGCATTGATCTGCGTTGTTTGCACTGCGCCTGTGCTGTAACCGTAGCACGTGCCCGTCTGTCCGGAGCATCACAAGACACATCTGGCTCTCGGCGTACGAGCGTGATTTTGGAAGCTTCCAATAAACAACCACTTTATTCTTAGCAGCTTACAAGAAGAAAAAAAGGCTTCGACAGTGGCATCTGTGTGCAATGTACGCCGTTGCTTGATGTTCGTTGCAGTTTCTATACACGGTGGTAAAGGTGCAGCCCTGCAATTTTCTTGCTCACGCCACTGCTGGCGGAAGGGCCTTGACGAGAGAGAGCTCTAGGGAGCCACACTCTGGAAGATAGTTTGGCCTGCTCTTCCATATCAGCGAGTAATGCCTATAGTTCCATTTATCCCTGTCTTTAGATGTGCATATGGGGGGGGGGGGCATGCTTGGTGACAGGAGGTGCGACCGCGTGTCCGTGTGTTACCTCCTCTTCCTCCCAATCCAGGAGATCCCACTCGTACGCAAGCTCCGATTTCCGCCTCTTCCAGAATTCGAGGAATACGGTGGCTTCAGAGGCAAAGGAAATGTTCACCCATCAACACATGCTCATCACCGTCGTCGTCATCATCATCATCAAAAATATTAATCGGCGTTAAAAGTAATGACATGATCGCGACCGTCATGGCTCTTTGCTCAAGACACGTGATATCGTAGTAACCGAGTATTATTCTTCGCACATAAAAACGAGAGCGAGCAAACAGACGCACTGACGAGTTTCTGGCCAAGAATAAATTTGCAGACAATGCGCTAAAATAACTGTATTTGTTCATCTCATGTCAGAGATGGGCTGGAACGGCATGTGCCTGACGCGATCATGTTTATTCTTACGTGCGACAAGAGCGTTCGTTTACAGCGCACATCGGTGCCTCCCTCTACGCAGGCGTTGTGGCTTATTTTCTCTCTTCGAAACCACCGACTGACGCGACAACACGGACACGTTCCCATGTGGGCACCTCTCCCTGGATGAACACTTGGCATTGACCAATTGATGCTCTGGGAGATCGAGTTTTTGGTAGACAGCGAGTTAAAAGTCGGCTTAATTTCAGTCGGAGTCTGTCCAGGACGGAGCTTCAGAAAATATTTAACTCTCTGCTGCTGCTGCCTATGACACTATTTTTTGCCATCATGGCCTGCTTCTGAAAGTCCCCCAAAATCATCAGATGCCATCATACTGTACACCTAATCGACGCGATGCGCAGAAACCGCAATGTCGCTGTGGCCATACAACCCACACAATGGGACCTTCCAGTAAACCACCGTAGAGTGTGTTCCTTCAACGGAGGACCAGCAAAACCACACGAACTATCTCCTGAAGCCCCCTCGTGGCGAGCAGACCTCCACATTGGCACTTTGCTCCTGAGCATATTGCCATTACGCAAGAATAGAATAGAAACTGAGAGGCGTGGTGAAGTATGGTGAAAACATTCCCCCATAACTGACACGGTACGAGGAGGACTTCATCCACTCGTAGATTGACACAGAGCTGTATATTATTACTTTAATTATCTTTGATGACATTAGATATTCAAAGTCACGTGAATACCAGCCAGGTATACATACCAATGCTGCGAGTTAAGTTGTGTAAGAAAACTTCAAGCGCCACCTCAGAGCCAGAGGTCGCAACCGGGTACCCTACCCGATACCCGGCCGGGTACGGGTACGGGTACCCGTTTGCGACCCTGGTGCGGCCGGGTACGGGGAGGCCGTGAGTCACTGGTGAGTAACCGTTTGTCACTCATTTCCCAACGTCGTGTCTCTTCTCACAATTTAAGTTCCTAGAATCAACCCACCCGCGCCTGCAACATGGCTTCATCCCAGAGGTCGCAATCAGGTACCCGATACCCGTACCCTACCCGTACCCGGCCGGGTACGGGTAGGGTACGGGTACGGCCGGGTACGGGTACCTGTTTGCGACCCTGGTGCGGCCGGGTACAGATACGGGTAAGGAATCAAAACCCGTTTGCGACCTCTGCTCAGAGCTTTTGTTTAATGCACTTCGGCCGGTAAAGTACTGTTACTTTATTTTAGCTGTTGTCGTTGGCAGGTCAAAACCGAAGTGCCCGCCGCCGCATCTAACAAGCAACGGGGGTCGGAGCTTCTCCCCGTCGGTGGCCCTGAACGTGTGATGATAATTCCACATTCCCATGACAAGGGTCATTCCCTCGATAGAATGGGTTAAAGGCTACAATTAACATACCCTGCAAAGTATATGCAGCGCCGCCTCTTTTAGACACGTCAGGTTTCTTTCATTGCTTTAATTCGCTATTATCATTAATGAAACCCACTAAGGTGCACGCTTAGTGCGTGCTACTTTGAGCCAGGACCAATGTGGAATGCATGAGCAAATGACTCTGACACATTTCTGAATATCAGCTTCATTGGCAGTCAAACAAGAGTCAAACAACCTGCGGCTCTGGAGCTGCATGCGGCTCTTTAAGGCCTGCAAATGGCTCCGGAAGTTCGAAATTTTTATTTTATTTTTGTTATTGTGGTTGCCGACCCCTGACCATGGGAGTCCAGTTCACCATGGAAGTCCAGTTTACCACGAATGGTCCAGTTGACCATGGGAGTCCAGTTTACCATGGGAGTCCAGTTTACCGTGGATGTCAAGTTTACCATGGATGTCCAGTTTACCATGAGAGTCCAGTTTACCATGGAAATCCAGTTTACCATGGAAGGCCAGTTTACCATGGAAGTCCAGTTTACCATGGACGTCCAGTTCATCATGGGAGGCCAGTTTACCATGTGAGTCCAGTTTACCATGGAAGTCCTGTTTACAATGGAAGGCCAGTTTACCATGAAAGTCCAGTTTACCATGGAAGTCCAGTTCACCATGAGAGGCCAGTTTACCATGTGAGTCCAGTTTACAATGGAAGTCCAGTTCACCATGGGAGGCCAGTTTACCATGGAAGTCCAGTTTACCATGGAAGTCCAGTTCACCATGTGATTAAGGACCGTCTCGTATTCACATTGCACTACGGCTCTTGAAATACATTTTTTGGCCGAATAAAAAAAATGGTCAATCTTGTTTTGGTTGCCGACCGCTGGCTTAGGCGTTACGACACCGCTGCGCGACTCACCGATTATAGCTCGGGCTAAGAAATATGACAGAAACAACAAAATAACCCCGAATCTACGGTGTGCGCATTTCTAAAAAAAAACAGACAGCGGGGTAAATTACGGGCGAGCGCCGTTGAATATGCAACTGCTGTGCCACAGCAGGCGCTAATGAGTGGGGGTGGCGCGCAGGGCACATGGGCTGGGAGAGAGCGAGCTTCGTCTGCAGGGAGTGGCTTTCAGCTGGGGTGGGGCCACGGGCGAGCTGATAATATGAGCGGTGGGGACATCTGCCCCCCCCCTGTTGGAGCTCTTTACACATAGAAGACAGAGGCTCGTGTATTCTCCGCGTCGACCGAGCCAGGTAAGCCCGAGTTTTAATGGCATAGAAAATAAGTAAATATATCTAATAAACACAAACCCATCTTCTAGACGTTGCAGTGTTTGCCGAGTTAGTTATTATGGGCGCTGCATACGATTTCCTGCAACTGATGTAATGCCAGTTTAGAACAGCAAATATTTTAATAATCGCAGCATTATCTTTATATGCAAGATTAAGATGGTAATTTCAATGGTAGTGAATGTATGTATGCTCTGTCTGCTGGATATAGCCAGCAAGTAACTTTTGTGCATGCTGGTTTTATTAACCAAGATACATTTAATGTTACAACATAAAAATAACGTTTCAATTTAAGCCAATGTGTTTTATGTGAAATTGTTTCGTGAATTAAATTGCAAGGAATGAAATCAGAAATTACGTTTATGCACTGATGCTCAATTTACAATGTGAAAACATTGCATGAGTGGTGGTCAAAATGTGTTGTGAATGAAAGACGTTAGAGAAATGTTTCACTACTCTCATGTTGGATTTATTCCGGTATCTGTGCAAGACGAAAATAATAAAAGGGCATTAATGTCAGTAGTTACCATACTGAAAAACAAGGTTAGAGCACATGATAACCTGTGAGTGTGTTTATTATCCTCTTGTTCATATATTCCCATGGCACACATTAACCACGTAACATATAACGTGGCAATGTAAGGGTGATTAACGGAGAATATGTTTTAAACATTTCTACAGCTTTTGCACAAAATGTAATTGGCTACGTATTTGTTTTAACCGCACAAACATTTCACGTGGCACCTTCTGCGGTTTGTATCGTACCCTGTTTGTGTTTACGGCTGCCGTGGCAGTTTCATTTGCATTACCTAAGCAATGATCACAGTGTACCATTAGCACATAAATAAATATATGCGCACACTACCATTTTATTGCATTATGTGGTTTCGCTTAAATTGCAGCAGCAGCAGCATATAATTTAACGGTATAAAAAAAAGTTTTTTTCTGTGAGAATTGTTCACGATTCCACTGGTTCATAATACGAGGCAGGTACTCGGAAGAAAAAAAATAATGAACGCGACGTCATTAGAGAGGAGCCTGGGGGAGGCAAGAACAGGATGAGGTTATTAGTGGGTGAGCAGTTGCCATGGAAGGAACAGAGAATTCGACAACTCCACTCCATCGTATCATGAACAGGTACTACAAAATAAATAAACATCATTACAGAGGCATTACAGGGGGGTGGAGGAAAACTGTAGTGGTTAGCAGTTGCCATGGTCGGCGCAGTCACGGAGAGAGCTGGTCATTGGTTGTCCTGGCCTGTAGTGAAGCTAATGCTCACCCTGGGGACTACTGATGCAACAGATAAGCACTCTCACAAGGCTTCCGCTTGCATCCGGTGTTGGGGGAAGAGAGGGAAAAAAACACGGATTTCTCTATGCCCACGTAGTCCACACGCACTGTGCCGCAACAAAGGCCCCCTCAGTGCAGAAGTCCCTGTTGGCTGGCCAGGCCAACGAGAGTCATTTTACACATGTCCACACAGTGGCATTTCAACACAGCTTCTAACAGAGTGGCCAGGCAGCCCAGGTAAATGATCCGCGTGATAGGGTAAAAGGCAGAACTTCTGTCACATCCTTGGTTCAAGTCCACACCATGTCGCATGGTCAAACGTTGGCGTAGTTTATTTGGGGCACTAGAGGGCTAACGTTTTCAACGGGTGTGATGACCTTAACTCAGCCAATTATGATTGTACAAAAAGACCCAACAAAAAAAACAACGTTTACACCATATTCAGTCCTATTCATCTTTTAGGGTACAAAAGTAACTTGCAGGGAATGAGTGAAACGTTTGCTTTTGCATATGAGCAGCAATTTACAATATGTTGTTTTTCCCGTTTTTAGGATTCGATAAAGGTCCGTCCATATATCCTCTTCTGTGGACATATATAAATTGCCAAACATCTACGATGGCTCGGGAAAGAGCCTTCGTCACGTTCCTCGCGGTGCTGTTGACTGCGGAATCAGGAAAATGCCAGTCGTCCTCCGTGACCCCTTTGCCAAACAGCACGGCCAACGCCACAGCGCTCAGCAACGTTACCGCCACACCTTCGACGCAGACCTCCAACACCTCCGTGACCTCTCCAGCGTTCGGCACCACCCCCAATGGCAGTGTGAACGCCACCATCGCGGCGGGCACGGTGGGCACAGCTGTGGGCACAGCTGTCACGGCGGGGACGCCGCTCAGCGCGCCAACTCTACAGCCCAGTCAGAGCGGCTCAAACGGCACCGTGGCCTCGGGCGCGCCACCGAATGGCACGAATTCCTACGGCACGATACCCACCGCCTCTCCGCTGCCCTCCGGCCCCAAGCCAAGCCCGTCGACGACTACGGTGGCGGCACAGGGCAGCGTGTCCACGGCTCGCTCCGCACTGCCAAACTCTCCTAGTAGGTGTCCCCTTTCATCAACTCGTTTGCAGATTGTTGTTGTCGCCTTACTTCTACCAGTTCACATCGGTGAGGACAAAGTAGAATTGGTGTGTTTAGATTTAAAGCTTTCGTGACTGCAGGGATTCATCTTCTTGGTTCTTTCGGTAAAGTCACGTGGAAGGGAAATAATAAAATAATAGAATAAAACATAATAAAATAATTCTCACGACGTTTCGGCCACAACGGACGGCTGCTTGCGTTGTGGCCGAAACGTGCGTTGTGGCCGAAACGTCGTGAGAATTATTTTGTGTTTTATTTTTATTATTTTATTATTTCCCTTCTACGTGACTTTACCGAAAGAACTAAGAAGAGGATTGGAGTGGTTTGCAAGAAGCCATACCGCAAGGGGGTGAATATCTAATAGAGTAAAGGTGCAGAAACTACTTGGTCATGCCACTGCTGGTGGAAGGACCTCTACTAGAGAAAGCTTTCGAGAGACCCTCTGGAGTGTATATTTGGCCAACTCTTCCATGCTGGCTAAAGGTCTTGGAAGAGGTGGGAGGACCCAAACTTTACCCCACCACATGCTATATAATGAACTATCCCAGATCTAATATGTATTATAAATTGTAATTGAGTGGCGTGTGCATTCTTATGATGTTCTAGAAGGGTGAGAAAGTTGAAAAGGCACAGATATAGTCGAGTCAATGCTATTAATTAGAGAAAAAAAATCTGAAAATAATAGTTTTTCATTTTGAGCCACAAAAAAACGAGTTTCACCTTCAAGTTATATATTCCTCTATCTCGTGAAGGACTTTCAAAATTATATCTCCCCCACCATCACCCAACCAAGTAATTTTCCTCCCACAAAGTGCTGAAGCTGATAAGAGAGTGTGCAACACCCGCTGATGGTTACGAGGCATTGAATATAAATAGTCACTGCAGCATTTGGATCTGTCAAAATGTTTCATTGCATCAGAGTGTTAATGTTTTGTAGAACAATACCTAAAAGAGTTCTCCTCGATTATGTGCATCGCTGCAGCCTCATTTTCTCATTTTTATTTCATGGATCTGCTTTTATACATACATTGAGCACACGTATAAAAAAGCCATGACCATTCAAACAAAATCTAATTCTACCAATACCGAGAATTCAGGCCCGAACCATAATGTTCCATGATAATTGTGTGCACTTATCTTAATCCAAATGCTATACATTTAAAAAAAAAACTACCGGGACAGGCAATTTTGCAAATAAACAATTCCCCTGTGAAGCTGGATAATCCTGCAAACAAGTGCCTGTCGCTCAGCAAGCCTAACCAGTGCGTGTACCCACTTTAATAAAAAATATCTTTTCATGGTTCTATATATATTTTTTTCTATTTTCATCTTCATAGACTCAAAAAGATTGAATATTGCTTTGAACTTTTAAGCCTAAATGCAATCTAAATAGACATCTGTAATAAACCACAGCATTTTGTGAATTTGCCTTCTTTGTCCAGGGAGGAAGGCCATAAAATATGGCTTCACAAACTCTGTAAGACCATGGCTTCGCAGTGACCAAAAAGCCTCCAGCCATCTCGGTTTTCTTTCCCCCATTCATCTGACTCCTAGCAACTCCACGTTGCCAGGACGCGTTCTGGCTGGTTTCCATGGGAGTGCCATGATATCTTTGGACGTAATTCCCATGACGTGCAATTACTCAAACACGTAACAGGCCATGTTCTACTGCTCCAGCAAACATAACACACACCGCGCGAAAGCAAGTGGCTCATAAAAATCCCGCAGAAGCCAAAACGCCGCCTATACCAAATGAAATGTTCTAGCCAATTCGTGTCATGTTAATATTCTTTACTTCCAGTCTCACAGAGCACGTGTCACAGCACAGCTGCCTATAGGAACTATGCACAACATTGCACGTGAACTCGGGTAATTAAAATTATCATAATTTGCAGTCCATTATCCACCCACTGTTCAGTGAATCCTACTTATGCTGTTACAGTCGTGGAGGCTGTTTGAGGTTGTGGAAGGGGAAAGTTTGGGGTGTCAGGATTAGTTCAGATATGACTCGCCAATTATGGTAGCCATGGCCTGTAATACAAATCAGGGTCAATTGATGTAATCATGCAGTGAGATAAATACTGTGCCACTGCACTAAGCCCTAATGGAATAACTGATCCTTGATTGAATTGACGGGTTTTTTTCTTCTTCATATTATCTAAAAAAAAAATTCACATCCATCTCGTTTCAGCCTAATGGCACAGGGCAAAACAAAACAAAAACACAAATATACTGTATTGTACAATACGAAAATAAATTGTGTATGTCCAATGCCTTCGTTGTAATACGAGCACTGTGTTTTGCAGCATCGGATTATAAGAAGACCATCTGGCCAGTCGTGGCAGCAATTTTGAGCATCTTTGCTTTTTTCATCCTGCTGCTCGTTGCCATCTACTGCCTGTGTTGCAAGGACATCAAGACAGTGCAGTTTGACCACCAGCGTCTGTACGATGAATCGGGGGAAGTCGGTAAGCCTGAGGCTCACTCGTGCCAAACGTGCTTCTTTAAAGTAAAAAAAAAGATCGAGGTGAACTGACAATAACGAAGATGACCTCGTTCCACTGCGTAGGTTTTTTGCGGTAGTGCAGTGTTGTGCCGTGTGTTGTGCGGCACGATGTCTCATGTTTGCGCTCCATATGCTGGGAGATTCTCTTCATTTTCTGAAGCTCCCCGACACGGGGAGTAAAAGGTTGGGCATGATGCGGAACAACGTGCCCACAACTGGAAAATGCATCGGAGAGCTGATGATGATGATATTGTAAAGTTATATTTTAAATATGAAGACCGGGTGCTTTTTCTGCAGCAGTGCTGAACTAACATAACAATACCAAGGTAAATTTCGATTTAAAGCTTTCGTGACTGCAGGGATTCATCTTCTTGGTTCTTTCGGTAAAGTCACGTGACTTTACCGAAAGAACCAAGAAGATGAATACCAAGGTATCGAAGTCTGTCTCTCTCTTGGAGCCTCGTAATTAGCACTGTAACCTATAGATTCAAAACGAGCATCATACAACACCACCCGTCTAAGAGTAATTTCAAAAAAAATAATCCCAATGATGCAGGATCCTCTTGGAAAATATTAATATCGAATGTCACCAACAATAATAATACGATTCCAGATTGGGCAATATACTGCAAGTTGAGGGCCTCCCCATGTCGTATCAGTCATTGAGGTTGTTTGACCATACATCACCACTCTGGTCAGTATGGGTTGATTAACCAGGGGACGTGAGCGTTTGGCATGGAAAACATCGTAAAAAAATGATGGTTATAAATTACATCTATTTTTTTTATGCTGACATAAATAGGATACGGATTGTGACCTTCTTTGATGTGTTAATTATTGTTCTTGATTAATTCTCCAGCTGCCTCTCTTGGCTCCCCATTCGTATTGCCTGTGGTCACAGGGTTTGTCCTAAATATCCGCACACGTTTCCACGTACAAGCAGTCTCAATAAGCATCTCTTAGGAGCATATCTGCTCAAAGTGAAGTTAATCATGCCGCTTTCCCCATGGTCTGGAATTCCCTCCCCCATTATTTCCCCCCCAGCCATCAGTACTGCCGGCTCCCTGCCTATCTTCGAAGTGAAGCTACAGGAACCTCCTTTTCTCCTCTAGCTATGCCTCTCTGTGCCTCGTCTACGAAGTGATTTCAATATCACATTATATTTTAAATAAAAGCACATCCCTTCCATCCCTGTGATGCTCCTGTCCCACTATTTCCTACGGCGTCTTGACATGCAGCTGCAGTCAGACGGTACACAAATCAAAAATGTAATTGTAACAACCTGAACAGCTTATATTGATTGCCCTTTATCTCACCAATTCCATGTTATTCGTTTTTTAACCGTCACAGTTTTTCGGCTGGACGACTTCAACGAGCACCGGAACCCAAGGTTTTACGACTTCTCTCCGACCGCCTACTCCCACAATACGACACCATCCTACGGGAGCAACCTGCAGCCGCCACCCGGCAGTGTGTCCACGTGAATTCACGAAAAACCAGGCCCGGTCTCGTCAGAAGAAGGGATCAGGTTGCCACAGATGGACTCGCAACAGCAGAGAATGAGATGTTTAACATGCTTTACCCCCGACTTTATCTCGCGTTAAATATTGGGTTATTTATTCACGTGTTTATCGATGCGAGAGCTAACGGTGCCACCCTACAGTTGCTTGCTCGCTCGTGCCCACTGCTGATGGAAGGGCCTTCTCTCGAGGGAATTCTAGAGAGGCTTTCAAGAGCTTCTCTCTGCTGTGGTCTCGTGGTTAGGACTATGGACTCGCAATCCAGAGGTCGCCAGTTCGATTCGATCGCCCCGGCGTGGCAGTTAAAACAATTCACGCGTTTACTAAAACCTCTTTCCACTCAGCGGTAAATGTAAATATGGGTACAACGCAGTAGTCGGCAGGTCACGTGTGATGGTGTAAAGTGTGGGTATACTCTCATTTGTCCAAGACATCAGGCCAGTGTAGAAGAATAGGTCAAATGCCCTATAAAGGGATTCTCTAGAGCGCCATTTAGTGAAGGCCTTTCTGACAGCGATAGTACAGGCAAATAATTGCAGGGCTGTACTTTAAACTTTTAATGTTTACCTGATGAATGTACTTATTTTTTCTCATGCCCCTTATTTTATTTTGTTCATCAAAGGGCCTGTGGATGCGTCCCATGAGCCCAATAACAAGACGGGAATGAGCCAACCACAGGTGCAAAATGTCAGAGTAGATTTGTAAGGCTGGTAAAGGACTCCTTGAATGATTCCTTTGCACCTAACTCAAGCTCAGCACAGTTGTAAATATGATGCGCACGAATGGACAATGATAATGCGGTGTGAATTACTTTCACGATTAAAGACAAAAACATTGAAAAAAGAAATATAATGTTTCGAACCAGTTATATTTAGTTCTGTAGTTGCGGCAAAATCATTGAAAAGGCAATGTACATTTTTAAATGACCACTTTGCCACCTGAATAAATAGTTCACTGGTTTTATACTTGTTGCATGGCTTTAAACCCGCACATACGAATAGCGCTAAGACAATCATTTTAGAGGAAGATTATTCAAGTTGCTACTTTAAAAACTGTACTGATTTCATGTAAAATGTATGATTATCTTGAAAATGTATTGTATATGCTCAACGTTAAGAGATGCAATGCAAAGTTGTACAACTTACCCCAGATTGCCATGAAAATGGCAAAGAACACTGTTGCTGCATTGTCAAAGAGATTTGTTACCTGCAACAAATTTGTGAAATAAAAGGGTATTCGGAAATTACATTTCATTGCATAAAACATCTAGTGACATGACGTGACTTTCTGTTGGTGTCAATCATGAATAAAAACAAAAATAACTACATTCATGCTCATTCTTTTTCCACTTCATCACTGAAAAAAAAATATTTAAAAATAAATCCTGATAATCCAATCAGCCAAAGGAGACACGAATATACAAACGCGGCAGGTGAAAGATGACCACTGTGCATGACCCAGCTTGGGTTGTAACTCGGAAGGAAACGATGAGGATCATCGATTGAAAAACAAGACCATGCTTTTTACTGCCATGACCAAGGGGTCAAGGACTGGTTGTTCGCAGCACGGAGAACATAATCATGTTAACCATTGAAAAAAATATTCAATCTCCCTTGGCTGCATTTTAAACATCATTTAACGTGACTTGTAAAACCAAACGAGGCACCTGATTGTTGACAATTTATAAAGTTATAAATGAATTGTGTGGACAATGCTCACATGTTATTAGGCTGTAATGGTAGTGTCATTGCTGTGCAAAATCCCTCGTTCTTCACAAGTGTGTGCTACAGGGCACTTAACCAAACAAAGGGTAGACACGTCAATTTAACATCGTATGAGAACGAAGACACCTCTCCATGGCAATGCTTCCAGTAGGTATTGCAATGGGAACCTGTTGGATTGTCAAGCCCTGAAGTCAATGCACATCCAAGTTCCAACATCTGGGTAAATATGTATGTGCGTGTTCTCAGAACAAACTCATTTTGCGCTGTTATGGGTAATAACAAATATATGCAGAATGGAGTATGTTGAACTTCTTCTGTACCGTACGTAGCCAACCGCACTAATTGGAACAGTTCCCTACCCCCAAATTATCCAGCAGCATTTGTCCTGTATCTCCATATGTGAATAAATATTTGTTTTAAAAGACTGACTCTGCTAATGAGATCTAGGTTGAAATCGGCTCAGAGTTTGCTTGCTTGCTTTAACAAATTCTGCTGGAGAAATATTGGTCCAGAAATCCAATAGGTCGATAGAACAAATTATATTTAGTTTATAGGCAAAACTACAAAACTCCATTTTGCGTAATGTGTTTTTAGCATTGCTCAATGAATGGCATCGCAATGAGAATTAAATAAAGACCTCTGCGAGTTACCTTGGCATAGAGGCAGCTGTCGGACAGCTTCCAGAAGTCACACTTCTCGCACATCGGACACATTTCTATGTTGGCGCTGCAGACTTCCTTGCTACACACGCAGAGAAGGAGCTTAGTGTGGGAGAGAGCAAAAACGCAGCTCCCCGTGACAGGTGAATGTCACAGGCCGGTTCAGCTGAACGTTTCCAGTGAAATCACAGAGCATAGTGTGACCTTTCAACAATAAAGCAAACAAAACATCCCAAAAGAAAAGAAAATACAAAATAAGAAAAATGCAGTTGGAAAATAAATGGTTGAAAAAGGCAAAGGTTCCGCCTGCAATTGCTTCTTCACGCCACAGCTGGAAGAAAGATCTCGACTAGGGGCAGCTCTACAGAGGAGGCGTCTATGTGGGTGCCATGGCGGCAAGATATTACCTCCCTCGACTGGTATGCAGGACGCCGTGGGTTCGATCCCGACCTTGACACCTGCTGTACATTTGGAGGAATTTGCATGTTCTCCCCGTGTTAGTGTGGATTTCCCTCCGGGTCCTCTGGTTATTCCTACCACATTTATAAACCTGCGTTTATAGTATTTGGCTGCTTCGAATGTCCCCATGATAAGCCACTGCAATGAGCTACCATTTGTGGCCAGGTCGCTTCTGAAAAAGCTATATAGCTCAGTGGGCCTTACCTGGTAAAATAAAAAATAGTTTAAGAGTTATATGCATGTCTATGTGGGTATCTATATGTGGAAATACAGACACGAGAGCGTTTTTGGCCCACTTTTCGATGCTAGCCGGACATTTTTGAAGACGTGGGAGTAGCAAACAACAAGGAGCGCATGTAATGGAAATTAAACAAGTTACACGTGTCACTTGCAGCAGCTCGGTGGTGTAGCATATTTTTGTAACATTTCTGTAACATGGTGAATAAAAGCACCAATTTTTTTTATTTTAGTATTTTTAGTCCTTAGAATCAATGTCAGGCTAGAAGCCCTTCTAATTGTTTTTTATAGCATGGCTGGCAGTGTAACAATAACAAAAACAAGCTCTGTTTAAACCAGGTCCATATGTCAGTTACAGAAAATGGATTCTGATATCCAGAGATGTGTAAACTATCATAACCGTTAATATTTACATAAATATGTTTCAGGCTCCTCACAATTCCGCTTGAAAAGTTGTGTGTACAGCTTTTGCTCTCTCTCCGTTTTCTTTTGCAGATTTCTTCCATTTGCTTTTGCAAAATGGTGCACAATCCAAACGTGTCTTTCCCATGCCTACAGTTGAAACAATTTCTTTTGCAGGAGCGCTTGATCGTCTCTTTGTGTGCTTTAGACTCCCCTGGAATTGTCGTCCAAATTGGCACCCATGATTTGTCCATTTTGGTCAGACCGAAGCCCTCTGGAGAAGGAGCCAGTGACATTGTGTTTGTGACCAAAATTTTCAGCAAGGTAGACAGCCTGTCGACCATGTTGTGAGTAAAGCATTCTGAGTGGGTGGTAATTTGTTCATAGCTCAATTCTTCAGACAGAAGAGATCCATTTTGGGCCCTCGCATAGGTGAGAGAGCTTGTTTTGTCACACACGACAACAGACAGTGTTTTGAGATTTTCTTTTTAAGCGATCGGAGTGCAAGTGTAGCTATTCAAAAGGGTGACAAGCCACTCGCACAAATGTCTCCGTAACCTCGTCACACGAGCAGCCAAGCCTGCCAGGTTGACAATTTGGATGTTGCGTTGCAATGAGAAAAAAAATGCGCGCAACACAGGCGAGGCTCTTGATCTTTGTTTCCAAGGCTGGCGCATATTCTACTCATGTGGCAAAAGCAGAAATTACTACCCATTACAAAGGCCACCCAGATGTCTGCCAAGGGTTGGATTCCAGTCAAATTGTGGAGTTTGCCAATGAGAATGGGCACAACATCTCTGTTCATGATGCGTATATTCAAAGAGCAGCTAAGTTGTATACTTAAAATGCTTTACAAACTTTGTCCAACTTGGAATCCAGTGTCCTTCCAGGATACTAGGCAACATTTTTGCACAAGGATCTGAAAGACCCGCATTCATAATGTGGTACTTTTATCCATCCGGTAGCGGTAAATCTGCTAAGCCAACTAACTTCTGGAGTCAAACTCACGTATACTTGCAGTGGGGTTAAGTGGTGGCCATGGATGGTTGACATTAATAGGGAGTGACCTTGTGTTTTGTCCTCCACATGGGTCACCTGCATCAGAACCCATCCCTTTAATTATACTGACACTCAAAGTGATATCACCAATACTGAAAGGGCCAACGACACATTTTGGCAGCGCAGTCACAGGCTCTATATGATTCAGCTGAAAAGCATAGAGATGTTACTGCTGATGTTAATAAGGCAATTTCACATTGGACAGGCTTTGAGTAGAGCATTGCTTTCCCGTTGCTCTGTTTGGAGGTAAAAAAAATTGAGGTATCTCATTCCCTCCTTTATCAACACAGCTCTGCTCTGCTACATTTGAATAAAACACATTTGACAAGGTCATAATGTCTTGGGCAATCCTTTCACTTGGCTTATGCCAGCTAAAGGGACGAATCAGGATTCCAAGTTCCTTGGCTGCTGTTTGTGTGCATGCTTGTGTGCAGAAGGTGTTTGGGTGGCTGCTTCATGAAAATTGGCACAGTAAAGAGTACAGCTGGTGCATCTGCCAGCCATCTCAGTCAACCCAAGCAAGGCACCTGGGTCTGTCCCGTGACCTCCTACCAGCGAGCCTTCCGACACTTCACTTCACATCTCGCCGAGCACAAGCAACCGCCACTATGTGGCTAACGCAAAATAAGTGAAATGGTGTCCCCCATAAAAAATAATACACAAGCTTCAGTGAAAATTATGCATTCCAGTGATTGTATATTATTGATATCCCATGCAATCTACTCTGCTCCTTAACAAAATATGAATTCAGCTTCGATACATCGCTCCTATATACGTGAAACATAAAGGCTGCTTTATAAATGACTATATTTTGACCAATTTATCAATCTACAATGTATTAGTTAAAACTATGAAAATGTACACCCTACTGCAATTATATGCAAGTGATCAAAATACCCGTCGGTGAATACACGTACATTGGATCAAAATAAATACAGCTGCTCTGTTCTAAACAATGGACAAATGCTTGCATAGGTGTGTTTTGCTGGCTAATAGCTGCGGTAATAGAATAGCATTGCTCAACATATTGCAATACTGAGTGGACCAATTGCAGCTGATGGAAAAATGATGACGTTAATGGGTATTAAATGAAGGAAAATATTGGAGCTCAAAAATAAAACCGAGCAGGCTGATAAAGTGGTATCACTCAGAAAAAAGAAAACTTGAAACAAAGGTGGACATGATGCATTTGTAGAACAAAAACAAAATTATGTCCTGAGCAATGCTCCTACATTATCATCCAGTTTTGTAATCCTAATCTTCCTAGTAATAAAAGGTCAAATTTAGAATTTAGTTCAGAACATTTGTCAATTATCCTTCATAAGGACCATCCTGCTTTTTTTCTGATTGGACATGTTTGTGAACAGAAGTCCCAGATATTTTCTTATTTGTATTTGACAAACGGACCAAGAGTTGAGGCAACAAATATAGTGCGACTATGCCACAACAACATTGAGCCGAGGCATTTTGCATGTACGTATGTTGAACTTCTTTCGCGCCGTACGTAGCCAACCGCGCTAATTGGAGGTGCGGGACGTCTGCTCGATGAACCATTCCTCACGGTGCTGCGAAGCAACAATCCATCCGGCACCTGCACACGAGCGTATTTCGACGTTCCGTCTCCACCGCGGACGCTCCTCTCTGGTGCATTTCCTCGTTTGGCTGTCACTCCGGTGTTAGTCTCGACCAACAGCCATCATAGCTTTAAGCGACGTGCCCTGTCTAAGCTCATTTACTTTTTTTTCATCAACGGTCATTATGATGTCTCCAACTTGCGTTATGTTTCTCTAATCCGTGGGTTCCACTTCCTGTTGCACGGTGTAGTCCGAGGCAGGTGCCTCTAATCAGTGAATAACAGAGACATGGGAACTGACAAGTAAAGTGGGGGAAATCTGAAAATGTGTACAATACGTGGCCGTGAAAAAATACTTGTAATCTGTAAGCCCTGTGATGATCTGCTAACGCTGCTGCTGCTGCTGCTGTGGAAGAGAACTCCACGAGAGGGAGTTCTAGACAGCGCCTCGAGTGCCGATAGCTCTAGAGGGCCCCTATCGAGGCTCTTTTGGCCTACTCTTCCAGGTGGTATGAGCCATTCCCCACGTGACTTACCACACGACCTGCCGATTGACAAACTGTGGTGTACTCCAAGGCCGTAGCCATGGAGTTAACATTGGGGGGGGGACCAAATCTTCCAGAAAAAAAAATCTAAATTTGAAAACGAATTTCCTGCCATTTCCTGCCTAAAATATAAAAAAAATTCACTAACACATAGGATGGACTTTTAATTTATTTTTTACAATAATGTCTAATAGTGTATTGTATTACATTGCTCTGTTTTATTCTTTTTTTACCTTTTCTTGTTTCATTGTATGTAATGGCAGAGATTAGGGATTTATAAAGTACAACCATAACCACAATCATATAAACAGAAATCTATTTAATGCAATATATTGGGGGGGACATTTTGAGCATATTTTGTGTACTCATTTATACTGCCGAGTGAACAGAGGCGGGGAGGGGGGGGGATTTCATAAACTTGCACATTTTCTTCAACGGTTGTGCTTGGAGATCGAACCACTGACCACTGTGTGCCACTTATGCCACCACGACAGAGCCAATTTTGGAGGAGAAATTGTGAATTTGGTCGACCAAGTAGGTGGAAGATATAATTTGCATGTTTTCTTTGTAGGATCTGTACATGCGAATATGATGTAAAGAACAGTCTACTAGTTTAACACTTAGGCTTTCGCGACCAATATTCATAATAAAGATTTTTGGGTCAGATCGCGTAAATATAAATGTGTCGTAACCCTCCACCACCCGACGAAGCCAATTAGTAAGGGATTTGTCATGTAAACAAAACGTCAATTAGTTGGGCTGAACCGGTGTGTTGGAGAGTAAATCCACAACATTTACAATTTGAGTAGTACGACGTTTCGCTGGTAATTAGATCAACCAGCATCATCGGGCGATTTGCCAGAATAGTGAAGCAATCCTCCTGCTGCCGGTCTTAAACAGAGCAGCAGGATGACGTCATCACTGCTAACCATTACGCCACGTGGCAGAATCCTCATTAAAAAAATGGTGTTCCACCGTGCGCTACCAACCTGACCTGGCTGGTGTTGATGGTGTAACAGCCGTACAGGAACACGGCAAGGCCCACGGCAGCCGCTGGGATCAGCATCCCCGTGTACCAGCCAATCCAGGCAAAGTACAGCCCAATTTTCTCTCCAAAGTAGCGCCTGCAAAACATGGCATTGAAGTTTAGGTCAGGCTCAAACATTATTGTGTTAATTTCAGTGGCAAAAAAAAGAGCTCCCGTTTAAAAGTTGTGTGCAGCATTGGTGTTTAGGTTTGTCTAGATGAGTCAGTTGTACACAATGGCTAAGATATATATTGCAGTAAGGGTGGAAGAATACATGGATTAAGTAATTAAAATTGATTCTTAAGCTCAATATACATGCACCAATGTGTGTGTGATATCTAACAGAAAGGGTCCTTGCCTATAAACAACTGGCAGTTCATCAGCATTGGTTCAAGCAAGCCTCACACTGCAGATGAGACATTGAATGTTGAAATCGGTCCATAGTTTGCTTGTGTTAAACCAACGCTGCTGAAAAAAAATGTACCCCCAGAAGGCCGTGTGGCCGATCGGATGTGTAATGTTTTTTTGTTCGTGCGGAGACAGATATGGAAAGGATGTATTGTCCAAGTGCTAAACACTGTCTCAATACATCCTCTTTGGTTTAGTCAGAGAATTCAATGAAACATAGTTACGTTGGATTTGTTTAATTTATAAAAGATACGAAAATTGCAGGTGAGATAGCAATATGTAGGAATAAAAGCGAGGTTTTGACATATTAAGCACTTAAGTGCTTATAAGCATCTCAAAGTGCTTCACAATAAAGAGTAAAACATTTAAAATGGGCAAGTAAAAGGATGATAATAACACATTAACTGGAACCAGATGTAGTTAAACCCCCCCTCACCCCCCAATTTTTTTTTTACTTAGGCTAGACATTGTAAATACTTGGGGGTGATTTTTTTTTTTTACCAAGAACCACTCACGGCTAGACATCCCGACCGCTCATTAAATACCGAGTTATTTAATGTTCAGAGTCCACGGCCCAGCGGTTTATCTTAGTCTCACAAAGTACAGGAAACAACGATGCCCACGGGCAATAAATGCTTGGGTCTGGAACTGTGCCATCTTGGTGGTTATACGAGTTTATTAATTATGCTACCATGTATGTGTTCCAATTACTCGACCAATCGGATAATATGAAGTAACTGGGGGGGGGGAAGGGGGGGGGGTCTCTGCTTTCCACCTGTGCCGCTGAATGGAAGGGAGTTGATGACAGGGCTTTGTGATGTCATTCGTCTCATTTTACAAAGTACAGTAGAACCCCGCCCCCCTTCACGACAGTAATTTGCTCCACTCGATGGGTCGTTAAGTGAGTTGATCGTTAAGCGAGTATAGGAAATGCACGTTAGAGGCTTAATTCGTTCGGATAGCATCGAAAGTTACCCCTTTTTCACCCAAAAACGTACTCTATAATATTTAAACAATGGATATAAATACATAAAGATACTGACAATTTTATGAACACGCAATGCTAAAAGAAACATGGTTAATCAATTCATTGTTTAATATTTACTGGACCTACAACAGCCCGTCGTTAACAGGGGAATGGTCGGTAAGCGAACACATTGGGCTCTATGGAGGCACTACACTACTATACACTACACTATACACTACACGACACTATACACTACTATACACTACACTATACACTACTATACACTACACTATTATACACTACACTATACACTACTATAGACTACACTACTATACACTACACTATACACTACTATAGACTACACTATACACTACACATCTATACACTACACTATACACTACACTACTATAGACTATACTATACAATACACTACTATAGACTATACTATACAATACACTACATTACTATGCACTACAATATCCACTCCACTTTACACTACTATACACTATACATTGGGCTCGATGGAGGCACTAAACTACTATACACTAGACCACTATACACTACACTATACACTACTATAGACTGCACTATACACGACACATTGGACTCTATGGAGGCCCGTCGTTAAGCGATTTGTCGTTAACAGGGGTGCTCGTTAAGAGGGTTTATACTGTAATACGTTCTTGAATGAAACTGTGATATTATTAAATCACTAGAATTCATGGCATCGCCAGAGACGTGGGTGAACTGTTGTACGTAACGGGCTCGTTCCACGCCTGCAATGTGAACAAAAGTTGTGGGTTTTGGAAATGTTGTGGGTTTACTCTCCAATACAGCACGTACTGAACTAGTAACAAATTGGCACATTTTGTTTACGTGACAAGCCTTACTAATTGGCTGTGTCGGGTGGTGGCGGGTTTAACGACACATTCATATTTATGTGATCTAACCCAAAAAGAAACTCTACAGGGACTCCTCTACTTATGAACGAGTTAGGTTCCAGAGGTCTGTTCGTAAGTCGATTTGTCCGTAAGTCCAACTTTACTCTGTCGATTCCAAACATGTTGGACGGCATGTACACTAAACACGGGGAATTGCTTTGAAAGTTGTAGAATTTCCTGTAGATGTAGATACCACTGGCTCTTCATATTCTACAGATGTAGATGCCACCACCGCCATCTATTGCGCAGCGACTGAACTTCGGGCTCTCTGGACATATGGACAAGAATGTTCGTATCTCTTAAAGTTCGTAAATCGATTGTGCGTAAGTAGAGGAGTCCCTGTATTATGGACAATGTAAACAAAACTGATTAATTCTTGGATCGCCAGCCAAGGCTCGGTCACGACTTGAGATGGCCTGTATTGAGAAACCAACACCACGTCTTGCAGAAACCCAATCAGGCTCAGTGGTCCCACTTCCTAGCCTAACAATGTATCGGTGTCTAAGCTCCGACAAAACCAAGCCCCAGGGCAGTATTCATTTGAGAAATGGCCTTATGGGTTGAGGCAGTGGTATAAATAGGTGCGCAATGCTATATCCCCGATTCAGCTAGTATTTGAACATAATAAAGGTTTTTGGGTTAGATCGCGTTATTGTAAATGTGTTGCAACCCTCCACCACCCGACACGGCCAATCAGTAAAAAATGTGTCACGTTAACAAAACGCAAATTAGTTACTTCTTCAGCCAACCGGTGTGTTTGAAGAGTGAATCCACAACATTTAGAATTTGAGTACGACGTTTCGCTGGTAATTACATCCAGCATCTTCGGGTAATTTTACAGAATCGTGAAGCCATCCACCTGCTTCTGGTCTTAAATAGTGCAGGATGACGTCATCATTTTAGAACCCCATCAGGTTTCGAGATCAGAAGCGGAGGTGGGGGGGTATTACAATTATGTAATAGATCAGTAATCAGCCACTTAGCATGTGACTCCTCCATAAGGAATTGAAATATGTATTGTGTATTTCCTACTATAATCACCCAGAAATGTCTGTCCGTCCCGCGCGTGACGTCACTCCACATGAGGCCCACCCCCCCCCCCCGCGTGACGTCGCTCCACATGAGGCCCACCCCCCCCCCCCGCGTGACGTCACTCCACATGAGGCCCCCCCCTCCGTCATTAATATTCATGCCCGCGTGGAAATGTATACTAACGCACAAGAAGGTCGTACACTCCACATGCCGCACCCCTCCCCTTCATTAATAATCATGAGCGGGTGACGTCACTCCACATGCCGCACCCCTCCCCAATAACCATTAGCGGGTGACGTCACTCCACATGCCGCACCCCTCCCCAATAACCATTAGGGGGTGACGTCACTCCACATGGGGCAACCCCCTCCCTCATTAATAATCATGAGCTGAACAATTTTTCTATTGAATATTTCAAATTCATTGTAACATACACCCGTCCTTGGACGGGCACAAAAGCTCGTTACTTAATAATATGCTTCCAGGCTGCACTGAGCTATCACAGTGGCTTAAATTATTTGTATTCTTCTAAATTTCGATTGATTCTCTAATTAGTCTTGGCCAGTAATAATTCGTTTTGCATAAGACTTCAACGTTATCAAAATAAATTAAACGTCCTTGTTGGCAAGCATGTTCTGCCACTGCTGACAGCTGTGTTTGAGATAATGTAATGTTCCTTTGGTGTTCTTTTAGTCTTACGCTAATGTTACGTCCCGTCTGTCCAATATAGCATTTACCGCATAAGCAATTGATCCGATATACACCTTCTGTTGATCACTTCGGCAATTGATCTCTAGTACAAGACACTAGCTTTAGAATTTTGCGTACCGTACCAAATCTCACTTTAATGTTTTGCTTTTGCAAAACACGGGCTAATTTATCAGTAACTCCCAAGATATATGGTATTTTTTTTATAATCTGATCACTTTCAGTAGTATTGTTGTTCGGTCTTGGTTTGACATTCAATTCTCTATTAATTTGAGCATTATTGCAGTCATTCAGTCGTAGTGCTTTTTTAACCTGTTTTAATCTCTCTCCTTAGACTTTCAACATCTGACATTGTTTTTGCCCGATGCAAATTAGCAGGGAAACGTCGTACTCAAATTCTAAATGTTGTGGATTCACTCTTCAAACACAACGGTGGGCTGAAGAAATAGCTAATTGGCGTTTTGTCAACGTGACACATTTTTTTACTGATTGGCCATGTCGGGTAGTGGAGGGTTGCGACACATTTATAATAGCGCGAACTAACCCAAAAACCTTTATTATGAATACTACTGGTTGAGAAAGCCTACGTGTTAAACATGACTTGAACACATCGTCATGATTTGGAGTCACAGTTAAATTCGAGAATCGATTATTTATCGTCCCGTTCTTACCATCTCACGTGCGTTGTTTTCTCGCTTTGTTCCGTCTCATTTGCATAGTTCTGTTGCTACCTTTAGTAGAGTAATAATCACTTCTCACATTGTACAATTCGATGCATGCCTCAGGAGCATAAGAAATCGATTTCAATCGACGGATAGATGCGTCGTTACACGCCGAGAGGAAATACAAGGGCAATTGCTTCAACACCACGGTTTTAAATCTGGTCTGTGTGGAAGGTTTAATGTAATTTCAAACCTGCGTGTAATGGCCATATTATCATCTCAAGGATATTTGTTTGAGCCAATGATGTCTGTGGCGATTGAATTTAATTACATGTTTGCTACGAGCCTGTGGAATTGAGTGGTGCCCGTTGTGTGATGTGGTCAACACAGCGGGACACCGGCTTCTGAAAGCCAAACGGAAAATGTTGACATTTCATAAAACAGAGGCTTTCGAGTTTAAATCAGTGATTGGGATCAACTCAGCTCCTGATTAATACAAAAATAAGTAGCTCTTTGTGAGAAGTCAACAGTGGCTGTCGGATTAATAGACGTACCCCTGCCATAGTAATGTGGAATTTCCACATTGGCTCAGGAATGTATACAGGATATGAGCATAAATCCAAGTCCTCTTGAGTGGGAAACCGATTTTACTTGGAATAGATCCCCTATCCCTCTGACCATATCACCGGAAATGCACCCAATGTTGTAAGATCTGATGAGCAAAGTACGGTGGAACCTGAATAGGCAAACTAAAACGAATGTGTTTTTGTATATTTTACCAGGCAAGGCCCAAAGTGCAGCCAAAGTTAGTTCTTGGATGGTTGGGTGATCGTTATGCACAGCAGGGTTGTTATTGGTTGTGGAGCTACACTGTGGGCACCAAAATGCATCGTCGTACATGGACATCTGTGCTCCCTCGCATTCACCAACCCGCATTGACCAGCGTTGGTGAAGTATGGTCAAATACATCCCCATGACGCTCCACGATGCGAACGGTGTCAGGGGAGACCCCCCCCCATCCAGCAGTGGACTGACAGAATGCCACACTTGCACGAATACATATCCCTATCCAATGTAAACCCATTTGACTTTGAAATACTTGAATCCCCCTCTACCTTCGGGAGTCGGCTGAAGGTGCCACGCTTGTTCTGGCTGGGACATGACGAACTGGGTGCTTCACACCTCCAATCTCCTCCAATCTCCTCTCTTCTTCTTAAGGTCAACATTAATTAAAACACAAGTTTCCCCTGCCTGGTCACCGTGCCGTCAACTGAAACCTGGTCCCTTAAAAGCAATTTTAGGGACTTAATTTGTGCAATATTCCTTAAGAACCCTTAAGAATACTCGTTCTCTGCAATATTAATGCTTTCGTCTTTTGTTTTTGTTGCTGCTGTGCTCACACACCACGGATCTCCCTGGTAAAATCGCCAGGCAACTGGATAAACGGGACTATCATCATAAATGTAACAAATCAAATCAACTCAACTTTCGCCCTTTCCCGTTCCGAGACATGTGCAAGTTGCAGTGGGGTGCCGTTCACCACTGAATCTCGGAACGTGCAAGAGGTTACCATTGATTCAATTCAGAGGCATAGCTCCGCTGCTTTCAAAGACATTGTACTCACCGCGGATAACTGTAGCGACATGACCGCAACTCTACGATAGCTGGTGCCAAACTGTGCCACACGTCTTGCCGCATGGCCTTTTAAAATTCCGAATCTATTCCGTGCACGTACGTGATCGGAATGGGAAAGGGGTCAAGTGGTTCCGCGTGTTCTCCAAGCCCAAAGCCACGTGCGTCAGTGCGTCAGTGCAGACCTGATGAGGTCCAGTGGCTGGTACTTGTACCACATGCTCCAGCATGCCCACCGCTCGTACAGGAGGTGTCTGTGGTTGTCTGCACCGTGCGTCACGATGGGATTGTTGCTCTTGTAACTCCCCTGAGTGAGAGACGGAGATTATTCACGTCGCGCGCGGTACACGTGAGATGACAAAATGCCGGTGGATGAAGATGTTATTTGGGGGAAAAAACTGTTTTCTATCACGCAGCTGTTCATTTAGCAAAATACGTTTGTCAGTGGGCTTAAAACATGGAACCTAAATGTGTTACAAGGATCAGCGAAGTCACATCTCCGTAAATTTGTTTGACTGAAAACTTTCGTGACTGCAGCAATTCATATTCTTTGGTACTTTCGGTAAAGTCACATAGATAGATCACGCGAAAATTGATTTCTCTAAGACGATGGTACTTTGCAAGCCGACTGGCTATCAACAAAGATTCGTTCATGAAGCCATCCAGATGTAGTGACATCGGGATGTCACTGTACGGTGCCGGCCCGAAAGGGCCGTGTCGTGCGATGCACCGTCATCGCATACACCGCATGGCGGGTATGGTACCAGCCCTAGCGGGGCTTGGTGAGCGCTGGGATAGCGAGGGCACCAAGCATAGCGTGCAGTGCGGTCTCCCACGAGGGGGAGCGGGAGAGTGTCAGCCCCAGGGGCAAGGTTGCCCAGGGCCATGGCACTCTGGTTGACCCTGCAGACACGTGATCTCGAGTGTCCACAGAGAGGCCCCCAGGTGGGGGGACTAGGGGGTGATCACGTGTCCGGGGAGAGCTCTCGGAAGGGATCGGGAGCTGGAAGGCTCGACCCGTGGGGGGGTATAAGGCGGGTCCCTGAGAGGGACCGGGGTCGCTGCATTCTACCAGCTGAAGCTCCACGTCCACCGGCTGAAGCCTACATCTCAATCTGGAAGCTCTACGTCTTACGAGGCAAACACGTGGTCGTGGACCCGAGTGAGGCCTGACCCTTCGTAGCAGTAACTCCTCTGTATAGAGTAGTTAGCTGGGTGGTCACCACCCTAGGCTGTATCTTTGTGTTACGTGTTACAAATAAATGTGTTGCCTCTAAAGAGGAACAACGTCTGCGGCTCAGTTGGACTAACTACACATATATACAGACACAGAGATGATTTAAACCGAGAAGACGGTTATAAACTCAGCAATCATTGGAAAGATGTCATCAACCACTTTGGGTCACGACTTGATTTGTAATTTCTTGTCAACCTCCACCGCCAGCAGTGTGGATGTGTGGAGCGAGGTGCAATGCCCCCCATCTCTCCCCCCTCTCTCCCCTATCTCTACCCCTCTCTCTCTCCCCCTATCTCTACCTCCCCTCTCTCTCCCCCTATCTCTACCTCCCCTCTCTCTCCCCCTATCTCTACCTCCCCTCTCTCTTCCCCTATCTCTACCTCCCCTCTCTCTCCCCCTATCTCTACTTCGCCTCTCTCTCCCCCTATCTCTACCCCCCCTCTCTCCCCTATCTCTACCCCCCTCTCTCTCCCCCTATCTCTACCTCCCCTCTCTCTCCCCCTATCTCTACCTCGCCTCTCTCTCCCCCCATCTCTACCTCCCCTCTCTCTCCCCCTATCTCTCCCCCCTCTCTCTCTCTCTCTCCCTATCTCTACCCCCTCTCTCTCCCCCTTTCTCTTCTACTACATTAACATTAGCTGCCCCGCCCATGCTGCTGACACACTTGGACTACGCCACTCGCCGCTCAGCATTAGCTCCACTCATTCTGACACTTGGGCTACGCCCATTTTAAACCTTTACATACAGTTGCATTTAGAGGCTTAATCCCCCTTTTCTCTCCGCCTGATGACGACCGCTTGTGTTGCGATAGAAACGTCGTGAGTTTTTATTTTTTCTTATTATTTTTTCTTATTTTTATTTTATTTTCTATCTACGTGACTTTACCAAAAGAACCAAAGAATATACATCTCCGTGAATTGAATTTACACTTGCGCATACGCCATAGGTTTACAATGATAGATTGTTGGTGCTTTCGGGGGTGCTTGACCTTCTGCTCACAATCATTAAGGGCCTTAATGATGGTGGGCAGGCCTGAGTAAAGCAGCATGCCAGGGAGTCGGAGCCATTTCCTGTTCTCCTTGGGGTGCGACAGAGATGTCATCTGGCCCGTACATCTTCTTAGACGACGTAGTTCGTGACGTCTTCCATGGCTATGCCATAGGAATTTCCATATGGCACAGATGCAATGGGAGGCTGATCGATGCCTAGGTGTGTTAAGGGATGGCTCCCTATTGATCAACCATGTTATGTATGCTGATGATCTAGTGATCGTTTGCTCACTCTCAGGAGTTTGACACCCTGCTGCAGAACCTGGAGCGGGCTATTAAGGGACGGGCACTTGCCATCAGTTACACAAAAACAAAGCGCCTGCCGGAGTATTTTATGTACTCAAACACTCCACCCCCTCCACTCCCCATGAGTGGGTGGGGAAGTTGTGGCGAGAGTGGAGAATTTTTCATATCTGGGAAGTATGCTTATGACCGGCTCCAGTTTCGAAGCAGAGGTCTCACTCCAAATCAGTCAAGTGGCATTACCTTTTCATCAGCTGCGTAATTCTGAATGGAAACTACCTGCCCTATCGCTCGATATGAAGCTCCAGGTCGTCTCGGCCACAGTTATGCTTGTGATATGTGTACTCCTTTGAAGGAACATCTCTGTCGTTTTGAAAAATCCATGCTCGCCTGCCCACGATCCATGCTGGGCTTAACCAGACTGATTTGTGTGTTCTATATTCAGAAAATTTGATGTCATTTGCGAGAGTAGGCCATTGTGTGTCTGCCTCAGGGTCAATAAATTGCAAATTAGAAAATTACACCGCAAATTTCTCAATTTGGGATTACGCACAGCAGCAATCATCGCCTCCTTCTGGCAAACTAATTCCCCAGGTCACTCTTGCGAATGCTACTATCCTGGCCTCACATAAGTTCTCACGTGGTTAAACAAAATAAAAATGTACTCGAAACTTGACCCCTTTTTTAATGATCAACTTGTACACAATATGGAAGAGTAGGCCAACGTACCCTCTAAAGAGTCTCTCCAGAGCCCCCTCTAGTGGAGGCGCTTCCTGCCAGCAGTGGCGTTAGGAAACAATTGCAGGGTTGAACCCGTTGTTACCCATGCGAGGATATGGTGTAAAGTATAGTAGTAGGTTTTTACCCTTTAAACTGGTACAAAACTGACACCTTTATACAAGGCATCATGTTTGCAATAACCGCAACACAAGCAATCAAAATGCAAACAAAAAGAAACAACTCTGATAATGGTAATGATATGCACTGTCCTTGAAGTTGATTGGTCCACACCCGAGACAGCTTTCTTTAGAGCCTAGTCCCCATTGGTGTTGGACCAGATGACACCAGAAGGCGTACAACTCAAACACAGTGCAATATCAGAGTATTGAGAGCTCGGGGTAAGCATTTACACTATGAGACCTCTTTTACCAGTGGCAAAATATAGTAGTAGGTTTTTACCCTTTTAAACTGGTACAAAACTGACACCTTTATACAAGGCATCATGCTTGCAATAACGCAACACAAGCAGTCAAAATGCAAACAAAAAGAAACAACTCTGATAATGGTAATGATATGCACTGTCCTTGAAGTTGATTGATCCACACCCGAGACAGCTATGGTGTAAAGTTAAGCACAAAAAAGAAGTGTGCATTCACACACGTGGAGGGGGGGAAACAACAGTTGCATGTGAAAAGCTAAATATGTACACGCATCATTGGTGGTGACAGAATATTGTCAAGTCGAATGTGTTTACCTCATGGAGGGGGAAGGCAGCCTCGTAGGTTCCATTGTTAAGCATTCGGTTCAGCCCTGTAGGTCAGAATCAGATTCTCTATGTAAACCGGAGGAGCCTGACGAAGCTACGAGAGTCTTTTTCACAGATGTCCAGTCGGGGCGGGTCAGTAAGTTACATCACAAAAAACATACAATAAAGGATAATAGAATAAGAAAGAGACAGTTTGAGCAGGTTACTAATAAATGATAAATAAAGCATGAATGGACAAATTGCATGAGTATATACATTCCAAATGCAAGCTTGGACAAGGCAGCAAAATAACAACAACAACAATCCAAGAACACACCAAGACAATGCCAGTACCCTCGATTACATTGCACCTTAAAAGTGAACGATCGATACATGGGTAAAGTTCGTGGTTTCAAATCACAGTTGCAAATTTGGCTGCATCTGGCACTCGACGACAAACAAGAGTTTACATAAGCAGCAGCAGCAGCAGCAGCAAACAACCGAGACTCCAGCATGCAAAACGAACCACCAGGGGCCACTGCAGACTGTGCACAGAGAGGTCGACAATGGCTCTTCGTTATTGATTTTAGGTTCCCCCACATTGTTGTTGTTTGGCACGAGTTCGCAGCAAGCGGAGCGGAACGTCGGACACCGTGCCCAACGACACGGGGGCAACAACTTAAAAATCCATTGCAGAGAGAGAAAGCAAATTGACCATGGCTAATTATTTTAAGATCGACCTTGGCCCACTCTTTCCACATTTCAAAATTAACATTGAAAATATTCATCTTCTTGGTTCTTTCGGTAAAGTCACGTAGAAGGGAAATAATAAAATGATAAAAATAAAACATAATAAAATAATTCTCACGACGTTTCGGCCACAACGCAAGCAGCCGTCCTCAGGTGAAGAACAGGTCTGTCGGAAAGACAGCGTCTGAATGCTTTCTTTCCGACAGACCTGTTCTTCACCTGAGGACGGCTGCTTGCGTTGTGGCCGAAACGTCGTGAGAATTATTTTATTATGTTTTATTTTTATTGTTTTATTATTTGCCTTCTACGTGACTTTACCGAAAGAATCAAGAAAATTCTCCCACATTGTTGTTGTTTGGCACGAGTTCGCAGCAAGCGGAGCGGAACGTCGGACACCGTGCCCGACAACAAAATCCATTGCAGAGAGAGATAGCTACACGGCACAACCGCGTATAGGTGCAATAGTTGAGATGTGAGAGCGATCACAACACATTGGTCGTGGATGACACGGCTGACAGAGTTTAACGACGTACAGGCACTCATTAAATGGCCCGTAATGGCACACCTGGTTATGCTGCTCCACCCAAAGTGTGATTCCACATCAATCCACTTTATGCACGTGTTGTTGATTTTAAATGCCTGACCGAATAGTTTCTATTGCCCTGGATAAGCACCAATAACTCCGGTATGGAAAAAGATTACGGCGTATTTTTCAAGCACAGACTTCGAAATGAAATAAAATTATTTGTTTTCAATTTCCATCCTTGTATTGCATGCACGAGCAGTGCCGCTTTGCGTAAATAGTAAGAATGGTACTGCATTCTGTAACAATATTTTCAATTTCGATTTAAAGCTTTCGTGACTGCAGGGATTCATTTTCTTGGTTCTTTCGGTAAAGTCACGTAGAAGGGAAATAATAAAATAATAAAAATAAAACATAATAAAATCATTCTCACGACGTTTCGGCCACAACGCAAGCAGCCGTCCTCAGGTGAAGAACAGGTCTGTCGGAAAGACAGCGTCTGAATGCTGTTGGCCTCAGCCACTGGCCGTCATGCTTTCTTGTGACGCATCGAAATTCACTTTTCTTCACAGTGAAGAAAAGTGAACACGATGTCTCTATCACGGAGCATGTGGGGAGCGGTAGTGTAGCCGGTGGGCCGTGTTCGATTCCCGCTCACGGCCAACACCAGTGACGGTTATCTGAAACGGTCCCTGGGCCTCCCCTAGGTCGACTCAGCCTCAAATTAGTACCTGGTGCGGTGTGTAAACATCGCTGCTAGGGAGACAAAGGCGGCCGGGCGTGGTGTTGGCCACTCACCCACCCCACTCGTGTGCCGTGCCGGCCTTCATAAGTGTTCGCTAACAGCACTTGCCCCACCAGTCTGTTGAGGCTATACGGGGGATTGTTGTCTGTTTTAATAAATGTACACGCGTATATTATCACAACTGCCTGTTTCTCTTTCTGTCTCTCAGTATAATTCAAAGTGCACCTAACCATGAGTCATATGTATGTTGGACTCCTTTCACACCGTACGTAGCCAACCGTGCTAATCGGAGGTGCGGGGGAAGGACAACAAACTAAACACAAAAAGCACTTCTACAGAAATTAGTTTGTTAATCTAGATGATTTCAAAGTGCATAGCTCCAGTGGCTTCCTAATATCGGGAGAAAGAGCATTCCAGACGGCCGAAGAAGCGCATCTGAAAGCGCGCGATGCTGTGACCGTCTTTGCTCGATGGCTCGCCAAAAGCCGTATCCATCGTCAATGTGCATGTTTTTTTAAATCAAAAGTTACATTGGACGATGAATTTCCAAAATGTAATAAACATTTGTTCGTGACAGATGCACCGCTTTGCCCGCGGCTTGTGAGCGTGCCAAGGCCCTCTTACCTATTTTACATTTGCCCTCTTCATACTTGGTTCTCTGCAGCACGTGGTGAACGATGCGGCTTCGCTGCGCGTTGCTGAAAAACGTGCTCTTGTCGTGGATGATGAAGCTGTGAGAGAGAGAAACAATAGATGACACAAGAGTTGCCCCTCGGCGGTACAAAACGGAGGACGTATGGAATAAAAAAATATATCACATGACCGCAATAAGAGGTAAGAGCTACATGTAAATGCATGTTGTTGGCTGGTGTGACACTGCACAACTGACATATAGCGTGACTTTTAATGTCCTGGCAAGGTTTACAGATTTCCCATGACAGCTGCCTCAAAATGAGGGCAATCCTGGCAAAACCAGAACAGGTGGTGAACTAATAAACCAGGCAGCCCTGTATATAGGCCAGGTAGCTAACATCTCACGATGGCGGTTTTTCCCCTCCACATTTAGAAACGTGCGTTTCGACTATTTGGCTGCTGCATATATTTCCACGCGATAAGCCACTTCGTTGGGCTACCATTTGTAGCCAGATCGGTTGTGAAAAAGAACTATGTAGTTCAGCGGGCATTGCCGAGTAAAACGAAAGTACAGTAGAGCAGAGTAGATATGGCAGTGCCGCTGTTGCCCTTTTCCCTCTCTTTGTAATCGCAATCTTTCACAGGCGCATGCCTTGCACCACCAACACTCGTCCGCGAAGGACTTAGGCTGCCCTCGTCTGGCAGTAACGTTCAAGCTGCCGAAATTACTCAAGTTGATAAACGACGGGGAAAGATTAGCGCGGCTCCATTGTTGGGGTGACCCAGGGAGGGAAATGTTTTTTTTCTCTAGAATTACTAACATTAGGAGAAGGAGACGGCCATAGAAGGGTCCTTGTTTGAGTGCCGACTTTCTATCAAAATCTTCTTGGTTCTTTCGGTAAAGTCACATAGAAGGGAAGTAATAAAATAATAAAAATAAAACATAATAAAATAAAATAATTCTCACGACGTTTCGGCTACAACGCAAGCAGCCGTCTTCAGGTGAAGAATGAGACACTACCAAGCTAGGAGCTTATATATAAGCTGCGTTGGAGGTGGAAGAGCGCCTTAACAAAAAGAATGTGCATATGAAGAGGAATTTAGCATATTCATGGAAAACCAATAAACCAGGCAATGCTAATAATCCATGAATATGCTAAATTCCTCTTCATATACACATTCTTTTTGTTAAGGCGCTCTTTCTTCCACCTCCAACGCAGCTTATATATAAGCTCCTAGCTTGGTAGTGTCTCATTCTTCACCTGAAGACGGCTGCTTGCGTTGTAGCCGAAACGTCGTGAGAATTATTTTATTTTATTATGTTTTATTTTTATTATTTTATTACTTCCCTTCTACGTGACTTTACCGAAAGAACCAAGAAGATGAATCCCTGCAGTCACGAAAGCTTTAAATAGAAATTTCTATCAAAATGTTGATATTTAAATTTAGGAGGGATAGTTAGTGGAGTGGCGACATGGCCGAGCGTCAACGCAGCCTTGTCACCGTCCCAGAGGCCCGTGTCATTGCCCCAGGGGGATTGCAGTTCGATCTCCGAGGCAGCCATAGTTAATACTGCGGGGTGTGTTAATCGAAACCACGTGCGGTCTGCTTCACCGTTGACGTTAAAAGATCCCGTGGCGCTGCTCAAAAAGAGCAGGCCACGCGCGCCAGTGGCACGATCCAAATTTGTCAAATTTGAAAGATTACTTGCAAATTACTTAATTGGGTAAAACCACGTAGCAACTACACCCCCCCCCCCCCCCCTGTACTGGCAGACAATACCGGTGTGTGAAACATGTCACCTTCCTGATATAGCCTAGCGCCGCAAGAATGGCCCAAAAAAAAGTACGAATTATATGATGCATTTCTTATATGATGCCTTTCTGATTGTGGGCTCAGCTATTGTTTTTTTTTTTAATCCTTTGTATTAAGTTCGCTTGCTTGCTTAGGACCGTGCAAATCTTTCGGTCGTTTTTTAACACACTTCCCGTGATCCAATCGAGCTGACATTTTCCACACAGACTCGTTGTGCGTGATAATTAATGTTCGTGAATTTTTTTTCAAAAATTTTACACTTTTTAGGACAAAAATATTACATTTAATTACCAATTGCTTAATGGTGCAATGCAATAATCTGACCCATAGGTGGCAGCCATCTGAAGCCAGAGGACGAGAGGACTCTAGCCGCCACGCATATAAAGGATTTATAGTGAAAAACTTTGTTTTTACGGGTTATACTTGTTTACTTTGTATTATTCCACAAGAGGGCCGGGACAGAACGCGAGCAATGCCAATGGAGTGGTGGTGGCCACAGAAATGCTGCCAACCAAAAAAGAAGCCCCTAAACACAGAGCTCATGGGTTGGGGGAAAGCGGGAAAATGGGGAGCGGTGGAGACGTGGATTTTTGTTTGTCATAATTTCTTATGGGGAAGGGAAGGTAAAGAGGAAGGTCCAAAGTGACAGGTAAGCTCGGCTATTTTTGACATCCGCATTTTATGTTTGCGAGCCACGTTCTTTTTCCTCTGCCAAATCATACTCTGCACCCCTCCCTCCCTCCCGCCCACCACTCCACCACTCATCAGAATTAACATTTGAAAACTGCTGCTGTAAAGGTGAAAGCGGACGTAATCAGCGTAACGCGAATTATTTGTTCACCTCCAATGCAATGTCACGTATCCGACTCGCTGGAGACTTTGGCATAGGCATACAGATGAAGAGGTCAAATATGAGTGACTATCAAAAGTGGCTGTTACAGTTCGTAGAAATAGGTTCCCGGACGAAAAAATAAAGTGCAAACTGCTATAAACTTTAAACAGTAAATGCTCGACACTGCTTTGGAAGGGATACATGCGAGATTAAGAACACATTACCTACGTGACTTTACCGAAAGAATCAAAGAGTAGAGTAAAATTATTGCTACACTGTGCACAGATACTGCGCTGGGATCGAGTGTTTTGCAGTAAATTCACGAGGGAGGAAATGCGACGGTCGGATAAGCGACACCGCATTCTCAGTGTGTCATTGCGCTTATAACCTGGCAACCAAAAAGTAGTACACGGCACCAGCAACACCACCGGGTCCGCAAATAAAAAAAACCCTTCCCAAGATGCAATGTGTGTTTTGAGAGGGCATTGACCTGAACTTGTGTGCTCACGCTGGCATTGAAGAATATCCCAAAGAGAGATCGCTGTCATTCCTCGCCACTAGGCGTCCCACCAAACGGTGTATCTGATGTGAAAAGTGGTGCGCTAACTTGAGATGTGGGTGGAGGTGGGAGGGGTGGTGGATGTCGTTATTCCCGCTTTCCCAACAACCAAAGGTCGTGTGGCAAGACGGTGCCAACGGGTTTGCGCGTGAAAACGGGCAGCCCTGCAATTGCAAGGTCGTGCCAACTGCTGACGGCAGCGCCTCCACTAGGGGGAGGCCCCAAACAGCACCTCCAGAGTGGCAATTTTGAGCCGACTCTTCCACGCTGCCCCAGACGTCTTAGCAGTGGTGCGGAGTACCCAAGAATGTAATACCCATCACACGTGACTTGCTGATTGGTATATCTGTCTCGGACCCATTTTTACTGCTGGCTCAACAGAAGTGGGTTGAGATGCGTTAAGAAACTGGGCCCTCCATTTTTTTCCAACTGCCGCACCGGAAGATCGGACACCAGCTACCTCAACACAATGCTAACAATTACACGATGGCAGTACCCCAGCCCACCATAACACCTTTCTTTTATTACAAATTAATACATTACTACCTAAAAAAAAACATTACAAATTTGAATAACTGGAAAGATCCCCTTGACTCGTTAATCCATTATTTCCACCTTTCAGCGCAGATAATTATAGAGGCAGTAAGGTACAGACTGTTATTTTGAAAAGGAATAATTTTCCACTGGTAATGGATAAATGTTTACACGGGGGATTTTATTTATCAGGCAACAAGGGGTTGATATTACAGATTCACACGGTCTATTTTAGTTTCTGAGTCAAGAGACCAAAACCAATATATGCCCTGGTCTCTGCAATACAAGTGGGCAGGTGATAATTCTATTCCCATTGCCTTAATTTGTTATAGCTTAAAATTACTTCCAAATATGATTCATCTTGATTACACCATAACCAAACTGCAATGCCTGCATATTAAATGCAACGTAAAAATAGAGGCGTTAAATTGACAATTGCAGTTTATTATAATTAGTGTTAAATTAACATTTCTGCAATTATTGAAATTAATGCATCTGCTGCTCGGTAATGGAGGATCAAAATAAAAGGAGATGTGGCTGAGTGGTCAGCACACTATGCTCTGAATCCAATAACTTAAGCTCGATTCCCAGCCACAGATATCCTTGCTGGCAAGTGATTTCTTATCCATCAGCACTGAAGAGAACATCTGACAAATATGGTATTCTTAATCATGCGGGGGGTAGCGGTTGCGCAGTGTTTAACACGCAAAGCTATGAATCCGGTGACCTGAGTTTGAGTCCATGGCTAACATCAGTAGTGAGTGATATCTGAACCGGTCCTGGGCTCTCCCTGAACCAACCTGTACTGACTAACCAGCTTGGCGAAGCTTGGCAAACGGCCCACATGACCAACGTGGTGTGGGAGAGACCTTGACAAAGATTGAAAATGGTGCTGTAATTTATTCAATTAAAGAGTCAATTATTTATGGTCAACTAATTTTAAAAGATAATTGTGAAATATGTCCTCGGTGTGGTGATTTTTAAGCATGGATGTAAAGCATTAACGGACAAACCTTTCTACCCAAACTTTACCCGAAGCCCAATAACAACAAAAAAAAACATAGAGAGACAAAAAAAGTGCTTTGCTGCCTGGTATACAGCTCAAGTGAGAAAGCTGTTAAGCTAGATCAGGGGTCGGGAACCTTTTTGACTGGGAGAGCCATAAAAGCCAAATATTTCTAAATATATTTCATTGAGAGCCAAATAGTATTTTAACGTATAATAAATTAAATGTCTTACTTTTAATGCGACTTCTGGTGCTGCATGGTTTTGCTGATGGCCTTGTAGTCTGGTTCATACGTGGTGAGGTTGAGCTTCATGCAGGCGTGACCCGTGAAATTTATCTTCAAAACTAATTTCTGTTTACTTTAAAATGACACAGTATTATTAAACAATATCACAAGTATTTTAAAATCAGTTCCAAACTAATTTTTTTTTTTATTTCTTTCAACTCAAAATTGTCTGGGAGCCATATGCCGTCACTGAAAGAGCCATATATGGCTCGCGAGCCATAGGTTCCCGACCGCTGAGCTAGATCAACTCACGCAAACCTGACAAAAGCGACTGCTCTACTAAATCAATGTAAAACACAATCGAAAACGGGCAAGTGATGAACCTCATGTTCACGTTTTCCACTTGTCCAGTTTTCCCCAGGGTTGTTGAGGCGCTTGTCCTGTGAAATGTGCAGGTCTTCCTGGGACATTACGAGTCCTGGTTTTACCAGTTCATATTCATACACCTATCACTCAAAGAGCATGCATTTACATGCAGATCTCTCCTCTTCCACGAGTGTCATATATTATTCTCTTTCCCATGATATGCACTGGTTTCTGTTAAACTAAACTTTTTATTTTATTTTACCAGGTATGGCTATTTTTCAGAAGCTACCAGAAAAGATAGCTCCACGAAGTGGCTTATCATATCGAAATGTATCACAGCCAAATACTCCAAACGCACGTTTCTTTTGTACCTCTCAAGTCCAAACCCCATAGAAATCTGAAATCGCACACAGAGCGAGGCTTGCACGCAACAGCAGCAGTTGCAGCAGTTGCAGCAGTAGCAGCGACTTACTGGTGGATTCGCTGCCGGCTGAACGGGGCCGTGTAGTTGTCGTTTTCCTCCAGGTCTGGCAGCAAATCCTTATCCAGCTGCATAGGGTTCCTGGGCAACCACCTGCGAAGCTTCTGCAGGTTCCTGTTCACTCTGTTGACGGGTGGGGCACAGGAGGAAAGGACCACGGGGAGAGTGGAATGAGTGCATCCGATGCAGCTGTTTCAGTTGTACACAGCCTGCAGTAGCATCAGCAGTATTGCCAGGGTTTTTTAAACATTTATTTTGGAAGCAATGAACGGCAGCGGCTTCTATGGGCGTCGCATGTGCAGGCAGCCTACGGCAGCCGCATGGAAGTCCACAGAGGCAGGCCGGCGAGTAACTTAATGGCGCACAAATGTATACAAATGTTCTTCTCCTCAGTACAAAGTACCCCGGTATAATGGCCATCATTTTTGCATAATGGCCACAATGTGCTCCAGCCTGTCTGGTATTCCACTGAACACCCCTACACATAAGCTACATGGCCAGTTAATGCAGTGCAGGGCCCTGCACGTTGTCATTCACTCAAATGTCTTAGGAGGGCATTGTTTATGGCTAGGTAGGCTGTGTTCACTGTAGCCTGTTTGCTTTGTGGTGCAATCCCACGTTTGTTTATGTGCATCTGCCACAGGGAACCCTTTCCTCTGCTCTAATTTCCATTCCACTCCTCTCTTCTCTCGCTTTATAAATTGGAAATTTGAACCAATTGCTGCTGGTCTGGTTTAGCAGTGGAATATGTTTTTTTTAATGCCCTCTATTAAAAGTTTATTAATCCAGAATTGGTGGCTTCAGATCTCTGCTGTAGAGCACCACTATTCTTAGTTTGCTCCGATAGGTACTACATCAGTGTTTGATATTATCTGAAGCCACGCGTGCATCCGCATAAATGCATACGTAGATTGTGAGTTACAGGGTCTAAATAAAGGTAAAAGTACAGCCCTGTCTTATCTTGCTCACGACAATGCTGGCAGAAATTGTCTCCTATAGAGGGTGCTCCAGCAAGCCCTGCTAGAAGGTCTAGTTATGCCTCTCAGGAAATCAGCGTTTTCATACGAACAAAACATAAGCTCAGTGCTCATGAGCCTCCCTTACACTGCATCACCGAGCAAATTACACCATGTTGTGAGAGGTTATTTTACATGAAAAGCAGTGACGAGTCTACAAAGAGCATTCCTCTGCATTCACCAAGGCTAAATTACGTGTCGAATGGAGTGTGCGTACTGCTGTTTGTGAAATGAATGTATCTGTGTGCAAGCTGGGCTTAAAGGTGAACAATATTGTGAGAATTGGCGGCATAACATAAATACCTGTCATAGGTTACCCGGCTGACAAAGGTGAAGTCACCAGGCGGAATAGAGTCGCATTAATCTGCACTTCTCCAATATGCTCTTGCGCCACACTAGGCAACGGCGAGCAAAGTAATTCACTCTTTGTATTCCCTGAGCACTCTCTGAGCTTCACCTCTCGACTGCATTAAACAAGTCCCCACATGCTCGGACTCCAGCGTCTACCAAATCGGGATTCGCGGGGGCGCACATTTTAATGGGGATTCATACTGGGGGCTCTTCCCGGTGAAAAATATCACCCGCGAAAACAGGCACCATGGCTTCCCAGTTTTCCTGGTGGGAAAATGAAGTGTGATTATTCTCTCAATTGATCGGGATTGCTATTGTGGCAGACTGGTAATATCGCTGATTAAGTCAACAATTAGGCAGATAAATGCGCTCTGAGAGCAATTTAGTAAGGGGAATTGCAGCGCAGAAACACGCTGTGGAACGGCATTATTATAATTGTATTTATTTAACGTTGGTACAGAATTCCACCATCTACTGCGTCCTGTACATTTTCTAAAAGTCTTCGCAGAACAGGTATGCAGTGCTTTCCGTATTAACAACAGCCTGAACTTTAAAAAAAAAATTTGCATGGCAGAAAATGGGGTGTAACTTTGAGTGACAAACAAATAACAACACTGACACCTCGGTGCATTAAGTCTTCATGGTTCACTTTTAACCTAAGTGCAATGTGCAATATATCAACAAAGGCCAGTGGGCATGGCTTCCAAAGTTTGGCAATCAGTTTGTTGAGTGAAAAGCACGAAAGGTACTTTTTGTTTTCTCCTTGTGTGTTGTATTTTTTTTTGCTTTGTGACGTATATGTTTGTATGTTGAACTCCTTATTGGTTCTTTCAGTAAAGTCACGTAGAAGGGAAATAATAAAATAATAAAAATAAAACACAATAAAATAATTCTCACGACGTTTCGGCCACAACGCAAGCAGCCGTCCTCAGGTGAAGACCAGGTCTGTCGGGGAGACAGCGTCATCTAAGGACGGCTGCTTGCGTTGTGGCCGAAACGTCGTGAGAATTATTTTATTATGTGTTATTTTTATTATTTTATTATTTCCCTTCTACGTGACTTTACCGAAAGAACCAAGAAGATAAATCCCTGCAGTCACGAAAGCTTTAAATCGAAATATGTTGAACTTCTTTCACAACGTACTTAGCCAACCGTGCGAATCGGAGGTGTGGGGGAAAGGGGTAGAAACTAAACACAAAAATCACTTCTAAAGAAATTCTTTTCAATCTAGATTTAAAGGTGACCAAACTTTACTCCAGTGGCAATTGCATTTACAGTTGGAGAGGAGGGGTGGCGGTCAACAGCACACAGTGCCGCGAACCTGAAGCCCTGAGTTCAATTCCCTGTGGATAACATCGGTGGGAAGTGATATTTGAAATTCTCTTGGGTGCAATCCTTCACTAAAATGCACTGACCAGCAGGGTGAAGTATGGTCAAACAACTCCCACGACCGAAATTGGAGGGTCTTCATCCAGCAGTGGATTGACAAACGCAATATATCATTCAATTATGTATAGAGTGAGAGGAAGTGGTAGCGCAGTGGTCAGCGAGCCCAAGCGCTCTACGTACCCGGAGACCTGGGTTCGATTCCCTGTGGCTAACATCAGTGGCGCGTGGTAGCTGAACCAATCCTGGTCCTCTTCTCCCACGCACCTCTAACACCAAACGGGCGTTGACCGGCGTGGCGAAGTATGGTCAAACACTTCGATTTAAAGCTTTCGTGACTGCAGGGATTCATCTTCTTGGTTCTTTCGGTAAAGCCACGTAGAAGGGAAATAATAAAATAATAAAAATAAAATATTAAATTTCGATTTAAAGCTTTCGTGACTGCAGGGATTCATCTTCTTGGTTCTTTCGGTAAAGCCACGTAGAAGGGAAATAATAAAATAATAAAAATAAAATATTAAATTTCGATTTTAAGCTTTCGTGACTGCATGGATTAATCTTCTTGGTTCTTTCGGTAAAGTCACGTAGAAGGGAAGTAATAAAATAATAATAATAAAACATAATAAAATAATATAATAATATGAAATAATATAATATTTTATTATGTTTTCTTTTTATTATTTTATTACTTCCCTTCTATGTGACTTTACGGAAATAACCAAGAAGATATGGTCAAACACTTCCCACTGACCGTTCATGGCGTGGAGAGGCCTTCATCCAACGATGAACTGACAAGAGGGCTTCACGTTGTATTTCTATTACGCATACGTTAGGTGGCTCGTGCGTGTACATTTGCCTCTCTGTGTCAACATCTGAATGCCTTGTTCAAAGCGCGACCTATGCAGATGCCTGCATCGTGCATTTGCACGACGACTCCGTAATTCCACATTCCTCATGCGCTAACTCGGTAGCTGCCAGCCCATAAACCGCATGGGCACAGCTGGCTGTGAAGGTCGTCCCTGATAACGTTTGAGAGTGAGAGCTGTGTGTGTGTGCGCGGCTTGCAATTATGCAAAGTGCCACTCAAGAGCGAAGCGATGGAATGCATTCTGAGGGTATTAAGCCCCCACTCTCATGCACTGACATCAGTATAATGAACAGAGTTCACCTTCATTGCTGAAATGTCATTGTCATGCCACCTTTACCAGTAATGGAACAGACTTATTTACGCTTTCGCTTGCAGAATTTACACTTGCACAACCGTTTTCCCCTATGTCTCAACTGTTGCAAAATCACAATGTTTAACAAAAAAATACATGTGTCTGTATACGTGCAAAGGTAAAGGTGCATCCCTGCGAACTTTTTACTCATTCTACTGCTGGCAGAAGGTCCCCCACTAGGGAATCCCTAGAGAGCCCCTTCAGAGGGTATTTGGCCTCCTCTTCCATGCGACCTGCCGACTAACTGTTGTATACCCATTTGTACTGCTGGGAGGGGGGGGGGGTAGAGATGGGGGGATTGAATAAACGTTCCCATTGCTTCATACGCCGCACCCGAAGATTGAACAGACGACCTCTGGATTGTAAGTCCAGTGTGCCAACCATTACATCACACCACGGCAGGACCCATCGCTGCATGCCGTGTAAGTGTATTAATTTATCAGTGGTCAACACTGGCCCACTCACAAGGTTACCACTCTGGGTATAACTGCCAGATAAGCAATTCAAGGGAATGTAATCACTCTCTACTCCGATCTCCTTGGTATCACCCTCACCTTGGAAGCAGAAGATGAGATCAATTCGTGCAAAGACACGTGATTATTTTGTTGATGTTTTACCGTCGCAAACTAACCCCAGTCGATGGCCGAGTATGCAAGATTATTACGGTCATCGATTTCAAAATCTTACAATATTTATGAACAGCTGTCTGATGTGGGGTCCGGATGTGCTCTTGTGTTGTTCGGCGGAATGACTGACGTTTCGCTCCCAGCACATGGAGCGAAATATCAGAGCTGAATCGGTTCACGAAGAAGCTCGAACCACCATACGAAGAACACGCATGGTACAATCCGAAAACACAGCGGGGAGCTCGACAGCACAACGGCGAAGACCTACGTACATACATAGATGTTGCACTTTGGTAAATTACCTGAAGGAAAAATTGTCGTGGGCAGTGGCAGGAATTGAACTTTCAATCCAAGCCGAGTGGCATGCATACGGACCACCATCCTGTGCAGTATGGACGTATCGACTCATTGATCATCATCTTTTCCGATGCCCTAGATGAACTGTGTACAATTATATTATTTCCACTTCATGTTATGTTTATACCAAGCTAGATTATATCGATGAATGCCACTACAAATTCTAAATTAACGATAAGATTGATAAGGGTGAAAACTAATCAATTTGTGAATTGGACCACGGTCCAATTGGACCACGGTCCAATTGGATTGCGAAGTGAGTGAATCTTTACTTCCCTGCTACGGCAGATACATTAAAAACATAGCAAGTCATAAGCAGGTAAATAACCAACACACATTCAGCACACACCTGTGTATAAACTTGACCTTTTTCTTTTGGCCATCCGATTTTCGCCTGTAAAATGAAAAACACAATCATCAAAGAGGTATTATATTCAAGCTTTTAATATGAAAATTAGGACATTTGCCATCTTGTATTCACGATGATGAACATCCGAAGGACAACTACTGCTTACTTTCCCATCAAGTAGTGCTTATTTTATCGACTCCAGGAGGATGATGGGCTGAGCTTTGACTTCTGATGAAATCCCCATCCATTGGTTGGGACATAACTCAATTGGCAGGACATGATGTCAACCTATGGTCGATGAGAGGTTGTTCTTTCTCTGCTGCTGTTCCTCTTGTGGTCTATAATTCCTTTCCTGTCAGCTGCCTCCACTGCGGAGAACCTTTCACTGTCCAAGTCCAGACTCAGAACATCTGTTCTCTTCTGAAATATTACTGTCTCTGTGAAGTGTCTTCATATGCACTTCTTCCATAATGTCATCTGCATTCTTTCTCTGGTCTGTAGGATTACATTTCTTATTCTCTGCTCGAATTAAAAGATCGCTCATCAAACTCTCTATGTGGACACGTTTTCTGTATTTGTACAACACAGTGAGATGCAGACACATTTAGACGCTCGATAAATCTAAATTGTATTGTAGTTCACAACAGTTTAAAACCCATCTAGGGTAAACTTAACTGTTGTGATTAATCACTTGATGGAAAGTCAATAGTGCTAGGCCTGTAGAGTCTGGGCTCTGCCATATAAATATGGAATCCCACCATTGCTTCAGGACCACAAACAGATATGAAAGCTACCCTTGTCTTAGTTAAGTATGGGGACCCTACATTTTTTAGTTCCAAAAATGCAACAATTTCCTCGGTGCAAGAACAACAGTGCTGCGTGTATTAGCAAACAGTATCGGTGAAAGAAACTGGGAATCATTCCATATTGTTTCTCTGCATAACAATGAGCTTTTCCATAAAACATTTTCTGTCGTGTGCTTCCCACTGCTGTAAAAATGAATCAACTTCAGTCATGAATCATGACTGCTCCCATTTATTTTGGAACTGTTACGCACGGTAGCTCCTGGGCTTTACACATCCGACGTGGTAAATCACCTGCAATTGTTCACCAGACTAGAGCTCAAGAGAGCCACACACACATTTAAACTTAGACCGGAGCCGTGACGCAATTTTTTTCTCTCACAAAAATCCATATTTATAAATTGTAATGCACGAACGCAATATTGCATTGCATTTGTAACACACCCACAGTTTTCCTACATTATGGTGTTTCTTATTTCGATGTCAAATGTTGATAAACCCAGACGTGTTTGAATCACCTTTGTTTCATAAGACCTGTTACATAAACCAAGGAAAGCAAGGGGAAATGTCTTCCAAAATTATCTAAACACAGTCATAATGAGTGCGTATCCTAAAGCATCAAAACTACCTGGGAGGTTTTGCGATACTGAGGATTAAGTAGAATACACGAGCAAGTTCTGCTGCTCAGTTAAAATGTAATGCCATGGTGATTGTCACATGAGTCAATGAGCAAAAGCAGCAAGGTTATCAAACGTAATAAAAGTTAGGTCACTCCCTATATCATCTCTGGCCTCTCTGGACCACCCGGGACACATGCTTAAAGGTAAGAAGGTGCACTTTAAAAGAATGAGACCCATTCTTGAACATATCAATTAACCCTTTCCCATTCCGATGACGTACGTGTACGTCATCAAACTGTGCCACACTCCCTCCCACTATACTATGCAGTAGGGCATGGCACATTTTGGCACCACCTATCATAGAGAGCGGTCGTGGTTTTCTGCGGCGAGTATAATGTCTTTTGTTTTTTAAAAAGAGCTATGCCTCTCTAAATAAAATTAATGCCAACCGCTCGCGCCTTCAGACATTCAGCGGTAAACGGGACCCATCACCTAATTTTCAGACACGTCTCGGAATGGAAAGGGTTAAAGCCGCCTCATGTCCGAGACCTTCAAGCCCGGTGTCACCAGGATGCACACCTTGTTAACTCTGGCGTGGTATCCCTCTCCAGCCCACACGTGCAGCTCCTAGCCATTCCACATGTTTGCCACTCATGTCCCTTCTCCTCCCCTCCTCTACCCCACCCTTTGCCGTGTTTCATCTTGGAAAAACCTAACTCAACCCAATAAAATCCCAACAATGATCTCTTATAAATAAAGATATTCACGACCGCAAGTGTATTGCCCGAAATGTGCCATGCATAAAAAATGTTGCCACACAAGGGATCCCCATAATGGGTATAAGTTGTTAATGATCGATTGCCGTGCCAATGTTGCCACGAATAATTATGTTGGTGCCTGTTACACATTCCCAGAAGATGGGACGACAGCGGGTGGTCACTCAGAATTGCCGCTCTGAAGTTTGGCACAACATGGTAAATACCTGAGTGCTGGGATACAAATTCATACCGTTTGCCTGTGCACTGTTGTGTCGCCAAAACTCACGCACACGACTCCAACGTCGGCATAAGGTGTGACTGGAAAACCATTGTCGACATTTGTAGTGATAACAACACCGTCTGGAGGAGGTGTTGTCATTTAATGCACATCTGCTGTTTTTAGTGCTTGAAGACTAATAACTGGGGGGGAAAAACTCTGAGAATTTGATTTGAAGAGTTATTCCAGCTTGGGTCAACGATAACTTGTTTTCAATAAGAGAAATATTGTGTAACAGTTAACTAATTATTCATAAAATTTGTACCTTAGATACTGTTATTTTTATTTTATTTTAGACATGCGCTAATCCGATAAGATGACTGTTGCGTGTATGCAGTCTTGGATTTCAGCTCAGGACCTGCAAGGCCAAGGCTGAGGTCAAGGCCGGGTGCCACAAGATCAAGACGAGGCCAAGGCCAGAAGCATTTTAGGTCGAGGCCAGTGTCAAGGGCAGCCCAATCGAATTCCATAAGTTGGTGTCTCTAAGCCAAGTCCTCAGATTGAGGCCACAACACCAAGGAAAGGCCAAGGATGAGGCCTGAGGATCGGTCTCAAAGATCCAAGACGGCATGCATGGAATGCTTTTGGCCGTGATGTGCTTTAATCTTTGGACCTTGTCATGTTACCCGATGTGTTGTTGCTGTTGTTGTCTTCATTTGTACTGACTACTGTAATGTTTTTTCTGTTTATGCTGCAACTCCCAAAAATGTAATGTTAAGTAAAAAATTCCATTGGTAAAAATGCCTTTATGACAAAATGATTGAGCTGAACATTAACGCGGAGCCTAGAGAAGGGAAAAAAATGTAATCTAATTAAGATCGAACCCAGAGATTTGAGCTTGGATTGCCGGTGCTGAATAAAAAATAATAACGGCAGCAAGTGAGCCAAGCAATTCAATTAGTTCAAGCAACTAAATTGGGCCGCATGCACTGGATGAGTCGAAACGTGGTTCATGCGCTTTCTTAATGGGGCGCTGTGCACTTCTCTCTGCTTTACCTGAACGGCATGCGGATGCACATCTCTTCGGCGTGCTTGCACAAGACCTCCCACGGAGCGTGAATCTTCACAAACACGGTCTCGCTGTTCGTCACTGAAGGCTGCCGGAAGACAGGGATAGAAACCAGGCAGGCATTTCAGATGGAGCCGATTGCAGGAGAACTCATTTGTGATCCTGGCGTTTGCAGTAGTTCACAGTAACCAAAGCTTAACACATCCGTCAATAACATTTCCCTTAAAAGATAACACTGCCCTATTGTAATACGCGATGTGTTTCTTGCTATCAATAAGATTCGCTGCACACCACGTTGCCTACAATTATAAAGTTTCCTCTCGAGGGCAGTGTTATTGATGAATGTGTTGAGTTTTTGCTATTTGTGATTATAAGCAAGCATGTCTCTACACCTTGTAGTTCTAATTTAAATTAAAAACCATCAGAACTGGCGAAAAATGATGACTGCCTTCAGACTAATGTAAAGCCCAGAGCAACAAAAAAGTTACTGTCCTGATTGAAAAAACAACCCACCTTGAAGACAATGGTGCTGAACAGCTCTATCATTTGAATTGCTTGCTCGTTACTATCGATTAGTATTGGGGAATTACATGCAAATGTGTCGTACTTCTCAGCTCCTGCAGCTATGACCCCTGCCCTCACGGATCCCTCCTTGTCCACCATGGCGAAGTGTTTTTTAAATCACCCGCCGTGGCCCACACGGCATCGAGGGCATCCGTCATCCAGCAGTGGATTGACAAGGGATGCCGCATGCGTTCGTTGTTGTTGCATCACGTGGGCGAGTAATGGCATCTTTGTATTTTGCACGCACGCTACCAGCGTGTGCTAGCAAAGTAAATTAAAATAACAAAAAAATATGTTTTATTTGACCAGGAAAGGCCCACTGAGCTATCTAGGTTTTTTTATTCATAGGTGACCTGGCCACAATTGATAACTCAATGAAGTGGCTTATCACGTGGACATGTAAAGCAACCAAACACTCTGGCTGCACGTTGATTCTAAGTGTGGAGGGAACAACCGGAGGACCTGGAGAAAAATCCACGTTACGACGGGGATAGAGAACATGCAAACTCCAAATAAACCGGTATCAGGGTCGGGGTCGAACCCAGGAAACCACCTGTATAACAGGCGAGGTAGTTAACAGCAATGTGACATTCTAGATTTGAAGCTTTCGTGACTGCAAGGATTTATATTCTTAGGTTTTTTCGGTAAAGTCACGTAGGTAAAAAATTTAATTAATAAAAGTAATATAAAAATAAAAAATCACGACGTTTCGGAGGCAACACAAGCTTCCGTCTTCAGGTGGAACCATCACAGCACGATAGCTGTATCAAGTAAGAGAAATTCCAAGAAAACAGTCCTTGTATATATACTGGTTGAGGGTGGGAGGAGCCAAGGTAGGCCCTGGATATTATTATTGAGGTTCGGTGCGGCTGAAGCACGCTGTTAGGAATGAGCCTTTGTTGTGTAGACTGTTTGAAATGAGTTGTTAAGGTGAGGCTGATGTAAAGGTGCGTGTAAATGGGACTGAGCCTTTTTACAGTGTGACAACTCATCATCTTAGAACACCTCCTGCATGCCCCCCCCACCCCAACACCCCCCTCCCCACCTCTCTCTCCACTTGCAGCCCTTCTCCGCGCAGATTCTTCTCAAAGAAGTGGCGGCGTTCGGGGTGTGGGCTGCACATTCGATGCACCAGCAGGTAATCCACGCGCCGCTTGCCGTCCCGGAAGAACAGCCCCGAGCCTGGCACACCCAGACGGCTGTTCCGAAACTAATAGACGGGAAATCAGCCAAACCCATCGGGCAGGGTTCATTCAATCGGATTAGCTAAACCATCAGCACGATGTGCTCGCATTTAAGACGACGACGACGACAACGATACCAATGCGCGCGTATAGACAAGACACACGGGCAACGGCGCAGATACATGGATGTTGCGCTTACACTGAGCGCAGATATGCGTTGTGGGGCCACGTAAATTAACCTCGGTGAAGCGTACCACAGCATGTATTTCCCTGTGCATACATGCCGATCCAAAATGCTATACGTAGTTCCATACACTTGTGCCTATAACAAAAAGTTACACACTTATTGCGTGAGGCATCTATGACTGACGATAGAGCCACTGATAAAATAATCAAAGGTGCAGTTGAAGTTGAATATAAGCACACCCTTTGGGAGAAAGGCCAACTGTGCTTATATCAGAAGTGGTGCGTTTCAGTCAGAAGTTACCCTAACCCTTTCACCCACGGGTGTAATCTAAGTACGTATCGGTTACATTAGAATTGTTTTAATTCATATACGTTGCGCTTGTATCCAGATGCTGTGTTATTCATGTACATTTTTAGTTATTCCGATATTGTGCGTTGTTTTTGTCACGTATCCCACTGCAATAAATTGTACACAAGTTATTAAGGCTATTAACAGTAGACTATATTACCCTCAATGTGTGGTGATACAGATTGTTCCTAAATAATTTGCAATTGAGCAAAAATGTGCAATCTCACGTTAAATGATGTACTATTTAAACTTGCGTGCTTGTCAGATTGAGAGGCAAAGGTGCAGCCCTGCAATTGCTTGCTCACACCACTGCCGGGTCGAGGCCTACTAGCTGAGGCAGCTCTAGAGAAGCCCTGTAGATCCTATTTGGCCTACTCCACCACAATTGAGCAAATCATTTAAAGAAGCCAGTTCAGGGCTGTGCTTGCAGTTGTGCTATGTATTTTAAGGGCTTATTTACATCTCCTGCATGAAATCTAGTCCCGGTTTTTCCAGTCTTGATCCGATGCACTTCTTCCCAAAGCACTGCAACGAATATTCACACGCACACTGCACGATGCATTGCGGTGATGAAGCAAACCTAAACCCGAGGAAGAAAATCTATTAGCTTCCACACAAACACCGGCGTGCAGGGCTGTATTTTCCCTCGCTCTCTTTAAAATCACATTACTAACAAATGGTTGGCCATCCGTCTTGAATCTGTTGGCGCTACGGCCGAGAAGTTGTGGTGCGATGGCAAGCGCTGGATAACGGGACTGGCTCTAAGGCAGTCGAACAGCGCAGTGAGTAGCAGTGGTGGCCGCTCGGCATAAATCAAACCAAGCGACATCCTAAGTCCCCAAGCTGCTCACGGGGCAAATATCAGCGAGAATGTTTATAACCTATAAGCAAAAGCCCATCTAATTCATGTAAAAAAGCTGATAAATACCTTCAGCTCTCCTACCTCGTCATCTCGCTACATCTCTGTATCTCCCCACTATTTATTTATTCTGTCTTCTCATTCGGAGTTTATAAATTGAATGGCCGAGAGGGGGGCAGGGAGCGGGCGGGGGTGGGGGGCTGTCATTAAATATGTGGGGAGCGGTGGCGTCGCGGTTAGCGCTGCGCTATGAACCCAGCGACTCAAGTTCGATTCCCACTCACGGCCAACACCAGTGACGATTATCTGAACCGATCGTGTGCCTTTCGCTAGGTCGACTCAGCCTCAAGCGAGTACCCGGCGCAGTGTGTAAACATCGCCACCAGGGAGACAAAGGCGTCCGGGCGTGGTGCTGGCCACCCACCCCCTCGTGTGCCGTGCCAGCCTTCGTAGGCGCTACTCGCTAACAGCACTTGCCCCAACAGTCTGTTACAGGCTATACAGGGGCATCTTTGTCTTGGTCATTAAATATGCATTCTGTTTTTGGGGCACCCACGATTCACCACCACTGGTGTGTAGCCTAACCCGTCACATGACGCTGCACCCTGGTTAAACAGCGGTGAACAAATCCCCCAACACCCCCCAAACATCACCTGATAAAAATTGTTATCTTTTTTATTCCTGGCGCCCTCACTGTATTTTATTTGCTATACGTCGATTCAATTATTTTTTTTGCCACAGATACCGATTGCCTGCGAAGTGTGGCAATAAATTAAATTCAACACGGCTCTTGTCAAGTGGCCATTTTCTCGGTGGCTTTAAGCCATTGCCATGTGCGAGACGGGCCATACGCACGAGGAGGCTCACCACAAACGTGCCTGACTGACCACGCGCACGCGCGCACGCGTGCGTACATCGTCCGCTAAAAAATGCCACACGCGCATACACGCAGAGGAACTCTGGCGCACAGATGCGAGCAAACTCCCGTGGCACAACCTTGTTTAAATCAGAATCAGAAACGGTTTTAATCGCCATGTAAGTTTGCACAAACAAGGAATTCACTATGGTGGGACGGTGCATACATTGAACAAGTAGAAATCTTAACTTATATAAAAGGTATACACTCTAACTATACTAAGGTTACAAAGTATAAGTAATACCAAAGGGCTAAAATCTTTAAAATTATGAATAAGTAGACCTTATAAAATGCGAATGTAAAATGTTAATTAGCCGTATTAAGCAATCTTAAAATACAAAAATACAAATAAGATTACACGTTGTAAGTATGGAAAGGTGTTATTATGTAGATAAAATGTTAAAGCAGGCGAGGCATTCACAAAGGCATGTTGACAATGACAAGTGAATGTGAAACAAACTTTAAACTCACGTTAAAATGCTCAACAGAATGAGTAACAATACGATATTCTCTTGTCTACCACGCGTTCTGCCCCGGCTCTCATCTCCCCCGTTCATATGAGAATCGGCTGTGCAACGCCCCATCCCTCATTTGTGACAATTCTGAAACCAACATTTTTTTCACTTGCCCTTTTTAAAAACGTAGAGAGAGCTGTGCCTTCAGAAGAGGCGGCTCAACCTCCTCTATCTCCCCCCCCCCACCCCTCACACGCAAGCCAGCCAGCAACACAATTCCAGGGGTTGCCAACTCTAAAATCACAACTGCCCAACAGAGGATTCAACAACTACACGCTGCTCATGTTTCGTTCACCCCCGTCGCCAGGGCAAGGGTCACGCTGACCCAGCGCTGAACGGGGACTAATCGCACCTCTGATTAGCACGGTTGGCTACTTACGCTGCGAAATAAGTGCAACACAGCACGTACATATTTACCTTGTCCCTCTGGCTGAGGGTGTCAATGGAAGACATGCTGAGGGAGCCCGGGCACAGAAGGGTGTCCTTGTCATGGTAGTGGCAATTGGAGGTGTTCAAATCATCCACGAAGGCTGGGTTTTTGCCATTCACTGCAACAACAAGAATCCAATACAGTTGTAAGTCACATGGCAAGATGAATGGCAGCGACACAAATTATTGCCGGACGACATTATTGGTAGCAGAAATAAACTGGATGAGAAGAAATCCAGGGAGTGCCGAGAGAATAAAAACTCACAAATTAGACGGACTTGTACAGCCTGTTTGTCAATCCACTGATGGATGGGGGCCTGCCTTACACCTTGCAGGGCCGTTGAGGAATATTTGACCATACATCATCACGATAGGTCAGTCAGAGTTGGTGAAGGTGGGGGTGGAAGTGCAGAACAACAATGGATTTCGCTGCACTGCCATCGAAGGCCCACAACGCCGAGTACACCCGGTGCACGCTCGTCCAAGCACTCTACAGGCTAAAATCCTGCTGATCTTCTGACATTTGACGCGATCGGGGCACACGCCCTGGTGATGTGTTTCAGGCTGTTGACACGCTAGGCCCAAGCAACAAAAAAAACAAGCCACCTCTTTGGTTTGGGACATGCGAAGAGAACGGAGGCCAACAAGTGACCTTTGGTGACCTCGCACCGCCGCGTGGACGGAGCAAGAAGTAGAGGCCATCCACGCACGCAGCGAGATGGTGGACTCATGGGCACGAAGGAGAGGGGGACTTGACGGAGAAAAACGTAGGCCTACAGGAAGCGATCGTCCTCACCAGAGTAAAGGAAGGAGCGGAAGAAGTTCATCCAGCTTAAGCATCAGCTGCTATGAACTAGATAATTGAAACAAACTAGTAACAATTTTTTTTTATTTTACCAGGTGAGGCCCACTGAGCTTTTTCAGAAGCGACCTGCCCACAAATGATAGCTCAACGAAGTGGCTTATCACGTGGAAATTTAGAGCAGCCAAACACTCTAAACGCGTGTTTCTAAATGTGGAGAGAAAAACCGGAGGACCCGAAACAAAAATCCACGCACCCAAGGGTAAAGCATTCAAACTCCAAATATACAGCAGGCATCGTCAGGGTCGCGATCGAACACACAACCTCCTGCATACCAGGCGAGAAACCTAACATCTCGCCACTGCGGCGCCCTATGTGACGAGTGATGGAAGAGACAGCAATACATGGAAGAAAAGTGTTGTGGTAGTAAAACTGAAGATTAATTTGTGAAAGTGTGAGTTCAAATCCCGGCTGGGGGTCTACTTGCTCCAGTTTCCCTCCGGGGTCGATCAAATGATTACCACTTTATGGGAAGTCAGCAGCGGTTGCCTTATGGACAGACTCGCCCAGACTCTAGGAATTTGGAATATTCACCACTGGTTAAGGCCTGCCAATAGAGATGAGCACAATGCTCGTTTGAATATGGAGATTCTCTTCAGCACTCTGAATTGATCCTCCGATTGATTTTGGAAAAAGAGTAATAAATGGGTTCTATGAAGTTTAATAGAATTACTATTATCTTTAATGATGTATGTTGGTATAATAAAATATAGGCTGTGTTTATTGATCACAGTTAATCTATGGAAGGCACATTTCATCATCCAACAGCTAATGGGAATTTGCTAAAGTGTAAGTAATAATTTCCTTGACTGTCACTCAAAGCACAATGATGCTGACACATGGTATCGCTATTTTTCATGCATATATAGTACGTGAAATCCCATATACAGATCAATGTGCACACTGACAAGCAACAGTTATACATTTGTAATCGACAAAGACAAAGATCCCCCGTATAGCCTTAGCCGACTTTTGGGGCAAGTGCTGTTCGCGAGCACCTACGAATGCCAGCACGGCACACAAGGGGCTAGGCGGCCAACATTACAACCGGTCCGCCTTTGTCTCCCCAGCTGTGATGTTTACACACCACACCAGGTACTTTTTTTTAAAGCTGAGTCGACCTAGGGGAGGCTCAGGACCGGTTCAGATATTCTTCACCAATGTCGGCCATGAATGTGAATCAAACTCGGGTCGCTGGGTTCATAGCAAAATGTGCCAATGCGTCCCACAAATCCCGCATACATATTAAAACACACCATGTATTTACCCACGGGGCTTTATGCGTGCACTCATGCAAACACGTAATGCGCACACTACACATGCACAGCCACTTCTTGCACGAGAAACAGATTTACACGCACACGCAAAAACACTTGAAAAAACATAATAGAGGTGTTTGGGTGAGATTGCGTAAAAATATTGGATAATATTGGTCGCGAAAGCCAAAGTGTTAAACTGACTTTAAAAAAACTATGAGGAAATGGAAGAGAGAAGAAAAATAGAGTTGGTAAAAAAAATGGGGAAAAAAACAACAACTCAAAAAGTCCGTGAGAAAACACAACGCAAACATGACCGAAGATGCCATAATAAGGAATAGGAGGATGTGGCAGCAAAAAAAGAAGCTGATGATTAACGAATTACAAATAGAAGCCCTGAGGGGCAAGATGCAGCCGTAACAAATGATGGAGACAGTCATAGACCTCGCGGAGAAATGCGACGCAGATATTAACGGGCGCTATGTTAACTACCTCGCCTGGTCTTCTTAGTTCTTTCGGTAAAGTCACGTAGAAAGGAAGTAATAAAATAATAAAAATAAAACACAATAAAATAATTCTCACGACGTTTCGGCCACAACGCAAGCAGCCGTCCTCGGGTGAAAACCAGGTCCGTCGAGGACGGCTGCTTGCGTTGTGGCCGAAACGTCGTGAGAATTATTTTATTGTGTTTTATTTTTATTATTTTATTACTTCCCTTCTACGTGACTTTACCAAAAGAACCAAGAAGATGAATCCCTGCAGTCACGAAAGCTTTAAATAGAAATTTACCTCGCCTGGTATACAGGAGGTCGTGGATTTGATCCCAACTCTGATGCCTGCATATTTTGAATTCGTTCGTTCTCGCCGTGGTGGTGTGGATTTTTATCAGGTTTTCCGGTTTGTGCCTCCACATTGAGAAACATGCGTTGAGAGTATTGGGCTGCTATACATGTCCACGTGATAAGCCACTTCGTTTGTGGCCAAGTTGATTCCGAAAAAGAGCCATGTAGCTCAGTGGGCCTTCCTTGGTAAAATAAAAAAAAATGTGTTTATAGTTTTTTTTATAGTTCATAATTTTGAAGCAAACAAAACAATCTAATTACATACCGTAGGAAACAAAATCTCTCTTCGGATACGGGGGATGATTTTACAGATGTTGCAAATGAATAAATAACCACTGCCCTTCACAGTATTGATAAGGAGAATACGATATGACGGAGCAACTGTGGACATCATTAAAGAAAAGGGACCAGCTGTGGATCAAAATGATCAGACCTCTTCAGATTTTTACGCGCAAATTAAAATCTCTCCATTATGGAATGATGTCAACGAATAAGCATGCAAAACAGATTAATTGTCAATATATAAATTATAATGTCACTATAATCTTTGAGTTTATTATTTCTGAACAAAATACCATCATATAATTTATGAACAATTAAGTAATTGTCATTAAACAAACTGCAGGAACATATAATGCGATTAATTGTATCGTCGTGACGTTGAATACATTAAACGTGACGTGAAAATGAGGTTCAGCAACAGCTGGGGCAGTTGTACAGCTAACACGTGATGCGGCATGTGCAGTTCTCTCCGTTTTCAGCCATTACATTTCGGACATGAATCCTGGAGGCAGCTGGTGCCGTCCTGCTTGGAGAGAAATGTCAAAAAAGGCATCAAAGACCGGGTAAATTAAAACCAATTCAAGTGCTTGACATTTAAAATCCACTGCAGTCGGCAAAACCCAATTTAGTGGAGTTTGCTCCTCATTAATCACCGCACTGAGATGTTGGCAACAGCAGTTTTTCGCCGCAGTCTCTATTTCATCATCAGCAGTGTCGACGCACTTTTTGGAAGGGTCCAAGAAATGTGTGCGTGACAGTGTAAGGAAAACGACACGAACACCCTATGCAAACTAGTTAGTGCCTCGCAGAAAGGTTGAATGTTGCCAACACAGGGCCTCCTACTCCTCCACGTTGGTGAGACATCTCGGAAGAGGTGTGAGTACCCACACCTTACAGGACCGTACACGACCTACCGAATGAGTTGTGTACCCACTTATCATCAGGTGAATCGCCCGACGAGGCAGTTCAGGCAATGGGCTGATTTCTTAACCCTCTTTCCATTCTGATGAGGTACGTGTACGTCATCGGAACGGAATCTGAATAAGTAAATAACTTCATCGGTACCGAGGCTCCCATAAGGCCATGCGGGAGGGCGTGGCACAGTTTGGCGCCAGCTATCATAGAGTGCGGTCGTGTCGCTACAGTTCTCTGCGGTGAGTACAATGTCTTTAAAAAACAACGGTGCTATGCCTCTCCAATAAAATTAACGTGAACCGCTTGCGCGTTCCGAGATTCCGCGGTGAATGGGACCCAACCTGCCACTTTCAGATGTCTCGGCACGGGAAAGGGGTGAAATGCCCCTACCTCTGTCAACAGTTTACGAGAGGTTGTGTGTGGCGTCTGCCTCGCGTGGGAAGGTAGGTCAGAGTTCCTACCAGTGGAGGCCCTTTCACCAACAGTACCTTGAGCAATTGCAGGGCTGCACCTTTACCACCTTGTGTGGACATAGACACGTGCCCCAGAATGCCTCTCACTTCATGTTCAAGTCCAGGCTGCAGACCTTCGTTTGTAACTCTGCCTGTGTGAGCGACTGACTTCCCCTTTCCATAAATTAAATGTGTCCACTGTGTCTGTGCAGCATCGAGAAATACGGTCATCGGATTCAGACGCTGTTCTACTGTCAAAAGTAAAATTGTTCTTAATCGCCCTTTTTTGTATAGCCTTCAGCGGAGATAATGGCAAAGCATCCATCTACGATACACCCTGGGCCAGATTCGCGTCTTGACAAAATGGGCAAAACGTATCGGCTTGGCGATTTGCCATGGCGTTGTTAACGGCGCCATTGGCACATTTTCGACAAGAGGCGGACAGATAGGAGCCAGGTTCACTGATGTGTGAATCGGGCCATCCCCGAGCTTACGCAAATGTAGAACTGCTTAAGTGGTCACCATTGATTTACTTATTAAATTCTGTAATAACTTGTATGTATGTATGTCGAACTTCTTTCACACCGTACATAATCAACTGTGCTAATCGGAGGTGGCAAGACACGAATGGCAATGAAAGGTAAAGGTGCAGTCGCTCAATTTCATTCTCAAGGCTGGTGGAAGGCCATCTTCGATCGGGTATTTGGCCTACTTTTCCACACTGGACAGATATCCTGAAAGAGGTGGCAGTACCTACACTTTACCTCACCACATCCAACATGACGACAGACTAACTGCATGGCACCTATTGATAATGTTAATTACTGCGAATGTTATTATAATTGTTCTTAAATGTAATCACAAACAGGGCACAATCTGTGTCACACTGCATAGGGTGTTCCGACCTCGGAATTGCCGTCAGGAATATCTCACCGGAGTTTCTGGCTACCATGGCAATGAGTCACCTCAGCTTGCCACCTTTCCATGATTAAACCCGGTGCAAGTCTGTGAATCAGCATCTTTGTCCGGGTGGCATGAATCAATTTATCCTGGTGCCAGCATTGCGTTGAACTTCATCACAGTGTACTGCACAGTCTTTGATCGATAGACCACGGCCGACTCAGTAATGTCCAGATTCAGTCTCCAGCGGAACAGCAGTCGCACCACCTGGGGTCACAGCCATTGACAAATGCGGTGCAGGGACCATCCCCACCTCTCATGTTGACAGCCGCCGACATGGAGTAGGGCTCGTCGGGCGAGGTGCAGCAGCCGGGGCCGTGCGCGGGGTACGAGCGCGTCGGCTGCAAGGGGAGCGTGTCCATCTGCGACGCGGACGAGCACGGGTAGGAGCCGTGCAGCGGGTAGCTGTCGGGCGACTGCACGGTGGACACGGTGAGACCTGCAGCATCCAGAACGCGACCGCAACAGCAACAACACAGAGCTCGCAACCACTCCGCACGTGGGCAGACCGCCGCTCTCTCGCGCCTCGTTGAACCAATTGCCAACCGAATCGCGCCGAGCCAAGCCTGGCATGGCTCGGGAGGCTGCCAGGTTGCTTGTCCACCGCAGAAACTCAGCCGTGCCGCTGTTGAGTCACGCGCAACGAATGAGCCGAGACGCATGAAGACGAAGTGGACTGATGTCGCACGCAACGAACGGGTCATTTTGATTTAAAGCTTTCGTGACTGCAGGGATTCATGTTCTTGGTTCTTTCGGTAAAGTCACGTAGAAAGGAAATAATAAAATAATATGAATATTAAACAATACAAATTCTCACGACGTTTCGACTGCAACACAAGCAATCGTCATCAGGAGCTCTCGAGGGTAGTCTTAGATAACACCTGATGATGATTGCTTGTGTTGCAGTCGAAACGTGAGAATTTTTATTGTTTTATATTTATATTATTTTATTATTTCCCTTCTACGTGACTTTACTGAAAGAACCAATGATATGAACGGGTCATTATCTCCGCCCGCTGGTCCTGCTAGGCCCTAAGCCCTGATTCAGATGTCCTGTGAGGTGATCGTATCTATCACGGTTTGGTTCTGGCTTAGCACGGCAAATATTCAGCGGGAAGCCACCGATACTTTGAGGAACCCGCGCTGGCTCAGCTCAGGGTGTGATCCAACGCGGGTTCTCTCCAGTGGCGGCTCCTGCAAAATCTCTCAGGGGAGGCAAATGTCTGGATGATTGATAAGGATAAGGTCCACCCATGCAATGGATAAATTAACAGCTTAAGCATGTAAAGGCAACTTCACTTCTTTAATATTAATGAAAAATAAAGTGACTCTTACAATACATCTTGTTTGTTTCTATACTCACTATTAAAACAAACCACTCAAGTTTATTTTATTAAAGATTCCACTAGGTGGCCACAAATTATATTGTTGGATGAAACGTGCTTACGTATGATGACGTAAGCACGTATGATGACGTAAGCACGTTAGGGCGAGCCCTCCCGGAAGCCATAGAGATATCCAGAGGCTGCAGTGAATGCTAGCGTGACTCTGTGGTTCAATGACATTGGTGGTGCGTCGCCCAATCGCCCTAATGAAGAAACCGCCCCTGGTTCTCTCGCTCGTCTATCTGCTGACTTCTCCCTTACTTCTTCAACGAGCGCACTGTGATGTACGCCTATGTAAGCGGCCATACATAGTGCAATGTATCAGCTGCTCAGGCTTACCATCGAAGACATCCACGTCACGTTGTGTGACCGAGATGTTGCTGTTCTTTTGGTCCCTTGCCGAAGCTTGCGAATCGGTGTACTTATGTAATTTGAACTTGTATACTTGATCTGTTTGAAATAAAATGGTTTAGTGATTTTCTTACCTTTCCTACACTTTGCACTCCTATCGTGTTTTCTGTTTGTTGTTGTAACTTCCTGACCCGCCTCTACTGGACATGTGTGGAAAAAGCTTTATAGCTCATGGGATTCCTCCGGTATGTATGTATGTATGTTGACCTTCTTTTGCACCGTACGATGAATACATATTCTGATAACGATTACCGTGCCTCGTCAGCCTAGTTCTATAATTATCATTCTCTTCTCCCACCTCATGCCACTCATCATACTCGACTGCCTGCTTGTGCAGTGCAGTGAAGTCTCATAAAAGCAGCAGAACATCACGCTTGGTGCACGGAATGCAGGACGCACTGCACTCTACAATAAAGCCGCTCTTCAGCACCATATTCCGCAGTGTATGTTCGCAAACTATAACGGACTATAAAGTAAGCATATTATTACCTTGTTGAAAAAAAGTTCGAGGAAGGAAAAGCATTTGCAACCCCAAATCGTGATGAAAATTAGATGTTGCCTATTGATCAGATTCTAAAACAATTATATGCTCCAGTTCGTATTTTATGGAAGTGTTTGGAAATATTAAACTTTACGGATTCCTTGTTGCAATATAAATATATGGTAGATGTGCAACGTTGAGCCAATATGATTTCACACTTGTAATCTTCATTCAACCGTTGATTTTGCTCCGCTCCATTCACCCTCATTGAACACCCCCTCTAACGTATTGCAAACCTACTAAAAACATTAAATAACACACGTGATAACTCCCCTGAACAACACAGCTCTGTTCTATACCCATCAGCCTAGGCCACATGCAAGAGACATGTGGTGTCGGCTGCACCACCTGTGCCACAAACCTTATATAACGGTTTTCAATTAACATCTTCGCGGAAAGGCGTATCAAAACCCTAAACCGTTCAGCGTGCCGAGCTCGTGCAGAAGCCGTGTTTCGATGATTTACCTTCTAAAAAAAAATCTGCCCATGTCTCGCACTCCCAGCTGCGTGCAATTTTGCACGGACACCCATCACACGGAGTGCAATTTGCCGTTGTCCCCCCCCGCACTTCCGATTAGCACGGTTGGCTACGTGCGGTGCGAAGGAAGTTCTACGTATTACTTGTCAGGATGTGATCGAGATGGCATTCGGGTCGAAAGAAAGCTGTTTCTGGTGTGGACCATTCAGTTTCAAAGACAATGCATATACGGCCAAAGCGTGTGATTTTTGTTTGCATGTTCACCACAGGTATATGTGCTTAATGCAGACATGATTCCTTGCAAGAGGTTTGTGTTTGGTGTTTTAACATCTTGACACCTGTTTTATTGCCAGAAAGGGTAAACCATTATTATTATTATATGGTGCGAGAGAACTTCAACGCACGTAGATAGGCCCTCTGGATCATTTTTGTTGACGGAGAGCTCACCGAGCGGACGCTCCAGTTAGTAAGAATCAAGCTGGATATCAAAGTCCCAAGAAGAGGAGGAGGAGGAGGCTCTTTCCACTGCACGCTAATGTATATCCCCTTAAGGCACTGTTATTGACCAATGTGTTAAGTAACCAAAAAATAAATGCGTGAATAATTTTTTACTTTACACGTTTGTCAATCACAATGGCCTTAGAGCAGCCTTGCAGCGCTTTGTTTCTTAATCGTAAACAAATAAAATGTATCATGTTAATAAATACGCAGGTTATAATGAAACAAAATACTTATGTGCCCATGCCTAATTTGTGTTGTTTCGATTATTTACCTTCTAAAAAAAGCTGGCCATGTCTCGCACCCCTAGAAAGGGCATCTCACACCCGAGGTTAAGAACCACTGCCTTATATCATGTGGCGTTTTGGGCAATGCCCTTTATTGATGGCCAGGGCCGTTGCCCACAGTGTCACCTATTTTTGTTATTATTATAATTATTATACATGGGCAATGTACGCAACATTTCAGGCGATGGCTCTTGCGATGAAAAAAGGCCACTGTCCAAAGCATTGCCGAGTGGATAGCCTTCCCATTTTATCGGCGGCGTTATTGACGAGTGTGCCGTGTTTTTTTTTATCTGTTAACTTCATTAAGTTTAATCCGTCAATGTACATTCGTTACAGTTCATGACGTGGTATTTTCTCTCTACTGAAACCTGTAATTTTAAAGGTTGCTCCGTAAAATCATTAAGAGCACATTTTAAATTGCATTTTTTTTCTACGTGGCTAATCCCGTTTTTATCACACACTTTAGTTCACAAGAGCACAGTGCATCCTGACAATTTATTTCTGAGCACTAGCCACAACAATACAATCGCCATTCTATTGCATGGCTGGTGACGTTTTATGAGGTTCCTTTAGAGATCTTCGCCTCTATAATGTCGGTGGGATTATTCACCCATTTTTAACATGAGCAGAAAATCAATAGCAAGTTTTAAAACGGCACGCGCGCAGCGCCGAATGTAGGGCTGTCTGTATCTTTTAATGGCTTAGTAATCTAGTCCAAAGTCAATATAGAACATTACACCACTTCCACTTTGAAACAACAGGCTACATTAATTTGCGTTTTAGACATGTAATTTGCTGATTAGTTCAAATATCTAACCTCCACGTCACGTGTGTTTCAAACAATGGATTATAAAGCTTCAAATAGAAGAATGCCCTATAACTGTATTTTTTTAAAACATTAATTAAAATAAACAGCCAATATATGTGTCAATAAGCACTGCCTTAGTTGTAAAAATATATAACAGGCAACGTTTCAGGCAATGCCCCTGCTTGGTAGTAGATCTCTGTCTGGCTACTCTAATTATTTATGAAAAGGACCCATTGCCTTTGAAGGCAATGTAATTTATTAACGTGTTGAGTTTTTGTATAATTAATTGATTAAAATGAAAATTATGCATTCATAGCATCGTTCTCGTTAAATTTCTTTTTCACAACGGATCGCCTAAAAATACAGTAATGTGATTAGTCAAGGTATTAGCAATAAGGTCATGTTCCATTACATAAAGGCTAAAGTTGGTATTCAAGAGTCATTGCAAGCACACAAACACACATACACACAAACACACCACATTACAGAGACTAACAAATGATAAGCTTTGCTACCGACGCAAAATATTCAGGCCATAGAGGTGAGACCATTATATGCAGGGACGTGTGATGTTATTTTCTTATTAAGAAGCTGCTGTCCACCTCCACAGAGGTGTGCTAGCAACACACTCTGAAGCTCGTAATAAAACGAAGCACTATTACTCCCCAAATCAATAACACTACAATACATACGCACGGCAATCTTTACCCGGGCGGTTTTATATCTTGTGCCCATGGTTAGAATGAGTGTGAATGTCGTAGCAGTGTTGTCCACCAGGTCCAAACTAACATGGCTTCTGACATTCAGGACAGATGTGGTGTGAACGCGAAATGGTAACTCACGTTTTATCGTGGCCTCTAAGCTAAACGATTAAGGCATGTATAAGGCAAAAAAACGCTATTGCCGTGGCAGATTGCACTTCTCCAACAGTTAAATTGCACAAGAGAACGTGTTTGATATGTATAGGTCAAGGAGAAGACATGGTATCTGGTGACCTGCAAAAAAGGTATAAAAAAAAACTAGAAGGGAAACATGAAGACGGAAGACATTTGATTATTTTGAAAGCTAAAAATATACAGGGACATGCCTGCACCGTGCAAGCATGACTGTCAATTCCAAGGGCATTCCTAATTTGTGATGGCAGAGATTACAATCTCAATTCACAGAGATGCTCTTAATCCTGATTTCACTGATGTTGAAATGATTAAATGCCTCTCTTTATTCGGCAGAAACAAATCAATAAAACACCTCTAAAATTGTTGTGAAAAAGAGTCCAAATGTAGTTTTTAAACAACACCATTTGCATATATATTACATTTTTACAGCCTCATAACACGAAATCTGTTTATTCATGCATGCATATTGCACGTGATCACATCGATGGCCAATTTATGCAGCTAAACACCAATCATAAAAATGACTTCGGTGTTTACCGATTTTAAAATTGAATTGGAACATCTGCGGAAATGTATATCCATTCAAAAATGTTAAATGACAAGCCACTGCCCAAGGATGTAATTCAAAGGTGGTGAAAAATGTATTTTTGTCGCTTTCATTTTTTAGGATCATAGCTACATGTAATATTTATAATAATTTACAACCCCTTGACAAATCTGTGCTTGATGAAGACCTCTCCAATGCATGTCGGTCATGGGGGTTGTTTGACCATACTTCACCAAGCTGGTCAATGCAGGTCAGCGAAGGGTTTGGAGAGACTGAACCGGTTCAAATATCACTCGCTGTGAACATTAGCCATGACCGGGTATGACACGTATTTAGCCAAATTCATAGTGCAGTGCATTAACCATTGCTGAATTAAATAACACAACATAATATACGGCTCTGTGTCAATCTACTGCTGGATGAAGGCCTCCCCAACGCAATGTCACACACGGGGTTTGTTTGACTATAATTCATCACAATGGTTGATGATGGTAAAGAGTAGAGGGACAGGAACCACTCCAGATATCATTCGCCCACCACTGATGACAGCCCTGGCTGAGGATCATATCCAAGTCAACGTGTTCACCGCACAGAGCGATAACCGCCGCTCCGCCACTCCAATGTGTCACCACTAGACATTGTGGGGGGGAAATAACAGCTAAATATAGGGCACAGGACACACGCTGAATACGTGGAAAGGGTGGTCATCGTCTCCGGTCAAGAATTGTCTTCTGTTCTCGCATTTCCTTCCCTTATTTCTTGCAAAATCAGCATCACTGGTAGCACGGAGTCACATCTACACACAATAACACGTAGAACTGACAAATTCAAGCACTGCTTGACAGTTTCCGAAAAACCCCTCCCACCCAATTCCTTGCTTTTTGTTATGTAGATTTCACTTGTTTTTTTTTCACTTTTTGTACACACACACAATCAGCGTGATTGATATCTTCTTGGTTCTTTCGGTAAAGTCACGTAGAAGGGAAGTAATAAAATAATAAAAATAAAACATAATAAAACAATTCTCACGACGTTTCGGCCACAACGCAAGCAGCCGTCCTCAGGTGAAAACCAGGTCCGTCGAGGCGACAGAGTCTGAATGAAACAGCACACGGGCTTGGAGCATATATATAAGCTGGGCGCATTGACAAAGGAATTTGCATATCAACAGGAATTTAGCATATTTATGGGAAATGCAGGAATGTAATTAGTACTGCATATGCATGTGCATTATGCAGGATTAACAGCATCAAAGGGAGCTGTAGTTACTGCTGCTGCAGTAGTTGCTGCTGCTGCTGCAGTTTCTGCTGCTGCTGCAGTTGCTGCTGCTGCTGCACTTGCTGCTGCTGCTGCACTTGCTGCTGCTGCTGCACTTGCTGCTGCTGCTGCACTTGCTGCTGCTGCTGCACTTGCTGCTGCTGCTGCACTTGCTGCTGCTGCTGCAGTTGCTGCCTTATCCATTTTAATATAACACTATGTATTATTCTACCCACCCTAATGTGTATCATACTGCTATATGTTTACTGTACAATTACGACACCATACATTACTCTGCACACTGCACCATGCCAGTGAGTGGAACGCGGTCTGAAAGTCACCGTTAACGTGAACACAATCAGTTAAGATCCGAAATGGTTTATTACGTCCTTCCAATGATTGCTAAGCCAGAATCCATCTTCTCGGTTGAAATTGTCTCTGTGTTTGTATATGTGGATCGCCTCATGAACGAATCTCTCATGATAGCCAGATGGCTTGCAGAGAACCTCTGTCTTGGAGAAGTCAATGTCATGTGAGCCCACTGAATTGTAACAGTGATCTGCCACGGCTGAGGTGTTTGTCCTACCGTGTTTCAGGTCTGCCTTATGTTCACGGATGCGGTCCGAGACATGTCGTTTGGTTTCTCCAATGTAACTGCTACCACAGAGGCAACTTAGTTTGTAGACGCCAGGGTACTGTATGTCTGGAACCACATCTTTTACAGACGGGACCAGATCACGGATTTTATGTACTGTGTTGAATCGGACCTGGATCTTGTGTTTAATCAGGATTTTGGAGATCTTTTTTGTGACCCCAGCAATGTAGGGTAAGGTGATGGTCTTGAAAGGCTCCTCAACAGGATCCTTCTTGATGGTTGGAGTGATGGCTTTGCGGATTGTGTAGTGACTACACAATCCGCAAAGCCATCACTCCAACCATTGTGTAGTGACTACACAATCCGCAAAGCCATCACTCCAACCATCAAGAAGGATCCTGTTGAGGAGCCTTTCAAGACCATCACCTTACCCTACATTGCTGGGGTCACAAAAAAGATCTCCAAAATCCTGATTAAACACAAGATCCAGGTCCGATTCAACACAGTACATAAAATCCGTGATCTGGTCCCGTCTGTAAAAGATGTGGTTCCAGACATACAGTACCCTGGCGTCTACAAACTAAGTTGCCTCTGTGGTAGCAGTTACATTGGAGAAACCAAACGACATGTCTCGGACCGCATCCGTGAACATAAGGCAGACCTGAAACACGGTAGGACAAACACCTCAGCCGTGGCAGATCACTGTTACAATTCAGTGGGCTCACATGACATTGACTTCTCCAAGACAGAGGTTCTCTGCAAGCCATCTGGCTATCATGAGAGATTCGTTCATGAGGCGATCCACATATACAAACACAGAGACAATTTCAACCGAGAAGATGGATTCTGGCTTAGCAATCATTGGAAGGACGTAATAAACCATTTCGGATCTTAACTGATTGTGTTCACGTTAACGGTGACTTTCAGACCGCGTTCCACTCACTGGCATGGTGCAGTGTGCAGAGTAATGTATGGTGTCGTAATTGTACAGTAAACATATAGCAGTATGATACACATTAGGGTGGGTAGAATAATACATAGTGTTATATTAAAATGGATAAGGCAGCAACTGCAGCAGCAGCAGCAAGTGCAGCAGCAGCAAGTGCAGCAGCAGCAGCAAGTGCAGCAGCAGCAGCAAGTGCAGCAGCAGCAGCAAGTGCAGCAGCAGCAGCAAGTGCAGCAGCAGCAGCAAGTGCAGCAGCAGCAGCAACTGCAGCAGCAGCAGCAACTGCAGCAGCAGCAGAAACTGCAGCAGCAGCAGCAACTACTGCAGCAGCAGTAACTACAGCTCCCTTTGATGCTGTTAATCCTGCATAATGCACATGCATATGCAGTACTAATTACATTCCTGCATTTCCCATAAATATGCTAAATTCCTGTTGATATGCAAATTCCTTTGTCAATGCGCCCAGCTTATATATATGCTCCAAGCCCGTGTGCTGTTTCATTCAGACTCTGTCGCCTCGACGGACCTGGTTTTCACCTGAGGACGGCTGCTTGCGTTGTGGCCGAAACGTCGTGAGAATTGTTTTATTATGTTTTATTTTTATTATTTTATTACTTCCCTTCTACGTGACTTTACCGAAAGAACCAAGAAGATGAATCCCTGCAGTCACGAAAGCTTTAAATCGTGATTGATATGTTTGGCGAACGTTATGAGTGGAACAGCACTACGAGTGGAAAACGAACAAGTTACTGTCTCCATTAGTTACAATAGGATAATAGCCAAGGATATTTACTCAAATTGACAAATCTGGTCCTTCGTCTGAATCAAGGCGAGTTAAACGGTGGCAGCCCCACAATTTCTGCATGAGCGTCCACGAGAGGGAGCTCCAGAGGGTATTTGGCCTACTCCTCCACGCTGGCCAGACGTCTTGAAACAGGTGGGGGCGGGGGGGTATCCACATTTTGCCGATCGACTAACTGTGGTATGCCCACTGATATTGTAGTCTTCCCATATTCATACTCTTAGTTCTTTCGGTAAAGTCACGTAGGTAAAAAATGAAATTAAAATTAATAAAAAATAAAACAATAAAAAATCACGACGTTTCGGAGGCAACACAAGCTTCCGTCTTCAGGTGAAACCGTCACAGCAAAACATCTGTACCTTATATAGTGGTTAAGGAGGGGGGGAGCCAGGAAGGGCAGCGGGGGAGGAGGAGTTGTGAAGTGGTCAATTACTTTTCGATTTAAAGCTTTCGTGACTGCAGGGATTCATCTTCTTGGTTCTTTCGGTAAAGTCACGTAGAAGGGAAATAATAAAATAATAAAAATAAAACCTAATAAAATTATATAATATATTTATTATTTTATTTTATTATGTTTTGTTTTTATTATTTTATTACTTCCCTTCTACGTGACTTTACCGAAAGAACCAAGAAGATGGTCAATTACTGCTTTTGTTCTACTGCTGGGTGGGTAAATGAATTAGATACGATTAAGCAGCTGTTTATTATGCTGTTTGTGCGCAAGTCATATTTATATTTACTCAACTTGATATTTACTCAACTTGATTGAAATACATTTTTCTATCTCTCTTGCTTCTGCAACAACAACAACAACAACTTATCCCAAAGGGATGCAGTCATAACAGATGGTGCTCATATATCGATCTCTCCACAGGGCTAACGATGATGATGGATGATGATAATGATGGATGACGTTTTATGTTGACGGTGGGCTCCGAAGAGATTTGTGTTCATGCTTTCACAATGGGGGAGCCTTGATGCTTCCACTAAGCCCATTAGGGGCGATGTCAAACATGAAGGTGCAGCCCTGCAATTTCCCTTGACAAATGTATACAATCATTTCAAGTAGCTGGTTCTAAGTTGTCAAGGATTACATAAATGAAACTGCAATTTCTTAATTAAAACACATCACAGTGAAACTTTATCTACGTTATACATGTCTCTCTCTTCACGTGCATATTTCCCCCCCCCCGCCCCCCGTGAATTGCCTTGAATTTTAAACTCAAAGTATGTCAAATAGCACTTTCACTGAAACTGAGAAAGCACTTTGGTGATTTTGCACGACACACATTTGCATACGCAGACAACCCAAGTAAAATAAAATACATGCATATATCTGTGTTCACATTAATTAGTTGATATTTCCAACAACAATACAAAAGACCGGAGAACACCGCTTCGGTTGAGGCCCACATTCTCACAGAGAGCTCCATCTGTGACCTAAAGAGCACGAATAGGACAGGATAATAGAGACATCAAAGGACACAAAGAGTGACCAACAAAAAAGTGTAAAAAAATTAACCCGTAAAAACAAAGTTTTTCACTATAAATCGTTTATATGCGTGTTCAATGGGCCACAACCCAGCCCACATTGGTCTTTGAAACGGGCGGCTAGAGTCCTCTCGTCCTCTGGCTTGAGATGGCTGCCACCTATGGGTCAGATGATTGCCTGCCACCATTAAGCAATTGGTGATTAAATATAATTTATTTTTCCTAAAAAGTGTAAAATGTTGGAAAAAAATTTTACGAAAATAAATTGTCACGCACAACGAGTCTGTGTGCAAATTGTCAGCTCGATTGGATCACGGGAAGTGGGTTAAAAAACGACCTAAAGATTTGCACGGTCGTAAGCAAGCAAGCAAGTGAACTTAATATAAAGGATTTAAAAAAAAGGTTCCACGTAGAAGACCTGATGAGAAGGAAACTGTCACTATTTGACCACGTATGTAGGATGGATAACAACAAGAACATTTAAAAGTGTGTTGTTGTTGTTCAGAAAAATGGAAGGATCCGTAAAGTGAGGAAGACTTAACAAAGACGACATCAGAGATTGGTGCCAGAAATATGTGCGCACTAAATTTTGATTTAAAGCTTTCGTGGCTGCAGGGATTCATATTCTTGGTTCTTTTGGTAAAGTCACGTAAAAGGGAAATAATTTTAAAAAATTGTATTGTTTCATATATTTTTTATTATTTCCCTTCTACGTGACTTTACCGAAAGAACCAAGAATATGTGCGCACTACTTGAGCATATTGGCACAAGACAGAGGAAGGTGGAAGCAAATGACGCAATGTGCAGTGAACACCAACGGGCTTTCTGCAGTTGGATCGCGGTGATGGCGATGACGATGAAATGGAGGGAGGAGAGGTGAACACGGAAACAAGTAAACCCGTAAAAACTAAGTTTTTCACTATAAATCCTTTATATGCGTGGCGGCGAACTTAATATAAAGGATTTAAAAATATATTCGCCTGTGGAGGACGCGGGGATCGATCCCGCGACCTTTGGCATGGGAAGCGAGGGTGCTACCAACTGCGCTACTCCGCCACGGCCTGTGGAGGGGTTACGCTCTGGGCTCTTACACTCTGACGTTCAGCCAAAGCCATGAATGCGTTCTATTTGAATATATGTAAAATAATTTTTTTTTGCCTAAAAAGTCTAACATTTTGGGAATTTTTTCACGAACAATAATTGTCTGGCACAACGAGTCTGTGTGGAAAATGTCAGCTCGATTGGATCACGGGAAGTGGGTTAAAACACGACCGAAAGATTTGCACGGTCCTAAGCAAGTAAGCAAGCACGCGAACTTAATATAAAGGATTTAAAAAGGGGAGAACATAACATTAGAATAAGGGTGACAGGGAAACGTCGCCGCGCAATGAGGGAAAGGTCAAATCAGAAAATAATCAAAGAAAATTATCAACGAAAATAATCAACGAAAATAATCAAAGAAAATAATCAGAAAATAATCAACGAAAGGGAGATGCATTCTGATTTGAGAATGGCAGCACCTGCATATGTATTCGATGTTCAATCATAATCTGTAAAACGCATGACATAATGAGGACTGATTAAGCCACTCGCACTCACTGACGGTGATCAATGTGAAACCAAAGCCCAGCCGCGACAGAGTAAAGTCTGTCCCCGAGAGAAAGCATTCTGCAATACAATTACTATGCAACATAATTTAAATGTATTTGCTGTGTTGTCTAAAGATGTCGCAATCTCTTTTCAGGCTCCTTGCCTCATTCACTCGACGACGTTCAGAATTCCTTACAGAATTCAAATACTTATCAGGCTCAAATGAGTTTAACTTTTGAGAACGAATAACATCAGGCACATTTAAGTGGATGTGGTCATAGGCGACACAGTATATTTGATGAGTGATGTGTACGACAGATTGTATCTTATTTATAATGCATATATATGTAACATTGTAATTTGAAAACAAAAGCCACAACTTGGGTCAAGGAAATTCACATTCATATCCCAATGTTTACGATTATATTAACATGTGACTGTGAATTTTAGGTGTGATCTGCAAAAACATTTTAAAGTCATATTTATGGGATGCTGCCATGGTATAAAGGCTGCCACATTGGACTTGCAAACCAGAGGTTCAATCTCCCGGTGCAGAAATTTGAAACAAATCCCTTCGCCACTGTCCACCCAGTCGAATACATGAGTACATCGCAGTCGATGTGGTGGGGTAAAGCGTGGGTACTGGCATCTCTTCCAAGAAGTCTGGCCAGCATTAATGAAATAGGCATATACCCTCTAGAGTGGAGGCCCTTCCACCAGCAGTGGTTCGAGCGATTATTTGCTGGGATGTAATTTTACCCACAATTTATGTTTTATCTCACGATGCATATTATACACTGGTTGTGAGAAGGTAATCAAGGGATGTGTTGCAGTAGCAGGATGGATTTGAAAAAATTAATTTAAAAACCGCTTTAGAGCTTAAATTTGGTATTAAAAGATTAGCAAATTCAGCCAGCAGTAACGTCTGTATCACTGTATGGATTAGTAAGATGGCTTTTCGTGAAAAAACTAGAACAAGAGACAGATTTCCTTTTAAAACGAGAGCGTGTCGAGGGTTCTATGAATGCAACTGAAGGAGAGTGTAAGCAACTTTGAAGTTCAGAGGGTAAAAGAAAGTGTTGTAGATTTATTGAAGAAAGAGAAGGGCAAGTTCCTTGTTTCACTCGGCAAGAACTCGGGAGAGGAGGATAAGTCTTATTTTCAAGAGTGACCTTGATCGCCAAAATAACAAAAGCAATGACATAAAGAAACAGGCGCCTACAACAATGAAGCATAAATAAATCAGGGTAAAAAGAATATAGTCTAAATTGGGCAGAATTAAATAACTACGGAAAAACAGATTAAATTAAGGAGGCTGTTTAACGGGTGGGGAATTGCATGCAGGATGGTGGGTTGCCGAGACGGGCATTGGAGTGGCACCCAGAATTCAGTGGCCAATGGGAAGACCTCAAGGGCAGATGGAGGGAGACTGTCAGGGTGAATCGTCGAGGTCAAATGTCAACTTTACAACAGCCAGTGGCGCCAGCAGAAGCAAAGAAAAAAACTGAGAGGTGCTGTACCATGAACAACATCTGCCGCAATGACCTCTTAGCCTGTATCTTGAGAATTTCTAAAAAATAATAATACAATTTATAACGCGTGTAATCTTGAGGACCGACGACACAATTCTGAGGCACGGAGCCCATCTGTAGATAAGTATCACATGAATTAACAACACTCATTTAATACTTTTTTTATGAATTCTGTAAAGCACAATACAATATAACATGATTACTATCTCATACACTCCATGTGTATGTAACATTATTACTATGCGATAACCCAATAATCTTGGGTTATCTCATAACCCGAGATTATTGAATAGATACCAATTGGTTGCAGCTCATCCAGATCATAGATATCCATATAGCAATCTGTTATCTCATTCCAACAGGTTTATTGCATTGGTCAGCAAATGTATTCCTCGTATGTGGGAGTCATGTTTTTTTTTTCCAATCACGCTGCGTGTCACTTGGCAAACCCATTCAACAATAGATTACACAAGAATATTCTGGATATTTTTCAGATTCTCACTTAGAATGTATGACTGACATTCTGAATCTGTAATTAACAGTACTGTGAACCTTCTTCTATTGACGTGACCTTTGACGCCTCAAATTCTCTGAGAACATTGCATGTTTAAATACTTGCTATATATCAAGTCAAAGTCAATCACTGTGCAAATGAGCAGTGAGGCGGTGCTCATCTCCTGTTCACAGCCAGAGGTGGAAATTCCACTTTCCTATGGCAGGGGTGAGTAAATCCACAGAACAACCACTGTTGACTTCCCCATGAAGTGGTACCCGCTTTATTGATTTAGAAAAAATTAACCCATGAAAACAAAGTTTTTCACTATAAATCCTTTATATGCGTGGCATCGGTTTTATTTTATTATTCATTTCTGTTTTTCTTGAGTAAGAGTTTCATTTTTATCACATTGGTATTTTAAATAAAAATATGACATTTTTTTCCCCTAAAAAGTGGAAAATTTTGAAAAAAATTTTCACGAAAAATAAATTGTCACGCACAGCGAGTCTGTGTGCAAAATGTCAGCTCGATTGGATCACGGGAAGTGGGTTAAAAAACGACCGAAAGATTTGCACGGTCGTAAGCGCGCAAGCAAGCAAGCAAGTGAACTTAATATAAAGGATTAAAAAATTGTGCTGTTCGCCTTCGGGCGTTCTCTGCTCTAACACTGGTGAGACAAGGCTGCAAAGAAGGCTGTCTCTGGTGTAGGCCAATCAGTTTCAAGGACATTGCGTATAATATCAAAGCATATTTGTTTGCATGTTTCAACACAAGCGTGTGTGATTAATGTAGACTTGATGCCTTGTGATAGGTGTCTCTTTGGTGTTTGAACAACTTAACACCTTATTTTATCTGAAAGGAACGTATATTGCGCGTTAACCGAGGCGCTTTACAAGGAGTTAACAATGGCACAACATATGAATGTAATAGTAGAAATGCGGTGAATGAAACAGATGAGAGGAAGCAATGGGGGCAAATCTGTGACGCGTGAATTCGTTGAAAGCTAAATTGATGACGGTAAATTATGATGAATGGATTGAATGGACGGGGGAATGAGTGAGAGCCGTATAATGAGAATATCAAGAGGAAAAAGTAACGGTGAGGGCTCGTGGGCTGAGCTAGGGAATCATACGTGAGTTTTGAGCGTGGAGCGGAAACTAGTGAGCGAAGGTGGCTGTTTAATGTGGAGGGGAAGTTTGTTCCAGTGAAGGGAGGCGAGAAGTGAGCTGGTCGGAGTCAGGGTGTGGCTGGAGTTCCGCCATGCGCGGCTGACCCACGCCGTGCCGGCCTTCAAGGAGCAGTGGGCGATGGAGGAGGCCGTGTGCTCGGTGGCAGATGACAGGGAGCTCTGCATGCTGATATGAGCTACCCGTCAGAGGCCGTCGGACTGCGAGAAGGGCTGCATGCAGAACGAGAGAGAGCGAGAGAGCGAGCGAGAGAGTGACCGAGAGAGTGAGCGAGAGAGTGAGCGAGAGGTGGGGGTTTTACATAAAGCTAAGTAAAAAAAAATTACGAAATGATGAACGAAGCAAAGTGCCGAATACACCGAGCATCTTCTTGTTTCCACTGATTGTAAAAAAGAGAGCGAGAGAACGACGGCGCAAGGAGGAGGAGGAACAGAGAGAGAGAGAGAGAAACAGCAAAGATTGTGAACGGAGCGATACAAGCATGGCAAGATATAGTGGGGGCAAGACCATGAAAGGATTTGTAGACCAGAAAGGGCAAAGCCGATTTTTTTTTCTCATAATGATTGACCTAGTCAACCCCCAACCAGTTATTTGAAGTCGCAACCTTTTGATCGCGAGCTGCTCACCGCTACCCCCTGAGCCGAAGACAAACATCAATCATATATTCCACAAACATATGTTGCAATTACACTCGTGTGCATTTCTAGCCATGACGCTGAACATTTACATTCAAGTGGCAGTGATGATACGACAGAGAGCAATTCCCAAAGCACTGTGCCAGAACTCACGATGTCCTAGCAGTGGTGCAACGAATGCATAAATTAATTAATTTAAACGAATTTAGGCTCATTATTCCTATTATTATTATTTCACTTGTTAACGCAGGAAAGCTTCACTTTCCAGGAGGGTCCTGCCAAGATTTCACAATAGGGGTTGATGTTGCGATGTGTTTACCCAAATTGAGTAATTCGCAGGGAATTTTCCCCATTGCATATGTGGCCAAAACCAGTTAAATCGTTGTTCTGGGTTTATTTTGTATGTGATGAAACAGGAGAACTCGACAAGGACAGAACGAATACACTTCACACACAAAGTCACCCGAGTCTGGAATCGAACCCAGGTCATTCAAATTTCATGTTTAAGTTTTTTTGTTTTGTTAAACCAGGTGAGAGCTGAAGTTATCATGATCGTCTCATTTATCCCCTAGATCACCGAAATGAGAAAAATAAAACAAATAAAATGTAGCACAAAAATTAAGCAAATATAAATAAACAGCAACTGTGCCATAAGATAAAAAAAATGTTGCGCAGACAGAAATGTATGTTAAATAATTAATTCCCCATGGCTTAAGTCGGCTTGTTGCATATTATTTTTAGACAGATCATGGGACGATTACAACATTAAGTTCCAGAAACCTTAAAATTATAATATAGAGTGACCATTGTACAAATATGTAAACAGACATAGATATATGATGTCCAATGCAAATGGAAGTGAAGAATCGACAGATTAGTATAAAATTGTGATTTAGATGGGAGAGTTACCGAGGACATTCTTAAAGTGATGGAATTCAAGGTTTCTGAAACATTCACAGAGAATGGGTGAGAATTTTGAGTTTTTGTTCTCTTGGTAAAAATTCCATTTTTGTGTTGTGCGGCATCTAAGAGTTTCTCATCCCGCTACCTTATGATGCACGTGTTGAAATCACATTTGAGAGAATCCGTGTGTCTTGATTCATGTTGCACATAACATGGCCTCTGTGTGGCCACTGGAGATACTTTCATTCATCACAATGTAATGACATTAATAATTGATTTATTATTAATCAAATTGTGATCATATATTTAATTCTGAGCAGACACTCATGTTTATTCAAGTCTGGTCACCAACATTTATACGGAACAAAACTATATATATTTACTTTTTACCAAATTCAGACGGCTACATTTTATTAACATGATGATGATTCATATGTTTTGGATGATTTGCGCAGAGTTAGTACATCATTGAAATTACTCCATCACTAACTCCTCCGTGTCATCTTCCAAGGTCATTCATCATCATCTTCGTCATATGTCCCTTCTGTTAGCTCATTAGCCATGATGGGGGTGAGAGAATGTCCAACGTCATTCTCATTCTTTGGCCAGTGTTTCTGCTTAATTCAATCTCTAGATCTCTTACCCTTGCTATCCATCCTGACCTGGTTTTCTCGCTTCCACTCCGAGATCATTATAGCCATGCCATTCTCTTCTGAATGTAGAAACCCCCAGGACGTTATTTACTCTAATTCTTTTTTACCTAACACTCACAATTCGCCTATCATTTGAGATAAAAAAAAAACATGAATCCATAATTTAAAATGGAAAAAAGTTTTCACGGAAGTGTTTCAAAGTTTTCAGGCCATTCGATACAACAGATCCAAAACATAATTGGTGCGCTAAAAGTTTTATGTTCATTTGATTGCGCTCAGAATGCGGAGCACACAAGGCACAAAGGGGCACTTGGGGCAATGTGAAAATTGCTCGCTGCCCCTGTCAGAGTCCATGGAGCGAGGCTTATTGATCGGGCATTGGAATAAATAGCGGTTTATCAAACCAAATCTACCTGGAGCGCACGGACTGAGACGTGTGAACTGGAAAGTGGTTTGTCGCTCATAATTCGATGCAGCTGGTTAGCAATAAATGACAGCTTGTGACCTTTGGATGGGATCCATTGATTATTTTAGTTTAAAAATAGATAATTCTCTGTAAATTATCATTGGTTGGGGTAAGGGTGACATAGTCCTGAGTGCACCACCGTGCTATCAACCCGGTGTTTGATTCCTGGCCACAGCTAACCACAGCTTGGTAGCGAGTTATATCTGAATATTTCCTGTCCCTCCCCCCCTCGCCATCACCCCCTTTCTTCACCTATCTGCACTGACACGCATGGTGAAGTATGGTCAAACAGACCCATATGAATGTCAATGTGGAGCAGCCTTCATCCAGCATTGGACTAACAAATTCCCCTAAATTATTATGCTTTTAAAATGACATATAGCAAGAATCAATAGGTGTACTGGTATGACTTGGTGGAGCAAGGAAGATGCTTTTTTTGGACTGAAGACAAAATGGGAATATCTTTCTTGTACACTAAAGAGTCATGAAACCAGGGTCTCAGTGGTACTGGCTCAATACATTGCACGGGTGAGTGCTCAGACAGTGTCCATTATGCAGCTGAGGAGGAATGATAATAAGTATAACCCGTAAAAACTAAGTTTTTCACTATAAATCCTTTATATGCGTGGTGGCTAGAGTCCTCTCGTCCTCTGGCTTGAGATGGCTGCCACCTATGGGTCAGATGATTGCATTGCACCATTAAGCAATTGGTAATTAAATATAATATTTTTGTCTAAAAGGTGTGAAATTTAGGAAAACAAATTTCACGAATTGTCACGCACAACGAGTCTGTTTGGAAAATGTCAGCCCGATTGGATCACGGGAAGTGGGTTAAAAAACGACCAAAAGATTTGCACGGTCCTAAGCAAGCAAGCGAACTTAATATAAAGGATTTTAAAAAGCAGATTGCCTAATCATATTGTACATATATGCTATCCAAATAGAGCACCAATATCACATATTAGATATACCTTAACATAACCAAGGAACTTAATAGAAATTAACTTCATGCTAAACTTTTGCTACTTGAGTGTAACACGTTAATATTGTAGTGGTTAATGCACTGTGCTATGAACCAGGTGCCCTAAGTTTGATTCCCAGCCATAACGAACATCAGCAGAAGCGATATCTCAACTGGTCTTGGGACCCATTCTTCATCAACCTACACTAACCAATGTGGTGACGTATGGTCACACAACCTACCATGACCTTCACCCGGCCTTCATCCAGCAGATCATCGATCAAAGGTTTTACGGTATTATTATTTCGTATAACAAACTGCATAACTGCATTGTGTTGCGCCCAAAACGTCGTGATTTAATTTATTTTATTTTATACCTACGTGACTTTACCGAAAGAACCAAAGAGTATGGATCCCTGCAGTCGCGAAAACTTCAAATCTAGATTAAACTGCATAACATACTATTTTATAGCAATAAATGCTACAAACACAAACCATAAATTAATTTGCATGTTAAATATTCCGTATTTTTATTCTAAGCCTGGATTTGTGTGAATGCCCTGGCGGCAAAGCTATGGGTTTTCAGACTACGTGATGATCATAATCGCTTCAACTCAATTTAATTCCTGTATCCCCCCCCCCCCACCATCAGCCTACGTGTAAAAAAAACTAAATTTAATTACCTAATTTTTCGACCTAAACTCTTCAAAGCATTTACATAAAAGTGGCAATTACATCTGCAAGTATCCCTCGAACTCCACTGGGTAGCAACGGGAGGTGAATGGTAGCTTCTGTTAAGCTAATGTGATGCGTTTAGTATAAGGTGCGCTTTTCAAGTGCACGCCGGTGCTGTAGGAGGGGAGGGACAGATGGCAAGGAGACTGAGCAAAGTGCCAACTCCAATCCCAGCCAAAATATTTTTCGATTTAAAGCTTTCGTTAATGGTTACTCCGACTACACAATCCGCAAAGCCATCACTCCAACCATCAAGAAGGATCCTGTTGAGGAGCCTTTCAAGACCATCACCTTACCCTACATTGCTGGGGTCACAAAAAAGATCTCCAAAATCCTTATTAAACACAAGATCCAGGTCCGATTCAACACAGTACATAAAATCCGTGATCTGGTACCGTCTGTAAAAGATGTGGTTCCAGACATACAGTACCCTGGCGTCTACAAACTAAGTTGCCTCTGTGGTAGCAGTTACATTGGGGAAACCAAACGACATGTCTCGGACCGCATCCGTGAACATAAAGCTGACCTGAAACACGGTAGGACAAACACCTCAGCCGTGGCAGATCACTGTTACAACTCAGTGGGCTCACATGATATTGACTTCTCCAAGACAGAGGTTCTCTGCAAGCCATCTGGCTATCATGAGAGATTCGTTCATGAGGCGATGCACATATACAAACACAGAGACAATTTTAACCGAGAAGATGGATTCTGGCTTAGCAATCATTGGAAGGACGTAATAAACCATTTCGACACACATTAGGGTGGGTAGAATAATACATAGTGTTATATGAAATGTATAAGATATAGGTTGGTTTGCAGCAATACAGTATATAATTTAATGTTGGCAGTATATAGTACGGTATATGCTCGTGTGATGCAATAGAATAAAGTTTAGATGGAAGCATATTATATAATTTTTACGACGTAGAATTGTAATGTATTACTTGCTGTTAGTAACTCAGCTTAGTGTAGAGTATAGTAAGTATACTGATGGTGTTATGCTATTTATACTTTAGTTTTTTATGTAGTTTATACTTTAGTTTTCTACGTGGTTGTTGAGTAACTGCAGCTACATATCATTAACATTCCTTTCCTTTGTTACTGCTAATCCCTGCACCCCCCCTTGGTGCTGTTGATCCTGCATAATGCATGGGCATAATATGACTTTGAAACCCCCCCGCCCACCTCCTACGCATTTTCCATGAATATGCTAAATTCCTCTTCATATGCACATTCTTTTGTTAAGGCGCTCTTTCTTCCACCTCCAACGCAGCTTATATATAAGCTCCTAGCTTGGCATTGTCTCATTCTTCACCTGAAGACGGCTGCTTGCGTTGTAGCCGAAACGTCGTGAGAATTATTTTATTTTATTATGTTTTATTTTTATTATTTTATTACTTCCCTTCTACGTGACTTTACCGAAAGAACCAAGAAGACCAGCCAAAATAGTTCAAGTGTTGACATTTTAGTTGTTGCTTCTTTCCAAAATTAACTCTACCCCAACGCCTGCAATAAAAGCATCAACGGGGCTCAAACGCAGTCGGTCAATTCATATATTAGTTTGATATTCTTTGGGTCTTTCGGTAAAGTCACGTAGATAGGCTCAATAAAATAACAAAAAAACTACGACGTTTCAATCGCCAACACAAGCAGTCGTCATCAAAAATGTAAGATCGGTGAGCGGCTTCCACGGCGAGTGCGCTGAGGTGGCTATGTTATAATTGGTTTTTTACCCTTTTATCTGGCAACAAACCTGAAGAGTCATGTACACATAGACCACAATACCTGCAGTCATAATGCAAACAAAAAACATAACTCTGATAATGTATGCACTGTCCTTGAAGTTGATTGGTCCACACCCGAGACAGCTTTCCTTAGAGCCTAGTCTCAAATGGTGTTGGACCAGATGACGCCAATAGGCGCACAACTCAAAGACAATGCACCATCAGAGTATGAGAGCTCGGGGTAAGCATTTACAAATGAGGTACCAATGGTGTGGCTATGTTAATGATTAGAGATTAGCACGTTAATAGAAGATCACAGAGCCACCACCTCTGGGTCGGCGCACGAAGGTGGCTGTGTTGGTGTGAGAAATATAACTTGTTAATGTAAAATCGGAGAGCCGAAAATAACAACTAACATGGGAAGGTGGTAGGATGGGAACATCACAGCCAGTTTTAACTTAACTGATTAATAACGACCTTCCAATGATTGCTCAGTTTATACCCATCTTCTCGGTTGAAATTGTGTCTGTGTCTCTATATATGGATGGCTTCATGAACGAATCTTTGTTGATTGCCACTGGGTTTGCAAAGTATCTTCGTCTAAAAGAAATCAATTTCGTGTGAGCCCACCGCATTACAACAATTATCAGCCACGGCCGAGGTATTGGTCCTACCGTGTTTCAGATCCGAACACTGTCCGAGACATGTCGCTTAGTTTCCCCAATGTAACTACTGCCGCAGACACAGCTTAGTTTGTAGACACCGGGGTATTGCATGTCAGGGATCACATCCTTCACAGATGGGATCAGATCACGAATTGTATGTACTGTGTTAAATCGAACCTGGATCTTGTGTTTGCTCATGATTTTGGAACTCTTTTTGGTGACCCCTGTTATGTATGGCAAGGTTATGGTTTTGATTGGGTCCTTAGATGGTTCTTTCCCAACGATTGGGGTGATAGCTTTACGGATTGTGTAGTCTGAATATCCATTCATCTTGTGAGCTTGGTGTACGTGCTCCAGTTTACTGGCTAGGTGATGATGGTCGGAAATACATCGAGCTTTATGGTGTAGAGTTTTGATGAGGGAATTCTTCTGGGATGGATGGTGGTGGGAGTCAGGTTTTAGATAGGAATCCGTATGGGTGGCTTTCCTGGAGACAGAGTGTCCCATTGAGCCATCTGGTCTCTCTATATATTAGTTATTTGGTGGGATAAAGTGTGTGTAACCCCACCTCTTCCGAGCTAAGCTGCCGATGAGCGAGGGTTGGATACATGCAAGGGGCATTGCGACTCTATTCAGAGAACATCTTAAGTATATATTTTAAAAAATCATCCCCAAACATTCCACAACAATCGAAATATATTATTTTCATCATTACAACACGTGCTGTGTGTTTTATTGCAAATAATTATAATAATTAAACACACTGTGCTGTCTATGACACGGCAATGCAAGTAAGGCTGTGGTGTAAATGAAACAGCATCATTTAAATAAATAGGTAACGAATACACTAGTTTCAGTCACCAAGACATGATTTGGCATCGCTATAACATGGAATATATATAGAATTGACAAAGATACACTAATGTTGTCACCGTCAGTAAGAAATGTACACAAGTAAATGTCATAGTAAATAACTCGTGTTTTTATTGCTCTACAATATTCTTCAGATAATAATACACGACCGCCGCCACCCTGTATTGTAAAGCAAACGTTGTGGGTGCATCTTATAATCCAGTTGGGGTGTGTACGTGTGTGTGAGACCACATTTATATAACTTTATTACTGACACCCGACGCATGTGTGGAGTGCATCTAACTTTCTGGAGCATCTCATAATCCAGAGAATATGGAAATACTAATATATAAAAAAAACAAAAGAGTGATGCTCAAACGACTACACACACATGCGCTAGACAATTGTAATGTACGTGTTTGTTCAACCTACATAGTGTTCAAAATCGAATCATACATTATTAAATAACTTTAATTAGACTTAAGTTTTGAATGGTGCGGTTAAAACGTTGGCAAAACATATCCCTGATATAATTACGTTTTTTTTTATAAAAAGTTTCAAGTGATTTTCATTGAAACACCTGGGACTGTCAAATTGCCAAAGCTGCAGCTGACACGTGGTTGATGAGAGGGATCAAACCTCATACTTGCAATTATGTGCGTGCAAAAGTTGTATTCGCCTAGTTCAAATTGATGTCTATTTGTTACGCTTTAATACAATTTGATATCTGTATGAATACCGTGTCAATGAACCCCGCTAATTGTGTGCACGCCTGCAGCAGTTGTGTGTTTAAACCTCCAGATGAACGTCTATTAATAATTATGAATTGATAATTGAGGAAAACAGAGCCCATCCTTTCAACTTCTCTTATATTTATGTGCGGTTGTGCCAAGTGAATTATGGCTATCGTAGACCTGGGAGCGGCGATAGTGGTGCTGACATTGTAATAATGTCTCCAATAATAATGACGACGACGACGATCACGAGGGCAATGATAATATTACGTAAAGGGTAAAGATGCAGGCCCTGCAATTGCTTGCTCATGCTACTGCTGGCGGAAAGGCCTCCTCTACAAATAACTCCAGAAGGCCCCAAATAAAGGGTATTTAGGCAAACTCTTCCAAGCCGGCCAAATTCCTTGAGAGGTCGGAGTACCCACACTTTACCCCACCACGCACGACTTTCAGATCGCCTAACCCTGGTCGACCACGTCGACTGCTGAGTGGACCGAGGTGGAGTGAATGAGGAAACTTGCCCTCGTGCAGTGGTCTCCACTCATATTTCAGAGGTGTCCCACTCTCGCCGATGAGACATCGTCAGTGTCGAGGGTCCGCCACACATTTGAAACCACTGGGGTTTGTGCCAGCAGCACGATGGCGATGGTGATGATTTGGGGGGGGTGTTGTCACGTGTTGTGTATTGTGGGGTGCCGTACGTCAGGGGCCGCACTGGAGGCCACCAGGGACCGCAAGTGGCCCGCGGGCCTTGCGATGAAGAGCACCGCTCTGTTGTTTCAACTGCCGGTGCCGCGGAGATTCAACTGGAAGCCAGCGGATCGCAAGTTCAGCGCGCCGACCGTTCACTCCAGCATCCAGTGGTCGACACCGGACCTCATCCAAGCAACAAATGAGTTCAAAAGAGGTCAAAACAAGCCTTCGGCGCGGCTCTTCATTTCCTGACGCAATCGACACCCGCGGTGTCTAAATGTTTAGACAAAGCGCCACAACGGACGCTTGCAAAGCACGCGTCAGGTAACCAAGGCGTGATGTGATGATAAACTGTCGTCACCGCTGCAACTAAAGTCGTCCCACGGTGTTGCTCCCTGAAGGCCACCCTCGCCAGCTGCCGCTCGTTGGAGCGTTGACAAGTGGCCCCCCTGAAGGAGCATCGTACAGTGCTCGCCCCGGGGGCCCCTTCACGCGTGTGTGTGTGTGTGGTTTGCACCGACCGCCAGTGCCGATGAGACCGCTATAAATGGCCGTACGTGCGGGGGAAACAGAAAAAAATAATCCGTGACCTGGTGGAGATGTCAGTGGCCCAAACACGGTGACGCTGGTGGGGGAATGCACGAGGAATGAACAAAAAAAGAAATATATATATACATACAATGTGTTCCGTGCATTAAAGGCATCGTCGATAAAGAATTTATGCCAAGTTCACAATGTACGGAAGTGTAATGGGTTTTAGATATTTTCTTGACAAATTATATCCAACGTGCTAAACATTTATACGACCGTAATGGGACTCTTGTCAATTGCATCGACCACAAACGTTAACATTGAAAATTAAGATCATGGCCTTATTATAAAGTGTTCCAGAAAACAGCATCGCCATCATAATCAGACACGATCGATTCACTGCTGGATGAAATCCTACCTAAGCTGTCAACCATCTCTCACGGTCCTACAGTGAACATGATCTAATGTCATCGGTCCATCCCTGCGGTGGACAGCCTCTTGCGCTCGTTCCCACCTTTGGCTGCCACTCCGTTATTAGTCTCGACCACTGGCCATTATCCCTTCTAGCGATGCGTCCAGCCCAAGCCCACATGTATGTATTTATTTAGAACTTCTTTCGCACCGTACATAGCCAACCGTGCTAATCGGAGGTGCGGGGGATGAACGACAAACTAAACGCACTAAAACAGTTAATCCGAAATCTCTAATTTGTGTATTTTTTCCTGTCCATGTGTTCCTCTGTCTGTCTTTAAGTGGAGTTCTAAGCACAAATCTCCACACTTATTTTACGCAATTTTAAGCTTTTGTCTGTCAATGTCCATGGTTATTATATAACGTTGTTCACAGCGACCTTTAAAATATATCACTTCCAAACATTGTATTGGAGAAACAAAAGATGCATACATATGAAGATTACACTGACCATCTCAGAACTGCAAACAAAATCGTCGTTAGAATGACCAACCAAAAATAACTACAGGAAATGACAGCGAAGAGCATCTTGATGGTGTTTGGCTCGCCTATTTTTTTTATGAAGGACAGAAACATTCAAATCCGGTCATGCCAATGGAACGGAATAAACGTATGTGGTATAAAAACCGTAAAGAAGCTGAATGCAGCTAAACTGCAGAGAAAAGGCCTCATTAACGAATAATGTTAATTACTTCAAATCGGCTCTAACGATCATCCCGTCTAATGCCCCATTTGCCATTATAACCATTAATAATTGAGCGTGAATGGAGGTTCACTTAAAGAGCAGCACAGACAGCGGTACGTTTAATCGATGAAAGCACTCATTTTTTGTGCTCTTACTTGCAGCAGCGCAGCGTTTAACATCAACCGAGTGTGAGCGACTTTGCGATGGGGAGGAGGAGGGGTGGGTGATGAAAGTTTTGCGCGTCACCTTTAGCCGTCGACGGAACCTCCCGTGCAACGCACGGCACGCTAGCACCGGACTCCGCCGAACCGGACGACTCCTCGATGCGATGCACGCGGGTTCCGAGTGACCACGGACGGAACTTCCGAAAGCACATGGCTCGCGATATACTTCACCCAGCCAGCCACCAGCAAAATTTCGTTTTCGTTCGTTAACTTGCCAACCCCCTACAACCCTCCCACTCCTCCAGCGCGCGCGCGTGCCGCTCTCGGACCGGACGCGCGAGGAAGAGCGAGAGACGCTCGCTCGCCACGCGCAGACTGCGAGATATTATTTAGCGGAAGAAAGAGAAAGAGAGAAAAAAAGGTCGTCCCCGCACGCTCACACCTGTGTCGCCGCAGCCCTCAAATTTATAATTGTTGAGCATTGCCTAGCAATTATTGCCACGGCAACGCCAAAGCGGTGGGTGAAATGTTTGGAAATGTTGCGTCCGTTTAATTGTGGGCATCGCAGTCTCGTGGAATGTATTCGTCCGCCGAACGAGGGGATGGCTCTGCCCATTGCGCAATGGTTCAGGTGCTCGACTATCAATGCGGAGGTCGGATCGGTTCGATCTCCCGGCGTGGCGCGGATGAAAACAAAAATTCACGAGTTTCTTGAATGTCCCCCATCTCCTCTGTCCACCCATCAGAATGAACGGCTTCGCCAGAGCAAGCTGATCAGCGGGTGTTGAGCATGGTGGTGTAAAGTGTTGGCGCTCGTGCTTTTACCTATTGTCTGGGCAGCGGAGGAGGCCAAACCACCCTCTGGAACAACGGTTCTTAACCTTTACTGCAACCTGCATCCCTTTGGTTCTTGATCGTAAAAAAAAATTTATAATGTTAATAAATACATGGGTTTGATGAAACAAAGTAGTTGTATTTTTTTCGATTTAAAGCTTTCGTGACTGCAGGGATTCATCTTCTTGCTTCTTTCGGTAAACTCACGTAGAAGGGAAATAATAAAAATAAAAACAAAATAAAATAATCTCACGACGTTTCGGCCACAACGCAAGCAGCCGTCCTCAGGTGAAGACCAGGTCTGTCGGGAAGACAGCGTCTGAATGAAACACCCCAGGCTTGGAGCGTATATTTAAGCTTAAATATAACCTCCAAGTCTATCTTCCCGACAGACCTGGTCTACACCTGAGGACGGCTGCTTGCATTGTGGCCGAAACGTCGTGAGAATTATTTTATTATGTTTTATTTGTATTATTTTATTATTTCCCTTCTACGTGACTTTACCGAGAGAACCAAGAAAAAGTAGTTGTACTTATGTGACCGTGCTTAATTTGTGTTTTCGATGATTAACCTTCTAAAATAATCTGGGCATGTCTTGCACCCCCAGAAAGGGCATCTCGCAAACCCCGGGGGTGCAGCGTGCACCGCTTCCGCCAGCAGAGGTGTGAGCAAGCAATTGCAAGGCTGCGCCCTTTTACCCATGAGTCAGTCTTAAGGGACCACTTAAAAGCATCAGATTTGGCCTCGACGATGGGCTTTGATGCTTCATTGTGCAACAGCTTCGTCATATTTTAGCTCTGCAGCAGAGTTGTGTTTTTTCCATGACTTTGATTTAGCACGATCCATTAAAAATGTTTATAATGAAATTTTAATGGAATAAAAATTACATACATTTTGTTTCAAGCATGATGCTGCTGATGCACTTAGAGTCAATGACAATATCTGTTGGTCATTAAAAATGTATGAAGTGGTTTTTAAAATATAGCATTGCATGTGTAAAGGAAATAAACAAAAACATATTTTCGGTATATTGTGGTGTTGTTTGATCTTTAAAACTAATTATTCCAAATGATTTACATACATACGCAGCCAGGGCCTGTGTATGTAAATGTTGTTTCAGCACTTTTCCTTACATAACATATTAAAAACTATCTACGGAGAATAAATGTGTTGGTGTACTGCATTATAAATCCTGCATAAGTATTTCATCTTCTTGGTTATTTCGGTAAAGTCACGTAGAATGAAAATAATTAAATAATAAAAATAAAACATAATAAAGTCACGTACAATTATTTTATTATGCTTTCGTTTTATTATTTATTATTTCCATTCTACGTGACTTTACCGAAAGAACCAAGAAGATGAATCCCTGCAGTCACGAAAGCTTTAAATCGAAATATAAGTATTTCAGTTTGATTGAACTATTTTAGAGTTTACAGACTTCTACATAGCCCATAGGATGCGGCTGTGTGGTAAGCGTGACTTGCAATCCACGATGGACTGACAAAACCACAGGTCGCCGTTTCGATTCCATCTCCCGGCAGAGCGGTTGAAACAACGGGGCAAATTTCTTAAATAACCCCCGTCTCCACAGAGCAATGCACAGTTGATCACTCAGTGAGCGGTTGATCAGCACGCCGCCTGTGGTGGGGTAAAGTGTGGGTAGCACAGAACTCTTCCAAGATGTATGTCCAGCGTGGAAGAGCACTACAGTTGTCTGCATGTACGTTGAACTTCTTTCGTCCATACGTAGCCAGCCGTGCTAATCGGAAGGACAACTGACTAATGGTAAGACAACAAACTAAGGCCTTTCCGCCATGCAGCGGATTGAGCAAAATAAATTGCAGGGCTGCACCTTAACCTTTAACATCACCCCTAATGGGTTTAGTGGGAGCATCAGGGAACCTCATTGTGAAAGCATGAACACAAATCTCCCCTGAGCCCAGCCCCATCATAAAACATAATGCATCATCATCGTTTGCCTTGTGCAGAGATCGATAGATGAGCACCGCCTGCTATGTGACTGTATCTCTTTGCGATAAGTTGTTGTTGCTGAAGCGAGAGAGATGAAAATATATTTAAATCAAGATAAGTAACAAAGCGATTCATACAGTTAGAACGGTCCCTGTCATAACAATGTGTTATTTATATTATTGACTCACAATAGCCATTGGAGATGTAAACTGCCCCAATACTCGAATGACTAATAATCATAATAATACTATACTTGCTATTGATGTTATACGGACAGCAGGCATCTAGCGTTGCATTAAATCATCAATTAAAATTGATTCTCACACTCACACACAATACATGCGTCAAAGTGCAAATGTGACCATCGATTACAAAAAAAAGATACGTAAGCTCAACGCAAACGCTACGCTTGGGGTAACGATGCAAACGAGGGCAGATCAAAACAAGGTCAAAAGACGCAGTGAAAACGAGACGGCGATAGAACACGCTGTTGAAGCTGGACAGCCTGCGACGTTACGACCTGGGCTTCAGGCTGCATAGAGGGCAGAGGTCGCAACCGGGTATCCCATACCCGTACCCTACCCCGATACCCGTACCCTACCCGATACCCGGCTACCCGGCCGGGTACGGGTACCCGTTTGCGACCCTGGTGCGGCCGGGTACGGGTACAGGTAGACCGTGAGTCACTGGTGAGTAACCGTTTGTCACTCATTTCCCAACGTCTTGTCTCTTCTCACAATTCAAGTTCCTAGAATCAACCCACCCGCGCCTGCAACTTGGCTTCATCCCAGAGGTCGCAATCAGGTACCCGATACCCGTACCCTACCTGTACCCGGCGGGGTACGGGTAGGGTACGGGTATCCGTTTGCAACCCTGGTGCGGCCGGGTACGGGTAAGGAATCAAAACCCGTTTGTGACCTCTGATAGAGGGTCAACGGGGCCCACGCCGACTCACGATCGAACAAGGCACGGCAGGTGCGGGGCTACTCAAAGAGTCGCCCTATTGCGAATGCGGCAAAGCGTGTCGTCTCGTGCCGTCTCGTGCGGAGCGGCGGTGGAGCGGTGAGCGCAACGCTGCGCTCACGAATCCGGTGACCCGAGTTCGATTCCCGCTCACGGCCAACACTGGTGACGATTATTTGAACCGCTCCTGGGCCTCCCCTAGGTCGACTCAGCCTCAAATTAGTACCTGGTGCGGTGTGTGAACATAGCCATTTGGGAGACAAAGGCGGCCGGGCGTGGTTGCTAGTCACCCACCCCCTCGTATGCCTTTCCGGCCTTCATAGGTGCTCGCTAACAGCACGTGCCCCAACAATCTGTTCAGGCTATACGGGGCGATCTTTGTCGCGTTATCCGCATATTTCAGAAAACAGACACGATAATCAGGCGCTCGTGTGCGACCGAGCATGATTGCCAGACTCAACGCGCAGTCATAATGTCTGCCAGCTTCTTTGCGAATATCCAACAGGAGTAGAAGACGGTCAAATCGAATTCGATAAGAAATCCGATCAGGATCCATTAAAAGCGCGGTTGCTCCATGCACACGAATGGCAACAACTGTTGAAGCAAGTCCTATGGGGCGCCGGGAGAGCAGTTTGTTTTTGTGGTTGTGGACTCTGCGCGACCGTCGCAGGCGGAGGAGGGAGGCCGAGACACCCGCCGGAGAGACGCTCAGAGTGTGGGACACCGGTGGGAATAAATTGGCACCGCGATCAAGGCGGTCATGCGGGAACGCCGGCAGACAGCGACGGCGATCATTTGCGTGGCTCTCCCAGGACTGAGTGGGGGGGGGCAGTGCCGGATTGTCCTCATTGCACAAGTAGCTACATGTGTAGTAGCTGCATGTGTAGTAGCCGCATGTGTAGTAGCTGCACGTGTAGTAGCTGCACGTGTAGTAGCTACGGGCCCCGCACTTTCAAGGGTCCCGCGCAAAATGCTTTCAAGCTATCAATTCCGGTTCAGTGAATCTGCACTTGCTCTATTACTATAGTACTATACTGCCTTCAACTGTTATGGTATATAACGTAAACAACCAGGTAGGGTGTTGACTGTTATGTTATCCGACTCTCTGTTGTATTACATTACATTTCTAAGTATACTAGATTTGTGTTTCTATTTCATTTATACCTGATGATGATTGCTTGTGTTGCAATCGAAACGTCGTATGCTAGTATTTAATTTATTATTTTATCTTTATACGTGACTTTACCGAAAGAACCAAAGAGCCACGAAAGCTCCAAATTAAGTTTGAACTGTTATGATGTTTAAGGTTAGATATTTGTCATATTATCTGGCCGTATAACAAATGAAAAATATCATTATTTTACTATGCAAGTTATAAATTTGTGTTTTAATATGTATGTGGTTTTTTTTTTATTTAGGGCTCCTTTTAAACATATGCTACAGGCCCCGCACTAGCTGGAGGGGGTGGGGCAAGGCGGACCAGACAACAAGTGACACGCGGCTCCCGTGGAAAGGGCTCCCACAGATGAAGGCGACGCACAACCGCCCAATATGAGTGCGCAAGGAGGGAGATCGCACTCGGATTTGGAGCGCGTGCGTAATCTGAACTCCATTCTGTGTCTCCGCGAGTATATGTTGCGTGCACGTTGAAGTTCTTTCGCACAGCGCGTAGCCAAACCCTGCTAATCGGAGGTGTTTTCTTCCATCGACCTATCGGCTTTCCAGACCTATATAATTATCAATCAGCAGTCGATCAAGAAAGAAAACCTCCGGGCAGCCCTTGACTCCACAGGCCTCATCGGTTGAGGCCTGTGGAGTCATCGGTTTTGCCAAACACACGTTGCTGGAGTGTCAGATGTCACTGGCGAGAGCGCTGTGGAGTGCCCATCATGCTAATGGAGTTTGCTTTGGGTGAATCAGTGCTGCTTGATAATATTGGTGTGGAAAGCCATTAGGTTGATGGACTAAAATATATATCCATAATACAGGTTTTTTTTTGGGTTAGATCACGTAAAATACAAATGTGTCGTTAAACCTGTCGCCACCCGAACCAGGCCAATAAGTTAGTTTTGTCACGGAAACAGAACATGCCAATTCGTCACTAGTACAGCACACCGGTTTGTTGGAGAGCCAAGCCACAACATTTACCATCCGAGTACGACGTTTCGCCAGTAATTACAACTAGCTTCATCAGGCGACAGCTAGATTTGTGGATACATCCTCCTGTTTAGTTCCTTACTTAGAGGGATAGATGTGATGACATCACTTGTAAGCACTTCTTTGAGCGATGTTGCGTAGGGGGGGGGGGGATTAATGAATGCATATAAATGACAATGGGTATCCATTGCCGGTTAGGTTATTTATATGGTAATACACGTACATTATGCAGGATTTGTAAATGTTGTAGCTTTGCTCTCCAACACACCGGTGTGCTGTACTAGTGACGAATGGTCACGTTCTGTTTACGTGACAAACCTTACTAGTTGGCTGTGTCTGGTGGTAGCGGGTTTAATGACACATTTATATATTTACGCGATCTACTATTATGGATGATATTGGTTACGAAATCATGCTACGTGTTAAACTAAAATATATATTATTTTTATTTGTGTGTGAAGACACAGAGCGAACTTGTGCTCAAATGTGCTATTTCATATAATGCTCCACCACAACGCATTAGGCAATGAGTTTGAATTCATAAGTAGGTTCGCAATGGTGAATGGGTCTTGTTTTGATTAACATAAACATAATTAATTTTCGCTTGTACGTGAGAATGTGGTTCAACAAGTACTTTTGTTTGGCACATGCAGGAGTGGGTGCCGTAGTTGTTATAAATTATGACATCTAGAGAGAATATAGCTAATTAAATACTGGAGTGCACTGGTTTTGCCAAGTTAACACATTCACGTACACTAGAGGATAGCAGAAAATAAAATCCTTATTTCACCACTGCCATCTTCAATATGCTTTATATACTTAATAAAGCGCAGGTTACTGACAATATATGTACAATAACATGCGCAGCCCGTTGTCAATCCACCACCACAACTCGGGGTTATTTGACCACGCGACACCATGCTGATCAATGTTGTACAACATGTGTGGTAACACCGTGGCCACAAGCTTACCTACACCCCAGTGTAAAAATTAGTTATGCCTGTTGTAAGCCATTCTTTCTTATTCTTGGTTCTTTCAGTAAAGTCACGTAGAAGAGAAAAAATAAAATAATATAAACATAAAACATAAGCCATTCTTTCTTATTCTTGGTTCTTTCGGTAAAGTCACGTAGAAGGGAAATAATAAAATAATATTAATATGAAAAGCATTTTATTGTTTTATATGTATATTATTTTATTATTTCCCTTCTACGCGACGTTGTGACAATAGCATTCCTTAATTTAAACAAGAAAGAATGGTTTAAAGCTTTCGTGACTGCAGGGATTCATATTCTTGGTTCTTTCGGTAAAGTCACGTAGAAGGGAAATAATAGAAATATAAAACATATTTTTTATTGTTTTATATTTATTTAAACATATTTTTATTGCTTTATATTTATATTATTTTATTATTTTCCTTCTACGTGACTTTACCGAAAGAACCAAGAATATGAATCCCTGCAGTCACGAAAGCTTTAAACCATTCTTTCTTGTTTAAATTAAGGAATGCTATTGTCACAGTGCAGCACAACGTGATACGCAATTTTCCAAGCGAGCAGGGGGTGATTAGTTTGAATCGCTTCACATGCATATTTACTGGGGCTACACTGTGTGCTGCAAGCCCTATAATGATGGTGGCGGCACCTCGAATTAATTCATTTTGTTGAGGTATGAGCACCGTTGTGGCATTATGATGGATACATTTGTTTACTGCACCGCGTTCCAACCTGCGGCGACTAACAATTCGCTGTCTGGGCAGCCGTGCTAATGAGCACAATTAAAGTGCAATGGCACTCATTACCAACAGAGGTGACTCATTGCCAAGGGAGATCAAACAAAAACAACTTCGTCAGGATATTTCTTTCCACGAGTCCTAGGTAAAGGAAACCACCCATACAGTACAACACAGACTGAGTAATGATTAGCATTGTAAAGGAGTCTCCGACAAAGTACGTGCTGATAGATTTCGATTTAAAGCTTTCGTGACTGCAGGGATTCATATTCTTGGTTCTTGCGGTAAAGTCACGTAGAAGGGAAATAATAAAATAATAATAATAAAAACATAATAAAATAACAAACTTCTCACGACGTTTCGACCACAACGCAAGCAGCCGTGAAGAACAGGGCTGTCCGAAAGACAGCGTCCTAATGAGGACCTAATGAGGACGCTGTCTTTCCGACAGCCCTGTTCTTCACCCGAGGACGGCTGCTTGCGTTGTGGTCAAAACGTCGTGAGAATTTTATTATTTTATTATGCTTTATTATTATTTTATTATTTCCCTTCTACGTGACTTTACCGAAAAAACCAAGAATAACAATGGTAAGTCGTTCAGTTTTCTGTGTGGAGCACGTTGCATACATTTGAACGGGTCTTGTATTTCAGCAACCATTACACCATTGAAAACAATCGCGACAATAAGACCTCCGAACACCGTGTCAGCTACGGGGGTTATTTAACCATACTTCACCATTCCTGGTCAATGCATAGTCTTAGGTTTTTTCGGTAAAGTCACGTAGGTAAAAAATAAATAATACAAATTATAGAAAAAATAATAGAGCCCTTGAGTAGAATTGCCTCCTCTTGAGTTCTAAAGTACAAGGAAAATGGCACTTGGGAAGGAGAATATGTCGCAAAACGCGAAGGGAGCAGAACTACATGTAAAATCGTTGTCTGGAGCAATGAATTATTTTCCAACCAACAAAAAAAACTGAGGACCTGTACCACAAAATGAGAATGATTATGCAAAAAAAAACTAGAATCGGGGGTAACTATACTCAAGTTTTTTCGGTAAAGTCACGTAGATAAAAAATTAAAATTAATAAAAGTTGAATAAAAATCACGACGTTTCGGAGGCAACACAAGCTTCCGTCTTCAGGTGGAACCGTCACAGCAGAATTACTGTATCAAGTAAAGAGAAGTCCAAGAGCCCCAACCTTGTATATATACTGGTTAAGGAGGGTAGGAGCCAGGGTGGGCCGCGGGAGAGGAGCCGCTGCGAGATGGTCAGTACGTCTGCTGCTTGTTGGTACTGAGCCTTTTGTCATGGAGATGGCAGAAGCAGACAAGCAAGTCAGGACCAAGCAGCCCCTTGCTATGCTGCTGGGTGGGTAAAACTCAAGGCAGGCAACCAGCGTGTGAAAAAAAGCTAAACCTGGTCAATGCAGATTAGTAAAGGGGGTGGACTCAGGTCCGGTTTTCGATGTCACTTGCCACTAATGTTAGCTGTGGCTGGGGAATCAAACTCAGGTCGAGGGGTTCATAGTGCAGTGTGCTAATCATTGTGCCACCACTCCATCCTCCCCCCCCCCTAATTATAGCCACACAATATATCGAAATGAAGACACAGGTATCAGAAAAATTTTGAAGAAAAATACAGGCTGCACAGATTTGGTAAAGTGACGCCTGTTTCGTCATGAAGTCTGCGTCTGGATGCGCAGATAATGTTTGCAAGAATCACGTGGGCGCCCGCAGTTAAAACAATGTCGCGAGGATGTTTGGAGCCACGTTTGAAGTGTTAATACACGCTTAGACAAAGGGCCAAGGGACTCCACATCATATTTCGGCAAAGGCAAAACGATTGGCCATGCTTCTCAAGTAAATACATTATCGAGGTGGCCAGCTGCACAGAGGTCAGAGCACTGAGATTCTGGATTCGAATCTAGGACAGCTGCCTGCGATTAAACTGGGTTCTCAATTATCTCAGCCCGATTACAATTGACTGCACAACTAAATGTGTCACGTTCAATTTGGTTCTGTACTTAATATGGGAAAATATCCCGTTCTGAGATAAAAAAAAAATCGGATTGGCTGTCACGTGATGAACATGCCTCGGTGGCAGTGTGGGTGATAAAATGCTGCCCACCTAATACATGTGTAGTGGTACACGTGGACCAGAGGTTAGAAGTAGCCCTGTAATATCGGATTGATGCTTTGTCTCATGAGATAATGCTGATAGGATCACACAATTGTGATGAATTGGGAAATACGATGAATAATGCTATAAAGGAAAATACAATTTATCTTCACGCACATTATGATTTCTGAGTCGCTGAAACACATTCGGAGCTTTTGGTGTATGCACCCAACATTTACCAAAAATCTAGTTGAAGGTATTGATTGAAACACCAACCTGTTAACTCGCCTTTAATTTGGATGCGATCACTATTTATGCATTTAGTGAACTCAAGAATTCTCTAAATAGTCAGACGGCCATTAGTGGTTCATTTCAGAGTTCTGGTTAAGGCGTCTATCGATCCACGCGGCGCAAGTTGAGACCGAATTTGGTGTGCGGGAAGCCATTAAGGCACATGCCCAAGTGACTTATCTCATTAATCCGTGGCCACTTATCTCCACAAGGGTCTCCAGCCAGAGAGGAAAATGAAGAGATCGGTGAGAACGCATCCTCGGTGGAATAGGCAACAATTGGTTTCCCAGCCACGCTTCATCACAGTCACAGGCTATTGCTGCCCTTTCTAAGCCCATTTCTGATCGCCTCATTTTTCAGGCCACAATGCATACACAAGTGGTCCGTGTTATCCGTGGTGGCGATAAAAATGCGAGGGATACAATAAAAAGAACGGGCCAGACTTTCCCAGGTGCAGATCTGTCGATTCTATCCTGGCTCGTTGTTTCAGAGTAGACGAAACATGGATAGTACTTTTTTACGAATTGCGTTAATGTCCACCGGGATGGCCCTATGCTGAACATACATTAAACAGGAATATTTTATTATCAGAATGGGACATTACAGCTGAAAGTGTACCATTAGTGAATGGATAAAAAGGTAAAACGCTTCGGATATTTACCTCTGAACATTTTATGACGATCGTCTCACTTTAGTATTACCTTCAAAATACACAACCACATATATACATGCTACACAGTACCGTATATTTTCCACTTAAAACATAAATCTTGTATCGAATGTCTCCTCGTAAGAATGATTCAAGGCGAGTACCTAAGACAACAAACGCGTTTGAGAGCACATTACGGCATCGCACGTTCGTTAACTTTCTTGTTTGTTTCACCAGTGCGTACATAATTTCACAAACGCCCGTCAAAGACTGAACACGTAATTCGAAGTGCGCGCCACACAATAGCATAGGGGCCACATTCGATTGTGGCTTTTCGTCCAGAGGACAACGCATAACGCATTGAGTCACTCAGCTGTCAACTTTGTAAACTGTAAAACAGCAGCGGACAACGGGCATCGCGGCTTGTCGATGCAAAACACGTCACCACGCAAGCGGTAGCAGTAATTGTCCCATTGACTTCCGCACGTGCATAAAAATGCTCTCTATTTTTAAAAGATGCACTGTGTTTTTAACTCCACTTGTCGTAAACGCTGTTTCCGGCCCACATCCGCAATGATATTGATTTCTGCCACGTATAAACACAGTCGGCTCTGACAAGTAGTAAAAACCCGCCCTGGAAATTCCCAGAGACTATCCGTGAGAGGAACTAAACAAATTGGAATTCGCCATAAGCCGGCAACACTCGTTTAATGGACGAGATTCTCAAATGCTGTGGCTTGCTTAACATAGAACTGATGTTAGCCATGGACAGGAATTGAACTGGCTTAATAGTGTAGTGCGCTAACCGCTTCACCGCCACTCCACCATGAATTAACCCATCCGTCAAAGTAGTTTCTTGCTCAAATAAGTAGTGAGGCGGTCCTTTTGGGTTACTTCAAACACAGCTACCACGCTTTCATATCAAAATAAAGCAGCTCGGCTCATCCTCAATCTGCAGAAATCGTCTCACACCACACAGACTTCTAAAGGCTTACACTGGTTTACCTATAAAATCCAGAATGTATTTCAAAATCATCTTTCTAACATATTAAGGATTACACAACCAAGCTCCCACCGTACATCACAAGCCTCCTACAGATAAAGAAGCTCAACAGATATGTTTGCACTTCAACTCAAACATGCCTCCCAAACACCAAAAACAAACTGTAAAACCATGGGGAAACAGATGCATTTAATTTGCAACACCACACCTATGCAATAACTAAACTATTTAAAATTTTACCAGCTCACTGAGGTGCATACTTGTTTTCAGAAGCGCCCTGCCCACAAATGATAGCTCAATGAAGTGGCTTATCACGTGGACATTTAATTCCCAGCAAAACGTCTCGAATTGCAAATATCCAACAGACCGGTGTGCTGAACTAGGATCTAATTGGCATGTTATGTTTACATGACAAACCTTACTAATTGGCTATGTCGGGTGTTGGTGGGTTTCAACAAGAGATTTATATTGACATGAACTAACCCCCAAAACTGCCTCTATTATTAACATTTCTAGCAGCCAAAGACTCTAAAAGCATGTTTCTAAATGTGGAGGGAAAAACCGGTGGACCTGGAGAATAATCCACACTACCACGGGGAAGAATATGCAAACTCCAAATAAACAGGGGTCATTAGGGTCGGGATCGAACCCACGACCTCCTGCATACCAGGCAAAGTAGTTAACATCTCGCCACCTAAAAGGGTGCACGAGATAAGGGGGTGGGGGGGGGGGGGCTTGGGGTTGTCACGCACGAGGAGGGAGCGCCTGGGTGGGGGGGGTGATGGGTATTTCCTCTCGCAATGATTACAAATATTACCTTCAACCTTTTATCAGTCTATTGCTGAATGATGTCCTCGCCATGTCATGTTGGTTATGAGGAGTGATCATACTTTATCATGCTGGTGAGTGTGAGCTGGCGTAGTGGGGAGGGGGGGGGGGCGAGGCAGCACCGATTCAGATATTACGTGACGCAAACGTTAGCCATAGCCGGGACGCGAACTCAGGTTGCCGGTTTAAAGGCGCGATTCGCTGTGTCACTGCTCCACCCCAATATATTATTGGCCCAAACTATGAATCTGATGACATCGATGACACATATCCTCGAAGCAAGTTGCCCCATTATTGGCGATGGGAGACAATGGCCCGATTTCTCCAGACGAAAAGGAACATAGACCAACATACACATGCCGTATTCTTAGGTTTTTTCGGTGATGCAGCTATCATGCTGTGACGGTTCCACCTGAAGACGGAAGCTTGTGTTGCCTCCGAAACGTCGTGATTTTTATTTTATTTTTATTTGACTTTTATTAATTTTAATTTTTTACCTACGTGACTTTACCGAAAAAACCTAAAAATATGAATCCTTGCAGTCACGAAAGCTTCAAATCTAGAATTCACATGCCGCTCCATTCCGTCTTCTAAACCAGAAGTCCGATTATTGTCCGAGGATTGGCTGCTCGGACATTCTGTCTCCACGTGCTTCCATTCCGCGGTTCTTCTGTCTTCATGTCCACCGTTCTCATATCTCGTTCCACCGCATCCTCCCATCTCACCCTCAATCTCCCTAAACTCCTTCTGAGCTGCAGCGGTGGCACCTCATTAGCCCTTCCAAATTCCCTCTTCTTCGTCTCTTCTCAACACGTGCCCAAACCATCAACCGTCTCACCTCCCTCACCTCAAGAATATTTGTTACTCCTGCTAAGGCTTTGACTTGTTCATTCCACCTCCTTTTCTATAGAGCCATTTCCAACATCCGTCTCAGCATTCCCGTCTCTGTCCTTGAATGCCCTCTCTCTACCTTATCGTGAATGGTATTTTCCACACACGCTTATACTGTACCCAAGATATTCATTTTTCACGGGATATTTTTTTTTGGGGGGGGGGGGGGGGTGGCATACCCTGAGCCTTTTCATAGCTGGGGGGAGTCGGGTGGGTGGGGGGAGTCGGGTGGGTGGGGGGGTGTTTTTTTGGAGCTCAGCCTCAGGTAGCTCCAGTTGAAATTAATTCCAATATAGAATAGCACACAGCGGAAGTCCCGCATGTGCGGAGAACATGAATGCTACTTTGCAAGTCACTGGATTCCACATCCTATGCCAGTGTCTGCATTTCGTGGTTTAAATTTAAGTGGCGGTGAGATATGGATGTTTCCATTAGCCTCCTCCTCCATAATGGGTAATTATTGTGGTCTTGTGCTTCCCTTGGAGCAGCCATCAATAGCCTGGGAGTGCAGTCGCTAACTCGGCAAAATACCAATAACCTGCCGCTCAAGCAGTACAAAGCACTGCTATGCTTCCGCCCCAAAATACACTGAGTCTGCAGCGAGTTCTTTATTTTAAATAGCACATGACATCATTTGTGCGCGATAATGTTTTTCGCGTGTCCGTCTGCTGTTAGGTTTAGCGAGATCGCCTCCGCCCTTTTAAACGCGAGTGGATGAAGTCCACGAATAATAAATGCCTTGCGTGCTGTCTGGTACACGCTAATGCCTCTGCTGTTGTCCTATTACAGGAACTTACAGACAGGGCCGTAACGAGAAGGGGGTTGACGGGGGGCAGGGCACGTGGGGCGTGTTTGCCGGGGGCTTCACATCTGAGGAGGCCCTTACAAGCGGTCGAGGAGTATAGTTACTTCTAGATTTGAAGCTTTCGTGACTGCAAGGATTCATATTATTAGGTTTTTTCGGTAAAGTCACGTAGGTAAAAAATTAAAATTAATAAAAGTAAAATAATAGTGAAATAAAAAATCACGACGTTTCGGAGGCAACACATGCTTTCGTAAGTTACTTACGATAGCTGTATCAAGTAACTTACTTGATACAGCTATCGTGCTGTGACGGTTCCACCTGAAGACGGAAGCTTGTGTTGCCTCCGAAACGTCGTGATTTTTATTTTGCTTTTATTAATTTTAATTTTTTATCTACGTGACTTTACCGAAAAAACCTGAGTATAGTTACCCCCGATTCTAGTTTTTTTTTGCATAATCATCCTCCTTTTGTGGTACAGGTCCTCAGTTTTTTTGTTAGTTGGATAATAATTCATCGCTCCAGACAACGATTTTACATGTAGTTCTGCTCCCTTCGCGTTTCGCGACATATTCTCCTTCCCAAGTGCCATTTTCCTTGTACTTTAGAACTCAAGAGGAGGCAATCCTACTCAAGGGCTCTTGGGAGTGTGAAGCCGGGGGTAAATTGTGGAGCACTTTGTTTAAGTTTGTATTCAGCCCTCCATTACAAAGCCTGCTCCACTTGCATGACCCCTGGTAAGTGGGCTTGGCAGCCCAGACATGACTCTGGGTTGTTCCATCACAGATCAGATCTTCGTCTGAGCCACTGAAGGATCGTGAGCCACGAGACTTCAGTGACTCAGTCGCTCCCCTCGCGTCTCCTCAATCCTCTCCAATCACCCTCGCAATTGTAGGCACAACGATACAACAACACCTTTTACCCAAGCTTAGTCCGAGTTACGCTACGTCGAACGCATCTCTACAGTTTCTTTGTTTACACGCAAATATACCGTTCTAGAAAGTGAATTACGTGACGGATGCCGTTGACCACGAATTTCACTTCCACATGGACTCCACTGCATCACGAATGACCCCTACAGCTGCTGCCCGGGTCACAGCTTGTAGTTCGGGTGCCACACGGTTCACTTCAAGGAACTCATTTGTGCCCCTTTTCCACTGGCCCACCTGAGCTGTGCCAGAATGGGGCCCTCTTTGTACCAGAGGTCACAAACGGGTTTTGATTCCTTACCCGTACCCATACCCGGCCGCACCAGGGTCGCAAACGGGTACCCGTACCCGTACCCGGCCGTACCCGTACCCTACCCGTACCCGTATCGGGTACCTGATTGCGACCTCTGGGATGAAGCCATGTTGCAGGCGCGGGTGGGTTGATTCTAGGAACTTTAATTGTGAGAAGAGACAAGACGTTGGGAAATGAGTGACAAAAAGTTACTCACCAGTGACTCACGGCCTACCCGTACCCGGCCGCACCAGGGTCGCAAACGGGTACCCGTACCCGTACCCGGCCGGGTACAGGTAGCCGGGTATCGGGTAGGGTACGGGTATCGGGTACCCGGTTGCGACCTCTGCTTTGTACCTGTGGCTTTCACTGGCTATTTTCCAAGCGGGCCCTGGAACCAATCCGTGCTTTGCTGATCTCACAAGGCATCTGAATCAGGTTCCAAGCATGGTCATGTGCAGGATTAATCAACCTGGAACACCCTGTTTTGCGCCGGGTTGGCTCGGAACAGCCTCGGCGCAGCTCAGTTCCATGGTGGGGAAAAACAAAGATGATTCGTTACGCACTGGTCCAGTAAAGTTGCCATGAGAAGCGAGGTCAACCCCACAATCTCAGTTCCTGAACCGAGCCAGGTCTCGTCCCAATGGCTGTGGAAATGTGGCACCTCACACCCCACGCCAACATGCGATGCAAAGCGCATTTGGTAAAGCTGTCTATAGCAAGCCTGTTATTTGCATTGCAAAAGCGAATGCTTCAGAGCTCTACACGGCAGTGCAATGCACAAGAAAGAAAGTGAATGGAGAGTTTTCTTTCTGCCGACAATGTTTGTTCACTGCAGGTACAATCTTCGTCACTGCTATACAATGGGATCATTATGGAAAATCCCACAACCTATCCAAGCTGGGTGTTGATCTCATGAGTTAGTTGTTCAAAATAAAGATATTTTTGGTGGGCAAAATCCCACAACCTATCCAAGCTGGGTGTTGATTTCATGAGTTAGTTGTTCAAAATAAAGATATTTGTGGTGGGCGATTTTAAGATGTACATTGTGCTGACAGCAATAACAAAATATTTTTTTCTTTTTCAAAACAAGTTGCAAATGTATGCAACCTGAAATGAGAAAACACAGATATGCATATTTTATTTTAAATAATCTAAATGGATAATGCCATAAGTCACGTCAACATCCATGCTAATAGTGTTATTTATTAAAATTGAGCGTTTACATTGCAAAGGCGGCCAGACGTGGTGCTGGCCACCCACCCACCCCCTCGTGTGCCGTGTCGGCCTTCATAGGTGCTCGCTAACAGCACTTGCACCAACAGTCTGTTCAGGCTACACGGGGGATCTTTGGTGGTGGTGGTTGAACACAGTGTAGAGACCTCAATATGGATTGATGAGTCAAGGAGTGAAGTTCACGGGGAAGAGCTGCCATGGTCGTAGAGGGAGACGCGAGGATGAGAATTGTAGCAATGAGGACCGAGTTCGCATCCGTGAAAATTCAAATATCTCATTAAAGTAACGAATTTCAACTGCAAACTTTTAAAGTTATTAACCTTTAACTTGCCTACAAAGTAATAAAAAAAACTATTTCCATTTGTTTCAATCGACTGCAGTTCAATATCACTGGGAACGTGCTGAATGCCCAGCTTAAGCAGCTGGGTAATTATGTAACTTCCAACGTAGCCTTGGGGCACAGCATTAGCCTTGGTGGTCGAACATAATGAAATAAAAAAAACCATCACCACCACCGTCATCATGAACACTGTTCTAAAACCATAATGCGTGATAGAGACACAAGCATAACACTGAGCCATTATAAACCAAGCTATCGCTTATACAACCACCTTCATCTCATCATAACACAAGCTGAAGAATGTTTAGTGAAGTTCATGGGGAAGAGCAATCTATATAACAATTTTTTTTCCAACACATTCCTGCGGAGGGAGCTGGTAGGAACGTTGGGTTGCTCGGTCAATGGCCAGGGTCAACGGCGGCGTGGTGTATTCCGCAAATATGGCCGACTGTGAGGGCGGGCACAAGCCGGCGTGAGTAGGTTAGACGTTGAGTTTTATAAGGGCACCACGGGATGACCAGCCCCTCCCCACCCAGCCCCACCCCTCCCACCCCCCACCCAGCCCCACCCTCCCCACCCAGCCCCTCGCCACCCTCCCCTCCCCACCCTCCCCTCTCCACCCAGCCCCACCCCTCCCATTCTTGGATGCACGACGGACGGACACAATAATCCTCTGTGGGCTGGTGTAACCAGGAGGTTCCTACCAGTATAATATTTATTTGGACTGCAGGAGGAATCCGATTAGCTACGAAGCTTTTTTTTTTACAGATGTCCAGTATGGGCGGGTCAGTAAATTACAGCAGCAAAAAATACAAAAACACGATAGGAGTGATCATTTTTTAAAATGGCAAGCAAGTCAATATATATATAAATAAACAATAAACATTCATTATATAAGTCAGATTTATCACGATTGGGCAATGCAGCAAAAAACAACAAACCAGTCGCAGACCACACCTAGATAACACCACACAGTAGTCCCTCAATAAAAAACACTGAACTATCAACACACAGGTAATGATCAAAGTTACAAATCACATTTGCAAATGTGAGAGTATCAAGCATTTATCTTCTACTTCAGAATATTTTGTACGACTACTACTTTGTACTTTTACCAGGTAAGGCCCACTGAACTATGTAGCTTTGCAATAATAGGGTTTTCTCCCTTTTTTTGGCAACAAAACTGAAACCTTTTTACAAGGATTCATGTCTGCATTAACCACAATACTTGCAGTCAAAATGCAAACAAAACACACACTCTGATAATATATGCATTGTCCTTGAAACTGATTGGTCCACACCGCAAATGATAGTGCAACGAAGTGGCTTGTCATGTGAACATTTCTAGCAGCCAAAAATTCTAAAAGCATGTTTCTAAATGTGGAGGGAAAACCCGGAGGACCTGGACATAAATCCACATGGCTACGGGGAGAGAGACATGCAAACTCCAAATATATAAGCGTCAGGGTCGGGATCGAACCCATCACCTGCTGTATATCAAGTGATGTAGTAACTGTAGTAATACATGGAGTTACTGTGAACCTTATCAATAAAGTAGGGACGGGCGGTTTGATCGAAATAGGTGGGCCTGTTTATGAAATGTCAGCACAAAAATAGAACACCTCAATCTTGGAATTATGTCTCAAGCCTTCATCCCGCAGTGGATGGATCATGGCTAATTACGAAGACTGAAAAAAACATGTATTGCAGTAGGCTAACTTAAAGTGCAATGATCTTCCAGTGATTGGCGATGGTTTCCAATGATTTATGGTCCTTTTAATACATTTTTGTGGAAACTGACTGCTATCCATTTGCTAAATATGTTATTACTCGAAGGTATTGAACACTCATTTGTATTGTAAATCGTAACTAATGAGTGACATTGACAACAAAGGCAATTACATAGGTTATGCCTGAGCTGTCACGACCACCAATAAGAGTTTTACATCATGCAGCGACACATTATCCAGGATGGATGAATTATTACGAATACTAATTCATTGCTGAACAACAGAAATCACGCTTTAATTAGTTTATTTATAATCATATATAATTACCATCGGCGAAGTCTCGGAATAAAAGCTTGCTTGAAATGCACGTTTGCACTGTTTGACGACGGGGACTTCAGCGAGCCAGTTAATTTGTATTGAATAATTATGTTCGCATCACCAGTGACTAAATGTATTTAGTTAAAATGCTCACGACTGCATTTGTCCTTGCCTCCTGTCGTTTTGTTTTCAAGTGGCCACCATGCTGCTCGCTTTGATGTTGTCTTATAGCATCTGGGCACCCACTCTGACAACCGTGCTGATCCAATTCTATAATTGAATCAACACGGTTGGCTTCGCACACCTCTCGATTAACACTGTTTGGCTCACGTACGGTGCGAAAGAAGTTCAACGTAACACGTCCGAGTATACAATTGTTCTAAGATGGCAGTGACATCACGACGGCACTTGTGCCAGGCTACGTGCACGTTAAGGCCACGTGAAGTGTCGAATGCCTGCTGGCAGGAGCACACGGGGCAGACCCAGGTGCCATGGGTCGACTGACTGAGATGACTGGCCGATGCACCACCTGTTCCCCTACTGTGCCATTTTGCTGTGTTTTAGCCACCCGGTGCTCCGCTTGTTCTTGTGAGCGTCGCTCCTCTGCCATCCGTTGTTGGAGGGCGACTGCCTCCAACTGCCCAGGAGCATCCTTCACGAGCCTCCTTCACAGAGGCCGATCTTGACACCGTTGGTACCAGTCATCGGCAAGTCCACTCAGCTCCACATCCTCTTGCACCACATCACTCCATCTCTTCTTTAGTCCATGCTGTGCACGTTTAGCTCCTTTTATCTGTCAGAACAAATGCTGTTTAGGCATGCGGTGGCTGGGCATGCGGGCAACATGACCCAGCCAACGCAACCTTGCCCGCCGGAGGAGCTCGCCGATGGGACTTTGTCGAGATCTTTCAAGGATTTGTGAGCTCCTCACATAATCCTCTGCTGTCAAACCGGAGCAGGCCATGAGTACGCTGCTCAGGTATATAAAACTCTCCACTCTCTCCAGAACTGCCCCATCACCAATTGCGAGTCGTGGAGGTGGAGTGTCTGATGGCACAAAATGCCCAGGCAGGTGCTTACTTTTGGTGGAGCTGATGGTAAGACTCCACCTCTAAGTGGCATACTTCAGGTTCAGCAACAGCACCTCCAACTCCTCCTCTGAGTGAGCAGCAATCACCAGATCATCAAGCATACATAACATGGTTGACCAAAAGGGAGTCATCCCTTGAACGCACCCGGGCATCGATCAGCCTCCCATTGTATCTGTACCAGATAGAAATTCCTCCGGTACAGCCATCGAAGGCTTCACGAACTAAATGGTCGAAATAGATGTTAAATAATGTGGGAGCCAGAGGTGAACAGGCAATGGCTCCGACTCCCAGCCACGTAGTTTTACCCGGGTCTGCCCACCATCATGACGGTACTTCATGATTGTGAGTAGAGGGTCAGGGACTCCGACAGCATGAAGAACAAAACAAAGCCCAGGCTTAATGATGGTATCATACGCCTTGACCAGGTCAATAAAGCAGAAATATAGGTCCTGTTGGAATTTCCTACATCTCTGCTGTAGCAGACGGACGGAAAATATGGCATCCGTGCAGGACCACCCTTTCCTGAAAGCACATTGGGGCTCCGCAAACCTCGTCTCAGAACACCACCACCACCACCACACCCCAATTGGCACGTTGCAGTACGGGTCCTGTTCCTAAGCTACAAATGTTTCTGCCGTGAGAAAACGGTGAATATGAGCTGCTTCAGGACGGAATAGTGAAGAGGGTTCATACTGGGAACTTCTGACAACTATCGCTCATGATCATAGCTTGAACGTTGTTTATGATGATGAATAGACTTTTCTTTGTAACAGAAATAATTACTGAATTATGTGAGTTTGATCCATATTCACATGTACCAGGACATTGTATAAAGAAGACAGCGAATAGGAGTGCACTTGGTATCATATGCATGCTGTGGAACATTACACTTTGAGCATATATGTGCATTCACCAACATGTTTTCTCCAAATGTGACTCCAGAGCACACTTGTTAATTCAATCGTATCTATCCATCTATATACGCCATTACCGAGTGTCATCCTCATAACTTAGGGTTGACGTCCATGACAAACGCTTTAAATCTGTCGTGATCTTCAAGATCTTTCAACGGCAGTCTCGTACAACCTTTGACATCCACCCACCAACTAACTCACGTTCATTCACTGCTCGCATTGTCCCACCAACTGATCCATTTCCTTTCACCTCGCCTCTTTCCACACCTATATATCCATTCTCCCTGGGAGAATCATCTTAGTTCTGCCTACAACGGTAGCCCTCTTGAGTCATGTCCCACTCACGCCCACCTTCCTTCACAAGATCGTTTTGGCTGTAGCCCATTTCTAATCAGCGTACAGTCATTCTCCTTTCTTAAATTAAATTCAGTTTGAAGTGCTGGATACAATCTGTTCAAAGAGCACATTTACATGTATAGCCTAACCATGTTCTGGCGATATATATACGTGTGATTCAGCCTTGGTCCATCAACCAGAGATGCTATGGAAATAAGGCAATGTTTCCCTTCTCGTCTTCCTTATTCCCCCTCCAAAAGTCAAGATGGTAACTCCCACTGAGGCAGCTCTTTCTTGTCACCACCAGTGACAGCATTGAAACATGTATGTATGTTGAACTTCTTTCGCACCGTACGTAGCCAACCGTGTTAATCGGACGTGCGGGGGGAGGACAACCAGCTAAACGCAAAAATAACTTGTAAAGAAATAAATTTTCCATCTGGATTTAGAAGTTCCCAGCTCCAGTGGCTTCGTAATATCGGAAGCGCACGATGCAGTGATCGTCTTTTTTCAATGGTTAGCCAAAAGCCGCCGCTGCCATGAGTAGGCCTCGGCAAGGTAAGGTAAAAGTGTAAAAACAACGAGCCTACCTTTACCCTACCTTTTACCTTACCACAATACAATCACTCTACCCTACCCTTTACCCTTAGCCCTTGGCATGTCGACACCTTAACCCTTTATCCTTGTAAAAAGGGTACAATTACCTTACCTTGCCGAAGCCTAGCTGTGAGGATGCTCAGAGTTTGCGTGATGGTTTATGCTCCTTGACGAGATCGGCGAAGTATTGTGGTTCATTTGTGGCGAGTATCTTCTTGGTTCTTTCGGTAAAGTCAGGCTTGGAGCGTGCCATTCAGACTCTGTCTACTTGACAAACCTGTTCTCCACCTGAGGACGGCTGCTTGCGTTGTGGTCGAAACGTCGTGAGAATTATTTTATTATGTTTTATTTTTATTATTTTATTATTTTCCTTCTACGTGACTTTACCGAAAGAACCAAGAAGACGAATCCATGCAGTCACGAAAGCTTTAAATCGAAAAATTGTGGCGAGTACTTTGTGTGTAATGACTGCGACCTCGTAATGTATCCCTTCGGCAACCGGAAAGCATTAATAAACAGCAATACACGATGATGCACAGATGAATGAAAAACACCTTGCCAATTGAATGGATTTAATTTGTTTAACGCATGTTAATTGACTGACAAGGCTTCAGAGGGTTTTGATAATAAACGGAGAAAGCTTTGTTAGAATCGGGTTGAACAAACTTAAATATGAAAATCAAACACACATGACGGGAATGTGCAGCCGAGAAGCAATGCTTGCTGAGTTCACTTTTGTAAATCCAGAGAGCTGACTTAGAGATTAGAGCACTTTAATATTGCATTTCTTTTTGTCTGCACTCAAATATAATAATATTAAGCTGGGAAATAATAATAAACATGTTGACCAAAATATTGGATTGTTGTGGTTTTAGAGTGTTGTTAATCACTTAAATAATTGAGTTCAACCATAAAACTAGGGAACACTTAATGCAAAAAACACAGCTAATTTTCTCCTGTTTAAACAATTATAAGTACAGACCTCAGTTGCTTAGGAGGCATCGGATTATAAGTGCAATTTTTCAAGACATATTGGCACTCAAAGAGATGCGGACCATATACTTATTTTAGCGGCTGTCATACAAAAGAATCAGAACCTCCCACGCACCATTGATCAGTGGTAAAATTATTTCTCGCCACGGACAGCAAAAAAACACGTTCAATTGCGTGTATGTTTAAAAAGGCAATTGCTCTGGGAACTTAACGTCCTAGCTGTTAACGGGCGCACACGTGCACTATGAGCCATTCATCATAAACAAGCTGTCCCATCTCTAATTGACTGGCGTTGTGCCATGGAGTGGGTTTTTTTAATCAAGTGACATAAATGAGAGTCTTATGAGGACAATATCGATGTGGGGGACCCCAATTGCTTTGTGCCGTTCCAAAAGCTCACTCATCTTCTCTCCTATAATGAATCATTTATAGAGATGCCATCACCTCCGATTCCCAGGATAGCAAGGATGAAAATTCCTTCCAACAAATTGCTTTTTTGCACTCTTTTTGGTCTCGAGCTGCAGATATTCCCATTTGATTCATATACACATATCTATTTCGACAACTACGCCTTTTTATTGTGAAGCCCATATTATCAAAAGTAAAAAAAAATGGCCTAAGTGAAATGGTTAAACGGAGCAGAATTTAGTATGTATGAAGTATTTAACATTTAAACATGCCTAATTACATTCATAACAAGCCATTACACTTCCACAGCCTCTCAGCGTTATTAAGCATTATTCGCACATTATTCTAGTTATGGTAACTGCCAGGCCCAGATTAAGGTCACCCTTTGCCCTCAATCACAGCAATTACGCAGCTCCGTCGCCACGCCTTTGGCTCAGCCGAGGGGCTTCATCCCCTTCTAAGGGCTCAAAGGCAACGGGGACACGATGTGGAAGAGGAGGGGGGGGTAGCACATTTGCTGCTCGTTGCAAGATTAATGCTGCGGATATATTAACCGTGAACACGCGCCATCTGCGTAGCAGTGGACGTTAAAGATCCAGTGACGTGATTACAACTAAAACTAGAAGAGAGGAGGCCACGTGTGCCTGGTGGCACTGTCCATATTTGCGCAATTTTACAAATGACCAACAAGTTGCTCGATTGCGTGACGGCACGAAGCAACTTGACACGTAGGCTTTCTCGACCAGTATTATCCATAATAGACGTTTTTTTGGGGGGTTAAATCGCGTAAATAACGACACATTTATATTTATGCCATCTAACCGAATGAAACCGCTTATGCAACACTAAGCAACATAACCCCCTACTGGCGGACTATACTCGACTGCGAATAACAGCGCCTTGCGATATCCCCGCATTATAGTCGTGAAACAAATACCAATTGTACTTCATCGATATCTCCCCATTGTACAATATTTAATAGGTTTGTCGAGTGCAGGGAAATAAAATGGCCGACGCCGCAAGCAGCCTGAAACATTCACGATTTAAAACGAGGGTTAATACGTTTCTTGAATTGAGCAAGGTTGGTGACAACTTGGGGCAAAAGAGATAATGTTAAGGGATTCCAAAGGCGAGGAGTGGTGGTGGGTGGTGGTGGGTAGGTGGTGGTGGTGGGTGGTGGTGGGTAGGTGGTGGTGGTGGGTGGTGGTGGTTGAACACAATGTGGATGAGACGAAACGGCCAGTCTGATTGCCCGAGTCCTCAACACGGCAGTAGGAGGACTCAACGAGTAAAGTTTATCTGCACGATAATCATGGCAGTAGCGATGAAAGAATTCTGAGGAGGCAACCGACTGCTGTTGAGGGAAAGATCGGAGTGAATCGTTAAGTGCTGGATCATCAATCGCCCCGAAGGTTTCTGTGGCAGAAATATGTCGCGTACCGTGAAGCAGGAAGTGGAAGCTGTACCCTAGATACGCCAACGGTGTTCCGACTCATTGTTTATGGGCTATGTTGGCTATTGGACAGCTAGGCCATAAGCAGAAGGGGCTCATGAGAATATCAGTGTGGGTTTTCTGGGCTCATTATCATCAGCGGGCGAGCAGTGGGGATGCCCAACAGCTGTTTGCCATTGGCCCCTGTTGATATGGACCATTGCCATGAAGCATCTGGCATATTTGATCATTTTGGCGTGATAACCATGACAAAAATATTGTCCCCCATCTGTCAGGACATGCTGTAAAAAAATATACATTGCATGCAATTACAGCTGTATGCTCACCAAATTGAATAAATAAAAAAAATAGCTTGAAACATTTGAACAACATTACCTGAGAGACCACATGTTTTGTCATCGTTGCAATCGAAATACTACATGCAAGATGAACAACGTGCCGGGGTGCCTGCTCCTGGCTGGATACTTTTCGGCAGTTTTCCTTCAATGTCATCACGAGGCGCGTTTCCATAATGCATAATTTAATACGCGTCAAAGTCACCCGGCATTAATGGAAAGGAAATTGAGGAAACGTTGGATATGTGTTTAATGGTTCCGAATTTTGTCAGGAAATATGTCGGAGAAATGCTTCATAATAATGCGTATCAAGTGTTCTTAAAATGAACAAGGTTGATCAAATGTTAAACTGTGAATTTGTCTATGAGGAAAATATATATATATTTTTAATGAGGCCGTAGATGTATTCGTTGCAAGTTTTGAATATAAATGTTTAACGTGGGTGGAAACGTATCATTGTCGTCAGCCACTCCTGCTGGATGAGGATCTCCCCAAGCCATCGGCACCTCTCACAACCCGGCGATGTAGAAATCCACCTAAGCACCTGGCACATTTACTCATTAACATTTTAATAAACTACATATTCAGAAAAGGAATTACTTCTTTTTTTTACAAAGAAGACGAAGGAAAATGCAAGGTAAAATGCAAAACTGTGTAAGGACATACCTGAGTGAAAATACAGTAGATTTGTTTTTATATCTAATAATAATAAAACATATTTTTTAAAGTACAACAAGTATTTCAAAATAGGTATCCTGATCAGGCATTGGTCAAATAGCGTAGGCTAAGTTGGCAATAGTAAAATTTTTTTTTTTTATCAATAATCTGCTGAAGAAAGGCCTCCTCATGCCATGTCGGTCGAGTGGGGTTTGAATGACCATACTTCACCATAATGGTTCGTGTGGATTGCTGGATGTCGGGAGGTGGCGGCGGCGGGGGGGGGGGGGGGGGTCGTGGGAGCCGGGCGAGCGGAGGGACTGCTACGGATGTCACTCGAGTGATGCCAGGACATGATCGGACATCAAACTCTGGTCAGAGGGTTTATAACGCGATGTGCTAATTAATGCCCCTTTGCCCCTGATTAACATGCTCAACCCATGAAAATCCCAAAAAAAAACTATGAAGAATTATTCACTGGGGCCATGCACGTTTGTTCCAAGCTGCAATGGAACGGAGGTGTTTGCGCCAATGTGTTACCAGCCATATTACAGCGCCTCGAATGAATTCATTTTTCGATTTAAAGCTTTCGTGACTGCAGGGATTCATCTTCTTGGTTCTTTCGGTAAAGTCACGTAGAATGGAAATAATAAAATAATAAAAATAAAACATTATAAAATAATTCTCACGACGTTTCGGCCACAACGCAAGCAGCATTAGTTGACATCTGAGGACGGCTGCTTGCATTGTGGCCGAAACGTCGTGAGAATTATTTTATCATGTTTTATTTTAATTATTTTATTATTTCCATTCTACGTGACTTTACCGAAAGAACCAAGAAGATGAATTCAAATTCTTGGGTTTTTTCGGTAATAAAAGTAAAATAAAATAAAAATCACGACGTTTTGGAGGCAACACAAGCTTCCGTCTTCAGGTGGAACAGTCACAGCACGATAGCTGTATCAAGTGAGAGAAATTCCAAGAAAAACCGTATTTTTATATATACTATGATGGACACGTTCGTTTTACCGCACCCCAGTTCAAGTTGCGGTGACGCGGACGGAGATCACGTGTCGCTGCCCCTGTGCAGACGCACTAATGAGCGCAATTAAAGTGCAATGCACTCATTACCAACGGAGGTGACTCATTGCCATGGGAGACAGAAACTCCGTCACGATATTTCTTTCCACGGAGTCCTAGGTCAAGGAAAACCCCATACAGTGGGACACAGAGTGTGCCCTGAGTATTGATTACCATTAATTACAATTACGAATAAAATTGGGCAATCTTTTTCGAATGCTTCCCCATACCATTTGATTTATTAATTTGTTTATTCATTTTAGATGTTGCTTGGTCGTAGGGTTTAGATTTGCTTGGTGTGTACGTGTGTGTGTTGGGCTTCTTTCGCGCCGTGCATAGCCAACTGCGTATATGGGATTTGGTCCTTATATAAAATTAACGTAGAGCGTTTGTGGGATGCTGTTGGCATGAATGACTCTATATAAAATGTAAGTATTATTATTGTCCGCTATGATAGCTATTTAACCATACTTCCCGATATCGCTTGTTGGAAATCAAACTCGGGTGGACGGTAATTGGTTTTTTACCCTTCTATCTGGCAACAAAACTGACACCTTTTTACAAGGAGTCATGTTTGCATAGACCACAATACCTGCAGTCATAATGCAAACAAAAAACATAACTCTGATAATGTGCACTGTCCTTGAAGTTGATTGGTCCACACCCGAGACAGCTTTCCTTAGAGCCTAGTCTCACATGGGTTGGACCAGATGACGCCAAAAGGCGCACTTTTGGCGTCACCTTTAGGCGTCATCTGGCCCAACCCATGTGAGACTAGGCTCTAAGGAAAGCTGTCTCGGGTGTGGACCAATAAACTTCAAGGACAGTTCACATAATCAGAGTTATGTTTTTTTGTTTGCATTATGACTGCAGGTATTGTGGTCTATGCAAACATGACTCCTTGTAAAAAGGTGTCAGTTTTGTTGCCAGATAGAAGGGTAAAAAAACAATTATCATATTTTTACTGGCAAATGAGGTTCCCATAGTCAGGTGGACGGGTTTTAAGGTGCGCTGTGCTAACTTCCACACGACAACTTCACCGCTGATCAACGTGACGTACCACACTGTTAAATTTCCTTCGGTTAAACCCCTGCATAAAAAAAATTAACACACAAAAGTAATATATTTAATCCTGTCCTCTTATGAAATACTTTCTGATTAATTAATATCTCAGTTGAAGGATGTGGAGATTTAACGCACAATCCACCTACATTACCGTATTGCACACTTATACGCATCATTCATACAGCATATACATGCATCATTGTGGTGCCACAGAGCACTGCATTAGTTCTGAATAAATAATTTAAAATCCGCGCTAATAAATGAAGCACTCGGCCCAGTATATGATAATTGAGCTCTATGATTCATTGAGGCTGCTACTAGCGTCGGGTGATACAATAAGTGGGGGGGGGGGGGGCTCAGGCAGGAAACGTCTCCAGAAAGAATAGTGGCTGATGGACAACAGCGATGACGGAGCGGCAGCCAGAGAGGTTGTTCACCGACGACGACATGGGGTCATGACCTCAGCTCGCGTGTGCAGGACGCTCGGTTCGTTGTTGCACCGCCAGAGGATTGCGAGAGATGGTGGTGGTGGTGGTGATGGCTTTGAGACTGCCTTCATCCAGAGCAGTGGATTGGCCATGGATGATGATGATGATTCGTAAGAGCAGTAGTTTATCATTAGTTGACATTGATTCTCAAACAAACCCATCAACGATCAAAATAGAAATATATACATTTGTTTAAATGAAAAGTAAAATCAGATTTTAATTTACGTGTGTATATATGTTGAATGTCTTTCGCGCCGTTCGTAGCCATGACAGGATCAGTTAGTTACTGGTGTGCAGTGCCCATGGTTATTTTGAATAAACTCAAAAGGGGGGAGGAGGAGGAGGAGGAAGCCCCCGATCTGAGAGGATGCCAAGCATCAGACGTTCGATGGGGCTGCAGCCGTCTCAGTCGATTGACATGGCGACGGACAGGGAGAGAAGTGGACAGATGACTGTCAGGGGATTTCAGTAATGCAAACGGTCATGCCCCAACAGGTGCCTAAAGGCCAAGGGGCTTAGAGTGGAAGAAGTTCACGGGGTGAAGTAATGCCTCCACTTGGTTTTCATCAAGCAGCATTCTAGCTTAACACACGACACAGAATGGCAACTTCTGCAAAAGCCTTCTCTCATATCCCGTACTGCTAAGATGTGTACAAAAATATTTCCATACAATTTATGTATTTAATAACAAAAAAATACAAATCTAACATTGGGGCAGCAAGCTCGTTCCACCATCTTTCTATCCCCTGCTCTTCACACTCGGTTTGGCTTCTGTTGACGGTCTGTGTACGTGCTTCACGACGTGATGTAACGGGCCCTCCACATTGCCTCGGTAAAAATTGTATATATACAAAACAAAAACACTACACGCTACAATTTAAATTTTGGTTTTATGACTTTGCACACAAATATGCCTGAAATGATTGAATGTTATTTTATACTCTGAGCCAAGGACTGTTTCCCGAGAATTTGAAAACAACATACGGGGAGCTGCACACTTGCTGTGCAGGGATTTCCGCACCAGCTCTCTGAAATTGAACAGGATATGAAATTCAATTTAGGAACGTTTGCCACCGGCAAGGCATGTTAAATCGACACACCTGTGGCTGCTGGCTTTGGAATGTGCATTTAATCATGAAATGTAAAACACTCAAATGCCACCTGTCTCTCAGTTTCCCAAATTGCACCCTTGCGTAGCCATGCGGTAATGTGCCACAAAGGATTACGGTGCATAACATGGGCACTGCACTCAGCAAAAAAAAATTCCACATTTTACAATTAGAAAAGTAACACCTTATTATCTGGATTATTAGGTGCCAATGTGTCATGAAGAGCGCAAGTGAATCAGGGGCACTGCGCTGAGCAAAATCACTGTCACCCTTTTCGAATGCAAAAGTAACACCTCTTAAAATTTCGATTATAAGTGCCAATATTTCATTTGGATTGCAGTGAATATATGGATATTGCACGAAGCTAAACCTTTGCCACCCTTTATGACTTTACGCAAAGGTAATCCCGTATTTTCTGGATTATAAAGCTCTCTGTAAAGTAAAATGCACCTCCAAAAGTGTGGCCAGTGTCAATAAAGTTACACAAAACTATAGTCTCTCTCTCACACACACACATGCACCTCGATCGGATTATTAGAACCATCCCCAACTTCTGATTTACAACACATGGGTGAAAGGGCATCATGTAATCGAGAAATATGGTATTTATCATTTTCTTTATACAGGAACTCATCGCCATCACTGAGGATACCACTTCAGGAGTGGGTTATGCTACATTGGCATGTTTAGCCAATTCCATTAAATGAGTGTATTCATAGGGAAGATAAACTGGATCACCCGGGGGTAACCCACGGATACGAGAACGATGACGTAGCACAGTCAAACCTCGATTTAAAGCTTTCGTGACTGCAGGGATTCATCTTCTTGGTTCTTTCGGTAAAGTCACGTAGAAGGGAAGTAATAAAATAATAAAAATAAAACATAATAAAACAATTCTCACGACGTTTCGGCCACAACGCAAGCAGCCGTCCTCAGGTGAAAACCAGGTCCGTCGAGGCGACAGAGTCTGAATATGCTCTAAGCCCGTGTGCTGTTTCATTCAGACTCTGTCGCCTCGACGGACCTGGTTTTCACCTGAGGACGGCTGCTTGCGTTGTGGCCGAAACGTCGTGAGAATTGTTTTATTATGTTTTATTTTTATTATTTTATTACTTCCCTTCTACGTGACTTTACCGAAAGAACCAAGAAGACAGTCAAACCTTTTTACAGATAGATTCAATCATTTATTGCTGCGTCGATAAATATATCCTGGCCACCACACAGCCCAAACTTACAACACCTGGTCTTGTCAGGCAATCTCTCATTTAAGGTGGGGGCAGGGGGGTTGCCCTTTAAATGTTTAAGATGAGCGATATGAGTCGTTTATATATTATGAAGCACTCCGAGACGTCCTGGCGCAATGGGCGCCCGAATCAGCAGCAAATCACGATTAAGAAGTACGACACGGGGGAGATCTTTGTCAAACTTAATTTGGAGCTTTCGTGACTGCAGGAATTATTCTTTGGTTCTTTCGGTAAAGTCACGTATAAAGATAAAATAATAAATTAAATTAAATACTAGCATACGACGTTCCGATTGCAACACAAGCAATCATCATCAGGTATAAATTAAATAGAAACACAAATCTAGTATACTTAGAAATGTAATGTAATACAACAGAGAGTCGGATAACATAACAGTCAATGGTTGATTACGTTCTTCCTGAGAATGCTAAAATTTGAGAGAGAGATAAAACACAGAACCAGAAACATATAGACAGACATATAAGCAGACAGATATCAAAGAGATCTTTGTCTTTTGTTCGTGAGTCGCGGCCTCACCGTCGCTCGTCTGGCTGTAAGAGTCGTAGGAGCTGCAGAAGGAAGGCACTTGCACGCCCGCCGAGCGGGATTTGCTCAGCGGTGGCTCCCGTGCCACCGTCTCGGGCGGCAGTGGGTAGCACTGCATGGTGGTAAAGTTGGGCCACGGTTCCGTGAGGGGCGACGGAGGTGGCGGAAGGTCGTCGTAGGACATACTCCCAAACGCGAGGTCCCCGTCGTTGTCTATGGGGTCTGGAGGGGAGGGGGGCAAAACAACAAGATGAGGTTGAGACGATATTTGATGCATTCACTGCAAACAGTGTTGCCTGCAACATATTCCAAATACAATGATAACGCAACCATTATTGCACCTTGTACTACTACTATTTTTATTTATACCAGGTAAGGCCCAATAAACTATATAGCTTTGTTTTCAGACGCGACTTGGCCACGATTGATAGCTCAACGAAGTGGCTTATCACGTGGAAATTTATCGCAGCAAAATGCTCGAATCGAATGTTTCTAAATGTGGAAAGAAAAACCGGAGGATCCGGAGGAAAATCCATGCATACCAGGCGAGGTAGTTCACGTATCTTTAATATGAACGATGCCCAATAAATTTTTAGTTATTTTATATTCCGCTGCTGCCTTAGTGTTATGGTTACCACAATGGTTGGCAATACAGAGGCGGTTGACACGATGCACAGTTGATACAATGGACAAGTCTCTTAGATTCCCCCTCCCGTACATCTGTCTAACAACGGTTGAAATGGGTGCCCTACTGTCAATCGGTAGGTGACGTTTGGTGGGGTAAAGTGTGGGTACCCCCCCCCCCCCACCCCGTCCCAGGATTCTGGCGAGCATTTACGATTCGGCCAAAATGCGCCCTAAAAGGGTTCTGCAGAGCTCCGCCTGGTGGCGTCTATTTTTCTAGCAGTGGCGTGAGCAAGCAATTGCAGGGCTGCACCTTTACCCCCTTTTTATAACCTTTACTTAATTTAATTTAAATTAATTATGTTGGTTCTCTTTTCCACTCACCCAATCTACCCACCGGATTTCGTCATCGGTCTTCTAAACCATGTTGTGCCTTCTATACCATGTTGTAACTACACGCGAGCTTCATGCTGCATTATTACAATAGTTATAGTGATAAGAATGCCAGCGATAAAAAAATACATTATCCGGAAAATCATTATTTGTGCCATTCTCTAAAAAACACAAAAACATCACATTCAACGCATCTTGTTTGATGCCACCATCGTCTTTGCCAATAAAACAATATCTCTGTAATCAGAACCAAATTCACCCAACTAATGGGAAATTAAAAAAAACACATTCACAGTGGACATTGATGAATTATGCTCATCTCACAATGCCCTCTGTAGGCTTGCATGTGCTTGAGAGTGCTTGTGTCCCACACAACCACCTATTATGGAAGCCCGGCGTTATCCAACAGGTTAACAACAATGGTCGACCCCCCCCCCCAAAAAGGAAATTTATTTTGTAGGCATATACACCATACATACATACAATAGTGTCAGTAGAATCTGTAGGCATATATGGCTACACCTCAAGGCTGTAGCCAGGGAGTCAACATTGGGGGGACTAAATTTTCCAGGGGGTCTGGGGGTGTCCCCCCTCAGAAAAAAAAAATCTAAATTTTAAAACTAATTTCCTGCCTAAAATATAAAAAAATTCACTAACACATGGGATGGACTTTTCATTTTATTTTTTACAATAATGTCTAATATTACATTGCTCTGTTTTTTTCTTTTTTACCATTTCTTGTTTCGTTGTATGTAATGGCAGAGATTAGGGATTACTAAAGTACAACCATAACCACAATCATATAAACATAAATCTATGCATTGTTATATGAAGACAAGTCCAGATATTGTAGACAATGTTTAACAAAGTGTTGTTTTTATTTACATAGCGTAGCAAATTTTTTTTATATTTTTTTAGCAATATATTGGGGGGGACATTTTGTGCATATTTGAATATTGTCGATGTTACAAATACAATAGTCAGTAGTATCGGTAGGCATATATGGCTACACACCCTACATACAATAGTCAGTAATATCGGTAGGCATATATGGCTACACACCCTACATACAATAGTCAGTAGTATCTGTAGGCATATATGGCTACAAACCCTACATACAATAGTCAATAGTATCGGTAGGCATATATGGCTACACACCCTACATACAATAGAGTCAGTCGCGTCTGCACACATGGGGTGAAGAAGAGGGCATCCGTGGGTGCGACAGGCGAGGCGTGAGAGCCGAGAAGCCCTCGGCAGGAGTGAGAGGAAGCTGATCGTGGGCCGCGGAAATTGTCGTGTTTCAAAATTGAAGGAAAGTTTCTGGTCTCAAGTCTGTAAATGACTAGAACCTATCAAAAGTTCGGGCTGTAGAACTTTGAAACAACACGAAAATGCACAAGCCGAAAAAACGCATCAACATTTCCTGAATAAGTGCATTGCAGTGCTATTGTTTTTGGGGAAACATCAAAATAAAACGGCAGCAGATGTGATAAACCGGCAGTCGCTGTCATGCAATGATAGACAACACCGTGGTGGGGTTTCGTTCTCAAAATAATTTGAGCCCTATTTCGATTTAAAGCTTTCGTGACTGCAGGGATTCATCGTCTTGGTTCTTTCGGTAAAGTCACGTAGAAGGGAAGTAATAAAATAATAAAAATAAAACATAATAAAATAATTCTCATGACGTTTCGGCCACAACGCAAGCAGCTTGCGACGTTTCGGCCACAACGCAAGCAGCTTGCGTTGTGGCTGAAACGTCGTGAGAATTATTTTATTATGTTTTATTTTATTATTTTATTATTTCCCTTCTACGTGACTTTACCGAAAGAACCAGGAAGATATTTGAGCCCTCTTGTGGAGCTTGTGCAGCTGGAAACACAGCGGCAGCAACAACATCAGCAGCAGCAGCACAACAGAATTACGTTGTGTGGGCGTTTGCAACTGAGCGCGCAGACCAGATGTGCTTCAGATTTCTTACAGTCAATCCTATTCCCATTCCACACCTACAGCACTGGCTACAAACGCAGGCAATACACATTCACCGTGCGCATAGTAGTAACACGTTATACTTCAGCAGCCACGGGGAGAAAAAAAAAAGTCGGAGCGCTATTTGTGCGGTGCGCATGCCCCAGCTCTCCACAGGCACTTTGCTCTTGGTTGTTTAATGATAATCAGTAGCGGGTCAGGCACAATTAGGCACAGTTAAACACAATTGACAGTTGGTTTCCTTTTCTGCCACAAACATCCATTCACGATCTATTGACTGTGGCTGCTGGGGCTGGGTGCACACACAAAACCCACCGCTCTTAATTTTGAGTTTTTTTTATTCATGCCAAGATGTGGATTGACTTTGGTTATCATCAGAGCGAATTTGTAACATCGACCTGTGCTCCGATTTCTTTTCGCATTCATTTCCGAGTCGTTTAAGCCGGTTATTTGTATTTTTGTCGTCAATCTTTAGTCTCGAATCATCATCTGTCTGTATATTTCTTCTCCCTAAGTGCCACTTTGGACAATTTGCTCTGTGTTTGCTCTCGAACCTTACTCACCACTTCCACCGCTCTACCCATTTGTACCAATTCTAGATTTGAAGCTTTCGTGACTGCAAGGATTCATACTCTTAGGTTTTTTCGGTAAAGTCACATAGGTAAAAAATTTAAATTAATAAAAGTAAAATAAAAATAAAATAAAAATCACGACGTTTCGGAGGCAACACAAGCTTCCGTCTTCAGGTGGAATAGTCACAGCACGATAGCTGTATCACTTGAACAGTCACAGCACGATAGCTGTATCACTTGATACAGCTATCACTTGATACAGCTATCGTGCTGTGACTGTTCCACCTGAAGACGGAAGCTTGTGTTGCCTCCGAAACGTCGTGATTTTCATTTGTACCAAGTTGATTCATTATTTAAAATGTTGACACCCATTTCATACATTTTACAAAACAATTATTCGTAATTTGTCCGTTTAATTTATAGATATACAGGCATCATACTACACAGCATACGATGTATATACAGTACACCAACACGCACACTCCACTAAAGTTAATGTTGGCACTTTATTCCATAGGCATTAAATAACCAAAAATTTATAGTACTAAACTATATTGTTATTTAAGTCTACGGCTATTTAAGCCTACCAATAATATTGTTTAGACCTCAGATTTCTTTAAATTAAAATGCCCTTGAATACCAAGGGCAGCTTGCTAAATAACACTGCTGCCTTGTTTTTTACGTGATAATTATACTCGACTCCATCTTCCAGAAAGTATTGACTACCCTTCAGAACAATTCAAACTAAGTAATGCACCTGCCTATTCAACGTCTCCAACAGTGCGAGGGTGTAATACGATAGCAGACTGGGCAGGCAATATGCAGCCAGCAGTTAAAAGCCTCTGGGACATGAAACACTTTCAGCGAAATCAGGGAACCATCCCAAACGCACATACCAACAAACGCGCATGGATTTTAAAGACAATACATCATATGTACAGTGTCCTTCCGCCAATATTGCCATAGTTCAGAATATGTCATGAATTTATCTGTGATGAGACCAGATGGCAGCTTCCACATTCTTGGCACAGGCTGCGACACAGCCATGGATTAGCAAACATTTAATTTTGCCGTGGCATATTCGCTTTTGTTCTGAAATGTGGCTTCGGTTTGGAAGTCGCACTCTTTACAGATGAACAGAAGAGCATTGCAAAGCTAAACTTTGTTAGCTCCAGCGTTGATGCAAAAGAATTCATAGCCATTTAAAGTTGCAAATATACAGGGCTGCTTGATAGAGAATTGTAAATCATGAGGCCTCCTTTGCCAGTACCAAAATATACTAATAGGGTTTATCCCATTTTTTCTGGCAAATAAAACTAACACCTTTTGCAAGGAATCATGTTAACATTAACCACAATACTTGCAGTCAAATGCAAACAAAAAACAATACTCTGATAATGTATGCATTGTCCTTGAAACTGATTGGTCCACACCAGAGACCGCTTTTCTTAGAGCCTAGTCTCATTTGGTGTTCGACCAGATGACGCCAAAAGGCGCACAGTTAAAAAACAACGCACAATCATGAGGCCTCCTTTGCCATTACCAAAATATACTAATAGGGGTTTTCCCCTTTTTTCTGGCAACAAAACTGACACTTTTTGCGGTTAATGTTAACATGATTCCTTGCAAAAGGTGTCAATTTTGTTGCCAGAAAAAAGGAGGAAACCCCTATTAATAGAAAATTGTAAAGTTAATGCCTCTAAGTAAATATCATTCTCCGGTTCGATCGTTTGAGGTTCAAATATGCTTCTCGATTGTGATGAAACAGGGCTGTATGTCTGGGAATGTTGTCAAATGGGAATTTACGTTATCCCACAAAAAACACTTTGCAAGGATTTCTGGGCGAGCCATTTGTGGGCAAGCCTTTTCCGATCCCCTGTCGTTAGAGCATGGAACGAAGCCAATTTACACAAGGCACTCAAAACCAAGGGTGGTCCCGGTGTCACTAATCATTCGTGAGAAACATGTGAGAGAATTGCTGAAATTAATCAATGCACCGCTGTTTAATATTCCTCGACAATTGCCCATGATAATAAAAATAAGCCGTTGGACCAAGTCACAGAGTTAGCACTGCGTCGGGGTTGATAAATTAGCAGGATATGTTGTTTTGTCCAGGGTCTGTGTCAACGTTTCAGATTGTCAGATTAACAGCTACAAGAATAACAAGAGCAAGGGAAGTCTGGCGTTACGCGTGTTGTCATGTTCCTGCGTGCTCAGAACAGAGGTCGTCACTCTCGTTGTTGTGCTTCAGATCTTCAACTGCGTCAGATCTTGTAAATGTACGTGGATTCATCTTCTTGGTTCTTTCGGTAAAGTCACGTAGAATGGAAATAATAATATAATAAAACATAATAAAATAATTCTCACGACGTTTCGGCGACAACGCAAGCAGCCGTCCTCAGGTGAAGAACAGGTCTGTCGAGAAGACAGAGTCAGACTCTGTTCTTCACCTGAGGACGGCTGCTTGCGTTGTGGCCGAAACGTCGTGAGAATTATTTTATTATGTTTAATTTTTCTAATTTTATTATTTCCATTCTACGTGACTTTACCGAAAGAACCAAAAAGATGAATCCCTGCAGTCACGAAAGCTTTAAATCGAAATATGTACGTGGAGTTATAATAATAATTTTTCGACGACGCTGCCACCACCGTGGCGTAAGGGTGAGCACACCACTCGACTCGACATGACCCACAGGTCGCGGGTTCGATTCGATCCGCCGGTGGCGGCAGCTGAATACTATGGGGGCACATTTTCTTAAATGCTCTCCACTTTTGCTCAAGCATCGGTGTAAATGTGGGTACACCGTGATTAGTTGATCGGCCAGTCTCATGTGGTGAGGTCAAGTATGGGTACTCACACCCCTTCAGTTGAACACGTAAGGCTTTCGCGACCAACATTATCAATAAAAGTAACTCATTCACTGGCAACAGTTATTGAGGCAGTAATGTAACATTTATAAGATCATTACACCCCTCTGGACAGCTATTGTATGCACAATTAGACCCGATGCAACAACGTTTTGGTAATTTAAGGTCGCTAATTAAGAAACAGAATTTGGAGCTATTTATTAAAATCATAATTAAATCTTAACTTTTCAGGGAATCGAATCTGGGTTGCCATTTTTCTACACATATTCAGGAGTGTACATTTTAAACAATGAGGCATTTAATTTTAATTGAAGACGTTTAATTAAGCAAAAGTAATTAACATCAAATAATAATTTTTCTCTGAAGTGTTAATTATGTAACTGCAGTTGTATGTAATACACAGGCACAGAAACCGCTGTTGTTTACAAGAGACCATCAACCCTTGGAGTCAAACAAAGTTAATTTAATTTACAAATTTATGTAAATTCCTTGAAGCAATTACTGACTGTATTAGGCACTCTGGATGTGGTTTGTTAGATGTAAACAAAAATAATCATGCATTCGTGCAACCGGTGTGGACTAAAACTACAATGTTTAATCTTTGCAATTTAGAAATTATATAGCAAAAAAGGGGCCAGCAAAAACATTTTAATGACAGTGGATATTTTTTTCAGGCACAATTTTCATATTTTTGTGCTATATTTCAGACGTTTGATCTGGTTGCACTATACATTTGGTAGTTACAGTATGTTGGGTATTAGAACTCTCCAATTAGGATATTGGAGAGTTTCCACAACCAGCTAGGCATATTTCTTAATATGTGCCATTGAGAAGTATTATCTCCAGATATAATAATGGTTTATTTGAGCCATCCTAATCTAACATGGTGATAGGCTTATCTAAAAAAAACTTTGCCAAGATTAACCTCAAAATGACATTTCCATGGATGCTTTGTGATTCACCAAAGCTTTTGGGTCAAAGGATTATGGTACGGTTTGCAGTATGTATGAAAGAATCAGGATCAGAATATGTTTTTATATTGGAGGAATCCAATGAGCTATAAATCCCTTTATTCACAGATGTTCAGTAAGGGCAGGTCAGAATGTTCCATCAACAAACAATACAAACAAACGATACAAGTGCAAAGCATAGGAAAGGTAAACAAACCACTTAAACATATACAAACAAAACGAAGCTATTTTTTTTTATCTACCAGATAAATCTCACTGAGCTATTAGCTTAATTTTCAGAAGCGAACTGGCTACAAATGATAAATCAACAAAGTGGCTTATCATGTGGAAATGGACACCAGCAAAATAATCTAAAAAGTCTCACTTGGGGAGACATCACTGTTTTAAGTTCACGTTGCATCTACTGACAACTCTGACAAACGTAGTCCCCACATACCGCTCGTGGCCCATTAAAAGAAGGCTGGACAAGCACGCTTGTGTTATCCAAATGAACCTCATGGCGGGACCCCAGGGTCGCATAAGCCCCCGGCTCTCGCGTAAACATTATATTATAATGTAAACAAAAACGTTGCTCTTTTTCATCAATGGGTTTCAAGGATGGTGGCAAGTGTTGTCTTGTTAAACTGTGCCCTTAAAACTGAAGACTACTTACCTGCAGTACCTCTATTTAAATAAACTATCGAAAAAATAATTTACACCCCTCTGTCAATCATCGTGTTTCTCAGTGTGGATTTGTGAACACACTTTGTAAACAGTACGTAAAATAGAGCGCGTTTTCAATGCGATGTTCATATTGTAACAAGCGTTTATACCAATGTTACTCTACAGAGTAGTGGGTCGCCGCTCCTCTTATCCGCATTGATACGAGCGGTATGTGGGGACTATGGCTTAACCGCAAAACAAAAACTAGCTGCACAGATGCATACGGACAAGATAAGTATTATCAAACAGGAGAAATTAACGGTGCAACGCATCTTATCTGTTAAATATCTGTAGGTAATAGAATTGTCATCGATTGATCCTGACTGTAGACATTGGTGGGTCACAAATAATCATGGAGATAAGAGAGCAGTTTCACTGTATTATGCATCCCGTGGTGACAAATAAAGGACCTAAGTCGTGTAGGCAGTTTGAGCAGCTTTGGGTAAGACTCATGATCCTGCCCATACCCGAGCATGGAGTGCAGCATTCGCTTGTTCAGCTCTTCTGCGCATTCGTCCTCGCTGCTGCGCTTGAACATGACAACAGAATGATCCGCGCCAGGCGGGTCGCGGCGTTTATGTGCGCAGTGGGACGGAGTCGCCAAAAATAAATTTAAATTAATCACGATTTTTGCTTCCGTTTATTCAGGATCCCTGGGTCCCGCCAAGAGGCTGAAATAACGGTCCTAATAATCATGAAGTTGCCAGATAGAACGGTAAAAAACCAATTATCATACTCTTTGGTTCTTTCGGTAAAGTCACGCAAGGTAGAAACATAATAGATCACGACGTTTCGATCGCCACACAAGCAATCGACAATCGACGATTGCTTGTAAAAATTTTTCTACCAACGTGACTTTACCGAATGAACCAAAGAGTATGGATTCCTGCAGTCACGAAAGCTTCAACCCAAGATTATCATGTCGGAACAATTGCGACGATCTTCTTCGTATGTCTGATGTCGTGATAGAACGACAACTATGATTTTGCATCGAGGTGGACGAGTCATATAATTGCTTCAGAAGTAGCCGAATGTGTCACTTTGATGCCTTCTTCATATGTGTTCATGGGCATTGAATATTGATGAGTTTCATTGTCTCTTCTGGGCAGTACATCAGAGAGGTTTTTTTAATATTCCATTTGTGCATCGAGTATCTGCATCAGCTGCCATGGATTGTGGTGATGCGGCTTAGGGTGTATATTGCGACTGTGTAACTTACTTATCAGTTTCCCCGTTTAAAACAAAAATATAAAAACGCACACGGCAATAATCATCGTCGTGACCAACAGCCGTGGTAAATCCACTGCTGGATTAAGGCCTCCTCAAAACCACTGCCACATCGCACGATCCTGCAATGTAATAATCCACCTAACGCGTGCATACGAACCGATTTCATTGCTCCGTCTCCTATCGGACGCGTTTGAATCCCGCACGGGCGACACTGAGTTTTGTTTTGGTGCGTTGCAAATGGTGCTGCGGTGCAGCCGGTTGATAACTGATCCTCATGGCGGTACCCCAGGGTACCAAATAATACAAAATGGGCCGAGGCAATTAAATATTTTATTTCTGGGACACTATTTTGTTCCAGGGGTCTTACTTAACTCCGCGACTGGGGCACCAATCAATCCGAAATCAGTGCCACTCCGCGATGTCGAAACGCCAAACATTAGCATAAAAAATCCATCATCGAGAAATTAAACTTTGAATAGTGCATCGTGTACAGCTCGTCGAGATGAGTCGATTGCCGCATCGCAGACCATCAACAGAGACTAAACATGACTGCATCACGGACATTATGCGAGAGCCGGGGTGCTATGATACCCCGGGGTACCGCCATAAGGTTCAATTATCGCTGCTTCTTTGTTGTTGAATTCGCAAGCCACTGTTTACGGCGGTTGTGAGCTCGACTGTCCAAAGGAGCCTGTAATGAAACCCCCGAGTCAATCAAAAAATAAAACACCCCGAGCTGCTCAATGAAACCAAGAGGGGCTGTCGGATATTGTCGGTCCGCTGGCTCTGCCTTTAAAGCGTGAAAAAAAATTGGTATTTAAACTTCAAAACTGAAAACACACTGGGGCTCACATTCTGCATTTGTTTCGATACGGATCTTTTTCATTGTTGTGCTGTGAAAAAATCTCTGCGGGCAAAGGTCGCGCAAAAGTGTTGATGATCGGAATTGCATTGTCATTACGTTCAAATTGCGAAGGGGCAACTCTGACAAAATAATTGTATCCACGGAAGAGATGAACATGTCTAACCTGCACGGGTAATTGCAGAAGAAACTATTCGTGCACGAGCTGCACAACGAGTGTGATGCTCGCCGTGGAGCAAAAGTCATCGCGCTGGCAAATCAGAGGTCGCTGGTTCGATTTCACCTTTTGGCAAGGCAGTGGAGATAATGGAGCAAGTGTATTCAATCCATTCTAGATTTGAAGCTTTCGTGACTGCAAGGATTCAAATTCTTAGGTTTTTTCGGTAAAGTCACGTAGGTAAAATTTTTTTTAATTAAATTAATAAAAAAATCACGACGTTTCGGAGGCAACACAAGCTTCCGTCTTCAGGTGGAACCGTCACAGCACGATTGCTATATCACTGTATCATTATTCAATCCAGTCCGTCCACCCGCCTTTGTCCACACGGCGGTTTAAAGGTGTGCACCACAGTTAGCCGATCGGCAGGTCGTGTGTGGTGGGGTAACGTGTGGGTGCTCCCACCCCTTCCAAGATGTCTGGCCAGTGTGGAAGAGTAGGCCAATGTACACTCAAGAGGGGTTACCTAGAGCTCCTAGTGGAAGAGTAGGCCTATGTACACTCAAGAGGGGTTACCTAGAGCTCCTAGTGGAAGAGTAGGCCAACGTACACTCAAGATGGGTTACCTAGAGCTCCTAGTCGAAGAGTAGGCCAATGTACACTCAAGAGGGGTTACCTAGAGCTCCACGTGGAAGAGTAGGCCAACGTACACTCAAGAGGGGTTACCTGGAGCTCCACGTGGAAGAGTAGGCCAATGTACACTCAAGAGGGGTTACCTGGAGCTCCACGTGGAAGAGTAGGCCAATGTACACTCAAGAGGGGTTACCTGGAGCTCCAAGGGGAAGAGTAGGCCAATGTACACTCAAGAGGGGTTACCTCGAGCTCCTAGTGGAGCCCCTTCCACCAGCACTGACGTGACCGAACAATCTCAGGGCTGCAGATGTACCTCATACAATGATTTTCACACTTGGCTCAGCGGCGATGACACTCGCTATGCATTCCACGTCAATCAATACATCTATTTTTATACTCTTTTTTTTTCTTGATTTGAATCTTTCGTGACTGCAGTAATCCATACTCTTTGGTTCTTTCGGTAAAGTCACGTAGGTATAAAATAAAATAGATCACGACGTTTCGATCGCAACGAAAGCAATCGTCATCAGTGCACATTGCAGCCGGCATAGGAGCACGTCACATTCAATGGTCGAGTGCAGAAAGAATAAATGCTCATGAGCAGGTCGGTGCTGCTGACTCCTCGTGTTGCACAGGGACAGCTGCCACTGTGACGGGGGGGGGGGGTCCCTTAGCGAGACTGCAGCATGGCACGGGAATGGTTGAGACGAGAGGTGACATAAGGCACTTTGAGTTTGCTGAGGCATTGAAGCTTGTGCCCTATAAATGCAAATCATTACGCTCAACGGTCTTCCATTGCAAGCACATGCAGAGACTCAAGCTGAATTAATAGGAACAAGATGCCTGTGGGTGTGGTAATGTCTGCGCTATTCTAGAGCCCTGCCATAAAAAGTTTCAGTATGCAGTTAACACACTTGGAAGGATGATGATAATACAATTGGAAAAGTAATACATTTCAGCAAGGTCCTTTGAAGGTAGGATAGAATCTGGCAGGAAGTGTTAAATTTACTTTGAAGATATTTTGTCCATTTTTGTAAAAATGAAAGGTCTGAGTATGAAAAAAAACGGAAGATCTAAAAAATGTAACTATTTTAAGCAGATATTTTATATTTCACATGAGAAAAGGTGCACTATTTTGCCCGACTGTATTTTGCGTGCAAAACAATTTTTTTTGTACCTCGTAAAAAAAAAACTCCAGATGAAAAGTGTAAAAACCAATTTGTAAAACACCCAATTATTTATATTTTTCGGTAATCACAGAATTAGAATAAATCATCAATCCGCCAAACTTCTAAATAATACTGATTATTCACCAAAGCTAATTTAGTATTTTGACAGAAAGAAAATTAATCTGAAAATAAAAATTAATGTACCACTTTAGTAATGACCATACACATCTAATGCATCTTAAGGTTTCTATAGAATCCTAGGCCGTAATTATAATATATATTGAGGGGGACAATATTCAAATATGCTTAAAATTTCTCCCCCAAATATATTGCTATAAAAAATTGCTATGCTATGTAAATAAAAACAATTTGCTAAACCTTGGCCACAATATCTAGACTTGTCTTCATATAAATCAATGCATAGATATCTGTTTATATGATTGTGGTTATGGTTGTACTTTATTAATCCCTAATCTCTGCCATTACATACAATGAAACAAGAAATGGTAAAAAAAAGATAAAACAGAGCAGTGTAATACAATACACTATTAGACATTGTAAAAAAAAAAAAGTCCATCCCATGTGTTAGTGAATTTTTTTAATATTTTAGGCAGGAAATGAGTTTTCAAATTTTGATATTTTTCTGGGTTGGGATCCCCAGAGACCCTGAAAGATTTGGCCCCCCCAATGTTGACTCCATGGCTACGGCCTTGATATAATCTAATACAATGCATTACCACCACCATCATCAGCCATGGTCAATCCACTGCTGGATGAAGGCCTCCCCAAACCATCAAAACGTATTACTTTATGAGTTTTAACGGATTTAATTGTTCCATCTCATCAGTGGACGTTCCATTCCTTGGCTACCACTGCAAGTATGCGTTTGTACAATCACATGCAATGCACAGTATGTGAAATTCGAACATAAATACAGGCAATATATTTTGACTGATTAAAATGATCTGAAATTACCAAAGAGTAAGATCTTATTATGAAAACCACTGTTAATCAAGCGCATTTTACATTGTCATTGTTATACCTACCCTATAAAATAAATCAGATGTAAGCAATGAAGTCATGGTCACTGCCCATTTTTGGGCAAATTAAGTAAAAATAATAATAATAATTATAAAAAATGAAATTAACTCAATTAAATCACGACGTTTCGGAGGCAATACAAGTCTCCGTCTTCAGGTGGGACCGTCACAGCCAAATTTACTGTATCAAGTGAAGAGAAATCCAAGAGACAAGATCTAAATACCAATTTTGTCATATTGACGGTTTTGGGGAGGGTGAACGGTGTCGATTAGTCACGTAACAATTCACGCCCCTTGTGATCTGATTACCTCACTCACTCCCATTCCGTCCACGATGCTCCCAATCTCGAATGTCCCGGTCTGTGCCTCCCTCGCGCCCTGCGTCCAGTCAAGCTCCAGTGATTTTTCCCTTTTTGCTCCCCATTCACTGGAACAAACTCCCACCGCACGTAAAACCATCACCTTCACTCACGTGCTGCCACTCCTCCCCTAAAATAGGCCCCATCTCTTTTCCCCTTGCACATCCGACTGCTCCTCCCGACCCTTGCCCCCCAGCTACGACCAGGCCTACCCCAACCCCTATCACTACCACAACCCCTATCACTACCCCAACCCCTATCACTACCCCAACCCCTATCACTACCCCAACCCCTATCACTACCGCAACCCCTATCACTGCCCCAACCCCTATCACTGCCCCAACCCCTATCACTGCCCCAACCCCTATCACTACCCCAACCCCTAGCACTACCCCAACCCCTATCATTGCCCCAATCACTACCCCAACCCCAACCACTACCCCAACCCCTATCACTACCGCAACCCCTATCACTACCCCAACCCCTAGCACTACCGCAACCCCTATCATTGCCCCAATCACTACCCCAACCCCAATCACTACCCCAACCCCTATCACTACCCCAACCCCTATCACTACCCCAACCCCTAGCACTACCCCAACCCCTATCATTGCCCCAATCACTACCCCAACCCCAATCACTACCCCAACCCCAATCACTACCCCAACCCCTATCACTACCCCAACCCCTATCACTAACGCAGCCCCGATCACTATCCCAACCCCTATCACTACCCCAACCCCTATCACTGCCCCAACCCCTATCACTACCCCAACCCTAAATGTATCCATTTAGTATTTGAACATCTTAAACACCTGTTTTATTGCCAGAACGGGTAAATCCTATAATGATTCTTCATATCACCATCACGTGTCATTCCTCCTTTGTGTAGGCGTGTCGCTGGGTCGGTTGATGTGCGCATTCCCTTCATCCTGACTCGACCTCCATCACTCTCCAGTCCACTCCGCCTACCTGCCACGTCCTTCCTCGACACTTCACTCCATCTCTTGCTTGGATGTGCCCCCTTTGCCCCCCCCCCCCCGCGTATTTCCGCTTGAGGGAGATCCTGTTTAACAGCATGGTGTGTTCCCCATTATATTCTAATGTTCATACCAATTCAATATAGCCACTCATAGAGTTTTCTTCAACTGCAAACTATTATTTTACTGCACATTTCACTGGGTTCCTTCCTGTTTGTCAGACAATCTCAATTCTGCTTCGTGCACTTGACTTCCATCCCTTATTGTCACGGCCCAAGTTTCTGATGTGTAGCTCACCACTGGTACACAATGTGTGGCACACGGCACCACACTGCACTCTCTTGGCAATACAGAGTCCCACCTAATGCCTCTTTACAATTCGGTAAACGCGACCGCTGCACTGCGCTATTCGATTCACTTGCTCTTGCCACGTTGTCGCCGATTTGATGCATCGTCAAAATCCATGGCCACGATTCAATGTACGTATATACAACAAAAATGTATCACTGTGGTGAATATATCACCTCTCATAGCTGCTTAGGTCACGTGAACCAATTACATACAAGGGATGTGAATGTAAACCGGTTGCCTCTAACAGCCATCATTCGATGCAACGTATCCTAAGCGCAAGAATCTATTTCACTCAACTGTTCAATGCATCCTTACAAGATACTGGAAACACCCAGGGCCATAAGCAGAAGGAATCAAAGCTAAATGGTAAAACACAACCGCCACTAGGAGGACAGAAAGCTGAAAAGTGTCAAAAGAAACTCCGAGAGATGGCAGCTTGGAGTTGCTCCAAGCTAAGAGGCGGAACACGTGGATCAGAGAAAATACACGAATTGGAGACGTGACACCGACTGCTCCGAAAAATAATTGGGCATGAGGCAGGAACACATCGCTCAGAGGGATGATGGCCAGTGGTTGAGACTAACAATTGAGTGGCAGTCAAAGGAGCGAGGAGGAAATGCGTTTGAGAGAATATTTACTGCACAGATGGGACAATTCCATCAGTTTGCAAGTAGGCACTTGTTGCATCGTAAGACCATAACATATGGCGCTGGTTTGGGGATGCTTTCATCCAGCAGTGGATAGATCAGGGCTCATGATGAAGCTGATTAAAGTGTCTTAATGTGACCACATCTCAAAGAAGATGCAAATATGGGGGAAATGTGCATCGAGATACTGTCATTTTTACTGACCTTTTTAGGGGGCATTGAAGATTGGGCTACCAATCATGGAAGAATAGAGGATGTAAAGATGTGAATGAAAGCCAATCAGCGTGAGAGCCAATCAGTCACAGGAAGACTACAAGAGCAAGGTCTTGACCTCGGATTTGAACAGAGAAAGGGTTTAAGTATTTTTATTCTCCAGATGACACAGGCAGCCTTTGAGTAGGAGTAACCTTCACATGAGCGAAGGTTGTCTGGGGATTTTGTGCAGAACTTGGGGGGGGGGGGGCGGTTAGTTGTGTTCAACGAGTAGCAACACAGTGGCATGTCCTTTGTGTCAATGTGTAATAAAAAGCGAGGTAATGCTACGGCCATCCAATTCACCTGCCAAGCCACTGCTGTCAGAATTCATCTTCACTCGATAAAGCTCTGGAGAGCCCGTCTAGAAGATATTTTGGCCTCCCCTTTTACACCGATGGGAGATGGGAGTAGCCACGCGTCACTCCACGACACGTGACCTGCCAGTCGACTAACTGTGGTTGTGCCCAATGGCGTTGCTGGGTCGACCAGTCAGGGGTTGAGCAGGGGGGCACTGAAGGAACTTTCCTTTGTTTCAACGGCTGCACTGGGGGTTAGAATCGAAGTGTATGACCTCTTGATTGCAAGTCCAGTGTGATATCATTGCCCCGTGACAGCGTTCGAGTGCCACTGTGTACAGCGGACATTTCCCAAGTAAAAAAAAAATTTGAGCCAGTACAACGCAAACAACAATGTCAAGCACCAGCTGCATTCAATTAGTCGTATCACATTCAGATGGTGAGACGCAATAACAGATCCGCAGACACTGTCAGTTGTGTCGGTGAACATCAGGGGGTGAGTGTGACTGACCATTGCTTTAGGACCACCAAAGCAAAAAAAGTGTTTAAATGATGAAAGTACCATTTAACATGCTGCTGAGTGAGCAGCCACGCAAGTTACACCTGGAAAACAACACGAGCTCGTAATTCTACTCCCAGATGTGTTATTAATGCATTATCATCGTCTTACATGAAATGCTAAGCCACGCTAAAGGTGTTCAATATGTAAATTAAGATCCCGTTTGAATTACGAATAAACAAAAACAAGAAACCATATATATTCACGCTTTCTGGAGTATTTCCGGGCTGTGCAATCCGTAAATATATTCGAGAGGTATACAACATAACTGAGGGCACCTACACAGTCGTAACGCTATAGCAGGTAAAAGCAAATCACTAATATTACATACGTCGGTTTTCTTCAATTTCTTGACATTAAATGCACACGTGTCTTCCTTGTCAATGTCAAACATGCATTTAATAACAATTAGCAACGTTTCGAGATGCAATTTGCATTAATGACGCTCTATAAAACATAAAATATCACTATCATAAAAAAGCCACGTGATTAATAGGGTTTTTGTTATTGCTTTATAGCTTACAGTTACGACCAATAAGACCATCTTGAACGTCATATTTTGAAGGTTAATCAGTATACGTAAGATAATATCACATATACTACGTCAGGTCAAGACCACCAAAGCCGGATCGAGTACGTGAAACTGAAATATTGTGGACATGTTGGCAAGGATGAACGGTGACCGTGCGGTAATGGAAGGAAAACTAGGAAGGTCCTTGGGGTGGTGGAGTGGGGGTGACGAGCATGCTCTGACAGGACGTCAAACATCAAACAGTGGACGGGGTGCGAGCGATCTAAAGCTAAGCTAAAACTTTTATTTCACCACGCAAGGCCCACCGAGCTACATGGCTCTTTCTGCAGAAGGAGACATGGCTAAAGCAAATGATAGCTCGACGAGCTGGTGTGGACATTTATAACAGCCAAATCATCGAAAGGCATGATGTTGATTCTAAATTTGGAGGGGAACCTTGGGGAAAAATTTACGCGACCACAGGGAGAACGTGCAAACTCCAAATATACAGGCGTCAGGGTCGGGATCGAACCCACAACCTCCTGTATACCAGGCGAGGGAGCTAACATCTCGCCACCACGACGACCATTTGCATGACGCAACGATGGACATAAAGAAGTGGAAAGACATCTTGTCTTGGTGTGATCTGGTCCTGTTTTTTCTGTTGTTTCGCTGACTTACCCAACCTTGGGAATTGGTGTACATACACAATTTGAACTTATAAACGTTATCTATTTTATTTATCTTTAGTGATTTGCTTACCTTTCCTATACTTTGCACTCCAATGGTATTTTTGGTGTTGTTTGTTGTTTAACAATATGTGTTCCCCTTTCTGGCAATAAAACAGTTGTGTTAAGATGTTAAAACAGCAAACAGAATCATTTTTAAAGGAATAATGGTGAACATCGGTTTCAAATGCATCATATCTTATCAGAGCATGTTTTTTTATTTGCATGGTTGATGCAGACAGGATTCCTTGTAAAAGGTTTCTGTTTGGTGTTTTAACATCTTAACACAACTATTTTAATTCCAGAAAGAGTAAAATATATTATTATATTTGGATGCTGGCAAGAAAGGTCCCATGTTGTTTGTTATTGTAACCTCAAGACCCACACCTACTTGACATCTGTGCAAAACAACTTCATATCGCTCATCGGATTTCTCCAGGATAAATACATATTCTGATTCTGACAATCGTCAGGAGATATCTGTGAAGGGAACAACAATGCCCAAATGGCCCAAAATGCCAAGGAATTTGAAGAAAAAAGGGAATATATTATCTAATCTATGTTTACATTATACGCATGGTATCACATGCTTGTCTTTAAAGTGTAATGGATGTGTTGAAGGGTGCTTACTATAAGGGGCACAATTCACCCATCTCTACCACCTCCTACTCGGTGATTTAATTAATTGTCACAGGTCATGATTTGGCTCAGGAATTTGTGTAAAAAACGTGCTATTGACATCAAATCAAAAAGCAATGAGTCAATTTGGAAAGCTGGTACAGCAATGTATTCTTATTGTGCGAGCTGCTACATGTTATGAGACGAAGAATTCATTTGAATAGATCGAAAAGCAGTGTGCCTTGTGAGTCAGAGCACGGTTGATGGAGCATATATCTCATAGGACATCTCCATAAAAATCCTCCAAGTGGCCATTTTATCATTTTCACAGCAACCAGGGTTTGCAATTTTCCACACACTCTGCCATGAGACTATTTGTCAAATGACGGTCACACTGATATGTTCTAATTATCAGCGCCTGAATTAAGTCAAATCAAGTGCAAACGCATGTGTAATGCTGGGCTATAGTAGTAGGTTTTTACCCTTTTAAACTGGTACAAAACTGACACCTTTATTCAAGGCATCATGTTTGCAATAACCACAACACAAGTAGTCAAAAAAGCAAACAAAAAGAAGAAACTCTGATAAGGGTAATAATATGCACTGTCATTGAAGTTGATTGGTCCACACCCGAGACGACTTTCTTTAGAGCCTAGTCCCCATTGGTGTTGGACCAGATGACATCAGAAGGCGTACAACTCAAACACAGTGCAATATCAGAGTATTGAGAGCTCGGGGTAAGCATTTACACTATGATATCTCTTTCGCCACTGGTAAAAGAGATCTCATAATGTAAATGCTGGGCTCTCTTGCTCTCCAGTTATCGTTGACTGAGCTGAGATCGTAGATCTACAACCGTGCAAACGAGACGGAAAACAATTCGAGCAGCAATACAAACGAGACAGCAAAAACAAGGCAAAAATAATCCACCTTGAATTGAATCACGAATCGTGGATTGTAACAATTAACCAAATCGATATGGGGGATGGGAATGAATCATGACACGCCTTGTTACGACTCGACTCAGTGGCTCTCAACTACAAGGTTTAGTGTTGGCCCATTTGTTGTTGAGTGCAGGAAACAGGGCCATTTCAGCTTAATGAGGAGCCCCGGGTGAGCAGTAATGAAATGACCCATTAAGGTGGCCATTAGAGAAAGGACACTGGTCACAGTAATGTTGGGGTTGTAGGAACGTCTACCTTTAGAACAGGATGTTCAATAACGGACCTCCTTTCACGAGCTCCGAGCACAGAGAAATGGATTCGAACATTTGTGCCACCTTCAGAAAATGTCCAGACGAAATATTTGACTTGTTGGTAACCACTTTACATGGCACAACTTGAGTTATACGAATATGTTTGTATTTGCCATGCATTGTATGGGGACTCCTCTACTTACGAACTAGTTAGATTCCAGAGGTATATTTGTAAGTCAATTTGTTGGTAAGTCCAACTTTACCCCTGTCGATTCCAAACATATTGTAGGGCCCGTACACTAAATATGGGGAATTGCTTTAAAAGTTGTATAATCTCCTGTAGATGTAGATGCCACTGGTTCTTCATGTCCTCCAGATGGAGATGCTACTGGTTCTTCACGTTCTCCAGATGTAGATGCCACTGGTTCTTCATGTCCTCCAGATGTAGATGCCACTGGTTCTTCACGTTCTGTATATGTAGATGCCGCTGGTTCTTCACGTTCTGCAGATGTAGATGCCACTGGTTCTTCATGTCCTCCAGATGTAGATGCCACTGGTTCTTCACGTTCTGTAGATGTAGATACCACTGGTTCTTCACGTTCTCCAGATGTAGATGCCACAGGTTCTTCACGTTCTCCAGATGTAGATGCCACTGGTTCTTCACGTTCTCCAGATGTAGATGCCACTGGTTCTTCATGTTCTCCAGATAGAGATGCCACTGGTTCTTCACGTTCTCCAGATGTAGATGCCACTGGTTCTTCACGTTCTACAAATGTAGATGCCACTGGTTCTTCATGTTCTGCAGATGTAGATGCCACTGGTTCTTCATGTCCTCCAGACGTAGATGTCACTGCTTATTCACGTTTTGTAGATGTCGATGCCACTGGTTCTTCATGTTCTCCAGATGTAGATGCCACTGGTTCTTCACGTTCTGCAGATGTCGATGCCACTGGTTCTTCACGTGCTGCAGATATAGATGCCACCACCGACTGTCGGTCCGAACAGGAAACTGGACATACAGACAGGTTTGCTCGTATATCTGAAAGTACGTAAGTCGAATGTTCGTAAGTAGAGAAGTCCCTGTACTGTACAGATACTGGCAACTCTAAATGCGTTTGTTGGCGTAAATCAAGTTGCATTTGTTGACCCGGGGTGATATCTCAAGAGACCAGGATAGTCTAATTTGCAAGAGTGACCGCCACCAAACCACGGCAGCTAATTCTGCTCGGGCACCATGGACTGCCCGTGTGGCTCCTCGATTTCCATTCACTTCCAAACCTGGAGGGCCCAGTCGTGACGGGAGAGTCGGGTGGGCAGAGGGCTATCGGAGGGATGTGCAATACCATGCGGCTAGAGAACTAAACACTCTGCACACATCCTCAAGTGGCCATCTGGTGTTCCTATCTATGAGGCAATGCAGGTTAGCAGATCGAGCCTGTGTGTTGAATTATATCAAAGGCCATGCGACAGATGTTCCAAATGGAAATGCAGAGTGCGTTGTTGGTTTAAAAGATCATTGCCAAAAGTTAATCAAGCAAATAACTCTCTCCCCGGCAGTAGCAAATACATGATTGAATGTATTCTGAATTGTTGTTTTTATCCCCTGCATGTAAATATTGTATACAATCATTAACTATTAACGTATTCATTATATTTAAGAGGAACATTTCTTTTGAAAGTGCAGTAGTGAGCACAAATAGCTCACTCATCTTTCTCAATATCCGGGCACATATGGGAGGCATCACACACATTTACATCGTTTTTCTGAACACGTAATGAGTTTCACAATCGTTTCTCATACACACAGAAAGCAGGGGTTTTCACAGAGATGATACAGAGTCTTCCGAACATGGACAGCACAATGCTACCAGGATTTTTGGTGTCTCTTATGTTATCACTACTACTTATTTCCCAACTCTTTATGCTCACATATATTTTGTATCAATGCAATTAATTATTAATGCCACGCTATTGAGAAAGCATGCTGGCATACTGGACCGTCAGCTCGAGTGATCCAAGTTTGATTCCCAGCCGTGGATCATCAGTGCCGAGTGACACCAGATATCGTCGCCTGTCTTCCCCCACAACCTTCGCCAACATGACTTGACCAACATGGGCGAAATATTTCGATTTAAAGCTTTCGTGACTGCAGGGATTCATCTTCTTGGTTCTTTCGGTAAAGTCACGACAGCGTCGCCTCGACAGACCTGGTTTTCACCTGAGGACGGATACTTGCGTTGTGGCCGAAACGTCGTGAGAATAATTTTATTATGTTTTATTTTTATTATTTTATTACTTCCCTTCGACGTGACTTTACCGAAAGAACTAAGAAGACGGGCGAAATATGTTCAGTCCCCAAGACCGACATAGCATGGGAAGGCCTTCATCCAGGAGAGGATTGCCAAAGGACGGAAATTTATTATTAATATTATTACACAATGTAGCCTCACTGAGCCTCAAGACTTCTGGGATGTTTGGCCAATTCCATTAGCGTTTGGCAAACTCTAGAGTGTGTGCGTGTGTTGTGTGTATATGCGTTTGCACGTACGGAGGAGAGTGAGTGTATTGATTCGTCGCTGCGCTACGAACCTGGCTGCCCGAGTTCGATTCCTGCTCTTGGCAAATATCGGTTACGAATATCTGAACCGGGCCTGGGGCTGCCCTATGTCCACTTAGCCTTCAATTAATAGCTTGTGTGTGGGTGCGTGAACATCGGCGCTGGGGAGGAAAACATTGGGCAGGCGTGGTGCTGGCCACATACCCACCCCTTCGTGTGTGGTGCCGGCCTTCATAGGTGCTTGCGGACAGCACTTGCCCCGGCAGTTTGGTAAAGGCTATAGGGCGATCTTTGTCTTTTGTTTGCTCAAAATATATAACGCTCTGATAAAAAAAAACTAAAATGATATGTCTTAGATGAGTAAAAGAAACAACATGTCAACATCGATGAGATTTAATTAAGCGGCGATTATGTTGGTGTGCAAATTAATCGTCCTCCGGTATTTTTGCACACTTCGACCATATAATGGCACGCGCAATGATTCAAACACGTTAATGGGCATCTGCGATTGCCTCAGATGTAAACATGCATTAAGCTGGCGCCGGCAAAATGTACTTAAACAATAGAGTTGATTAGCAACATTTCCTTCCGGCTTAGAGAGCACGCAACCGTTTTGAAAAACAAGAATAAAAAATGGCGTCTGCGTGCGTGATCCCCACAGATATGTTGCCGAGGGGAGAAAGCAACATCTGACTTGGAGGCTTAAGTGTGGATGAGAATGATGGTTTGAATTGGCTTTGAAATCGTTTTATTCCATAGCAATTAACTTCCACGGGTCCTCATTAAGCGCTGGTTCTATTGTTATTACTATCTGGCAGGCATGGAGCGGGTGCAGTTTTGGGAAAAGCTATTTGCTCACAAAGTAGGCTATTTTACACTTACGTAACAGATTTAGGCATAGTAACACGCACGTTTGTTTTCATTAACACGTGGTTCCTCAGCGTTGTTTTATTATGCCTCTTTCGTTTTGTTTGAGTGCGGCCACAGCTGTTTTTATTATTATTATGCATTGTGTAATCATATTATTATTCTCGAAAGCTCGACTCACAACCTTCTACTCCTCATCTCGACACCAAAGACTAAGAACGTCACTTCCTGCCATCGTTCATCCGTGGCAGCCCCCCGCATCTCTCTCCTCTACTGCCCCCCTGCACTACAGCTCACGGTGGAACTATCTGTAGCAGCAGCAGTAGCAGCGTGACTCACAACCTACTCCTCCTCCTCTCGATAACAAAGTCCAGGACCATGGTCACTACCGAGTGTCCTTTCTCCGTGGAAGCCCCCACCATCTGGAATGTGGCTATCACCACCATCGTCGTCGTCGTTAGCATCATCATTGTCCCACTGCTGTTGAACATTCAGCGTGCAGCGTTCAATCCACACCGACTTTAAAGTGTCACTTGAAGGTCTTCCGCGTCCGGGCTTTCGAACGACACGCCTTAGAGTCACAGTCGTTTAGGTCCGTGAATTGTTGTGTGCATTGTCATCATTGGTTTATATTCGAGGCTGTTTTGTCCCAACAGACTAAAGATCAAACGTGGCACTTATGACGAGACGTTAAACTTGTTTTCAACTTTGCTTGTAGATAATAGTTGTAACGTTGGATATGCTACACAATTGCTCATTTAGTGAAGAGTATTAAGAAATGAAAGTTTAATAAATCAATGGATTATAAGATTACAGAATTACGATAATACTTCGAGCTATTTACTCACTATTACAAAGGCAAAGTGCATTCTTCAACACATCATGTTTTGTTTTCAGCGTTGAAAAGGTTGTTCAAATTATTCAAACAATACACAAATAATATATCTTCTTGGTTCTTTCGGTAAAGTCACGTAGAAGGGAAGTAATAAAATAATAAAAATAAAACATAATAAAACAATTCTCACGACGTTTCGGCCACAACGCAAGCAGCCGTCCTCAGGTGAAAACCAGGTCCGTCGAGGCGACAGAGTCTGAATGAAACAGCACACGAGCTTGGAGCATATATATAAGCTGGGCGCATTGACAAAGGAATTTGCATATCCAAAGGAATTTAGCATATTTATATAAATATAAATAAATATGCTAAATTCCTTTGACTTTACCGAAAGAACCAAGAAGATGAATCCCTGCAGTCACGAAAGCTTTAAATCGAAACAAATCATAGAGTTATTTCACGTTTCAATCTAATATTCGAAAAGCGTATTTGGTGATGCTGCGTTGGTGGTGGTCCACAAGCATAACCCGCTACGAACCTTCGCCTGCTATCATGAAGGGCCCTTCCGGAAAAGAAAAAAAAACGTCGCCTCTCATATATTTGTATTATTACATTTTGGGGCGGTGCCAGAGGTGGGACAAAGTCATTGTTATGCAAGTCCAAGTCGAGTCTGAAGTCATCAAATTCATGACTCGAGTCTGACTCGAGTCCAAGTCACATGACTCGAGGCCACACCTCAGAGGTGGGACAAAGTCATTGTTATGCAAGTCCAAGTCGAGTCTGAAGTCATCAAATTCATGACTCGAGTCTGACTCGAGTCCAAGTCACATGACTCGAGTCCACACCTCAGAGGTGGGACAAAGTCATTGTTATGCAAGTCCAAGTCGAGTCTGAAGTCATCAAATTCATGACTCGAGTCTGACTCGAGTCCAAGTCACATGACTCGAGTCCACACCTCAGAGGTGGGACAAAGTCATTGTTATGCAAGTCCAAGTCGAGTCTGAAGTCATCAAATTCATGACTCGAGTCTGACTCGAGTCCAAGTCACATGACTCGAGTCCACACCTCTGGGCGGTGCTATTGATGAATGTGTTGAGGTTTCTGTTAATACATTCTCATAGACATTCAGACTTGCTGCTAGATTTTAAAAAAATAGTATATTTTTTGTCTTAAAGAGATTGTCACGTGATGGTCACACCAACATTTGTAGTTTTCCGAGCTAGAATTTGACCAAATTAAGTTCAAAACCGAATTTGATGTTGTACTTAAATTTTTTAATCCATTCTTTGTTGACTTGGCTGAGACCATCACCTCGCTATACCCGAGTGACCGATTTGATCATGGGTTGCTAAAACCTGGATTCGAACCAAGGATTGAATTAGCATTGGCTCAGCGTTTTAACATTCCAGCTCCCTTGCCACGTTGCTGTTGAAGACTTTAGCTGCGAGAGTGAAAACACACACGAGTCACGTGAGCACAATACTGTTGCTTAAAACAGGACACGTGCTGGTTGCACGATTAACTTTAATGTCCCAGGAATATTCGTATGCGGCTTCTCTAAATATCAAAATTTGTTGTATTCTTTTTGCAGACCGCCTTCCTTGAGGTTTAGATAGGAAGTTATCCTTGACCGGGGGAGTGCCAAAGAAGAGAAGATATGGCTCTGGCATTTTTCAACCAAAAATCTCACACTTCACATGTCAAAAAATATAATAATATATAGTTTGAAAAGTGAGGTGTTAATAAAATAAAAGTCTAAAGGTGCAGCCCTGTCCTATTGTTTTCTCCTCCGCCACTGCTTACACAGAAGGGCCTCCACTCGAGAGGGCTCTTGGGTGGCCCTTCTAGAGGGCTTTTAGCCAAGTCTACCCACCCTAGTCAGACATTTTGGAAGAGGTGGGAGTCCCCACGCTTTGTCTCACCACAGGCGACCAGCTGATCGACTAACTGGTCAAATAATTCCATACTCATGAGTGGAGAGAGGCGGGGAGATTTAACAAGCTGTCCCACTATTTCAGACTGAACCAAACCGGCAACCTCTGGATTGTGCTAACGATTATGCCATGGCAACATCAATGAGCTGCATAAACACAAACATTTCTTAACAACATTACTCTCCTGTATACAGGGAACAAAGGCAAGAATTGTTTTCACATGAATGAATAATCTACATTTAATAGAACTTTGAAAAACGAATTTACTCGTTGTAACACAGTACTTAATCTATAAACAACACCATCCCTCAAGAAGCCACGGCAAGACCAAGCCCACAGCAATAGCCCTGGTGTAATATTTTCTGAAGTTTAATAAGACCAACCTTTATAATGCATTTCTGAGAAGAAGAAAAAAACGACCGCAAAAATTCAAACTTAGCAACAATCAATCATCATACTGTGCCGAACATGTGAAAAACGGCGAATTTTTTAAGTCACCGCTTCTGACCTCCAGTGTGCAGAATTTTCCCAAGCCCCACGTGCAACGAGCCAATACGTCCGTTGGCTTTATAGAATTAAGCCTCGTGCCAAATTGCGACGATGGGACGGTCTGTCAAAGCGCAGCTTCCTATTTGTTTGCTGGCGCCTACTGTTGGCGGAAGGGCCTCCACTGGTCAGTGGCTCTCAATGTGGTGGTCCCGCGGACCACCCTTTGAGAACCACTGCTCTCGAGGAGGGCAGTGGTTCTCAGTGTGTGGTCCCTGGCACCAGCGGTGGTCTGCGACAGTCCTCCAGGTTTGCCCGCGGGGCTGTGACGCAAACGCAGGTGGATCCGGACAATAATTACAACGTTTATACCTTTTGTGTCAGACATTAAATTTCGATTTAAAGCTTTTGTGACTGCAGGGATTCATCTTCTTGGTTCTTTCGGTAAAGTCACGTAACTTTACCGAAAGAACCAAGAAGATGTCAGGCATTAATTTATATTTTAATCATATTTCATTGAAAAAAATTAAGTTAGGTAAACTACTCTGATTAGACTAACCTGATTAGAACGATTGTTTAAGGGTGCTTTATAAATATAAATCATTATTATCATCATCACTTACCCTAAGGTCTAATTACCTCCCCCTCCCCCTCTACAAAAGCCACTCTTTTAGCTGCAGAAATAAAGTATTTATGTTTCGAAAATGTGTAATTTTGTATGAATGGCATTTAGAGAGAAGTGAATGCGTTTTGTCAACAGGGGTTGGGGTGTGAGCGGTGCGGTCCGTGTAAATGTTTGCATCGGCTGATGTTACCCATGAGCGAAGAAGGTTTGAGAAACACCGGCCGAGAGAAAATGTGGCCTCCTCTTCGACGCTGGCCAGACGTTCATAAAGAAGTGGGGGGGGGGGGGGGGGTACTCACACCCCACTCCGCCACACGCGACCTGCCGATTTGACTTCACTGTGGTACGTCCAATTATACCACCGGGTGGACAGAGTTGGGGGGATTTAAGAAGCTTGGTTACTGTTTAAACTGGCGAGCCAGGAGAACGAACCGGCAACTTCTGGGCTGCAAGTCCAGTCTGCTGACCATTACACGATGGCAGCAACCTAGCCGCACACTCACTAAGACTCCTCGTAAAGACACTTCCTGACATTATTGATTACTTGAAACGCAATTTTTTTTTACTTGCATAGTAAAGTAATTGTATTTTTTCATTTGTTATACGACCAGATAATACAACAAATCCTTAACATGAAACACCCAGTCGTTCATAAAAGTTTAAGGCAGTATAGTACTATAGTAATGGAGCAAGTTCAGAATCACTGAACCGGAATTGATAGCTTGAAAGCCTTTAGCGTGGGGCCCTTGAAAATTCCGGGGATCCGTAGCATGTGCAGCTACTTTTGCTACGAGGATCATCCGGGACTGCCCTGAGGCTCTCGTTCTCAGTGGGTGAGACCAGACCGAGGCGAGACAACAGCATAGGCGAATACCCCGACGGTGCCAGCACAGCGGCGTCCAGCCGGGAAGGCGTGCCGAGTGGACGGGGGATGTCCACCCAGGAGATGCAGCGATGGACATTGGCTCATGTGCAGGTGCTGAGTCGGACCACTCCATTGCAGACCAGAGGTCGCAAACGGGTTTTGATTCCTTACCCGTACCCGTACCCGGCCGGGTATGGGTACCCGTACGCTACCCGTACCTTACCCGAAATGAGTGACAAACGGTTACTCACCGGTGACTCACGGCCTACCCGTACCCGTACCCGGCCGCACCAGGGTTGCAAATGGGTACCCGTACCCGTACCTGGCCGGGTATGGGTACCCGTACGCTACCCGTACCCGTACCCTACCCGAAATGAGTGACAAATGATTACTCACCGGTGACTCACGGCCTACCCGTACCCGTACCCGGCCGCACCAAACGGGTACCCGTACCCTTACCTGGCCGGGTATGGGTAGCCGGGTATCGGGTAGGGTACGGGTATCAGGTACCCGGTTGCGACCTTTGTTGCAGACTCACAACAGGTGGTGACGGCTTGGTGGAGGTCTCTATCCAGCAGTGGATTGATCATGGCCAATGATGAAGAGGCCAGTGACAAGAGGCACGTTTTTTTGGCGTCATCTGGTCCAACCCATGTGAGACTAGGCTCTAAGGAAAGCTGTCTCGGGTGTGGACCAATCAACTTCACGGACAGTGCACATTATCAGAGTTATGTTCTTTTGTTTCCATTATGACTGCAGGTATTGTGGTCTATGCAAACATGACTCCTTGTAAAAAAATGTGTCAGTTTTGTTGCCAGATAGAAGGGTAAAAAAAACCAATTATCATATTTTTACTGGCAAATGAGGTTCCCATAGTGTAGATGCTTGCCCCGAGCTCTCATACTCTGATGGTGCATTGTCTTTGAGTTCTGCGCCTTTTCGCCTCATCTGGTCCAATCCATGTGAGACTAGGCTCTAAGGAAAGCTGTCTCGGGTGTAGACCAATCAACTTCAAGGACAGTGCACATTATCAGAGTTATGTTTTTTGTTTGCATTATGACTGCAGGTATTGTGGTCTATGTAAACATGACTCCTTGTAAAAAAAAGGTGTCAGTTTTGTTGCCAGATAGAAGGGTAAAAAAACAATTATCAAGAGGCACGTGTTAAGCATTACCACACACACACTTGGAAGCTGGTGCCAATGGGACAAAAAGCGGTTCACCTTTGGTGAGCGCTAAGAACATTGAGATACCAAACAAATGTAGCACTTCTGCTGCCTTCAAGAACAAAGGCACCGAAGCAGTGACATCTACATCTATGGCGGCACACAGATAAAGTTAGGCCCTGGTCAAATGCTTTAAACGTACTTGAAAACGATTTTCAGCCGCTCTCTCTCTCTCTGCACACTTGTGCTCAATGAGGTTGTCATCTTTACCCCTTTAAAATGTACTTCTTCTGACAAGCTTTCAGCGGCTGCTAAACGCATGGGATAAAACGTTATTATTCAGGGTGGTAAGGAGGGGTCTCTCTTTCAGAGTGCGTTCACAGTGGCCTTTAAGAACGTAATGACGCATCGATTCATTGGCTGAAGACCATTTTTAACCCTCATGATGCACGTATCGACTGCGCGTGCAAACGTCAATAGATGTTTACGTAAACCGTTGTATGTACGTGGTTCATGTAAATACTACACACGGCTAACATCAGGGGCAAGCAGTCCTGCCTTCACTCCCCACCCCCGTCACCGCTTCATCAACCCACACTGACCAACATGGTGAAGTATGATCACAAACAAATCCTATGATGTGTGGGAGGCCATCATCTGTTGGTGGATACAGGAAGGATTACATATATTATTAATTATGAAACAATCTTAACAGTTGTAATTAGTCTTGCCAATTAATGTTTTCAAATTACGTGGAAAATACCACAGGAATTAAACTGCCTCTATTAATCAGCATCTATTGCTAAGGAACACTCTGGGTAGTAATGCAGATGGGGTGCTCTTGTCAATAACAAAAACAAAGATCCCCCGTATAGCCTTAACAGACTGTTGGGGCAAGTGCTGTTAACGAGTACCTATGAAGGCCAGCACGGCACACGAGGGGGTGGGTGGCCAGCACCACGCCTGGCCGCCGTTATCTCAGCAGTGGCTATGTTTACGCACCGCAGCAGGTCCTCATTAGGTGCTGCGTCGACCCAGGGAAATTGTCAGTAGCATAACGCAAACCCAGTGGCATTTGCTGAACAAGCCCCTGGCTCTGGCTGATGAGACCCACAATGTCAAAGCCACAGCGGGGTCCGCTTACTTGGCTTGGAGAGCCCAGTAAAAGCTGGTGGGCTAAAGCGTGCAGCCCGTTCTCCTATAACGCGCGTTTTCATCACGCGAATTGGATGTAGCGCGACGAATGTATCGGGCAACACATCGCTCACAACGCGGATGCGAATTGGATATAACGCGATCGAGCTGAACGGAACTCCGTCGCGCGAGCAAGCAACAAGTGGTCGTACGGCTGCCTCGGTGCAGCGTCACACGAGGTGGGATGCTGCTGGATACTTCCAGATGCCACCCACGCGCCTGAGTCTTTGCTCAGCCTGCGTTACGCATCTCACGTGTTTTCGCGGACTGTTCTATACCCCTATATTATATATGATTTATTATAACGCGATGTTTCCATCAAGCGTTCTTCCGGAACGCAGTTACTGTGTTATAGGAGAACAGATTTCCACAAGACGGAAGGTCTTTTTAAATCCTTTATATTAAGTTCGCGTGCTTGCTTGCTTGCTTAGGACCGTGCAAATCTTTCGGTCGTTTTTTAACCCACTTCCCGTGATCCAATCGAGCTGACATTTTCCACACAGACTCGTTGTGCCAGACAATTATTGTTCGTGAAAAAAAATTCCCAAAATGTTACACTTTTTAGGCAAAAAAATTTTATTTTACATATATTCAAATAGAACTAATTCATGGCTTTGGCTGAACGTCAGAGTGTAAGAGCCAAGAGCGTAACCCCTCCACAGGCTGTGGCGGAGTAGCGCAGTTGGTAGCGCCCTCGCTTCCCATGCCAAAGGTCGCGGGATCGATCCCCGCGTCCTCCACAGGCGAATATATTTTTAAATCCTTTATATTAAGTTCGCTGCCACGCATATAAAGGATTTATAGTGAAAAACTTTGTTTTTACGGGTTATACTTATTATGATTTTTCATTCCTTCACGTGCCCTTCCCAACATCCGAGTGTAATCACACTTCGCGCCATATGTAGATTCTGTTGGTGCAGTCACCGCAAAAGCAGCACAACATCCTTATCAACTTCCACCGGTCCAACTCCCGCAGTTATTGACAGTGTCTGAGGCTTATCCCTCGAGGATCATTGGCATTGCAACAAAGTTTCATATACAGTACGTGACTTGGTTATTAAGCTGCTGAAACGACTGTATGTGTATGAACTTTTAGAAGCATCTGTGTGTGTGCGTGTTTTGTGTGACTGTAAACGTGGCATGCAGTTCAAAGCAGAAAAGCAAGAAGACTAAGTGCTAAGTTTTAAGTTTAATGCCCTCTCGTGCGTTTGTAATTCTAGGCTATGATGTCCATGCACGGCCCAGTGTGTTTTTTTTTATTTCTTGTCAACCCACTGCTGAATGGTGAGGGCATTCCCACTCATTGCGGGGCTGTGAGTGATATATTGGCCATACTTCACCACACTGGTAGGTTTGGGTTGATGATAAGCGGGAGAGGGGGGGGGGGGCAAAACGAACATGGATTGTGCTCCACTGCCCTCTGCTGCCCACAACGCCTACTGCATCTGTCGTTTGCACACACAATGGTGGTCACTCATCCAAGCACGATCCAGGCTCAACAAATCCCGCTGAGCTTCTGAGAACCGATGAGATCGGGTGCAGTGTGGGTGCTTCGGTCGCGGTGGTGAGATGTTAACTACCTCGCCTGGTATACAGGAGCCCGTGGGTTCAATCCCGACCCTAACGCCTGCTGTATATTTTGAGTTTTGCGTGTCTCTCTCACATCATCATGTCAGTGGCTAGGAGATGTTAACTACCTCGCCTGGTATACAGGAAGTCGTGGGTTCGATCCTGACGCCTGCTGTATATTTGCAGTTGGCATGTATCTCTCTCATCATCATGACAGTGGCTAATAGATGTTAACTACCTTGCCTGGTATACAGGAGATCGTAGGTTCGATCCTGACGCCTGCTGTATATTTAGAGTTTGCATGTCTCTCTCTCTATCTCACTGTGGTCGCGTGGATTTTTCTCCGGATCCTCTGGGTTTTCCCTCAAAATTGAGAAACTTGCTTTCAGACTACTTGGCTACTATACATTTCCACACGATAAGCCACTTCGTTGAGCTATCAATTGTGGCCAAGTCGCGTCTGGCAAAATAAAAAAAAATTGTTTAGTTTCAGTTTAATATGGGGCCAGCAGTGATGGTGCTATTCAGAGAACCTTCACACACACATTGCCCAAGGCAGCAGCCACAACAGCTATTCCCATGCTCATATTATTTCTTAATAAACACCATAAGGCATTGCGAAAAACAAACGAGAGCACTGACAACCTCAGCAACAGAGGTCAAAATGCTGCCCAATGAGAACATTAATAAAAACGTGTGTTGTATACTGTAAGGCAACTGTTATATGGAATTGTTGAAATCGCATCTAAAAAAATAAGACATACGTTACGAAAGAACAGGCATCTGCTTTGGTCCCTCCACTCACCCAACATCCCATGCCCCCCGCCTTCATACGAAGACTAATACTGCACAGTACACCGTTGCATATCTGGGGGCCAATGCGCAGCCTAGGGTGTCACTCAATATGCATATGGGAAAATGAAGTTTCAGTCTTCCTTCAATCCCATCCTCCTCTCAACGTTGTTACTTTTTAGCGTAAAAGTCAAACTGCCGAGAATGTCATTGAAATCTGACAACTTTTTACAAGTGGATCTGAATCATCGCCTTCGTCACGGAGTCGTGGGTGTATAACAAAAAACGCTGGCCATCCCACCCTTCACCGAGTGGCTCATGCCTGAGCACGAGCTGTTATGAGTCTTCGGACGCTTTCAGATCGGGTCCTGAATAGCGTTACACCTCCACCACACCGCTGAAGTGTTCCTGGGGTCAAGGGCGAGCAACCCTTGAACTCTGCTCTCAAATGCTATACGAAACTGAGTCTCTGAGCTGCAGTGACCCAATGATGATGCCGATTATATGTAATAATAATGTCTGATAGGGCTATTGTTCACAATTGCACCCAATTGTTTTTTTTTACTGGAATGCATTTATCAACGCCGTTGAGCAACTCGTGAAAATGTCGAGGGATTGTCTTTCACCTGTCAGCGCTTCAGTTTATAACGGGCAAATATATTAATAAAAACCATGGAAGGGGGGGGGGGAGGTATGACCATGGAAATACAACAAATAAGAAATTGAGTTATACCCTCGTCGCGTCGGCAGATATGTGAAAAAGGTGGGACATGTAATCATCGATGTAAAATTATAGTTGCCACCGTGGCACGAACGCCCGACTCTCTGGGGTGTGGTCATTCAGACCGTTGTGTGTAGGGACGGTTTATTGGTCAGGGCGGATATGTGACACGTCGGATATTCAACCGTTGCTCTGTTTAGAACGACACAGAACGGCACGCTGTCATCAACGTGTCTGTATGTCTTGGCCGACGGTTTGGTAAAGTCTTACAGGCCTGAGCCAAAAGTTTCGCAATGCAATAGGCATTGCAACACTGTTTTCGTGTGTAGCGGTACTGTATGCTCCGTTTCCTGCCTATCCTTGCACCCATTCATTGCTGGTAAAGCAGCTCTGTTGATTTAAATAAAACAGTGTTATTGACCTTCGTTACACACCTACAAATGTGTTAACCTGATAATGTTCACGTGTGTTCCTCATCGGGAATTTTCTCATCATGATCATCATCATCATCGTCGTGATCAAACTCATCCACCGTGTCCTATCCACTGCGGGACGAAGCCCTTATACATGTCGTTGTCATCCCTCGCGGTCCCGCGATGCCACAATCCATCTAATCCCCATCACTCCATCCCACAAATATACAAACATGTGAGATCACAGAGCCGTTTCCCTATCTATCGCCATACGAAATCACCTGCGGATACATACATATGCACGTATTCACCTATTTTAATTAGCGCAGAGGCAGTAGTGGTACTTATTGGTACAATGCCACTTTGCTCGTGTTCAATGGCTGTAAAATTTATACGGTGGCGCCGCGCAAGTGGTTAAATCCCTCAATTGATTTTCAAGTAGGCCGGGATATTTAGCCCATAGGCTTCGGTGTGTGGCTGGAGAATCCGCTTCAACCTCTGCAATCTGCATCAGTGGTTACGAGGGTCGCCCTGGGTCCCCGATTCCCCGAGGATGTCCTCATTGACGGAGCTGTCCTGGGAAATCTGTTCGCCTTCCCCCGGGGGAACATCGAACGCGCCGTTTTTTCCCGTCAATCGAGATAATAACAATACAAAGCGTTAACATTTAGTGATCTATACTTTTGGTTTTGTGAGATATTCCTCTTTCCGTGACACGTCCCCGTTTTTTTTTTTTTTGGGTATCTCAAGAGGTTGGCCAGAGATGGTTCAGCAGTAGAGACACCAACTCGCAATCATAAACACAAGGTTACGAGTTCAAATCCCGGTAGGGGGCTTCGCGCAACCCTATTACCTTCCTGGTTCGATAACAATGAGTACAACTTTGTGGTTGTCCTATGAATAGACACGTGGAAATCCCACCACGGGCTGAGAGGCTGTAAACAAGAGATGAGCATCGCCTGAACGCACATTTGGGGCAGGCAATCACTTTGATGATAGTGTTTAGGAGGGCTGGCTGGGTTGGGCTGGTGTGGCTAGGCTGGGCTGGGCTAAGCTGGGCTGGCTGCCTTACCTGGATAGGGGCACGAGTCGGGTCCAGGGTCGTCGAGGCTTGGCTGAGGGGGTCCCGCCGACGGCTGCAGCTCTTGGAGCTGAAGCCCTCCGTGCTCTGGCCCCGAGAGCGCTTCTTTCCCGCGAGGCTGCCCCAATTCCGATGCTGTCGTATCCTCCTCGTGAAGCATGCCGCCTGCTGATCAGCTCCGCCGGTCCAAACAATTGTGACTGCGCCGTTGTTTCCGCAACAAAATAAAAAATAATATACACACACACAGAGGAGATCCTTTCAATGTCACTGCGTATTTGCCCCGCGCTGCCGATAGACTTCTCGAGTATTGTAATAACGTCTCGCTATAGGCAGCAGGGAGACGGGGAATTGCACAAGCCGGCTGAATGGGTGGCCGTTCAGCGCAGTCCCTCGTCCTGCAGTGGAATTAAAGAGCAGGCTGCTCCAATAACAAGTGGAATAATCAAATAAATGCAGCCTCTAAGCTGTCAACCGTGCTGCGAGCGGAAACAGCTGCTTCGTCCAAGGAGTCGCGGGTTTTGTTCATAGTGTGCAGTGGTGGGGAGAGGGGTGAGAGGGCGGGCGGGAGGGAGCCAGGCAAGGGGATGGGAGTACGCGTGGGGAGGGGAGGAGTGAGAAACTGGCTGTAAGTGTGGATAGCACAGCAGCTACGAGCCACAACAATAAAAACCAGGCGTCTTTACTCAGGACTGTGGTCGCATTACATTCTCCAGTCCTAGACCAAGCTGTGCTCGGCGACAATTATAATGAGGCCGATTTAAAACAACAAACAAAGGGCCATCAAAAAGTTACTACTACTCGTAATAATAATAATTCCGTATTCGAACATAGAAAAAGGTGATTTAGTAATGCATTGGTGTCAAAGAGTGAAATTCGAGTTTTGAGATTGTAAATTATATTCAATTATTGTGTGTTGCAATACGTTGCATAGCCGTCATCCAGGACAGAATTTGTGCTCGTTGCGAGCGTCATTCTTGACGGATCATCACAAATCCACCCTCTTCTCAAGCAGCAACGCATCCCGCTTCTTAAGCACAGTGAAGCATTTCCCCGCGTTTAATGCGGTGTGTGTTTTAGATTTGTCCAGTAACCTTTTCGTGCCTGTTGCAGCTTACATTTTTTTTATAAGAGACAATCACATATTCCGCCTGTGCCTTTAGTCTCTCGCGAATCAGATACGCGATGTCGTATCGTACAGTTGTATACAATTGCACACGCGAAATGGAACTATGTTTTGTTTTATTAATATAACTTTTGAATAAATACATGTCGGTGAAAAATGAGTGCCACTAACGAGGTTTAACTTCACGTGTAAATTAAATCTAGTAGATAATTTCGAAGCTATGAATGGGGCCGTTGAGATGAGACAGTGAGTAAAGTAAGTTACGAGCGGGTTTGAGAGGCCATGCAAGCGTGAAGACAATGTATGCACAACTAGAATAATTAGATTTTTTTTATATAATGAAGGGAGTGGGAGGCAATAGCAGAAAAGAGTAAATCTCTCTGTCTGCTTAACCGATTCGCCCACTGGCCAAATTAAACTATTAATTCCGTTGGTCAAAGCCTCCCTGAGCAAGATTAATGAACTTTCACATTTTTACTAAATATAAAACCTCCCAATCCCCACCATCGTACACAATCTTGAAACCATCATCACCGTCGTCATGCTCATAATCGTTTTTTGCGAGCGCGTGTTGTTCATTCACACTTGTAACAATACTGTAGCAAGGCATCACTACAAAAGGGTTTTACAAATACAGGTTTTTTTTATTTAACACAATTTTTAATGAGCAAAATTTTCATCGCAATTGTGTCCCGGCTGCATTCGCTTGCGGTGTCCTGTCACGATGAGAAAAATCGTGGAATCCGATCTCTCCTCGAGCAGTGCAATCCTCTGTGATAGAGAGCGATGCACAGAAGTAAAAATTACTGGTAGGAACCTCCTGGTTACACCAGCCCACAGGGGATTATTGTGTCCGTCGTGCAGGGAGGGGCTGGGTGGGGAGGGAGGGGAGGGTGGGGAGGGGCTGGGTCGGGAGGGGAGGGTGGGGAGGGGCTGGGTGGGGAGGGTGGGGAGGGTGGGGCTGGGTGGAGGGTGGGGCTGGGTGGAGGGTGGGAGGGGTGGGGCTGGGTGGGGAGCGGCTGGTCACCCCCTGATGCCCTTATAAAACTCAACGTTTAACCTACTCACGCCGGCTTGTGCCCGCCCTCACAGTCGGGCATATTTTCGGAATACACCACGCCGCCGTTGACCCTGGCCATTGACCGAGCAACCCAACGTTCCTACCAGCTCCCTCCGCAGGAATGTGTTACAGAGCTACCTCTCAGAACCCTTCAAGCGACCATGGCAGGGGGCAGCACTCCTTAGACCATGGCAGAGGGCAGCACTTCCTGGACCACGCAGAATATGAGAGTAATGTTCGTCGCGTGACAAACTGATATTGAAATTATTGGATCTGGAGTTTAGCCAAAAATTAAGTGTCCATCCATACTTAACGTGGTGGGTTTATTTGCACAATCATCGATCACCGGACTGAGACCACCAACTCGCTACACTTGAAACCCAGTTTAATTGCACTGACAATACCAGCTTAGGGCACTGAATTGAGCCACCTGTAAAAAATTCAACATTTTGCTAAATTTTGACTTGCCATATCATATCGCACCTCCGATTAGCGCGGCCGGCTACGTACGTTGCGAAAGAAGTTCCACATACATGCATACAATTCGTTGATACCTATCATGATCATCAACATGAACATTTTCATCATCAGCTGTGACCTAACCGGTGCTGGATGAAGACCTCCACGAGCAGCCAACCCTTCCTTTTCACGCTCCTGTGATGCCACAATCCATTTCACTTGCTACGCCTGAGCAGATTTCATGACCACATCCTCTGAGGTCCATTGACTACTTAGACTGCTTCCGCCACCAATGTCTCCTGTGTGCAATCATCTATTATGAAGAAGTGTACGAAGTGTATGATTTCTTGTATAAATGGGTAAACCACAGTTATCCGATCGTCGGGATTGGTGTGATGGGATGAAGTGTGGGTACTCCCATCTGTGTACAAAGTGCATTATTTGTTGTATAAATGGGTAAACTACAGTTCGCCGATCGTCGGGATGGATGTGATGGGATGAAGTGTGGGTACTCCCATCTGTTCCAATGTCTGGCCGGCATGGAAGAGAATGGCAATTACCCTCTAGGGGAGCTCCCTTCGAGCAGCAGTGCCATGAGCAAGTAATTGCTGAACTGCACCTTTACCTTTATATACAAAATAATGTGAATCTAAGCCAACCGTTTCTATGTTATTATACTCAGAACCCGCAATGGTTTATCGTACGCTGCTATCATTCCACAGACAAGTGATGAGAGAGAGAGAGGTGTAGATGGGGTGGAAGATGACATTTAAAAAAAAAAAACGTGTGATATGTGTCAAACCTTTCAACAGCGGGGGGTCATGCTTTTACAGCGACAGCATAAAGCGCGTTTACAACAAATAAGAAAACAAATCACGGTCTACAACTGCGCACGAGTTGACGTGGACAGATGAGTGGGGTGTCTGCTCACCTGAAGTCTGGCGCTGCTCGGCGCTGGGCTCAGAGATGAGATTGTGCGTGCCGAGCGCTCCCGGGCGGGTGTTTAGCAGCCCGCATGGGTGACCTCAAACACACTCTACCTGTTAAAGCTCCCTCCAACCCCCCACCTCCATCACTGCTGATGAACGACGCTCGTTGATTGACTCACTGAGCGTTGCGCCGTTATGAAAAAGGGAAAAAAGGGAACCATCCAAAAGGGGGAAATTGCCGTGCAATTTGAATTCTACGTCAAAATGATTTTCACGATGGACAATTCTCGAGACATTTGGATTTGGTCAAATGCTGTCCAACGCCGTTAAATCTCGCTTGGTAGACAAATTCCATTGCATCTGGATTTTAAGTTTCGTGCTAGCTTTGACTCCAGCAATGCAATAAAGCCATTATCACATACTTTTAGTTTTTTCGGTCAAGTCACGTAGGTAATTTTTTTAAATTAAAGTTAATAAATATAAAATAATAACGATTATTTATTTATTTTATTTTTACCTACGTGACTTTAGCCGAAAAAACTAAGAGTATGAATCCTTGCGGTCACGAAAGCTTCAAATCTAGAATCCATTATCACATGGCATGTAAAATGAATTCCACGCAAAATGTTCAGGCGAGTTTTTGGGTCACGGTTTAAGGTAAGTCGCTACAATTCTAAAATTGGGCCATAATTTGACGATGGGGTGACGCAGTCGTTACCCATTGGTCAGAGAGCTTCGTGATGAACCCAGCAGGCTGAGCACAAATTCCGGCCGCGACTAACACATCGATTGTGAGCGATATCTGAACCGGTCATAGGCTCCTTTCCCCCATCACACGTTCATCAACTTGTGATGACGAGCATGGTGAAGTACGGTGCATTGTTACCCCCTCCCCACCCCCAATGGGGACACATCATTGGGACGTCTCATCCAGAAATGTATTGTTTAGTTGGCTGTGAATTATGATTTTCATTGTAATTTGATGACGAGAAAAAGGCATACGTCAAATGTTGTTACTTGAAAAGTATCGTCAAAATGATTAATGAGTTCAGGCTAAAGTCTACAGCGGGCCATTATATATCTAACACCACACACACACAGATGTCCATTGCATGCACAATAGCTCCCAGCCTCTCAACGCAATATGCGAAAACGGGCAGTTCGAAATAACTGTTGTGATGGGTTTTTTTTTTATTATCCGTCGTTGACTAGATTTTCAGTTGTCCTTCAGTCAACGTAACAGTGGGAATGTTTTTCTTCTTTCGTATGGCATTGTGAAAAGCAACAGTTTTGATTTGTTCTTAATGATCGTCATACATGAATGCAAATGTTCCTCAGCCATTCTAGATTTGAAGCTTTCGTGACTGCAAGGATTCATATTCTTAGGTTTTTTCGGTAAAGTCACGTAGGTAAAAAAATTATAATAAAAGTTAATTAAAAATAAAATAAAAACCACTTGATACGGCTATCGTGCTGTGACGGTTCCACCTGAAGACGGAAGCTTGTGTTGCCTCCGAAACGTCGTGATTTTTATTTTATTTTTTATTTTACTTTTATAATTTTTATTTTTTACCTACGTGACTTTACCGAAAAAACCTAACAATATGTTCCTCAGCCAGTTTACCGGTTGACGCAGTGTGGATTTCAGCGATACCGCCACGATGTGCATGGATGGAGCATTCATCGGTGATGTGCTTGATGGTTTGGACTTCTCCACAGTCGCAGTTGGGCGATTCTTTGATTTTCCATTGGTGGAACGTGCACGCGCATCTGCCTTGGTGTGTTCGAGCGTGAATCAGCGTGGTCCGTAGTGGCCGTGGAAGAGAGAATTCCAGCTACTTTCACCGTCGGATCGTATGTTGATGAGTGGGAATGTTGATGAGTCGGCACTGCGTTCTTGGCTGCAGCTTACTTGATGTGTGCACTCAAAATGAGTTATTAAACGGATCTCTGAAACTAAAATCTTCATTAAAGCTGGGCCTTCCAGGGATGCATTACCAGTCGGCTTTTAGGTCATATCACCTTTCCGATAGAGTATCTGGATTCGTTTTAATTACATAATCTCCCCATCTATGTTGCTTTCATATGTTTCTTAATTACACGCTGGTGGAACTAAACTTGTTACAGAGCATTAATATGATATAACCTTCTCTTATATTTTATATTTACACACTTAGTCAGGCATTTTGCATAAAAATACATTTCACTGTCATTCATGTGAAATAGGATTAACAATCTGGAGTTATTCTCGTGCAAATGTATTATGACAGTATTTGTAAAGGATTTAATTTCGCTTTGGGAAAGACATTTGATTTCACTTATGTAAAAGACACTTAATTCAGCATTACCGAGTGCTATATTCCGAATTGGCTTATTTGTCGGTGTGCCCATCACTGCAACATCCTCTGTAAAGTGGACGTTCGAGATCATAACCAAATTCAGGAGTATGGGAGCATCGCATGCAGTTTTTTTTACAATAAAAATGCCGAATGTAATCAAACAAACCTAAATTGAAATAATTGAATAGCAACCATACACTCTCCATATGCACCCATAACTGCAAGAGGTCAAACAATTTTTCGTTACCAATTTCTTGTAATTTGCAATGAAAAAAACGTGGCACCTTGGAGCAAACAATGAGGGATGACACACGCAAATACATTCCGAACGCTCAATCCCGCGCGCTCCTGTGTATACATTCACGCACGTGTCAATCATCCCGTGCAATTGTATCACGAATGCAATCTTATGAAGACTTGCTCTGTGTACAGCCGTCGCGGTATGTAACGCGCAGGCCTTACTTGCAGCGCCTTTATTTGGCAACGCTACTGCAGTCAATTCTCATTAGCTGCAGGAATTTTCCATTTAACTTACTTTACGTCGAAAACCGATAAGGCAACTTTCTGCACTGGAGGTCATTTTCTGGCCTACATTTTTTTAACTCTTTCTCTCTTAGCCAGTACCCCATCCACACACTGAAACCATTACATATGCACTTTAATAAACATTGTGCATATCGAATGTGTAAGTGGGTTACCTATTCTGGATAATAATGCCTCTCAATATAATAGGTAGCCTATGTGTACTAATTCTACATGATGCATACAAATGCCCGTACTAACTATATCATGATAAGTTAACTCAACGTTTGTTTTCACAATTGCGCCTACACTCAATGGTAAGATATGAAACTACTTTAAACCAATCACCCACTCAAAGAGTCACTTAGAGAACGCAAACCCAGCACGGAGATAACAATTACGGCATCGCCATGTCCACGAACTCACATGACCGTTCCTTAATTAACCAACAGGATGCCATCTGCATTAGGATTAATATTTCATCGTGTGCTACTTGATAGGAAGTAGCAGCACCGCTGCGTTATTGTATGTACAGCGCTGGCAACAGAACCCGATCCATCAACTTTAACAGACTGTGAGATACGCCTGCACGTCTCAAATGTCATACGAGCCACGCTCATATTTGCTGCAACTGCACTCGGCACGCGCCCGCGTAGCCCGCGACATGCACTCGCATGAGGTCGCTTAGGGGATCAGGGGATCAGGGAACTTATGTGGCAACTCCTGAGATCGGAGTCGAAAGCTCTTGAGACATTTCGATGCCCGGGCCTGGGTGCTACAACCATCCTCGTTCCCGCTTTGTGGAGCTGTCACTTGTGGCCAGGTCGCTTCTGGAAAAATAAGTGAATACCCCAGTGAGCTTTCCCTGGGTAGGATGGGGATGGTTGAGTTTCATTTGTATGTGCGTGGGGGATTTGTTTACCTTTTGTTGTACTTTGCACTCCTATCGTGTTCAGTCCTCTTTTGTTGTTGTGACGTACTTACTCACCCCTACTGGACATCAGCGAAAAGAGCCTTGTAGCTCATCGGATTCCTCCAGTGTAAATATTCTGATTCTGCTGCGGCGCAAGCGGTGCCAGCATTACCCAGCCACGAATTTTGAGTCACTAAACTGCCACGGCCTTCTTTGGTTCCAGCAAAGAAGGCCGTGGCAGTGCCATAGGCCCTCGCCTACGGCACTGCCGCCACAATGAGCCATGGTTACAGCTGAGTTCTCCAGTGTTGGTTAGTTGAAGGTTGTCAGCTCGGTCACAAAATGAGCGTACAAAAAAAATGTTGCGATAAATTTGGTTTTCACTTTTGGGTAAAATTCCAGCTCAGAATAAAATGGAAAGTTTTGGTTGCACTGCCACGTGACGAACATTTCTCTGCACTCGGGCATGTGGGAAAGTGACCTTTCGGTCCACGGATCTGAAAGGTCACTTGAAGGAATCTCAGAAGTAGTTGTGATATACCTTCTTCTGCAGGACGTCTCCAACACACGGGAGGGAGGGGTCAATGCAATACGCTGTGATATTTCATGACATGTTACCGGTAGCACAAATTAAATAAAATTGGTATTGGGAAAAAAAGACAAATCATGCAGTTCACAGGGCTGCAGCTCAGTGGGATACTACACACACACGAGATTCGCAAGTATGGGCAGGCAAAACAGTCAATAGTTGTTATCTACATCACCCATTGTTACCATTTCATGTTCAAAACGGTAAACATGTATTTTGAAAATCCATGGAATGTTTGGTAAAATTTGAACTGTGACTGCTGTAGCCCAATTTTTTTACGTTCATACGGTGAATACTAATAACTCCCAATGACCAAATCACCATGAATAAGCCCAATCTCATCAGGTCTCAAAAGCTAAGCAAGTTTTGAGCCTGGTTCATACTTTGATGCTAGGCAGCCTGAGAATACCACCAGCTGCTGCAGGCATTGGGTGTGAGGTGGCAAAGAGAAAGCAGTGCAGCAGTGGATTATTAGATCTATCTGTGTGGAGGTTTGAACGTTTCTTACTTGTACTGAATGTGTGGGTCCGCCTCGTTAATGGCAATGGCCAAACTCCCCAATGCAGGAGCCTCCTGGAAAAAGAGCAAAACTAAATTCTATCCATTCTCAAAACACATACAGATGCGGCCTCCCCACACCATGCTGGTCACAGATGTTTTTTGACCATACTTCACCTGGCAGGTCAATGCGTGTGAGTGAAAGGTGTCGGGCAGGTGGTGGGGTAGGACATACCCAATACTGATATCACTCTAGACGCAGATGTTAGCCATGGCTGGGAATCGAACTCGGGCTACAGTGTTGCAACCACCGATCCACCCCAGCAGTACTATACAGGTGTGAAGTCAGTGACTTGGTGATGGCTATTCATCAGAGTTAGATCAGTGGGAAACTTACGGGTATATGTATGCTTCACAATAAAGAGGCACGGCTCGCTTGCTGCTGCGCATGAACTTGAAGCTGCCCTGCAGACACAACAACAACAACATTCACCGGCAACCCACGGTTATTTATGCTCCAACGTCCAGGCAGCACTGCAACAAAGCTGTGTCTCTTCCGCACACGGTGTCCACCTTAGAGCAGAGCTGAGCGGAATTCAACCGTTCCTCCTTCGCACTCCATCCTGATCAGCCATGCATTGCTGGAGCCTGAGACAGCGAGATGGAGAGCCAACCACCCAAGCGGGTATCACGGGATGGTGCCGGGTGGCCAGCCAGCGAGCGAGCGAGCGAGCCATGGGTGTGGAAATATGTGTGGTGATGTGGAGCGGGGGTGGATGTTGGAGCCGTGGATTCTGGTTTGGGAGGTTGTGGGCTTGTCGGGGTGTGTGCAGTGAGGATTGCTCACGGAGGCAATTCCACGCGTGACGGCACTGGTGGACTGAGAGGAGACGAATATGAAGTGCTTTTCTTTCACCCTTTAACTGATTCCCAGAACGCTAGAGCTAAAGAAATGAATGAATCAAAAGGCGGTGTTTGAATAGTTGAGTTATGCATGGAATACGAGGCGTGCATTTACATTTAGACCCACGGCGTTGTGCTTCTTACGAATACTGTATTATATTTTCTGACATTTTCTTAGCCCTTTACCAATTTTCGTTGCACAGTACTTTGGCCTACAATCCAATCATCCTTTATGTGGCCGTTCTCTCCACATCGAGGCACGGTTCACCTGGTTGGGAGAATGTTGATGGAGATGCTGTCTTGGGAATGCCACGTTGTAGCAGGATTGAGAGGTGGCCAGCAGATGGCAGTCCAGCAAGGGATTCTGGAATCTGTCTCTGTTGGAGTGTTGAATTGTGACCTTCCTAATATGCAGAAACAAAATATTTATTCTGGAGAAATCTGATGAGCTATCAAGCTCTCTCTTTTTCAAAGATCTCCAGTAGAGGTGGGTAAGAACGTAACAACAACAAACAATACAAAAAACACTATAGTGGGACAAAAGACATGAGATGGTAATAGGTGTTCGACTCGGGATACTGTCCCATCGTTTCCTCCCCACACAAAGCCAAACTCTGACGTGTGGCATTGGCCAAACATCACAAAAGTCTGAGCGTGAACGCGATCGCTCTACGAAGTCGCGTTTATTAGGTGTGTGTTTAAAACCTGTGTGATATCGTTGAGACGGAATGCTTTGTCACTACCGTCACCAACCAACCGAGTCACCCTCAAAATAACAGCTTTCTGGCTCAGTGGGGCCTCACTCGGGAAATAAACTTCTGACTCTGATTCTGATCCCATCGCTGGGCCGTCTTGACATCTGTTTGAGACTCAGCGAGGCTTTGCCGGGTAAATGTGAGGGGTAAAGATAAAGGTGCAGCCCTTGCAATTGCTTGCTCAGGCTGCTGCTGCTGCTGCTGCCAGAAGGGGCTGGACTAGAAGGAGCTCTCCAGAGAACCTCTCAAGCGGGTCTTCTTGGCCTACTCTTCCACGCGAGACACATGCATATATAGGGCATCGTTTGTTGCTTGCTAATAAAATTTGCCTCGGTTTTACCCAGAGCCTTTTTTTCTTCCAAATTGCATGGTGCCACAGTGTCAGCTCAAATGTGTTAAAAGTTTGTGAGGGAGCTCTTTATTAGTCTGGCCACAGCTCCCCCCCCACCCCCCTCTAGGCTTTTACTGAAAAAATATAACACATTGGCCAACTGCCTTTAAACATCAATCGTGAAAATATATTCAAGGAATAATAAGTATGAATAAATAAGTATTTCTCATATATATAACGAAAGTATTTCTTGTTAATGTTAGCTCTTGGAGGGTGCACATTTTTCCCCGATGTTTTGATGTTCCCATAAAATGTATTCTTAACCAGACACGCGTTGTGTTTGTTCCTGTGAGGTTGTTTGATCATACTTCACCACACTGTCTTCTTGGTTCTTTCGGTAAAGTCACGTAGAATGGAAATAATAAAAGAATAAAAATAAAACATAATAAAATAATTCTCACGACGTTTCGGCCACAAAGCAAGCAGCCGTCCTCAGGTGGAGAACAGGTCTGTCGAGAAGACAGAGTCTGAATGACAGTCTGAATGACTCTGTCTTCTCGACAGACCTGTTCTCCACCTGAGGACGGCTGCTTGCTTTGTGGCCGAAACGTCGTGAGAATTATTTAATTATGTTTTATTTTTATTATTTTATCATTTCCATTCTACGTGACTTTACCGAAATAACCAAGAAGATGAATCCCTGCAGTCACGAAAGCTTTAAATCGAAATTTCACCACACTGGTTAGAGGGGGTTGGTGAAGAAGGGGGGCTCAGGACTGGTTCAGAGACAACTCTCCACCCATGTCAGCTGCCGTTAGGATTGTAACTCCGACTGCCGGCTCTGTTAGGCGGTGCGTGCTAGAATAACCGCACCACTTCTCCACACCGGACCCACAAATATCAACAATCATTTTTGATCGTTTTAATTACCTGGAGCTCTTTTGAGTGTTCAAGGATGCTCATCTCTATTGTTAGTCCTAACCCACTGGTAACATTTCCACATTCTTATGACAGGTTCCCTGTTGTTCATAAAACAACACCTTTGCCAAAGTGGTGTTTATATCAATGTTGCTGGGATGATGAGCTTTAGTCATTTCGGATTTTTAATTTCAGCCCAGGTATTTGCGATGGGGGTAGAGCAGTGGCACAGTGCTTAGCGCTCAGAGCTATGAACCCGGCGACCCAAGTTCAATTCCTGGCCGCAGCAAACATGAATATCGAGTGCTGTCTGAACCAGTCCTGGTCCTCCTCCCCTTCACCAACCTGCACTGACCAGCATAGTGAAGTATGGTCAATTAACTTCACTTAGTGACACGATGTGGGGGATATTGACAAAGGGCTGTGAAGATAAACAACAATGTGTTGTCATGCCGTAACTGTTAGCAAACTGGCCTTGCAATCTCGATGTTGCTGGTTCAATCTCCCAGCATGTCATTTGTACTAATGGGTTCGTTTTTTTTATTCCCCCCCCCCCCGCCTCTGTGCACTCAACAGCATAAATGTGTAGACCACAGGCGATCGGCAGGTGTGGGATATTCCGAGCCACTTCCAGGAGGTCTGCACAGCATCTCCCATTAGCACGGTTGGCTACATACTGTGCAAAAGAAGTTCAACATACATACATAGAAGAGTAGGCCAAATCCCCACTGAAGGCAGCTCTCTTGAGCTCCCTCGAGATGTGGCCATTCTGCCGGCAGTGGCGCTTGCAAGCAGTTGGAGGGCTGCACCTTTAACCGTACTCATCATGATTGTTTGCAAGTCACATTCGTCACGTTCTTCCCGAAGCGTAGAGATAAAACGCAGATGGAACAGCATTGCCCCGTGTGTTGAATCACCACCTTCAGCCCCCGCCACACAGACAGATAGTCCAGCCACAAGGGAAGTCGCCGCAATGGTTGCGCTGTGAATGGCCGAGAAACGTGGAGTTCATACAATCAGGAGAGCCGCGCTCCTTCTCGATTACCTTCTAATTTGTGCCCGCTGACAACCTCGGCATTCCGTGTGTGTCCGTTGTCTGTCCACCATAATGATAACATAGACGAACGGTGTAAGAGTCTTCACAAAAAAAAGGGCGGAGCGAGAAAAATAAATGGAAAAACCTCTCCGTTCCTGGCTTTTTTTTGGGGTGTATTGCAGTCATCGGAAACGTGTTTGCCAGAAAATAATAAACAGTTGTTGTTGTTCTGATTTAAAGCTTTCGTGACTGCGTGGATTCATATTCTTGGTTCTTTCGGTAAAGTCACGTAGAAGGGAAATAATAAAATAACAAAACAATAAAAATTCTCACGACGTTTCGACTGCAACACAAAATTTGAAAACATTTTTTCAAAAGGTCTTGCTGTGGATTTCACACCTGATGATGATTGCTTGTGTTGCAGTCGAAACGTCGTGAGAATTTATATAGTTTAAAATTTTTATTATTTTATTATTTCCCTTCTACCTGACTTTACCGAAATAAACAAGAATTTAGTTGTTGTTGTTGTTGTCGTGGTGGTCAGCCTGCAACGTTCCACTGCTGGCCAAATACCTCCCTGCGTTTTCTCACACTCCTTGCTTACCCTCGTTATTATAATTATTATGATTGTTAAAAGACACAATTTGCATCGCATGATCTGGGAGCCATGTCGTACGGGCGCATTACCGGCGAAGAATTGTTTTGACTTAATCAGAATCTTTATTTAGACTCGATGAGGAATCCGATGAGCTATGAAGCGATTTTTCACAGATGTCCAGTGTGCCGCGGGTCAGAATGTTACAACAGCAAACAATACAAACAAAACGATAGGAGTGCAAAATGGAGAATACCGTAAGCAAGTCACGAAATATAAATAAATGAGACGTTCATTACATAAGTCCGATTTATCAAGATTGAGCAAGACAGCAAAGACAACAACAAGCCAGTCCCAGGCCACACCAAAATAACACCACACAGCAGTTGGAGTCCCTCAATAAAATGGCAAATAAATGCCGGCTAACTTATTATCACATTGTGTCATCGTGTGTCGGGCTAGGCGAGACAAATTAGGCAAAACATTGGGTGGTGTACTCTTGGGTTCTTTCGGTAAAGTCACGTAGGTAGAAATGAAATAAAATAAAACAAATCACGACGCTTCGATCGCAACACAAGCGATCTTCATCCGGTGGGAAGTTCGCTTGTGTAGCGATCGAAACGTCGTGGTTTGTTTTATTAAATTTCATTTCTACCTACGTGACTTTACCGAAAGAACCAAAGGGTATGGATTACTGCAGTCACGAAAGCATCAAATCAAGATTGGGTGTGTACCAATACCCTCCCTCCACCACCTCGTATTTTGATGAATCGTCGTGATCCAGGCTCACGATTCAATCCAAGAAATGCCGATTCCCTCCTACAATTGTCACCGTCTCATATGCATTGCCCGTCTCGTGCTGTCTCGTCCAGTGCTTCAGCGTTGCAATGTGCATAAAATAGACATACATTCTCAACGATTGATTCCTTACACGAGCATGCCGATCAGCTGCGTCGTTGAGTGTGGGAATATAGATTTAGTTTTCCATCAATTGAAAAATCACCCGCTTTATCGATGAATTGTCTTGAGACAACATGCCGTGGCGTGATTTTTTTGGGTGAGTTTTTGTTATTTTCGCGCTCTTCAGCCAGCACAGACTAATCACCCTCGACGTCAACCAATCACGGCAAATACATTGCGATGCACACCTCTTCGCTCTGAGAACACGTAGTCGGCTAAAGTGCCGTTACATTCATTTACATGGATTACCATATGAAACAACGGCTCGACTCCTGATTCATGTGGAACGGGCCAGCTCGTTCGGTCGCATTTCAATGAGCGCATCAGCGCGGCCTATTAATAATGGACACACGCACACACACAACAAAAGCCACAACGGTAAACAAAGACATTGTATGGAAATGATAAAATAATAAAAATAATAAAATAAAAATAACAAAAAATTCCAACGACGTTTCGGCCACAACGCATGCAGCCGTCCTCAGGTGGAGAACAGGTCTGCCTTCTCGAAACGTCGTGAGAATTTTTTTTATTTTTTATTATTATTATTTTTATTTCCATTCTACGTGACTTTACCGAAAGAACCAAGAAGATAAATCCCTGCAGTCACGAAAGCTTTAAATCGAAAAAGAACATTGTAATAAACTAAATAATTAAAGCAATACAAATAATACATAAAAATGCCGAAGAAAAATCTTTAAAGTTTAACTCTCCGTGAACCCCAGCGCCACCTTTTTGATCTCTTCGGGGATATATTGCCGCTTCCAGCGGGTCTCTGCTGCCGGGGTCATTAATGCAAAATACTCACTGTCTCAGGAGGCCTTTGTCAGAATAACAAGCACTCCAATGGCCATCGGCTCCCATCAATCTTAACGACTTCACACCCGCCTGTTCAATCACCGGTCCGAATATTCGTTCTGCTTTCCGCAAGTGAAATAGGTCGCGTGATTGAGGGTGTGTGTGTGTGTATAGCGTTGTGTGTATGATTATACAGCGGCTGAACGAAGATATTCTCGACATTTTCCAATGTATTTTATGCAATTTCCATGACATTACATTATTCGCTGGGAAATGTAATCAGACAGGGGCTGTAGCAATCAAGTGGGTGGCAGCAAGCCTCGTTGTATTAACACCTAAGCTATGTGCTATTTTATTTAACTCTGCAATAAAAAAAAAACAATGGCCATAATATCGGTTTTGTTGGGGTAGATCCCGTAAATATGAATGTGTCGTTAAAACCGCCACCGCTCAACACAGACAATTAGTAAAGTTTGTTACGTAAGGTTCGTTACGTAAACAAAACATGCGAATGCGTTACGAGTTCAGCACACCGGTGTGTTGAAGGGGAAACTCACAACATTTACAATTCCAGTACTCGAATTTAACGACACATGTATTTTCGCTATCTAATCCAAAAACCTCTATTATGGATAATATTAGTCGCGAAAGCCTCCGTGTTAAAACCAGTGGCGTGCAGCTCCCAGTAATTAAAGGTAGCGCAAAAGAGAACAGTGATGTATAATTGCGACATATTTCTAAATCTCACCGCCGCAAATTAAACATTGCATGCAATTCCCTGCGTGCCTCTCTTGCCGCGTGTATTGCTACCCCGGCCGTGGAGAATGTCACCCCACAGACTCGTACTGTACTTCATCAAAACGGTGATTGTAGCTGTCACATCAGCCTAATGAGCACTGACAGATGCCACAATCTTGATTTTCATGTTGTCACATTGGGTGAAGGGATTGTGCGACTCTCCGGTCTCACCTTGGGTCAGGTTGTGGCAATTCATCTCAGCTTGCAGCAACAGATTGCAGCAACACAGAGAGAGAGAAAAAGAATAAGCGTGAAAGGGGAAAACAAGCCAAAAAAACACATTCCTACGGGGGGAGCTGGTAGGAAGGTTGGGTTGCTCGGTCAATAGCCAGGGTCAACGGCGGCATGGTGTATTCCGCAAATATGCCCGACTGTGAGGGCGAGCACAAGCCGGCGTGAGTAGGTTAAACGTTGAGTTTTATAAGGGCACCACGGGGTGACCAGCCCCTCCCCACCCAGTTCCACCACTCCCACCCCCCACCCAGCCCCACCCTCCCCACCCAGCCCCTCCCCACCCTCCCCACCCAGCCCCTCCCCACCCTCCCCTCCCCACCCAGCCCCTCCCTCCCCACCCAGCCCCTCCCTGCACGATGGACGGATGGACACAATAATCCCCTGTGGGCTGGTGTAACCAGGAGGTTCCAACCAGTAAAAGTAGAGTTTATGGATTAAGGATGGATTTCAAGGATGTCATGGTGACGAGATGTTAACTACCTCGCTTGGTATACAGGAAAGCGTTGGTTCGATCCCGACCCTGACGCCTGCTGTATATTTGGAGCTTGCATGTCTCTCTCTCTCTCCCTGTGGTCGCGTGGATTTTCTCCGGATCCGCTGCTTTTCCCCACCACATTTAGAAACGTGCTTTTGGAGTATTTGGCTGCGATACATTTCCACGTGATAAGCCACTTCGTTGAGCTATCATTTGTGGCCAGGTCGCTTCTGAAAAAGACCTACATAGATCAGTGGGGCCTTACTTGGTAAAAAAAAAATTACGTAGTTTAGTTTATGGTTTACAAGAACAATGGAATCGTGTTATTCACTATCTTGGCTCGACGACGCCTACCGTGGACTGCCGCTGCATCTGAGCCAGCAAGGGTGATTGTGTGTGGGCGCGAAATTAAAATAGGGTGTAAAAAAATAAAAACACTTTGCTCTTGTTAGAAGTTGTACATCTACAGGGTCTTTCCTCCTACCCCCCCACCCCAAACATCCTGGTCGGTAGGTGGGTGGGTGGGGAGCGGTGGGTGGGTGGGTGGGGTGGGTGGGTGGGTGAGGTGGGGAGCGGTGGGTGAGGTGGGGAGCGGTGGGTGGGTGGGTGGGGTGGGTGGGTGGGTGGGTGGGGAGCGGTGGGTGGGTGGGTGGGGTGGGTGGGTGGGTGGGGTGGGGAGCGGTGGGTGGGTGGGGTGGGGAGCGGTGGGTGGGTGGGGTGGGGAGCGGTGGGTGGGTGGGGTGGGGAGGGGTGGGTGGGTGGGGTGGGCAGCGGTGGGTGGGTGGGGTGGAGAGCGGTGGGTGGGTGGAGAGCGGTGGGTGGGGAGCGGTAGGTGGGTGGGTGGGGTGGCGAGCGGTGGGTGGGTGTTGTGGGGAGCGGTAGGTGGGTGGGTGGGTGGGGAGCGGTGGGTGGGTGGGGTGGGGAGCGGTGGGTGGGGAGCGGTGGGTGGGTGGGTGGGGAGCGGTTAGTGCGCTGCCCTACGAACCCGAGCACCCGAGTTCAATTCCCGCTCACGGCTAACTCCAGTGGCGATTATCCTGACGCGGGCATGTATGTGTGTTGAACTTCGATCGCACCGTACGGAGCCAAAGTGCTCATCAGCCTCAAATGAGTACCTGGTGCGGTGCGTAAACATCACTACTAGGGAGACAAAGGCGGCCGGGCGTGGTGCTGGCCACCCACCCCTCTTATGGATGCTACTCGCTAACAGCACTTGCCCCAACAGTCTGCTAAGGCTATACAGGGGATCTTTGCCGTGGTAATTGACCTATCTCACCACGCTGGTCAGTGTGGATTGGTGAAAGCGGCGGGGGGGTGCATAGACGTTGGAGCGTAGTACAGTCCAACAGGGTATGTTGAACTGCACTGCCCTCTGCTGCCCACAACAAGGGCTCAAAGAAGCCTGCACCACCTGTGCTACGCCAGGTGGCTACAATTTTATAATTCTAGATTTGAAGCTTTCGTGACTGCAATGATTCATACGGAAGCTTGTGTTGCCTCCGAAACGTCGTGATTTTTATTGTTTTATTTTTATTAATTTTTAATTTCATTTTTTACTTACGTGACTTTACCGAAAGAACTAAGAGTACAATTTTGTACTTTTTAAAGCAGTGCCCAGGCTCGGCTGCTCCTCGGCTTGTTGAGATATGATGAGATGGAAATGCATCTCGGGTTATTTGGGCACAGGGAGAGAAAAAAAATCGTAAATACTCGTGCTGTATGTAATGCTCTTTTACTTTTACAAATGTGCAGGAAACAAATACATTAATATCAGATGTAAATAATGTATGTATCTTCGTCCATCCGCCTGTGGGGCCGTCCATAAATGACGTCACGCACCTGGGGGGGGGGGTCAGACATTTGTGACGATGTGTGACGAGGCGGGGGGGTTTGAGAAATGTGACGTAACATCAAAATGCGCAACTTTAAATAAATATAGACAACACGTTCTACTTAATTAAGACTTTTTGTTAAATGTTTTCTCCTACAACATCAGAGTGCAGCGCCACATTAAATACGCACTACAATGACAATAGTTTAAAGCGATTTGAAGCATGTTTAATTTTTGGGAGGGGGTGGGGCAGAGCTTTGTGACGTCATATTTGAGGGGGGGGGTCTGACTTTTGTGACGCTGTGTGACGAGGGAGGGGGGGTCAAAAATCGTCCAAAATCGCGTGACGTCATTTATGGACGGCCCCTGTGGTTTTTCTCGAGTCCTATGTGTCACACTCACGAGCGTTTGTTTAATCGGGGAAACTCTGGACGGATTTCAAACCTCGGTGTCATCAGCATACAAGATGAAGACGTAGCCCCTTGAAGCTGCCGGCAGAAATGATTCCACTACTCGAGGGATCCCTATGGAGCCCCCCCCTCCCCTCTTGGGGGTGTTTGGCCTACTCTTCCACGCTGGCCAGACGACTTTCCAACTGATGGGAGAACCGACACCTTGCCCCCCGATGCACGCGATCGCCACGTTCTCTCACGACGATGAACCCGTCTGTACGTTGAACTTCTTTCGCACCGTACGTAGCCAACCGTGATAATCGGAGGTGCGGGGGAAAGACAACAAAATGAGCACACCATTGGAACCTCATTTGCCAGTAAAAAATATGATAATTGTTTTTTTACCCTTCTATCTGGCAACAAAACTGACACCTTTTTACAAGGAGTCATGTTTGCATAGACCACAATACCTGCAGTCATAATGCAAACCAAAAACATAACTCTGTATGCACTGTCCTTGAAGTTGATTGGTCCACACCCGAGACAGCTTTCCATAGAGCCTAGTCTCACATGGGTTGGACCAGGTGTCAGTTTTGTTGCCAGATAGAAGGGTAAAAAAACAATTATCAAACTGAGCACATTGATACTGCTCGGTGGACAGAGGCAGTAGCGGGAGGGGGGGAGGGAGTGAAAACCAAACTTGCACCGATGTTTATATCTGCCACCCTCGGAGATGGAACCGATCCGGCGACATCCAGAGTGCACGTCCATTGCGCTAACAGTTGCACCACGACAGCAAACCTCCATCAGCCCATCAGCATATGACAACCAAACTACCCTTGTGAACGCTGATCAATAATTATAATTAACGCTCGCGTCAGCAGCGATAATTATCACTGCTGACGCTAGCGCCAGGCGTGGGGCTGCTCAACGATGGACATCTAATTTCACAGAGGTGTTTCCTCTCTTCCGGTACATTTGCTTCGGTGCAACGTATCCTTGTCGACAATGCCACCGACAAACCCACCGGCGATTTCATAGTCTCCTTCACCGGCGAGAATGGACCAGTTTTGTCCCCCCCTTTTTGTCACGAGACTGGGTGTATTTTACACCACCTCGTGGGATAGTTGCGTTGCGGCTGTTGGAGAGGTAACGTTTACAGCTTGCGTGTTCTCTTTATTGTTATAGGACAGGGGAGGGAAACGTCCGGCCCGCGGGCCGTATAAGGCGAGCAAAATCATTTGGTGTCTGGCCCTGCCAAGGCAACCACAGGCGGGACTCGAAATTCAATAAATCTAGAGGAGCAAACCTGGAAAAGCAGTTGCGAGTAGCAACATCATAAATACCAGCTCACATCACACGCCTCACCAAAGAGAAGCAATTCCAGCCATCACATTAGGGGTGAGTTAATGAAATGTTTGATCAAATATAACGGGCTAATTTTTAAGTTGATAATTTTTTATGGCTCGCGAATGATGTTATACATATCCAAATGGCCTTTGGCAGAAAAAAGGTTCCCCACCCCTGTAAATACAGGAGCTTGTCGTCTTGGTTCTTTCGGTAAAGTCACGTAGAAGGAAAATAATAAAATAATAAATATGCAAAATTCCTCTTGATATGCAAATTATTCTGTCAAGGCGCTCTTCGCCCCTCCATCCCAGCAAAAATAGTCGCTCCAAGCCTGGGACGTGCCATTCAGACTCTGTCTACTTGACAGACCTGTTCTCCACCTGAAGACGGCTGCTTGCGTTGTGGCCGAAACGTCGTGAGAATTATTTTATCATGTTTTATTTTTATTATTTTATTACTTTCCTTCTACGTGACTTTACCGAAAGAACCAAGACGATGAATCCCTGCAGTCACGAAAGCTTTAAATAAAAATTTTATTATGTTTATTTTTATTATTTTATTACTTTCCTTCTACGTGACTTTACCGAAAGAACCAAGACGATAAATCCCTGCAGTCACGAAAGCTTTAAATATAAATTTTATTATGTTTTATTTTTATTATTTTATTACTTTCCTTCCACGTGACTTTACCGAAAGAACCAAGACGATGAATCGCTGCAGTCACGAAAGCTTTAAATCGAAATATACAGGAGCTTGGTTTCTCACTCGCCAATGGAGCACATATGCTGTCGTTCCTTGCGAGGTCTGTCGGCGGCATGAGCTGTTCGCTAGCGAGCGGCTCTGACGGCCTAGAGACGGCGCATGCGGAGGAATGGTGCAGCTGACACCACGCCCAGCCACTGTTGTTTCCCCGGCGCCGATTATAAGAATAACACGCTGCACCAGCTACTAACTTAAGGCTGGAGCATAGCTCTCGACCCATGCGGTTTACCCGTATTCTTGTACAGGGTAATTGAGCTTTTAGGTCATATACGGCGTACAGCCGTTTCAATGCGGGCAACAACATTTGTTTTGTCTAATTGTTTGCGTTTCTCCCTTGTCGTCGGACTTTGTAGGATGAACGTTGAGATGAACAAGGGCACGGGGTGACCAATAAGGTCTGAATTGGTCTGTAATAGGGCACTGATAAAGGGTTGACTGGTATGCTGAAGCGACCTGGGGGAGGTCGGGGGGCAGAAACGGTTCTAATATTTGCCACTCATGTTGGCCGTGGCCTGGAATTGAACTCAGGTGGCCGGGTTTGTCGTATCCATTGTGCGCTTGCACGTCACTGCATAATGCACGGGCATAAGTAGTACTAATCACATACCTGCATTTCCCATAAATATGCTAAATTCCTGTTGATATGCAAATTCTTGTCAAGGCGCCCTTTCCCCCCCTTCCAACCCAGCTTAAATATATGCTCCAAGCGTGGTGCTGTTTCATTCAGACGCCGTCGCCTCGACAGACCTGGTTTTCACCTGAGGACGGCTGCTTGCGTTGTGGCCGAAACGTCGTGAGAATTATTTTATTGTGTTTTATTTTTATTATTTTATTACTTCCCTTCTACGTGACTTTACCGAAAGAACCAAGAAGACAAAGACAATTGTTTGACTTACCGCTAATCTCTTTCAGTCTCACGTGATGTCCAACAATGCTTCTCAATTCGGTTTGTAATCATCCATTCATGTGATATCGTGTATTAAGGCTGAAATTTGGCTAAAGTGGCAATTAAGCACTCCATACAACATGGGAAAGCGTATTACTTAAATGACAACTAAATACAAGCGACAGATTTCCAAATGATGTATTGTCTTCTTCAAGCAGGCATTTACGGACCAATACGAGTGAAGCTATGATGATGCAGCAATTCCTTTCGATTCTTGCGTATGACAACGCTAAGTTCGGGAGCTGAAAATGCCAATGTCGAGTTCTGCCTGCCACGACGAGAGAGGGCTTCGAGAGAGAGAGAATGGAGCCCTTGCAGTTGTCGCTCTCCCTCGGTCGAAGGAAACGCGGACGACAGCGATATTTTTCGGCGCGGTGATGCAACACAAGTACAAGCGAAGTGTTATTTTGTGATGCAGGCTCTTTTATATATATATTTGAATCCTCTCAAAGTACGATTCATAATTCGTTGTTTGTGGGTCAGAGCGCGTGGGTGCTATAAAGATAAAGACCCCCACACCCCCCCCATATAGCCTTGACCAGTGCCGGATTATCCTCGTAGAAAAAGTAGCTACATATGCTACGGGCCCCGCACTTTCAAGTGCCCCGCGCTAAATGCTTTCAAGCTCTCAAATCCGGTTCAGTGATTCTGCACTTGCTCTATTACTATAGTACTATACCGCCTTCAACTTTTATGAACGACTGAGTGTTTAAGATGAGCGATTTGTCGTATTATCTGGCTGTATAGCAAATGAAAAAATACAATTACTTTACTGTGCGAGTTACAAATGTGTGTTGACGATCGCTTGTGTTGCGATCGAAACGTCGTAGTTTTTTGTTATTTTCTTTGAACTTAACTACGTGACTTTACCGAAAGACCCAAAGCATATAAAAAATGTGTGTTTCAATATTTATGTGTTTTTTTTTATTAGGGCCCCTTTATCACGTATGCTACAGACCCCGCACTCGCTTAATCCCGCACTAGCCTTGACCGATGTTTGGGGCAAGTGCTGTTCGCGAGCACCTACGAAGGCCGGCACGGCACAAGAGGGGGTGGGTGGGTGGCCAGCACCACACCCGGGACAGCCGTCAAACCCAGTGGCGGTGTTTGCACACCGCACCGGGCACTCATTTGAGGCTGAGTTGACCTAGGCGAGGCACAAGACTGGTTAAGATAATCGTCACTGTTGATGACTGTGAGCGGGAATCAAACTCTCTCTCTCACACACACACACATAGAACGTCTTTAAATGTAAGTTTGCACTAATTTGCATTATTTCGGCTCTGAGAATAATACACCAAATAATGTTTGATTGACATGTCACGAACAAGTCTTTGCAGGGCAGATAAACGATATGCTCTCAGTGTGGATAAAAAGGCTGACTTAATCAACTTCAGAGATAAATATTGCGGCGTCACCTTCTAGGACCACGCTGTTGATACAAGTTGGTGCACAGGCAACTGCGAGAATGCCGACTGGTCTTTTCTTCAGACGTGCTGATTTTAGGCCCACCCGAGGAAGCACGGCAGGGATGTTACGAAATGAACATTGCATCCTATGGAGGGGGGCATCGTCACTGCTGAATTGTGGGTCCCTACAAGTGTAGTCCACGGAGTTACTCGCAAGAAAACGCCAATTAAGGTGCACTGCGATTTGTGCCGACGCATTTCAGCACAATCGCTCAATTTGGCGAGGAAGTAGAACACTTTGTGTGAACTCCAACTCTACTTTAAGCACATAAATACAGGTGTCCTTTGTAATAGTAACAATGCAAAACCATACTTGACTAAATTACAAAGAAGTCAACATGTTCGTCAATAACTTTGTGGCCTTAAAAGGAAAACAAATGTGACGTTTCAGGCAATGGCCCTTCTTAATGGCACATCAGGTGCCTGTCTTAAATGTGTGTTGTCTGTAGTCCGAGGACACAATTTATTTTATGAGAATTTTAAAACCATGCTTTGCAATTATTTTCAGAAATTTGTAATTCAACAACCTTGTAGCATGGGTGGCGTATAGTGTAAAATAACACAAAAAGGGAAAATATTATCACCTAACTGTGCAAAAGCATGTCATAGATGACATGACAAGAGCCCTTTCTTATTGTTCATGCACCACAACCTCCCTTTTCAGGTATGCAATGTTACCATAGAATCTGAGAACAGGCCTCAAGACTCATAACAGTAAAGCATTGATGTATTTTGAATTCTACTGCATGAGCATTTTAATGCTTTTGTCCGTTTCCTCAATTTTATTCCAATTGTGCAACCAAATTGGCTTCATGTCATGGGACAAAGAAACCATTCAGAACTCTCATCACACACAGCATCACTCCTTGTTAGAGAAAGACCCATGGAAGCACATATCACAGAACGGGTCCCGATACCACATCAAGTGGCCTCTTATCTCCACGCTTGGGACAGCAATTTCCCACATCCCATGCTGCAAAGCAATGCTCATCGCGTGGCAGATACATATTTCATTTCTCAGAGCTGTAACTACACCAAATGGAGGAAGAAAAACACGTTATATATTTTTTGTCGTAGTTATTGCCGACCCGGCTGGCAGTATGAGCTCACTGCAACTGAGAACCCGGTTTAATCATGGGTTGCTTCAACCTGGATTCAAGCCCAGAATCTCAGCAGTACTGACAAACTGCCCTTATCCCTGAACAAACCTGCCACCTCGAGTATTTGAACGTTTGAACTACCAACCAATGTTACTTTGGTTTATCCAATTTGCCATTGAAGTAACACACCATCCGTATCTTGGACGTCCTTGAAAGCAAAATATTCCATCTCGAGGGATCATCCACGTGAAATATAGTCAATAATCAACTCAAGAAAATTTGGTACAATAGATATTTTTTTATAAAATGAACTGATTAAGGAGTTTACAATAATAGCTTGATGCATCTAAAATCAATAACATGATAAACTATTCATCTCAAATTGGGTGGAGTGGTGGCAGAGTGGTTAACACACGTCTCTACGAACCCGGCCACTTGATTTCAATTCCTGGCGACGGAAAACGCCAGTGGCAGGGGTATCTGCACCGGTCATGTGGCCTCCCACTTTATCAACTCGCACTGACCGACCAGCATGGTAAAGTATGGTCAAACAACCAATACGGGGGGCTGGGGGTGGGGAATTGGGGGGAGGGGGTTGATCCAGCAGTGGCTTGACCAAGGATTGTAAATGTACATCAAATCAAGTTTTTATTTTTCCTGCAAAAACACGGTTAATATACTCTTTGCTTCTTTCGGTAAAGTCACGTAGAAAGAAATTAAATTAAATAATAGAGTACGACGTTTTATTGGCATGCTAATTTCTCTGCTCCAGCAGCTGCCCCAGCAGACCCACCTCTCTCTCTCTCTCTGCCCCCCGCCTCTCTCTGTATTTAAGGCCTCGACACAGAGGCATTGGGTCTCTGTGTGTCTATGTTGTGTGTCTCTCTCTCTGTGTCTCTGTGTTGTCTCTCTTTGCTTGTGGGTCTCTGTGTGTCTATGTTGTGTGTATCTCTCTGTGTGTCTGTGTTGTCTCTCTTTGCTTGTGGGTCTCTGTGTGTCTATGTTGTGTGTCTCTCTCTGTGTGTCTGTTTGTCTCTCTCTGCTTGTGGGTCTCTGTGTGTCTATGTTGTGTGTATCTCTCTGTGTGTCTGTGTTGTCTCTCTCTGCTTGTGGGTCTCTGTGTCTATGTTGTGTCTCTCTCTCTGTGTCTCTGTGTTGTCTTTCTCTGCTTGTGGGTCTCTGTGTCTATGTTGTGTGTCTCTCTCTGTGTCTGTGTTGTCTCTTTCTGCTTGTGGGTCTCTGTGTGTCTATGTTGTGTGTCTCTCTCTGTGTCTTTGTTGTCTCTCTCTGATTGTGTGTCTGTCTGTGTGTCTCCGTGTCTGTGTTTTGTCTCTCTCTCAAATTTAGTTCTACCTGCTGACGACTGCTTGTGTTGCGATCGAACGTCGTACTCTATTATTTAATTTATTTTATTTTCTACGTGACTTTACCGAAAGAACCAAAGGGTAATTCCTGCAGTCACGAAAGCTTCAAATCACGGTTAATATATTTGTGCCCTACTGCTTCCAGGTCTTATTTTCAAAGTGCCGGCACAACGTAATTCGCCTGGTGCTCATTACTAGCGAGGAGATTTTCTACTTCCATTCATTTGGCACAGGTCCTTAAGACGCCCAAAGTATACCGTCTCCCCCAAAATTGTTGCTTTAGAAGCAGCAGTCCCAGTGTTCGCGTTTCCATGGTGTGTACCTGACACCCACCGATCAGGTGGCTAAGCGCAGCTCACATGGGGGATGGCTCAGCCAATCATTCCTCTGGGGTCAATCAAAAAAGTACCACTTTGTAGAGAAGTTAACAGTGGTTGTGGATAGACTCTGCCCCCCGCCCCTCGTCACAAGAAATGTGGAATTTCCACCACTGGCTCAGAGCAGCAAACAAGCAATCAGCGAAACATCACTGAGCAAAAATGTGTTGTTTAGATGTGTTGTCGTTTGTACCTAACACTGCTATTGTTGGGCTCAGGATTTAATTTCCATAGGGAGGAAATGCATTAAGGTCACGTCAGAACAATGGCACCGAATGCGACTACACCGAAAGCGATGGCCACGCCAGAGGTCGCAACCGGGTACCCGATACCCGTACCCTACCCGATACCCGGCTACCCGTACCCAGCCGGGTATGGGTACCCGTTTGCGACCCTGGTGCGGCCGGGTACGGATACGGGTAAGCCGTGAGTCACTGGTGAGTAACCGTTTGTCACTCATTTCCCAACGTCTTGTCTCTTCTCACAATTTAAGTTCCTAGGGTACGGGTACGGCCGGGTACGGGTACCCGTTTGCGACTCTGGTGCGGCCGGGTACGGGTAAGGAATCAAAACCCGTTTGCGACCTCTGGGCCACGCACGTCGACGGAATTGGAGTCAGGGGAGGGCCGAGACAAATTTGAGCGGATGGAGCGAAGGAGGCGGCGCTGGAACGGAGAGGGATGATATCGGCAGCAGGTGTTGATGGGATGACGATCGCCAAGAGTAGAGGATTAAAGCTGCTGCTGTTGCTGCCAGAGGTTCATGGATCCAGCCGCCTGGCGTAAAGGAGCTGGATGGGAACGAATAAACCCATTACGTTATATTTCGATAAAATTGTGTTTTTTTCTTCTTGGTATATTATATTATTTTATTATGTTTTATTTTTATTATTTTATTATTTCCCTTCTACGTGACTTTACCGAAATAACCAAGAAGATGAATCCCTGCAGTCACGAAAGCTTTAAATCGAAATTTATGTTTTTCTATCTCTCTCTTTCTCTTATAACCTGTATTGGCTATGCTCATATCACCACAATACATGTACCCGAAAGTCATCATGTTTGGGAATCTAAGCAGCAGGGTTGAGCCTGGTTAGCATTTAAATGAATGAGCACCGCGTCTTGCCAGGGCTGGGGTGGGGTGTGTGATGCGGGCCAGGAAATGGTTGCGGAGTGTCACAATCCGTCGTCTGCGTGGGTGTTCCATGGGGAGTTGCCGGTTTCCTCCCGTGTACCACTCGTTCATGGAAATTGCCAAAGATCCCAATGCAGAAATCGCAGACTGCCCCCCCCCCCCCCCAGGAAAGGATTGCATTATTATTCTTGGTTCTTTCGGTAAAGTCACGTGGAAGGGAAATAATAAAATCATATTAATATAAAAGCTTTAAATCAAGATTGTATTATTGTTGCAACAACCATGAACTAGAATTAAAATATTCTCATTTATACACAGCGTGAGAAAAAAACGTATCCTACTTTGAATATATTCTTTGTTTCATTTCAATTTAAACGGCATTAAGAGTGTGCGGGTCATTCGAGTAAACGCTTTAAAAAAAACGTAAACCTGCAGATGGGATTATGGATCTTAGGGGAGGTGCAATGATTACTGGACGAAAAATGTTCACTCTTGCAATGATTAACCGTCCTATTTCAAAGAGGACATTGCGGGTGGGGGGAGCGTCCATGCTCATTCCACTCGTTCGCTGAAAGCGGCTTGATGAATGCTACAACTTCTTGCCAAAGCTAAGCAGATATATCCTTTTAATCAGAGCTGCATAAGGAATAACTTGCTCGAGTAACGCTTTCAAATGCAACTTAAATAAAAATAAAGCTGTGCGAGTATACGACCGTAGCTCGCGAAGCTTAAACCGTAATGCCAAGACGCCCTCTTGCGTTCGAGCCGTGGACAATGTAGCGAGGGTTACCGACACATACGATTGTGTGTGCCGAGAGCTACTTCGTGTATTACAAACGCGAATTATAAACAGGACCCTGCGGGGTGGGCTGGTATGAACGAATAACCAAAGAATATAAACATAATGTATTATTACACTTGTTTGGCCAGGAAAGCCCCACTGAGTCTAAAGGTTTTTGTAGGGTCAGGCCAAGTGTTTGCAGTAGGGGGCGATGTTGCTACACGGACGGACGGACGATATAATCTGTTGTAGGCTGGTCCACTTCGTTCCTACCAGTATAATGTGGACATGCACAGCCCAAGCAACTTAGCCCGTGTCGCACCAATGGTGACGTGGGCCCAGACGAAGCGCGTTTGTCGCTTGTTGCAAAATGTTCACGGTTCAAATCCAAGCGGTCGCCCTGGTTATTTACTGCGCGCGTATATTTACCATAATAATACTATGCGCCGTCTGCTTCACAGAACAATACTGATGTTAAGATCCCCTAAGCCACTGTGTGCCCAATTAGAGAAGCACCCGCAAATGACTGCACTTGGGGCTACGTACATCAGCAATCATCACCTCTTCCCTACGGGCAGACTCATGCCCCAGTTCACTTTTGCACATGAGACTTATTCTGGTCGCTTGACTCTCTCACCTTGTTAAACCAAATAGACTTTAACAAAATAAAGAGTCCTAGCAACGTATCGTCACCTCCGAGTAGCACGGTTGTCTGCGTACGGTGCGAAAGAAGTTCAACGTTCAATAGACATGCACATCCGTTGAGTTAATTTGCTGGGCCATGGCAGTTTTTTGGGACTAATGTTCACAGAAGCAATGAAAAAAAACAAGAGATCAGTCAACTGATCAGTTATACCAATGATGGAACAAAATATAGGCATTGTCAATCCACTGATGAATCATGTTCTTCACTCACTATGGGTGTCGTGGGGGTTATTTGACCATTCTTCACCGTGTGTTGATCAGTGCGTCGGTTTTATCAACTTCAGTCTTACTGACTTAATTTGGAGCTTTCGTGACTGCAGGAATTATTCTTTGGTTCTTTCGGTAAAGGCACGTATAAAGATAAAATAAAATAATAAATTAAATAGTATTAAATTTAATTTATTATTTAATTTATTATTTTATCTTTATACGTGACTTTACCGAAAGAACCAAAGAATAATTCAGTCTTACTGTTCAAACGAGCAGTGGAGGCGGCGTTCGCCTCAATTGGTGGCCAAAGCCAATGGTGACGATTCCACGTTACCATGGCGGGGGCTAGTCTATTCACCACTTTTGACTTCCAACTGATGTCATGATCGAGTCTTGGTTATTCCATTGCTGGATGAAGGCCTCTTCCAAACGGCTGCCATTTCTCACGAGCTAACCATATCGCAGTGATGGGCAACCTAAACAAAGATCCCCCATATAGCCTTAACATACAGTTGGGGCAAGTGCTGTTAGCGAACACCTATGAAGGCCAGAACAGGGGCGAGTGGCCAGCAACCACGCACGAACGGCTCTCTCCCCCCCGGTGGCGACATTTACACACCACGCCAAGTACTCATTTGAGGCCGAGTCAACCTTGGGGAGGCCCACGACCAGTTCAGATATTCGTCACTGGTGAACTGGGATCGCCGGATCCGTAGCACAGCGCGTTAACCACTACACCACCGCTCCCACAGGCCATAGGTTTCCCATCACTGCCATATAGTCGATGTATCATGCACTCGACATTAATGAAAAAATGAATGTACACTAAAAGATTGGAACAAAAAAAACCTTTAGATTTTTTCCAATATTTCAAATATTAGATTTTTGTTTATGTTTTCTGCTTCCAGGCAAGAGCATTGTAAATATAAATCTGAACTTCTATTATCAAATTAAATAGCAAAAGAATAATAAAACTGCTGAAGGCTGTCGTTGTAAGGCTCATGCTCAAAGTGAACTTAGGTTTTGTTCCAGATGTACAGTATTGTAAATAAGAATGATAAATAATTAGATAGAAGACAATGCCTTAAGGCTGTCGTTGAACGGTCAGCAGTCTGCAAACAGCACTTTTCTACTTTCCAGAATATTCACTTTCAACCTATCTCTTTTATACAGGGTGGTCCGAAAAGTCTGGACACAAACGGATATTTCATTTATTTCAACACTGGCATTAAACATTTTAATTGTTTACTATTTAAGTCAAAATTGTATATATTATCATTATACTTTGTTCTTATTCCTTTTCAGATTAAAATTAACAATGGAAATAGAACTGCCAAAAGACAGACGAGTTAATTTTTTTGCTATGCTAAAAAAGGCAAGCTTTAAAAAAAATGTCCTAAATAAATTTAAAAAGAGAATTCATGCATGCATTAATGTAAATGGAAGTTTAGTTTCAACACTTGTTAAAAAATATGAAATCACCCTCTGTGTCATTTGTAAATTTAAATATGTTACCTAACTTTTGGGCCACACTGTATGCACCGGTCACCTACGTTTGGAGAGGGACCAGTGAGTGTTCTTTTACTGGTAGGAACCTCCTGGTTACACCAGCCCACAGAGGATTATTGTGTCCGTCCGTCCGTCGTGAAGGGAGGGGCTAGGTGGGGAGGGTGGGGCTGGGTGAAGAGGGGCTGGGTGGGGAGTGGGAGGGGTGGGGCTGGGTGGGGAGGGGCTGATCACCCCGTGGTGCCCTTATAAAACTCAACGTTTAACCTACTCACGCCAGCTTGTGCCCACCCTCACAGTCGGCCATATTTGCGGAATACACCACGCCGCCGTTGACCCTGGCCATTGACCGAGCAACCCAACGTTCCTACCAGCTCCCTCCGCAGGAATGTGTTTTCATTATATTTTTTATTTTCGGCATGAAAAACAAAACATCAAAAGGAAAACACATTTTCCAATGTTCTCAGAGAGGGATCAACGTGCACGTCAAAACATCGATATATCAGAACCGAAGCATCGACGTCAACGATTAGACGTTTTTTGCCTATCTATATAACGAGCTCATATAATCACTCTATCTCATCGGTACAAATATTCTTTGATTGATGCATTCCATTCCTTGGTTGCCAATCCCATCATTATTCCTCACCATCTGCAGTGATCCCTTCGAGGGGACATGTCCCGAACAAACCCACTTCCTTTCCTAAACAGCATGAACTCATCTTTAGTTCTTTCGGTAAAGTCACGTAGAAAGAAAATAAATTAAATAATAGAATACGACGTCTTCTTGGTTCTTTCGGTAAAGTCACGTAGAAGGGAAATAATAAAATAATAACAATAAAACATAACAAAATACAATTTTCACGACGTTTCGGCCACAACGCAAGCAGCCGTCCTCAGGTGAAGAACAGGTCTGTCGGAAAGACAGCGTCTGAATGAACACCACCAAGCTTGGCAGCGTATATTTAAGCTGGGTTAGGGGAGGAAGGGCGCCTTGACAAAGGAATTGGCATATCAACAGAGGAATTTAGCATATTTATGGGAAATGCAGATATGGGATTAGTCACTACTTGTGGAATGCGTAGGAGGGGGGGGGGGTCTCAAAGTCATATTATTATTTTATTATTTCCCTTCTACGTGACTTTACCGAAAGAACCAATAAGATGAATCCCTGCAGTCACGAAAGCTTTAAATCGAAATAGAATACGACGTTTCGATTGCAACACAAGCAACCGTCATCAGGTAACTTGACTTCAACCTGCGTTCGAATACCAATTGCACCGGGGCGCCCAACTCTCTTCACGCAGGCGAAAAAACGCAAACACGACAAGTCAACGCATCGGTCATGTATAACGAAATTTATTTCACGTACAAACATAATGGCACAAATAATATGAACACAACAAATACGGCATTTGTATATATTCAGTTTGAGAAGGCAGTGGGTAAGGACAGCGTAAGAAAGACATGTTAATGTTGAGACAAGCTTTTGGCCTTGATAATAGGACCAATCAATTGCACTGGTCTGTCATGGATGTACATGATTAACTGGATCTCGCAAGAGAGAATTCAATTAGAGTAACAGCACTGTTAGGGTACATTTTTTTGTGTTTTTTTTTTAAAGGTTTTTCGTGTGTGTGTGTTTTAGTCTCCAGCATTACTGGCAATATACCACGGCCACCATATGTAACAAGATACCATACATGGAGCATACTTTTGAAAAAACCAACACCAAACAGCAATACAGACAACCCTTTCCCACACCATTATGGACAACAGAATAGTTTAAACAAGTTACCAAATTAGGTATGGATACATATATATAATTTTTGGTTACCCTTGTGATAAACTTTTTAAATGATCAAAACATTAAAAAAAAAGAAAATTTCTGCAAGTTTCAGTTATAAACCAAATAATTTATATTACATATTTATATCATCAACCAGGAGTAAAAACTTGTCATCTACCTTTCATAAAACGCACATACATGAAACTCATTCATTGCCAAACGTGTCATCACTGCATTGTTTTCAGAGTATATAATAATGGTAGTGAATACTGCCCCCTGCTGAGCAGTTGTATCATACAGGGTACTGCACTAGGACTCATTAACAATGCAAGGCTTTCTTTCATATTAATCATATTTTGCAAGCCTCCAAACCCAAAGGAATCCAGCACGGCATAAACATTCAACGAGAAAGGTTGAACCCGACATAGAAATTGGGAAAATAATTCCCTGGCCATAGGGGCGTGTGTATGTGTTCGTGATATATGTAGGAGGGATGTTGCTCCCAACTTTTAAATAAACCGTAAAAAAAAAAGAATCAAAAATTCAGGCCGAGATACAAAATTTGGCTGATCCGTGGGTATAATAAAAAAAATCGGATTTATGCAAAAGTATAACTTTGTGGGAAACGTCACAATGCCACTTCTGCAATTTTTCAAGTGGCTTCAAGTGTGGTAACGTCACTTTTGTTCAATAACCCGATCGTGTAAATGCTCTGAAAATCAGAACATCTGAAATTATCCTCACAAATCTCCCCCAAGAATAGTATATATATTTTAATCCTAAACTCATCCCTAATATGTACTGTTTGCTACACTTTTGGGTACAACTTTGATTCACAACACACGAGTATGAGAGACAGTACACACACAATTCGCCGTGTGTTCAATACAAAACGCGTCACTGACAGCAACAGGTGGCGTGCGTGGCGAGTCGCTCCCAGGATTTGGAAAGGGCACCGCTAACTTTCGTGAAAGTTGCCACAAAAAGGGGCCATCGCTTATAGAGAGAGAGAAAACGTGCCCCCCCCCCCCATCCACTGGCAGAACCCGTGTGTGGGACGCGGGCCAATTGCAACCATTCATTTCATCACGGGTTGTTGTGTGTGTGTGTGGGGGGGGGGGAGTATTAAAACAATGTGTCCAAGTGTCACAAAGATCATATTGTATCCCTTTTTTTCAAGTTCAATTACCTAAATAAAAGCCAGATGCCAACACACAAAACAAATTGGCACACGAGGGTTAGTGGAGGGGGCGCGGCCAGATGAACGAAGTGAATGTTACGACCAAATTGGAGCGTACCAATTTGTTATGCAGCCCGAAAAGTGCCAGTTAAAAAATAAAACGTCTTGTGTTTATTATACATTAATAAACGTGAGCGAGTTTCAGTGTTCTACCAATTCATTTACTTGAATGGATTGCGAGGACCTGATTTAATGTGAACCACAACAAAGACCCAACTACTAAATACCTAGAGGGGTGGGTGGGGGAGGGGGGGTCCCTAAAACCCATTCTATCCACAAGTGTACAAACACGTACATACTGACAAGTAAGGGTTTGGGTTACACACCGTGTTAAGCCTTTTTTCTCTCAAAGAAAAATTCAAGGGCAAAAAACAAGTCATGTCGAGATGAACATTGCATACGACGTGTGTGAATATACAGATAGACAATCACACATGCCCTGCGAGGGTTTGAATATTTTACGTTGTCATTCCACCGTCTTCTACAAGAACCCCGACGTAATAATTGGGCTCGGAGGAATCTACAGAGTGTAAATAATGACTATTTACCATTGCAGTGACAATGCAGTGTGTTGATCGTGAAACAAAAAAACAACAAAAACACAAATTTCGAGTCTGTTAAGTTAAAGCAAGTCTAGGCAGCCAAAGGGTGGGCCTTATGGTGGGAGAAAGCACAGCGCTGGGACAGCCGTCACGCACAATTATTGTTTTTGTCTCAAGCACTGTAATTCAACACGAAAAAATGTATGTACACAAACCTGCATAAGAATGAGGTAATGTTCCTTACTCATATTTTATATGATACTGAAGTTTACACTCTAAACATACAAAAAGAACACTTTTAGAAAGCCAGAAACCTTTGTATAAATTTCCATTGAGGCACGTGATGTATGATTTTTAGCCACCTCCAAATTTTAAGCCTTTTTTTTCTTTCATATATTTTTTTTACTCGCTATTCTTTAAAAAAAAAATTCTCCCACGTCACTAAGTGTAAGCTCAGTTTTTTAACCGACGTGTTATTTTAAGATCACTATACAGTAGCTCAGAACCCACCACCAACGAAGCAAGTCACGCGGAGCCGACGGACTTAAACTGACCAAAACTTTAAACCACATGACACTTTTAGTACCGTCCGTGTAAATAAATGTACCTGTTAATTTCAAATCACAGTAACGCGTAAGACGGCACAGAGTGCTTTCTTTCCCCTTTACAGAATCACATTCCACAGACCGACACAACAGTCTTGATTATAGAAACACTTTGCTGGCTGCTGAACTGCACTTGTAAAATGACTAAAAGGCATTTCCCGGTGAACTGTCGTAAACACACATAAATGCAGCCTTTGGATGGATATTTAAATGCTCTGTGTTTTTTTTTTATATATATAATCTTTCAGTATTATTTTCCCATTTTTTGTTTCTGTTTTCTCCTAGGAATACCCTTATTTTTGAGTTACAAACCACTTGATATTTTGTACGGACTACAGCATAGGCACCCAATGTTAATTTCCAAAAAGAAGGCAGGACACAGTATCAATACACAGTCAAAGTTAATCCAAGGCCCCTGGGAATCTTTGCAATGTTATTGCATCAATTGCAACGTCTAGTAAAATGCAAAGGTGACTTCTTTTTTTTAAACAAATAACCACCGTCTTTTACATCAGCGCATCCAAACGGAACTCGTTCCTTGTACCGTGAAAAAAATCTTTAAGTACAAGCGTGTGAGGTTCAGTTATGACAAACGGGATATCTAAAACGTATAGATAAATGGGTGGGGGAATTGAGGGCAGAAATAGTTTGGTTAATGTTGTTCAGACCGATTAAATTCCAAATGCCTTCACTTTCACGATGAGCGACACAAAGTGATTTCTTTCACAAAGACAAAAAAAAAATGTGCAACTAGACTATGTGCAGATATGACGCGATGGTTGACTGAACGAGGGGAAAAAAATATGAACTTTCTAAATAAGCCGGAAATGTGAATAAAGCATCGCAGGGGTGCGGGCGTATGAGGGGAGGAAGGGGGTTGTTAAATTAAAATGAAACGACGACAAGTACCGATTGGTTTCCTACGACAGCAAAAATATCCAGTCTCTTCTACAAAATACTTTCCAAAAAATATACACTGTTTATAGAAATAAATCTAAGGTGTACCCCAATAGCCACTCTTTTGCAGTATAATAAAATACAAGATGCTTCAACATCTACAATTGTTCTGTATTTTTTTACGACTAAATCACCCATCCCTTAAGCCTCCCTTACTTAAGCAGTACCAAACATACCTTAGTAATCCTCTAACCTGTTGCTAGAGTGTTGTCACAAGGCTCAAACATGTTTTTAGACGATATCCCAAACAGGGTCTGAGGCACTGGTACTTTACAAGTGATTTTTGTTTTGAAGTTTGTTTATCGATTGTACAGGTTGGCATGGGGCTTAGTCTTTAACCAGCTTGTAGATGTGATGTTGTGCACCGTGCTCACTTGTGGACACCTCAAATACGTACGCCACACACAGCAGCGTCTCCTGCGTATCTCGGTTGGTTACAACCTGCAGTGCGGTCAGGGACGAGGAGCAGAAGAAAAAGAAACACACGCAGAGTTAGAGCATCTGGTCAAAACACAAAACCCTTTTGCCATTGCGATGACGTACGTGTACGTTTTTCTTTCTATAAACAGTGTCAATAACTTTCGATTTAAAGCTTTCGTGACTGCAGGGATTCATCTTCTTGGTTCTATCGGTAAAGTCACGTAGAAGGGAAATAATAAAATAATAAAAATAAAACATAATAAAATAATTCTCACGACGTTTAGGCTACAACGCAAGCACCTGAGGACGGCTGCTTGCATTGCGGCCGAAACATCGTGAGAATTATTTTATTATGTTAAATTTTAATTATTTTATTATTTCCCTTCTACGTGACTTTACCGAAAGAACCAAGAAGATGAATCCCTGCAGTCACGAAAGCTTTAAATCGAAATTTTACGTAGCAATGAGTTTGAATGAAAAGTTAGCTAAGCCAGGATTGGTAAAATAAAATAATAGAGCCTTATGTTGAGGCAAAGAAGCCCGCGCAGTTGGCAAGTTTTGGGGGCATGGATTATTTATTACGAACAAAATTCGCATTTCAATTAAATGTATAATAATATTTTTAAAAACAATTAGTAAGCCAAAAAAAACTTGGTTTGAAATTAGCTTTTTTGGCACAAATAGACGGAATTACTCGTGTAAAAGCTTTTGGAGAATCAACAGAGTGAGTAGAAAAATACATACTCTTTAGCAAATGTACTGCACTCACAAACCAACACACGTTAAAATGTCCATATGTTTTTAATAAATGAACATAGGATGCAGAGAAATGTCTTTTCATTCGTGTAAGTGTAGCAATTTCGTCCACCTCTTCTCAGATACCCACAGCTCGAAACAATACTTCTTTTTTCTTGCAAAGGATTACCAAGAGCACTACATAAAATTAGTCTAATTTGGAGCCACATTAAAGCAAAAACTGAGTTGTAAATAATCGATTCAAGGAGTGGAGAAGCACAACTGCCAAGACTCTGTGTACTCCCGCGGCTCGTAACTCTTAAGGCATCACTTCAAAGCGATGTCTGTGAGAGTGTGTGTGGAATCAGGCGCCGGTGACCAGCACAAATGTTTTATTCCTTTTCGTCCAAGCTGACGATAAAAGGGACTTTTTAAAACCGTGTGGAACGATGGGCATGGGTTTTTGGCTCTAACCTGAAGCACTGGCTTTGACCGGACCTTCACCTAACCCAGTGGGGTTCTTAACCTGGGGTGCACACACCCACTGGGGGTGCAAGATGCCCTCTCTGGGGGTGCGAGACATGGCCAGATTGTTTTAGAAGGTAAATCATCAAAACACAAATTAAGCACAGGCACGCAAGTACCACTACTTTGTTTCAGCAAACCTTTGTATTAATTAACATTATAATTTGTTTTACGATTGAGAACCAAAGGGGTGTAAAGGCTTCAGTAAAAGTTATTTAAGCGATAAGATGTATGGAATATTACTTATCAATAATTTTCGTGCCTGCATGAGACTAATAATTCTTCATTACAATGCACATGTTTTCAACCACGTGATGTACGGTTATGATCTGGTAATTGATGCTCATTTTGAGCAGGAGTTGGGGGACTACTGCTGAACCTGGAGCGTGCCACCAAGAGGTGGTGCATACACAGAGCAGGGCTAGTGTCGGGGCTAGTGAAAGACTCAACGCTGAAGTTACCCGAGTTTGATCTTCCACCAAGCTCATGGTCCACCCTAAACCGTATCCACTACACAAACCATGGGCAGATGCGGATTTACCTGATGCACAAACGGAAAATTTTAAACTGCCTAGTGGTGTGCGACTGCGGTCATCCAGAACAGACCGTACAACATAATAACGACGCAATGCCCCGATCCACAAATACGAAGGGAGACATGAGAGCGAAACATTCCGCTGTTCCCGACACGGTTGTCTGGCCTCACCATCTGAATGTGAAATTGTAGTCGTTGCTCTGCATCTACATCAGCCACACGAAAAAAGAAGGGCGAGTGGTAGGAGAATCGGTATGGCCGGCGGGAGGCGCACCTGCAGGATGGTGAAGTTCTCCAGCACGCTGTTCATCATGTACTTCTCGGGCAGCTGCTTGAGCTTGTGGATGAAGTTGATCATGTACTCGCACATCGGGGAACGGTGGATGCGGTAGACGAAGCGGCCGTTCTCAAACCTCGCGTACTCCGTCTGTGGGGGGGGGGGGGGGAGCAGAGCGCTTTCGTGAGGCGAGGAGTCACGTGACCCATGGGTGGATTTTAGCCTTCATTTCATTGTTGTTATGGGCTCATCCACATTGGTAACATTAACAATACATTTAAATCTACTTAATGAAATTTTCACAATGGATGTTTCTCTACAGGTATACTATATGAAGCAATCTACAAAAATAAAACCAGGCATTTACAATCAACAATATAACGGTACATCTCATATGGCCAGGAATAAAACTCGGCTAACATCGGTGCCAAGGAGGTATAAAAATCCCACAATAAACTAAAGTGGGTCACATAACTCGTGCGATAAGACAGTATGATGAACCGTTACTGGACAGAGGTCACATTTTTTACATTAAGCTATCTGCTTTTCAGCCTTTCTGAGATTGGCAATGTCACACCCTTTCAAATACATCCTCCAATTATTTAATACGGTTGACCTTTTGACGATGACAATTATTGATTATGACAAAGAAATATGATCACGGATCAAAAAGCTGGCGATACACACCCCGAAGCCGTAAGAAAATATCCGAACGACAGTGCGAGGCCTGGACATAAAAGGACGGTGCTTTTAAATGTGAATGAGTGACGCGTCTGTAAACGACGCGTGCCAGGGCTGCTCTGCACGGAACGGCGATGGGACTGATGCTCAAACACCACCCCCCCTGCTGGTTTATTGACTCTCAATCCATGGTACGTGACCCACTCATGACCCGCCTATAGCCAAAGACAATCAAATATTTTAGAGGCACAATTCAGAGCAGCAAGCATTGTCACTGATGCACAGCCTTCTTTGAGTGACCGTGCAGCTGCGGAGAGAGTGTTTAATATTCTTAGGTTTTTTCGGTAAAGTCACGTAGGTAAAACATTAAAATTATTAAAAGTAAAAAAAAACCTCACAAAAATTAGATTCAGAGCCTACCTTGGCTCCTCCCACCCTCAACCAGTATATATACAAATACTGTTTCTTGGAATTTCTCTCACTTGATACAGCTATCATGCTGTGACGGTTCCACCTGAAGACGGAAGCTTGTGTTGCCTCCGAAACGTCGTGATTTTTTTTACTTTTATTAATTTTAATTTTTTACCTACGTGACTTTACCGAAAAAACCTAAAAATATGAATCCTTGCAGTCACGAAAGCTTCAAATCTAGAGTGTTTAATATCAAGATTTCAAATATATATCTGTTTGGGACTGTCCAGTGGTGGGCATGGTTTCAAGTTGGCACTATAGAGAGATCGTGGTTCATTTGTCACCATAAGACAACCCGCGTATTTCTTCAGGGCGTTACCAAAGCGCTGTGGCCTATTGTATATCAGACATGTATGGCACCACGAAATCAGGTCCAAGAGTGTCCCTGAGTCACACACCTGATCCCCAATTAGCAAAGTACAAGCAGGCTGAACAACACTGTCATAATAACACAAAAATAGGCTGATACTACGAGAGTTGCTGTGATTTTTTTTTTACACAAAATGTAATTTCACTATATTAACAAGATAGCAATATCAGTTTCTCACATGTTAGTATTTAATTTAAATATCTATTGTTTTTATTGTGATTTGCTATACTTCTAAATTATAAAGCCCATTCTCAAGTTCTTTAACTGAAGTTCACACAACATAATCCTACCATGAGTATTTTAACAAAACGAACTTTACAATCTGCAATGCTCATAACACACATGTTGCCAGTTGTGAAAAAGTAATAACAAACGACTAAATTGCTCCAACAAACATCTTGCTAAGCACCAATCAAGCAAAGTATTACAACTTTATCTACTCAGTAAATTACGTCATAAATATCGTGTCCGGAATTAAAAGATTTACCAAAGGAAAATGAGCAATGACAACTTGGATAGAACGATATTTAGAAAATGTACGACACTATTATCGTGCATATCGTGTCGTACGATGTACACATCATCGCAGCATCGCCACATCGTGACAACCCGAGCTGTTCTCGTCATTACAGAAAGTGGTGTAGGATTTGAACCCAGCATCGTGTTCCTAAGATAAAAGAAGATACAAAATTAACCCGTAAAAACAAAGTTTTTCACTATAAATCCTTTATATGCGTGGCATCGGTTTTATTTTATTATTCATTTCTGTTTTTCTTGAGTAAGAGTTTCATTTTTATCACATTGGTATTTTAAATTAAATATGAAATTTTTTTCCCTAAAAAGTGGAAAATTTTGGAATTTTTTTTCTCACGAAAATAAATTGTCACGCACAACGAGTCTGTGTGCAAAATGTCAGCTCGATTGGATCACAGGAAGTGGGTTAAAAAACGACTGAAAAATTTGCACGGTCGTAAGCGCGCAAGCAAGCAAGCAAGTGAACTTAATATAAAGGATTTAAAAAAACATCTTACCTCCACTTTCTCCACGACTTGCTTGCCAAACGAGCACACTTTTGTGGAACACGTGATGGTCATGTTTTCCGCACTCTCGTACTGGCTCGTCACACCGTAGAACGCCCCGGCCTCTTCTTGGATGTTCGTGTTCAAGTCCGCCTGCGCGACCGCAAAAAAAATACACGCATGGGCCAAACGCGCAAGGCCCAGCGGCCAAAGTGAGGCGGCGTTGAATCGATGATTTTTACTGACCATTTCGGCTCCAGCCGACGCGTGAGCAAATTAAATCACTTTGTACAAACCGAAGGCAACAGACTCTCGCGTGCGATTCGATGCATTTGCGGTAAGTGTCAAAAGAGACTGATCGAAGAATCGATGCGACACTGCACACCCGATGATTTGCATTTGCCCAAATGAACATTCTGGCACGCACTACTGACATGTATGTTAAAGTCTGGTTAAAAAGCCCAATGTTTCATACCATAAAGCGCTAAACAGTAAAGTAAAAACAAAGTAAACAAAAATATGTAGATTTTTATTTTACAGTTTCTTACATCCTAACTGACAACTTACGGCAATGTACACACCAAGGAAACCGACGTGAGTTAATCTTTGACGTGTGAATTCAAGAAAGAAACATTTGCGCGCTTATACACATCATCAGTGCAATTGAGCGTGACACATTGACTTCAAGAGGGAAATTTGGGAGCAATTAGGAATGCGAGTGCCCGTATCAGCTTTCACTTGGGATTCTCCATTTACATCAAGGTCTTAGCAGGATAATATTTAATTTGAAGGAAAACTAAAAAATAAAAGTGGTTCATGTTTTCTTGCAGACGAATATCCAATTTCTTCCCAAGATCGTGTGACTTTACATCGGGAGAACGTGGATTTGGGATAAGATGTGGTGCTATTCCCTTATTTTGTGGCAAGCCAGTCCATGGCAACTCTTGACAGGTTAAATATTAACACACAAACCAAAACCTCGAACAGGACTATTACTATGACGACTATGTTTGCTTACCTAGGAAAGCCTCCCCTCATCTATAGTTCAGGAAGGTCCTGACACAGTTTTCAAAGTAGGGGGTTGATGGTGCTGTGTGTAATCCCAATTTAGTAATTAGCAGTTAATGTTTCACTATTGGGATGTTTGGCCTATACCCGGGGTTGGCAACCAAAATGACAAGAGCCATTTTTTTCGAATTCGGTAATAAAAAAAAATACCCTCAATATTTCAAGAGCCGCAATGCATGTGGTGAAAACGAGACTGTGGTACTTAATAAAAAACGTCACAAAGCAGTGCTTAAAGAGCCGCACGAGGCTCCGGAGTAGCATGCTACCAACCCCTGGCCTACACCAACACGTGCGTTTTAATGAGCTCTGCGAGGAAACCAGACAACCCAGAGGAAAACCACGCAGTACAGGGGGGGGGGGGGAAGAGAACATACAAACGTAATGCAAAAATGCACTTCAGTCGGTATATCGGGGCCTTCTTGTTATGAGGCACAAGTGCTACCATGTCGCCCATTAATGCACAAAACCTAAACAACAAAAGCTCACGGCAGCGCGCTACTCAATTTAATTGCGGGCTACATAACCCCATTTTACCTACCGTAGTTGAAATACAACACAGCAAACATCTGTCGTGAAAAATGTATCAGAACCTGAAACCTAGATCGACAATTAAGACTACTGCAATACAGTATCTGTCAACAGGCTATTTCATCCCCCCAATCTTTCCTCTAAACATGTAAGATTTATTTTTGAAAAGCCACAGCTTACTTTTAAAGCCGAGTCATCTCATTGACAAAAAAAACAACCGATACCTCTGTGGCCCGAACATCACTGAAGTGACATTTGCAAACCATTTCATGTAGCGAGCATTTATCTGTGCACCCTTTCGATTACCCTTCTTAATCCTCAAGAAGCCTTTAAAACAGTCTCTCATGTTTCCTTTGACAATTTCACGGTGGAAAGCTCCCTCAGGATGAGCCAACTTTGCCTCTGAAACGCGGCCCAATGTCACCCACTTAGGTCAAACGTCACGCACGAGGCTTTCCAAAACGGGGCTTAAAGCAGATGGCACGACATGCCGTGGCTCCGCCAGCAAGCTCTGGTAGCGCTGCATCATACACTGGGTATAGTTTAGATAAAGGTGCAGCCCCCGAACTACAAGCTCGTGCCACTGCTGCCAGACGAGCCTTCTGCTAGAGGGGAATCCAGAGAGCCCATCTAGGGGGTATGTTGGCCTACTCGCCCATGCTGGCTAGACTATTAGAGAAGGGCTCGGGATGCCGTTGTAGGGTAATGGCTGACAGACTGGACTTGCAACCTAGAGGTCATCGATTCGATTCGATCTCCCGGCACAGCAGTTGAAACAATGGGCAATGTTCCTGAAATCCATTCCTCTCCTCTGTGCACTGAGCGGTATAAATGGGTTCACCACAGTTGTTCAATCAGCTTGAGATTGTTCCTTTGACAGTTTTTTTTTTATCTCTCTCTTCCACGTTGTCCAGACATCATGGAGAAGAGGTGGGGACAGCCCACACTTCACTCCACCTTCACACACAATCTGCTGCTCTACTAACTGTAGTGGACCCCTTTTATATTCCTGGGCAAGAGAGAGGCGGGGGTTGTGTTGGGAGGGGGGGTGATTTAATAAACTTGCGCCTGATTTTAACCGCCACGTTGTCGAGAGATTGAAGCGGCGAACACAAATCCAGTGCGCTAACCATTACAGCACAGCAGAATTCCCTTCACTGACAAAGAGCTTAAGGGCTGTGCGTTCTATCACAAGCACAGTTGCGCTGCGTTTGCTCCTCGTATGGCCAATACGTTGATGTGCGCTCAAGTGTCTCGGCCTTTTCGCCAGGCTAGTCTTGCGCTTTTCCCATTTTAAGGCCCACTCGTGAGCCTGGCCATTCAAGCAAGTTTACTTAAATTTTTGAAGATGTCCAGCCACATAACTTAAACACCAGCGTGAAAGCATACACCACATCTACTTTCAAAAGGCTGATGCAAAAAAAAGCCCTTCCCCATGACTTTTCTTTATTGACTTTAGAGATAAACATCAAACGGGAGGATGGAGATTTATGTATTAAATGTCGGTTTTACATTTCTTAGGCCAACAGCTCTCAAACGCCATTCCCTTTAAAACAAGCCTGTTCAACAATTTAAACAGATGTTTAAATATACTACATAACCATAACATAGGCTCTTAACAACCACAACGCTTCTCCTAGACTATCACTTTCACAAATATGGCCAATACGTACACATTCACAGAGGTAAAAAAATATCAAATTGTACGGCAAATTATGAGTACTGTAGCTTCACCGTGCAAATTGCATGATGTACCTGAAATATTTTTGGGAAATGAATATAACATGGTTCGAGAAAATAATACAACATATTATATAAAAAAGTAAAATAACAATATCACAACGCCACACATACAGCAGAGGTGTAACGATCAATGTGTACTGATTAATGTAGATTCTTAAGGTTCATGATAGATGTGCAGAGTTACACGGGTAAGAATCGAAGATTCTTAATTTATAATCAATTATGTGCTAATGATATGGCAGAAGGTAGAAAGCATTGGCAAGATCTGGTGCCATTACAGGCTCTGGTTACGATGACATATTTATCTTTATCCAAACAATTATACGATTGCAGTTGTTAACACTTAAAATGACACGCTTGATTATTATTTAATCAGATCACATCCCTCAATTGTGATAACGCAACACACCTCTGGGAGTGGAATCCAGTGTGTCCCTGACATTCATCATATTGTGGAAAAGAAGCCAACATGAAACTGCATACAAAATATCATGGGATGTTTTTTTTGCCAGTATCAAAATATGAAAAATAAGATTAGGTTTCACCTTTTATGGCAATAAAACAGGTGTTAAGATGTTTCAAACACCAAATAGATATATTTTGCATGGAATCAAGTCTGAATGCAGACCACAAGTACGTGTCGTGAGGTTAACGCAGACTTCATTCCGTGCATACAAAACGTTTAAACTTTTTGTCTACCAGCAGATGGCGACATTCGATGGAAATGTGCACCATGCAAGCCTGCCCATTGCAAAGGCAGGAAGGACTGTCCATCATACTCCTATTGAACATTTCATAGCGAAGCCAGCTGGCACTGTCAGTTTCTTGCCACGGAAGGCAATCTTCATACAAACTGCAAAAACAAAGATCCCCCAGATAGGCCGAGTAAACTGTTGGGGCAAGTGCTGTTAGCGAGCACCTATAAAGGCCGCGATTGCATAAGAGGGTTGGGTGGCCAACACCACGCCCGGCCGCCTTTGTCTCCCCAGTGACGATGTTTACACACGGCACTAGATACTCATTTGAGGCCGAGTCGACCTAGGGGAGGCCCAGGACAGGTTCAGATAATCGTCACCGATGTTGGCCGTGAGCAAGAATCGAACTCGACCCGGAACTGCTACACGACGGCTCCCCACACACACGTTGTTTGTTCGCCCTGAATGTGAAAATGTTACATTTATATTTTTCACAATTTTTTGACAATTAAAAACTTTCCGCATCACATGTGAACCAATTTACTTGGAACATTTCGAACAACATATCCACATCCTTGACTACCCTAAACATATACACACGAGGACAAATATCTTTCGCATAGCCATAAAAGCTGTTGAGGGGAGTGCTATAAGTGAGCACCTATTAGGCATGGCACATGAGCAGGATCTGTGATCGGTCTTTGCTTTTCCGAATGCTGGCGTTTACACATGGCACCAGGTACTCATTTAAGGCTGAGTCGACCTAAGGATATCGCTTGCCACCAATGTCAGCCATGGCCAGGAAACCCAGGTTTACAGATCGATGCTGGGTTTCCAGCACAGCGAGATAGCCACCGCACGCAGATTCATGTTAAGGCCGGGCTGATGGACAGACAAGGAGGTCCTCCTTTGTGTTCTTGACACTTTTCTTCACAGTAGAAACCAGTCTGTGAGGTATTTCCCAACGTGTGGTAGTAGTTTTGATGATACTAAGGCCAAGCATTTTGGAATAATTTAATCAGCTTCCATTCCATACTTTCACAAAAAAAATATTCTATTCTATCAGCCGTATGCCTTTCCAGACGTATTTTTAAACGGCAGCATTTGTTTAAACGTGAAAATCCTGAGTTTCCCCGTTTGGAACTCATCAGCAGCCAAGACTTACTATGAACATACTTCCCATGTTGCCTGCTACAACGTGGGAAAAACACCGGTCCGGAGTTTGAGTGTTTTAAATTCATACTGCTAGTTAACATAATACTGGAAGGTCAATAGGGCAGATCACTGGTTAGAGCACATGCGCTTCCCTATAAGCACGGAGTGTAAAGTATTAACCTTTAGGTAGGGTGTTGACTGTTATGTTATCCGACTCTCCGTTGTATTACATTACATTTCTAAGTATACTAGATTTGTGTTTCTATTTCATTTATACCTGAAGATGATTGCTTGCGTTGCAATCGAAACGTCGTATGCTAACATTTAATTTATTATTTTCTCCTTATACGTGACTTACCGAAAGAACCAAAGAGTAATTCCTGCAGTCACGAAAGCTCCAAATTAAGTATTAACCTCGCAGAAAAAAAACACAAACTGGCTGTCAGCCCTGTATGGGGAGAAAAATACCTTGCAAGATACACATTAACACTCACCATTCACATCGTACACAACAACTACCAGAAGAGAACAGAGTAACACACAGGTGGTGCAGCAAATGAAACAAACAGTTAATGAATAGATTTCTAAATTATACGATTTCCTGTGTTTCATAGCAACGGGTGAGACAAACAGTCTGAAGCAATGCTTTGTGGGTGCTGCTAATCTGCACTATTATCCATTTCCTTTGCACTGGGAATGTGTTTATTGTTTATTGTTGGTTTCTGAGAGGGGGGGGGGTGAGGCAGGAGAGAGAAAGAGAGGGGGGCATGAGGAGCAGAGAGGGCCTTCCTATCGGCTCGAGGCAGCTGTCAACCAGACTCGCTCAATATTGACTCAAGCCGGGACAAAGAGCAAGGTACAGCAGTGGAGAGGGAGAGTGGTGACCCCCGTTAATTATTCAGGGTTCAGAAGGCACAGCACGAAGCTGCCGTGCTGTAATGGTTAGCACACTGGATTCCCAATCCAGAGGTCGCCAGTTTAACTTTATCTCAGGGCACGGCGGTTGAAGTAATGGGGCGAGCATCTTAAAAATCTCCCCCACCACCACCACCTCTGTCCACACCAGCAGTATGTGTAGACCAGTTAGTTGATCAGCAGATCGTGCACGGTGGGGTAAAGTGTGGGTACTCCCACTTCTTTACGCCAAGAGGTCTGGCCGGCATAGAAGAGGACAAAAAAAACCCTAAGGCGCGGTCTCTAGAGTTCCCTCTCGTGGAGGCACAGCAGTGCTGTGAGCAAGCAATTGCAGTGCTGCAGCTGAAAACGTGTGGCTGTGTAAGTATGCAATGGGTAATGCAGTAGGCTTGCATGCATTATGAGGTGGTATAAGGACAGGTTAAATGAGGCATAAGACATTCTTATTATCATGAAAGTCATCTTAAAGTAGAGTAGAGGTGGTGCTGTGTTTGCAAAGGATTTTACAAAGGAAATGCTGAGATTAAACTAACATTTGCAAGCCAGCTAAAACGCGATTGCTCAACTAACCCCGGCCAAAACCCAGTTGGGGCTTTCTGTGCTCGATACAAAATCCCTTACACGTATCTCTCCAAGTAACAATTTTGCAGGACATTATATATCCGCACAATAAAAATAAAATCTTCGAAAAAAATAAATAACTCTCGATTTAATAAGATTGTTTTTTGTTGCCCTTTCTGCTGTGAAGGCCAGCGGCTGCCCGAAACATTAGGCGATTATATTCCGTACTTCTCTATTGCTGAATAGAGCAGCGTTCGATAGCGGTTTGAGGTTTACTTTTTCTCCCCATACCATCTTAGAGCTTCTGTTAAAAGCTACACGAGGGATCTCTGCCTTTGTTGTGTGCGAGCGTCAATAATGAGCGGAGAGCCAGGCGGCTTAAACATAGCAAGCTGGCACAGTAGGCAGCACAGGTGGTTCATATGCCAGTCATCTCTTATCAAGCAGTGAAACCATTAACACCTGGGTCTATCCCGTGACCGCCAGTCCGTTTCCATTTGGCAATCCGCGTGGTCTCAACATGCACCTAGCTTGGCACCGGAGTCTGCTCCGTGATCTATGTCCCGCACGACCGCCTGCCAGGGACACCTTTGATATTGCAAGTGGCTCCAATGGGCCTCTAGCTTAGCATCTGCTTTTGTCCAGTGAACTCTGTCTGGCAACTTTCTGCCACCGGAGACCTTCGACAACTCACGTGGCCTGAAAGTGCACCTGGCCTGGCACCTGAGTCCATCTAGTGACCTGCCAGCGAGGACCTTCCATAATACACGTGGCTTCAACGTGCACCTGGTCTGGCATGAGGCCCTGCGGTGGACACCACGTCACCCTAATTGGCGAACGGCGGCTCTGGTTGCTTACGCTCGTGCATGTGTGCGCGGCTCACCCAGAACTTTACGAGGAAGAACGCCTCCTGTGGGCCCTTGTCGTACAGCTCTTTGAGGCCACCCTTCTTCTCGGGGAACTTGTCGTAGATCTGGCGAATGTCCACTGCCTCCAGCAGTGGGTCGCTGTACGCTGGGTTTGACTGGCCAATGTGGACAAACAGGTGCTTGTTGAACTGCACGGGCGGGGGGGGAGGGGGCGGAGGGAGCGATAAGGAATCAACCGTTTAGTGTCGTCCTCACTGTTACTGATAGTGTATAGACAGGTGAGAGCTCACATTCATTCAAGAGAGACCAGGGATTAAACATCAAGCAATATACAGCACTGTAAACAATAATATTCCTCCAGTGAAAATAAAAATTCTGATTCTGAATAATATTAATGTACATTTTTTTTAACACATACACTTTCCGTTCACCATCAAGAGAGAGAAATGATGCAGAGGCGTGGGAAAACACGGATAGGCAGAAAGGCAGCCAACACCGGCACCAACAACTACACACGTGCAATGCCGTGCTATTTTGGAATTGGTTTGGCCACCAAGAAAAAGGTGGCTCAAGACAAGTAACCGGTGCAACGTAATAATTCAATAATCTTAGATGAAACTATTTAAAATCAAAACCACTCAGATGGTCAAAGCTTGCACAGCAGTCCGGCCCATTTGCAGAGAAGTGAATTCCGGGTAGGTAGGCAGGGGTTAAAGTTGCTTAGAAAAAAAAATTATGCAATGAACTACTCATGTCTGTAAAAAAAACGTATTTTTTTTCTAAATACACACGCGATTTAGATTAAAACCCACAAGTAGAATATTTTTATTGTGACCATCAACAAAAAATAACAAAAAATATATTTTTTCAAGTGTCTTTTGCACTTAAATTCTACAAAGCAAAGTGGAGACTGTATATTCCAGGAATATTCTTTACGGGAGGTGAGAAGAGAAAATGAAACACATTAAAGCAGAGTAACAGTACAGCATCAATTAACTCTTGCAAAGTATTCATTGCAGGATATAGGCTTTCAGTCTTTGCAATTTTTAATGCAAAATTCACAAAAGGCTGAGTGAGCTGCATACATTCCAGCGAGAAAACATGAACTTTGGGTGACCTGTAGCAACAAGCTGCCAACTTTCCCGTTATTTCAAGCTTACGTGACTGCTGTAATGAAGCCCGTGGCATTCTCTTGTCAGGTTCTAAAGTTAGGTGATGAGACAGTGTATATTGAATGCCACCTAATAACAGCCGAAAGTTTTATTACTTTGTGAACAAGGATGCTCATTTTGTGTCGAGCTACTCAGCTAAGAGAGAGGCTGTTACGCAGTGTTCCAACTTTATTGATTCCATGTCTACAAAATGGAAATAACTTTAAGGTTGTTTGTTTAATGTGCCCAGACCTAACTCTGGAGGATTCAACTTTAAAGACCGAGCATCCTAAATAAACACGGTTATGTTTAGCAGTGTATTAGGCAGCGGCCACCTGCTCAGATGAATTGATTTGTCACCTTTTCCTACAGGGCATCTGGCTAAAGTTACAGATCTCGCAGCTTTGTGAAGGCCACTTAATACACACGGTACATGCTGGCCTGTGCCAAGCACATGACTGGAGCAGCTGTGATTTCTAAAGCTGCTTGTATTGCATTGGAAACTGTCAAAGGAGGAATGAATGTGCACGCATACATGTGTAAATATACACAACATATACACATATGTTATCAAGTATTAGAATCCATCAAATAATGCCCTTTATACATCCATCAAAGACTCCCCCCCCGAGTCTTAAGACTCAGTTTCACGAGGGACTTGCTTTGGGGTTGTTTGAGCAATTCCATTAACGCGTGGCTTTGTGGGAGTAAACTGAAACACCCATAGAAAACACATGCTCACGAGAGCACAACACTGAAATTCTCCACACAGCGATGTTGCCGTAATGCTACCTTGCTGGACAACTCGCAGCCAAAGCCTACAATAATTCCTGGTAATGCCAGCCGGTAGTATCCCCATCCAATTGCTAACATGACTCAACCCTGCTTAGCTATCGAGCTCTGATGAGGCCGGGCACATTCAGGGTGACTGTAATCATGGGCAATATCATTTGACCCTGTATTCTAATAATTTGCAAGAGATGGGCACTTTTCTCCATTCAGGCAAAATCCCACATTGGAAAATGCACACATAAATTCTAACAAAAAAAGCAAACCTTATGTATGTAGCTATGGTCATCCTGGCCTCTCTAACAACCAGAAAAACAATGTCATATAAGTCAATAACTTGGTGTATACCAAAATTCAGCAAATTTCATCAAACCTCACAAGCTAAGCAAGGGTAAGCCTGGATATAATGTCTAGATGAATGACCACCATGCATAAAAAAGCAACTGCAGGTCTACAATGTAGTCAAGAGTGCAGCACAAAACAGTACTTGTTGGACTGTACACTTATGCTCCCCTCCTTCGTCGCCCACAATGACCATCGTGGAGAAGCATGGTCAAATGACCCCCGCAACCCACGATACATGGGGAGGCCCTCATCCAGCGCAGTGGATTGACAGAAAGGGCTGCACGTGTACATGGATAATTTAACCTATGCATTGTAGTATTTAGCCTTAACTGTGTGTGACCCATATGATAGAGGTAACCACAGCTTACATGCTGGTGCATGGAAAGGCCCTGGCGCAACCCATCCCAAGTGGACCAGCGTCGCTCCTCTATCACGGCACATCCTGCACAATTGTGAGGATTTGGGGACTGGGAATAGGGGTGGGGGGACTGGGTGTACGTATGTACGCATGTTCAACTTCTTTCGCACAAAAGGTACCCAACCGTGCTAATCGGTGGTGCGGGGGTGGAAGGACAAGAAACTAAACGCAAAAGCCACAGCTAAAGAAATGAGTTTGTCAATCTGGATTATCTAAACGTGCAAAGCTCCAGCGGCTTCCTAATATCGGAAGGAAGAGCGTTCCAGACGGACGCAGGAAGCGCATCTGAAAGCGCGCGATGCGGTGACCGTCTTTGTTCGATGGCCAGCCATCGCATCTGAGAGTGTGCGGTGGTGGTGATGGGTCGGGGGGGAGGTCACTCACCGTGTCTGGGTCTCGCGCCTGCTCCAGGAAGGCGGAGAACTCCACAAGGCGGAGTTTTGACGTCCCGATGGCACGGCCTTGCCACGCGGGGCCCGCACCAGGAGGAGGGTTAAGACCGGCCGCGCTCTCGTATCCTGACAAAGACAGAGATCCACCGTGTGTGTGCGTGGTCTTGAACAGACTGTTGGGGACACAACGGTAACTCCGCTCGACTTTGGATTGCCTCGCGTCATCGCTTTTCTCACGTTTTTATAATCTTGCTCAAGACAAAACAAATACAATTAGAAACTCTTTTCTATTGTACCATCAATGTGCTGTTTTTTCCTGACCATTTGCCATTGTTGGCCTTTGGACATGTGCTCTGCATCTGCAGTAAGGCTGGCACAGCCCACAAGGAGGTGGTGGAGTTAGCACCACAGCCAGCCAGTTGCCTTTGTCTCCCCAGTGATGATGTTCACACGGTACACCAGATACTCATATCAAGGCTGAGTTGACATAGGGGAGGTCCAGGACATCGTTTTTTGTGATGTGGAGACACAGAATGGAGTTCTGCATATGTATGTTTTCACCTAAAAGGTTTCAAACAATGTAAGAGTTTGTATACATCATTGCTTTTTGCGTTGAAAAGGGCCCCATCGTTTAGATGGAGTGCTCTTTACAATAACATTTGACATCCCAGCTGAACTACAACCCAGGATTCTCATCCTTAAAGAGGACCAATAGGCTGAACTACAAATATAAATGCTTCTTTAAATGTATATATGGAGACAAATAACAAGAGTTATGCTTCTGTGTATATATCGATAGCTTACTAATCTTTACTAAGCAAAGAAATCAGTCAAAACTGACCCGAAAAATTACAGATCACATGCAACCTATTCATTAAGATCACATAAAACTGAATAGTGGTCAATGTAGAGACCACCAAACCACCGATTATGGATAGGATGGTTCTACCATTGACCAAATTCCATCAATCAGATTCCAGAAAAGACAAATGAATATCCAATACCATTGTGCCTGGCTTTTGTAGGCTATGAGTGCATTGGGAAACTAATGCACTCATAAGAGCTCTCACATATTAGGCTTTCATAACAATGTTTAAAAAAATATCAAAATTATTTGAGCTTTTGGAACAAACAGATGTATTGAGATGACATTAAGTATATATACACACATCAGCAAAAAGGTTGAAGCAAGGACAGCACTCTCCCCAAGGTTATTTCGCAGCCACACGAGAAAATATTTCCGAAATAAAGGATTGGAGATAAATGGTGACAATATTAACCCTCTCAGAATTGCTGATGACATTTATAATAATAACCAATGGGAATGTGGTAATTAACTACAGGAAATGATTGAAGAACTTAATTTAAAAAGTTTGATGATCAATTGTGCTATTTTCCACCTTTCTAGCCTAACTATAAAAGTATTTGATTTTACATTGGCCACTCAGTCAAATACATATATGCCTGTTACAAGTTAACGATTTCAAATGTCAGCATATTACCATCATCATCATCATCATCCACGATTAATACACGATGTGTTAGTCTTAGGTTATTAACATATGTTCATCTTTGATTATTAATCAATGAAATCTCTTTTGAGCAGTTGCCCAATAAACTAATATTCGGCATTGTTTTTTAATTTCAGCATTTCTTACGTACGCAAAAGAAACTGCTACGTGTAGAGAAAACACACACGCGCAAGACGAAGATGGACAAGATAGCCTAAGTAACCTACCCTCAGTACTGCCTCCTACAAGCATCTGGCTGCATATGCCTATGGGCATCACACAAGCAATCTTTTCATTACACACCAACCATGTTTGGTTGCTTCATTACATACACACACACCCACAACCTCGGGAGGTCAACGATGCATCGAATTAACACCGATCACCACGGATTAACGTCACCATTATCACCATCATTTGCCGTGAGCAATCCACTGCCGGATGAAGGCATCCCCAGATCATCACCGTCGCTCGGCAACAGGCGAGACAAAATGCGCTCCATTCACTACACCGCTCTAACCAGCACAGTAGAGAATGCTCAAAGAAGTTCCAAATAATCAACGGCACACCTACATCATTAATGCACGACCCATTGCTGCTTTGTTTATTTATACAAACACAGGGAGAGAGAACAAATACATGATTCTTGTTTTTTAAATACCACAATGATGGCACTGACAACCAGCAAAAGGTGTCGTTTAAACACTGGCTATATTCCAACGATTGCGGATGGGTGTTTGTAGTCTGCCTCATGATGTGAATCAGGGCTTAGCAGACTTATGTAAACACAATGCCAATTTCATCATCCTATTAGTATATTTTGGTACTGGCAAAGGAGGTCTAATGATGTAGATGCTCACCCCGAGCCCTCATTACTTTGATGGTGCGTTGTCTTTGAGCTGTACGCCTTTTGGCGTCCTCTGGTCGAGCACCAATTGGGTCGAGGCTCAAAAGAAAGCCGTCCCTGGTGTGGACCAATCAGTTTCAAGGACAATGCATCTATTATCAGTGTTTTTTTGTTTGCATTTTGACTGCAAGTAATTGTGGTTAATGCAGACATGAATCCTCGTAAAAAAAGGTTTCAGTTTTTTTGCCAGAAAAAAATGGGAAAAACCCTATTATTACAATGCCAATTACTTGGTGGACTGTACAGGTTATTTTTTTAAACAAATACATTGACAACAACAACATAACAGCATTATCTTCGATTTATAAGTAGGCGATGGAGTTTTTCTCACTTTGCTGCAAACCCAGCGCAAATATCTATGAAAGTACATACGTCCAATGGTCGCTCAAAGAGCTACACCTCAATGCTAAACGAAACAAATTATTTGGTAATACTGCATCGGCAGTGGTGCTCAAGCACAGTCAAAAGAATATACTCAACAACACCGTCGGTGGCCTTAAAAAGATAAGAAAGAGAAGAAAGTGAATAGGTGAACGTTTCGGGCAAACCGAGGCCGGAGGGGTAGACTCAATTCTGCAATGTTTCAATGTCATGCAAAGTGGCATGCCACGTGACAATCTGATTTTGGAAACGAAACAGGAGCCCATGCAATGGAATAATACCCATCTATAGTAAAGGCTCCAGTTGTATTTTTGGAACATCAGGTTATGTATTATACTATATAAAAGCAAGAAGGCTGGGGATTTTAATGTCGCAGTGACTAGTCTAAAGTAAGTCGTCTTATTTTCTTAAAAACGATTAGATTTTTTTTCTATATAACTGGAATCAGCCAGGATCAACTCACCAATGTAATCATGTGGAAATGAACTGCGCAAGTGTTTTGAGTAATTCAAGTACACCTCAAGAATGCCTGCAACCGAAGGAGTGTGGAAGCGCAGGTTGAAAATATGTATTTACCACCGTAACTCATTTATAAGCAAAGCCTCTTGACTGAAGAATATATCCAACGTTCGTGAGAGAAAAAGAAGGGACCGTTCCAGAATTTCGATTTAAAGCTTTCGCGACTACAGGGTTTCATCTTCTTGGTTCTTTCGGTAAAGTCACGTAGAAGGGAAATAATAAAATAATAAAAATAAAACAACATTATTTTATTATGTTTTATTTTTTTTATTTTATTGTTTCCCTTCTACGTGACTTTACCGAAAGAACCAAGAAGACGTTCCAGAATTGTCAACGTGTTCATGTTGTCCATGATAAGACCATGTACGTTAATGACAGCGACAAGTTTAGTTTCAGCTTGTGCTTTGAGTCATTGTTGACGTTAAGCAGGACAAAAGGAGCATTTGAGATAGCGTCTGACTTTTTTACTCTGTTTCTCGTCACATTGCAGAGGCATCTTCTCTGCCACTTCGGTACACACTCTAAAGCTCAACTGCTCAGGGGAGCCTTTCAGTGCGATTGGTAGCTTAGACTGATTAAATAATTGATTGCTAATGCCTGAGATGAAATGGACATTTGTGGTTCCACAGATGCACATAACTACACGGGCGGGGTTGTATTGTAGCGAGCTCTCCATTGTAAACAAAAATTAAATGGAATATGATAGAAACATGATTTCCTGAATTATCAGAATCCATTTGAGTATTATGGGTTTTTTGTTTTCTTTCACAGTGATACACCGTACTGATTGAACATAACCAATAGGTATGCAGTGGTGGACATACAGGAAAGCGTACAGTTGTTTTTGACATGAACACGGGTTGGAACTGAACCCCAAGCTTGGCAAGGCAGCCTTTGTAAATAAATGTTTTTTTTAAACAAGTTTGTTAAAAGGAAGTAACCGGCTCTGTCGATTTCTCTGTAAGCCCTGCTGGACAGTTGAGCGCTGAGAGAAGGTTTACATTCGTCTGCTCAAGGTAAGACTCGCACTAAGCCTGAAGGCACTTTCAAAATACCAACCTAACTCGTGCAGTCACGCAACCTCTGAAGCTGTGCACACAAAAAAGCCAATAACCTGCCAAAACGCTATGACTAAGTGCAACAACATGCAAAAAAAACCCATCTCATACACACCAAAACATGACAAACTCGAATACATCAATATTTCTTTACTAAACTGAAACATTTATCAGACATATAAAAAAACAAACTAGACAACGGTCCCATTTAAAGCTAGCCCTTATGAAACATTCGACCATATGAGTACTATGTATAGAAATAAAACCAATAAAAGCGCAGACATGTTCTGTCGAAAGACTCGTGTATGTTTCAAGTCGCTGCCTTTTATTCTCTTTATAGTCCATCAGATGCAAAGAATCAAACGTCTCTTTTTTCTCAAGGTGCACATTCCCTGGCAGCCACTCAAAACAATCGTAACGAACCAAACCTCTTGTGTGGGGGGGGAAGAAGTTTTAATGCCACAGAGACAGAGGTACAAGAAACAGTATTCCAGAATTATTAAAATTGTCCAATGTGTGTGTGTTTTTAAGCATTGTATTCCAGAAATTCAAAGAAGTAATTGAATGCCTATTTTTGTTCCCAAAATGCGCTTGAACCAAAGCCACATTGTGATGTCAAGTGCAACACTTGTGCCGAGAAAAAAAAAAAACGATTACCGGACACGTGGCCCAGCGAGCGAGACGCAAAAGGAGAGTTGTGAGTTCAAATCCTAGACGGGGATTGACTTGGGCCATCATCCCTCCCCCTCTGCGGTTGATAAAATGAATACCACTTTGTGGTGAAATCAACGGTGGTAGTCCCCTGTCTAGATTTTCCCCCGCCATAGGAATGTGGAATTTCTGACACCGTCTCAAAGCTGTAAAAACAGGAGATGACCAGCGCATCAATGCTCTTTTGAGCAGGAAGTAACTTTGGCTGTTGCCTGTATGACACCAACTGAGTCTACTCAGTCCGGATTTCAGCTCCCCCACTGCGCGTGTGTAACACACCTGGAATGGCGGCGACTGCCTGCAGAGGATACGGCTGCTGCACGAAGGGCTTGATGCTGCAAAAGGCGATAAAAGTGCACAATTGTTTACAACAGTGCTTCAGTATTTCCACACATCGAAAAGGGCAAAAAGGATATTTATATATATAAATATATACACACTGAAAATCCCCGAATTGCATAATATACCTTCCGGGCAAGCACTGCTGGTAAGTAGCTATTAAGGCCTGGATTGGCACATCAGGGGAGTGGGGTGTGTCCGACACCACGCCCAGCCACCTTTGTCTCCCCAGTGCTGATGTTCACACACAGCAGCATCGAGTGCTCGTTTCAAGGCCATGATTGGTTCATGTATCTCACCCGCCACTGCTGTTAGCTGTGGCCAGGAACTTAGCTTGGGCTGTTGGTTTTGTAGCGCGGAACATGAACCATTTCGTCATCGCTCCATGCTATATCTAAAAAAAAAGACAATTATCCCCCGTATAGCCTTTAAAGACTGTTGGGGCAAGTGCTGTTAGCGAGCACCTATGAAAGCCGGCACGGCACTTGAGGGGGTGGGTGGCCAGCACCATGCTCCCCCACGTAGTGGCAGTGCGCTAACCGCTCGACTACCGCTCCCCATATATACACATACACACACTCGCATACAGTATACACAGACTTTGTAAAAGGTGTATGTATATATAACGGCATGCTTGAATGCATCTTAGCCATGTGCTGAAAGCTGCATGACCTTATGATCTTTTGGTTTTTCTTTGTTTGAATGGAATCTTGCTCTGATGCTAACCAATGACAAAAGAGCCAGCCTCGAAAGGTACTGGCAAGCAGTCGGAATTGTGCACGTCATCAACTTAAGACTTGTCAACAGATGTTTGGGCGAAACACACACGTCCTACGATATTATACAATTTTGATAAAAGTTTAGCCTCTTAAACTCGCATCTACACTCCCCCCCCCCCCTCAACATTTTAAATGGCAAACAAATCAAAGAATGACATTTATATACTTCTGACATTTTTGAAAATGTCAGCCCGAGCAGATTTTTTTTTACTGTCTTTTTTTATTGTTATTTATAATTTAAACAGGTGGAGCGAGTTGTAACAAGCCTCGGGCACCCTTGATAAGTATCAAGTGACCAGAAAATCTGGCTTTTCGGCATTCAGAAGTGAGGATTATTACTTACTCTTGTGAGGAGCCCGGCTGCCCTGGCAGAGCACCTGGCCAGAACTACAAGAAGAGAGAGGAGGAGGAGGGGGAAGTTTCAGAGGCTTACGTTAATAACACCAACATCGGCAAAAAAAAACACAAAACAAGCGGTATGTACACCAAACGCAAGGGACGTTTGGGGCGTGCATACCTTTCTCATAACGCAAACGCTCGACTCTTCACAGGTGCATTGGCGAACAGGTTTGATATTTTTAATGGCAATACAAACACCCTCCGCCAGCCCCGTCCAACCAACCAATCAGGCTTTTAGAATAACAAGAGCAACTGCATCAGTAATTTCCATTATTTATCGTTTCGAAATACGTTATATGCCTTAGTGAAGCGTCATTGGTGTGGTGGTGGTTGTTTATACTATTCTGTACGTTGCAGCAACTTTCAGGAGATCTCCATAATGTTTGTTTCTGGTCGACCCTCTGTATTTTGGAGAGATGAGTTTCAGATGTAAAACCCATAAAAACTAAGTTTTTCACTCTAAATCCTTTATATGCGTGGCGGCTAGAGTTCTCTCGTCCTCTGGCTTGAGATGGCTGCAATCTATGGGTCAGATGATTGTCTGCCAGTATTAAGCAATTGCTAATTAAATATTTAATTTGTTTTCCCTAAACAGTGTAATTGTCTCGCACAACGAGTCTGTGTGCAAAATGTCAGCTTGATTGGATCACGGGAAGTGGATTAAAAAACGACCGAAAGGTTTGCACGGTCGTAAGCAAGCAAGCAAGCACGCAAGCAAGCAAACTTAATATAAAGGATTTAAAAATACAAGTATTTTTGGAGTTTAGGACAATTTCAGACGTACGTATAACTTCTTTCGCACCATACGTAGCCATTCGTGCTACTCGGAGATCTCGTCAGATTTCTGGATTTTCTCGATAGTTTATATGAATGGAATAATTTAACGCCTCTCCACATCACCCAATGCCACATGACACCACTTTTGGCGGGACAAACAAGGAGTGACAGTTTGCGATGTCATTTCCAATTACAAAAAATCAGCCCGTTCATAAGAAATATCTTCCCATAATTTTCAGATTTTCCTAGATTAACCCAATCATCAGGAGCACATCTCTCGGAGAATGGCATGGCTCACATTCCATCTCTACCAACCAAACTGAAAAAATAAATTCCCATATATCAAGGCCAGGGCCAACAAAAATAGTAAACTATAAACAATTTCGACTTTACCAGGTAAGGCCCACTGAGCTATATTGCTCTTTCTCAGAAGAGATCTGGCCACAAATGATAGCTCAACGACTTCCTGTATACCATGAAAGGGAATTAACATCTCGCCACCAGCACTTACTGTAAACTGTACCAGCAAAGTACAGTTTATCTTTGTCACTTAAAAACAATAGTTTCATTTCAAGTAATCAATGTTTGTTTTTCTCAACAACAAAATAAACTCCAGCAACACTGACAATTAAAGTATCACGTTCAACTGATGAGGAGCGTCTTTCATTGCTTATAACGAGTTTATTTTGAGTACTTGAAATAAATATCCCTTGTGGATTACATGATCATGAGTGGGTATTAACTTGCGTATGGCAACCCGCGTACAGATGTAACGCAATCTTGCTTTTGACACCGCGCAGTAACGCAACGTTGGTCACTGAAAAACGTGAATGTAACAAAGCCCGACAAAATATTTGTTGTAACTATTAAGTGATTGGCTTTAAAATTATTTACATTTCAAACTTTACGTGCGGACCACGTTATTTGTTTAATAAGAATTTGTATCGGTGCATATCTACTAAAGTGTATGTCTAAAACCTCCATAAATACGGCACATCTCACCTATCAGATTCAGCTTTAACCCTCACCAGAATGTGAAATATGAATACATTTGGATGCAATATTTATGTTTAGACATGTAGCTTAATGCTTTTTTGTGTATATATGATTACGATTTGAACAATATTTCAAATTTTAATTATATGAGAGGTAGTGTTGCATTAATTAACATTGATTGCTAACCTCCCAATACATGCATCAAATCGTCTAAGAATGTGCGTTTCTCTTATTAGTAAACGTTATATGGAATGGGTTTGTGACAGCACTAAGAGGCAGCTCCATCAATTCCCTAATCAAGCTGCTACCCTGAATAACAATTCATTGAATCACAGCAGGGGTGGGAGAATCATTACACAACTCGGATCTCACAAAAGCTTCGTAAACTTTACAATACAATTTGAATTTACAAAGCTGTCTTTCTATCATGCGGGGCGTGGTTTAGGGGCCGTTGTGGTGTGGTCGCCATCAGGAATGACCTGCAGGGCATGGGTTTTAACTTAAAGGACAACCACGTCAACTTTACTCTAGAGGCGAGTAGGAGGTGGGGACGACCCTTAATTGAGAATTCTGAAAATTATGAGGCGAGCGGAGTTCTGCGTCGACGGCGCTGGGTGGCTTAAGGAGTGGCGAAGCTCATATGCAATTATTCCTCTGCGGGCACAAGGTAATTTTCGGCTCGTGGATAACGAATGTACGTGTGCCGAGTGTTTCTCACCCCGGTTGCTGTCGGGTAGGAAGGCTGCGGCAGAGCTGTGAGCCCCATCACCTTGTTGTGGATTGCGGTGGCTGACACGATCTGTGCCGATGACATGTTGGCAATGCTCTGCATCGCTTTTTCCTTCGTCGTCTGATCCTGGGAATGTCACAAACGCAGGCGTCACTCCACCGTGCCACCTTCAGCGCCTACCGCCGGATAAATTTAGCCTGACACAGGTGCAATGCATTTGGCTGGCTGGCTGACGGTCAGTTATAGCCTAGTCTCATTACGGCAAAAAACTGGTTGCTTTGTTTGGGTGCAACTTTTTGCAGTCTCTTTGCTATCTACAAAAAGCACAGGATTAAATCGGCGATGTCTAAGCCTTGGGCACGACACCTTGGACCTGAGGCACGTGCTAGGGCCCACTTGTTGATAGGGTCACTTGTGTCAGCACCAATGTCTGTGAGCATTCACAGCAGTTGGACGCCGATGGCAGTGGATCACACACAGACAAGCCCAGGCTTGTCACACAGCCGATTGTCAGGCCATTTCACAATGTTGTAATCCATTTCCCCACTATTAATAAACATTTTTAATACATAAATCAAGAGATATTCAAATTCCCTGTATTTCCTCGTATCATGCTAAATTCTCCCATTCCACTGCAGATAGTTAAAATCCATTATATATCGTGAATGTGGAACAAAGGTTGTTATTTATTTATTTAACGGGGTGAAATCCCGATGTGCTGTAAAGCTCCAGAGTCGTGACATTTTAGGTTCGTAGGCCCGCTGCTTTAACGAGGCCTCCACTGTATGAGCACGGAACTGTTGTTATGTTTACACGTCAGAGGAGGCACAAGGACGAAAGGACTATTGAAGGAAAGGCAAAGCAACAGGGGCAACATTTCTGAGATTGTGTTTTCATATTCAGAAAATATATATCTGAAATTCAAACGACATCAGGATTTCAACTACAAGTTTTTTTGTTTACCAGGTAAAGCCCACTGAGCTATGTAGCACTCTTTCATATGCGGCCTGGCTATCACAAATGATAGCTCAACAGAGTGGCTCACGTGGAAATGTTATAGCAGTCAAACTCTTAAAAGATTTGGTGACGATTTTTCAAGTGACACTTAAGATCCTGTCGCTTGTGTAAACATTTTATAAACACTAAACCTTTTGTCCACATCTTACGTGGACTTTTATGCACACATGTACAGTACTCGTTAGGATGCATTTATTTAGTGAATAAACATTTCTTATATCATGAAGTTAAACGAGGCAATGGACAAAGATAACACATTTTCATTGAACATGTTTGGTTACATTAACAAACGGTGCATTCAAGAAAAAAAACACACACACCACACGTGAGAAACATATTGACCAATCATAACTCTGACATCCAACATTATTAAACGCATCACTTATCAGTTGTCATGGCAAACAAAAAAATGAATCAAAACATTTGAAAAGTCATATCAGATAATAAGAAAAAAAATAACAGCACAAAGCATGGATTACGCAACGACAACAACTTCCACCACAATCACAAACTGGCTCGTCTGCATTCACCTGCAGTCAGGGTCATTCTCACACTGTACATTTGGGCTCAAAACAGGGTCACCGGTTCACACTAAGTGCCAATTTGGCCATTCCCTCATTAGGTTAAACAGATTCAGTGGACCAGAAAGCCAGATAATGCCAATAGGATTAAATGCTTCTGTAAATCTGAAGGCTTGCCCCGGGCATTAGCAGGAATTACATTAAACATTATTACATTTTACAGTCCAACAATTTTGATCAAGAAAAAAAACTGGGAGACAGAAGGGCACGGCTTTAATTGTTTTACACAAAACAAGTTGTGCCACAAAGTGCCTGTGTGCTCGGAGGAGCGCCTTCTGAACTTTAACGGGCGGCACTGTCCTGGGGCCCTTAACAAACCTCCGTTTCAGAGGTTCCACGGGGCACAAAATCAGCATTCACGGGCGGCCACAAAATGATGGAAGCCACCGATTTCTCGCAGTTTGGTGCGAACTGTCACTAAGCAGCTAATATAGTGCGTGTGTGTGCCAGGCGAAGTGAGGGGGGGGGGGTAGGAGGAGCGGCCCTCCTTACAACCTGACGCTAAGAGGCACGGACAGGGCGGTTTGTGTAACCCCCCCCCCACCCACGGAAGGTCACTGGGGGGCAGTCACATGACATTAAGCGGCTTTAATCAGTCGGCAAAGGTCAGCGTGCCCGTTTGCACTGCCGCCTCCAACTTTGCTAGCGCTAACGGGGCACAAGCGCACGCACTTCATCTTGAACTACTTCGCGTAAAACATCTGCATCGTAACAACAATCGGCAACGGCAAGGAATATTAAAACATGACGGGCTGAAAGTGCAACAGGCAAAATGCAATAGAACCCACGTTAATATTGCCGTATTCGTAATTATACGTTGTGAAGTGTTGTCTTGGAATAGTTTGGCCCACTGGGAGACCTCCCGGCTCGGCACGGGGAGGTTCAGCCACGAGGCATTCAGGAATTCAAGAGGGGGGGGGGGGGCAATATGGTAATTTTCTACATGTGGTCAAGATGGATCGCTGTGTTAAATAATTTAATAATGAGTGATTTGCCGAGTATAACCCAATTCTCACCGTCACCACGTGGTCAGCTTGTTAACAGGTTTTCACGACCCAAAGCAAGGCTACTGGAATACAAACCGGCATTCTCTGCCTTCCTGTAATCTCATTTTCACTCGCGTGTATTTTGGCGGCATACGTGTGCGTGCAGCACAAAACCCGCGCGAGGGCAGTTTATTTACTTTGCTATTGCCACGTCACCGTTCAAGAATTTGGGTTGAAATGCCATCCAAGTGACGCGCTTGGCTGTATGTGTGTGGGTTGGAGTTTTTTTTCTAATCGTCAAAGCTGGCACAACATTTCACGAGGGTTCCACCACAATGCATTATTGCACAATGGCATTAGCGAGATGTTGGGCATGGCGATACATAAACTTACCATGTTCATTCCCTGGGCACAACAACAGAAGACGTGTTAATGTATCCATCCAGAAGAAGTGAAAAAAAAGAGGAGGATAAAGCCTTTTTATTTCCATCCCTTCACTTACAAAACAATTTCCTGCTACAGGCAAACATTTAGCGACTGCAATTCACAATTAATATTAATAATGAGAAGATGCAAAATACCCATTGTTGTGATAACCAAAAGGAATAAATTAGCTTAGAATATGCGTAATCATTGCTCAATTGCAGGCATGCAGTAGGCTTTTGTCTCAACAACATTGTACATTTAAGAAAACTGAAATGGCTGCTCTTGTTTTAAATACAGCATTGTGTTCACAAGACTGGAGATCTCAGCGTCGGGGGATTATTTTCCCCTAATTAAATATATCACGACTTGATTATCGGTAAGCATGCATAACATTTGAAAAGAAACATAAAAAAAAGATCATAAGACAAACAGCAATTATTATACGGTAATAGTTATATGTGTACGTTTGAAATATTTTAGGAGGCAAAAAAGACGATTTTTTTTTTTACTTTATAACTGTACAAGATTGACAAAAAATGTGTTTTTAGAGTTTAGAAATTGAAAGGAATGAGGATGGTGTCACGGTAAGAGCGAGCTAAGAGTGAGCGGTAAATAGGTCAATTGAAGCTGTTGGTTAATGAAACAGCCAAAGGAAGATTTTAAAAGCCTGCTGCACATACTAGCAGGTAATCAGCCAATCAGCCAATGCATGCCATAGCGACCAGCAACTGATTGAATTTAATAAACAAAACATTACCTAGAGCTGCAACAATCACCGTCTTGACTCATTACCAAAGTTATCACTTATCCGCTTTAAATAGTATTGCATCTCCGTGGGATGGTTTTCGTCTCGTACTTACAATCAACCAAATAATATTTTAATATTATTACGTTCAAGAAATGTTTTGTAAGTGATCGACAAACCAGTGTCATTTCCTCCCCCCCCTCCCACCCCCTTTTCTTTCGGGAAAGAAATGCAAGACTCCAAAAAAAAGTTGTGTGGGAACACCCTCGTTTCACGAGGTAAACCATCTCTCTGCGTGGAAGGATCTGACGAGTTTGCTGCTCTCTCTCCCTCCCTCCCTCTCTCTCTCTATTCCGCCTCTACAGGGTTAATCAAACAAGCGGCCAAGTCTGCGTTGTTTAGTCTGTAGCCTGAACATGCAAAGCAAATTCATGCCAAAGAAACAGAAGCAGAGATGAACCTCGTGTCTAGCAAAAAGTCTTTGTATCGTGAAAAAAGGGCCAGTGAACACTTGGAATTTAGGAAAACACGTTTAAAGCAAATCGCTAAAATAAAAGTTATTATTGCCATATGCTTTTTCATATACATGCATACAATAAACTTGCTTTATGAGCCACAGAACAAAACGGATTGCGTGAGGACCTTCACCAATGTCGGTGAATTAAACGCCGTTTGCACGCCGCTGCCATCAGAGAACAATATAACAGCCCACGCGTACAGACATTACCAACACACACGGGGCTTTACATTAACCAAACGTCCGTGGGCATCAGCTAATAGCGCTGACGTTAAGGAAACAGAAAATCAGTCTCGTGGTAGGAACAGACACACACAACGCGCCTCGCCCCTCCCCCCCTGCTTGGGAAAGGAATGCACCATGTGTTTTTGTTCCAGTTGTTTTGTTTACAGGTTGCCCTCCCGGGTGCAGGTTGTCCTGCAAGGTGTCCAATCTCGCGAGCCAGGCCATAAGAAACTTGCAACCCCTGAGCAGAAGCCCTGCGCCATGCAGCGAGCAGGTGAAGCCAGGCGCAGTTCCAGGGAGAGGTCGGGGGCGGGGCAAGGGTAGGGGGGCAAGGAAGTGGCGGAGGAGGGTAGAGGGAAATCCCGAGCAGCCACCAGCAGCGCATACCTTCAGCTTGGCCTGAAACTCGCGAGATTTCCGCCGGGCCAGAACCTGTATGTGACTAGACACCTGCCGGAGAGATGGAGGGAGAGCAGGAAAGAGACAGGACCCTGGAGGTGAGTGCAACCCTGGAATTGCTTAGTGCCGAAAAGACCGAACGCACGTACCTTGATGGAAGTCTGAAACTCGCGCATTTTCTTCCTGGCTAACACTTGTATGTGACTAGATACCTGCAGTGGTAACATGGTGAAAAACAAAGAAACATCCAGCATTTTCTGTCACACACACATGCTCGCGCAGGGCTACATTTCAGGCCTGCCAAAGGGCGAGGTTATTGAACTTTAAAAACAAGTGCACAGATATATTAATGAATTAAGAAAAACACAAACATTGTTATTCACGGGCAAATATAAAACTAGATCTTTATGGCACGTCAGATTTATTAAGCAACACGGTTGAGTTAGGGGCATTTATCCAAAACATAAAGTAAGCAAAATGGCACGTCATGATACAATCGCTCTCAGCCACGTCCTTAAGTGGTGGTAAGAAATGACATATGCTTGAGTGTGCTCAAGCTTTAAAAAATATATATATGATTTAAAAAATGCAATGCAACACCATCAATTTGGAATTCAGCCATTTATCACTTCATTTCTCTGTAGAAAGAACAATGCTACCAAATTACATTCTCGATTTGGAACTTTTAATTTGTAGGATCGATCGGTTGAAGGTAAAAATGGCCCTTTCAGTCAACTGTTGTGTCCTATAGAATTCTACAAAACAAAAAGAATGACATTTCTAGCAAAAGCATTCATTACATAGTTTGTTTTTCATCATACTTGAAAAGTCTAATAAGGTGTTGTGTTTATATTCTTTGGGTCTTTCGGTAAAGTCACATAAATAATAACAATTAAATAATAAAAATTAAAATAAAGTGAATAAAAAACAATAAAAATATCACGACGTTTCGCTCGCAACACAAGCAATCGTCATCTTACGTGACTTTACCGAAAGACCCAAAGAATATGAATTCCTGCAGTCACGAAAGCTTTAAGTCAAGATTTAATGCGTTATGTTGTTCACTATCCCACCGATTAAACTGCAATTCAACGAGGCTTCAATATACTGAAAACAAAGGCACAAATAAAGGGAAGCCTTCATATCGAAGCAAAAAATTGAAAAAGTGGGATGTCAAGGTACAACAATTCTCATATATAAAGGCAGCGTGGAGGAGTGCAGTGGTTAGTGCGCTCGCCGTGATATCAACCCGGCAACGGAGTTCGACTTCCAGCCACAGCTAAAACCACTGGCACGTAAGATTCCAACCAACCTGCACTGACCAGCGTGGCGAAATACGGTCAAACAACCCACACAGAGTAGGGAAGTCATTATCCAGCAGTCGACTGATGTAGGGTTGTATATCACTTTGCATAAGAGTGATCACCTCACCCAGAATGCACCGGTCTCAGCTGGGGTTGAGCCTGGATCGTGCTTGGATGGGTGAACACTCTTCATAAAAAACATGTTTATCCGGGCCACTTCAGGGCTAGCGCAGGGCGGTGCAGCAAAACCCATTGTTGCACTATACCTCTATGCGCCCCACTTTCACCAACCCACACTGACCAGGGTGGTGACATATGGTCAAATAAACACTCCCCAAATGTGCACATTGAGGGGATGCCTTCAACTGGCGGTGGGCTGAAAGTGGGCTCTAATGGTATCTGTATACATTCGGTGATATCCCACTCACTCGTGGTTATTTGGCATGCAGCTTTTACATATTGTCACGGTGGCCAAACCTGACACTGGATTCAAGGCACAATGGCTCATTTCCAACTTTGCGCCAAAAAACTGCTGGTCCCTAACCCAACATACCTGTTTCCTGGTACGAGTCTTTCCCGTGCGCAACTTAATGTAGCGTGCAATCAACTCATTCCGCCCTGCAAGACAAACAAAAACGACGACAAATGCGTGAGCCACCATAATCACGAGAGAACAAGTTGCTCCATCTCTGTAACATTTCGATTTAAATACAGAAACCGCCCCCCCCTCTGCCTCTGTCCTCGTCCACCCGGCAGAATGAATGAGCACTCTGTAATTAGTCGATCGTAGGATCGCGTGTGGTGGTGGTGGTGGTATAAAGTGTCAATGGTCCCATAACCCCTTTTTCCAAGACCTCTGGGTCAGCGTGAAAGAGTCGAACCAAATAACCCTCCCCTCCAGAGGGGCCTCTCTAAAGCTGCCTCCAGTGGAAGCCTTTCTGTCAGTAGTAGCGTGACCAAGCAATAACAGGGCTGCTGCACCTTTCTTTTTAACTTTTGTCTTTTGGTTTTCTGCAGGAGACTGAAATACTTGATTAATAATCAGTTCCTGGATCCAGTGGCGACTACAACAAATATATATTATGGCAGGTGTGGCGAGGTTTTGCTGTAAATTTGGAATCCATCTCTTTGCCAAGGGCAACATATTGGTAATGTCACTCGGGTTATACTGCTTGTGGTCCCACAGTAACATCCGAAGACATTCAGGTTCCTGAAGAATCTCTCAGCGCACGGAACGAAACGTCAAGACATCGTGCCGAAGGACGCACGGTACCAGCTCAAAAGCACATTGGAAGCTCCACAGCACATCCGCGAAAGCCTACACAGTCGTATGTGTCAATAACGTGCCAAAAACATGCAAGCACGTATAATAATGCCATGATTAATCATGGATCTCAGGATACATTCGACAGCTCAGTTACTGTGAATTAGATTCTACGTTAAGAACGTACATATGCACCACTCGTAATGACACAACAGCAAGTTAACCACTACACGACTATTGCACGAAGCTAAGCAACGTGGACATTGCCATGAACCCTTTTTAAAATTACGACAATGAAAAAGAAAACACCTTCACAATGTTGGTCATACGTTTGATCAAATGCTATATTTCAACTTCAGAGCGACCTTGATATGACAATGAATAATATATGCAGGTCTACGACACAGTAATGCGCTGGAAATATAAAACCTCTCAAATGAATGCTTTACATACCCTATTCACAAAAAAGAACGGGGCTAATGCTTTATTTCATAACGGTGTTCTCTCAGCATTTTGCAAGTCAGTTATATTTAATGACGCTTATTATAGCCGAATGCTGCCATGGTGTAGCGGTTTGCACGCTGGATTTGCAGTCCAGAGTTTTCCCAGTTCGATCGATCTCTGAGCGCAGCAAGTTAAAACAATGGTGGCAGTTTATTAAATACAGGTAGTCCTCTACTTACGATGGAGATGCGTTACGACGACCCCATCGCAAGTCGAAAATATCGTAAGTCGAAGATGGCCTAGCCTACCCAGGAGTCTTAAAGAATGGTGATAATTTAGCAAAACAGAGAAATTTACAGTACCGTACTGTATAAACGATATACTGTATGTATTTATTAATTACAATACTGTATTGCACAGTGAAATGTAAAGTAAAAAAAACAAGGTCAATTCTTAGCCTGCAATTTAATAGAAAGTTTTTTTCAGGAAACAATCCTATCTGCTATATAATTTTTTTTTTTACATGCATTGAACGTATCGTATCGTGGTAACCCTAAAATGAAATCGCTAAAGCTACGTATCATACATGCATGGAACGTATCGTAACGTATCATATTGTGATGTACTCACCGAGATTCGTACGCTGCTGCGTTTGCCTGCCGCGCGAAATTTAAAATATTTAACAATTTTGTCGTATCGCTATCGCCATCGTAAGATCGAAATATCGTAAGTTGGACCATCGTAACTCGAAGACTACCTGTACCTCCCCCACCACAACACCACCTCCGCCCACCCAGCAGCAGACATGGCTACATCAGAGTTAGTCAATCGGCAGATCGTGTGTGGTGGGGGGTATGGTGTGGGTACTCCCATCCCTTCCGATGCATTTGGATAGCGTGGAAGAGTAGACCAATGACCCCCGATTGGGGGGGGGGGGCCTCTCTAGAGCTCCCTCTAGTGGAGGCCCTTTCGCCAGCAGTGGAGTGAGCAAGCAATTTCAGGGCTGCACCTTTACCTTTTGACCGTATTATATCCCAAAACCAAGGAACACGTTTGCATTTGACGGTAAATATTTTCGACTCTCCGTAAACATTTCCAAAACGGTACGGACGTGAATGCGGATCCTCAAAATTGCTCCAGTCTTCTGTCATTTCAAAGTAAGTTACTTGTAAAAAAACACACGGGAGCCTTGCATCAAATGGCACTCTATCTTGACAGGTGGGCAGTTTTTATTGGAATTATCGTGCCTTTTTTATCCTGACAAATCCCAGAGCAGCAATTTGCCGGCCCTTATCTGAAAAGCTCAAGCAAGAGACAGCCATGGCAACCCTTGTGCTAAAAAAATTGTTCTGGAAGCAATCAGACCGTTATTAAATATATAAAAAGCAACAACGGCAAAAAGAAAAGCCCAACTCGATCAACATTAAGAAAGCGCGCGGCCGATTTAATTCCACAATTGTGCCGGTTGCCTCGCTGAGGACACCCATACAAGGAACTCACTCAGCTGGGTTAAAGTAAGCTGTACACAGTGTTGGTGTGTGTGCACAGCAGACGTATCCATTGAACCCAGTGAGAAAATTAAAGTTGGCACACTTACCGTGCTATACGTTTTGTCCCCGGGACATCTGGCACCTGCCATATTTTAATAGATTATTTAAACAAAGGCACACACCACCGCTACACAATGAACTTCTGTCACTCGCACAGTACTATAGATTTCGGTCCCGGTTTGATATTTGGTGCCTGAAGTATGAAACTATACATTTTACATTGTAAATAATAGGAGTAAAATACAGCCTATCATTTTACTGAGCCAATCCACTGTCGCGTCGGCCACGTGGCTTGTGTAACCATACTTCACTCTGCTGGTCAGTACGGGTTGGTAAATGCAGGGGGGCCAGGACCGGTTGAGATATCAAATCGCCACCAGTGTAAGCCATGGCCAGGATTTGAACTCGGCTAGCTGGGTTCACGGTGCGGAAAGCTAACCAGCTACCCGAATGCTTTAACAATTCGCATTCTAAACATGCGAGCGTGTTGTATTTGCCTTGCAACGGCATAGAGTTTCAGCAGGTAACCTTGAGGCATAACTTATAGAACTTACAGAGAAAGGGCGCTTTCAGTGAGCGCGAGCAAACAACACGGACCACTTTGAAGCTGAAAATGATTCCTTCGGCACACACACACGTGCCTGCCATGATACAGGTGCAAAAAGTCGCCATGGCTACAAGTTTCCTGTGGACTACAATTAGATGTGTGAAAGGCAAGGATCTCGGTCACTTAGAGGCGCTTTGCTACAGCCCGCATCAATCATCACTCTGCCACCACGAGTTTATTACATTTCTCTGAAGCTAACCCTCGGCGATCGATATCGCAATTCCCTTCCCATGGTCTCGGGATGTCGTCTATCGCTTGGCTTGGCCAACGAGACAGATGGGAGGGGAAAGGGAGACAATAATGAGCCCTTTCAGACAAAAGAAGCGTAACGGGGAAAAATGAAGGGAATCCTGCTGTACTAGTAAAAAAAAAGCTATGAAGGACATCCATAACTCTCAAGTCGGACTGGATAGTTGTAAGAGGGGTGGGTGACCAAATATACCAAAAAAAAAAGAATGGATATAAAATCACGTAGTTAAAAATGACATTGCGCTTTAACAAACGCGCGCGTACTTTTAAATTTCAGGGCATGGCGTTCCATTAAACTGGGGGGCAGCATTAGCCCAGTGGTTAGCTAAGAATCCGCTAACCCCAATTTGACTTCTGGCCACGGCTAACGTTGTACACATACTCCGACCTGCATTGCTCAGCGCGGTGATGTATGGACAAACAACCCCGATTATCACCCACGGCATTGAGAGGGCTTTAAAATCCAGCATTGGATTGACCCAAGGCCGATTAAAACATCAAAGGCCGATTTGTGTCCGACTGCCGCTGCACACCATCGATGACTGGTCAGATGGGGATGGTTTAGTTTTATTTGTATGTGTTTGGAAATTTTTTATCTATCTTGTACTCTGCACGCCGATCGTGTTTTTGTATTGTTTGTTGTTGTAAAGTTCTTATCAGCCCTGACTGGACATCTGTGAAAAAAGAGCATTATAGCGCATCGGATTCCTCCAGTATAAATAAACATTCTGATTCTGAAAATACAGTCTGGTAGCAGTGTGCAGGAAAGTGCATCCCCGCCGGGACTGTGATTTTCAGAAGTAGCTCTGTGAAAGTCTCTTGGGTAGCCAATCTCGGACACGTGGGCGTCCGCACTAAGCTATGATATTCCCGAATGGATTTGTTGTCTCCCGACGCGGATTCCAATACGCGTGCCGGAAATATAATCAGGAACAGGCCCAAAAAAATACATATCACAATTTGACTTGAGGTCTTGCAATCCCAACGGATGGTTCTACTTGTGTTTATGTTCAGGTAATTGGCCCATTCATGCACATTTGCCAACAAAAAAAAAAAATTCAGATTCTGAGACCAAGTGAAGACGGACAGTGCTGCAAATTCGTGCTCACGCCAATTCTGACAGAAGGGCCTCCGATTAGACGGTGGCAGTGAGCTCTTCGAAGATAATATTTTGGCCGACCCCTCCACGCTGGCCACACACCAATGGAAGAAGTGCGAGCTACGGTAACTTCACTCCGCCACTATTTACAATTTTTTTTTTTACCAGGGTAAGGCCCAATTGAGCTGTATAGGTCTTTTTTCAGGAGCGACCTGGCCACAAATGATAATATCCACAAAGTGACTGATCATGTGGAAATTTATAGCAGCCAAAATGTTTCTAAAATGTGGAGGGAAAAACCAGAGGGCCCAGAGAAAAATCCACACAACCACGGGTTGAACATGCAAACTCCAAATATAGAGCAGCAGGCATCAGGGTGGGGATCAAACCCACGACCTCTTGTATACCAGGCGAGGTTTGTTAACAACTCGCAACCGTGGCTCACCACAAGTGACCCCGCCGATCTGCTACGAGCTGTGGGTTGCACCCGTTCAAACTGCCGTGTTGGACAGAGGAGCAAGGGGAGAGCCTAAGAAATTTGCGTCATTGCTTTAACCTCCTGCATCACAAGATCGAACCAAAACGAACTGGTGCCCTCCGGATTGTGAGTCCGACGCACTAACCCTTCCACCCACGGCAGCATCCCCACGCGACCGACAAGCGCGCTGGCTATTAATACAGCGCCTGCTAGTTATTAAAAAAAAACCCTCCTTGTGTAGGGATGACACTGAGTGTGAGGGTGGGCGGGCGGGCGGGCGGGCTAGCGATGGATGGATGGCGTGTCCAGCGCAAGCTCTTGGCATGCGCCGGCGTGCCATTCCTGGCCGATGATCCGCGCGTCTAAAATACGAGAGCACGGACCCGGCTGGCGTGCACGCTGCAGGATCAGAGTGCCGCGCATTCCACGCCCAAACGGGATGCGGCAGCAGCGGCACAGGCAGCGGCAGCAGCAGCAACAAGCGCTTGGGTCATCCCCCGATTCAGGCCATTACCACACACCCACGTGCGCCTGCTCCCCTTTTGGAAGAGGGGGGAGCGCGGGGAAAGGCGGCCGGGCAGACAGGGACACACGCTGGGGCAGGAGCTAAACATGTTTTTGTGTTGGTGTCCTCTCGCTAAAAGCCGCTTCTGTGCGTGCGGATAGAAGTGTAAAATACTAAATATGGATCGGGTAGATATGGGCCCGATGCAAAAAACCTTGGAGCACCTCCGCAGCAATCCGTGTGGTTTACATGCAATGGACGAAGATACAGTGCAGCGGTGTTTATTTGAACAATTTCTTGGTAACTAAATACTGTAGCAGCGTTAAAAACTATGCGCCCGTGATCACACATCGCACTGATGCAGTTTTATATTTAAAGCATTACATAAATGCTATCAGATTACCACAGGCAACGATTTGAAGAAGAAATCAAACTGGTTTGTGCCCATCACTTGCCAAATCTGTTATGTCTAATGCTCAGACGTTACCATGGCGTTACCGACGTGTACACACATACGAACGCACGTGCATGACATTACAAGGAAATTGCCAGCAATGCTGTAAAAAAAAATAACAATTAACATTCAATGTGTTACTCGAAGATTATGTAAAGCAACCCCGTTTCCCATCCACGCCACGCGCAACGCAAAAAATCTCGGGGCGGACCAGTTGCGCAATAAACGCTGCTGCAGCAAGCTGCTTGTTGAATGAACAAAGGCCTTCCCCCTGCTTACCACCTGGCTTAAACTTGTTTTTCTCTCCCCTCTTTCCCCCCTCCCTTGCAAGCAAAACCACCAAACTCCCAACTCTTATCCTCCTCCCCACCACCACCACCACCCCACCCTCCCAATTCTGGCCCCACAGATACAGCAGCCCTGAGAGCTACCCCCCCCCACAGCCCAACCCCTTCCCAAACCCTTGGTTATTTGGCAGGATCAGAATTTGCCAGTACGTTAAACATTAACCCTGCTGGCTAAGACAGCCAGCCAGCCAGCTGTCACACAGATCAGCCGACGGACGGACCTGGCAGAAACACCCACGTGATTTCATCACTTCCTTGTGGGTGCCCCCCCGCCCCCGACGCGTTGGCCACGAGGAGGGCTTGTGTTGGATGCGGGAGGTGGCGAGTTGGGGCCGGGCGGGCAGGGTGGTGGAGAGTGGCGATTTTGGGTGCTGGCAGCGTGGGCGAAAACAAATAAATTACTTGTTACAGCCCTTCATCAAGTTGCTCTTGATTAAGTGCTGTAACAGCAACAACAACAACAACCACCACCACAAAGGGAACTTGCTGATATTAAAATAATAAGGAATTACAATCAAAGGATGATTAAAGTCGAAAATGTTGGCAAATGTCCCCGCGCGGAAATAGAGCGTTTGCCGAATTGTCATGTGTTTTTCTTCAGCCCACTCGGGATTGCTTTTCATTATGGAGCGGAACTGTAACCCAACTTGACCGTATAAAAAAACAAGGCGCATTTTTTTTGGGGTCTTTGTGTCTCGACGTTTCGGGTTTTTGGCCAGCAAGCTTAGATTTCACCCACGTTACATTCGAGAGTCGAAGTGATTTTCTTGCTCACACGAGCACTGAAGTGGTTTGCTACAAACTCCCGTCCGACGGTGGAAATTCCACACTTCTGTGGCATGGGCGAGGCCTCTCCACGGGGCGACAACCACTGCTGCCCTTCCCCGCAGAGTAGTATTCACTTTAGCGGCCCAGGAGAAATGATGGGATGAGTCGACCTTTCAACTGGGATTAGAACTCGTAACCTTCCAGTTGCTCGCCGCTCGCTCTACTGCCGAGCCACCTGGTTCCGTTTAGCATACCAGCCAGTAAATTCTCCATTATAGATGCTGTACGCATACAGTATCGTGATAACATGAAGCACTGTCCCACATGATGTGCTATAAATTATTTTCACAAAATCCGAAAATTTCAATAAGGAACAACACTCAATTTCAAACCACAATAACCCGCGCGTCAGCTACAAATAAGCGTCAGATTGCAGACGGCCATCTGCTAATTGGCCCGCGTGTTAAAATTGAGGCCTGCCGTTTATTCCTTATGCGGGGGGCTATCTGAGCCTAGCAACGACACAAGGAAACAACTGTGGCTGGGAATCATGTGACCTGGTCTGAACAAACAACGCTTTGACTGGCGGAGTCTCTGCCAAGCCATGAAGAGAAGGGCGAGGTAGTAGCCTCCACCGGGGCAAAATCCAGCGCCTGTTTCTCCTTCCCGTTGCAGGAAACCCGGTGCGCATGTCCACGACTATCCGCATTGCATGCGCAAGCGGTTTGCTAAGTGCCCGCACTTTGTTTCTGTTATTTTTTTGTTTTTCCACAATGCAAACTTGGTGGGTTGTGTTGCAAGCCTCTCTCTCTCTCTGCGCTTTACAGTGCAAAGCTGGCTAAACCCGTCACCCACATGGAATTTAAAAAATGGACGGCATTCAAAGTCAACATTTAAAAAAAAAAGTTGCTTACCCAAAGTGTCACATGCCGAGAGGTCATTTTTGTGCGCCATGTGACAATAATCCACAGGGCAGCAAGCTTTGGTGATTTCAAGAGATTGACACACTGCTACATTGCACTGTTCGCTGTACGGTAATTTATTTGGCTAACTCTCGCCGGTCGTGTATATGGGACCTACATCCAAATTACGCACGAGTCGTGGCAGCCTAACACATCGTATTCTTCACACATTAACACAATAATTGCAAAAAATGTACCCGTAAAAACAAAGTTTTTCACTATAAATCCTTTATATGCGTGGCATCGGTTTTATTTTATTATTCATTTCTGTTTTTCTTGAGTAAGAGTTTCATTTTTATCACATTGGTATTTTAAATTAAATATGAATTTTTTTTTTCCTAAAAAGTGGAAAATTTTGGAAAAAAATTTTCACGCAAATAAATTGTCACGCACAACGAGTCTGTGTGCAAAAGTCAGCTCGATTGGATCACGGGAGGTGGGTTAAAAAACGACCGAAAGATTTGCACGGTCGTAAGCGCGTAAGCAAGCAAGCAAGTAAACTTAATATAAAGGATTAAAAAAAGTTAAAGACACGGCTACAAATGTGGCCCGGGCATTGCAGTAATTTTCGTACGAGACCGCGTACAGAAAATTCGGGAAGTTCTCAAAAAGCATTTTTGTTCGAGGGTAATCACCAATCCTCCTGCCGCCTCGACTTGCCGACGATGTAGAATGGGAATGTGACAGCAAATGAAAATCACCAATTCAAATTGTTATTTTGTTATGGCGACTGACATAAGCACGCCCGCTGAAAATTCCTTGATAACATTGTCCCCGCCACACATGTAATTATTTCGGGGAGACATTCCAAATGCGTGTCGTGTGCGCCCATTTGTAATCGGGTGCCCCCGTAGGGACCAAATGAAAAACAATAACGGAGGGCAGCGCTGCAAAGCACCTTTTCAAAGAAACACATGTTGTTTAATTACGCAAGTGAATGGGCGCAAATGTTCCTTCACTTTTATCTCGCCTGCTGCTGCTGCTGCTGAAAAAAATACGCAGCCTTGCTTTCATCATTTGTATCCACAGCAACAAAGCAAACCTGCCAGAACACGGAAGGCAACAAGCTGCTTTAAAATCAGAGACTTTAAGCCACTTATAATGCTTTTCTGCCGTTACATAAAAATGGCTCTTCAAATCTACCCCATTTTAAAGTGCAAAGTAATCGGATCACGATCCTTTATATATTATACCGGTAATCCCAATGGCATATTTGGTTTGATAATGCCTGGGGGTTGTATAATACCAATATTAAACAGAATCCATCAACACGTTTGAGTTGCTTAGAACATCACTATGCAACAATTACCACTCAATCCCCGAAATCTAATGAGGTACTTGAAAACAAGACCTAGTGGAAGCAATTTAATACGTAGAACAAAACATGCACAACATCAAATGCTGCATAATCCAGTGTGCATTTTCCCAATGCTTAGAACACAGAATTGAGCTTCAAAAGGAACGCATCGATTGGCCGTCTAGCTCAGGATGCGTCCACTCAACATGAAAAGCCACGGCACAACAGATTCCATTCAAGATGGACAGGTCACTGCGAGGGGCGTTTGCGTTTTGTTTTCAACAAAAAAAATGTATTTGTTAAAAATGTGTGCGGCGGAATTGATGCTCGGACATACACAATAACACACACACACGTGCTTGGTTCACCATGGCCAAAAAAATGTTAGGAATGTATACCCCACAGCAAACACGTATATACCCGTGCTGTGAAGATTAAATAATAAAAATAATAATACACATCATTTACAGACTCCAATCAATCTACTGCTGGATGAAGGCCTGACCCTATGCTATGTGTATGGGGAGCCACAGGGGGGGGGGGGGGGTTGTCCTCCCCCATACTTCACCATGGTGGCCAGTGCAGCGGGTTGATGAGAAAGCGGGGAGGGGGAGAGGTGGGAGACCAGGAGTGGTACAGACATCACGTGCCACTGATGTTAGCCGTGGTCGGAAATCAAACTCGGGTCGCTGGGTTTATCGCATGGTGGGCTAACCACCATAAACCCACCGTTCCACATATATTATTATTATAGTGTACTGCTTGTGAAACAAAACCTCAATGCGAGTAATTGCGCAGCAACAGCTTTCGAGGGAAGTATGAAAGAGCACCCAAGGTTTTATGATGGTTGGCTTATTCATTCATTTGCTTCACGACATCAAACAATCCCTGCAATAGGTTGCCAGATGCTGGTGGAGAGTCTTAAAGTGATGGACCAAGTGCGGCAAACACTGGGCAGACGAAGCTCTTTTAACAAGTCTTGCCGAGTGATAGGATTCAAGCACGGCCAGCTATTCAGACGGAACAAAACAGAGGAATCCGATAGAACTTCTGAAATCGCTAAAGCCACACAGAGATGACACACTGCCTGGCCAGAAAAGTTGATCGGTGATAAAAAAAAAATATGGCCAATATTCGCACACTGACATAAATGTGTTATATGATTTGGAGGAGTGCATTTTCATCATCTCGTACCGAACAAGGAATGTCCTCGCCGCCATAGCAGCACTCGCAGTGGTATTGAGTACATGTTTGAGCAACTCAACGCCAATGCTGATGATCTATTAAACGATCATATCGACGCGCGCTTTCTGCGTGCCTCGAAATGCCGACAGATGTGCAATATACGTCTCGACAGACTACGAAGTTATGCCAGCTCAGTGCTTCAGGAGCAATCAAGGCGCGCGACTGCTAGCATCTGCATACCTGGCGCATTCTGGCACACGGAGGGGCTCATGCCCGCACATGATTATGCTTTTCAGGTAAACCTGTAACCAGCCTCGGCAACGCCGCAATAGGGAGTTTAATTAGGGACTCAAGCCCCGTGGTTTGCATTCGCGTTCTTTTCCATGAAGATTACGACAACAATAAAATATATCCCAGCATGCCTTATTGGAAAGGTGCATTGCATTGGTTGCAAGCAGAGCAAGGTGCACTACCGGTTGGTGTGCAAATTTTTTTTTTAAGAGCGACATTTTCAAAAGATAAAACCAACAGCTTTAAGCGCAGCATAGCTATTGTTGCGGCAGTCACTGAGGCTTTTAACGCTCCACAATGGGCGACTAATTTACTTTTTACTCGCAGTGCAATATTCCATCTTTGCACAATGAATTAAGCCGCACAATCTTTTTCTGTTTGTTTTTTCTGGGCAATGGAAAAAAGCGCACATGGGTACGGACCCGCTTTTGTGCTGTAATGCTACCTGCAGAGGTTTCTATAGCAATCCCGCCCGGTCTGTTAGCAGCCTGCACGCCGCAGTCATGCAAAATAGAGCACGCGGTGGCTGTGAAGGCTCTGCCTTTCATGAACATGACTTCTTGTGCGCCTATTAAGCAGCCAAAGGCGTATCCATCACTTGCAAATTGCCTTTGACAATGTATTTCACATATGAATAGCCAAGTCGAAATTTGCCGTTAATTTATTTTTCTCTTTCTCACCCCCACCGCCGCCCGCCCGCACACTTCCGAAGATACATCTGTAAGGCGATGTTAAATGATGTAGAGTCGCTAAACGACTTGTTGAAAGGAAAGTTTCTTTTGAAGGGAAAAATAATATCCCCGGCCCTAATATTTTTTCTATTTTATTTGATTTCTTCCCTCTGCACAAGGGTGGGCGGGCGGGCGGGCGGACGGCCTAAGAAAAAAAACTCCACACACAAGAAAAAAATCCTCCGTGGCTCTCGTAACGCTGCTGGCATGGGTTGCTGACGATCAATAGCAAGTCGATGCAGGACAATAATCACCTGGCATTGATGTGATAAACGCGTCCGTAGGGAGTCACCGAGCTGCCGCACCTGAGACCAATTAAGATTCACAAACCTGGAGCACCCAATGCGTCTACATGCAGAGACAGCTAATCACTGCCTTCATGTGCATTCATTGATTTAGTCCAAGGCCAGGGGACACGCTGCACGCCTCGATAGAAAAAAATATATTCTCGACAAACCGAGAAGGGGGGGGGGTGAAATTTACTGTCGCTTCAATTACACCATGTAGTTCTCTTGTGGCGAGCAAACTTTTTTCTTGTTTACAATTTAAATAAAAATATGGCTCTGCGCGTCTTATGCACTGCATCCTTCCCTCCCCACCTTTCCTACTCTCCGGCCTCTCCAAAGCGCTATTGTCTATGTTATGCCTTTTAAATGTAATGCATCATGAATGTACTTTTTTTTAATGCTTGGGCAAGTTGCCCAGTAAAAAGTAAGCAAGAGTATTTTTTTAAAAGAAAAATTGGTTGTCCAGAAACGGCTCAGATTTCCCAGACTTGGGACAAAAATAAATGAAATGTTGAATCGCTGTAAATATTGGCCATTATTTAATTTCCGCTGCTTTAAAAAATTCTTTCGTGATTTTTTTCGATGTTTAAACTTGCAGTGCAAAGGCCTTTGAAATGCAACAGCGGCTGAAACGTGAAACACAACTGGTAATGTCCCAAGTTCTCCTCTTAAAACGACTTTGGCGGCTTTTGTTTGGACTGTTTAAACATTAAAGTCGGTTGTGTTCAGACTGAAATATCATTTGTCATCTTTCATAACCTTATCTGCAGTGTGCCACCATCTTCACCACACTGCAAACATTACTTACATCTTGGCATCCACCACGTTTCATAAGCACTATTTATATAATAACGACAGCCAAATGTACACACAGCACATCATTTCTCATCACCATTGTTCATTCATGTCGCCTATGCCAACACATGTCAATCGTGACCTTGATTCCAAGCTATATCTTTACAACTTAACTAAACATGTAAAACAAGTGCACAATCAGAAACTTAAACCAGACCAAAGGCCAACAAGATTAAGGACACGCAAGCTTTGAATGCTTCAGACACCACTGACACAAATTATTACTCGTGCTTGCGGTCAGCAAAATAAAAAAAATACCAACAAAAAAACAAAATGTTAAAACCCAATTTAGATGCACCTTGAAAAGTTTAACCTATGCCGGTGGTGTGCTTACTCCTTAAACCCGGGTGCCCACGTGTGTGTGTGTGTCTTGTGTACATGTGTGTTAGTGTTCCTATGGGACTGGGGAATTTGTGAAGGGGGAGGAAGTAAGAGTGCTTTGCTGCTAATGCCACAGCTCGTGCCACAGCACAGATATTAACGGGGAAGGAGGTGGGAGGTGGGGGGACGTGGAAAGCACCTGCCCTTTGCAAAGATGTCATGCGTGTTGCGGCACAACCTGCGAAGAGACACATTGCGCACGAGCACAGGAAACGTGTAAATGGGCGCAACGCGGGGAATTGGGTGACGGAATCGAAGGCGGAATCAGACCGCGAACAGAGGACACTGGAAACGATCAGACAATACAGGAATAATACCACGCCTGAAAACGATCAAACGCAACGGGTGCTCATTTTTAAATTGCTTCTGCACTTTATTTGGCGAATAATCCAGCAAAGGCAATTATAAGTATTTGGTTTGCCTGTAAAGCTACGAAAATTATGGGAAAGCGCTGCCCCCCCCCACCCCCTACTGCCAGACCAGAGATCGGTTGAAGGGGGCCTTTCTGTGGTAATTCTGTGAAATCTATTTCCATGGAATGGTAGCACTACTCTGCGAGTTCCAAATGGAGTCTTTGCCGCACGACATATCACATTGGGTGGGAGGGAAAAAGCAACTGTGCTGTGAAACTATGTATGTAGAACGGCTTTCGCACAGTACATATGGGGAATATAGTGCAAGAGAGTAAAATGGGATGGAGTGGTGGCGCAGTGATTAGTGCACTGCGCTACAAGCTTGGAGACCAGTTTGATTCTCAGCGAGAGATACAATTAGTGGCGAGAGAGATACGGAAGAGTCCATTCCCCCGTTCACCAACCTGCCCTCACCAGCATAGCAAAGTATGGTCAACCAAACACAAAGTCATTGCCAGAGGCTGAGAATAATTATTATGAAGATAATAAAATAATATAGTACGCCTTTTGGCGTCCTCTGGTCTAACACCGTTTGAGACTAGGCTCCAAAGAAAGCTGTCTCTGGTGTGGACCAATCAGTTTAAAAGACAATGGATATGCTATCAGAGTATGTTTTTGTTTGCATTCTGACCACAAGTATTGTGGTTAATGCAGACATAATTCCTTGTAAAAGGTTTCAGTTTGGTGTTTTAACATCTTAACACCTATTATTGGTTCTTTCGGTAAAGTCACGTAGAAGGGAAACAATAAAATAATAAAAATATAAAACAATAAAATTCTCACGACGTTTCGACTGCAACACAAGCAATCATCATCACACCTGATGATGACTGCAACACAAGCAATCATCATCAGGTTAGAATTTTATTGTTTTATATTTTTATTATTTTATTGTTTCCCTTCTACGTGACTTTACAGAAAGAACCAAGAATATGAATCCCTGCAGTCATGAAAGCTTTAAATAAAAATCTTAACACCTGTTTTGTTACCAGAAAAAAAGGGGAAAACCTATTCTCAATCCAGTATTCCTTACTTAAAGCTACCTATTCACTGTGTAAAATGTACAAACCTAAAAGTGCATTCCTATATTACTTCAAAAGAAATACTATAATAAGAATAGCAGTTTTATCGACAGCACTAACTTTCAATCCACATGATTATTTTTTATCAGGCAGAATTCAGGAGATGAACGTCTAGCCAGACCTTAACATTTGAGATCATATCAAGTAATATGTTACACCATATCAAATAGAATATACATTTTTAGGTTACGTGACCACCGGCAAAAAGTGTGGCAGGTCTTACAAAATACGGTACTAATAAAGTATGTTCGCCCTATTTTGCAAGAAATAGTATTAATATGGAGTGGACAGGCATTGTTCTAATCGCACATTCACCATCTGTTGCAAGTGGTCAGCCTTGTAATTTATCACTCGTCTTTTAGTCTTGGCAGATTTTCAAAATAACACATACAGCAAAAAACAGACTAAACCATTCGAAATCAACGCAAAATTGAAAACATCTGGCAACAACTGTTCTGGAACAGGACCCAACATGCCGTGACATGTATCGACAGACGCAGACTCCGCAAAGTGCCACAGAGCATAGGTAATGGCGATAAAACACAAAACAATTCTGGGTTGATGCAGCGTCTAAATGTGACCACATCCCGAGACAATGTCGGAAAAACAGAGGGCGATCAATGTCTGATTCATGGCACGCAGCCAGCACCGTCAATCCAGCGAATTTCGCTGCATTGCCCCACTCATCAGCAGCCTACAACGACCTGCTTAAATGCGCGTTGGTCGCACATTCCAAACACCGCACAGGCCCAAATCCCGCTTAGCTTCCCAAGACCCGACGAACTCGGGTGAGCTGCGGGACGATTTGTTCGGACGTCGATTCATAGCGCGCGCGGTACACGGAACACAACCGCCACGTCGCACACGTGGCAGCAGCCCTGCGACGAAGAGAGCGATGATATTGTGCACAGCGCTCGCATCCGTGGCTGGCGGCCTGACACCCGACGCCACTGCCGCACACGTTAGCCACCCACGCGCTTAGTTGGCAAAAATCAAAAGCCGCGGTTATTTTCGAAGGCGATCCCACGTCGGAAGAAAACGCGTGAGAAAACGGCACGCTTGCGCGCGTTCAGGGAGTGTGCGCAAAAAATATGAGTCTGAAGATCTGCGAGACATTGAATGGCTCCTTTGGTGCTTAACCCCGTTTCTCTGCCCAGAGTTCTCGCCCAGATCTGGTTACTGCCTCTAGGGCTGGTATTACCAGCCATCCAGGCTTTACCAATCCGCCCTCCACCCGCCCGCCCGCTCTCTTCCTCCTCTCAGATCTGCCCCTGGTGCCTGCAAAGCATTGGCTCCTGGCGGTTCTAAAATCAGCCCAAGTGATCTGCACTAATCTGGTTGTATACTCCGCTCAAAAGCAGAGCCATGCAAAGCAGACGCGTTCAATCCCCAGATGCGGGAGTTAAAACAAATTGAAATGAAAGGGGGTAGGGGAGCGGGAGGGGGGGACGAGGGAAAAATGATGGTGGAGAGGGGATGGGTAGCGGGGGAACGTGGGGGGGTAAACACGATCTACACCTGCACTTCCATTAAAAGCACTCCGGTGACCTTGTCATTTATAAACATAGTACTTATGAAAATATGCATTTTGATTATTGTAAGCACACATGCTTTTAAAAAACGTTTTGATTCAGAGTAACTGCAAACACCATGCTCTAAAAGCCACTTCGATATTCCATACTTTGCAATAGCACAAAGCAATTGGAATGTAAATTAATTTTAAATACTGAATATGGATATAAAAACACATCACTACTTGGAAATGTAAAGTGCGGAAAACATTCTTGAAATTCTTGCAAAAACTATTCCGTGAATGTTCAATCTTTATTTTCAATAAACAGAAATTACTTATACAGATAAAGTCAAAAACAACAAAAGCCCTACTGCTACAATTGTTTTAACGTTAGTCAAAAAGTGGCGGCACAGCGGTGAGCGCAATGTGCTATGAACCCGGCGGCGGACGAGTTTCCATTCTCAGCCACGGCGACGTCGGGCACGGGCTACATCGGAACCAGTTCTGGCCGCCTACCTTCTTCAAACAGTATGATGAAGTATGGTCAAACAACCCCCAAGACCGATAGGCCATGGAGAGGCTTTATATCCAGCAGTGCATTGACATAAGCTGTAAATCATGATAATTGCAACAACGAAGAGGCTCAAGGTTCCTTAATATGAATGCCGAATAGGTGCAAAGACACCGAGAGTGCTAATATGAATGCATTGTACATCATAAATCTGAAGCCAACTACCGTAACCCTAGCCCCCCTCCACCGTGTCATGTGGTCAGCGTAGCGGCATGTGGCACGCATTTTCTGTTGCCTGGGCAGCTAGCCGCTGCCGTCACGTCCACCTGTGGGCAGCGAGATCGCTCCACGGATTTAGAAAGATTATGCCATTCATCATCCGTCACCTTTGGCCTCGGTCAATCCACTGCTGGATCAAGGTCTACCCCCCCCCCCAACATCCTTCGCAATCCTGCGATGGAGAAATCCACCCAGCTCTGCACGTGAGCTTGTTTAATCGCTCAACCGCCTTGGTGAACCACCATTTAGATGTGCTCCTGTGCCTTGGCTGCCACTCCCTCATTATTCTTGACCATCGGTCACTATACTTTCCAGGCGACGTGTTCTGCCCAAGCCCACTTTACTTTAATTTTCATAGTTTTAATGATATCATTAACCTGCTTACTTTCTCTCACCCATGTGATGCCTCTGTCACTCAATACAATTCCAAGCATGCATCTCTCCATGCTTCGTCTGTGCACTTTTCAGTTTTTGTTCCATTTTTTTTTACATGTGCCAAATTAATTTCCCATGGGACATCTACTGTATTTCCACGCAAGGGCCCTTAGCACTGAATGTCATCAAGGCGTGCCCAGTAAAACCGAGCTGGTTTGTTTCAAGACATCCTTCCCACATTTGGGTTGAGTTGGAACCAAAAACGAGGATTTGGGTCTCCTCTTGTGCACACAGTCAATAAATCAGGGACGCATTCAACACTGAAGGCAATGTACAGGAAGCATTGTGAAGCAGTGAAAGGGAACAGGTGAGAGACCTTGCAAAAGCACGCGTGTCATATAATTCACCGTGAGAAGTCGACCGTACATTAGTCACATAGAACGGCAAACTTTAATGGAAAAGAACTCCCCTGCTGAAAATGACATGGAGTCACTTTCGTTTGTTTGTTTTGTACAGCATGCCTTTAAGGCATGCACACTCCTCCCATGCTACATTCATGAACCAACAAAAATTGTACAATACTCCAAGAGCATTGGAGAAAAAAAACATGCTGAGAAAAGAACAAAAGCACGCGTTTTTTTTTGTTCCTACCAATGGGTCCGATAAAAGTGGTGATTTGGCATTTATGTTTCGCACAGTCAAAAAAAAACACCGGTTTAGCTCTCAGTTGCGTTTTTGGGTTGGACCACCACGCGTTGTTTCGGCATCACGTCCGACATTTCACTCTGCGTGCCAGGAGCTTCTCCAGGATATGAAACGTTGGGCACGGTGTTCAACGGCGCGTGGTATGACCCGAAAACACATTGAAGAGCTGTAACAGCATTGCCGCAAAGAAACAAAAACCTACGCAGGAGTACAAACACTGGTTTTCGTATGCGAAAGTTTAAAACATACATTTTGGGCATATTTTGGCAAAGAGTCTCCAAACATTACGGTTTTGGCAGACTGGACAGGTTTAGCTTTGCACAAGCACACATGTATATGCATATGATTATATATATGCTTATAAATAATTAATGTAGATTTGTGCATTTTTCTATCCGATGGAACTTTGCCATTGCTGTATTTCAAATTGCTCCAGTCTCAAATTGGCTTCATATTTGAACACAAAACACACGAGATTTAGCACTTTTTTTACACTCAGATCATTTCTGGAGTTCAAATTGAACTGTACATTGTTTAATCGGGATTAATAGCAGCCATACTAGCGTTGCTCCAAGAATAGTGACCAAGAGAAGGCAAGGAATGGAACAACATCAACAATGCCTCGAACCAAGAAGACGGAACGATGAAATCGGCACATGCGTAAGCAGGCGCTCGGCGCACCGGTGTATCCCGTGAACATGACAGACGGCGACGGGCTTGGAAAAACCTTCATCCGCGCAGTAGATTGATCAAAGCTGACGATGACGGTAAGGTCCGCCAAAAACTTTTCGCGGATTGCGGGGAAAAAAATTAAAAAATCGCCCGCACCTGCCGAGGGGGGGGGGGGGTCGTCTCAACGCGTTCGACGTGGCGGCATCACGGAGCGTGGCCAACAGAAAAAAAAGGAGGCCACGCTCAAGCGCCGCTAGCCATTTGACAGGTGTAGAAGCACGCCAAGTTTACGCAACAACGTGCCCCCATCATCGCAGGCACAGCCCACGGACCGTGGGGACAGCTGCGTGCGACTGTTTTAGCTAATCTGGGCCCTATCCTCTTACAGAAGGCGGGTGTAACCCAACGCTGCCCGCTTCCAATAGAGTGCTTCCAGCTGCTTTTAGCTACCGGCACTGCCCAAACCGCGTGCAAGATGGATGGCTGTATTTTTACAGCAAGATTTTTTTTTTAAACCACTACCCCGCAAGCCCCCCTCTCTCTCCATATCCCATCATCCTCTACCCTCCTCCTGGCTCTTTCTTTCCATCGTATGATTCACCAAGTTGACAGACAAAACTAATTTATTACATTGTTACCTTCCTCCATTCATTTGTGAGCTGGCAGACGGCGAGGCAGTCCAAGGACGTTTTCATAGACGGCGAAATGTATTTGTACGCTCGTTTATTGTCATTTTGAATGCAATTATTTTTTTATTTCAACAAGTTATACAATTGTGGCCAAGAAGATAAATTAGAAAATGTTCATGAGGTGGGGGGGGGGCAAGCCCCCATCAAAAAAAATCTGTCCTGAACTTAAAAATCCAGACACATGCATATA